>NC_089220.1:105679585-107104585 GCF_963924675.1 Phocoena phocoena
CACTGCTTTCTGAAAAGAGAACTGTTGTGCTAGTGGCTCCGATTTTGGGAGCAAAGAGGAAGTGCTCTAGTAAAGGACACTCCTGAATATGCAAACAATACCCCATGCAGGTAGTGAGCCAGTGGTGTGAACAGGCAGGTCAGGAAAGCTTCCCCTGTTTGGGGTCTAGGAGCCATCTCCACGCCGCTTGCAGGGACTGCCTAGTGACAAGTCAGAGCAGCAGGGGAGGGGAAAATACAGTGTTGGAGTCCCAGCCTCCAGAGTTAGGAAGTGGAACCTGTCCCTGGGATCCTTCTCCACTGAGGAGACAGCAGTGGCTGTGCACCAGCAGGAACTCTTTCAGATGGTTTTCAAGATGCTGCCACAATCAGTGCTACCTTCACGCAGCTAGAGAGCATTGTTTTAAGTCCAGTTAAAGTTGTTTGACCAAAATGACAAATTGTCATGGAAAAGCAACAGCAAGGTATTCTGAATAACGAAAAGCACAGTTTAAAAGGACCTGAACTTTGAAGCCTGTACATTAAAATTGATGTATCTTTTTTTCGTACATCTTGCTGTTGACCAGCATGCTCTACTGATTATTGGGTGAAGGGGGAAAGATGACCAGATGTTCAGGGAGAAGGAGGATACAGCATTTTTTCTGTGGCCAAAGCGTGACATCGAGCTCTTGTGCCACTGGCTGTTTCCAGGCCAGGAGACGCGAGGTCGGGGGAGGAGCGTAGGTGAGTGGGGCGTTCAGCCAGTGCGTGTTCCTGCGTGACTCCCCGCCAGGTAAAGTAGTGGGTCTCCCGGAGCCTTCTCAGACATACACACAATTCATGTCACGTGAGTTTACAGTGTGGCAAATTTACCTGATTAAATCTTTGAAAGAATTCTGTCATCTGTTCTTCATCCAGGCTTCCTAGATAGACATTCAAGTGCCTTCATATTTATTTTTTTGAGAGTATGACACATCTTTAAGAATTTTTCTATCAAACAGAAATAGCAATTAATAGATACTGATCAAGGAGGAATGGATAGATATTCATATATATCTGTAGAATAAACCTGGAATGACATAAAGAAAAAAAAACAGAAATAACAGTTAAAAGATTATCCCAGTGGTATTACTGTTCATTAAAAAATAAAGTGGTGGCGAGTGTGGGAAAACTTCCCCCAAGATACTAACTGTGCATACTCACACCTTGTCCCTCAGACGCTGCAGGAACATGCATTACTCCACGTCTGGATGCAGAGGCTGGTCCCTCCCCAGGTTGCTGGCATTACCATTTGGCAGTGCTTTCTCTCTGTCACCTGCTTTGTCCATTGACAGTTTCCCCAGAGTTTCCCCTGGGACCAGGCCAACCCAGGGGGAGCCAAGGCCAGCGGAACAGCTCTGGTCTCTTGGCAGTTCCAGTGGTTCTGAGAAGTTTCCCTTTTATTAGGACTAGTAAACGTGGTGGTCCTAAAGACAGCCCACTCATGGGTCCTCTGGAAGAGAACCTGACCAGGTTCGCAGACCGTTCAGGTCTTTGGGTACAGGCTAAGGTCTCCCCCCACGCACCACTCAACTCAGTATCAGCAGCAAACTGGTAGCGGCCAAACTGGCTACAAACAAAGGAGAAACAGAGCTGCCTGTTCCACTCAGGCTTCCACCTGGCAGGAAAATGCTTCACTTGTGTTGTGGGAGTTCTCAGTGTTGGCCTCCATTTTTTTCCCTCAAGGACATTTAAATTATATGCAAATGTTCACACTTAAAAAAAATTATACCCAAAGAATTTTTTTTTTTAATTTGTGATGTGGTAAGACCTTGTTTTTAATAGTAAGCATCCTACAAGGCTTTCAGTAACACAGGAAAAAGCATGATTCCTAACTGGAAAGACGGTGCCGTGAGTTGTAATCTGGTTTTTGTAGCCAGTTGTGAGAGAAACGACCATTGTGCTCATCAATTCTCAGCAAGGTGGTCCCTCAAAGGAGATTTTCAAGGAGGGAGGTAGAAATCAGGGCAGTGACCCTTTGGCCATCTCCTATGGGTGCCTTTGACTCCTTCACTGTCAAGTCCATCAGGGGAAGGGGCCACAGGGATGTAATTCACAAAGAAAAAGGCCAGAAAGAGGACCACAGATGGAAGTGTTCTTCCTCTGCTAGACGCATGCCCAGGGACCTGTCTGGGAGGATGGGCCCGGTGGAGGCTGGGAAAGATACTGCAGGAAGGAGGCCAAAAGAGTGGGAGCAAAAGAAAAAGGAGTCCATGCTAATTTTAGTCCATGCATTCTTTAAAAGGGTTTCACCTGAAACCATAACATGTCAGAGCTAAAGGACCAGGAGGGTTGAGTTTGCTCTTGAAATTACAAACAGAAAATGTTTGTTTGATACCTAGAGAAGAGCAGCAAATTCCCCAAAGTCACGTGGCCGAAAGCGCAGAGCAGGGACTGAAACCCAGTTGTCCGTCTCCTGGTTGGGTGTCAAGGGAGTAGCTGGAAGCAGTACAGGCACTTGACACTTGATCTCTGATTTGTGCTTTTTTATTTATGTTGTAGGTTGTAGTCAGAAATGGCAGCTAGAATCTTTGTTAGAATTATGAACGGAAAACAGGGTCAGGCAGAGAAACAGACTAAAAGTCTGAACAACAGTTTTTAAAACCACAAAAAAATATATGTAGTAATAGAAAGAAAAATGAAATTAATTGCTAATAGTAATCGAGCATTTACTATGAGTCAGTTATGCTCTGTGTATATTAATAATTTATTTATAACAGCCCTATCGGATATGTAGGAGGGAAGGTAGTTTCAGAAAAGGAATGAATTGACACAAACATTATGTTCTCAGAATGTTACCAAGTCCAGGCTCGTACTGCTCGCCAGACAACAGGCCAGTAAATTGAGAGATGAGGTGTTGGGGCGGGAAATAGCGACTTTATTCAGAAAGCCAGCAGACCGAGAAGAGGGTGGACTCATGTCCCAAAGAACCATCTTCCCTGAGTTAGGATTCAGCCTTCTTTAATACTAAAAGGGGAGGGGGTGTGGTTGGCTGCTGCAAACTTCTTGGTTCCGGGATCCTTTGTTCTTGCAGCTGTCCACGTAGGTCTGGTCACAATGTTCCTATAAACCTCCAACCAGACATATGTTATTCTCTGTCCTGCAACTTTTTATCTCTATATGAATGGAAAAGTATTATACCTTTAAAGGTCAGAGCCTTGACAATGGGCTAGCTTGTAAATTTCACGCTATAGACAACATTCTTTTTTTTTTGCCGTAGGCAGGCCTCTCACTGTCGTGGCCTCTCCCATTGCGGAGCACAGGCTCCGGACGCGCAGACTCAGCGGCCATGGCTCACGGGCCCAGCCGCTCCGCGGCATGTGGGATCCTCCCAGCCTGGGGCACAAATCCGCGTCCCCTGCATCGGCAGGCAGACTCTCAACCACTGCGCCACCAGGGAAGCCCTAGGCAACATTCTTATAGCAAAAGCAATAGAATACAGAGGTTAAAGTAAAAGAAACAGATCCAATATGGAGTCAGATTTGTCCCTATTACAAGAACCCCTGAATGGCCAAAAGACAAAATAAAAATGAGGAAAGGCCTCCTCTTTTCCGTCCCCCTTTCCACCCTCCTTCCCCCGTCTCTATCAGCACAACAGGAGTCTTTAAATGCTCTCCCAAGTGTGGGAAGCAGGCAGCCAGGGAGTCAGACCAAAGTGTGGCCTTTCCCAAGAGGGATCTCATCAGACCTCTAACTTTTTAAAAAGGAGCTCTGGAGAAGATCACCAAACAAGAAAAATATCAGCAAAAGGGTGCTTAGACTTTTCTCAAAGCTACCGAAAAGACAAGGCTAGAGTCTGCTAGACGGTCCTGGAAGGACAATTGCTGAGAGCTACAAGTGACCTGGCCAACTGTCTTTTCTAGTGGAGGGGACCAGGGAAAGAGCATTGTACAGGGGATGAGAAGATGGACTCAGCTCTCAGAGGCTGCGGCTGACACCTTCATTAAGCAGGGCAGACTGTTAGTTTGCACATCTGTGACATTATTTTGTTAAGAGAGCCTCTTAGTAAAATGCTGCTGTGTTTTGCATCTGTATATGCGTGAGTCAGTGTCAGAGACTATGAGGGCCAGTTGAGGGATACAGATAGAGCATACAATTAACAACCCACAGCATTCCACAGGGCAGGAGCCAGTGCTTTGATGTGTGTGTCCAATCGTCCCCAGAAAACAGGAATGGAAAGTTACTGATGGGGACGCTTACTCCATGCATCTCCCCTTCTCTTACTATGTAAATTGTTCTCTGGCTGAACTCCAGTACTCAGAGACTCATCTTAAATGGATACATTCTCTCAACAAACCTTTATCACATGGGCTTTTCTACCTAACGTTGTGCTCCAGAGATGTAAGTTGGATGAAACACGGTCCATGCCCTGGAGGAGACTGCAGGCTGGTAGGATTCAGCTGACTGGTGTGTCTGTTCTCCTGAGCCCAGACCAGCACTCCCCCAGTGGTAGCCCATACTACCTGCATCTTCCACCAGATCCTCGGTGATCTGAGCAAGGAAGGGCTGTCCATTTAGCAGCCCATTGAGTGAAAGCATTTCCTTACATCCAGATGCCATGGTCTCCAGATTCTTCCCCAGGGTCCCCTTGCAGCAGCTCCAACTTACTGTTCTTCTCCTCAGTCTCCCATCTACAGTGGGGTTTGTTCTGTTAACAATTCCTGCATTTTAATTGTGATCCTTTTATTCAGGGAAGTCCTTCAAAGCCCAAGCCAATTCCATTTCTCTCCTTTTTTGTGCCCTGGTTAAGCACATGTCCTCCCTCCTCTCACTGCCCTCACACCCCTCTCCCAGATTCCATTCTGTACACTGGTGGGAGCTGAAGCCAATGGGAATTTGGACTTGGGTGCCGTGGCTTTTCAACAAGTCTCCTTGGCTTGGGGAGATCCCATTTTCTCAGGCTAGGAGTTGTATGGTATGAGGAAACATCAGCATTATGTCTCATTTCAGCAGGAGAGATAGAGTGGGCATTTAGTCTTAATGTTAAACCTGGCCCACAGAAAGGTACCAGTCCTGCAGGTAGAAGGCAGATCTCATCGTGGAACTCTGCCCAACTGCAGCATCTAAATGTTTGCCCTCCATCACAGTCGGCTTTATTAATCCTTTTTCTTGGGAAACTCTCTCATACTTTTTAATCAGAGGAAATGTCTCTCAGAGATAAGGCTTCCTGCCATGTCCATTTTAAAGTCTAGAGATCTTATGGAAAGAAAAAGAAAAATTCATCAAAGGGCATTACAGCACTTGCCATTGCAGGAAAAATCTGTGGCTGTCAGAAATATTTCCAAGTTGAGTATGTATTTCGAACATGTGTTTAAAAAAAAAACAGCCAGCCAGGGCAGCAAAAGATATGGGAGAGCCCTTTTCAATTGGTTCTAATGAGATATTCTTTCAGATCTATCCATGCTTAGAGTTAGCACTTAGTTTTGGGGAAATTCCATTTTTGTGCATTTTAAAATTGGGGAAATCAAGAAACCTGCTGTGAAGTGGACTCATCCTTGGAACTCATAGCATAGCTGAGGCCCCCTGCACCTGCAGCGAGGGGCTGGAAGACATTGGGAGCCACCACGGGCCTCCATTTCCTCATCTGCAAAATGGGGAGGAGCTCCCTTTGGACTCAGAAACTCTGTGATTTCCCCAGTGCCTTAATCTGTCATATGCTTGACTTTCTTTTGCAGAACGAATTTCCAGAAAAGCTCTTAATTCAAGGTCATTGAATATACCTATCACAGCCCAATGCCATTTCTTGTGGCTTATGTTTAACAGTTCCTTTTATGCCAGAGTGTCTTAAAATGAGTCATTTTATGTTTCAGTGAACAAATTTTGTATTTCACTGCTGTCACAAGCTTCCCCGCCCCATAATGAGGAATCCAAAATTAATCTATTGGAACGGAATCCATATCTGTCCTAAATGCTCCTAGAGCACGACTTTGTCAGAGATAGGAAAGAAATACTGCTTCTGTCTCAGAACATCTCAAACGCTGCTGTCATTCTTCAGTTCCACTAGATGGGCATGGAAATGTTTTTCTGATAACATGGGTTATAAAAACAAAAGTAGGAATGGCCACATCTTGAACCAGGAGAGATGCCATAAAGAATAGGGAACTGGAAAAGCATTGTATCTGTGTATCCATCCCGTCTGATGGTTCATATGGGCCCATTAGTGAGCTGACTTTGAGCCTCCAGCATGAAGTCGCTCCTCTCTGATGCCCAAAGTGGTGGCCTCATCTAGGAAAAACATATCATGATGGAGGCAGAGAAGTTTAGGTTTAGATCTGGTCTAGATTCTTCACGCTGCCACAAGCTCTTGGCCCAGTACTCCACCTCCCTAAGCCTGAATGTTCCCACTATAAGTATAAGGATAAAGATAACTACTATATACGATTTTTACTCTCTTTTTTGGTGAGGATTAAACAAGTTAATGCACGTGGAAGTGCCTAACAAAATACCTGCACATAGTAGGCACTCTTAAAAACGTATCGCTGTTGTACAACATGGGGAATGTACTTAACGCCACTGAATCGTATACTTAAAATTGGTTCAAAGGGTAAATTTTGTGTTATATATATTTTACCGACACACACAAAGAAAAGTATTGCTGTACCTGGCCATCATCTCTTAATGCCTGAAAGGTACCAGCCACATCTTCAGCATTCTGTGACCGAGGGGGCACTTAACCATACTGGCTTAGATTCACAGAGCAATATTGCTGGCGGGGACCTTGGCGGTCATCTAGTCTGACTACCGCGTATTGTGATGCTCCGTCCCACCCAGCCTGGGACCAGGGCCTTTACACTTGCCCACCTTCCCGAAAGTTGATTCTTTTGTTGATGTTGATTCTTTTCAACATCCCAGGCGTTTGGCAGCAGGGGGCCTGGTGATGGTGTATTTAGAGCAGAGCCCTAACGGCCTGATAGTACCTGTGTGGTGTAGGGGAGCCAGTGTTCTTCCCCAGGTGGAGCCGTGCCTCGGGTTTCCAAGGGGTAAGCTCCACCTTGATGTCGCGTTGTCCCAATTTCCTCTCCACCACTGGTGATCTCTGGTTGGTGTGTGACTCTCTGCTCAGCCACAGAAATGCAAATTCTGTTTTACTTTTGTTTTCACCCAAGAGCAATAAGGTTTTTCACAGCTAATAGCCATCTTTTGTTTTCTCAGCCCATTTTTCTGAGCCTTGAGTTGTGGGATAGTGTGCCACCACCCACTCTTTGGATCTCAATTATTGATTTTTTTGATTTGGGTTATTGATGCTAATGGAACCCTTCGAATGCATTTTATTCCCAGTGAATTGATGTGTTTTTAAAGATTCTGGTCTGGAAAAAGAGTCTGTCTTTGAATTTCCTGATTTGAACTTTGTAAGGAACCTCAATGCTGGCGGTTTTTATCTTTTAGAGAAGGGTGGGGGGAGGCAGCAGATGGAGAGGCATCCAGCCAGCTTCAGCCTTTCTACCCTGGGTGTGGTTTGTCGATAAAAATCCACGCACGGAGGAAGAGCCAGGTGACCAAGAAGTAAGTCATTTAGCAGAAAGCGCCCTTTGGGGATATGAATTGCATGTGACGCTGTTTTCTTTTGGTTATAGCAAGCGGATGAGACCCTGGATTTTGAAGAACAGATCTTGGAAGCTGCTAAATCCATCGCTGCTGCCACAAGTGCCCTGGTCAAATCGGCCTCGGCAGCCCAGAGGGAGCTGGTGGCCCAGGGAAAGGTGTGTAAACCCCACTGGCCAAGTGGTGGAAAGTTCACACAGCAAGAGCCTCTGGATACTAAGAAAAAGGCGATACTGCTTGCGTCCTGACCAAGGAAGCCGTGCCGCCCCTTCCCTCCCTGACTCGCCCGGCTGTGCCCATATCATTGGATACTCTGTTTGCTTCAGCCTGACAGACAGAATGAAGGGTTTAGCTTCCAGGCCTGTCGTCTGCTTCTTGTTAAGGAGAGTTTCCACTCCAGGCAGCCATCAGGGCCTGAACAAGACATTTATTTTCCCCGCTGTACATTAGGCTATTTAAAGCCGTAAACTCCTATTTTCCTGGTGGATGGCTATATAAGCACCGTAGTCAGGGGCTTTATAATACCACGTCCAACTCCAGTGACACCCTTCCTTTTCTTAGGACCGTTGAGCTGAATGCCGTCCACCTCTGCAGTTAGCATTTTCCTTAGCCCTTTGGTCATAAGGCCGGTCTGGTTTTAAAGCTGAGATTTCTTCCACCTGCTTCATCTCCAGTCACCGATTCCATCTGCATTAGCATGAAAGCCTAGTTCTTTTTCAGTGATCCAAAGGATTAATAGTACATTAGACTAATCCTGGATGTGAAAAGGCCTTCCAATTTAAAATATTCCTTGTGTCCTATTATTCCCATACAACATGGAACCACCACATCCAAGTTACATCTTGCAGAGAAGCCTCTCAGTCATAGAGGCACCACGGAAATCCTGCCAGCTTTGGGAAATTTGGTCACTGTAACTGTCAGTCACTTATATTTGATGTTAAAAGGCCTTTGCTCTCAGTGTACAGATGACAGATGTGATTGTGTCTTTTTGGTTGTTTTTGTTTTTATCATTTTTTTAATATATTTATTTTATTCATTTATTTATTTTGTTGCGCCGGCTCTTAGTTGCGTTGGTAGGCTCCTTAGTTGCAGCACATGGGCTCCTTAGTTGTGGCATATGAACTTTTAGTTGCGGCATGCATGTGGGATCTAGTTCCCTGACCAGGGATCAAACTGGGCCTCCTGCATTGTGATCACAGAGCCTAAACCATTGCACCACCAAGGAAGTCCCGTTGACCTAAGAACTTGTAATACAGACAGTTATGCGCAGCCGGTGGCCTTCCGTCTTCCTCCATGAAGTCTCTTGTGAGCTTAGCTGTGCCTTAATCCAACCTACGTCCACTGGTTCCTCTTTCTAAACCATTGTGTATCCAATATTGATGTATGTACATCTCCCCAACCAGCATGAATCTGTCCCTTTATGCTTCTCACTTATCCCCTGTAGATCTAGAGGAGTGCTGACCTCAATCACCTAGGACTTGTTGACTAGTCGATACGTAAAGACCAAAAATAGATCACTGAGAAGAACCTCCTACCTAAAACTTTTGGTTTATTTGCACATTGATTAAAGAGCCATCTACGTGCTGGACACATTGCTAGATACTAGAGAATCGAACTTGACTATGGCCAAGCCCCTGTCCTCCAAGGAACTTATGCGTTCAAGCATTTAAAAAGTTGGTAACGGAGGTGCAGCTGGACCTGGGGAACTATAGATGATATGCAGGACGTTGGGGCCTTACCTGACCTTCAGCATGCCCTGATGTGCTGACAGATCCCCACTTTCATATGCAAATTTAGATACTCATCTCTTACCTCTCCAGGCACCTCCCACATGTGTAAAGGTGTTTCCTCCTGTAGCTCCCTCTACATCTGGTCAGAAAATGTTTCACTGTTGCAACAATTCCTAAACAGAAGCAGGGAACATCTTACTTCTAGCTTCTTACTACTCTCCCCACCCCTGAAAAAAATAGTCTGTATTTCCTTAAGGCGAGGATCTGTGCTCAATTGTACGGAGAGAGACCCACCCCCTTTTTTAACATCATCTGCCAGAAAGTCGCAGCGTGGCTTCCAGGGTCAGGAATCAGGAGAGATTTAAGCTTCCCTCACCTCTTGAATGAAGAGACCTCAGGGGCTCCCATGTTGGACATGGAGAAAGGTCAGCAGAGGAAATAGGCGTGTCAAGATAGGCCCATCCATCGTTCCTGAGCCATTTTCCCAGAAACGCGGTACCTGGCAGTGAAATGGAGGTCGTTGAGAGCGTTTCCGGTCGCCTCCTTGTGGCCCAGGGGGAAACCGGTCCAAGACAGCAGTCTTGGAGCTGCTGGCGTCCTGCATGGGAAAGGGTGCTCCATTCTCCTGCCGGTGCTGTTGGCAAGAGTCCCAGGGAGGTGCTGCCTGTCTGATGAGATGCTTTTCTCTCCAAATCCAGGGCAAGGTAGGGTTTGGGGGCTGCAGGTCACCCTGTGCCTTCCCGCTCTCATTGCTGCTTTTCCTACTCCACTCTAGGTGGGCTCCATCCCCGCCAACGCCGCAGATGACGGACAATGGTCACAGGGCCTGATTTCTGCCGTGAGTTGCCCCCTCCTCCTTCCCCGTTGGCTTTTTGGATCCCCTGCAGGAGGTTTGGGCCTCAAGTCACTTCTCTGTTGACTGTCCGCAGGCCCGGATGGTGGCGGCTGCGACCAGCAGTCTCTGCGAGGCGGCTAATGCCTCTGTGCAGGGGCACGCCAGTGAGGAGAAGCTCATCTCGTCCGCCAAGCAGGTCGCCGCGTCCACGGCTCAGCTGCTTGTGGCCTGCAAGGTGAAGGCTGATCAGGACTCGGAGGCCATGAGGCGGCTACAGGTAATGATCGCTGATGCTGGTGGGAAAATACTCCTGTTGGAGCGGGTAAGTGTTGCCAAAGGCGGCGGTCTCGCTTCCTTGGCATGACCCACCAGGCCTTCCATCAGCCAGCTCTGTCCCACGTTTCTCATTTCCTGCCACGTGCAGCCATGCATCCTACCCCTGCAACGCCACCAAACTGACGTTCTCCACGTGTGCCTCCTGGTCTCATGCCTTGGGGTCCTCCCCTCACCAGCCCAACCTTGGTGAACTCCTACTCATCCATCATGACTCATCTCCAAAGCCACCTCTTCTGGGAAGCCCTCCTTGAATCCCAGACCTTGGGCAGTCAGTCCCTCTTCTGCCCTGCCATAGCCTTTGGGCAGACCAGTCTTGCAGTTCCTGTCACCCAGTACCACCACATTTATCTTTAGTCCACCTTTGACAAGGCTGTGAGCTTCTTAGGTGCAGGTACCAGATCTTTATCTTTGTGTCTCTCACTCCTAAGATGGTACCTGTTTCAGTGGAGGCTCTCATTCAGTGTTTGCTTAAGGAGGGAGCAGAAGGACTGAGGAATTTATATGAGATGCTGCTAAGGTTTCCCAGAGCCCAGAGAACACAGTTATGAAGGTGTCACTTGATTTCTGCCCAGTGGATCTAAGTTTTCCTGATTGTGTATTTTAAGCACAGTGAAAGAAATGTTGGAATGAGAAAGATCACATAGCTTCACCATCTTCACAGGTCCAGTGCTATTTTTTTCTCTTCCTGTTTTTATCTTACACAAAATACTTTTGTCTAGTTGTCATCCTAACAGAGACATTCTGCATTTTTTTCACTTCACGTTTTATCATACTTTTTTTTTCCTTGAAGAAAAGTCTTCATAATGGCCCTGTGCAAAGCTAACTGGTTCATGCTTCATAGGTCTCATTTTTAATGATTGCATGATATTATATCAACTGATTATGCCAGAATTTCTCTATATGTTGGACATATTTGTTTCCAATTTTCTAGCTGTTTGTTACTATAATAAATGTAATGCAGATTGTTTATGTTGCTAAAAATGTTTATGTAAGATCATAAATGGCAGTAATATTTGAACAATTCCACTGAAAGTCGGGACTCTCGTCGTATTTCCTACGTTGTAAAGTGCATGGCCGTTGTTCGGTCTTCCTGTGTCTGTCTCTCTCTGACCCACCTCCCTCACCTTCATTTTCCTCCTGGCATAAACCCAGGGGAAAACGGGGAGCTGCGTGTGTGTGAATGTGCGATTCATGGGTTTGGGGGGACACTCCTTTGGAAAACATCCTGAGTTAAGAGAGACGTGGGTTCAAGACCTGCCTCTACTATGTACAAAGTGCATAATCTTATACAAGTCATTCAAAACCTTTCAGGCCCTAGTTGCCACGTCTGTAAAATGAGGATAGAGATGCCTGCACTGGCTCTTATAAGGGTCAGAAATGCGAAAGTGCTTTTGTAAGTCCTAAGGATTTACACAGATACAGCCCAGCATCACTCTTATTATCATCATTACTGATTTATGTGGGTGCTGCAATGTTGTGTGAATCCCTTACAATGACCCAGAGGTTCTCTGGGGCGACACAGGCCTATGTTCAAATCGCAGCTCTGTAACTTACCAGCTGCAGGATCTTAGATTAGTTATTCGACCTCACTTTCTACGTAGAAAAGTGGGCTGCTGATTTCTGACCTCATGAAACTGTTCAGAATAAGCATATGATGAGAATGGGCACATGATGTCCAGCGCGAACGGGCCTCCCCTTCCCTTCTTGTGCGAGCCCTCGTGGTCCCCCTTGGCCGCTTTAGGTCACCAACCAGATAAGTCAGTTAACTTTGAATGAGAAAACTCTCAACTTTCTGATGGCTCACCCCCAAGAACAAGTCCTTGACTCTCAGGGGGCTGGGCAAGGACTATGGGAGATTTAACGAAGCCGTGACCACCACGAAAAGGAAATTCCAGACCTCAGGTGGCAGAGATCGAGTCCCGTGGGCCATGCTTTTTGAGCATTAAGAGTAAACCAGTGGGGACTGTAGCCCTTGCTGAAGATCTAGGCTGCATGTGGACAAGCTCTTCTGCGGTGTGTCTGGCACTCGCCCCGTGCTTGACAGTGCGGCATGAAGCCAGCTGTGACTCTAAAAGCCCATCCGTAAAGGCCCTAGTTACTGTGGGGCTCCCATTGCTTCTGTGCAGGGGTAGGTTGTGCTTTCATAGCCCTGAATTCCCTCTGAAAGCCTTCAGTGAGCCCCAGCCCTGGGTAGCCACCGTGCCCGGTGCTGGGGATGCAGAGATTGAAATCACAGCCCCTGCCTTCAAGTTGTTCACTGTCCAGGAGGAAGAGAGGCAACCAGAAGTGTGGTGAGGGCTGCAAAGAAGCCAGCAGGGAGCCTTCCAGGAGCGCTTGGGAGGGTGTGGGTAAGGCTAAGACGGACAGAAAAAGTGATCTCTGAGCCAAGTCCTCAAGTATGCCTCAGTAGGATGGGGCAAGGAGAGGTGGCTTTCTAACCAAGGGGGCAGCCCCTGAGCAAGTTTCTGTTAACACACATATCATAGTGCTATAATCATGTCTTCACATAATTGTAATTCCCCTGAGAAGTACGTGTTCCCTGGGAGCCAGGAAATGTGTCTCATTAACCTGCGAATGAGCTGAGGTTAGGTAGGTGCCAGTGTTGGTAGAATCAGTGGATGGATGGACAGATGGATACTACCTAGAGAGAAATTCTGTGTTACATACAACTGGATGAGAAATCAATTCGTAGTCTCATGAACTGTGCCTCCCTGTCTGTCTTGCTGAATCCAAATGGCTGTTTCCAATGATATAATGTGTGTTTTGTCCCCTCTCCAGGCAGCAGGAAATGCTGTGAAAAGAGCCTCAGACAATCTTGTGCGTGCGGCCCAGAAGGCAGCATTTGGCAAAGCCGATGATGATGATGTTGTAGTGAAAACAAAGTTTGTAGGGGGCATTGCTCAGGTTTGTGATTAAATCCAGACAGTGTTTACTCCCCAGATGAGCACTGTATTTTAACAGAGACCCAAAGTAACAGTGGCTTAAACAAGATGGAAGTTTATTTCTCCCTGGTGAGACAGTCTTGGGTGTAAGCAGTCTGGGGATGGTGTGGCGGCTCCTTTGTGACTGAGACCCAGACTCCATCTGCCTACCGCTCCACCGTCCCTGAGATGTTGCCTTGGCAACATCTTGGTCTAAGATGGCTTGATAACCACCTCAGTTTTCCAGCCGGCATGAAGACGGAAAGTTAGGGCGGGCCTGACTCTGAAGTTGTCTGCATCACTTGCTCTCACACGCCATTGGCCAGAGCTTCATCACATGGCCAGCCTAGCTGCAAAGGAGGCAGGGAAATGGAGTATTCTTTTCTGAGTAGCAGTGTACCTACCTGAAAATCGGGGATTCTGTTATAGAAAAGGGAGAGAAGAGAATTGGAGGACGGCAATATTATCATTTAAATAAAATGATGCATTTGGAGCTGCTACTCACTCCAGATTTTTGGCCCTAGAGAAAGAATGCATGATGACCCTCTCCCAGAAGTTTTACAAGTGTGGATGAGAATCTGACTTACGCAGGCCTGCATTCTTGTGCATGAGAGTGGGGTGGAAAGGTCAGGAAACCACGCTTGCAGTTTGGGATGTGTTAATGTAAATCCTTTATATGAGATTGGTTTTCCACCAGGAGCACTGAAGCCCCCTGGCTGAACCTACTCATTCCCATGCCTTCCTTAGCTCTTCCTGAACCACTCCCTGTGTTTGGAAATACCCAGGATGCATTTTTACCAGAATCTGCTTCTTGATACACTAGTTCCGTGAGAAGTTCCATGAAGAAGGGTCTCTGATCAAACAGTTCTGGGAATCACTGACCTCTGTACTCCCTCCTCAGATATCACGGTGCTCGTTAGTCTAGCAAGGCTCTGGAAAGACCTTTGCTTTTCAGAAATCTATTTGACTTCCTTGAGCACAGACTTCCCCTTTCCCCTTTATACCTATTAGCTACTATTCCTCAGATCACACCTTAGAAGCATGAAATAAATATATGAAAGCCATCTAGTAGTTAAGGACTCCAGCTTTAGCTTCGAGAATACCTGGGCCGGGTCCTGCTCCACCAGATGGGTCCCTTCAGGAAAGCGGACCCACATCTCTGAGATTCAGCTTTCTCATTGGAAAAATGGGACATTCAATAGGCCAGACTTCACAGTGTTGCCATGAAGATGATGGGACACTCCGTGTAAAGTGCTCACACCAGAGCCTGCTGCGTCATAGGGACACAGTATATATTTGCTGTTAAATCAGTGGCCGGAAGTCAGCTTACTGTCTTGGATCGTTGGTCTCAAAACCCGAACTGTGGCACGGAGGCTGGTCTCCAGAGCTAAGAATACTTAGTCCCGGGACATGGCCGTGTCCCACTGTAGCAGAGGCTGTGGGAGCTCATGAGGCAAGCAGTGGAGGGGAGGGCAGTTTCCTAAAAAGTTTCCGATCCATCCAGCTTGTTGCTTTGCTTCTAGATCATCGCCGCCCAGGAGGAAATGCTGAAGAAAGAGCGAGAACTGGAAGAAGCAAGGAAAAAACTAGCCCAGATCCGCCAACAGCAGTATAAATTCCTACCCACCGAGCTGAGGGAGGACGAAGGCTAAGGCCAGAACCAAGAGGGCGCACCCAAGGGGCCGGCCGCGCGAGAACTGGATGGACAGCGGTCCTGAGGGGCCGGGCACCGCCCTGGAACTGCCCCCCCTCCCCCTGGGGTGAGCCGGGAGCCCTGAGCTCTCCTGCGCGCTCCCCTGTCCTGTCGGGCACCAGCTGCATGATGGTGATGTCACGCGGTACAGTGCGTTCCACCCACAGCTCCTCTGCCACCTCCCCCAACCCCGCCTCACTGTATCTCAGGAGAGAGGGGCGCGGGTTCACGGACTGGTACCAAAAAGGAGGAGTCAGTATTACATCGTCCTCAGACACTCGTGCTTCTGTTGGTCCTTCTCTGGGCCTGCTGTGAAATCTGAATAGGAAAGAAAAAAAAAAGGAAAACCAAACAGCTCGGGGGAAATCCTTGATGCCATAGCTACTCAAAGCTACTCTTCTCCCTCTCAGGAGAAGATGGACGTTGGAGTTGGACACGGTTAATAAAGGCCAGGAACATAAACCAGTGTGGACTCCAGGAGGGCAACTCGGGTCCTCCTGCTGTGTCTCAAGCACTGGCTCGCCCAGAGGGTGAAGAATTCCTGCCCCTGTTTGCACGCTCTCTTGCCTCAGTGTGTAAGCTCCTTGTACAATCTAGACCCAACTTGTATTCTGTGGCCCAGAAAATCGAATGATTTTTTTTTTTTTTTTCCTCCATAATCCAAAGGGGCAGAGGTATGGGGGACTGGCAGGGCTCAGTGAGCAGGGGCTGTAATAAAATGTGTGGGCTCCTTACTCTGTAGAGGCTGTTTGAGTTCATACAAATTCATCCCCACAAACCCGGGTCCCCCAGGTGACAGTCAGTACAACAGCCCGCCTTAGGCATTCGAAGTGGGGATTCAGCTCCAATAAAGCAAGCCCTTGGTGACTTCGTCTTTAGGTTCCGCGTCAGCTTCTCTGCTCTCAAAATGATCACAATTCAAGATCCTGTTAAAAAAATCTGTCATCCCTCCTCCAACCCGTGATGGATGTTTTCTCTATGTCCTAATTGTCTCAAAATCTAGATGCATTTTAACATCATTACAAACCTTTAACAACATAGTTTTGCTCATTAGCCCATCTTAAAGGTGAAGACGTATCGTATGTTCAGAGTCTGTCTTCTGTGCGCTACGGTTCGAGAGTTACAGTTCGAGAGTTTCCCCCCTCCTCTCGTTTCTCTTTTCGGAGCCCTCTCCTTAGAAGGGCAGTTTAAGATGTTCAATTTAACTTTAATCTGAACCTTTCCCCAAGACAGTACGTGAAGGATGAATGGCTTGTCGGATAAATCCTAACGCCAGGTAGCAATTGCCTTTGAAAAGCAATTCATCAGGGGAAGACAATGGTGACAGAGGTACATGGTTTTTTAAAGCTGCTAACTGTTGAAGAACTGCACTTCTCCGCAGCAACGTGCTATCACATCTCGTATTTCATTCACAGTATAGTTTGAATATTCCACCCAGGGGAAAAGTTGATGCTTTGGTCCACAAAAAGTATCACCTGTAGACCTTGCCCCACAGTCCTGCTTTAACAGACTGTGGCCCATGCCGTGGTTTTAAAATATAATTAAACTTTGGACAGCTTCTCATATTTATAAGAGACTTGTAAGTGTTCCACGTGGTAGAATTTTTTCCCAGACAAGTTGGAAGTTACAGGAAATACAGTGTACGTGAGAAGCAAGTGGAAAGAGTATGTAGAGAGTTGGGGATGATGGCATTGACTCGAGGAGAGAGCTGGCTGGGCCCTAGCACCTAATGGGAGACACTAACACACTCTTGACTCGCCCTCTTCCGCTGTAGCTAGGACAACTTTTCACTGCTGTCCTGGGCTGCACCCCCTTGGATCTTAGCCCGTGGACTGGGGGCTCTCTCCAAGGGACACTTTGCAGACGGGCACAGGGTGCTTTCTGAGACTAAGAATCCGACCCAGAGGCTCAGAGTCTAGCTATGTTAATGGCCTCATGTAGCAGGCCTCTGGGGTGCTCCTCCATGGCCCACCCTCGCCCCCTTTTCTTCCAGGCTGTGTGATTGCTTCTCTCCTTCCAGCTGTCCCCTGTCATAGCCTGGCATCCCAGGAGCCAGGCAGGGCCAAGCAGTGAGTTCTCTGTCCCTGCCTCAGGGTCGTTTAAAACTTCCACGGCGGGGCTTCTGTGGTGGCGCAGGGGTTGAGAGTCCGCCTGCCGATGCAGGGGACACGGGTTCGTGCCCCGGTCCGGGAAGATCCCACATGCCGCGGAGCGGCTGGGCCCGTGAGCCATGGCCGCTGAGCCTGCGCGTCCGGAGCCTGCGCTCCGCAACGGGAGAGGCCACAGCAGTGAGAGGCCCGCGTACTGCAAAAAAAAAAAAAAAAAAAAAAGTCCACTGCATTTGATACCAGGAAAAAACCTCCAGAGACAAGCCAAATGGAAAGGCCTTTAAAGAACAGGTATGGAACAGAGTTGGTATTTGTAGGACCTGTATAAATATTCTCCCGTCTGGCGTGTCCTGCTGCTGTGAGCTTTGGTGAAGCTGGTTCCCATTTACCACCTGGTGTGGTGTGCTTTTTCATCTGTACTTCCCCATCCACCCTCCGTCACATACCTGAGCAGCCTCGTGACTGGCTTGGTCTCTCCTCATTTCATGAAATGGGGGAAAGGCTGTGCTTTAGGTGTAGTTTAATAAGCACTCCTGTAGGTGTCCCCAGATGGCAGTGAGGGGGGTGCTTCTGGTTTTTCTTCAAAGGGAAATAAGAGGTATGAATCGGTTTGGGGTGTGAATGTTCATTTCAGAGCATCTAACAAGAGAGTGGGTTCAGGGTAAAAATGGTCCCAGGCCTGGTGCATAGAAATGCCTCTCTGTGTGAACGGGGAGCAGGTGTGTGGGTGTGTGTCTCATGAGAGGAGATGACACGAAGCCCTGAGCTGATCTTTGTGCCCAGAAGTTGTTGTCTCTGAAGATCAAAATAGGAACCTGAACTGGGCTTCAGAACTGACCAGTCATCTGGGAGTTTGGGCTTTGCTTGGTTCTGCCTTTCAGAAAACGTCTTTGGGTAAGGATGCTAAAGCCATATTCAGCGGAATAAGCAGCTCTTGTTTAAATTGCTGGCATCCAGTCAGGTGTGGGCCTGGTGATCAGTGCCAGCAGGTACCTCAGGTCCTGGACGGCCCTCCAGGCAGGCGTTATGGGCCCCCCAGGCCACCTAGAGGGTAGCCGCGTGGTTAACGGGTGAGCCCTGTGTGCTTTATCGTGGAAAACTCCTTAGGGCTTCTCATAGGCTCTCCCTGCTTGCGTTCTGGGTGTGTTGTCAGTTTAACTTATCAAAATATTATAACCAAAATTCACCCAAGAGAGTAAACCCTACCACCCCACATGATCCTGAGGCCACAGCCTCATGTGGAAGCCAGGCAGCAGGGTGACGTGGTGAGCAAGCCTGCTCCCCCCGTGGCCGCGAACCCCCAGACCTTCCCCAGCACTGAGGTTCTGGGCTCTGGCCTGGAGATTCTGGCCTTCAGCCCCCAGCACAGGCTATCGGTGTGTTCGGCTCTCAGACCCTGGAGGAAGCTTCCCTCTGCTGACTGAGGTGATGGCCACCTCTGAGAGCCTTGTGGGAGCCCAAGGAACTGGGGGACGTTCACTTCAGGCTCAGAGGCAGTAGAGTCCAGAAACGCAGAGGTTGTGAGAGCTATGCCGGCAGCCGAGGTTCTACATCGGCACGGCCTCCTCAGGGGCTGGTCTCTGGGGGGAAGACATCTTCCCCCCACACAGGGTCCCCAGGTGCCAAGTTTAAACATCCCAGGGACGACTGCTCCATCCTTCCGAGTGTCTGCTTGGCATGATACGTTTATGGGCATTAGGAACAGGCATGTGGCAGAGCTTCTGTGGACTAACTGAAAAAACAAACCCTACAGAGAGACATGGCTTTTCTGTAGAAGAGGTTTGGCTTTGCCTTCCTCGGAGCCCGCCTCCCAGCCCTCCGCAGACATCCCTGTGTCAGTCACCCCGTAGGCATCTCCTGGTTCCACAAAGCATGCAGCTGGGTTTCCCTCGGCCACCTTCTCACCAAGCTGCAAAATCCAAAAGGAAAGGGGATAGTGAAGTTCTGCCCCAGGTCGTAATGTCTTTATGGTCACATAAATTATTATTATTTTTTATTCACCAGAAATGAATTTGTAAAGGAATGAACCTGTGTGAAAGTCTCATGGGAATGAGAGGAACGTGGAAGAGAGGAAGAGGAGGCTGTGTCTTTCTCATGTGAGAGAAAGTCCCCCTTGACTACCAGCTCCTTAGTCACCAAAGTGTGTTCGAGGAGGAGTGTGTTTGTGTGTGTGTGTGTGTGTGTGTGTGTGTGTGTGACCAAGGCAAAGCCGCAGGGAACCACTGAATGCATACAGCTTTGTTGACTCTGGAGAAAATTCAAATAAGACATAGACCGTAAGTAGGAAGATGCAATTATCTTCCCCTTAAACAAGAAGGGTCCCAGGCAAGGAGCTTGGGCTCTCGGATCATGTGTGTCACCTGACGGGAAGGTCGCACAGCTGGATGCAGAGTGCAGCTATTCCTCTGCAAACCTGACTCAGGGCCTGACCCCGGAAGGATAACTTCACCTCCAGCAGCTGAGGCAGTAGGCGTATCTCATCCGTAAGAGGGCCATGTCACAGAATCACCATAGCAACGGAGTGAGTGTCACCAGTATGTCTGACAACTCAGAGGATTATTTTTCCTCCTGAAATGGTGATTTAGAATCTCTAAGCCCATTAGTCATGTTTTTCTGTCTTTGACTTAAAAATGGGGATGGGGCTGACTAGCCCGTTTTTTCTTTTTTTTTTTTTTTTTTTTTTTTTTTTTTTGCGGTACGCGGGCCTCTCACTGTTGTGGCCTCTCCCGTTGCGGAGCACAGGCTCCGGACGCGCAGGCTCAGCGGCCATGGCTCACGGGCCCAGCCGCTCGGCGGCATGTGGGATCTTCCCGCACCGGGGCACGAACCCGCATCCCCTGCATCGGCAGGCGGACTCTCAACCACTGCGCCACCAGGGAAGCCCTGACTAGCCCGTTTTTAAGGGAGATAGGAAGGTGGGAATCCCAAGGTGTGCAGCGCGCGAGGGGGTAAGGGGAGCTGATGCCTGGGGTCTCCTGAGTGAGCTGGGCTGGACCTGCGACCTCCTGAGCCCTGGGCAACCGTGGGGAAGGTGCTTTGGCCGTTTTGCAGAGGGGCACACAGGACTCAGCCAGGCAGGGCAGTGGCAGGTGTGGGATTGGAAGCTGTCTGCAGGGATTTAGATCCTCTGCAGCTAAATCAGGCTGACCCACAGTCAGAGACCTTACTGAGTGCCCCGTCACCTACTGTGTGCGGGACACTGGAGACCCTGCCTTATTCCTGGAGAAGGTCACATTCCAGGGAGGACAAACATGAGCCCAGGCCGGGGGCAAAGAGGACAGAGCCCTGGAGTTGGGAAAAGCCTTCAGTAAGAGGGCATCTGGCCTAACTCCTAACGAATCGGAGTTTCCCAGGCAGAGAAGGGGGGGAGGGGGTGTGGGCAGCATTCCAGGCAGTGGGAACGGCATGTGCATGAGTGGGTGGATTGCTCAGGGGGACAAGTAAGAATTCAGTGTGGTCAGGGCTAGGGGTAAGTGGCATGAAGGGGAGGGTGACCAGGAGCACAGTGAGGGGCCTTGTGTCAGGCCAGGGCACCTGGGATTGTTAGCAGACGAATCGCTGTGCAGGTGCATCAGAAGGGGGATTCTATTCTTGGAGAACTCAGGATCCAACGAAGGTCAGCAACTCGGGAGTAAATTGGGTCCCAAGTTATTGTGCCAGAAACGTTCAGAGCAAGGAAAGAGGATGGGAGGCGAGCCTCAGAGCCTCTCAGGAGGAGATGCCACAGCAGGAGGGACCACTGCCAGGGGTCAGGGCAGGCTTTGTTTACAGGGGAGCGAGGGGTTTCATCTCTAGATGGCTAGCACTTACTATACAGGTAGGTACGTACATGTGCCAGACGCTGACCTTCATTACCCCCTTTGGTCCCCACCACAATCACGTAAAGCATGGCACATAGGCACTCTTTTATCCTCATTCTATAGAATGAGGCTCATGTTTGTCCTCCCTGGAATGTGACCTTCTCCAGGCTCAGGCACAGAGAGGTTGGGTAACTTGCCCAAAGCCACACAGCTTGGCAGAACTGGGATCTCCCAATCACTGTGTTAAGATCACACAGCTAGTGGGTGACCAAGCAGAAACGAACTCCAGTTTGTTTCCAAAGCTCATGTTTTTAACCAACAATTGTTGGAGGAGCTGTCTGAGCCTGGCAGATTGGATAGAAATTAGGCAGAGGTAGAGAGAAGGACCTCGGAGCAGAGAGAGCCACATGAACACGTGGTAGAGCCTGGGACCTGCGAGAGGGACTGTGGGGCAGTTGGGGATAGTGGGGTCCTCAGGAGAGGGTGGCGAGTCCTCGTGTGTAGGAGGGGAATGGGGCGGCCTGAGGATCACTGAATGAGTGCCCAGCTAAGGAGCTTTTTTTTTTTTTTTTACGCACAGGTTACTGTGAGCATGGTTTAGCTTTACTCTCACCTGGTGTGTCCAGAATCCTGTTGTGGGTCTTTTTCTCTCAGACCACAATTCGCTCCTGAGGCTAAACCACCAGTGCTCCTGAGTTAACCCCGTGGTTCAGAGAAATTTAACCATGTGTTTTTGTTTGAACACTCTCTACCCTGAGCTGGACAGGATCGCAGCGGTTTTGCTCCCTGAATGTCCCAAAGCAAGAAGCCCTCTGTGCCCAGGGGCAGAAGTGCCCGGTGGGGCTGGCACCTGGGGGGACAGGAGCAGGCCTCAGCACTTGCGGCTGTATTAGGAGCTTCCTCTCTGCTTCGGCCTCTCTCTCTGGAGACTCCAGGACTTACTTTTAGAAAGAGAAGTATGATTCAATTAAGCCTAGAACTGAATGTTGAAGAAGTGCTTTCTGGGCTCCCTGGAAGGTGGGCCTTGTTGTAATTGTGGCCTGGGCGTTGGGGCAGCCCAGAGTGAGAAGGGGCCTGAGTCAGGCCCCCGGGTCCTGTAGCCCAGCCCCCTGATGTTATAAGGGCATCCGGGGGAAGCAGGAAGGGAGGGGCAGACTGGACTCCGTGGGCATGAGGGAAGATGGGAAGACTAAAAGGCACAGTTCCCTTCAAAGACTTTCCTGAAGAATGCAGTCTCCTGCAAGGGAAGCAACAATAATGCAAGTTGCCCACTGTCGGGCTGAAGGCTGGGAGGGTGCAGGACGTCAGGGAGGGAGTGGCGTGGGCTGGGTTCTTGGGGAGGATGCTGGCTGGAGGAGACCCTCAGTTGATGGCAAGCAGTTGGGCCGGGCCTAGCTGCCAGGGGCAGGGGAACATCTGGGGCCTAGGCATGCAGGCAGGCAGGAACAGGTGGAGAGAGAGGACCACAAAGATGCCTGAAGCTGGAGGGATGAGTTGGGGCAGAGGTGTGCTCTGTGGAATCGGGGCTTCATTTAGGAGGAAAGAGGGGACAGAGAAGCGAGGAGAGACACAGCAAACCCTTCAGGCTGGCTGCACTCTGCCTTGGGGCCACAATCTTCACACCTCCCCTTCATGCCTGCCCGCTCACCGTCAGCTCATCTGATGAATGGGGCGCTTTTTGGGGGCACCATGGAGCCACCTGACGGCCCCGTTATCAGGTTTGCATCCTGGAGGGCCCCAGGTTTGCTGAATAGATGGCTCCTGAGAAAGCACTTCTGCCGCTGGGGCTGTTCCTGGATTCCAGGGAGGAAAGCTTTCGGCACCCAAGTTTGCTGTCCTCTTTGTTAGGCGTCCTGGCTGGTTCGGCCACGGGGGCAGTGTGGTTCCATGGGACACTAATAGGGCATTCCTGTTTTCCTTGAGGGAAAAAGGAGGTGTTTTTTGGGCAAATTTAAGAATCACAGTATTAAAGTTAAACAAGTGAATACCTTAATTCACTATGAGGTGTCTTGGGGCCTGTAAGAAACTCCATATACATTGGATATCTCCAAAAGGAGCATATAACATACAGTTTTGCCCCAATTTTATTGGCTTTAGAGCACTTTTTTTTTTTAATTCCAGTATATTTTGAGGGGCAAATGTTCCAAGGATCATGCCTTGGGAAACCCCGTTCTAAAATCCCACTGGAATTATTGTCTCTCTCCCCTGTCCCCTTAGGACACGTGGCGCTCTGTCTAGTATTACTAGGTAATATTTCGTCTGTGCAGCAGCTTCATCTAGGTCACAGGCAGGGATCACATCCTGTCACATGTAGCTTCCCTAGCACCTAAAACCAAGCTGTGGGTATATGAGAAATTTAATGAAGACCGATTGCCTGGGTGATCAACATCAGACCATGCTGTTTGCAACCAGTGTTTGTGACCTGGGGATCAGCTGTCTTTGACTCTGGCAGATTTGAACTTTAACGGGCTAAAAAATAAATAAATAAAAGGTTCGTTTCCAAAGAGTTACCACACAGCACAGCTGCCCCTTCCTTCCCCACCCAGTAGGGCCCCACCATGCCACAGGGCAACACTATTGCCGGAGAAGTTTCCCTGAAAATTGCTTTCCTGGGATTCCCTTCCGAAGACAGCTGCAAGGAAACACAGCTTGATCCTATATATCCTGAAACCTCCTGGTAACACCACTGTTAAGCAAAATCCAAAAGATGGGCTCTAGCCAGTAGGGGGTTATTAATGAAATATTGAAAAGACCTCAGATGCTGTGAGCTGAGTGCTATAAAATAAATGGTGCTCATGGCCCAAATCCCAGTGGAATGTGGAGGCCATCTGAAAAAAAAAGGGAAAGGCTGAGCAGGGAGCTTTCTTTAATAAACCCAGAGTTCCCTCCTGCAGCTGAAAGGCACCTGAAATTCGACTCTCTAGCCCTTCCTCCTTCCCTTTTCTTGCCTCATAAGGCCTTGGGGGTGAAAAGAACACACATGGGGGCTTTGGACTTAAGAGGGACGTGGCTTTGAGCAAGTCACTTCCTAACAAACCTATGGGGATGTGAACCGAACACTGCACTTCACCTCCCAACATCCACTTCCCCTTCGGAGCCGCACCAATAACTTGGGAGAGTTGACCTCAAGTCTAGGGTGGGCCCGATTGGTCCAAGGCCAACACCATTCATCCTGGTGGTGACCGGTTCTGGGATGGGCTACGACTTGATCTGGCTAAGGAGCTGGGAGGAAATGTCTGCTGGAGGCATCAGCCTCTCTCTACCCACCCCCGGACATCAGTGTTGGATCACGAAGCCTCTTCTGACCACAAGCAGAGCCAGCCGCAGGACGGAACCTACCCCAAGGATGGCAGAGCGAAGATAATCAAAGAATCTGTATATTTGGTGACGTTGTTGATCAACTCGCCTAACTCTAATTCTTCCAGACTTCCCAGTCCCTAACCACAGACATCCCTGCCATGTTTAAGCCAGCCTGAGTTGTCAACACAGTGTAACTGACCCCAGGCAGCAGTCACGTGGGGAAAGGCCAGCGAGCAACTGGTCACAGAGTAGGCGCTTAGCAAAGTTTTCGTCCTTTCTTCCTTTTTCCCTCACATCTACATAAAAGTAACCTGGAGAATGTGTCCCAAGAAAATCCCATCTCTTCCACTTTCAAGAGTTAACTCACGTGCTCTCCTGTGAGCCTAATATGGCGCTAGACTCGTGGTAGGTCTTCAGTAAATATTTGAATGACTCTTAACCTGGAACCTACCTCTAGACTGTGATGTTGGCCATGCCTGGACTCCAGCTTATGGCCGGCTTGGTGGGGGTGAGAAGTGGTAACGGATGTGCACGTAGACAGCAGAGGTCTCAGTCCTGTGTCTCTGTGACTCTGGGACGAGCACCTGCAGCACAGGTCTCTCCCTGCTGCTCAGACACCTGTCACTGGTAAGGTGGAGACCTTCTGTGGCCAGTCACCTACAAAGCAAACCATCCGAGGAATGTCTGGTATGCAGGGTATGTGATGTGGTGTGGTGTGGGTTTGTTTTTTCTGTTCATCATTTGTCAAGGAAATCCTCAACTATTTTGTCTGGAGGCATAACGTGGAGCTGAGGACCCCAGGGGAGTGGAAGTCAGCAGGAGGGAGTAGGCCAGCTCTGCCTCTTTTCCTGCATCTGGGACTGCATGGTACCATCCTCTACCTGGTATATTTTGCTCAGGCTCTGGCTTTTTCCTCTGGTCCCCAATGGAAGTCAGGTTGAAATATAGAAGCAGGAGTAGCAGCAGGAGGAAGACACTTCCTTGGGGAGGAGAATCACTCAAAGCTACAGGGGGAATAAGACAGGGAGGAGGCTGAGCCATCGTATGACATAGATGCGTGTACTTCCCCTTCAGTGTCTAGCTCCTGGGCTTTGTACAAGGGACAGAATTTGGCCTGGGAATCATGGGATTTGGGTTCTGGTTCTAGCTGAATGATCTTGGGAACATTCCTTGACTTCTTGGAACCTCTGTTTTCATGAGTAAACAGATCTTCTGCCATGATTCCAGTTGGCTCTAGGTGGTGGACATCTTTATATTTGACAGTTACCAATATTTGGAGTATTAATTCCGTACTAAGAGTTCTGCTAGGTCATTTACAAGTATCGTCATTTTCTTCATCACAGTGAACATTAAGTGCTTAAAACATGCCAGTCACAGTTCTAAGAACTTTATTTATGTTAACTCATTTAATGCTGGCAACAACCCTAAAAGGTAGATACTAACCCCATTTTACAGATGAGGAAATTGAGGCACAATAAAGTCAAATGCTTTCCCCCAGCTAGAAAAGAGCAAATCCAAGAAGTAAACCCAGGCAGCCTGGCTCAGAATTGTATCCTCAACCTCTGTGCTCTATTTTACGTTATTTTTCTTAAAACAAATATTTTATGGATGGTGAGACTGAGAGAAATCATACAATTTGGCCAAGGTTACACAGCTCTTCAATGGTGGAGCCCAGTACCTAAACCTAGATGTGTCATCCAAAGGTTTTCTGCCATCTTGGACCCCTCTCAGTGGATTAATAAACCCAAAGAGAGAAGACTCTTCAAACACCCAGGATGACCACCACGGCTTGGTGGACTTGATATTGGATACCCATGCTGAGGGTGTCAAAATATAATTTTCAAAAACTAAAAACACGACTCTCATACAAATATATAGTGAACATGTGTCAAAGATTGATTGAACTCATTGATGAAGGAACCAGCAGAATGACAAGATTCATTCCAAAAGATAGAAAACTATTCGTCATTGCTGAAAGAGCGTGTGCTGGCATAAGACTGTTGAATCGATTATCGTATAAGGCAACAAAACTATAACCTTTGGGTTGTAATCTATTCTTCCAGACAAAATCATGGTGCCTCTGTAAGATGAAAATCATTTGCATCCACTCCCGGTCTCCTACAATTTCACATCTCCTTGGAGTAATCCAGTGTTCCGGTCACTGGTAAATAGAAGGTCAAAACGAAAGGAATACATCCTTAGAAAACTCGATAAGCCTCTAATGGGTCTCCATGCAGTTGTTCTTTTTCCTAACTCCAAGTTTTGGATACTTTTTCTAAACCAGGGCACTGAGCCGATGACCCCCTCCCCCAAGGCTGCTGTAACCTAGAAGAGCATGATATTTAAGATTAGAAGACCACCAGGTTTGGGCTTCCCCGGTGGTGCAGCGGTTGAGAGTCCGCCTGCCGATGCAGGGGACACGGGTTCGTGCCCCGGTCCGGGAAGATCCCACATGCCGCGGAGCGGCTGGGCCCGTGAGCCATGGCCGCTGAGCCTGCGCGTCTGGAGCCTGTGCTCCGCAACGGGAGAGGCCGCAACAGTGAGAGGCCCGCGTACCGCAAAAAAGAAGACCACCGGTTTCAAGCAGTGGCCCCACCACTTTGTGTGCTTATGCAAGTCTCTATACTCTCTGAGCCATAGTTGCATCATCTGTAAAGATTTTTTTTTAAATTAGGATAACTATCCTCTCTTCCACCTCACAGAATCTTTGTGAGGATCAAATAAGAGTGAATGTAAGAGGATGGGGTCAGTCATTGTTTTGCCTTTTGATTGAAAGGGGTCCAGCCATTGAGCTGAGCCCCTGGATGTGAAGGGAAGCCTTTGATGGAAAGCAGGCTACATTGCAAAGCCCTTAGCTCTCTGGGATGCTCTAGCAAACACTGGTGCGTCCAAATGAGCAGGCATCATCTTCAGGCCGAGCCTGCAGAACAAGGATTGCAAGAGACTTTGAAGACCTCAGTCACATTAAAGAGGCAGAACTGCTGTGAAGGCTGTTTGTGACAGTGAAGCTTTGGAGGGACACCTTGATCCCGAGTCATTTCACCGGCCATCCCAGCCTGAGCTCCGCAGCAGGCATCTGTCACAGTCTTAACCAGGGGTTGGCAAACCTCTCCCGTAAAGAGCCAGATGGTGGATATTTTAGGCTTGGCCGGCCACAGATAGCATCTGTCATTACATATTCTTTGTTTTTATTTTTGTCTTTTACAACCTTTTAAAAATGTAAAGGCCATTCTTGGGCTCCCTGACTGTACAGAAATAAGCAGCAGGCTGAATTTGGTCCACAGGCCACAGGTTGCCAACCCAAGTGTTACTAGCTTCGGAGGTAAGAGAGCTGCCCCTGAATCCTGTTTTCTTCATGTTGCAGCCGTGTGAGCTTGGGCAAACTTCCTTTATCTCTCCGAGCCTGACTGTCCTCGTTGGTAAAATTCTTTCTGAAAATACTTGCTGCTTATCTGCTATCTTGCCAAGCACAAGAGTGTTTATGAGGCTGAAATAAAATGATAGAGTCCCGGCATGTCAAAAGAATGTGACAGAGGCACAGCAGCTTCTCTTGACCCCTGTAGTGGTCTGGGCTGCCCTGAGCAGGGGGTCACAAAAAAGTGGAGTCTGGTTTTGTGATGATGGCCTGGAATCAGACAGGGCCACATGACAGCATCCTGAGGACTCCGACTCAGTTTGACCAGGGTGGGTTCCAAGCACCTGTATTTTTTTTTTTTTAAAGGCTTCCTGACCTGCAGCCAAAGATGAGAAACGCCCCCTGAAGAGTCTCCCACTTGCCAGAGCACAGGCATCTGCTCCAGGTGGTCTGAAAACTTGTCCATGCAGACAGCCTGGTGCCTCTGCTGGCCTCATTCCCACCTGCATCCAGCTAAGCCTGGTGTCCTTCAAAGCAAAGCCTTCTCCCCGCTGCAATGTGGGTCAAACTCCTGCTCAAGCCATCAGCTTGGAAGACTGTTTCATGTCAAAGTAACAAGTGTTTTTCTGAGAGCACAGAAATGGCAACAGTAGTGGTGGTCCCTGCGTGACCGCCACAGGGAAGGAAGCTGGCCTTTCAGCGGGAGGCCTAATGCGGGCCTGTTGTCTGATGTGCATTAGCCCCCAGCCCTGATCAGACTCAGAGACTGAGGCTCAGAGAGGTCACCTAGCTGGCTCAAGGCCACAGAGTTAATCAACAATTTTGATTAAGAGAGAAGTGCAGTTAACCTCCAGTGAGGATGGTTCCTCCTGTGAATTACACTCCTGTAGTCCTATTAACACTTCCCTTTATGGCATTTTCTTTATGGCCGTGAGATTAGAACAGTAGAACACTTACGCTGGGAATTTCCAAGGGGCATTTTTTTAAACTTTTTTTTTTCATTTTTTAAATTGGAGTATAATTGCTTTACAATGTTGTGTTAGTTTCTGCCGCACAGCGAAGTGAGTCAGCCATACACATACACACATCCCCTCCCTCTTGGACCTCCCTGCCACCGCCCCACTCCATCCCACCCATCTAGGTCGTCACAGAGCACCAAGCTGAGCTCCCTGTGCTCTACAGCAGGTTCCCAGTAGCTATCTATTTTACACATGGTAGTGTATTTATGTCAAACCTAATTTCCCAACTCATCCCACCCTCCCCTTCCCACCCTGTGTCCACACATCTGTTCTCTCTGTCTGCATTTCTATTCCTCCCAGCAAATAGGTTCACCTGTGCCATTTTTCTAGATTCCACTATGCGTTAATATACGGTATTTGTTTTTCTCCTTCTGACTTCACTCTGTATGACAGATTCTAGGTCCATCCACATCTCTACAGATGACCCAACTTCATTTCTTTTGATGGCTGAGTAATATTCCATTGTGTATATGTACCACATCTTTTTCCATTCATCTCTCGATGGACATTTAGGTTTTTTCTATGTCCTGGCTATTGTAAATAGTGCTGCAGTGAACATTGAGGTGCATGTGTCTTTTTGAATTATGCTTTTTCTCAGGGTATATGCCCAGTAGTGGGATTACTGGGTCATATGGTAATTCTATTATTAGTTTTTTAAGGAACCTCCATACTGTTCTCCACAGTGGCTGTATCAATTTGCATTCCCACCAAAAGTGCAAGAGGATTCCCTTTTCTCCACACCCTCTCCAGCATTTATTGTTTGTAGATTTTCTGATGATGGCCATTCTAACTGGTGTGAGATGGTACCTCGTTGTAGTTTTTTTGGGTTTTTTTGTTTTTTTTTTTTCTCATTGTAGTTTTGATTTGCATTTCTCTAGTAATTAGTGATGCTGAGCATCTTTTCATGTGCCTCTTGGCCATCTGTATGTCGTCTTTGCTGAAATGTCTAGGTCTTCTGCCCATTTTTTTATTGGGTTGTTTATTTCTTTGATATTGAGCTGCATGAGCTGTTTGTATATTTTAGAGATTAATCCTTTGTCTATTGCTTCGTTTGTAAATATTTTCTCATTCTGTGGGTTATCTTTGGGGCTTTTTTTTTTTTTTTAATCTCAAAGGCTCATGGTTAACTCTCATTTAAGAAGCAAATTCCTCATCCCTTCGTGGGAATTCAGACCCGGGGCACCTTGGAGCTGGAGATGCCCAGGTTGTCACTAAGTTGCTTTTATCCAATAAATATGTTCCTGAAAAGACTGGATAAGTAAAATCATTACATGGTTTCAAATTTCTGTGCATGTTTTACGGTTTTGTTTGTTTGGGTTTTTTTAGAAATAGGAGAATCCCACTGCAAAGAGAATCATGTACCTTTATTTGGTTCGCAAATTCGGATTTTGGCATATTGGGTTTTCTTAATTATGTCTGTAATTTTGGCTGTTTCTTTAGTGACAGTTCCTCAGTTCTCACAGATGGAGCTTGTACTTTGTGAAAACCAACTCTTTAGTTCCTAAGATGGAAGCAGCAAATATTTCTTAAGTACCGCTGTGCTAGTTGATGCTGGACCAGATCACATACGCTATCTCATTTATTACTCACAACAATTCTGCAGCATGGGTTGTATTGGCCCCATCTGATAGATAAAGAAACTGAGGTGCAAGCTCTCAATCTGCTAAAGGATAGAAATGGCTTCCAATCCGGCTTTGTCTGACTCCAGGGCAAGTGCTCTTTCCAAGTCAGGAAGCACAAGGTTTTTCTCATCATTGAAAAACCAAGACAAAGAAACTCCATCCTCTACCCCTGTATCCCCCCCGTGCAAATGCCTTCAGTAAATTCAAAGTCTAGGTTGATAGGCAAACATTTTACATTAACCAAGCTCCCCTTTTACATAGTGAGAGGAGCTGGGTCAGACACGCATAGACCACCAGTGTGGCTGTATTCCCCCCGAGCAACTGGGAGCCTGACCAGTCTGGGCCAGTCAGGTCAGCATCCAAGCCCAAGGGGACTGAAGAAAAGAGTGTGTGTGGTCTGACGCCTCACCTGACACTGCTCTCTGCTGGGTCAGTTTCCTGGGCTATAGAATGGGCCTGCTCCTGCAGCCTGCAGTACACCGTGACCTGGAGGGAAACAGTTGTCCCCCCTTGTAAGGGACCCCTCATATTCATGATTCCCTAATCAGTGGCTGTCCTTCCCTGTGAATTTGGAAGGACATTTTAAAAATACAATTTCAAACCCAGGCTCTTAACTGAACACTTACATTAATCTCAGTTGAGTTGCTGTTGCTTGCCACCAAATGTATCCTGATGAATGTAGCTTGTGTAGTTCTTAGCACAGAGCCTTGCCTTGCATATGGTAGGCCTGCAAACGTTGTCAGTGTTTGTGGTTGTTAGTATTGTCTTCGTCTTTGTCTCCCAGGGTCAGCGCGTTGTCTTGCACGGTGTAGGTGGTTGTAGAGGTTGACCAAACTGACCAGCGAACGTGGCCTGAAAAGTCACCTGCAGCTCTGATGCCCCGCAGCATAACAATGGCACAGCCCTGCTCCAGTCTTGGTATTAAATGTAGCTCTCAACCTGCATAGCTAGTGTTGGTGGAGTACGTGCTCTGTGCTTGGGACCAATGCAGGAATCAATAAGGCTCTCAGGGTGGAGGAAGTTTGTTTGGGACAGGGAAAACCATGGAAGTCTTTCTGGAAAGTTCACGTATTCATTTAACAAATATTTACTGAACACTTGCCGTGTAGCTAGGAGGTTAGGGTGCTGGGAAGGGCATGGAATGGAGTCAGGGGTCCTGTCTTCATGATCCTGGCTCTGGGGTCCACAAGTAACTCACCTCCCCTCTCTGAGTCTCAGCCTTTCCAGGGGTAAGAGGTAGGGTGGGCGGGGGAAGGGTGTGTGTGTAGTTGGACTAGACTGGCAGCTTCCACACTGAATTTTCTTAGAGTCCAGGGTTTTCAGGAGGTTCCCAGGGGCCTCCTCTGCAGGAGCGTGTGCAGGGCAAGGTGAAAGTCAGGACCCCATGCCTGCTTGGACAGAGCTGCTTTTATCTGTGTTTTGCGTTGGGCTTCCATGTATAATTCCACTTGGAAAAGGGTTCTGCTGCTTTAAGAAAGCTTACAAACCAGGCAATCTCCAGGTGCCTTCCAGCCCCGACCATGTGGGAATATTTATGCCAGGGAATGTGTCCTCGGCTGGGGAAGCACAGAGCTGGATCCTGCCATCCGAGAGCAGGACAGGCAGGGAGGCGGGGCAGGGGAGAAGCTCCCCGGCCACACAAGAGCTCTTCTGTCCCAGGGAGAACTCCTTGGTGCCCACGCTGTCCCCGGGGGAGGGCACATCCCCGCGGAGGCTGCAGGGCCCAGGTAAAGAGCAGCTGTGGGCCAGGAGTCTGGAGACCTAACTTCCAGTGCCAGCTCTGTCCCCTCCTCTCTGTGTCATCTTGAGCAGGTTGTGAAAACCCCTCTGAACCTCGGTTCTCTTGAGTCACAGGCTCCTTTTGAGAACAAAATAAGAGGGTGAACGTGGCACTTGACACACAAATGTTAATATCATTGTAAAAGGAAAATCAAGGTGGAAGGATCCATTTGAAGCCAGCGGACTACAAGCTACAGATCTGCACCCGTGGGCCCAGCGAGAGACACAATCTGGTAAAGCCGTGACGGCAGATACGCCCTGATCCCAGTAATGAAATGCTGTCTATAAGCGTTAAGTGTCTTTTCTTCCTAAATAGCTTATGTGCCATGACTGGCAATGTCCGGGCAGACTTCAGTCATCTTAGGCCTCCTATAGCCTGTTATTGCATGCATTTGGGGGGTGGCAACAAAATGGTTAGAAACCAGGCTGTGTATTCAAATCCTGCTCTGCCACTTAATAATCTTTGTGCCTTGGTTTCCCCACTGAGAAGAGAGGAATAGAAATAGGACCTATGTCAGAGAGTTATGGTGAAAGTTAAATGCACAAGTACACATAAATGTCCTAGAATGGTGCCTGGCCCATAGAAAGGGCTCAGTATGTGTTAACCATTATGATGCTATTTGTACACTTGTCTGTCTTTGGCATCTAGTGTAGTACATGTGAGAGCTCAAAAATATCAGTGTAGCAAATGTATAACAGCTAATGTTTTTGTCATCCCTTTTGAAAGCACTTTACACATATTAATTTATACAATCTTCATACAACCCTATGAGGTACTACTTACTACTCCCGTTTTCCAGATGAGGAGATAGAGGCACAGAGAAGTTAGTATCTGACCCAAAGGTGCAGAGCTGCAAAGTGGCAGAGTCAGGATTTGAGCCAGGCAGTCTGAACTCTGCAAGCTTTACTCTTCTCCCCTCCGCCTACTAATGTTTATTTGTCAGAATATTTTCCGGATTATACAGCGAATACATGTTCAAGGTAAAAGATTTTAAACTCAAAGAATCATAATGATAAAAGAAATCAACTTAAATTCCATCACCCAGAGATGAGCACCTGGCTGACTGTCTTTGTCTGCATGTGCTGTGACTGGGTTTATGTCTATGCATAGTAGTTACATAATGAGATCATGACATCCCTGCACTTTTTCTTTATCGTGAGCACTGTCATGGGTGGAATTGTGTCCCCCCAAAAATCATATGTTGAAGTCCCAACCCCCAGTACTTCAGGATATGACCTTATTTGGAAACAGGGTCGTTACAGAGGTAGTCAAGTTAAAGTGAGGTCCTTAGGGTGGGCCCTAATCCAACATGACTGGTGTTATAAAAAGGGGAAACGTGGACACAGAGACACATATAGAAGAAAGACGATGTGAAGAGACAGCGAGAAGACAGCCATCTATAAGCCAAGGAGAGAGGCCTGGAATAGATCCTTCCCTCCCAGCCCTCAGAAGGAACCAACTCTACTATACCTTGATCTTGAACTTCTAGCCTCCAGAGCTGTGGGACAGTACATTTCTGCTGCGAAGACACGCAGTCTGTGGTGCTTTGTTCCAGCAGCCCTAGCAAACTAATAGCAGTTTAAAGCAGTCTTGTGATCTCTGCTTACCTCTTGCACCTTGTTTCCAACCCCTATCCCTTTCCCCACCTCCAGATTCCATCCTCGGATCAACGTTTGTCTTTCATCCCTTCCCTGATGGAGTCCTCACTCTGAACCGCCTCGAAGTTGAACAGCTGGAGCCACTCCTATTGCACAGCCTTTCCCATTGGACGCAACTCGGTGCAGGGCCCCTGGAATTTTTTAAATGGATCCAAATCATCTTTAATTAGTATCCTGTTCTGCTGTGGGTGATGGGATCAGAAAGCCTTTTGAAACCCTGAGGGAGTATCTTAATGTGGACAGTGTCTGGTGCCCACTGAGGCCTCGACTTTCCCGAAAGAAGGTCAAGATTATGGAGAAGCAGGTAGGGAAGTTGTCCCCAGCTGGGTATCATGGAGGAGAAGGGATGTCCACGAGCTATTGTCAGCGTTTCAAAGAAAAGCCTAACAGACACCAAAAGCTTTCATTCTTAACAGAGCCAAATTAAGTACCAGGCCAGCTGTCCAGGTTGCCAGTCTATGAAGCACCAAAACACCACCAAACTAAGTCAGAAAGATGGGGCCATTCAACACCTGTCTCCAAGTACAGCCCCCTATTTACCTGGTTAAAGGTAAGTGAAGGTGACAGCATTCTCTAGAGGAAATGAGGATGGACGATCCCTCTGTGGCGCCTCTAGTTTTCCCCCATGAGGGACCTGTCCCGAGCATTCATGGGAGGCGGGGAGGCAGAGGCACCAGCAGCCCTAAGCCCGGCCAGTAGGCAGGCCCTGCAAGGCCAGTGTCAGGCAGCTGGACACATGTAAACGAGTGATGCCTGCTCTGTGCCAAACACTGGAAAGTTTTTTCCAAGTTTGAAGTCCTTTTAGATGCCTCCCAGAAGGTTATCAGCTCAGAACATCACAAAGACAGAAAGAGAGAAAATGAAAACTATGAAAGTCTGTTGATTAAAAAAAAAAAGAAAACTTTTTAAACCACACAAATAGACTTTGTAACTACCATGGTGTTAATCCCTCTGTCCTTGGTGAGTGTGAGAGAGTCAGGCCATCCAGTCACGGGTGACTGAAAAATGGGCAAGGAACAATATTTTCAAATAAGTTAAAATGTATTATATCCAGTGCATATATGAACATAACAAAGGAGTATAATGTTTTATTAAAAGAAAAACAATATCTCTCCACTCTCACCATCATTTTGGAGAAGGCTAGCAAGAGTATACCAAATACACATTTTAGCTGAAACTGCAAGGCCAAGTATTTTTTTTTTATAAATTTATTTACTTTATTTATTTTATTTTTGGCTGCGTTGGACCTTCATTGCTACACGTGGGCTTTCTCTAGTTGCGGCGAGCAGGGGCTACTCTTTGTTGTGGTGCACGGGTTTCTCATTGTGGTGGCTTCTCTTGTTGCGGAGCATGGGCTGTAGGCATGCGGGCTTCAGTAGTTGTGGCACGTGGGCTCAGTAGTTGTGGCTCGCAGGTTCTAGAGCGCAGGCTCAGTAGTTGTGGTGCATGGGCTTAGTTGCTCTGCGGCATGTGGGATCTTCCTGGACCAGGGCTTGAACCCGTGTCCGCTGCATTGGCAGGCGGATTCTTAACCACTGTACCACCAGGGAAGCCCCAAGGCCAAGTATTAAAATAGTGAACAAAAGCCAAATATCACGATCATAGATAAACTTCTGGGATACAAGAATAAACCTGAAATTTTACTTTTAGATTTTAATTATTTTTCTAATTTTACTAAGGAAGATCTTGTTTTAGTTATTAAAATTTTTTTAATTTTAAACTTGGATCTGATGCTACAAAGAAAAAAATACTGAGCACCATCGGTTTCCAGATGGCTCCTGAGGTTACTGTATTGCACAGTTCCATCATTAAGTAGGTGCCACGTTCAGCTGGCACACTGTGATTTCACTAACCTTTTGACACAAGGCACTATAATTTAAGAAAACGTTTTTCAGTAACCTGTTTTTATGATTTTTTAGCTGTGGTGGGCAGAATAATGACCCCCAAAGATGTTTACATTCTAATACCCAAAACATGTGAAGGTATCACATTACATGGCAAAGGGACTTTCGTGGTGTGATTAGGTTAAAATCTCAAGATGGGGAGATTATCCTGGATTATCAGGGTGAGCCCAGTATAATCACAAGGTCCTCATAAAGGGAGGCGTGGGGGTCACAGTTAGAGAAGGAGAAAGGAAGACAACCAAAGCAGAAGTTGAAATGATGTGATTACTGGCTTTGACGATGGGGAAGGGGCCATGAGCCTAGGAATGTGGGCAGCCTTGGGAAGGCTGAAAAGGCAAGGAACAGATTCTCCCCTAGAGGCTTCTGTGGGAATGTAGCCCTGCTGACACCTTGAAGTTAGGTCAGTAAAACCACTTTTCACTCTGACCCCTGGAACGGTAAGATAATAAATTTGTGTTATTCTAAGCCACTAAATTTGTGGTTAATTTGTTACAGCAGCAATAGGAAACTAATAAAGTAACTTTGGGAAATCTTTTTTTAAAAAAATCCTTCCTCTTCAACTTGTGAAAATGGTTAGTGGTCTATAGCAACCATTTTGACAATTTAAAAATTTAGCCTCCATAATTCAAAACTATAACAAATTATCTTTTAAAGGGTTTTTCTAAATAAAAATCTACTGTTGTGAAGTGTGATTAGTGAGATCAGAATATATTTGGGAACACCTCATTTTTCTCTAACACTTCATTGTTTCATACTCTTTATATACTTCATTAAGAATGATTTATCATGCATGTTTGTATGATTTCACATTTTATTTGCACCTCATGAAATTTTTCTTTTTTCTTTTTTTTTTTGCGGTACGCAGGCCCCTCACCGCTGTGGCCTCTCCCATTGCGGAGCACAGGCTCCGGACGCGCAGGCTCAGCGGCCATGGCTCACGGGCCCAGCCGCTCCGCGGCATGTGGGATCTTCCCAGACCGGGGCACGAACCTGTGTCCCCTGCATCGACAGGCAGACTCTCAACCACTGCGCCACAAGGGAAGTCCGCACCTCCTGAAATTTTGAGGTGGGTGGCAAAGCTGACATTCTGCTTTTAGTTAATCTCAGAAGATGTGAAGAATTTCCAAACAATATTTTTTGAAAGATTTTTTTACCTAAAAAAATCAAGTGTACATCTGGAATGCTTATCAGAATTTGAGAGGAAATACTCAAATATTAACAATACATATGGGACTTCCCTCGTGGCGCAGTGGTTAAAAATCCACCTGCTAATGCAGTGGACACAGGTTCAAGCCCTGGTCCGGGAAGATCCCACATGCCACGGAGCAACTAAGCCCGTGCACCACAACTACTGAGCCTGTGCTCTAAAGCCTACAAGCCACAACTACTGAAGCCCATGCGCCTAGAGCCCGTGCTCTGCAACAAGAGAAGCCACCGCAGTGGGAAGCCCACGCACTGCAACGAAGACCCAATGCAGCCAAAAATTAATTAATTTAAAAAACCACATCTATTTGAATGACACACCTTGTCCTTACTACCAACATTGTTTCACCAATTAGCTAATATACCATCATGAGGGATAGTGTTTGCTGATTCCCTGACCTTCCGAGCAGTTGCCCAAACCACAGGGACAAGAAGCCTGGAAACAAGAATTCCCAGACTCCCTGGCTAGCAGATTCTGTCCAGGTTTGGCATCTGGGGGGATGCAGAAGAAAAGGAGAAGCTGATGTCTCAGAGGCAATGCAGAAAGGTGTATAAGCAGCCGCAGCAGCTCCGTCTGCAGGGTCTTGCACATGGTTTGGGGGCATCTCCTTGAGAATCGCCCACTTGGGGGCTCCAGGACGCAGAGATCACAAGGGGGTCTGGCTACTTCCCTAAGATCTCTGAACTTCCAGATTTCTGACCTCTCCTCTCCCTGCTGTCCCAAGGTTGTCAATGTCTCTAATTCCCTGCATTAACTTCTTCCTACTCAAAATACCTAGAGTGGCTTCTGTTATTTTGACCAAAACCGCAACTGATACAATACACTGTCACAAGGTCATTGATCACACTCAAGTTCAGTGATGACAAAGAATCTTGAAGTAAGCATTTGACTATTTGATCTTCCAAAGGCTGAAGACAAAGTAAAGCAGATCTTGGCTGAATATCAAGGCCATGGCCACACTCCCAGGTATCCCTATAACTGTCCAGCCAGGGGAAGCCCACAGGTCTTAGTCTGACTTTCACCTTCAGTGACACTGCTCAGTGTTCATGAATGGTCCAAACTGTTTGTTTTTGACCAGGATGAAATCAACACAGTGAGGTCATGCTGCCAGCCAGATGGGTATTTGCATAAACAGCTTTAAGCAACATGAGAAAAGGAACGATGACCAACACATCAGGCTGAATAGTTAGAATCTTCCAATATGTGAAGATACAAATTGGGGCTGGAATAATAACAATGAAATGCATCCCTGATGGTGCAAAGGATGGAACCCAATGAACCAAGGAATGGGGGACGTGGGTGAGGAGGACAGCCCAGAGACAAGAAACAGAAAATCTCCGCACCCATTGTTGCGCTGGATCTGCAGTTCTTGGCTTCTGGACTCCTCTACACTTTTAAAAATTATTGATGACCTCAGAGAGCTTTTGTTTATGTGGGTTATATCTATTGACATGTACCATTTTATAAATTAAAACTGAGAAAAATGTAAAACAAGAATACCCAGCACACCTTCCATTAGCTGACAGAGCCGGTAGTCTTTGGAAAACCCTACAGTACCCTCAGGAGGAAATGAGAGTGAAAACGGTAAGTAACATCTTTTTTTTGTTTGTTTGTTTGTTTGCGGTACGCGGGCCTCTCACTGCTGTGGCCTCTCCCGTTGCAGAACACAGGCTCTGGACACGCAGGCTCACAGGCTCAGCCGCTCCATGGCATGTGGGCTCCTCCCGGACCGGGGCACGAACCCGTGTCCCCTGCATCGGCAGGCGGACTCTCAACCACTGCGCCACCAGGGAAACCCAGGTTAAGTAACATCTTAATATTTTCAGGAAAGTAGTTTTGACTTCACAGCCCCGCGAGGGTCTTGGGGACTCTCTGAGACCCCTGCCCACACTTTGAGAACTCCTGAGCTAGACTGTTAAATATTTAGCCTAGCTCATTTAATTCTCCTAACACCTTGAAATGTCTGTATTTCCTATTCCCATTTTGCAGATGAGGAAAGTGAGGATGAGAAAGGTCTAGTAACCTGCCCTGAGTGACACAGCTACTAAACAGCAACCAGGATTCAACCCTGCTCTCTCTGCCTCCAGGGTCTGCATGTGAAGAGAAGACTTGACCACTGGCAGGGCCAGGCCCAGGAAGGGCATAGCTGGAGAGGCTTCAGGCCATAATGAGGGACCCCACGGTGGGACGAAGGGACCTTCCCATCAGGGAGCTGACTGGCCATGAGGAAGAGCTGGTGCGTCCAAGTTTAACTGTATTGCATGAACGTGCAGAATGTGCACACACCTTGGACAGTGGGGTTCGGGGGAGGAGGTGCTGGAGCTGGGGTGGGGGTGTGGGGAGGCTTGGCTGTCCATCCAGGCTCCGTGTGAGTCTTGTGCAAGGCACAGCCTGGAGGGGCCGGCCTAGAGGAGCCTTCAGACGACCCACCCTGGGACTCCCTCCCCAGCCCTGAGCTCTTAGCCCTGGATCCAGATGGGAATCTCAGGGTGGCTCGGTCAGCTGCGGGTGGAAGATGGGTCTGTGCAGCCTGAGAGGAAAAGAGCTTGATTCTCACGAACCCGCATGGGGGAAGGATCAGCCCAGGCAATCTGGGGCCTTTTCCAGGACAATAATAGGTGATTTCATTCCAAAGCCTGACAGTGGGAGTATTGGTTGAAATCCACCCAGAATGAGAGTTGTCTATTAGAACAGCATTCCAGGGCTACCGCTGGCCTTCAGCGGGGGAGCTCTGTTTCCAATCTCAAAGATGTCAAACAATTTTAAAGGCACAGGAGCTCGGTTTCACCCAGCAAGGCAGCAACGGTGCAGAGCACGTGCCCGCTGGCATTACCACAGCAGATGCTCAAGGCAGCTCCACGGCAGCCCCCCACACCGTCTCCCCCCGACACTGTAGCTCCAGAGTGGGCTAGAGGAAGATCTAGTCTTGAAAGCGGGTGTGCCCATAGCTACCTGCACTTCTGTGTGGGCGTGTGTGTCCACAGCCTCAGGCACACCCACGTTCCCTATTCACACACCTGGCTCCTGGGCACCCTGTCCCGAATCACGGGCCACGGCAGGTCCCCCGTGGCCCACGCTCCTGCCAGCCAGGCGTTCTCTGCATGCCACCTCCCAGGCATGCATAGATGGCCGCAGGGATGGCGGCGCTCAGCAATCAAAAGTAACACTGACAGCCGCTGACGTTGTGCAGCTCTTTACACCTCACGCGTCACTGCCCCTGCCCTGACTCTCACAGAACCCTTGGGAGGTTTCAGATTTCCGGTTGCCCTCCTTGAGAGGTGAGGAAGCTGTGGGTTGGCGAGGTGAGTGGGAGAGCCTGAGGAGTGCAGGCCGAGCAGCACTGAGCCCTGGGTCTCTCCATCTCAGCCCAGGACTCTCTCTGCCGTGCAGGGGTTTGGAGTCAGGTGGGGAGCAGCAGAGGCACAGGGCAGCGGAGCCCGCAGCGGGGAGTGCGGATAGCTGACCTCTGCTGGCCCATCAGCCGTGAGTCCTCGCAGAGTCATTCTTTGACGTTAGAAACATACAAGTTTCAATCGGTCAAGGAACTTGTTTGACCTTAATTCTCTCTCCTAGGGAGGCCCCCCATTTAGCCGATTCTTCTGTGCCCGGTTACCCTCTGCCTCCTGATTTCTGGGAGCAAGGAGCCTGCCATCGGGAATTTCAGGAGCGTTCCCAGGCAAGTCTAGCCTTTGTAAACCCCTTGTGTTGTGATCAGGGCCACTTAGCGGGTTATTTAATAATGTGCCCCTTGGGAAGGGACCCCAGCTGATCTTTCAGCCATGACGTGATAGCCCCTGTCTACCATCCCCGAGGTCAGGTCAACGAGGAAGAGAGCTAACCTCACTCAGGGGACCCACAGGGAATGCTTTCCCAGGTAAAGCCACCTCTGGGAAACAGCTTTTTGCCCTGACCAGAGATGGGAGAACTTCGGGGTGACCCTGCCAGGTGCAGGCCAGGATGACCTCTAGGGGTCCCTCTAAATCTGCAGCTGTGGGAGGACAGCCCAGGACCATCCTGAACCTTTGCACTGAACTTCCCTTCAGCTGTGGCCGGGCAAACGAGGCCCAGAGCAAGCTGCAGCAACAGGCCAGGCAGCCCCCCGGGGGCCGCAGAAGCCTCAGGAGCAGGGGCCCAGGTGTGATACAGCCACTGCCACCTCTGACCCTTCATTCAGAGGGATCACGTGCAGGTAAACGATGCTCGCCTGCAGCCCGGCTGAGGACACTGGCCTCAATGTTGAATTTGAGTTGTCCAAAAAGACCTTATAAGTGAGTGCCACGGAACAGCTCAGCAGACCCTCCAACCAACAACGCTGTCACTCCTGGAGGGCTTTCCCCAGCAGGTACGATATTCTGAGTCTGATTGTGGCATGGAGGTGCACTCACCCGGCCACTCAGGGCTTCTGGCTTCTAGTAACATCTATTTCACTCCACCCAGCTGCTTCCTGGGTCCTGGGAGTTTCCACTGAGGGGCTCCTGGAGCAACTCCCTCCAGGTGGACGTGGAGCTGGTGAGGATTCCAGCCCTCCAGGTGGAGGCCAGCAGCGCGCAGCTCCACTCTAGGAAATGTCTCTGAGAATCTAAGAAAGGCCCTCTCCCAAGCAAAGCACTAAAATCTGTTCTCTGAAAGCCAACCTCCTCCTACTAAATTGCTGTCTCTTAGAACTGCGTTCTTCAGCCCTGGCTTCCTCATGGGAGTGTGAGAAGAGCACATTTGGCCCTTCAGTCTGGGTCATTTTGGTGCTGGGTCATCAGCTACAGTGTAAACTGCTTCCTGGGTCACCACGTATGACACTGACAGCCCACAGCCCTGTGGGGCACAGAAGCAGGTGGGACGGCAGGTGGATAAACAAACAACTGTAAGAGAATGTGATCTGTCCCGCGTTGGAGGTGAAGACAAGGTGCTGGGAGAGTAGAGGTGGTCATGACTAATGCCCGTGGGAGCAAAAGAGGCTCTGAGGGCACAATAGCGCCTTGGTCTGCTGTGGGGAGCTGCCCGATTAGGAGGCTGATGGCATGCCCAGGTGAGGCCTGGAGGGAGGGCCGAACGTGAGCAGTGAACGAGCTGACCCCAACGTGCGATGACCCCTACGAAGGCTCCCTGGGGCAGCCTGGCCCTTACCTGCTCCTAAGAGAGGATTCTTAGAATTGGCTGCCTATGAAGGTGTGGGGTGAGTCAGGGTCACTGGGGGCAGGTGACAGAAACTCAGGGGCCAACTTAGGCAAAGAAGAAGTCTGTAGGGAGACCACTGAGATGTTCACAGAATCAGCAGGAAATCTGGAGAAACCGGGCTTAAGTAGATGGGAACCAACCGGGGCAGGACGGCAGCCAACAGGTCAAGGGCATGTCTCAGAAATACCTACTGTTGCCAAGAGTAATTTCTCACTGTCGCTACATCTTGACATCTTTCCTCCAAGGGTCTAAGTCCCAAATAGTAAAGACTTGGATCCCATCTCCGCATTCTGGCTGCCAGCAGGACGAGAGCAGAACCTTCTGGTTCCTGGTGTCTGGGCAAGGGAGGCCCGGGGGCCTCAGGGACAAACATCAGCTATCCTGTGAGTGTCCTTTTCTTGGCTGGAGAGCTGCTTCCTGTGGGAGGTGGGCAGCAGTTCTTCCAAGTCTTTTATCCCTGCCCCTACACTATGGAAAAGTTTAGGAATACCCTGGGAGACCAGGGTGAGGGGAGGGAAGAGGTTAATTTCCTAGTTTCTGCCTTTTCCAATGTGATAATTTGTTTATCTTTATGGCTTTTTGAGAAAATGTCTTTTAGGCGGGGAGATCCCACTATGTACTATGTGGGATAGGGTAGGGGAGTCCTAAACAGAACATAATGAGGACATCTCTGTAAGGGAATTTTTTTTTATTTATTTATTTTGTGTTTTATTTTACTTTTGGCTGCATTGGGTCTTCATTGCTGTGCATGGGCTTTCTCTAGTTGTGGCGAGCGGGGGCTACTCTTCGTTGTGGTGCACGAGCTTCCCATGGCAGTGGCTTCTCTTGTTGCAGAGCATGGGCTCTAGGCACGCAGGCTCAGTAGTTGTGGCACATTGGCTCAGTAGTTGTGACTCATGGGCTCTAGAACGCAGGCTCAGTAGTTGTGGCGCATGGGCTTAGTTGCTCCGTGGCATGTGGGATCTTCCTGGACCAGGGCTCGAACCCGTGTTCCCTGCATTGACAGGCGGATTCTTAACCACTGCGCCACCAGGGAAGCCCTCTGTAGGGGAATTTTAACGATCATAATTTATTAAATGTCCACTGTATGTCAGACATTGGGTTAAGTACATATATTATGTAGCAGGGAGAAAAATTTATTTAAAAAGCTTGCTATACACTACTTGTAATAGCCTCACACTGGAAACTACACAAATGTCCACCAACATTAGAATATTATACATTAAGTTGGAGGATATTCATATATTGGAATGCCATGCAGCAGCATCTCACAGTATGGCCCGCCCCTGTGAGTCCCTGAGATCCGTTCAGGAAATCTGCAAGGTCAAACTATTTTCATAATAATTCTAAGACATTATTTGCCTTTTGCTCTCTGTTAACATTTGCACTGATGGTGCACAAGCAATGGTGGGTTAAAGTCCAGGTGAGTGAACACGAAACAAGGCAGTAACACCCCCCTGTACTAGTTGCTCCTTTGTATTCCTCATTGTCGTACATTTTCTCAGCAAAAAGAATTGGCAGTTTCAGTTAAGGTGATATCTTGATGAAACAGTAAAAATTATTAATTTTATTAAACCTCAACCCTTAAGCACGTCTCTAATATCCTGTGTGACAGAATAGGAAGTACACATAAAGCACCTCTGCTGCATAGCGAGGTAGAATAGATGTTGTGAGAAAAAGCATCTGTGTGATTGAGGCTCGAGCTGAACTAGCCACCTCCTCGTATGTGATTCTTGCTCCACATGAACAAGAGGACCAAGTAGTAGAAATAGGATTGCTGGGCCATAGGGTATATGTGTTTAACTTCATGAGAAGACACCAACTGTTTTCCAAAGTAGTTATACTAAATTGCAAGAATGTATACAAGATCTTGTGAATCCACTTTCTCTCCAGCACTTGGTATTGCCAGATTTTTACATATTTTGCCCCCAAAATTGTTATAAAATGGTATCTCGTTATAACTTTTATTTGTGTTTTCCTAATTATTGAGGTTGGATGTGCCTCAACAATTCAATGTAGATTCTCAAAAAAAAGAGAAATATCACATCAAATTATAATTTAAAATTTGTTTAAAATTTTTTTAAATGAATAATGGTGTGCATTTATTTATCTGTACAATTGCATGCCATTTTCTACTTTAATGTAGCCATTTCCAATCTAAGTTTTCTCTGCATTTGGGGTCTAAAGATTCTTCCTATTTGAGGCAAATACTGCCAAAGAAATACAGAGTTACGGAGCCTGCACCCGTGAACTTGACCTCCTGAGTGTTCTTAGTAAAGACAGTTAATATGTCAGGTTTTGCATGCATTTCCTATTTGGTTAAATGCATGGTTTCATTTTCTCTGTAATTGAATTACATATCACTGGAAATCTGAAAGTCAGCCAGACACTTTTGACGAATGGATGCGTCTTGTCTGGTGATAATCTTCCACGAGGCACGAATAAGCCCCAGCAGCTTCTCACAGCTCTCACTTCCATGATCTACTGGGAGAGACTTGGCTGAGTTTGCACAGCCTCGTAATGACAACCACGTCACGACTCACTCTTCTATTTGCTGCTAGCACATTTTGGTTTACATCAATTAAAAGACACAAGCTGCTCTCAGAAACGTGCAAAAGTGAAAGAGCGTGCATCTTACATTTCTTCTAATTATTTATTAATTAACATTTAAATATGCCCATATGTGGATATAGGTACAAGTATATAAACGTGTGTGTGTGTGTATTTGTGTAGCCAACCTTTACTGAGCATCTTCTAGGCAATAAATTCCATGTCAGGGACTCTCCATTCATTATGTGACGTAGATAATTTTGTGAGGTAGGTAGTATTATCCTCATTCTAAAGAAAGCTGAGATTCGAAGAGGCAAGATAACTTGACCACGACTCACAAGTGGCAGAATCAGGATTGAAATCTAGCTCTACCTGGCTTCAAAGCCCATAAACTTCCTATCATGCCGTTAAGGGCACAAATGTCAAAGATGATGAGTCTGTTTTTTAGGTATTACTGGGTAAGATCTCAGACAAATCGTTGCCCGGTTTTGGCTGTTATGTCTCTAAGGGTGATGCCTCTGTTTATGAAGAGGTTACTGGCAGGGACAATGGAGGGATTTTCTAGAGAGTTGAGCCTTGTTAAAAATAACAACAAGGTTATTTATTCCTAATCCCGTTAAGCTCACTTGAGCTGTGTGCAAACTGATCAGGGGAGGGCATGTTAACTGGCCCCCGTACAGGTGGGCCTAAGGTTGCTGTTATAATCTCCTGCATTTTCCCACCTGAGCCTGGGCTCCGTGTCACTTTTTCTAGTGTTGCTTGGTGCAAAACCCTAACTTTTCTTGTTATGATGAACAGTCATAAAACTGATGAGCTGTTGTCAACAAAAAGGCTCAGGCTAGACCCTGGAAATGCACTTCTTTTCATTTGAGGTGTCCTAGTCCAGAGTGGGGAGGAGCTCAGGACGGGGGCTGACACATGGTGTCAGGACTCGGGGTTTGGGTTTTTGCCAGCCTACAATTTACACACTGGTCTGGTGTGGAGGTCCTACAGGTCTGAAGAGATCTGAGGTGGAGGTGGGAGGGGCTATTCCCCGCCATTTGACAGCATGACCCTAATTTGTCTTGGGCAAGTAAAAGCTTGTTTGGTTTTTTTTCAGATCTTCCCAAAGGAGTGTGTTCCTTCACCTTCCTCAAATATATAGCTTTATCTGGCCATTCACACTTTTCACCACCAAAAACCCATTTAACAATTTTCCCCCCATGAGCCTCATCTTTTTTCTTTCTTTTTTCTTTTAATTAATTTATGTATTTTTTTTTTGGCTGTGTTGGGTCTTCGTTGCTGCACTCAAGCTTTCTCTAGTGGTGGCGAGTGGGGGCTACTCTTCGTTGCACGGGCTTCTCATTGCGGTGGCTTCTCTTGTTGTGGAGCACGGGCTCTAGGCACTCAGGCTTCAGGAGTTGTGGTGTGTGGGCTCAGTACTTGTGACTTGCAGGCTTAGTTGCTCCGTGGCATGTGGGATCCTCCCAGACCAGGGATGGAACCCGTGTCCCCTGCACTGGCAGGTGGACATGGGCTTCATCTTTTGACGGACGTTTATCCACCAAGCTACAGGTTGGATTTTTTAATTCTCTGTGAATTAAGTATGACCAGCAGAAACAGAGAACTCCAGCCAAAAGCAAAAGAATGTGAGATTTTACTCAGGTAAAACATGATTTTTCTTAGGCCTTTTTTTGAAATGTGGAAATAACTCCATGGTCTCAGTCACTACCTTTTTTAGATAAATCCCCAGGGCTTCAATGACCCGAGTTTGAAACCACTGGTCTAATTTACTCAACACAGTTCTCTTAACTTTGTGGTTGACCTTGGGGAGGAATCGCTCTCACCCACCGCTCCTACCTTTGGGTCAAGCCAATCCACCTATCAATGAGATTCCATATTTCTTTAGTTCAAAGATGCCACAACATTTAAAAAATAATTTATATAGGGTGAAATTCACACTTTTTGTTGTATGAGTTTTGAAAAACACATACATTCATATAACCACCACCACAATCAAGACATAGAACAATTACATTACCTCTCAAACTTCCCTTATGTCACTATATGTAGTCATCCTTTCTTCCTACTTCTAGCCCCTGGCAACCACTGATCTATTCTTTGTCCCTGTAAGTCTCCCTTCTACAGAATGCCACATAAATAGAATCCTACAAATTGTTGAATTTTGTGCCTAGCTTCTTTCACTTAGTAAAATGCATCTGAGATTCATCCGTGTTATAGTGTGTATCTGTAGTTGATTTTTCCTTTCTTAATGCTGAGTAGTATTTCACTGCATGGATATACTACAGTTTGTTTATTCATTGGCCAGTTGATGGACACTTGGGTTGTTCCACATTTGGTGATTTTGAATAAAACCACTATAAATATTTGTGTATGGGTTTCTATGTGAAAATAAGTTTCGATTTCTCTTGGATAAATACCTGGGTCAAATGGTAAGTGCTTATTTAACTTTATAAGCTAACAGATTGTTTCCCAGAGTGGCTGTACCATTTTGCATTTCCACCAGTAATATATGAGAATTGTAGCTGCTCTCCATCCTTACCAGGGCATGATATTGTCAATTTTTAAAATATTAGCTATTCTAATAGGTGTATAGTGGTTTTTATTTGAATTTCCCTAATAACTAATAATGCTGAGCATATTTACATACGCTCATTTGCCATCTATATATGTTCTTTGGTAAGCTGCCTGTTCAAATATTTTGCCCATTTTTAAAAATTGGGTTGTTTTCTTATTGAATTTTGAGAGTTCGTTTTATATTCTGAACATAATAAGCCCTTTGTCAGATGCGTTTTGAAATAATGTTCTCCTAGACTGTGGCTTGTCTTTTTATTTTCTTAGCAGTGTTTTTTGCAGAGCAGAAGGTTTTTTTTATTGTGGTGAAGTCTGATTTATCCATTTTCTTTTATGGATTGCGCTTTTGGTGTCGTATCTAATAAATTTTTGTCTAACCCAATATCACAAAGATTTTTCTCCTATGTTTTCTTCTAGGAGTTTTATAGTTTTAGGTTTTACATTTATGCCTATGGTGCATTTTGTGTTAGTTTTTGTACAAGGTATGGAATATGGATCGAGGGTCAATGTTCTTTGTGTTTTTTTTTCATATGAATATCCAATTACTCCAACACGGTTTGTTGAAAAACCTGTTCTTTCTCCATTAAATTGTATTTGTACCTTCGTCAAAAATCAATTGACCATATATGTGTGGGTCTATTTCTGAGCTCCCTTCTTCATCCCATTCATCAATACCACTTGGTCTTGATTACTCTAGTTCCATAGTAAGTCTTGAAACAAGATAATATGAACCCTTGAACTTCATTTTTTTTTCAGAGTTGTTTTGACTATTCTAGGTCCTTTGTTTTTCCATAAAAATCTTAGCATCAGTTTGTTGATTTCTACAAAAAGTCTGCTGAGATTTTGATTGGGATTATATTGACTCAATCAATTTGGGGAAAACTGATATCTTAACAGTATTTAGTCCTTCCGTCTGCTTAATGTGTTTCGATTTTCTTTAATTTCTTTTGTTAGTGATTTTTAGATTTCAGCATACAGGTCCTGCACATATTCTGTAAAATTTAAACCTGAGTTCATGGTTTTTGTTGCTTTGTTGCTGTAAATGGTACTGCTATATTTTTTATTTTTTGCGGTACGCGGGCTTCTCACTGTTGTGGCCTCTCCCGTTGCGGAGCACAGGCTCCGGACTTGCAGGCTCAGCGGTCATGGCTCACAGGCCCAGCTGCTCCGCGGCATGTGGGATCTTCCCAGTCCGGGGCATGAACCCATGTCCCCTGCATTGCCAGGAGGGCTCTCAACCACTGCGCCACCAGGGAAGCCCTTTTTTTTTAATGCTATTTTTACTTATTTATTTTTGGCTGCATTGGGTCTTCGTTGCGGTGCACGAGCTTCTCATTGCGGTGGCTTCTCTTGTTGCAGAGCACAGGCTCTAGGCGCGCAGGCTTCAGTAGTTGTGTCACGCGGGCTCAGTAGTTGTTGCGCACGGGCTTCGTTGCTCTGTGGCATGTGGGATCTTCCTGGACCAGGGCTTGAACCCATGTCCCCTGCATTGGCAGGTGGATTCTTAACCACTGCGCCACCAGGGAAGCCTGGTACTGCTTTTTAAACTTAAAATTTCAGTTGCTCATTGCTAGCATATAGAAATATAATTGGTTTTTGTACATCGACCTGGTGTTCTCCAATCTTGCTAAACTTAGTTCTAATAGCGTTCTTTAAGAGTCCTTGGATTTTCTACCTAGACACTCATGCCATCTGCAAACTGAGACAGTTTTATATTTTCTTTTGCAATCTATGTGTTTTATTTCTTCTTCTTGCTCTGTTATGTTGACTAGAATCTCTAGCACAATGTTGTATCCACCTTTAGATGATAGGCTGTTGGCTTTGAAGAGAGGCTTTGTTATCTCCACAAGATGGTGGAGTTACTACATTCTCCTAAGGAACCTTGATTCTAAGGAAAGAGCTGTTGACGTTCAGCTCATTAATAACAGTACCTAACACGATCAACTGCCGTGTCTACCATCCCGTACTCTGTGGTTTACATATATTATTTCATCTGATCTTTACATCTTTATATCAGCCTTATGAGATAGATATTATTAACCCCAGTTTTGAAATGAAGAAACAGGCTCAAAGAATGTAAGAAACTTGCCTAACATAACACAGTTTATTCTTTTCAGGTGGTGAATCCAAACCTGGTGCTTTTGTGAACACTTGAGTTGTCAGAAAAGACCTTATAAGTGAGTGTCACGGAACAGCTCAGCAGACCCTCCAGCCAACAACACCGTCACTCCTGGAGGGCTTTCCCCGGCAGGTACGGGATTCTGAGTCTGATTGTGGCATGGAGGTGCGCTCACCCGGCCACTCAGGGCTTCTGGCTTCTAGTAACATCTATTTCACTCCACCCAGCTGCTTAACCAATATCCTGATTGCCCTTAATAAGGGAAAGTTTTAAAAAATAAGGATTTTTTTTAAGAGACAGCATGACATGGGAAATAGAAAAGTGTGATCTTTCCACAGAAAGATACTTTCTATCTCCAAAGTCCATGTTCTTCCCACTATACTATACTGCTTATGGTCCAAATTGTTTTCAGCAGACCCCAATCTGTCTACACATGATAGGCCTTTGAGGCGCTGTTAAAAATTATGACTACCTGAGTCTGTCCTCCAAAGAGCAATTAAATCTGAATCTCTAGGGCTGGGGTCTGACCCTGGGTACTTCTTACACAACTACCCGGTTGATGTGAGCTACATTCGGGACTGAGAACACTGGGCCTGCTATTCCTAAAGAGGTGGGTACTCCTACCCTTATAGCACAGGGACCAGAGGGGCCTGGTTCTTGGATCTGGAAGCAATGGGTAATGAATGCTTAGCAGGAAGCAACTGCTATGTCTGCTTTGGGCCTGGGAGGCTCAGGGCTATAAAAGGCAAAGCTTTCTCCTTCATTTATTAAATGCTAGTAAATCCAAGGAGTGTGTCATGGTATTTTAGCATCAACTTATCACACATGTTTGTGCTGGCTTACAGTTGAAATCTTGATGGGAAACAGGTGGGACTCCTCAAAGCTGCTGTTAAGGACTTAATGGGTTGCAAAAGGATGCTAATGAAAAAGTTTGATGAGAAGAATGTTGCCATTTCAGAGGATATGGGAGGGCAGGGAAGGGAAGCGCTCACTTCTCAGAGGCACTGGGCCTGCTGGGGCATCTTTCAAAGCGGGGCATCTTTCAAAGCAGAAAGCCAAGTTCCTTGCATCTCTGTGGAAGGCAATAGTATCCCTGAAATGTGCTCCCTGGAGTAGCCATACTTACAAAGAAATGAAACCTTCTCTCTACCGTGACAGATCGAGCCTGTGGTTGGGTTATTGGCACGGTAAAGTAATTGCATTTTTAGACCAGTTATTACTAAAGCTTTAGGATGCCTGTAGAAGTTTTCCCACACTAGGTATGATATCCAATTCTGGGTAACATTACCTGGTTTGAAATGTCCCTATAACTTGGGTCACATTGTTGTTGTTATTATAAGCTTACTTTTTCCCATAATAAGGATAAAATGTACATCACGGAACGTTTAGAAATTGCAGAATAGTTGTCAACTTGAGGCTGAGGAAATGTGTTGCTAGAACTCTCGTATCATCACTTCATTTAATCCTCGCAAGAACCCTGAGAGAGGAGAAGCACTACCCCTATTTTCAGACAAGAACACTGAGGCTCCTGTGATTTGCTCAGAGCTCCCACCTGGAGGCAGGTGGCCTGGCCCAAAGTTCATTCTCATCCCACTCAACTACCCTCACAGCTGTAGCACATCTTGGAATCCTTTCTTTCAGCCTTTCTTGTTTTTAAGCAAGCATTTTTATTTTTAATATAATGTCTGGGTTCCATACTTTTGAGCACATGAAACATCCAGTTTTGCTTCCGGCTTTTCTTCTGCATGGACCTTTATCGTAGAAATGGTTTCCCAGGTAGCGTTCAGCCTCTGCGCGTTCATTTGACACATGGCCCGCTATTCCAACAAGAGGCTTTGAGGGGAGTCCCTCCCAGATGGAGTCCCACATGGAGGGTTTGTCTTGGCAGACTTGGCTGTGGATGAAACTCGGTTCAAAGAGCACAGTGCTCTCTCATGGAGAGGAGTTGGGTGCTGTGGGAGTGAATGATGGGATGGCAGATCCAAAAGGAAGTCAAGAACTGGTTTTTCCCACCACTGAGGCTGATTACAGCTCAACTCTTTCTTAGCAAACCAATATCCTGATTGCCCTTAATAAGGGAAAGTTTTAAAAAATAAGGATTTTTTTTTAAGAGACAGCATGACATGGGAAATAGAAAAGTGTGATCTTTCTACAATTATATATAAACCCAGAAAGAGGGGGTGAGGGTCTGTGCTGGCTTCTTGGAGGGAGTGCCTGGCAGAAAGAACCCCCATCCTGGCTCTGCAGGCTGAGCAGGCAGGCAAAAGCTGTGGGAAGCAGAGGAAACAAGACAGATTGAAACAGGCCCCAGGGAGACAAAGGCTGTTGGTGGAGAAGAGATGCAGGCCTGGATTTCTGGCCAAAAAGGCAAAAAGCAGAGATCACGCTTGTCTTAGAACCCTATGCAATTAGGAAAAATCCCCAATCCAAGATGGTAGTAGTTGGCAAATCTCTTTTATAAATTCTGCATCAGGTTAAGGGGACAAAACCCACTTCTACATTTTTCTGGCTAAGGTCTTGCCTTGGCTTTCTTTTTTCCACAATAGATTCATTGACCCACACTGGAGCTTGTGGGTGGGTGGGTGAGTGGGGACCACAAACATGGCCATTACCACGACAGAGTAAACATTTCTCTGTGCAAGCCAGGATCCCTCTGCTTCCTTTCAACTTATGGGTTTGGCTACTTAGCTAGCAGGGCTTCTGGTGGGTGGCTGGCCCCAACACTCCACCAAATGCCCCGGCTTTTCTCCCCTTCGTTTTTTGACTGGGTGCTTTTTTGCCGAAGTATAAAGGAAGGAAAAGTCTGAAATGTTTTCTCCAGCTCTCAAAGCCCCGAGTCCTACGAGGGGGAATTGAAAACAAACCACTCTTGGATGCCGAGCAGAAGTGGCAGCAATATCTCTGCTTAGAAATCTGCAGGTGAAGGAGGGAGAGTCTGTTTCTCATTAGAATTCTTGGCAAAGCATTTGGAGGCGCATCTGGAAAAGAAGGGAGAGGGACTGTCGGTGAGGTTTGTTTAATAAGCCCCTTTCTCCCATCACTCGTCTGTTGGCTTTTCCCTCTCAAGGTCATCTGGGACCAGGTTTCCCAGTCCCTCTGTATCCCCCTCATGTGTCTGTACATAATCTGGGTATATTGCATTTAAAGCGGAGAATTCAAATAAGGAAAACCCATTCCACTCATAATTTTTCTAAATGTCAATTGAAGTTCTCCCGCAGACAATCTCATTTTCACAGATGCAGTGAATTTCAAGGGCAATAATAAGGATCTCATATTTATTCACATAGAAGTATTTTTGGGGGTGATATCTTAGCCATTGCTTTCATCTGAGCATCACAACATTTGCTTGAGGTAGCAGATCTCCATTTTACAGGTGGGAAAAAACAAAACAGACAAAAAACAAAGAATACCAAAAGCCCTGAAGCCCAGAGAGGGTAGGTGACTCACATGAAGTTTCACAGCCGGTGAGGGCCACAGCTGGGATTATGAGTCCGATCCTAACCCACCACAGCATATTGTGGATCAGACCACATATTATCCCTCCTTGGAGCCACCTTTCCTCAACCCCCACCCCTTCCCCTTTCCTGAATGTTTCAGGTCGAAGCTTAAATGCCTCTTCCTCCAGGAAGCCCTCTCTGATCCCACCTCACCCTCAGGCTAAGGTAGGGCTCCCTATTAGCACCCTGTGTATTTTTTTCTTTATGGCACTTACCACAAATTTTAATCATAGTGTTGTGTGATTCTTTGCTTAATATTTTCATCACCAGTGAGACTGTAAGCCCCTTGTGAACAGGAGCTGTGTCCAGTTTTATTCATCGTTGTAGATGACTAAGACACCACTCAGCACAGTGCCTAGGACATGATGCGCCCCCCCCCACCCCCCCCCACACACAGTTTGTGAAATACATGAACAAATGAATGAAAAATTCCCCAACACAGTGGTGAAGGCTGAACCCAGTCCAGCTTCCTAACTTCCTTGGTGAGTCAGCCGATGAGGGATTTCACAGGGAAATTTCTGGAGATTCTCATTAATGCTGTGTGAAACCATTTTGCTAAATATTGAGAAAGTTCTGAAAAGGTTAGAGACTGAAAGACTCTGAATCATGCAAGAGTTCTCCTTGTTTCCACCCGAGAGAGTGTAAGGGACAAATAGATCAGGGTGCCTACAGAAGTTAGCTCACACCCCATGAGTTCTTCCCAGCTCCCCATCCAGCTGTGTGCGCTGGGGGACCATCATCGCTTCCTGGGTAGGTGCCTGAGGGCATGATTCAGTCTGAGTGATGGTCTCAGTCTCCCTGGACTTGCCCACCGGTCCTTTGGCCTGGGAGAGCTCCAGCACTTAGCTGGCCAGCATCAAAGAGAGGTTGGGGCACACCTCAGCATATCATCTGGTTCACGTGGGGAAACTGAGGCCAGAGAGGGGGAAGGACTCTGCTGGTGGCGGAGCTGGAACCAGAATCTGGGATGCCAGACTCTTGGTCTGATACTCTCTTCGCTGCCACTCAGTCCATCAGAGGTGCACTCAGCACTTGGTACGTGCTCCATGCTGTCCAGGCTGCATTCTCAAAAAGAGACAAAAAGCCTTGGACATTAGATACACAAAGATTAAACATACAAAATACGTGTAAGCTGTGGTCCCGCTTTCCAGGAACTTACACTTTCACTGGAGAGTGAAACTAAATTCCCACAATGGTGACCAATGGAAACTTGTAAGTCTAGGTCATTACCTGCTACGTTGTATAGAACAGACCTAAGCACTGAGAATTCTTGGAGGAAATTTGATAACTGTGTATAACCCTACAACTCTGCCTTGAGCGAAACCATGGCACGGTGAGAAATTCCGTATGTTAGGAGGTCCCTGAGGGTGCAGTGCGGTGGCAAAGGGCACTGTCTTTGGAGTTAAACACCCTGGCTCTGCCGCTTCCTCGGCCTGTGACCAGGTCATTGGCCTCCCTCTGACGTGATCTTCAAGTCTGTACAATGGGGTAAGATAACGAAGATACAGCCCTCATAAGGTTGTTACAAGAATTACATTATGTGACAGTTGTCAGGCATAAGTTAATACACAATAAATAGTATATATTAGTAAAATAAAGCTATCTGGAGCTAGAATGGGTTATCTCAGGAGGCAGTGAGTCTCCAGTCACCAATGATGTTCAGACCCTTGCTCTAAATTATAGAAAGGAGTAGATTATAGAACTAGGTGACACTTCAGGTCCTTCCAAGACTGATCCCAAGATTAATTCTCTGGACTTGAGCTGGTCCTTGAGAATGACTAGGTGCTGGCCAAGTGGGAAGAGGGGAAGGATAGTGTCCTAGAAGGTAGGAACAGCAAGAGGTGAGGCTTGGAGTTGGCCCGGAGCTCGAGGGCATTGTTCTCATTTCCAAAACTCCATCCTACTCTGGTTTTCTGAGCTTCTGGTGGAGGGTTTCTTTATCTACAGTTTACAGAGGTGTGCCCAGGGTTTGCAGTAATGCTGAAGTCTTCCACTTATGTGTATCTGAGTTTCATGAACTACTGAGGGAAAGGGGAGTCTGGGATATGTTTTCTGCATTAATACTAATGGGTTTAGATCATGATGGTTTACACCTGCTCATCAGGGCAGTTTTCCAGTGGGCCTCCCTGATTTCCCTGTGATTGCTTATGAATTCAGCTGAAACAACCTTCCTCCCTTTGAAAGAAACTGAGGTCATTTACTGCCTTGACAAGCTTTTGCACAAACCTCTATGTGGAAAAGCGTTACTGGAGATGGAGCTGGTACAGGGAAGGCATTTCACTAGGAACAATTTACTCTGACATTCTCATGACTTTATAACTTTTTTTTAAAGTTAACACCGTAAGAGTCTGCTGCCGCATTCAGTTACCCCAAGATCTAATGGTGTACAACTTTTATCAGCAACGTTGACAGGGAAGGATAATGGTTCTGGATTACCCCAAAATGGGGACTTCTGAATTCCTGCCCAGGGGACCCAAGAGAAGATGCTGTGGACATTCTGCTCAGAGAGACTGAAAGTGATGATTACCTAATGTACAAAGTAGCACTTTAAAACCCAACCACCTCTGTAGGACAGCTTGAAAAACTAATTGGAAACAACCTCAGATATTCTATACCCTCTCATTTCAGTTACAACTGGCTGCTTTGTCTACAGTTCAGACAGAGTTGGCAGCTGGGAGGGGATGGGGGGTGGGAAGTCGGCTCCTGGAGGCCCTGATGGGGCCCTTTGCAGACAGCCAATTATTCCCCGACTATCTCCCAGGTTGCAAAGGAGAGTGATGTTTGGGATCCCCCTCCTTGCCTTCCTTGGTGCCTGGGGACCCCCGGAATGAGGAGGGAAACCACATGCTCCCTGTGGCATCGTGCACTTTTCCAGCTGGTGGTTTTAGTGACGGTTCTCTACTGTGCTGAAACAGAGGAAATCAGTTCTGCTGTTGCTCTACAGGGCAACAATTAAAAAAAATAAATGTACAAAAAAAGAAAATTCATATTTCCTTTTATGGCTGAGTAATATTCCATTGTATATATGTGCCACACATTCTTTATCCATCCATCTGTCGATAGACGCTTAGGTTGGTTCCATGTCTTGGCTTTTGTAAACAGTGCTGCAATGAGCATTGTGGTACATGACTTTTTTTGAATTATGGTTTTCTCAGGGTATGTGCCCAGTAGTGGGACTGCTGGGTCATATGGTAGTTCTATTTTTAGTTTTTTAAGGAACCTCCATACTGTTTTCCATAGTGGTTGTATCAATTTCATTCCCACTAACAGTGCAGGATGGTTCCCTTTTCACCACACCCAGTCCAGCATTTATTGTTTCTAGATTTTTTGATAATGGCCATTCTGACCAGCGTGAGGTGATACCTCACTATAGTTCTGATTTGCATTTCTCTAATAAGTAGTGATGTTGAGCATCTTTTCATGTGCCTCTTGGCCATTTGTATGTCTTCCTTGGTGAAATGTCTATTTAGGTCTTCCACCCATTTTTTAACTGGATTGTTTGTTCTTTTGGTATTGAGCTCCATGAGTTGTTTGTATATTTTGGAAATTAATCCTTTGTTGTTTCATTTTCAAATATTTTATGCCATTCTGAGGGTGTCTTTTCGTCTCGTTTATGGTTTCCTTTGGTGTGCAAAAGCTTTTAAGTCTAATTAGGTCCCATTTGTTTATTTTTGTTTTTATTTCCATTACTCTAGGAGATGGGTCAAAAAGGATCTTGCTGTGGTTTATGTCAAAGAGTGTTTTTCCTATGTTTTCCTCTAAGAGTTTTATAGTGTCTAGTTTTACATTTAAGTCTTTAATCCATTTGGAGTTTATTTTTGTGTATAGTATTAGGTAGTGTTCTAATTTCATTCTTTTACATGTAGCTGTCCAGTTTTCCCATCACCACTTATCAAAGAGGCTGTCTTTTCTCCATTGTATGTTCTTGCCTCCTTTGTCATAAATTAGGTACCCATATGTCTATGGGTTTATCTCTGGGCATTTTATCCTGTACCATTGATCTATGTTTCTGTTTTTGTGCCAGTACCATACTGTCTTGATTACTGTAGCTTTGTAGTATACTTTGTAGTCAGGGAGCCTGATTCCTCCAGCTCATTTTTTTTTCTCAAGATTGCTTTGGCTATTCAGGGTCTTTTGTGTTTCCATACAAACTGTAAAATTTTTTGTTGTAATTCTGTGAAGAATGCCATTGGTAGTTTGATAAGGATTGCATTGAATCTGTAGATTGCTTTGGGTAGTATAGTCATTTTCACAATACTGAGTCTTCCAATCCAAGAACATGGTATATTTCTCTGTCTGTTTATGTCATCTTTGATTTCTTTCATCAGTGTTTTATAGTTTTTTGAGTTCAAGTTTTTTGCCTCCTTAGGCAGGTTTTTTCCTAGGCATTTTATTCTTTTTGTTGCAATGGTAAATGGGAGTGTTTCCTTAATTTCTCTTTCTGATTTTTCATTGTTAGTGTATAGGAATGCCAGAGATTTCTGTGCACTAATTTTGTATCCTGCAACCTTACTAAATTCATTGATTAGTTCTAGTAGTTTTCTGGTGGCATCTTTAGGATTTTCTATGTATAGTATCACGTCATCAGCAAACAGTGACCATTTTACTACTTCTTTTCCAATTTGTATTACTTTTTCTTCTCTGATTGCTGTGGCTAAAACTTCCAAAACTATGTTGAATAAGAATGGTGAGAGTGGACATCCTTGTCTTGTTCCTGATCTTAGTGGAAATGCTTTCAGTTTTTCGCCATTGAGTATGATGCCTGCTGTGGGTTTGTCATACATGGTCTTTATTATGTTGAGGTAGGTTCCCTCTATGCCCATTTTCTGGAGAGTTTTTTTAATCATAGATGGGTGTTGAATTTTGTCAAAAGCTTTTTCTGCATCTGTTGAGATGAGCATATGGTTTTTATTCCTTAATTTATTAATGTGGTCTATCACATTGATTTGCATATATTGAAGAATCTTTGCATCCCTGGGATAAATCCCACTTGATCATGGTGTATGATCCTTTTAATGTGCTGTTGGATTCTGTTTGCTAGTATTTTGTTCAGGATTTTTGCATCTATGTTTATCAGTGATATTGGTCTATATTTTTTATCTTTTTCTGGTTTTGGTATCAGGGTGATGGTGGCTTCGTAGAATGAATTTGGGAGTGTTTCTCCCTCTGAAATATTTTGGAAGTGTTTGAGAAGGATAGGTGTTAGCTCTTCTCTAAATGTTTGATAGAATTTGCCTTTGAAGCCACCTGGTCCTGGACTTTTGTTTGTTGGAAGATTTTAAATTACGGTTTCAATTCCATTACTTGTGATAGGTCTGTTTATACTTTCTAATTCTTCCTGGTTCAGTCTTGGAAAATTGTACCTTTCCAAGAATTTGTCCATTTCTTTGTGGTTGTCCATTTTATTGGCATATAGTTGTTTGTAGTAGTCTCTTATAATCCTTTGTATTTCTGCTGTGTCAGTTGTGATTTCTCCTTTTTCATTTCTATTTTACTGATTTGCATCCTCTCCCTTTTTTTCTTGATGAGTCTGGCTAAGGGTTTATCAATTTTGTTTATCTTCTCAAAGAACCAGCTTTTAGTTTTATTGATCTTTGCTATTGTTTTCTTCATTTCTATTTCATTTATTTCTGCTTTGATCTTTATGATTTCTTTCCTTCTACTGACTTTGGGTTTTCTTTGTTCTTCTTTCTCTAGCTGTTTTAAGTGTAGGGTTAGATTGTTTATTTGAGATTTTTCTTGTGTCTTGATGTGAGATTGTATTGCTATAAACTTCCCTCTTAGAACTGCTTTTGCTGCATCCTGTAAGTTTTGGGTCATCGTGTTTTCACTGTCATTTGTTTCCAGGTATTTTTTGATTTCCTCTTTGATTTCTTCAGTGATCTCTTGGTTATTTAGTAGCGCACTGTTTAGCCTCCATGTACTTGTGTTTTTTACAGGTTTTTTCCTGTAATTGATATCCAATCTCATGGTGTTGTGGTCAGAAAAGATACTTGATATGATTTCAATTTTCTTAAATTTTCTGAGTCTTTATTTGTGACCCATGATGTGATCTATCCTGGAGAATGTTCCATGTGCACTTGAGAAGAAAGTGTATTCTGCCACTTTTGGCTGGAATGTTCTGTAAATATCAATGAGATCTATCTAGACTATTGTGTCATTTAAAGCTTGTGTTTCCTTATTTATTTTCTGTTTGGATGATCTGTCCATTGGTGTAAGTGGGGTTAAAGTGTTAAGTGTTAAAGTCCATTGATGTAAGTGGGGTTAAAGTGTAAGTGTTAAATTGTGTTATTGTGTTACTGTCGGTTTCTCCTTTCATGGTTGTTAGCATTTGCCTTATGTATTGAGCTGCTTCTGTATTGGGTGCATAAACATTTATAGTTGTTATAACTTCTTGGATTGATCCTTTGATCATTATGTAGTGTCCCTCCTTATCTCTTGTAACAGTCTTTATTTTAAAGTCTATTTTATCTGATATGAGTATTGCTACTCCAGCTTTCTTTTGATTTCCGTTTGCATGGAATATCTTTTTCCATTCCTTCACTTTCAGTCTGTATGTGTCCCTAGGTCTGAAGTGGGTCTCTTGTAGACAGCATATATATGGGTCTTGTTTTTGTATCCATTCAGCCAGTCTGTGTCTTTTGGTTGGGGCCTTTAATCCATTTACACTCAAGGTTATTATCGATAAGTATGTTCCTATTACTATTGTCTTAATTGTTTTGGGTTTGTTTTTGTGGGTCTTTTCTTCTCTTGTGTTTCCCGCTTAGGGAATTTTCTTCAGCATTTGTTGTAAAGCTGGTTTTGTGGTGCTGAATTCTCTTAGCTTTTGCTTGTCTGAAAAGCTTTTGACTTCTCCATTGAATCTGAATGAGATCCTTTCTGGGTAGAGTGATCTTGGTTGTAGGTTTTACTCTTTCTCTTTCTGGTTGAAAGAGAAAGTATATCTTGCCACTTCCTTCTGGTCTGAAGAGTTTCCACTGAAAAATCAGCTGATAACCTTATGGGGATTCCTTTGTATGTTATTTTTTGCTTTTCCCTTGCTGCTTTTAATATTTTTTCTTTGAATTTAATTTTTGTTAGTTTGATTACTGTGTGCCTTGGTGTGTTTTTCCTAGGGTTTATCCTGTATGGGACTCTGTGCTTCCTGGACTTGGGTGACTATTTCCTTTCCCATGTCAGGGAAGTTTTCAACTATAATCTTTTCAAATATTTTCTCAGACCCTTTCTCTTTCTCTTCTTTTGGGACTCCTATAATTTTAATGTTGGTGCATTTAGTGTTGTCCCAGAGGTCTCTGAGATTGTCTTCAATTCTTTTCATTCTTTTTTCTTTATTCTGCTCCTCAGAAGTTATTTCCACCTTTTTGTCTTCCAGCTCACTTATGCATTTTTCTGCCTCAGTTATTTTGTTATTGATTCTTTCTAGTGTATTTTTCATTTTAGTTATTGTGTTGTTCATCTCTGTTTGTTTGTTCTTTAGTTCTTCTATATCTTAGTTAAACATTTCTTGTATTTTCTCAGTCTATGCCTCCATTCTATTTCCGAGATTCTGGATCATCTTTACTATCATTACTCTGAATTCTTTTTCAGGTAGATTGCCTATTTCCTCTTCATTTATTTGGTCTTGTAGGTTTTTACCTTGCTCCTTCATCTGTGACATATTATTTTGCCATCTCATCTTATTTTTTGTTTTTTATGAGTGGGATTGTGTTCCTATCTTACTGGTTGTTTGGCCTGAGGCTTCCAACACTGGAGTTTGTAGGCTATTGGGTAGAGCTGGGTCTTGGTGCTGAGATGAGGAACTCCATGAGACCTCTCTGATGAATATTCCCTGGGGTCTGAGGTTGTCTGTTAGTCCCATGGTTTGGACTCAGAGCTCCCACCGCAGGAGCTTTGGCCTGACCCCGGGCTCATGAACCAAGATCCTACAAGCTGCCTGGGGCTGCAAAAAAAACAAAACAAAACAAAGTAAACAATAAAATTAGACTAAGAAACTAACAGATATGCTAGGAAGAATATAAAAATTAAAATATAGATGAATCAACAACTGGAAGGTATATCAGTACCACAATAGTAAAAAAGAGGAGGAGGGAAAAGAAAAAACAAGGGGGGGAAAGGCCTTGGCTGTGGAGAGCGGGGCCTAAGCAAGGACAAGGTTTGGGCGGTGGGCAGAGCCAATGCTCAGGACCCACAGGGCTGGAAAAGGCCCTGGGGGCTGTGTGGGGTGGGGCTTAGGCTCAAGGAACAGAAGGGGCCCAGGCATGCCCTCCACCCCTGGTCTCAGAGGGCCGGGGACCTCACCTGGGATCCCAGCAGTCTTCCTGGGCTCGAGTGGGTGGGGCAATAGCCCTCTGCTCCTCTTCTGCTTCTCCTGGAGGGCCCCTCCCACCTGCCTCTCCTGTTCTCTCCTTGGCCTCATTCCTATGTCCCCAAGGACCCATGTGGCCTGAAGGAGGTTTGGCAATCAGGGGATCAGCCTGGGAGCTCAGCAGGCTTCCCATGCACGAGTGCGCCAGGCGATCACCCTCCGCTCCTCTCCTGTTCCTCCCTGAGGGCCCCTCCTGATCTCCCTGGCCTCAGGGGTGCCAAACCTGTCTGGTGTCCACTTCTCCTCCCCCCTCAGTCCCCCTACGTCCTACCAGTTCACTTTGGGGTTCCTCCTGTCTCCTTGGGTGTCAGAGTCCCCTGCCAGTGGTAGGGCGATGCTAACTCAGAGTCTTCCCACACTGCCATCTTGACTCCACCTCCAGATTAGTTTTTTCTCTAATTATTTAAGTCCTTGTTTCTTTCCAAGAGGAGGATTGATGGTGGAACTCCCTGGATGCTATTAAGGTCCTTCAGAGGGCAGCTCCATCAGGGGCCTGGCTTCCTGACTGATGCATATCCTGTCACTGCTGAGTTCAGGCTCTAGTCCATTCAGTGGCTAAAAAGTGAGCTATAGTTAATAGAGGCAGAGGAGACCAACCCTGGCCAGAGAATTTCCCTTTCTGGAATATTTTTAGACTATGAAAAACTATAAAATTTAATTTCTGAAGTTCCAGGCACAGAGATATCTCTGTTTGGTGTGCCATAGTTGTAAGATTCTGACGCCAGTTCCAGTGTGTGGTTTTTTTTTCCCACATCAAACAATTCCCCAACACCAGCTGGGTGTCCTACAATTCAACTCAATTCTGACACTTTCTACCTGGAGATAACATCAGATTACCCTTGTTAAGGTCTTAGTCCTACGAGACTGTTTCCCCACCACCACCACTTCAGATGTCAATTGCACGTCTAGGTTGTCACCTGTGCTTCTGATCAACAGGGTATACACTGGCGAGTCCAATGACTCCATCCTTGGGTTAATTAATTTGCTAGAATGGCTCACAGAACTCAGAGAAACATTAACTTACTAGATTACCAGTTTATTATAAGAGGATATACTTCAGGAACAGCCGGGTGAAAGAGGAACATAGGGCAGGGTATGTGGGAAAGGGCTCAGAGCTTCCATGCCCTCCCCAAGCTTGCCACTCTCCCTGTACCTCCACATGTTCACCAAACTGGAAGCTCTCTAAACCCCATCTTTTTGGGTTTTTATGGAAGCTTCATTACATGGGCATGATAGATTGAATTATTGGCCTTTGGTGATTGAACTCAATCTTCAGCTGCTCTCCCCTCCCCAGAGAGGGCTAAAGGTTCTAACTCTGTAATCACACACTGATTCCTCTTGTGACAAGTCCGCATCCTTCAGTGACCTACGTGCTTCCCAAAAGTCATCTCATTCAAGACACTTGTACTGCTCTCATTACAGGAAATTCCAAGGGAGCTCCGTGCCAGTAAGAGGAATGTTGATCAAATATACACTTATTATAAATCACAAATTTCTTGTGAAAGTTTTACTTAATCCTATAAAGACAAGCTCTTTTAATTGGAAGTTATTGATAGAATAACAACAACTACAATTTCCATTTATTACATACTTCCTTCTGTTGAGTACTTATTATGTGGCAAGCATTATGCAAAGGACTTTAACTGCAATATCTCATTTATTTTCTTTTTCTAGCTCTTGTATTAAAATTTTAATTCATTTATGTTCTATCTTGTTTTCCCAAAGGGTACTTCAAAGCTATAAATTTACTGCTAGGTACAGCTTTATCTGCATCTCACAAGTTTTGTTATGTATTTTTTTCATAGTTTTTCAAGTCTAAATGTTTTGTAATTTTTATTAAGACTTCATCTTTAATCCACAATATATTTAGGGGTATTTTTATTTCTAATTTAACGGTATTATGGATAGAAAATATGATTTGTATACTACAAGCTATTTAAAATTTGTTGAGGCTTCCTTTGCTAAAGTGGTCACTGTGTGCTTGAAAAGGATATATATTCTTTTTTCAGATGCAGGCTTCTACACACCTATACTGGATCAGGTTAACTAAATTAGCTCTTCATATCTTACATAACTTTTATCTTTTTTTATCTACTTGATCCATCAGATCCTGATAAAAGTATATTGAAAGTATTCTACTGAGAATGTGAATTAATCAACTTCTCTTTATAATTTAGTCATGTTAAGTGCATACAAATTCATAATCATTGTATGTTCTTTTTTTTTTTTTTTTTGGCTGTGCTGGGTCTTCATTTCTGCACACAGGCTTTCTCTAGTTGTGGCGAGTGGCGGCTACTCTTTGTTGTGGTGCACAGGCTTCTCATTGTGGTGGCTTCTCTTGTTGTGGAGCATGGGCTCTAGGTGCGAGGGCGTCAGTAGTTGTGGTACGCAGGCTCAGTAGTTGTGGTGCATGGGCTTAGTTGCTCCTCGGCATGTGAGATCTTCCCGGACCAGGGCTCGAACCCGTGTTCCCTGCACTGGCAGGCAGATTCTTAACCACTGTGCCACCATGGAAGCCCCTCATTATATATTCTTGATGGGATGTTGCTTTTATGATGTATACTTTAGGCTTAAATTTTATTTGGTCTGATAGAAATATTGCTAGGCATATGTATTAGTTTCCCATGGCTGCCATAACAAATTACCACAAACTGGGTGACTCAAACCACAGAAATTTATTTTCTCATGTTTCTGGAGGCTAAATGTCAGTAACAAGGTATTAGTAGGGCTGTGCTCCCTCCTAATCCTGTAGGAGAGGATCCCTCCTTGCCTCTTCCAGCTTCAGGTAACCCTTGACATTCCTTGGCTTGTGGCAGCATAACTCCAATCTGGGTCTCCACAACCACATGGCCATCTTTCTATGTGTCTGTGTGTCTCTCCTCATAAGAACACCAATCATATTGGATTAAGGATCCATCCTACTCCAGTATGACCTCATCTTAACTGATTACATCTGCAATGACTATTTCCAAATAAGGTCACATTCTGAGGGGCTGGGGATTAGAACTTCAACATATTGTTTTGGGGGACACAACTCAATCCATAACCACACGTTTATTTTTGGTTTGCATTGGATGGGTATATCTTTTTCTAACTTTTTATTTTCAATCTTTCTTTGTGGTTTTGCTTTAGGTATACTTCTTTTTTTTTTTTTAATTTTATTTATTTATTTTTGGTTGCGTTGGGTCTTTGTTGCTATGCTTGGGCTTCTCATTGCGGTGGCCTCTCCTGTTGCACAGCACGGGCACTAGGCGTGCGGGCTTCAACAGTCGTGGCTCACGGGCTCAGTAGTTGTGGCTCACGGGCCCAATTGCTCCGTGGCATGTGGGATCCTCCCGGACCAGGGATCGAACCCGAGTCCCCTGCATTGGCAGGCAGACTCCCAACCACTGCGCTACCAGGAAAGCCCGAGGTATACTTCTTATAAACTTTGTTCATTTTTTATCTAATCTGCGAGTCTATCTTTTAATAGGTTATCTGTTTACATTTATTATAATGACTAATATATTTTAACTTATTTCTGCCATATTTAGTTTTCTATTTACCACCCCTTTTCTTTGCTTCATTGTTATTTTCCTTTCCAGCTAGTCTAGACTCCCCCCACAAAGCAGAGTCTGAGATAAGGGCTTGTTGGCAGCTTATTTTAGGAAATGATTCCAGGAAGAGTAGAGGAGGGGGCTGAATGGAAAGCTGATCACCACCGTGAGCAAAGGGACCCACTACAGACCCTCAGAGGAGGTATATAGAATGCAGCCTTGTCTATAGAGATGTTAATAGTGTTTTTTGAATGTGGCTGTATCATTTTAATTTTCTCTTTATGTATCATATATCATTGTTATGTGTTTGAAGCAGAGGGTATTCCTCCCAGCATGAACTTACATCAGTGTCTTGGCTGTCATTTAACTTTCACATAATCCTATGAGGCACTTTATTACCTCCATTTTAGAGAAATTGAGTCTCAGAGAGGTGAAGTAACTTGCCTGAAGTCACACAGCCAAAAAGGGATGGAGCCAGAACTCATACTCTGGTCTGTTTGATTCCACAGCCATTCCTCTTAACCACAAACTCTACTGTGTTATGTGGTGTTGGGTGCAAGTCAAAGCTAGCCCATGTTTACTTGAGTTTCAGTGGCACCTCTTATCTCAACCTCATCAGTCCTCATATGGGGTACAGTTCTTCCATGAAGAAGAGCAAGCTACTGGACACCAAGCAACTAGATGGCATCTGTGTGGTTTGACCCCATCTCTGTCCAAACAGGAGTATTCTAGAGAGACCCTGAAAATTACAGAAGCAAAGAGATTTCATAACCTTTATTAAAGAAGGGTTTTTGTTTTTGTTTCTGTTTTGGGCCCACAGCTCTATCTGCTCCCCACAGAGTGTGGATTACTAGGTAAATCAGGTAATTATTGCCGAAGTCAGGGACTACTGTGATTGAGAAATTAACCATGTCTGTTTTTCTTCTGCAGGCTCACTGGAAAAGAATGTGAGGTATTTTCCCCTCTTCCTCTCCAGAGGCCCCTGTGTTTTGGAGGGCTGGGCTTCTCTTGCCCCAGGGAAGAGTTAGAGGCCTTAGATTTTCTAAGGGTCTGGAGACTTAACACTACTTGTTAGAGATGGAGAGGGCTGGGGAGGGGGCCTGGGGCCCAGAGGTCATTAAAGGCTGGCAGGACCCTTGAGTGCTGGGCCTCCACCAGGCACTCTGGAGGTGGCAGGGCCTTTGGGGAGGGCCTAAGAAGGGGGAAGAGATGTCTGGGGGCCCTTGGTTTGGAGATGTTGCTGTGGGCAGCAACAGCAGCCTCTAACTGGTCTACTAGGTCTTCGACCATAGGCAACTCAGCAGTGACCATCACAGACCGGGTGCCCTTTGCCAAGTTTCGGGAATCCTGAAGTACTCGGAGTTCTGCGTGGAAGTAGAGTGAAGGGCCCTGAAAAGTGGCTGGGATTGAATTATCTGAGGTCCTGGTAGGTGGGGGTCTAAGTATGATTTAATTTGATTTAGAAAATTCGTGAAATGTGTCATGGAACACATTCCTAAGTGTTGTGGAACAATTTATATCAGTTACGCTAATAATGACCAAATCCTGAGGGAATTTTTCTAACATATTTGGTAAAATAGGTCTTACTATTTTTTTAATCTTTTGGAAATGGTTGATCAATAACTGACAGGATATAACTATTCCAAGCCCTTCTTCTGGTAAAAATATCCTCATCCTGGTAATTTAAATTCCAAATTACCTCCAGATGAGGCTTTAAAAACACCCTGTGATTAAATCCACACCAAATGGAGTTTCTGTGGGAACCTTTGCTGACTCAGAGGGACGACCTGTGAGTTTTTTGAAAGGCCCGGGATCTGGACTGGGCTAGAAATGAGACTTGGGGCTGAGGAACCCATGACTCAGCCTTGGGGTTCCTGGCCCCGGACGCTTGCCCAGAGCTGAACGTTCGACTGAAAGGCCTTAGAAGGAGCGTGCTGGGAATCCCTCTGGAAATCTCAGGACCCTTTCTCACCTACCCTTATTAGACCAAGGAGGCAGAGCTGCAGGGGTGGGACCGACAGGCATTAGGCTGGGCCTGGGGGTTGGGAGCGAGCCAGTGCCTGAGTCCGTGCATCTGTATGTGTCTGTGTTTGAGTCTGCGTGTTTGTCTCTGCGTGTGTGTGTGTGTGTGTGTGTGTGTGCGCGCGCGCGCGCGCGCCGCATGCGTCCTTGGCAGGGAGAGGGCGTCAGGAAGGCCCTTGATTCTAGGTTTCCTAAGAGAAAGTGGTTCACAGCACAGGTGTCCAAATTTCTTGGACCAGAAGCCCGCCAGGGTCTCGCAGACCACCTGTAGCCCAGCACACGTGGCTCTGGCCTGTGTTGCGGGCAAGGAACAGGATCTTCTTTTTAGCTGAGAGCGGTGGGCACAAGAAGGAGCAGGGTGGAGAGTGTAGGGGGAGCCGGCCAGCACCCTGGGCGAGGGGATGGGGAAACCGAGGCAGGGAGGGCAAACTTTACTCCAAAGCCCTCAGAACAACGGGTTAATTTCCAGCATGAGGGCTGAGCCTTGCGGCGCGCCGTCCCCCATGGCGTGCGCACGCGCTGACGCTAGGCCCCGCCCCCCCGCCATTTTCTCTCCAGTTCCCCGCCCGCCTGGGGGACGCTGCTTCCAGTGCTGTGGAACGCTTGAAGGGGTACCGGTTTTTTCGAGCTCTGCTTTAGTTAGGCACTCTCCTGGGCACATGCCACTTGGGATCTCATTGAATGTGCTTGGTGTCTGTAACCTAAGGTTTGTTATCGCTATTTTACAGGTGAGGAAACTGATGCCCAGAGAGGGGAAGTGGGTTGCTCAAGAGAACGGGCTGATGAGTGTCAGAGGTGAGGCAGGAGCCGTGTGTGCTGAAGGCAGAGGCTTACCTAACAGTCCTCTACCTGTGGACTTCTACATTTAGAAGTGCGCGTAGGCACGCGCTCACACACGCACGTGCTCACACACGCACGCAAGCAAGCGCGCGCCTTGAGGGCCCCCTTATGGAAGACAAGTGGCCCGGACAGCAAGGGGTTCCACTTTATGGTGGTCTCTATTTACGATACACACAAAACAACAACAGGGCTTTCCTGGTGGCGCAGTAGTTGAGAGTCCGCCTGCCAATGCAGGGGACGCGGGTTCGTGCCCCAGTCCGGGAAGATCCCACATGCCGCGGAGCGGTTAGGCCCGTGAGCCATGGCCGCTAAGCCTGCGCGTCCGGAGCCTGTGCTCCGCAACGGGAGAGGCCGCAACAGTGAGAGTCCCGCGTACCGCAAAAACAACAACAGAACTGTAGGCCTAGTGAAAGTTAGCCATTCTTTTACACCCTTCTCCTCTTTCTGGGGATGGAAAATAGGCTCCAATTAGCATAGTGTTAAGAGCATGAGCTTTGGAATCAGCCTGTGATTTCGTTTTCCATTTATTAGCTCTGTGACCCTGATGACTCAGCCTATGTAAGCTTCAACGTCTTCATCTGAAAAATGGGATGATAGTATTTACCTTGTTGGCTGTTGTGTGGATTAAATGAGGCCATGCCCATGGATGAACAACGTTGGATGCCCAATAATCAACCAATAATTGGAAGCTTTATTCACAATAACAATGGTGGTAGCAACAAAAGCAGCCAAAGCACCTGGATGAGCACAGAAGCATCTGGATGATCACAAAAGCAAGGTGAGCTTGGTCCTCTGTAGCAACAGAGGGTGTGACATCTGTGTCTTTGTCAAAAGTCTGGAGGGGTCCCAAAAGCAGGGAGAAAGAGGAGGTGAGCAGCCTGCTGACTGGCCTGGAAGAGGGAGGGGACGGACGTCAGGGACCCTTAACCTTGAGGTGGAAAGTTCTATGATTGATCCGATGGGTGTCTCTAGCCTCCAATTCCTCTGTTCTCAGAGTTTTAATTGGGCACACCAAGTACTCGGCATTGGTAAAGATATGACAGGTGTGACCCAAAATAAGGGCTGGAAGCCAGTACTGGGAGGGAAGGTAAAGGAAGGGGGGCAGCCTGGCACCAGGTGCCAGAGCGTGTCTGCCCTTTGTCGCCATCACCTGTCAGCTGGGAATTCTGCACGTCATCAGTGCAATGGAGTACGACCAGCCCAGAGTCAAGACCCTGTTATGGACCAGCTGTGGCTTCTGTCAACACCAGTGTGTCTCAAGGGGGAAGCATTTTTAATGGTTTTAATGGTCTTGATTAACAAAAAAGATCCTTAAACATTTTAAAAACGTATATTAAAGCAATACAGAAAAAGTATGAAAGTAAATAGAGTGATGTAGATTTTTCAGGATGTGTATATTATACACATACATACATATATGTATACATATACATACATATTAACTTTTTATTATGGAAGTTTTCAAACAGACATAAAAGTGGCACAAATACCATGGTGAACCCCCATGTACTCATGATCAGCCTTCAACAACTGGAGTGGTGGGTATGTGAGAGCTCCAGTGAAAGCAACATGGCTTTTAACATTTTTCCAATATGTTAATGAGCTCCAGTGACCCCATAATGCAAATGTGTTAAACCTCCTGGTAGCCAAGCACCCCAAATTACTCCCCATCTCATTCCCCAGCTGCCTTGAGCCCCTATCTGAATGAAGTAAGAAAGACGTCAGTGAATTAACTTGCCCAAAATCATACAGGAAGCTTGGCTAGTGCCTGAAACATAGGAGGTACTCCCTCAGAGTTGAAAAAACAACCATTATAGTAGAATAAGAACTAATGTTTATTGAGCAGTTACTATGTGCCAGCCTCTCTTCTGGTCGCTCTACCTTCAGTATTAGCTCACTGAATTCTCACACCAGACCTGTAATGTGTATGCTCTCTTCATCCCTGTTTTACAAATGAGGAAATCTGACACAAAGAAGTTAAGCCACTTGCCCAACTTCACACAGTTATTTAGAGGCAGAGCAAGGATTTAGACTCAAGCTTCCTGACTCCAGAGCCTGCCTTCTTTTTTTTTTTTTTTAAGATGTTGGGGGTATGAGTTTACTAATTATTTATTTTTGGCTGTGTTGGGTCTTCATTTCTGTGCGAGGGCTTTCTCTAGTTGTGGCAAGCGGGGGCCACTCTTCATCGCGGTGTGCGGGCCTCTCACTATCGCGGCCTCTCTTGTTGCGGAGCACAGGCTCCAGACGCGCAGGCTCAGTAGTTGTGGCTCACGGGCCTAGTTGCTACGCAGCATGTGGGATCCTCCCAGACCAGGGCTCGAACCCGTGTCCCCTGCGTAGGCAGGCAGATTCTCACCACTGCGCCACCAGGGAAGCCCAGAGCCTGCCTTCTTAACCACACAAACAAAGCCTGACACGGGCAAAATGATTCCTGCTGGGAAAGATGAGTATGGAGAGGAGAGCCTCTCATATGGAACAGGCACTGGGCTAAACATTTCCCTGTGACGTCCTAACAATCCCGGCCACAGAGCCTGTGGACCTCAGTGGGAGGGAATGTCAGCATTCTTCCTGAATGAGGAGCCATCCTGGTTTCCCCAGTGCCAGGCCTTGGGTGAGATTCACGTTTGAAAATATAAATACCTTATGTGTAAAAACTATTCATAGAAAAAAGTCAGGGAAAATATCCACCAAGTATTAACAAATGCTGGTCCTCACCCACAGTGGGATAGGGTCGGAGATGATAGGGATTTTTCTTTTCTTTTTGTTCATCTCAATTTTCTAATTTTTCTACAATGAGTATGAGTTATTTGTGTTACAGAGAGTAAAGAAAGGGAAGAGGAAAATATAAAAGAAGGGAAAATGGTACTCTCAAGGGGCCTTCAGCACTTTGGGGCTGGGATGGGAACAAGGCAGCAGGTAGAGAGGTTGGGAGCTCCAGGCAATGTGAACATGGGCGGTGGGGGACGCTAGGCACCATCTTGGGTTAGGGCCCGACTGGATTTAAAGGTAACGGTGCGTGGGGTTCCCACTCTGTCCTCACAGGACCTGGTGGCCCTCAAAGGCTACAGCAAGTCAGCTTGTTTAAAAATATGCACTGCTGCCCAGCTCTGGTTTCTGGAGGGGCCTGGTGAGCCGGGAAGCAGCCGCGGCCTGACACCTCCAGGCCCACACTCATTTGGCAGATGCTCCAGGGATGGGGCTGTTTGTTCTCAAACGCTGCATCTTTGGGATTAAAAATAACCCTCCCCTTGACTTGGCTTGGCTTGGCTTGGCTCTGCTATCCCTGCCCTGGTGGCAGAGATGGGCGAAATGATCCCAGACTTAGGTGTTTTCAGCCTGGACAGACCTTCTACCCACCATGGTCCCATGCCCAGCAAGCTACCCTCCATCATTAGCCCTTGATTAAAAAGAGCGGGAAAGCAAGCAGTTTGCAGTGTCTACCAGGTAGGAAGGTGACAAAGCCTCACTGGTATAGCCATGCCGATGCCACTAAAATAGCAACAGAGTGCTCTTAAAGCGAAAGTGCCAGGCCCTTTATCAACTATTTATTTATCACCTGTTAAGCACCATACATAGACATGTGAGTTCTGCTGCAGCATGAGGTAGGATCTGAGGGTGCCACAAGGTACAGCTTGTCCCCAAATATCTATGCCAGTTAAAAATCCCACTATCAGATTACTCCTTTCAGACCAGAAAGTTGTGCCCCCATAGCCCCCTGTTAAGATGTGTGGGAGGGTTGGTGCTGGGGATTAAAAGTAAGATTTTCTTAGGTTGGTAAAGATCGTTTCAATTTAGAAATCTTACATATACAGGGGCTCACTTCCATTCTGATCCTCAGTCTTGGGGCCGAGGGTCCACAGGTGGGTATAATTTGTCTCCTTTATAGAAGAGCCTCAGAGAGATGAAGGCAGTGGAGGGGATGTGGCTGTGATTGGAACCCATTGATCCTCCCATCATGGCCAGTCAGTGACCCCATTACCTGCTTAGCTCCTCAGGATCCTGAGGAGAGTGGGTGGGAGCACAAGTGCCCTTCGGGAGAAAACCCAGCTCTGGTGATGGGGCAGCAGAAGAGGGGCTGAGAGGCAAAGCCACACCTCACGCCTTCACAGCTTGACCTGTGGCCAGCCCGCTTCACAGACATAGAAGGAAGGGTGCTGGAGCTACCCATCCTGCAAACAGGATGACAAAAAGGATTCACCTGGAGTTCCAGCTGCCCTTGTTTTGTGCTGCTGCCTGAAGCACCGTGTTGAGAACACGACACGATAGATTATTGATGTCTGCCCCTAGTGCCAGATTAGGGCACGATGAGACGTGTGTTTCAAGTGTTTGCCATCCCTGCCCCCCCCGGAACCCCACAGTGAGGATAATGATGGAAGTGGTCCTGCAGGGTAAGGGGTGGAGGGAAGTACAGACCACAGCACCAGACACTTCTTGCCTTACTATCAAGACAACTGCTGACAGCCTGATGCCACTAGCAAATGATGCAGAACCTGATAGAGTCCACTCTCCCACCTGGAAAGTGAAGTCACAGTGTTCATCTGATGCCCGCTTAAGAGGCCTGTGAGATAACTGGGGAATGCTTTAGAAGCAAGGTGTCCCATCGATCCAAGAAAGCAGTCTGGAGGTTGCAGCCATGCCCCTGTTTGGCCATCGATGTCTTCCTGAGAGTCAGTGTGGAGAAGGAATGGGATATCTGAGATGGGTAGAGAGCATTCCAAATGTTGAAGCCCAAGGAGCCCTTTGGGGCCATTGGGAGGGCTCCACACGCTCTTGGGTAGTGGCTCTCACGGCTGGACAAGGAGAAAGAATTACTCTTAGGTGGATAAGACAGCTCCTGTAGCCCCCAGTCTTGGGGTTCTCATGGGAAAATGAGGGGCCTGAGTAGCAGGGAGATTGGGCTAGCAGTCACCTCCCCTACGTATTAATGACTGTCTTGCTGAGCATCCCTGATTTCCTGCCCTCCTTCCCCAGCTCAGCCTCTTGGGACTCAAGATTTCTTTGCCTCTCTTGGTCTCCTAGGACACCCCACTCAGGCTTATTACCAACCCTGCCTTTCTCAAGCCTCCGAACTCGGTCCCTCATGCCCTTGACTTAATGATCTCAGCTTTTCTCTTATAAAGACAAAGCTGAAAGCCCCCCCCTTTTTTTTCATCGTAAAAGCAAAACTTTCCTCTTCGCCTCTAGATGTGTCTCTCCCTTCATGTCCTCCATCCTGCCACTGCTGTGAAAGGCTTGTCTCCTCTTTGCCAAGGAACCGAACCCACCCCACCGCTGGTGTGTTTCATCCCATCTACCCGCTGTTCCCTCCTCCAGGATTTTCCAGCTCTTTCTCTGCAGGGACACTGTCCTGCTTTGGAGAGTTCCTGCACAGGCTGAGACGCTGTCTTGCACCCGGGGCCTTTGGAGCCTGCCAACCCCTCCCTTCCCTTCATTGCCAAATAAAGAGTGTCTCTGGCTTGGTGGGTTGGTTGACTGATTGATAGATTGCTACCAAGGGTGCCTTAGCCTCCCCATCACCACCACCCTTCCTCTGCCTTTGGGCCCCAACACAAGGGGCTTCTTATCACCAAGCCCTGGGCTCTGGCCAGTCCTGGAGTCTCTTCCCTCCAGCCCACAGACTGCTCACCTGCCTTTTCCACATGGTTCCCATGCCCCACATGACCTTGGGCGTCCAGGTGTTCCCTGAATTCTGAGCATGACTCACCTCAGAATCAACAGCTCCACACTGAGGAATCTCAACTTGTCACAAAGCCTCTGTTTCCTGTGTTAAGTGTTGAGGTGACCGTAATACCTGCCTCACAGAGTTATCGTAAGAACAAAATAGGATAATAAGTGTAAAGTACTTAGCATAGTGCTGGATGACATTAAGTGCTCAATAGATAATAGTCGTTATTGATTATCTTAAAGAGCTAATGCATCCTCCCATACCTCTGGTTATGGGCAGCTCAGTACATCATCACTTAGCCACTTCACTGTTGGGCATCACTCCATTTGTTTAGCAAGTTTCCCTTGTTTTTGTTTTGTTTTGTTTTAAATACAGAATGCAAAGTATGTGCAAGGTACTCTCTTAAGTACTTTTAATTATTTTAACCTCATGGCAATGCAGTAAGGTATCCCTGTCTTAACAGAAGAGGGATAAGTGATTTATCCGAGATCATAGAGTTAAGTGGCCAGGAATTGAACCCAGGCAGCCTGACTCCTGAATTCTTGTGCTTAACGCTGTACTCAGCTGCCTGTTAGCTTGAGCTTAATTAAAAAGACACAAATTAGGGGCTTCCCTGGTGGCGCAGTGGTTGAGAGTACGCCTGCCGATGCAGGGGATGAGGGTTCGCGCCCCGGTGTCGGAAGATCCCACATGCCCTGGAGCGGCTGGGCCCGTGAGCCATGGCTGCTGAGCCTGCGCATCCGGAGCCTGTGCTCCGCAACGGGAGAGGCCACAACAGTGAGAGGCCCGCGTACCGCAAAAAAAAAAAAAAAAAAGACACAAATTAACTTCTGCTCATGCAAGCACTCTGAAGTAACACAGACCAGTCCCCACACTGGTTTCATTAAGGTCCAGCCACTGCATCTTATTTGTTTCTTCATTCATTCATTTAAAAAGCATGTAAGGAATATTTAGTATGTGCTGGCAATACGATGTGCTGAGGCCCAGTGGTGAGCAAGACAGGCGTGGCCCGGGCTCTTGCACTGCTGCCAGTACCTAACAGCTGCTGCGTGCCTGGCACACAGTAGGAGCTCCGAGGACTAGTGTGGTCTGGGTCTCTACGGAAAAGTCCCCTATCCTAGGCGGCCCCCGTCATCCCTGCCCCCAGAGGGGTTACGGCTGGAACACAAGGTTCCACTAGAGGGCGCTGTTCAGTAGCGCTGTCTCGAGGACTCACTTCTGTGCAAGAGGGGGGATTTGAAGGGCAGTGTTGGGGGATGTTCAGGGAATCCTGGAGGGTTTTAGAGCTGAAAGGATCGCTCGCATTTTACCGGAGAGGTCCTACAGCAGGACTATGACCAAGTCCCCTGAGTCCAACACGCTGATGGCCGCGGCCTACTTCTGGGCCTTGGGAGAACTTCCTGGGATGCACTGGCCACTCCCCTTTTGGGTTCCTACCAGCCAGCCCAGTGCTGGCCCCTCCCTCTCCATGCCTTTCTCAAGGGCATCCCCTTCCCCATCCCCAAAGTCTCACAACCAGGGCTGAGACAAAGGTCTGGTGGAAGAAACAGTGGGCTTCAGGCTTGGAGTAGTTTGGGGTAACCCCGCTAGATGAACCAGTATCACTTAGCCTCCCTGAACTAAACACAGGCAGAGAGAGGAATCCAGTGAGGTAGAAAGCTTGACCCCTGGCCCTATATAGCCTGGGATACAGCCTCTCAGAAAGCTCTGAGGAACTGTCCCGAAGAGATAAGGGAGGAGACAGGATGTATAACAGTTTTTGCCAGGGAAAAAAAACATGTAGTCGAACATCGCAAGATTACTGCTAGTCACAATAACAGACATCTCAAGTTAGTGATTTTAGTGCTTTTCTGTGTATGGGAAGATGCAAGAGTCTGGGCTTATTGGAATTATTCCTTGATATGCACCTTAACTCTCTAAGGCCAGTAGCCTCTTTTTCTCCACCCTGAATTCCCCTCGGGGCTAGCCACAGTGGCAGATGATTTGATGGGGGGCAACACTCATCTTTTACTGCGATGGCAGGCAGCAGTTTTTTGTCCACACACCTTTTGGTCACCTCCATTCAGTTCCCTATCCCCCCACCCCCACCTCTGGAAACCACAGATCTGATCTCTTTTTCTATGAGTTTGTTTTTGAAGTATAATTGACCTACAGCACTATGTTAGTTCCTGTTATACAGCATAGTGATTCTGTATTTCTGTACATTTCAAAATGATCACTATGATAAGTCTAGTTACCATCTGTTACCATAAAAGATATTCATAATTATTGACTACATTCCCCCCACTGTACATTTCATACCTGTGACTCATTTATTTAGCAACTGGACGTTTGTACCTCTTAATCTCCCTCACCTATTTCTCTCCTCCCCCTGCCCCCTTCCCCTCTGGCAACTACCTATTTGTTCTTTGTATCTCTGACCTTCTGTTTTGTTAGGTTTGTTCATTTGTTCTGTTTTTTAGGTTCCACATGTAAGTGAAATCATACCATATTTGTCTTTCTCTGTATCACTTATTTCACTTAGGATAATATTCTCTGGGTCCATCCACATTGTTGCAAATGGCAAGATTTCATTCTTTCTTGTGGCTAATATTCCATTGTGTGTGTGTATGTGTGTGTGTGTGTGTGTATATACCAATTTTTTTTATCCATTCATCTGTTGATGGACACTTAGGTTGCTTCCACATCTTGGATATTGTAAATAATGCTGCAGTGAACATAGGGGTGCATATATCTCTTCTAATTAGTGTTTTTATTTTCTTCAGATAAATACCCAGGCATGGAATTTCCAGATCATATGGTAGTTCTATTTTTAATTTTATGAGGAATCTCCATGCTCTTTCCATAGTGACTGCATAAATTTACATTCCCACCAGCAGTGCACAAGGGTTCCCTTTTCTCCACACCCTGCCAACACTTATTTGTTTTTTGATAACAGCCATTCTGACAGGTGTGACTTGATATCTTATTGTGCTTTTGATTTGCATTTGCCTGATGATTAGTGATGTTGAGCATCTTTTCATGTGCCTGTTGGCCATCTATATGTCTTCTTTGGGAAAAATGTCCATTCCGATCCTCTGCCCAATTTTTAATTTGGTTGTTTGGGGTTTTTTTGATATTGAGTTGTAGGAGTTCTTTGTATATTTCGTGTATTGGCCCCTTATCTAATATACTGTTGGCAAATTTCTCTCATTCGGTAGGCAGCCTTTACATTTTGTTGATAGTTGCCTTTGCTGTGCAAAAGCTTTTGATGTAGTCCCATTTGTTTATTTTTGCTTTTGTTTCCCTTACCTGAGGAGACAGATCCAAAAAAATATTGCTAAGACCAATGTCAAAGAGTATACTGCCTACGTTTTCTTCTAGAAGTTTTATGGTTTCAGGTCTTACCTTTTAAGTCTTTAATCCATTTTAAATTTATTTTTGTATATAGAGTGAGAAAGTAGTCCAGTTTGCTTCTTTTACATGTAGTTGTCCAGTTTTCCCAGCACCACTTATTAAAAAAGCTGTCTTTTCCTGATTGTATTGTATATTCTTGCCTCCTTTGTCATAGATTAATTGCACATATAAATATGGGTTCATTTACAAGCTCTCTTATACTATAAGGTTTCTAGGTTAGATACACACATGGTTACTGTCCTACAGGACAGTAAGACCATAATCTTTGGGATAATCTTTTCTACTGGCTGGAAATCTACAAGTTAATGTGTAACTCCCGGTGTCTGTGTTCTGATCAAATGGTAAATAGGTAAGTCAAACATAGGTGTGTCCTCTGGAGCATTAAATAATCTTGGGCAGTATTGTTAAACAGAGCCCATGTATGGCTTTGACAGGATGTACTGTACTCTCTTTTGCCTATTTCCAAGTTCTGGATATTTTTTTTCAACAATAGCATGCATCTCTGTCTGAGATTGTCTTGTGCAATTTTTTGCTCATTACCAACCTCAGTCTACTAGAGTTAAAGCTCTACAAGGGCATAGACTGTGTTGATCCGTGTTCCCAGATTCTACTTCAGTTCCAGGTGCAAAGTATGTGTTTAATAACTATTTGTTGAATAAAGAAAATAAGATATTTATATCAAAAGTTATGATTGGAGACAGAAAGGAGAATAGAGGTTACCAGGAGCTGGGGAGAGGCTGGAGCAAAGAATTATTGCTTAATGAAACGGAGTTTCAGTTTGAGATGGTGAAAAGATTCTGGAGGTGGACAGTGGCAATGGTTGCACAACAACATGAACGTACTGAATGCCACTGAACTGAGCACTTAAAAATGGCTAAAAGGGTAAATTTTATATTATGCAACTTTACCACAAAAAAAGTTATATGATTATAATAGCAGCCTCTTGTCTAGGGCTTGTTCTGCACCAGGGTTTGTTCTAAGCACTTTGTGCATCTTGAATAGTGTACTTGCCACAATACTTTACACAGTGGGCATCTTCACTTTTCTCAGACTGAAAGTAAAGGAAGGAAGTAGAGAGAAGAAGTAACTTGCCCAAAGTCACCCATCTAGTCAATCATAGAGCTGGTATTTGGGGCCAGGCAGACTGTGTTCCTAACCAGGGGTACATTTATGGTGCAGGTTGTCCATACTGTGTGAGTTTCCAAGAAGGAGTAATCCATCCGCTCTGGAGAAGTCAAGGAAGACTTCCTGGAAGAGTTGGAATGTTAACCAGACACCCTGTTCCTCTGCTGTGGTTGCTTCTTTTGACACATTGCTGACGCCAGCTCTCTGATGCTAGTGCCCGCTCCCCACCCCAGAGCCTACCAAAAGACATGTGTGCTGTGGGTGGAGTAAGGAGGGGCCGGGAGGCAGGCACGGCCTGCACGTCCTCCCCTGACGTCTCTTTTAGGGGTAATAATCTGACCTTATTGACCTGGAATGGCCAGCACCTGTAAGGAAAGGGGATTTTTCTGGCTGCACCTGTGCCCCAAATGTAGCCACCAATTCCCCCTCCTCCAGGGTCAGCTTAATGAGAGTGCCCTGTGGGCTGCTGGGCCCCAGGGGGCAGGGTCTGCATGCAGCCCTTAAATACTTCATTAGCCAGACAGTGCCCCACACCTGGTCCAGCCCTGCAGCCCACCAGCTCCGTACAGCTTCCAGGGTCTGAGCGAGAAATGCAGATGTGTGCTCCTGACAGTGGGTTTTTTCTTCTACTTTCTGACCCAACACAGATAGGCGATTTCACTGCAGATGGTTCCACATTGGAGCTCTCAAAATATTATTCTGCTCCTGCAGCAGTTGGAGGGCACAGACCTGCCCCAGGAACACTGGTCAGACAGGCCCGGCCAATGGAGATATTCTGGGCCCCAAGCACACATTTTATTTAATTAATTTATTTTTTTAACATCTTTATTGAAGTATAATTGCTTTACAATGGTGTGTTAGTTTCTGCTTTATAACAAAGTGAATCAGCTATACGTATACATATATCCCCATATCCCCTCCCTCTTGCGTCTCCCTCCCACCCTCTCTGTCCCACCCCTCTAGGTGGTCACAAAGCACGAGCTGATCTCCCTGTGCCATGCGGCTGCTTCCCACTAGCTATCTGTTTTACATTTGGTAGTGTATATATGTCCATGCTACTCTCACTTCGTCCCAGCTTACCCCCCTTTCCTCCTCCCTGTGTCCTGAAGTTCATTCTCTACATCTGAGTCTTTATTCCTGTCCTGCCCCTAGGTTCTTCATAACCATTTTTTTTTTTTAGATTCCATATATATGTGTTAGCATACGGTATTTGTTTTTCTCTTTCTGACTTACTTCACTCTGTATGACAGTCTCTAGGTCCATCCACCTCACTACAAATAACTCAATTTTGTTTCTTTTTATGGCTGAGTAATATTCCATTGTATATATGTACCACATCTTTATCCATTCTTCTGTGGATGGACATTTAGGTTGCTTCCATGTCCTGGCTATTGTAAATAGTGCTGCAATGAACATTGTGGTACATGACTCATTTTGAATTATGGTTTTCTCAGGGTACGTGCCCAGTAGTGGGATTGCTGGGTCATATGGTAGTTCTATTTTTAGTTTTTTAAGGAACTTCCATACTGTTCTCCATAGTGGCTGTATCAATTTACATTCCCACCAACAGTGCAAGAGGGTTCTGTTTTCTCCACACCCTCTCCAGCAGTTATTGTTTGTAGATTTTTATTTATTTATTTATTTTTGGCTGTGTTGGGTCTTCGTTTCTGTGAGAGGGCTTTCTCTAGTTGCGGTGAGCGGGGGCCACTCTTCATTGCAGTGCGCGGGCCTCTCACTGTCGCAGCCTTCTCTTGTTGCAGAGCACAGGCTCCAGGCACTCAGGCTCAGTAGCTGTGGCGCATGGGCTTAGTTGCTCCACGGCACGTGGGATCTTCCCAGACGAGGGTTCGAACCCGTGTCCCCTGCATTGGCAGGCAGACTCTCAACCACTGCACCACCAGGGAAGCCCTGTTTGTAGATTTTTTGATGATGGCCATTCTGACTGATGTGAGGTGATACCTCATTGTAGTTTGATTTGCATTTCTCTAATGATAGTGATGTTGAGCATCCTTTCATGTGTCTGTTGGCAATCTGTATATCTTCTTTGGGGAACTGTCTATTTAGATCTTCTGCCCAGTTTTGGATTGGGTTGGTTGTTTTTTTGATATTGAGTTGCTTGAGCTGCTTGTATATTTTGGAGATGAATCCTTTGTCAGTTGCTTCGTTTGCAGATATTTTCTCCCTTTCTGAGGGCTGTCTTTTCATCTTGTTTATGGTCTCCTTTGCTATGCAAAAGCTTTGAAGTTTCATTAGGTCCCATTTGTTTATTTTGTTTTTATTTCAGTTTCTCTAGGAGGTGGGTCAAAAAGGATCTTGCTGTGATTTGTGTCATAGAGTGGTCTGCCTATGTTTTCCTCTAAGAGTTTGATAGTGTCTGGCCTTACATTTAGGTCTTTAATCCATTTTGAGTATATTTTTGTGTATGGTGTTAGGGAGTGTTCTAATTTCATTCTTTTACATGTAGCTGTCCAGTTTTCCCAGCACCACTTATTGAAGAGACTGTCTTTTCTCCATTGTATATTCTTGCCTCCTTTATCAAAGATAAGGTGATCATATGTTTGTGGGTTTATCTCTGGGCTATCCTGTTCCATTGATCTATATTTCTGTTTTTGTGCCAGTACCATACTGTCTTGATTACTGTAGCTTTGTAGTTTAGTCTGAAGTCAAGCAGCCTGATTCCTCCAGCTCCTTTTTTTTTTTTCTCAATATTGCTTTGGCTCTTCAGGGTCTTTTGTGTTTCCATACAAATTGTGAAATTTTTTGTTCTAGTTCTGTGAAAAATGCCATTAGTAGTTTGATAGGGATTGCGTTGAATCTGTAGATTGCTTTGGGTAGTAGAGTCATTTTCACAATGTTGATTCTTCCAGTCCAAGAACATGGTATATCTAATTCAACACCCATTTATGATAAAACCTCTCCAGAATGTAGGCATAGAGGGAACTTAACATAATAAAGGCCATATATGACAAACCCACAGCCAACATCGTTCTCAGTGGTGGAAAATCTGAAAGCATTTCCTCTAAAATCAGGAACAAGACAAGGATGCCCACTCTCACCACTATTATTCAACATAGTTTTGGAAGTTTTAGCCACAACAGTCAGAGAAGAAAAAGAAATAAAAGGAATCCAAATCGGAAAAGAAGAAATAAAGCTGTCACTGTTTGCAGATGACAGGATACCATACACGGAGATTCCTAAAGATGCTACCAGAACACTACTAGAGCTAATCAATGAATTTGGTAAAGTAGCAGGATACAAAATTAATGCACAGAAATCTCTTGCATTCCTATACACTAATGATGAAAAATCAGAAAGAGAAATTAAGGAAACACTCCCATTTACCACTGCAACAAAAAGAATAAAATACCTAGGACTAAACCTACCTAAGGAGACAAAAGCCCTGTATGCAGAAAACTATAAGACACTGATGGAAGCACACATTTTAGAACAAAGGAAAGGAGCATGGGAGCGTGGCTTTACTTGCCAGGTATATGATATTTCTGTGTGGGCAAAGGGTGTTTATGAGGTGCCCCCAGTCCTATAAAAGCCGAGGCAGCAGATGCCTCCTCAGCCCACCCGCAGGGCTGCAACTCACCTCTCACTGAGCCCCTTGACCAACAGTGATTTACTGCAGGCCTGGAAAGGGCCTACTCCTGCCAGGCAGACAAAGGCTCTCCAGGGATGGAGGGAGAAGCTCTCAGAGCTCCCACAAGCTTTTAAGGGAGGGAGTTGACCAAGAAGTTTCCCTGAGGCAGTTGGTAAAATGAAGTATTTGTAGGTCAAACCTTATTTCCTGTTCTCTGATAAAAAGGCTCTTTCTTTCGAGTATAAATACTGAAACTGGTGGAGACAAAGGTTATTGTCTCTATCAGTTCTGTCTGCTTAAAAGGAGGCAAATCTGCTTTTCGGGAGCTTCTGAAAACCCCCTAGGACAACAGCAACAAGGCAGTACCTCCACTATAGGGCCTGCCTGGGCACGTAACAGCCCCGTGTCACCATAATCCTCACAGAGGCTGCAGGCATGGCCCCCCGCTTACAGAGGCAGGCATGGGGGCTGGTGCAGGGCTAACACAAATTGTAGAGATTGTGGGTGGCAGAGCCGGGGTTGTCAAGGGGCATTACAGCCGTTACAGCTCAGCCTCCACATTTTATTCCTCCCTTTCCCTCCTCTGAAAATTTCCTCAGTCTTGCAGGTAAGAAACTGAGGCACAATGTCAATGTCTTTATTGGCTTCTTAGGAACAGGAAATAAATCCCAGTCCCCTTTGCTGTCTTTCCTTTAAGGTCAGGAGAAACAGCTCTTTGCTCTCCTGCTGCAGCCTCCCATCCCCACCAAGGGGCCTGCTGGTCACTCCAGTGGCCGGCTTGCCAGTAAAATCCCCAGGAAGCACCGGGGTGGGGTGGAGCTTTGTGGGGATGGGGAGATTCTCCGCTCCCCACTGGAAATCCCAAAGAGGTGGGGTGTGGGAGAAGTTTCCAGAACGGGCCTACAGATCCCTGGGAGGCATCCCAGCTGAGCCCCTCTGAGCTGACAGAGCCAGCGTGGGCCTGATGCTCTAAGAGAGGCGGCAGCTCAGCCCACAGAGCTGGAGTGGTGCTCCTGGGGAGGAGGGGCCCGCGGGCAGGGCACCCAGCTCTGCTCTGGGCCCAAGACCAATTCTGAGGGTTTCATATTCCCTGGAGAGCTCACCTGGGAGCCACCTGCAGCCCAGAGGCTCATGACGCCACTACCTGTGGGATTGCTATGCTTTCCACCCTTCAGCCTCTCGCTGGGTGAAGCTGGGCAGATATATCTGAGCTTTGCACTCAGAGAATGCGGGTTCCAGTTGCAGACCTGTGTGTGTCCCTGACCGTGCTCCGCTTGGTATGGACATTATAGCCCATGCAGGAGTTCACCAGTCCTGTGGTCCCACGCTCTGTGCAGAGAGGTTCCCGAGCACACTTTCCTCCACCTGCTTGGTTTCCCCTGAGCCCAGGGTGCCCTCAGCTCTTGGAGCCCTAGTGGCAAAACTCAGGGTTTCTTTCATACAGCAAAAGCAATCCCAGGGGAGAAACAGGCTTTTGACTCCTGGGGTCAGGGGTGCATGTGTTTTAAAAACCAGGGCTCTGAGGTCAGAGGCAAGCAGGGCCAGTTCAGAAGGACCTCACCCTTGGTTTAATGCTCTGCTGTCACTGTCCTGAAATCGTTAGTAATTTTATTTTTCAATTCGTATTTTGCGAGTGAAGTCCAAAGGACAGGGAATGCACGTAAGCAGAGATGAGTAAATGCAGGAGACCCCAGCAATATGCGTGTCAGCCTCTCCGAGCTGCTTCACATGCACAAGGCATTTGTGGTGCCCCGTGAACACAGAATTCCAGGGAATCCACGATGCACGGGAATCCAGCGAGACCCAACCTGAGCACGAGATAAGCGTGTTATGCCTGTGACACTGAAAACCCCAAGAGGCCACACTTTCCAATCAAATCAGAGCTTGCTTCCAATGCAGAAATAAGGCAATGATGTTCTGAGAAACACGGACAGGAAGTCAACTATATATATCCTTTCTTACTCATGTTACTTCTCTGGATTAGCCGACCACCTGTGCTGAGGATGATCTGGTGATTCCACATAAAAGTTAAATGCTCTTATGTGTATTTAAAACTGGTATTGCACAATTTAAAGACCAGTAAAATTAACGCTAATGATTAAAATTTTTAATGACTTTAAGTAGCAAATAAAAACAGCAAGACACTAGAGAGAGACACAGGAAGGAAAGAAAAAGCTTTATGTTTTGGCTCCTTTAATGGTATTTTTCCCCCCTGCTTTTTGAACAGGGTGTCCCTCGTTTTCATCTTGCACAAGGCTTTGCAGTTTGTGCGGCTGCCTCTGCAGGGAGCGCTGGGGTCAGAATCTTGCTCGGCACCGCAGCAACCTCGGGTAACTTTACTGGTGGGAGTCGCAGTTTCCCATCTGGACAACGGAGGCAATACTTCACAGTTGTTGAGGATTAAGGTAAGTAATAGGGCAGCTAAACCTTGTTGGCCTCTTAGAACAAGCAAGGCACTGTGCTAAGCGCTTTACTGTTTGATCTCCTTTGTTCCTCACAACAACCCTATTGGTGGGAGCCATTGGCCACTGTGTTGGATTTCTCTGATATTTTTGGCCTGGCAGCCATTCACGCTTTCTTCTGGTACTGCGCACAGCTCTGTTCTGAGAACAATCTCTGTCCTACTCTATGCAGGTTGGCGGGGCTGTCTCGCATCCTCTCTTAGCCAAAGGGTGGCCATGTGACCCTGCAAGGCCGGTCAGGCTCTGTCGCACAGGATTGGGATTCTTGAGGGGCCTGATTCATCCCCACGGCGGATGCACCCTGGGTTTGGGTCTGCTTCCGGGATCCCTGGAGTAACTCTGGGGCCTGATGTTTCTGAGCCCCCCTTTCTACAGCAGTCCCCCTCCTCTGTGAGCTATCTACAGGCAGCCCCTCAGTCCCCCTTTGTTTAAGTGAACAAGAGGGTGTTTCTGATGCCCACAACAAAAGTCCCCAACTGCTTCTCCTCACGTTTCAGGTGAGGAAACCAGGCCCAGAGAGGTAAAGTAATTTGCTCAATGCCCCACAGCAAGTGAGCAGCAGAGTCAGCATTTGAACTCAGGTAGTCTCAGGAGGCAGAGTCCTTACCCTCTTCTGCCCCTCGTATAAGGTACGTGATACAGTATCACTCAATGTTAGCCCCCTTCTTTTCGATTTCTACCCACCCATGGCACACTTGCTGCTTTTCGCGGCTAGTTGCCTCTCAGCAGGCTCTCTCTACCTCTGGCACCCTCAGACCACAGATCCTCACCCCGTGGGTCCCTAACAGAAGAGGTAGAAAGCGAGTGAGGCAGGATGCTCCAGGCGTGCGCTCAGCATGGGAAGCTGACCCAGCCTCCGGCATGGAAGGCCTTGGCTGAACTCTGTTAAATGTTAGAGGCTCAGGCCTCTCTTTCGACACCAGGAGCCATGGAGGGAGGTAGAGCCCCACCACCACTAGCTCACCCCAGGCTGGCTCTGTGGACCCTCGTGCTCCAATAGGAGGTCAGGCCGTGTGTGTCTCAGGAGAGCCAGTCCTGTGACTACCTTGGATGATGAAGGGTACTGTCGTCTGTCCTCCAGGCCTGTCTGGCTGGATGCAAATACCCCATCGCATCCCAGCAGGGCTAGACCAACTTCTGGCCTGACTGGCCTCGCCTTATTCCTGCATGAGGAAGCCTGATGGTTTGTCTATAACACGGAACGAACCTGCATGTCTGCCCTCTGCCCCTCCACACACGCTTCCTTTGTCTCCCTCCGCTCTCCTTGTTTTCATCGATGCAAATGCAGGGCTACATTCGGTCCAGAGACACTGCTGTGTAGGTCCCTTTTTCTCTACTAAGGAAAAGCTAATGTTTTAAGGAAAAGTAAGGCTAAAGAGGGTAATGTGATATCAACATACAGGCGGTGAGATGGTCCTGAAATGGTATCATTTTTGTTATTGTTAAATGTCACATGTGTGTTTATTCAAGGAACCCTTTCATTACTTTATCTGGTCCTCTTAAAAATCCCACAGCCAGTGGAGCCAGTGACAGTCTCATTGGGACATGAGGCCACTGAGATGCTGAGAGGGGGACTTTGGAACACAGCAAGATCTAAGGGAAACCCAGCTCTTTGCTGTAGCGCCTGGGCCCCATCTCAGGGTCTACCACTTGGCTCCAGGTGAAGCGTCTGACCAGGCCCCTCCCCATGTGGCTACGAAAGAACCCATGGGCCATGCGCTTCTTAATTCCCACGTGCTGGCGGCTGTGGATGAGACCCTTCTGTCTGTAGGACCCTCACGGACACTCTTTTTGGGGCAACTTGAAAGTAACCATTGCATTTGGAAAGCAAACCTTGGGCACAGATTAAGATCTAAATCATGACTTAATTCTTTCCCCGATGTCAGAGAGCAATTAAGATAAGGCAGTGTTGGTAAAATGCAGCCCAAGCAACTATTCTAGGTCAGAAGAACGGGGCCAAGTCCATATGCTTGTTTGAGACCCTGGTGTTCTTGGGAAGAACCGTGTGATGAAGAGGCTGGAGGATGAGCTCCAGGAGAGCAGGCCCCTTGCTGGTTTGTTCTTGCTGTCTGCCATAGGGAGAGCAGTGCCTGGTACATAGAGGTGCCCAGTGAATATTTGTGGGGTGAATGAATGACCTCCTCTAGTTCTAAGTGAGGTTAAGAAGCTGTCCAAGTGTTGGAGAAGGGTTCTGAACTGGGAGCTCCTCTGGTCATTCTCTGAGAGTGCGCTGAAGGGGGTGTGCCTCATAGGCAGAGAATCCCAGCCTCAGTCTTGCTGAGGGGAACGCAATTAACTAAACTAATAAGGAGCAGGGCCCGGACTCAAATCCAGGACTGACTGATCGCAGCTGAGTCTTTCTCCCGCTGACCCACACCAATGACCCTGGGAGGCCCGGAGGGCTTCACATGGTGACAGCACTGAACCCTCTTTTACTGCAAGGCTGCGTGTCATGGCAACTGTGTGATCTGAGGTGGCCTCTGTACCAAGCAGAGGAGCAGAAACCATAGGGTCACAGTTCTGGAAAGGAGTGAGGACAAGTGTGTGTGTGTGTGTGTGTGTGTGTGTGTGTGTGTGTGTGTGTGTTTGGGGGAGTGGGTTATGTATCGTCTGGATTCCCAAGGCAGATGGAAGTGAAATGTCCATTAGTTCGTTAACTCATAAATATACAGCCCACAAGTGCATACAGAGGACTTAAAATTCAGTAAATATGAAAATAGAAATCATGTAATATTCATCTTTCTACTCTCAGTGGCTAATACAATATCCACCGCATGGTAGTTTCTTAATATACATTAGTTGGTTGAATTGATTGGGCTTTTCACGTGTCTCATGTTGATTAGTATTAGGGCTCATAAGAAATAGTCCAGTATTGACTATGCAGCCAAACAACGATAATCTTATCACACTTTTAGTTTGCACAGTGCCGTTGGGTACTTTCTCTTATATATCTTGACCTCCAGGGATAGGCAGATATCAATCCCCCATGTTAACAGACAAAAAAATAAAGCTACAGCAGACAAGTTAGATGATTTGGCTGAGGACCTCAGAGCTTCTAACAGTTAAGAGGTGGAACCAGAGCGAGACCCTGGCGTCGTCAGTCCCTCCAGCCCTCACGCTTGGCCCCCACTCTCCTCTCTCCATTTGCACTTGGGCAGGCAGACCTCTGTACCCCGCAAACAGGAAAGCTTTGAACAGACCGAAAAGAGGCCTCCTTTTTGCGTCTTCACGGCACGCACCACACCTGCACCCCCAGCTCACCTCTAGAGACGCATGGGAGCTACTTTGAAAGACAGCACCAGAAAGACAGGCTTCACACACAGAAGGATTAGACCCCAGGGACGTGTCATTTCTTCTTCTTTTTTTTTTTTTTATCAAGAAGCAGTTTGTGGTATGAGCACAGCGTATTCTGCAGTGCTGACAAACCCTGCCTCTCAAAGGCCTTCCTAGCAGAAGGTGGCTCGCAGACCTCAGGGGACATGTAGGTGGTGAGGAAACCTGCAGCTGCTAATCCGCTGTGCTGTGAGAATGTGAACTGGTGACTCTGGAGGGTGGGATGAGCACGGCACGCTCTCAGCTTATTCCGCCCCCCCCCCCCCCGCCCCCGCGCCCTCGCCCCTCCCCGGGCGGCTAACGTTACGGGACACTTTGATTGCTCTCCCTCCTGTGATGGACCGGCCGCCACCACTCCCAGGTATGTGTGAGCCATGCATTCGGCATTCGGCGTTAAATATCTTTCTAAAATAAGCTCGCTCATATTTTATGTGCAAAGCAACTGGGAAGAGCAGGCCGGCCCAGCCGTCCTCCCAGCTCGGAGACGCAAAGCCTTCCTCTCAATGGCGTGAAACCCGTTCCCAGGTGTAAAAGGCCTCCGTCTGTCACACCTCCCCGAGGGAGGGGAGGTTCCTGGCTTGGACACTTCCAACTGATGAGACTGTGTCCGGGTTACTGTCCCTCCCCCCGGCCTCGCTGCCCACCATGGAAAGCACAGGTTCCAAACATTACAAGGTTTTGTAAAATGACCTCATTTTCCTGTGAGTCTGCCAAGTCTTGTGCATGTCAAAGAATTATGGGGCCAAGAATCATTTTAGTCGTTATGATGCACTGTCAAAAAGTGGGAATTTTTGCAAAGAAAAAAGAAGAGTGAGATGCAGAAGGAAGGTCTAGAGGAGGTATTGATGGAATCAATACTGATACTTCTGTCTGCATTTTACACACCCACACAGAGCCAGGTACCATGGCCCTCTCACTCATGTTTCTCCATCCCTTTATGTGTATTTCAGTCACAGCAATTATCTGAGGGCTGCTGCATGGCCCAGCCTTGGCATGCACCATCCCCAGGTCCGGCAGTCTAGGGACTGGAACCGGGGTTGTGCAGTGGATGACCTCCACAGCCGTTCCAGCAGCCTCAGTTTCATCTCGTTTGTCCTATCACCTGTTATCCTGCCCTGCCCCCCATACCCCAACCTTACCCAGGACTGGGCCACTGAGCGTACAGGCTGTACAGTATGTCTTACTTTGGAGGTCCACAGCGTGCCAAACAGCACCTCTACACAGCAGATCTTTCCCAAGTCTGCCTCTGTATCTGCTGTAACCAAGGCTTTTGCCCGCATGTCCTCTGGGTTTTGCAGGGTCTGACTTAGCAGAGTTTGCAGGAGAAGTATGGGTGCTGCCGGAAAGAAGGCCAGGTCCTGCTGACTTGAGCCAGAAGTGTTTCTCCCGAACCTACAAATCCCGATTTCCTGTCTCCCCCACCGTGTATTTGTCTGGCTTTCTCCACAAATAATGCTTCGATGCTTAAGCTCAGTGGAAGAAAATGGATGGTGAGATCTAAGAACCCTCTGGGAGACCAAGAGCCTAATCTAGAGGCCGCAGAGAGCGCTAGATTCCAGTGCACTTGCTTTTTATCTCATTACCCTGGGGAAGGCCCACAGTATAAGTAAGTTGAGAGAGTGTGGAGAGAGGAAATCTGTACACATGATGTTACTTACTTTTGAAAGGTGATATTGACTTTACTATTAAGTACTGAAATAAATGCATGTATAATTTGGTGATAAATTGCACGGTTCAAAGAAATTACGAAGGAACCTCTCAGGAGCGGAGAAGTGGACTCGAGATGGAAGGTTTCCTTCCTTTACAGTTTGTGCTTGAGATAGGCAATAATATTTAAAGAATCCCCATATGGACTAGGCCCTAGACTAGACACTTTGAATATATTTTCTTATCCTGTCTTCATCACAACCTTAGAGGACAGGAAATTATCATCTCCACTTTATGGACAACAAAAACTGAGGTTCAGAACGATTCAGAATCTTGTGCAAGAGCACATAGCCAGTAGGTAAGGAAGCAGGAAATCAACCCCAGATGCTCTGGCTTGAGAACCCAAGCTCCTTCCGCCCTGTAGTTCCCAAGTTATCCCCCTCCCCAGTGCACCTGAGGAGCAGCACCCAGGCCCGTGGAGAACCACCACCAACCTCAGCACTGGGTCTGTGGGAGGGCGGGTTGACGATCCGTGGCTCAGAGTAGGGGGCAAGAGACCAATGCGTCTCCCTAGGGAGACAGCCCCGCCCCTAGAAGATCTCAGCAAGCGGCCTCTTCAGGCTAACTGATAGGAAACAGCCATCTGGACTGAAGGAAGAGTGAGGCAGGATTCTCCATGGAGAGAGAGAGAGAACAGGGTGATGGAGGTCGAGAGGCAGGAATACTGCTCCCAGGACCCATACCTGGGAGTCCCCCGGTGAGCCCTTTGTGGTCCCACCCTACCTGGGCCCTGGCCACCTCCCTTCCCTCAGTCTGGGCTCTGGCTGCCCAGGGGCCCAAATGCACTCACCTCCTGTCCAGGGTCTGCCCCCTGCCCGCTCTCCTCCAAGAGACACGGAGCAGGCGGGACCACAACAGGCTACCAGATCCCAGCCCCACTGGCCACCCCAGACGCTTCCCTGTGCTTTTGGTTTCCCATTGCTCGGAGGTGTTCAGTTTCCCACCCTGTTTCCCTACTGCTGCCCCGGCCCCTGCCCTTTCAAGACATTGATGGCCAAAGCCAGGCCCTTCAGGTGTCCAAGGTGATTCGTTCATTTTATTGTCTTCACCATTGCAGTCTTTATAGTATTATTTTCTGTTATTGCTGAGACCCCCCCAGAACAGTTAGAAAACAGGTTTTATTACTCTTCAGACGCCTAGTGTCTTCAAGTTGAATGACCCCTTAGAAGTCATCCAGGCCCTTCATTTCCCCGCGGAGGGAACTGAGCCCAGAGGAGGGGGTGGCTTTCCAAGGGCAGCATGTCCATAACAGTTCAGGACCTGTGATGGGAAACTGTCAGAAATTATAATTTCTATAAAATAAGAAAATTTCCATAAATTACTTAGCAGCTCTGTTCCTGTCCCTGACTTCTCTGTGGCGTCCGGTTTCATGGGGCAATTAAAAGCATTCATCCTTGGCATTGGACAGAGAAGCACTCAGTTCCCACCAGCTGTACCTCTTTATCCACTATAGGCAGCCCACCAGCACTTGCAGGAGCCAGGCGAGAGCAGAAATGAAGGCCGCCCTGCTGTATGGCTCGATATTGAAGAGTTAAAAAAATATATATATTTAACAAACTGTTAAATGCAAGTTCTGTCCTACACCTTGACAAACATACCTTCATAACTACCTAGGCTAGCTTTGATTTAGAGTTCCCAGACTCCTTGGACTTCTGCTCTGATACTATGAGAAGTCCCAGTCTCCAGCCTCCTCCACTGTCCATGCCTGCCCCTTCCTTCTCTTCCCACTCTCTCCGCACCCCCAGCTCTGTCCTGCATCACCAGAGGCCTCACGTGCATGCGTGCAAACTAGCTCACGCACCCCTGCCAACAACACCCCCTCTGTCACCCTTGAGGCCTGGGAGTGCACACATCAACATCCCAGCACCCCTTCAGGAGTATGGATCCAGGGAAGAGACCTCTATGGGCCTTGGAAGAAGGCTTAGGACCCTCTGGCAGGGAATTCCTGGGTTCCAGGTACCTGGAGCATCATCTGGGGCATGGGGGCACACAGGCTCTGGGGAAGCACATCCCCTGCCCCCGGGACTCTTGACCTCTTGGGGAGCAACGTGGCGAGAGGAGGGCCAGAGCAAAGCCCTCTGTAGCCCATTGGCCCAAGGGGAAGGGGACTAGCTGTGTGATTTTAGGCAAGCCTTAATATCCTTGCCCGTAAAAATAGGAGTAATATCCCTCAGGGGGAGGATAGTTAGGGAATTGGGGATTTACATGTACACACTGCTATATTTAAAATGGATAAGCAACGAGGACCTACTGTTTAGCACAGGGAACTCTGCTCAATATTATGTAACAACCTAATTGGGAAAAGAATTTGAAAAAGAATAGATACATGCATATGTATAACTGAATCACTTTGCTGTATACCTGAAACTAACATAACATTGCTAATCAACTGTACTCCAATATAAACTAAAAAGTTAACAAAAAGAGAAAATAAAGGAGTATTAGTAGGTAAAAATAATTATAATAAGGCAATTAATAATAATAAATAGGAATAATAGTACCTACTTTGTAGAGTTGCTTTGGGGATCAAATGAGATAGTTTATGTAAAAGCCTGGCACAGAGTGGGTGCTCAGTAAACATTCATTTTCTTCTCTGCCTCTGACCTTCCTAGCTCTTCCCTAGTCTTCCTTTCTCTCCATCACCCCTCCCCCTCCACATCCCCACCCTCATCCCCTTTCCTTTCTCTCTCAAGCCCAAGTGGGACTGGGCTGGGCACACCTGCCCACGGTGGCCCTGAGAAGGGGTCACTCCTCTCATCCTGGCTTCAGGACAGCTGTGATAGTCCTCTGTGAGTTCTTTCTCCATCTAGAAAATATTTCTGGGTTTTTCTGATTTTAAGGAAAGGGAGATGCTGTGGTTTACAGAGTGGGTGAGAACCCTCACATTACTCTCTGGCTTGCTAATGAGAAGTTTGAAAGAGTCCTTTGGGTCCCAACCAAAAACTCTTGGCTTTTCCTTGGCAGAAATGTGATTTCCTGTGAGATGTCAAAACATGCCATGAGCATACCTCACAGAGATCTATTTTTCATTCTATCTGGTTTTGAGGTGAATGAAAGACACTTCCTTTGTGCTGCCCTCAGCAGAAATGCATGTCTGTGTAACTTGCTCTCGCCTGCTGGGGCCTGAGGGTCTGTCGAGGGATTCAAGACACTGTCAAGTTCAGATCCCTTTTCAACGCTCTCCTTTTCTCTGCAAACCCCTTTCAAGAAAAACCTCACCGTCCCATCTTAGTTTCTTATGACTTAAGCCTGTCTTTACATTGTCGCTGCATAGACGGAGAAGCTGAACCTTAATTCCTAGTAACCAGAGCCTGTGCCAGCGGTCAGACCCTCCATCAGCCACCACCTCAGGGCTCACCTTGAATCTTCGAGGTCGGGGTCTCTTAGAAAGAGACACTTATCTTTGGTGTTATTGATCAAATCTTGCTTGTCCCACTGCATCCAGTTATTGAGGAATAAAGTTTAACCTCCAGCCCCTCAAACATGTCTGCTCTTCAGTTTTACGTTGTTTAGGATCAGGGCAAGAGATCCAAGATTTCTCTGTCTCTGGAGGGAGTGGCCAGAAAATTAATAAAACACTTAAGTTTCTTTCCTTGTATGAAATGTTTTCTACGAGCTGGATTAATGCATGTTTTCCTCCAACTTTTACACAGTTCTGTATTCATCTCGTTTTCCCGTCTCAGAATGAACTTGCCTTTGAGCTATAGGTGATAAACGCAATTCACCATCATTCCTATCTTGATTTCATTCATTTGGCATATAGACAGTTGAACACCTATACTGTGTGAGACAGTATTAAGTACTGTGACGGATGCAGAGATTTATGAACCATGGTCCCTGCTCAAGTTTTTTAAACCAATCTTGGCTTGGTTATTCTTTCTATTAAGACGTTTTGTGTCTCTCCCTTGTGTGTCTGAGTCAGTGACTCTTTCTTGGAAGCAGAACCAAGCCTATGCATTTCTTTGTACATTTGGATAAGAAAGTATTTGTGTAACAGATACTGCGTACCTGCCCCAAGTACCCAGCACCAAGGAGATACAGAAAAGTCAAGTCGTGAGCTGCTCCCCAGTGATCCAGATGAACAGAGAAGACAATTATTTGGTGATATAAGACAGATGCCCAGATGTAAACAGATGCAAAATTTTATAGTTAGGTGATTTTCAAATGATGAGAGGCAAAATTTAAATTCGACAATTATAGAATTTACTAAAACTTAGCATGTACATACCTGAAGACTCAGCAATTCCAGTCTTAAACATGAACCCAACAGAACTGTGTACACATATTCATCAAGGGCACCTGAAAGAATTTTCATGACAGCAATTCTTTGTAATAGCTCTGTACTAAGAACTACTCAAATGCCCTTGGTATTGGGTAGAAAGAATAAATTGTGGCATAATCAAATAATGGGATATGGTACAGCAATGAGAATGAACAGTCTATCTGAATATGCAAAAATATGGATGAACCTCACTAAAAAATGCTGAGCTAAAGCAAACAGAAGCAAAAAAAATTATTTTTCCATATCTAAAAAGTACAAAAACAGACGAAAGTATTCTGTGTGCTTAAATGTCAGAATAGTACATTTGCGGGGGGGGATAGTGTCTGGAAAGGAGCAGGAGAGGACTTCTGGGACTGGAAATACTCTTTTTCTCGATATACGTGCTAGTTATGTTGGTGTGATCATTTTCTGATCCTTTATTTGTTCACTTTTCTGCCTACATATTTATACTTCATTAAAAAGTTTCAAAGAATCACCACTTTGAAAATAGCTAGAACTCTGAATCACAAGGCAAGAAGCCTGATTCTTAGACGTGATTCTGATTTTTGAGCATATCCTTGAGCAAATCATTCTCTGTGTGCCTTGGACCCTTCCTCAGTGGAATGGAGGTAAGGCTTTCTTCCTTTGCTCCCAGCTGGATGCTTTATTCTACGTGGAGAAAACCTAGCATACCAAGAGAGCCTGTGAGATTCTGTATGTTATTTCACTGCGTGTTTAGGAGCCTGCTCTTGGTTAAAATTCATTTCTTGGAATCTCCCCTTTTCAACGCAGACCTTGAGTTGGTCTTTGAATCATACCTTCTTTCCACTGTGTTTATTCTCTCCACCTCCTCAGTCTCACAGAACAATTCCTCAGTCTGAATGTCTTACCCTGTGACATTATTTGGCCTCAAATGAACTATGGCATCCACTGGGAATATGTAATTTTATTTGGTTATGTTCTGGAACACTCCACACAAGTGCTAAATTTAGAGCCAGTGAGAGGGAATACTGAGAAGGACCCTCTTGCCGCTCTTAAGTTCAGTTCTGAGTCTTAGAAATTGTGGTTTATTTGCGGCTGGCTGTGGCCTCCTCCTACGTCCCCTGGCCTTGCAGCACTGCGTGACCAGGGGCAGGGTGTCCAGCTTCTGCCCTGGTCCCTCCCCAGCAGCCCTGATCTCAGATGCTCCTGACCTGTATCTTCTCTGCTAACAGTCCCAACAGAAAGCGCATGGTAAACTCCTTAACTTACCACGCCCCACTTTGAGTGAAGTTATACCGCTTCATATATGTATGAGAACTTTACAACAGAATGGCTCCATTTCTCCACTCCTGGCCTTTCCGCTACTGTCACACATTTTACTTCTACATATTTCAAAAATTCCATACTGCATTGTTTTATTTTATTTTATTTTATTTATTTATTTATTTTGCGGTAAGCGGGCCTCTCACTGTTGTGTCATCTCCCGTTGCGGAGCACAGGCTCCGAACGCACAGGCTCAGCGGTCATGGCTCACGGGCCCAGCCACTCTGCGGCATGTGGGATCTTCCCGGACCGGGGTACGAACCCGTGTCCCCTGCATCGGCAGGCGGACTCTCAACCACTGCGCCACCAGGGAAGCCCTATTGTTTTATTTTTTATTGAGGTACAATTAGTATATGGCATTGTATAAGTTTCAGGTGTGCAACATTATAATTTGACATCTGTATGCTCTACAAAGTGATTAGCGCCAAAGGTCTAGTTCCCATCCATCACCATACAGTTGACCCCCTTCACCCATTTCACCCACCCCTCAACCCTCTTCCCCTCTGGTAACCACCAATCTGTTCTCTGTATCTATGAGTTAGTTTTTATTTTGTCTTGCTTGTTCATTTGTCTTGTATTTTTTTAGATTCCACATATGAATGAAATCATACACTGTTAATATTTTTGCCCCAAACAGTCAAATGTCACTTAAGGAGAATTAAATAATTTTTAAAATTATACTGTTTAGCCATGAGGTTAACATCTCTGGCGTTGTTCATTCCTTTGCTGAGATCTGTATTTCCATCTTGTGTCATTTTCCTTTTGCCCAGAGAACTTTCTTTAACATTGTTTATACTGCAGTTCTGCTGTTGATGGATTCTTTCAGCTTTGTATGTCTGAAAGGTTTTTATTTCACCTTTGGTTTTGGAAATTATTTTTGCTAGGTATAGAATTCTAGGTTGACGGGTTTTTTTTTTTTTTTTTTTTAGCTTCAATCCTTAAAAGATGCTGCTCCACTCTTTTCTCGCATTGTTTCCAAAGAAAAAAGCTGCTGACCTTCTTATCTTTGTTCCTCCCTACATAACTCATCTTCTTTCTCTGGTTGCTTTTAGAGTTTCTCTTTATCATTGGTTTTGAGCAATTTAACTGGGCAATGCCTTGATGCAGCTTTATGCATGTTTCCTGTGCTTGGAGTTTGTTGCACTTCTTGGACGTGTGAGTTTATAGTTTTCATCAAATTTGGAACATTTCAAATGTTTAAATGTTCAAATTTGGAACATCAAATTTGGAACATTTCAAATAACTTTTTCTGTTTCCCAGCTTTCTCCCATTCTCCCTCAGAGACTCCTCTTTCATGTATATTGGGCTGTTTGAAGTTGTCTTGTGGCTCACTGATGCTCTGTTCATTTATTTCCCACTATTTTTTCTGTCTTCTTTCTATTGGATAGTTTTGGATCGTTTCTATTGTGAAGTCTTCAAGTTCATTATTCTTCCTTCTGTGACATCTAATCTTTCATTAATCTAATCTCAGACATAGTTTTCATCTCTAGAAGTTTGATTTGAGTCTTTTTTATATCTTTCATGTTACCTTTTAACATGTTCAGTCTTTTCTTTAGCTTCTTGAATATATAGAATAGTTATAATAATTGTTTCAATATCCTTCTTGGCTAACGTTAGCATCTGTGTCAGTTCTGGGTCAGTTTTTTATTAAGTGTTGTTGTTGTTGTTGTTTTTAATTTATTTTATTTATTTATTTATTTTTGGCTGTATTGCTGCTTGCAGGCTTTCTCTAGCTGCAGCAAGTGGGGGCCACTCTTGGTTGCAGTGCACGGACCTCTCACCATGGTGGCCTCTCGTGTTGCAGAGCATGGGCTCTAGGCTCGTGGGCTTCCGTAGTTGTAGCATGCGGGCTCAGTGGTTGTGGCGCACGGGCCCAGCCGCTCCACGGCATGTGGGATCTTCCTGGACCAGGGCTCAAACCCACGTCTCCTGCATTGGCAGGTGGATTCTTAACCACTGCGCCACCAGGGAAGCCCCTTAAGTGTTTTTGTCCTCACTTTATTTTTATTGAAGTATAGTTTCTGGGCAATATTATATAAGTTACAGGTGTACAATATAGTGATTCACAGTTTTTAAAGAATGGCTCAGTTTGGGTTGATTGATTTATTGCCTCTGTGTGGGTCTTATTTTCCCACTTCTTTGCATGCCTGACAATTTTTTTTTTTTGATGTCAGACATTTTTGGGCACTGGATATTTTTGGATTCCTATAAACATTCTTGAGCTTTGTTCTGGGACATGGTTCAGTAATTATACTTGGAAACAGCTTTCGGGTTTTGCTTTTATGATTCGTTAGGTGGATCTAGAGGACTCCACCTAGGGTTAATTACTCCCTACTACTGAGGCAAAACCTTCCTGTGTATTCTACCATTGCCCTGTGAGTTATGAGTTTTTCCATCTGGCTTGTGGGAACAAGCACTATTTTCAGTTCTGTGTGACCTCTGAGGATTGTTCCTTCTAATCCTTTAGGGTGGTTCTTTTTCCAGCCTTGGGTAGTTTCTTCATATGAATGTGCTTTTCGGTACTTGGTTGACTGCTCTGTAGATCTCTGGAGTTTTCTCTCTGTGCAGCTTTCACCTCTCTCGTGCTCTGCCCTGTGAAACCTAGTCACCTTGGCCTCACCAAACTCCCAGCTCCATCTCCTCAACTCAGGGAGAGCACCAAGGCTCCACGTGGGTCCCCTCTCCCTGTGCTGGAGCCTAGAAACTCTCTGCCATAAGCTGGGGTAATTGTAGGCTCCCTTCATTTGTTTCCCAGCCCTCAGAGATCCCTGACCTTCCTTGCTTGTTGTCCAATGTCTTGAAAACCATTGTTTCATGTATTTTATCCAGTTTTTAGTTATTTTAAGTTGGTGAGTAAATTCAGTTCCTACTGCTCCATCTTGGCTAGGATGGAAAGCATATGTAAACCCAGTTTACTGAAAGATGTTTATGACATCAAACACTTTTCCCATCATCTTATAGTGTTTGCAAGGCTAGTATCTTTTCAACTTTTTGTTTTGAAATAATTTAAAAGTTACAAAATAGTTTCAAATATAAAGAATTCTAGTACATAACTTTACCCAGCTTCCCCTAATGTTACTATTTGTATTGGTATTTTTTTAAGTGAATTGTTTTTAAAAAGTAATGAATGCTAATGGTAAAAAAAATTTATATATAAAGAACATATATTTAAAATGTTATATTTTATATATGAGAATATAAATAACAATAATCATATGTCATGAATATTCTTTCCATGTTGTATGTATTGGGGAACACTCTTCTTTTTGTATTTCTACCACAGCAAATAGAAGAGGGAACCTCCACTCTCCTCTCCCCAGAGAGTGTTGGAAGGAACACATCCTTCTGTTTTCTCTCTCCACACTCACCCACTCTTCTCAAGTGGGCAGAAGTGACTATTCTGGTGAGGCTCAACATTGGGCCCTATTTTGCTAGTGGGCAGAGTCAAAGTGTTAAAGGCCAGCTCCTGAGGGTGGGCTCACTTGACCTCTCCTTAGCTTCCTGTCTCCATGTGGTAAACTCAGCCAGGGCAAAGCCCAGTGCCTCCCTCTTTTATGCTCTTATTTTTTCTGCAGTAACTATGCATGTGAGACAGGCCAGTAGTCCATGATGCCAGCTGGGGAGCTGGACTCGGAGATAATTGTGTGGGTCCAGCTGTTCCTACAGACAAGTCCTTAGGTCTCTAACCAGGGGAAGAAGGAGACTCTACTTTGGCATCAACTCTAAGTCCTGTTCTCCCAGCTGCTGATACAAGAGAGCCTTGGGGGTTATTGGTGCTTCCCTGGTTAGAAATGAAGCTATTATTTTGATACCCATTTGCCTCGTGATTTTTCTATTGGCCAGAATCCTAAGGAAAGAGGGGGAAATGGTAAGATTTGTGTACCCAACCTCACACCGAAACCCCCAGAAATTTACTTTACAGCATAATTTTTAACAACAATGTAGAACTACTTTGTATAGTTATATTCATGATGAATTCGTTCAGTTCCCTGCTGTTGTACATTTAGCTTGTTTTCAGTTTCTCACTATTATAAAAATGTTGTGATTATAATAATTTTATACATTAATGTTTTCATAGTAGCCTATTTTTTTTTTAATTCTTGTCATGTGGATAAGCTTCTACCAGCTGAATAATGGTACCTACGTCTAATCTTGAAATCTCACAGATAGGTTTTCCTTAGGTCTGGATAAATAATCCAAAGATGCTACTAAATTGTGTTTTTGTAGTAAGATCATTTAAAATATCAAAATAGCAGAGAATAAACAATTAAAATTGATTTTTACTATATAAACATATGCCATTTTAAATAAGACTTAAACGTATAGAATTGATGGCAAATAAAAAAATACAAACTCTTTAGTTCAATGTGGTAAGTTTCATGTTAACCTTTGATTCTTCTCATTTACTACAGTATTTAATATAAGTTGTTCCTCAAATCTAAGCAGAGATGAAGCTTCTGATTTACCTTTAATTAGTATAAAAAATTCCTCGAGATGTTCCTATTTTTAGTGTGAAAATTGAGGATTTTAGGGAAGGTTGACAACCTATTTCATTTCTCTGTAATGGATTTGCCTCCCTATCTGTCTCCCTAGGACTTGTCTGAGATGGGCTACACTTGTCTTTACAGATTCCGGGCCTTTGTCTTTCCTCTCCTTGGAGCAGTCAGTGGTGAGGCCTTTTCCCATCCCTAGGGCCCAACACGGCACCTGACACAGAGCAGCCTCTTGTAAACGCTTGCCCAGGTTCTTACAGTGAACACTGCCCCCAGCCACGGGCTGACACCTGGACAATGTGCTCTCCCAGCAAAGACTGTACTCCATTAACTAGATCCTGAGCATTACCTGGCTTTGTTCCTATAAGAAGCGTGGTCTTGAGTTCTAAGGCCACTCTGCAGGCACAGTGAGAAAATGTCTTTCTAAGGTCATTTTTTTTGACCAAGAGAGAGCCCCAAAGCACTATTTCAGAGGAGGGCTCTTGGAAACACCCCCCCAAGTTGACTATTTTGAGGCACTGGAAACTATAGATTCCCATGACGGGGGCTATTCCTTTAGAGCTGAATTGTTTAAAGAAGCTGGGTAGGGCACAAAGGGTCATTCAGAGGGTCATTCCATTCTGTCCACCCCTGAGCCAAGAGTCACTGCTAGTCTGGCCTGTGTGTGCAACAAGGGAAGTAGCCCCAGAGCTAACCTCGCCACCAGGGCCAGGAGTCCACAGTCACACCACAGCGATGTGGGAAAGGACACAGAAAGGTCAGTAATGCAGAGACAGGGTAAAAAGAAGTCATAGAGGCTAAGGACCTAGAATGCTGGAGGCCCTCAAGAAAGGGAGTTGTTTTCGTTGATAAGATTATAAGAAAGAGCAACCTTCCTGGGCTAACTGATCTCTCTCCACCTCCTCCACTGTCGTCTCTTCCTCTGCCCTCCCTTAAGTGTTCCTTCTTGCTTTAAGCTTTCTCTCTGGGTGATCCATTTGACATTTCTACAAAGAGCCCAGTGTGCCTAATGTTGAATCCATCTCAGGTCTGCCTCTCAGCCTGTAACCTCTATGCCCTGGACTCATCCTCACCAGATTCATGGTCTGGTCTGATCTGGCTCTCCTTCTCCATCATGCAAGTGACTCTAGGCTTTGTCAGCCTATCACCAACATGCTTCTCAGACTGGCTCTTCTCTTCATCCCACTGTCCCTCCCTTGGTGCAGACTCATCCTGTCTCCCTGGACTGCTGTGATCCTCTCCAGCCTGGCCTGAATCCAGTCTCATTCTTCACTGAACTGGACATTACGGTGCTGCCATGATTACTTATAAAATCCCAGGTCTGACAGTACGCTCCATGGCTTCCAAATCTGCTGTGGCTAAAGCCCAAATCTTTATATATGTATAAAGATTTTTCAGATTCTTTTCTATTATATGTTATTACAACATTTTGAATATAGTTCTCTGTGCTATACAGTAGGTCCTTGTTGGTTATCTATTTTATACATAGTAGTAGTATGTATCTTTTAATCCCAAATTCCTAATTTATCCCTCCCCCACCCTTTTCCCCTTTGGTAACCATAAATTTGTTTTCTATGTCAGTGAGCCTATTTATGTTTTGTAAATAAGCTCATTTGTATCTTTATTTTAGATTCCACATATGAGTGACATCATATGATATTTGTCTTTCTCTCTCTGAATTACTTTACTTGTTATGATAATTTCTAGGTCCACCAATGTTACAGCAAATGCCATTATTTCACTCTTTTTTATGGCTGAGTAATATATATATATATATATATATATCACATCTTCTTTATCCATTCATGTGCCAATGGACATTTATTTTGCTTGTCTTGGCTATTGTAAATAGTGCTTCTGTGAACATTGGGGTGCATGCATCTTTTTGAATTCACGTTTTCAACTTTTCTGGTTGTATGCCTAGGAGTGGGATTGCTGGATCATATGGTAACTCTAGTTTTAGGTTTTTAAGGAACCTCCATACTGTTCTGCACAGTGGCTGCACCAATTTACACTCCCACTAACAGTGTAGGAGGGTTCCCTTTTCTCCACACCCTCTCCGGCATTAATTATTTGTAGAATTTTTGATGATGGCCATTCTGACAGGTGTGAGATGAAACCTCATTGTAGTTTTGACTTGCATTTCTCTAATGATTAGGGATGTTGAGCGTCTTTTTTTGTGCCTGTTGGTCATCTGTATGTCTTCTTTATAGAAATGTCTATTTAGGTCTTCTGCCCATTTTTTGGTTGGATTGTTTGTTTTTTTGATATTGAGCTGTATGAGTTGTTTGTATATTTTGGGAATCAATCCCCTGTTGGTTGCATCATTTGCAAATATTTTCTCCCAGTCCATAGGCTGTCTTTTTGTTTATTGTTTCCTTTACTGTGCAAAAGTAAAGCCCAAATCTTTAACAGGCATTCACAGCGTACTCCCCGCTGCACAGCTCACCATCTTAACATGAATATCCTATATTAAAGTTTTCCACGTTGGTTACAGCTTGTTCAGTATCTGCCTCTGGTATTTCTTTTTTTTTTTTAGTCCTATAGCATTTCAGTCTTCTCAAATCCAATGGTTATTCTCTTTCTTCAAAGTTCTTTGTCTTTCTTCTCTATTGTAGAGTTTCAAGTCAGTCTTGCGGTCTATTTGCTCTCCGCTTTGATGTTTAATTAATATTTCTTCCATGGTTTCTCAAAGCTTCTACCATAGTTTAACCATTTTTATACTTCTTAAAACTTTCAAATCCATAATTAAACAAATAAGAATTCAGAATGCACAAAATTCTTTGATTAAGTATATATACAGTTGAGGATACCTGAATTTCACACACTTACGTACTGTTCAAAACACATTACATGGAGTGGGAATTCTAAGTTTAAATTCGAGAAGGTTAACTACATAAATAATCAGAAATGTATATGATTCTTATAAACAGCTCCAGACGTGCCCGTCACCTCTCAGTATCAATATTTATATAAGTTAATAGACATGCTTCTTATAGGATCACTGAATATTTTCTATTCTTTGGCAGGAGTGACTAAGTAAAAAAAGAAACAAATGCCCAGATGAACTCTAAGAAAAAGGACACAGTGTTTTATTTAGCCCCATTACAGCATGGGCCCACTGTATTATAGTGGTGGAGGGGCTCAGCCTGCATCCCACCACCCAAGGACCGATTGGGCATTAGGCTGTGCTCCATAAATGCTGCTGGGGCCATGGAGAGGGGCAGTGCTCATGTTTTGTCAGCCAAGCATGCTGTCTCTAAGAGTGATACCAAGGCACAGCTCTTTAAAAAGAACAATTGCTCTTCCTGACCTAACTTCAAACGTTGGGGGTCTTTCCCCAAACATCTGTGTCTCCCTTTATAGTTCAGTCATCCCAGAATTTGTGCTGTAAACGTTTACATTCCCCAACCTGTTCCAGGGCTTACCATGAGAAATCAGGCGATGCGATGCTTCCTCTCCTTGGTCCTAAAACTCCCTCTCTCCATCCTCAAGGAGACTCCTCTAGAACCAGTATCTTGAGACTGCTAGTCAATTCCACCATATCTGCCCCTTCCTGAACAGCACCTATAGCAGTCTAGTCTGGAAAGGTGATGTGACTTTCCCCTTTGGACACTATCCCTGGTGCCAGCACAGCACCTGCCCATGGTAGGCACTCAAGGCATGCTTGTTGAGTGAATGACTGAACACCAAATATGTACCCCTGAAGACTGTTTCATGTATGAGCCCCAACTTCCCTAGACCTTCATGACTCAACCGTGGCTGGGTTAAATTGACTCAGGCTTTGTTAGTGACCACATTCCAAGCCTGTGGAGGCAGGAAGGCAGAAATACAGACTTTCTGCCTGAACCACTAGACCACAATTTTCCTGTGCAACAAAAGACTGTCTGATTCCCTGACCTCTCTCCTTATCCCTCTGTCCCCGGAACCCATGTCAGGGAGGCAAACTGCTATCATCTACCAGGCAGCTGGGTTCAGTAGCTTGATATTGGGTCGTAAGCAGAGAACCATAAATTTTAAACAAACCCAGGGCTGTTGTCATTGTTTAAAGTTTCTCCAGGGACCTCCCTAGACAGGAGCTGACTCCATGCAGACACATTTCCCTGACAGCTCTTTCCACAGACCATCCACTGAGGATCAGTATGTAGAAGGTCCTAAATCATGAGCCATCCAGCTGAGATGTAATGTCCCTCCACAAGTTGTCAAACATTCTGTGACGTGTTGAGGCCTGGCCATCAACTGGATGTGTCCCTCCTCTCTGCACAGTTCTCTGCTTCCCTATGGTCAAAGTCCCCATGTGCAGGTGAGGGTTGCTGGTTGAGTTTTGGGCAGAAGAGTAAGTTAGGCTGTAAAATCAGATGTCATTTCACAAGCTCAGGCTTTACTTCAAATAGTAGCAGGTTACTGTTCACTCACTGAACAGTTGTTGAGTGCTTCCTAAGTGGCTCAGCGAGGTTATAAGGACAATTAGATGTGGTTCTTGCTTTCATGTATCTTATATGGTAATGGGTCAACTAATAGTTCGATGAGTAATTATAATCCAGTGATAAAGGCTGTAATGGAAGAAATGTAGAGTGGAATGTGCTCTACTTTTTCCCTCTCTTTCATTGGGAGATGCACATACAGAAAAGTCCATACACCACATATACAAACTAAGAAATAATTACAAATAGACTCCAATAAGACCATGACCCAGGACTAGATTGAGAATATTTACCAGTACCCCAGAAGCCCTCTGTCTGCTCCTCCCTGATCAAAAGCAAATCCCACCCACACTCACCCCCCAGGTTAACCACTCTGCTGACTTTTGAAGTAATTTTTTTGCCTTCCTTTTTGTTTTACCCTCTATGAATACATAAGCAAAGAATATAGCTTAATTTGGCCTGTTCTGGGAACGGAGTCATCCTCTATATATTCCTTAGTGTCTGGCTTCTTTTGTTCAAACTTGTGTTTGTGAGATTCATTCATTTTGTCTTGTAGAGTTATGTTCTGTTCATTTTAATTGCTGCATAGTATTCCATCCTGTAAATAGACTTCAGTGTATCTGTTCAACTATTGATGGACATTTGTGTTGCTTCCAGCTTTTGCCTATCACACACACTGCTGGGTCATGTGATGTGTGTATGTTCAGTTTTAGTAGCTATTGCCAGTTGTCCACAGTGGATGCTTTCATCCTCAGTATGTGTGAGTTCCTGTTGCTCTGCAACCTTGTCTACACTTAATACTGTCTGATTTTTTAATTTTTGCTAATCTGTTGGGTATAAAATGGTATTTCATTGAGATTTTATTTAACACATCCCTGATTACTAAGTAGTTTGGGAAATTTTTTTTCACACACATCTGGGCTATTTGTATTTCTTCTCTGAAAACGTCTGTTGTACATTTTGCCCATCTTTTATTGGATTTTCTTTTTCTTGATGATGCATAGTTATTTTTATGTTCTGGAGGCTAATTCTTTGGTGATTACATGTGTGTCACATGTCTCTTCTTATATTCTTATCCTCTTTATAAAGGATGTCATTTCATGAAGAAGTTTCTAACTTTAGTGTAATCATATTTATTCATCTTTCTCTTTATGGTTTCTACATCTTCTGTTTTGGCTATGAAAGTCTTTTCCACCTTGAGGTCATTAACACATTCTATATTTTCTTCTAAACATTTTATACTTTTCCTTTTAATTTTGAAATAGTTATAAACTTCAGGAAGTTTCAAAAATAGTGCATAGATGTGATATCTTATGTAAAACTGTAGTACAGTGTAAAAACTCAGAGACTTCACATTGGTAAATTCTGTTAGCTAGATGACAGACCTTACTCAAATCTTCACCAGTTTTTACATGTACTCTGTGTGTGTGTGTGTGTGTGTGTGTGTGTGTGTGTGTGTGTGGTTTTTATGTGATCTGGTCCCATATATAGATTTGCATTTCATTGTTTAGTGCTTAACCCACATGGAATTGCTTTTATACATGGTGTGAGGTAGGGATTCAGTGTCCCTCCAGTCCCAATGGATCATTTATCACAGATGTCTAGCATCATTTATTGAATAGTCCATCCTTTTCCCCACTGATGTGCAATACTTGTTTTGTAATAACTCAGATTTCCATATATGTTTAGGTCTGTTTCTGATCTCTCTATTGCACTCCACTGATCTATTTATCCATTCCTGCTCTAGCACCACACTATCTTAAATACTTTACGTTAATAAGTCTTGCTATATGGCAGGATAATTCCCAGGACTTTGCTCTTCTTCAAGAGTGTCTTAGCTAGTCTTGGACTTTTTCTCTTCAATATGAAGTTTAGAATAGGTTTTTCAAGTTACACAAATGGTCTTGTTAGGATTTTTATTGGAACTATATTAAACTGCATTGTGGAGAATCGATGTCTTTTTTTTTTTTTTTTTTTTTTGTGGTATGCGGGCCTCTCACTGCTGCGGCCTCTCCCGTTGCGGAGCAGAGGCTCCGGACGTGCAGGCTCAGCGGCCACGGCTCACGGGCCCAGCCGCTCCGCAGCATGTGGGATCTTCCCGGGCCGGGGCACGAACCCGTGTCCCCTGCATCAGCAGGTGGACCCTCAACCACTGCGCCACCAGGGAAGCCCGAGAATCGATGTCTTTACAATAAATAATAATAAATAATAAATCTTCCTATCCAAGAACATGATTTAGTTCTTAATTCAGCTAATTTTTCTTTAATGTCTTTCAGGAAAGTGTTGCAATTTTCTCCATAAAGAGCTTGCACATGTTTGGTTAAATTTATACTTTGCATTTTTTGTTTCTCTTATAAATTTTATCATTTCAATTACATTTTCAATTACATTGTTGGTGGTGTGTTGAAGTATAATAGAATTTTGTGTATTGACTTTTTATACATTAGCTTTGCTAAAATCTCATTAATTCTAACAATTTATTTATAAATTCTTTTTTTCTGAGAAAACAGTCATGCAATCTGCAAATACTACCATAGGCGTGTATGGTTGCCTTGGATCAAGTTAATACATTTCCTTCCCTTCCTAGTGTGTTTATTTGCTCATCATTTCTCCTTCCCCATTCTTCCTTCCTTTAAATTATGTCATTTGAAACTCCTTTTTAAAAAGTCTGTTGATGTTACTCTCTCTTCATTTATGTTTATCTGAACATTTTTTTGCTGTTGTTCTTAAAAGAAAAATTTAATGTTCAAAAATTCCATGTCCCGTAACTTTATTGAGGTATAGTTTATATATCATAAAATTCACCCATTTTAAGTGTGCGAGTCAGTGTTTTTTAGTGACTTTACTGAGTTGTATAATGTAATGTAACCATTATCATAATCCAGTTTTAGAACTTTTATACCATCCCAGTAAGATCTCTTGTACCCACTCATAGTTAATTCCTTTTCTCACTGCCAGGCAACCACTAGTCTACTTTCTATCTCTAAAAATTTGCCTTTTCTGGACATTTCATATACATGGAATTATGTAATATGTGCTTTTGTGTCTGGCTTCTTTCACTCAGCATTCCACTCAATCTTTCATGGTATGAACATAGCTCATTTGGTTTATCCAGTCACTAATTGCTTGTTTCCACTTTTATGATTAATGATGCTATGAACGTTATGTAAGTCTTTATGTGAACATATGTTTTCATTTCTCCTGGGTATTATCCCTAAGAATGGAATTGCTGGGTCATATGGCAAATTTATGTTTAAGTTTTAAGAAACTGCCAAACAGTTTTCCAAAGCAGCTTCCCACCAGTAGTAATATATGAGGATTTTGATTTCTCCACATCCCTGCCAATATTTGTTGTTGTCTGTCTGTGACTCTAACCATTGCAATGGGTGTAAAATGGTATTTCATTGTGGTTTTAACTTGCATTTCCCTAATGACTAATGATACTGAGCATCTTTGCATGCACTCATTAACCATTTGTTTATCTTCTTTGGTGAAATGTCTATTCAAATCTTTTGCCCATTTTTCATTGGGTTGTTTATCTTCTTATTATTGAATTGTTAAGAGTTCCTTGTTTATTCTGCATACAAGTCTGTTATGAAATGAACGTTTCTGTCCCCCCCAAATTCATATGTTGAAATCCTAATCCCCAGTGTGATGGTATTAGGAGATGGGGCCCTTGGGAGGTCATGAGGGTGGTGTCCTCATGAATGGGATTAGTGGCCTTATAAAGAGATCCCAGAGAGCTCCCTAGCCCTCTCTCTGCCATGTGAGGATACAAGAAAGTAGCTGTTACCAGAACCTAACCAAGCTATCATCCTGATCTTGGACTCCAGTCTCCAGAACTGTAAGAAATACATTTCACTTGTTTATCAGTCACCCAGTCTATGGCACTTTGTTATAGTAGCCTGAATGGACTGAGACAAAGTCCTTTCTCAGGTATGTTATTTGCACATATTTTTTCTCAGTCTGTGTCTTGTCTTTTACTGTGAACATATGTGCCTTGATACTTTATCTGTGTAATTCTTTGAGGCCTGGATAGAAGTTGCATTGCTCCAATTGAATTGGGTTTGCTTCTGCCAGTCACCTGGGGGACTTGTGTGATCCAAATGGACTCCCCCCGCCCCGTGTTTACTTTCCAGACAACAGGAAAAGGCAGGAGGGGGAAGGGCAGGACATGCTTCTTCACTTTCAGGGCAGATGAGTAAGTTACACATTCACTCCCACTCACGATCCCAGAACTTAGTCATATGATCATACATAGCCATAAGGTAGGCTGGGAAATGCACCACTTAGCTCAGTGACTATGTGCCCAGCTAAAAATCCTATGCAAAATGGTAGTGCACAGTCTAGTAAATAACAAAACCCACATCCAAACTGAGGTCTGTGTGATCCCAAAGCCACACCCTTTGTACTATGTTAGGGAAGAAGCCAACAGAATATTATGTTTTAATGGACTCCTAAGAACCCTCACACACCAAACCCCCGCCACCCCGCCGACGCCCAGCGAATGAGTGTCAGAGCCAGGGCTTGAGTGTGGGTCTGCTCAAATGATTATCTTCTTGCTCCACCACCCTGCCCTCTGGACTGTTCCTGAAAGGGGCATTTTCATGGTCATCTGGGTAGCATTGTACTCATTCTCTTTTTTTCTGGGGAGGCAGAAGTTACCCTCCCAAATGCCATCCCTTCTTCTCTTTCCAGAGAACTAACTTTGCCCTGTGGCCCAGGATTCGGCGTTTTTTTAGCCTGCGTTGTGGCCTAGAGCCTGCCTGCCAGGGACAGTATTTGGAGAACAAAGCTCCTGATGGAATGCCCACTGCAGTGGCCAGTCAGGAAATGCCACTGGCCTCAAGGCTGCACACAGAGGCATCTATTTCAGCTGGGAGGGTGCCTGAATATGAAAATTGTTTTCTTTTTCTTTCCTTTGAAGATTTTTGCAGGAGCTTGAGAACCAGCAAAGTGGGAGAAAGGTGTGTCAGTTTCAAAAGTAGGTTTCTCCTCTGGACTGAGCTCTAACCAGCTGTCTGTGAATGCCTGGTTCACACCACTTCACTCTCTGTCTTAGCTTCACTCTGTCAGGTCTGCTTTAGGGATGGTTACTGTCTCCCTAACCAGAGACAACAAGCCCCATTCAGTGCTGAGCAAAAAGGTTAGAGAGGCTCCCTTCCTTTGGGATAGATGCCCTGGAGAAAACAAAACACTTGGAGCTGCTTAAAATGGTGAGGAAGTCACTTTGCATCTGTACAAAAGTGACACTCGCACCTTCCCACCTTCATTAGGCTGCTTACATATTCCTAAAGTCAGAGGCCAAGATGAATTTGTCTTATCTCAGAGAGCAACTCTAAAATTTGAAATTATTCATCACTCACCAGCCTACTAAAATGCATCCTCTGAGCCAGTAGACAGCACTGGGGTTGATGCCGATGGGGTGGAGGGGGAGGAATGCAAAAGAAATTAGAGGGCACTGTTCATTTGGACAAATATTAATTGGGCACCTACCATGTGACAGGTGGTATTCCAAGCACCATGAATAAAACAGCTACTTCCCTCCAGGGAAATGTGGTGGCTTTCTGTCACATAGAGTCATGACAACAGGTAATTACAGCAAAATATGCCAATGCTCTTCTAGAAGACTGAACCTTGTATTGTGGAGCACAGAGGTAAGAACAGCCCCTCCCCTTGGAGGTGTCTGAGCAAGGTTTGAAGGCAAGAAGGCGGAGCATCCCAGACTCAGGCACCAGCTTGTAAAAGGCAAGAGAACGTCAGATTTGGTGGCATGGGGAAGGTTTCCAAGCACTGCAGTGGGATTAAATGCGTGGTGCTGGAGGACATGGAGATGGAAAGAGACATGGGTGGAAAAGTGTGCGCTGGGGTCTCTGTGGTCCCTCTATACCCATTCGAACCCTTTCTCTGCCCTGCTCTTGCCCTGGAGGCTGACCTCTATGATCTCCCAAGCTGCTGCCTTCCCGCTGGGTTTAGCCAATGGGAGGCAGCAGCAGCAGATCAAGAAGGAGGACAGGGCTTGAGGTTGGGATGTTGATTCCTGCCATCCACGAGCTCCCTGCCTGCCAGGTCTCCCCGGCCCCTACAGCTCTCTGCAGGTTCCAGTACCACTGCTCTTCCCTCTGTCCCTTTAGGCTTCGAGGTAGGACTAGCTGCTGTCTGATATGAGGTCTTGGAGGCTGCACTGTCGGGTCCCTTAACTTTACCAGCCCCTCTGTAACAGTGCCTTCATTAAACTCTCTTCAGTTGACCCTTAAAAGTGGGCATCTGTTTCCTGCCAGGACCCTGGCTGGTACTGGAAATTTGGGTAAAACATAAAGAACAACCATGCCAAGGAACGACCCATTGCTTTCTGTTTTGTTTTTATTTTGCAATGACAATGGCATACTATTCTTTTGAACTCCCATAAATTATAAACTGAAATAAACCAGACACAAAAGACTATATATTACCTAATTCCATCTGTATGAAATGTCCCGAAAAGGTAATTCTGTAGATGCAGAAAAGCAGATTAGCTCTTGCCTGGGGCTGAGGTGTAAACAAGAAGGGTCTACGAAGTTGCACAAGGGATCTTTTTAGGTGATGGGTTGTGGTAATGTCATACAACTCTGTAATATATTAAAAATCACTGAATTGTATAGTTAAAATGGATAGATTTTATGATATATAAATTAAACCTCAATAAAGCTGTTATGATTATAAGCCAAATATATCAATAATATGGAAAGTTTGGAAAATAGAGGAAAAAAATCACCTATAAGCCCCACCCTAACATAACTATTATCATGTTTTTCACATTCCATTCCAGTTCTATACTATCTACATTTGGCAATTACGGAAATAATGACATTAGCTAACATTTATTGCATGCTTACCAGAGCCCAGGTGTTGCGTTAAACACATAACACACATTATTTCACTCAGTTCTCACAACGTATTATGAGGAAGGTACTATTTTTTTTTACTGAAGTATAGTTGATTTACAATGTTGGGTTAGTTTCAATGTGTACAGCAAAGTGATTCATATTATATATATATATATATATATATCTTTTTCAGATTCTTTTCCCTTATAAGTTATTACAAAATGTTGATTGTAGTTCCCTGTAGATCCTTGTTGGTTATCTATTTTATATATAGTAGTGTGTATATGTTACCCCCAAACTCCTAATTTATCCCTCCCCCCACTTTCCTCTTTGGTAACCATAAGTTTGTTTTGATGTCCGTGGGTCTATTTCTGTTTTGTAAATAAGTTCATTTGTATCAATTTTTTTTAGATTCTGCATATAAGTGATATTATGTCATATTTGTCTTTGTCTGGCTTACTTCACTTAGTATGATAATCTCTAGGTTCATCCATGTTGCTACAAATGGCATTATTTCATTCTTTTTTATGGCTGAGTAATATTCCATTGTATATATGTACCACATCTTCTTTATCCATTCATCTGTCGATGGACATTTAGGTTGCTTCCATGTCTTGGCTATTGTGAATAGTGCTGCTATGAACATTGGAGTGCATGTATCTTTTCAAATTATAGTTTTCTGAGGAAGGTATTATTACTACCCACATTTTATTAATAAGAAACCTGAAGCTCAGAGAGATTCACTGACTTGCTACATAAATGTCACTTTCCACCTTGCTGAAGTATTGATTCTTTTAATGTCTGCAAAATCATTTATTGTGCTTTTATACTACATAATGCTTAACTCTTCCCTCTTCTGTAACATGTATAATGTTTTCATAAAAAGTGTTGTGACGAATATCTTCATTAGAACTAGCTGTATCTACATTTAACAACATCTTCTTAGGGTGCTTTTCTAGAAGCTGGGTCAAAGGGAATAAGGCCATTTGAAAATGTCTTGAAGTGAAATCAATTTCCAAAGGGTTGGGATTAAAATTCCCACCTGGCCATTTTGTCCTAGCCTGACCAGCACTAAATATTGCTAAGTTTTTTATGTTCTGCTTAACTTAGTGGCTTATTTGTTCCTATTTTAATCTTCATTCATATAACTACTAGAAAGGTTGGAGTTTTTACCATACCAGTTGAGTGTCCTCTTTTATAATATCCGAGTTTTCTGCCCACTTGTTGATGGGTGTCTTACCGGTTTTCTTAACCATGTGTATGAGCTCTGTGTAAATATGTTAACCCTTCATGTTTCATCTTAGCTGGAAATGTTTCCCATTTGCCTATTTCTTTATTACACAAACTGCTTTTACCTATTTTTACATAACGAAGCCAATTATTCTTTCCCTTTGTGAGTTTATCCATGGCTTTCAGAGACACCTCTCTTCAAGGCTTTGGTAGCATTCAGTTATATTTTCTCCTGATGTTTCTGTGGTGAAGTTTGTTTTACATTTAAGAAAACCCACCATTTATTTTAGTGTATAGTTTGAGATGGGAGTCTAAATGATTTTTTCTCCCAAATCATTACCCAACGTTTCCAATACCAAACATCACTTCCTTTCCCCAGTTTTGTGTTACTTCCTTTATCATATATTATGTTCTTATAAAAGGCTCCTTTCTGCTCCAGAGCCAAACTATCTTCATAATTCTTGTTTGACAATATGCTGTATTTAGTAGGTCTAAAATGTCTCACCTGTTCATCCAGGAGAGGTCAGGTCATCCCACTTGCAGGGCACCTGGGTGAACAACAGGAAACATGGGTCTGGTGCTCAACACAGGAGGCTGTTGCTACAGTTTTGGGGGAAGCATGCCATGACCCTGGGGGTGACTGAGACCCCCAAGGAGAATAGTGAGCAGGAAACCTGATCCTGAGATGCTTAGAACTAACAGGGCCAGAAGAGCCTTCCAAGACAATTTCACATAATCCCTTCAGTTTATAGAGAAGAAAACAGAGGTGAAGAGATAATGTCTTTTATCCAAACCCACAGAGGCAGTTAGAGGCAGAGCTGGAGCTAGACCTGGGCCTCTTGAGGGCTGGTCAGGAGTTCTTGAATGTTCCCCAGAAAAGAAAGGTCATAAGGGGCAGAGGTCCATGTGGGATGCAGCACCAGGGAAGACCCAATGATCATGAAGACGGCTTATCTATGAGTGCCGCTTCACTAAATCCTCGCACTCCGACTATCTGCAGCCGGTCCTCACCTCAGCCCTTCTGTCAAGTCCTGTGCAGAGTCTCTTAACCAAACTCCCCTTAACTGACTGGCCAGGTCAGCTAGCCCCAATCCTCTGTCTTAAATACACCAACTGATGCTTCCAGCTACGAGCTCATCTCTTACCTGCCTCCATACTTCTGCTTCCACCAAATGTTTACCAAGAATCAATTATTTTTGTTCCCAGATCTATTTATGACACTTTAACACTGTAGTTATTTAAGTTAACCAAAAGGAACATAAACCAAAAGAGAGAAGTGGAACAAAAGACAAACTGTTGCTGTTTTATGACAAACACGTTGCTTCAGAAAAACTTGACAAAGGTGAACCACTAAAAAATCTTTTCAGGGCTTCCCTGGTGCCGCAGTGGTTGAGAGTCCGCCTGCCGATGCAGGGGACGCGGGTTCGTGCCCCGGTCCGGGAAGATCCCACATGCCGTGGAGCGGCTGGGCCCTTGAGCCATGGCCACTGGGCCTGAGCGTCCGGAGCCGCAACGGGAGAGGCCACAACAGTAAGAGGCCCGCGTACCGCAAAAAAAAAAAAAAAAAAATCTTTTCAAACAAAGTATGGGTGGGATAACTGTAAAAAACGGAGAGCTTTGTATGAATCTAGGATTCTGCACTCAAACTATTTCATAAGTGACTTAGGTTCTCTCCTTATAAAAACAGAAAGTGAAAATTATGAGTGTGGCTCGTGTGAGACAGAAAAAGATTGTCATCAGGGGGCTTTTTTTTAAAAGAAAAGACCGTGGGTCCACATCACAATAAGATTATATGTGTCCTGTTTTATGATTTTCCAGCTCGGCCAAACTTTTCGATTAATCAGCTGACTGCTAGTCCCAATCACGTAGGATAAGAAGACTTCCGTTTAACCAATATAAAATAATCCCCATTTTCAGATGAGTTGTCCAGGCTCTAAGCACCCACCGTGGTCAGACTGAGAGGGAGGCCTGTGGATGTGACCTGGGTGTGATGCCACAGAAGACACTGGGCCCAAATTCCAGCTCCACCCTAACCAGTTGTGTGGTCTTGGGCAAATCACTGATGCTCTTTGAACTCGGTTTTCTCACCTACTTAACAAGATCTGTGTCTTGGGATTATTGTCTAGTTGAAAGGACGTTGGTAAGCACCCAGCAGGGTGCCAGACCCACTTTTAAACATGAGCTTCCCCTGCTGACTCTAAATGGAGGAAGTGGGGATGAATAAGCCTTGGTATGTGGACTGCATGTGGATGAGCGTGGGAGATGGACAGCATCCCTCCTTGGCAAATTCCAACTCACACGAGACAGCCTTAGGAGAGGGGCACCTGCAACGTGGTTCTGTTAGGTGCACATTCAGACCTTGTGCCCAAGAGTCGAGACAGGGGGATCCTGGGAACAGAATGTGCGGGACCATCCTGGAGCCAAGGGAAGGGGAGCTTTGGGAGCCTGCATGAGTTGGGTGCAGCCACGTGAACTGGCGTGGGAAGGAGTCCATTTGCAGGGGGCCCCACCACCTTGCAGGTGTGCCTGGCAGTGCCTTGGAGGGCATATTCTGAGTCCTGGGACTTGTAAGCTATTTTCCCTGGTCATCACCACCCTGTAGCTTCCCCAGCTGCTGGGCCAAGAGCTGAGGGGCACCCCAGCCTCAGTGCTAGAAGAAGCCCCACTCTGTCTATCTCTCTGTCTCTCTCTCTGTGTCTCTGTCTCTCTCCTCCCCCGCCCTAGCTGTGGCTGAGTCAGATGGAGCAGTCCTCATGTTTCACTGGTTGGCAGTTTGGGCCTTCCCAGAATGCCTCTGCCCAGCCCACAAGACACAGAAAGAGCTGCTGCTAGCATGAGTTATTTCGGTCAGCTGAGTCACCACGCCAGAAAACAAGATATGACCCTGCCTCATGTCTGATCTGAGGGGCTGGGGCTGCCTGGGACCTCAGGAAAACTGAAAGCCTTCACTGAGACATCACCCATTTGAGTCCAGGGTCCAGCCTCTGCCCTTGTGACCCAGCCCCTAACTGGAGAGGGGAGCCACCCCTCTGCCCTGGTGATGAGGACCCTGAAACCAGGGTGCCTATCCATCATCGCAGCCCCTCTGCAGCCTCTGGGCTTGACATCGGCACTGCTGCTCCCTGATGCCCCCTGACTTGTATTGCAGTTAATGGTAGCTGGGACTCGGCTGCCTGCCCCACTAGACCCTGTGCTCCTTCGGGTGAGGGACCACACCTGTTTATATCCCTCTGGTACATATCACAGTGACTGGAACACAGAAAGTGTTCAATAAACATTAGCTTCTTTCCCTTTATTGTTTCTTTACGGCAAGACGTCTGAATGTCAGCTCCCCTACCTTTAAGCATCTTTCCTGCTTAGGACTTCTCGTTTGCTCTCTGTAGCCAAGTCTAAGTCAGGGTCCAGACGTCAGCCACGCCTGACGCCTAGAACTGCTGCCCCCTCTGGCTGCCTCCAACACCTGCTGCCTTATATCTGCTGCCCTTCACTTTCCTGCATCTCCTGAAATCACGGGCCGAAGTGGTCTGCATGTGGGCATAGGCATCGTCTTCTGGGAAATCGCTAGCGTCTTTGATCCCCAGAAGGTTGTGGGGGTGGAATGAAGCTTAGAAAGGTTTGGGATAAGCAGCCTTTAGCAAGACTGGCCTGGGTCTGTGCTGGTGGGCTTGCCTCCACCTCTTTTGTAAGGTTCCCTTTTGGGGTAGGGAACCTTGGCTGAGGCTCCATAGTGGTGGCACGTTAGTGTGTGCACACCTGAGTGCCTCCCCTGCGACACCGTTCAAGCACTAGGCCTAGTGGTGCCCATCAGAATAGCCACTTGTTAGGCTTGTCATCTTTACCATTTTTCATTGTTTTACATTTTGAACGTTTTTAAGGCAGAAGTCATTTTCACTTGGAAACTCGAGATGGAATGAATCACCCCAGTCTCACCTGAAATAGATAACAAGGCTGAGTTTGGTGAGAGGTATAGTCAGCCTTTTGCTTGGACACCACACACAGCTGCACGAAATGATACCCCCTTGTAAATAAATCACCGGCTGGCAGCCTCACCTTGGAATATTTATAAGGAAACAGACCTGGGAAGGAAGAACTAGGCTGCAGAGATGATTGGAAGAAGGACTTTATAGTGTGTCCAGAAAGTGTGATTCTTGGTTGCCTATAGGAAGACAGGGGAAAAAAAGGAAGGAAATTCTATGAGGAGGGAAATGGTGTCTAACATTTTATTTCCTTTTCAGTGGTGCCCCTGTCCTTGTGTGTTTGTGTGTGTGTGTGTGTCTGTCTGTCTTTTTAAAATTTTTTTATTAAAGTATAGTTGATTTACAATGTTGTGTTAGTTTCAGGTGTACAGCACAGTGATTCAGTTATATATATATATATATATAAGTTATACATAAATATATTATAGTTAAATATATACAATATATATCCAGTTTTATATATATAAATATATATATATTTATTACACGATATTGAATATAGTTCTCTGTGCTATACAGTAGGTGCTTGTTGGTTATCTATTTTTTATATATAGTAGTGTGTATATGTTAATCCTAAACTCCTAATTTATCCCTCCCACCATGACTGTGTGTGTCTTTCTCACCACAGGAGAGGGGAGCTTACAGGGGAGGTCTGCTTCCTTCCTTACTAATCCCCAAGCTCTGGCAGGGCAGCCCAGAGCAGGAAACCCTCAGGTGTCTCAGGGGAGTCCCCGAGTTTGTTCCCAACTTATGCCAAAGCCCTGTCTGTGTCATGGGCCACAGGGATGCCGGCCTGGCGCCCCCTTCTCCAGTTCTAATGTTGATGAAGCACTTTGGGTGAAAGGAGATCTGCTGCTGAGAACAGATACAGCTGGGCCTGGGAAGTATCAGGTACGCTTATCGCGGTGCAGAGCCAGACGCTGCAAGGGGACGCCCCAAGTCCAGTGAGCACGGTGTAACCTTAGACAGGCTGCCACCTCTCTGAGCGTCTTCCCCACCCCACCCCTTCCAGCACTCAGCTTGTCCCATCTATTAAATTCCTCCAGAGACATTGGGGAATCGCACCTCCACCTCCCCCAGGAACGCCTCAGAGAACCCCAGGAAAGGAACCTCAAGGTGTAGTGGATGGGGCACCAGGCAAGGAGCGGGGAGCACTGAGCTGCGTGGCCTTGGGCCATTGATTTAGGCCTTGCTGAGTTCTCATCAGCAACAGCTGATTCAACAACCACTGCTGTACTACATCCTTGACCTACGGGCACCACTGCTCTAGGTAATGGGATGAAAAGATGCAAGAGGCAAGATCTTGTGCCTCCTGGGAATCAGAGATATGAAAGCAAGCTGCATACTGTAACATGAGTCACAGTACAATCAAGTAAACTGTGCTAGACATTCATGGAAGGTGCTGGGGGTTGAATAGGGGCTATAATACCCAGACAAAGGGTGGAGCTGTGACAGGGGGGAGCATCTGAGCTGAGAGCAGAAGGATAAGGAGAGGTGAGCCAGGCCAAAGGGGAGGGCCCTTCTGGGCAGAGGGGACAGCAGAGGCAAAGTCCCAGGGGTGGGGAGCATCATGGTACATGGAGAAAATGAGAGCTTTTTGGCATTGCTGATGGATGTGGCCAGAAATAGTCTGGATCTATAGTCAGGACCAAAACAGAAAGTACTTCGAGCTTCAACCTAAGCAGTTTGAATCCTGTAGATGGTCTTTTTAAAATGTAGCCTAGAGCATGTCACTCCTCTATTCAGAACTCTGCAATGGCTCCATTTCCCCCACAGTAAAAGCCGGAGCCCTTACAATGGCCCATAGGCCCAGCAAGGCCTGGCTTCCAACTGCCTCTCTGACCTTATCTCCTTGCAATACCCCTGCACACTCTCACAGCCTCCTCCCTAGCCCTCAAACAAGCCAGGCAGCTTCTGCCCCAGGATCTTTGCACTGCCTCTTCCTTCTATCCTAAATGCTATTTTCCCAGGTATCTACATGGCTCACTCCTTCACCTTCTTTGAGTCTTGTTGAAATGTTACTTCTTGGTGAAGCCAGCCCTGACCATCCTTTTCCAAACTGCATTAGCTTCCTTCCCTCATTCCACAGTCTAAACCCCCTTACCCTATTCAATTTTTTTCTTTCAGAACACTCATCACCTTTTAACACACTGTATAAGTTTATTATTTATTATGTTTCCCCCATCTGGAATCTAAACTGGACCAGGGCAGGTGTTTTTGTCTGCCCTGTTTATTGCTATATCCCAGCACCTAGAACAGTGACTAGCACATGGTAGACTCTTAAGAAACATTTTTAATGACTGATTTAGCTAGGGAGCCAATGGCAAGCATTAGATAGGGGGGTGACATACTCAGATTTATGATTTACAGTCACTCTAGGTAGGCAGTGTAGACTCATGGTGGTTTTCCCACTCCCCCCCCATTTTTAAATCATGACTCACAGTTAGAAATTCATTTCAATTTCTTGTACACACATTGGAACATACAAAAACATCTAACTGAAACAAAAGTTTCATGAAACAGTAGTTACCTTTTCACCTTTGCAATACTCTGTGATCTGTTCTCTTCTATGGTGACTTCATTTTTTAAAATTACTAAATTGACTTCACAGCACCCCAGTAATAGATTAAGCCTTGGAGTTCAAAAACCACTGGTATAATATTCTGGAATTTGATAGTGATGATGATTGTACAACATTGTAAATGTACTAGAAAAACCACTATGGAATCTAAAAAAAAATTGTACTGATGAATGTAGTGACCTAGTGGCAGGGCATAGACATAGAGAATGGATTTGAGGACACGGGGGTGGGGAGGGGGAAACTGGGGCGAAGTAAGAGTAGCAACGACATATATACACTACCGAATGTTAAATAGATAGCTAGTGGGAAGCAGCCTCATAGCACAGGGAGACCAGCTCGGTGCTTTGCGATGACCTAGAGAGGTGGGATGGTGGGGGTGAGAGGGAGTCGCAAGAGGGAGGGGGTATGGGGATATAGGTATGGATATGGCTGATTCGCTCTGTTGTACAAAAGAAACTAACACAGTATTGTGAAGCAATTGTACTCCAATAAAGATCTATTAAAAAAACCCACTGAATTGCACACTTTAAAGTAGTTTAAGTGGTGGGTTTTACATTATATGACTTTTATCTCAAAAACAAAATCTTTTTTTTTAATGGTATAAAGGATTAATCTAAAAGAGACCAACCTAGAGATAGGAAGACCAATTAGAAAATGATTATAATCGTCCAGGTAAGAGGTGATGAGTGGACAGAGATAGTCCAGATAGACAAGAAGGGCAATTCCAGAATGATTTAGAAGGTTAAATTGGAAAGCATGAGAAATAGGAAGCGTCAAAGATGATTCTAGACTTCTGCCTCTGCTACAGGGGGATGATGGTGCTATCAAGTGAAATCAGGAACACAGCCAGTACACATAGCAGGAAACCATTTTGATTTTTAAAAGCAACTTATGTGTGTGCCTGCAAACATTTGTCAAAGCAGAGAAGAGCTGTGAGGCTCCCCGCTGCACTGTTGACTAGCCAGGGAGGCCTGCTGTGTGAGGCTAGAGGTCCACCAGCGATCAAGGGTGGGCAGCGGGAGGGGAAAGCACAAAGGAGGCCTGGGAGGGAAGGGAACCAGAGAGACCAGGGGTGCCACGTTGCAGAAGCCAAAAGACTAGAGACTTTTAGAAGGAAGGTGACCAGCCAAGACATGCAGAGATGCGGGGCCTGGAAGGTGAAGGGGCCGCAAAGATAAAGGCAGAAGGGCAGGAGTCTGGAAGGTCAAGACCTCCCTAACCAGTCTCAGCTCTTTTTTTTTTTTTTTACATCTTTATTGGAGTATAATTGCTTTACAATGGTGTGTTAGTTTCTGTTTTATAACAAAGTGAATCAGCTATACATATACATATGTTCCCATATCTCTTCCCTCTTGTGTCTCCCTCCCTTAGTTCTTTTCAGGAATAGCTCCCCTAAGTGATTCTTGGCCTCAGAAGCAGCTGGGCCTCGGGCCATGACAGGCCAACCTGCCTTATTGTCTTCACCCACCTTCCTCATTCTCTCCTGCCCCCAAGCACAGCCAGGCTGGCTCTTGCTCCCTCCGCTTTCCTATGTGGAGGTGCAAGTGGCCTCTGGACATCCCTGAAAGGAATTTCCTGTTAACAATCTCCCCTCCTGCGGGCTGGGCAAAGAGTGGATGGATGTGATGACGCCAAGGACTGGATTGGGTGGAAATAGGAAAATGGACAATTTTCACTCTGGGGGAAAGAAATGCACAGTTGTTTTTTCAGCTAGCCCCAGTCCTCACATGATTCTGGTAGTAGAATCTTCCACTAGTCACCCAGGTATGTGGTGGGGCTCTGAGACCCACCTGAGGAAGGGGAGAGGCAGACTGCTATTCAGGAGGGAGGGGCTGAGACCTTTCCAGAAAGGGGTCATGATGTGGGACAGATTTCTTAAATCCTTTCAGAGAAGTATGCAGTGTCTTCAGATGAACAAAGTGAATCACTCAAGGGGCCCGCAGAGGCAGAGCTAGAAAAGAGGGCATGATCAGCTCTGTTCATCGATAGCCTTGAATTGCTGTTCAGCACTTATGGTAAAGAACTGGGCTGTGTCACCTGCAAAGCAAAATGCTGAGAGGGGCACGGACTAGGCCCCTTCTCTCCTATACAGCATCTTTGTGTGAAATAGAAAAAGTCATCTCTTCCTTTAGGCCAACGCAGGCCGTTGCCAGGGAGCACAGCTTGGTAAGCAAAGCTCAGGCTAAATCAGATCCCACAACCCCCTCCCTATACCCCATCCCCTGCTCCCCACCCAAGCTGGATGCTCTTGTGCAGTGTCCAACCTGTGCAACCATATGCAGCAGCCCCAGAGACAGAGATGAATATGGCAGCGTCTTCAACCCCCAGAAGTTCAAAAACTGGTGGGCAAACACACACATGTAATCAGCCAACTAACAAAAGCAGCCTCTGAGAAATGCTAAAACAGAAGGGCTAATGGTGGCGGGGAGATTCACCCTAATGGGGAAATCTGAGAAGACTTCCTGAGGAGATAGAATTTGAGGCAGGCCTTGAAATGTTGACAGAGGGGAGTGGAGAAAGGACGCACAAGATTTCAAGGTGGCTTCTCGGGAGGCGGAGTAGATTGTCATGGCTGGAGGAAAGGGGAGCCGGGGGAATGGAAAAGGGTACTGGGGAAGACATAGTGGGAGGTAAGCCTAAGGGCTAAAGTTGTGGAGAGCACTGACTGACTTACTGAGGGATGTGCACTTGGAGAGAGCCAGAGAAGTTTGGGGAATGGGGGTTCCCCGTCCAACCTGGCTATCCTGGGTCTTTCTCAGAAGTGGGGTTGTCCTGTAAGAGGAGTGCCCCAGCTTCCAAAGTGCCTCAGCTGCTCTTTACAAGAGCTGAGGAAGCCCCTGAGCCAGGTGTCGGTGTGACTGCATTATGCAGAGGTGCGGTGTGAAACATCTGTGCAGATTCATCAATGGGTCAGGGAAGGGCTGGAGAATGGCCGTCCAGCTGCATCTATTAGAGGTCATCTCAGACAGCCCTGGCCCTGCTCCAGCGGTGGAGGGGACACTCCTGCTCTCCTTGAGGGCCCTGTGGATGTGTACACCTCACCGGAAGGCCACCTGAAGAAAACATGCCTTTCAAAATCCATAGGATGGAGCCTAGAACCCATGGCATCACCTGGTCCAGGTAGACCTAGTTACTGTGAGAAGGGACTTCCTGTCCCAGAATTCTTCCATCCAGGATGGCTCGGTGCTCCTCACTCTCTGCTCCTACGTGAGACAAACAATCATTGCAGAGAAACATCCCATGGCCAACCACTTTGTCCTTCTGAAAAGTCTTTTCCTTGAGTTCGCCTACACCCTTGCTTCTCAAAACACCGTCTGCAGACCAGTAGCATTAGCCCTGCCTGGGAGCCTTATGGAAATGCAGAGTCTTATGCTCCATCCCAGACTTAATCAGCCAGGTCTGCCTTTTTGCGAAACCCTCAGGTGATTTGTGTGTCTGTTGAGGTCCGAGAAGCCTGTCCTAAACGGTTCTTTCCTGCTCTTTGTGTAGCTCTCTGGCAACTCTTCTCAGTCTCCCTGACCTTGACTCTTACCAACCCCTTTTAATGCTAGGAGATCCTCTGCCCATTACCTCCCCCCTCTGCCCCTCTCCCTTGGTGATCTCGGACACTCCCACTGCTTCACGTACCATCTGCTTCTCAAGGATTCCCTCATCTGTACAACCAGACCACTCTTCTGGGTGCTCGACCCCTAGATCCAAATACCTATGATGTGGTGCCATAAACAACCCCTCACATTCCACATGCCCCATATTGAATTCATCTTCTCTCCCTCGGCCCTGTGTCCCTTCAGGGCCTCATCCCAGACTCCTCTCTCACCCGTAACTCCTAAATTCATTCTACACGCTGGGGCTCCACTTCCTAAACTTTCTGATCGTGCCCCCGAGCCCTCCATCCTCACTGACACCACCTCAGATCCTGATCATCTCTGCCCCAAGATCCACTGCAGGTCTGGCCAACTTAGCAGCACAAATGTCCTCCAAGTGGCAACTCTGCCGTCTTGTAGCCACTGGAACACATAGGCTCCTTGGTGGCTGCTGCAGGGGAGGTGAGCACTGGAAGACCTCACCCCAACAAATGCTTTAGCCCCAGACTGACACCCACGTCACTAAGGCTCACAGCCCATTGGTCAGAACTAGTCATGTAGCCTCATCTAACTTTTTCTTTCTTTTTTTTAAATTGAAGTATAGTTAATTTACAATGTTGTGTTAATTTCTTCTGTACAGCAAGGTGATTCAGTTATACGTCTATATACTCTTCTTCTATATTCTTTTCCATTATGGGTAGTCATAGGATACTGAATATAGTTCTCTGTGCTATACAGGAGGACCTTGTTGTTTATCCATTCCATATACAATAGCTTACAGCCGCTAACCCCAACCTCCCAGTCCATCCCTCCCCAAACCCCTCCCCCTTGGCAACCCCAAGTCTGTTAGCCCCATCTAACTTCAGGGGGTGCTGAGGGAGGGTGAACCTTCTGGGCCATAGCCTGGAAGGAGAGGGCCATTGGGCATAGGTGAGCACTAGAAACCTCTACCAACCATCTTCCTCCTCTGCTCTGTCTTCTCCTTAGCCCTTATCATCATCTGACATAGTGTGTATTTGCCCATTTACGGATTTTTGTCCTGCTCCCCCCACTCCTGCTAAAGAATGTAAGCACTCTGAGGGCAGATCATGTGTTTGGTTCCTTGCTGTATTCCCAGTACCTAGAACAGGGGTTGGCACGTAGTAAGCACTCGATACATATTTGATGAATGTTACTAATAAAATGAATAAATAAAGGGCTAGATGGTGTGTGTGTATGGGGGCCAGCAGTGGGGGAGGGGAGTGATGTGAGAGGAATGTGAAAACTAAGAAGGGGTAATCTCACAAAAGGCATTATAAGCCAGATAAAGGAGCTTTTGCTTTATCCTGTAGAGTGTAGAGAACCACAGGGTGGGGGGTGGTTTAAAAGGGGAGAGATGTTCTGGAAGATCACTTGGGATGCAGTTTGGAGGATGGATTGGAAGGGGTCACGCAGGAGGCAGGGAGACCAGCTGGGAAACAACAGATGGTGGTTTAGATTAGATGGTGGGATTCCTGAAGGAGGAGAAACAAGGCTCTGAGGGCGTGAATGTGGGGCTTGAGAGGAGGAGAGGATGGCTTTAAAGGGTTTGGCTGGAGTTACTAAAAGGTTAGAAGGAGGGTGTTCCCTTTGTTCATCCTCAAGCCAGGAGGACTGAGGGGTGGAGGAGACCTGCGGGGAGGGTGGTAACAAGGAATTTGTTTGAGACACAAGAACTTTGATCTGGTCCACGTGCAGGGGCCTCGCTAAATGGCACGCAACTCCACACTTAGATGATTCATTTCCTCGCCACTGAAATTTTGCCCACCCTGTTTCCTGCCCTTGAAGAATGTTCCCTCCCTCTCTGTCAACCACTCCTAGCTCTGACCTCAGAGAATAAATCAGAAAGAACCCTGAGAATATGGGCTCTCTGGCTGAGAGCTGCCACCTGCCCTGAGAGCACAGACCTGCTCCGCTGTGTTGAGGTCTCAGGGCAGAGGGGAGGCGTCAGCTGGGCCCCTTGCGGATCAGGATTGGTGGATGGACAGCCTCCATGCAAGGGCCAAGGCAGCCATCCTGTTCAAAGGCAGGCACGGCCGCCAGCTCTTGTCAGCATAGTTACTTCTCGGTGAAATGCACTTCTCCCCACTGTGGCTGCTGCCTTTCCCCCCTCCCTGGGTTCTGGTCCCCAGTCTTGGCCAAAAACAGTGCCCGTGTCAGTCCTGTTCTTGGCCTGGCCCTGCTCCTTGTGCTGACTTCCCTCCCACATGCCAGCCTTTTCCAAAGTTGTCCAAGATTGAAAGTGATCCCCCCCGCGCCATCACTCAGGGCAAAAGACAGAAGCCCTTGTGCCATCTCTCTCTCTCTCCGTGAGGGAAAGAGGTGGGCTTACTTAATCCAGTCCACAGGAAGTCCTCCCCAGCCACCTCTGGAAACAACGTACTAGGGACCAGTGTGGGACCACTGTTCAGCTACAGCCTGACTCCAGTGGTCTCTGGGCTGGTAATTTTCTGCATAGTTAGCTGCTCTCCTGCTCCCACCTGCTGCACTGGAGGTGATTGAATATCACCTCATGCATTAACCATGCACAGAAGAGGGCTGCCAGAGCTCCGTTACCCACCTGCCCACCTGTGGCCCCCATCCCTCCGTCACAGGCCATCTGGATTGACACCTTGATTGATTACAAGGGTTCCATCGTGTGTGGAGCAGCTGCAGCCTTACCTGGTGGGACAGGGAGGGCTGCGTTGTAGCCAGCCCGTCCGTCTATGCTGAGTGTCCCCTCCTGTGGGACCTGGGCACCTCTCTCTGACATATTCCTCAGAGCCCTTGTTTTGTAGGCGCCTGTCTCCTGCTAAGACAGCGTCTGCCAACCCACCGTCTGCTCCACATCCTATAGAAGGGACTTTGGCAAAAAGAGTCCGAATTCAGCAGTTTTGATAAACCCCCAGAGAAGATCACCCCTGTGCCATTTCCAAGAAATACCCACACCAACTTGTGAATTACAAAACCCAGCCACAAAATAAAGGGTTGGTAGTTTGCAGAGAAGTGGACACAGCCAGGAAAGAGAAGAGAGGTGCTGCTGATGAATGCCTCCTCTTTCCAAATACTGGTGGGTAAAGAAGAAATGGCCAGCCACTGGATTCAAAGCCTTTGGAGGAAGAAGGAAATAATGCAACAGTTTGATTTTGGGTTGCAGTACAGAGCACTGTTGCTGTAAAAGCTCAGCAGGAGGGGAATGAGAGGAGGGAGGCTAATATTTGTTGAGTTCCCGGCACGTGTCAGACGTTGTGCGGGCAATTTCGTGGATGTTACCTCGCTGAGTCTTTACCACAGCAATGTGAGACAGGTATTTCTGCACTCATCCCTCAGGTGAGGCAGCAAGTTCAGAGAGCTGACACAGCCTGCCCACCGTCTCACAGCTCACATGGCAAAGCGGTGATTCAAGTCAAGCTGTCTCATGCTGAAGTTCATCCTCTCTCTGCTGTACCACGTGTTCTCCCCAGCACATTCCAGGAAAGTGGGAAACCAGAAAGGATCTTAACTCATATTAAAGCAAAATCAGAACAAGAAACTTGAGAGCAAGTGTCATTGAATAAAATTAGCTTGAATAATCTATATTTAAGGGTCCCATGAGGCATCCATCAAGAGGGAACAGTAATCGTGCTTTCAGATACCATCTGCCATTCTCTGAACATTTTGGCTCTGAGAATCTCTGTACCCCTCCCCTCCTTGCCCCCTGACCCCCTCATCAACTGAGTTGCCTACCTTCCACCAGTATGCTGAATGAAATGCCCAGCATGGCCTCACAATTGCTTTCAGAGCAGCTGTATGGCTGTCTTAGTCTGCTTGGGCTGCTGTCACAAAGCATCACAGATGGGGTAGCTTATGAACAACGGAAGTTTATTTCTCACAGTTCTGGAGGCTGGAGCATAAGATCAGAGTACAAGCATGGTTGGATTCTGGCGAGGACCCTCTTCTCATTGTATCCTCATATGGCAGAAAGAGGGCGAGAGAGCTCTCTGGGATCTCTTTTTTAAGGGCACTATTCCTATTCATGAGGGCTCCACCCTCATCACCTAATCACCTCCTGAAGGCCCCACCTCCTAATTACACTGAGGGTTAGGATTTCAACACAGAAGTTTTGGGGGGACACAAGCATTCAGTCCATTGTAATGGTCATTGCTAATCTTAACCATAATAGTTGTAATTTTTCAAAACAGTGGAATTGAAAGTAAGGGTTTAAAACAGCTCTGGGCACAAGGTCCCCCAAACCATTTCCTGCTCACCTTTCCTACGTCCAAATTTTTGTAAGGAGGACTGGGAATCTTAAAGTTGAGTGCTAAGGTCATGAGGCAAGGGGCCAGCGGCACTGTCTGGTAGAACTTGATGTGACACTGGAAATGTCCTTTATCTGCACTGTCCAATATGGTGGCCACTAGCCACACATGGCTATTGAGCGCTGGAAATGTGGCTAGTGTGACTGAGGAAACGTACTTTCATTTAATTTTAATTAATTGAAATTTGAAACTTAAATAGCCACATGTGACTAGTGGCTCCCAGATTGGATGGTACAAGAGAGGAAACTAACCTCAAAGTTGGGAAAATTCTAGAACATAGGCCTTGTCTATAGGGGGCCAGCCTTGATCAGGTACCACTTTGGGAGGTTGCTAAGCAGCTCTGGGCATCTGAGACACAGAGGATAATTCTAAAGGAAGGAGGATGGCTGAGGAGGGTATGAAGACAGCCTTGCCAGTTCAGGTTTGTCCAGAAACAGCCCTGTTCATTCACCATTTGGAATTTGACCAGGTAGATGTGGCTCCAGGGTGTGCAACTGAGCTCCAAGCTTTACACAAGCTCTGGGAGGCACACTGCTGTGCAGGAGGCCATGTGACTTGACACTGACTCTCCTTTGATTTCAGGCCCATTCTGTCCATGCCATTTGATTCCACAAGCTGGAAGAATTGCTGCTCGCTCCATTGTTTCCCTAGATCCCTGTAAGTACCTCCTGGAGAGTACCCACTCTGATTTCAGCCTTCTTTCTTTTCTCCTTCCTCCCTCCCTCCATCCCTTCCTTCCTTCCTTCCTTCCTTTCTTCGGTTAAAAAAAATTTTTGATACAATGAAACAGGACTGATTGACAGGTCCTAAATTTTGCCCTGGGGGTCCCCTTATCATAGCAGCTGCCTCTCGCAATTAACGTGTCTGTCACCTTTGCCCGAGGCTTGTGATTGCAATTCTAGAGGCCACTTTTTGTTTTTTTCTTAGACCCACATAGGTTGTGATTGGCAGAGCATCTCAGACATCATGTGTCCAGATCCCTTGTTATATATGAAAGGACAGATGCTCAGAGAGTGGGGAGACTCACCCCAGGCCTTTCCATGAACTTTTTGGTGGAAGAGGAGGGATTAGAAACTGTGCATGACATGCCGCGGCCTCCTTATCCAGGAACCGCTCATCCTCCCTGCCTAGGATAAATCTTCGGTTTTGCCAGCTCCTTGTGTGCTTCCATTGTCTCTAGTTTCCTCCAGAAGGTATTCCTCTCCCTGTCTGCAGGGATGCAGCTCAAATCCTTAGAACTTCTAACACAGTATTCTCCCTTTATCCAACCTCCCAGGCTCCAGTGGAAGTTAGGCCACAGAAGAATCACTTTCCTCCACTGGGCTCTATTCAGAGCTCTCTTTCTCTCCAACACTGATAATCTAGGATAATCTGGGACAGCCTTCTCAAACTGTAATGTGCATACAAATCCCCCTGGGGTCTGGTTCAATCGCAAATGTAGACTTAGTAGGTCTGGCATGAGGCTTGAGACCCTGCATTGCTAACAAGATCCCAGGTGATGCTGAAGCTGCCGGTCCATGGACCGCACTTTGAGTAGCGAGGCCCTAGACTCATGTTTTGGTCCTGGAGGGCTAGAGCTGAAAGAGACTTCTTGTAGAAGTGCTCTGCAGAGAAACTTGTAAGATGGTGTAGGATGAGGCAGGGGAAGAAGCTAAGCACAGAGGTTGAACCCTAACCTCAGCCTGATCCCAAGGGCAACTCTGGAACATAAGTGACCCCACGAAGTTTTTCTGCCCTGAGGCAAGGGAGCCAGGTTTTTACACGGAGTATCAGTCAGTCATTGACTGTGGGCTGCCCCTGGGAGAAGGACATAACCTCCCTGGATAACCTCCCAGGCGTTTTCAGGGTTGGCAGATCCCATCTGGTCAAGGGCAAGTCTCCAGAGAAGTACACAGCTGTGAGCCATCAGTATCAGACTCACAGCAGTGGGAGGTTGGGTCCTCCCACAGTATGGGGGAGCTGGGCTAACAGTCTACCACAGAGGCCTAAAGCTCTTCCAAGCCAAAGGCCCATCCCACTTACTTTCATATTAGAGATTTTTATCTTTGAAAGCTGTGTATATGTACATAGAAAAAGAGAACTAGAAATGTATACACAAGCTGTTCAGAACAGTGATCTCAAGTCAACTTCCTTGTCTTTTTCTGCATCTTTCAAACTTGCTACAGTGAACATGCACTAATATAAAGCAGCAAAGTAAACCACTGATACCCCAGCTCAGGATCTTAGAAAACATTTTTATTTAATAACTATTTATTGAGTGCCGGTTATTCCCATTTACACTGCTGTGTGATCCTGATCAATGTTTATAATGGGATAGTAATGACAGGGCACAAGTCTGAAATGCAGCTTGTGGCAAAGAGAAATTATAGACTATTCAGTACAGTTTTAAGTTTGAAATTATTTATTTTTCCAATTCTCTGAAATTTGCTCATCTGCATAGCAAATGTCCTGTAACTGGAACAGCCTGTCCATGAGGTTTAGCATTGCAAACTCTTGCTCCCCTCAGGTCTTGGCCAAAGGGCAAACAGAACTCGGACCTCCCGACTCCTGCTGGTTCTCAAAGACCACACAGCCTGTCTGTGTGCCATGAGCTATTTTCATTTCGACAGTCTTCCTCCCTTTTTTTGCGCTGCCTAATTAAGCAATCAAGTTAATTGAGATTAATGGCTGGCTATTTAATAGGGATTAATAACTTGCAAAAGCTCCCTTGGGTTTGGAACCCAGCTCAGAGCAGCAGAAATGCTCCTTGGGAAAGCTGGAGACGCAGCCCTCAGGCCTCTCTTCTCGCTTCTCCCTGCTCAGGCCTTCTGGAGGCAGTGGGATGCTGAGGGCAAGGAGGTGGGGAAGGAAAAGCTGCCATATTAGCCTGGACTTCAGTGCTGCTCTCTGAGCTGCAAGACCCTACAGCTCCTGCCCATACCACAGCCAGCACCCTCTGCTGAGCAAGATGCAATCCCCGCATGTCCAAGGGCTGGGTCCCCAGCTTGTGAGTGTGCCCCAGTGGCCTGGGCTCCTGCTGAGTGCTAAGGAACCTCCAAGTCCTGACTGCTTCTGGGTCTCATGGTCTCAACCCTGGTTCATTTGTTTGCCTGTTTGTTTTTATTGCAGTATAGCGGATATACGATTTTGTGTTAGTTTCTGGTGTAGAGCAAAGGGATTCAGTTATATATATATATATATATATATATATTCTTTTTCAGATTCTTTTCCATTATAGTTTATTACAAGATATTGAATATAATTCCTTGTACTATACAGTAGGACCTTGTTGTTTATCTATTTTATCGATATATACAGTAGTATATATCTGCTAATCCCAAACTCCCAATTTATCCCTCCCCTGTCCTTCTCCCCTTTGGTAGCCATAAGTTTGTTTTCTATGTCTGTAAGTCTATTTCTGTTTTGTAAGTGAGTTCATTTGGTATCATGAAGTTTGTTTGGTATCATGAGTTTGTTGGTATCATTTTCTTAGATTCCACATATAAGTGATATCATATGACATTTGTCTTTCTCTGTCCAACTTACTTCACTTAGCATGATAATCTCTAGGTCTGTCCATATTGCTGCAAATGGCATTATTTCATTCTTTTTTATGGCTGAGTAGTATTCCATTGTATATATGTACCACATCTTCTTTATCCATTCATCTGTTGATGGACACTTAGGTGCTTCCATATCTTGGCTATTGTAAATAGTGTTGCTATAGACATTGGGGTACATATATCTTTTTGAATTATAGTTTTCTCCAGATATATGCCCAGGAGTGGGATTGCTAGATCATATGGCAACTCTAATTTTAGTCTTTTAAGAAACCTCCGTACTGTTTTCCATAGTGGCTGCACCAATTTACATTCCCACCAACAGTGTAGGAGGGTTCCCTTTTCTCCACACCCTCTCCAGCATTTGTTATTTGTAGACTTGTTGATGATGGCCATTCTGACTAGTGTGAGGTGATACCTCATTGTAGTTTTGATTTGCATTTCTCTCATAATTAGCAATGTTGAGCATCTTTTTGAGTGCCTGTTGGGCAATCTGTGTGTCTTCTTTGGAGAAATGTCTATTTAGGTCTTCTGCCCATTTTTTGATTGGGTTGTTTGGTTTTTTTGTTATTGAGTTGTATGAGCTATTTGTATATTTTGGAAATTAAGCCCTTGTCGGTCACATTGTTTGCAAATATTTTCTCCCATTCCATAGTTAGTCTTTTCGTTTTATTTATGGTGTCCTTTGCTGTGAAAAAGCTTATAAGTTTGATTAGGTCCCATTGATTTGTTTTTGCTTTTATTTCTACTTGTGCCTTGGGAGATAAACCTAAGAAAACATTGCTACAATTTATGTCAGAGAACGTTTTGCCTATGTTTTCTTTTAGAAGTTTTATGGTGTCATGTCTTATATTTAAGTCTTTAAGTCATTTTGAGTTTATTTTTGTGAATGGTGTGAGTGTTCTAACTTCACTGATTTACATGCGGCTGACCAGCTTTGGGGGGGAGCTTTTTAAAAATGCTGATGCTCTAGTCATACCCCAGGCATTTGGATTTAATTGGTCTTGCAACTGGGGGGCCATTTTGGTAAAAGTTTCCCAGGTGAGTCTAATGTGCAGACATTGATAGTGAAATCAAGGAGTATTTGTAAGCAGGTTGGCGTGGAAGAAAGAAAGAAATTGAACCACAGCCAGGGATAAACCACGGACACCAGGGCGTTATCATATTGAGGGGAAACACGGCAATCAGAGCAGGACGGGAGACACACCAAAGGCAGCTGCCCCTCTCTCTCGTCTGGCAGCTGTGGAAGGATTCTGGTTGTTTCTTCTCATCCTCAGTGGAAAAAGAATCAGTGACATGGATTTTTCTGTCCTGTTTTATCTGGACTGATCCCCTTGGCTCACTCAGCAGAGGCCTCAGAGAGGTGGGACCGCTTGTCTCCCATAAACTGCAGCCAGCCTGCATGCTTTGACTGTAGGGAAGGCTGCTCCAGCTGCCACCTGCCGCCCCTTCCCAGATGGACAGACTCTGTCCCCTCCCGTCCCACAGTCACTTAGCCTGCAGGTCTGACATGGGCATAGGAGCCAGACTCCAGGGGGTACCCAGGCCTGCTGGCCAGACGATGATTCCAGTGTTACAAGACCCCCTTCTCCCTCCTTCTAAACATCAAAGGCTTCACAAAACATAATTGTGTGGCTCTGGGGCAGAGACCTTTGGAAAGAGGTAGGAGGCTGTGCCTGTTGAATTGAGTGGACCTTGAGTGGACTGAGGATGCTAAATTGATTGTTGGTGGGAGAAGCCAAGAACCATCCATCTTGAGGGGTAAAGGGGAGTAGAGAGAGAGAGATGCTCCCTGAGAGCTTGGGGGTGTTTTGAGGTGGGACAATGAGAGACCTTGGAGCATCCATTCTACTCTCACAAGGTGGGTGGGAGCAGATGTGTGCGAGCCCAGGATTCTAAACGTTTGGTTATGCTTCTTGGATATATTGATACAATCCCCTTAGATGTTTTTCAAGAGAAAACAGAAACAACTTAAATTGCTTTTCATTTATATTTGGATGTAGGGCCATTGTTACTTCTGAATGCAACACCTCATGAATGAAAGCTAAAGCTTAAACCGAGAGTCCCGAGTTTATTCTGGGACACAAATATCTGCCAGGTGCAGGTGAGGATTGAATTGACGACACAGCAAATGCCCAGCAGCACAGTGCCTGGCACAAAACGGACAGGTCCCTGCTAAGTGCTGGATCCCACTACACCCTCCCACACCCATCCTTCCCTAAGCTGATCCCAGAGAACCGTGTGTTGGCCTAACTGCATGACACAGGCTGTGTCTCTTTAAGGGGTGACCGGAGGTTTTGTGGGCTCCTAGGAAATGGCTTAAGGACAGTCGTGACCCGGTGGCAGGGGTACACTCACACACAGCCAACATTGCAGGGTGAGGCTTACGGACAGTTTACTCTGGGTACCAATATTCCCTGGCAAGGTGAGACCCCGGATGGCTTCCTCTGAGATGTGGTCACCCAGGTGACCTCTGTAGCCACCATCCGTCTGCCCACACCCTGTCCCTGTCCCTGGCTCGCTCTGGCTCCCCTTTCAGGCCGGGCTCTGGCTGAGCCTGCAGGGGCTGCGGTGGAAGCGGCGAGTTGCCGTTGGACATTCCAAGATCAGTGTCTGTAATTTGCCCTGGAGAGAGTGGCCACCCAGATGCAGGCAGTTTTGACTTTGATGAGAGCAGAATTATAAAGAATCGTAAAGAGAGCCTATGATTTGGGCTGAAACCCTGCCAAGGCAGTCGGGTCCCAGCCCTGGGTCTTTCTGAAAAGAAATACTTGAGAAGTAAAGATCCTTAACCCCAGCTGGCAGCAGCCTGTGGGACTGAGCCCTGCTGAGCATCCCAGCCCCACCCCCACCCATGCCCCGGCACCCATGTTAGCCTTCCTCAGCTCCTCATCCCGGCAGCACTCCTCCCCCTCGCAGCCCTTGCTGCACAGCGCCCATTCTGCCTGGAAGTCACCCCTCCCGGCAGTCACCATGCACCTGGCCTGGCACTGCTCCAGGGAAGGCCTCCTGACCTCCACCCTCCAGAAGAGTTTGGGAGCCCCACTGCCCTTGCTCACAGCACCCCACACCCCTTCACTGCACTCACCACCTGATCAGTGACATCACTACGGGTGATTACTAACCCTCTTCTCTGCTGTCAGACTGAATGTTCCGTAAAGACAGCGACCACAGCTGTCATGCTCAGCCCTGCGTCCAAGAGCTGGTCCAGGGCACCTTTGCTAAGTAGACGAATGAATAACAATGAGCTGGCTTGTCAATGGGACATTTTGTGTTACATGAAGAGTGCATCACACAGTCCGAAGACAGGGATCGGGGTGGAAAACCTCCTTCTACCAGAGGAGAATCCAGATTTTGTGAATCCTGAAACTTATATAATTTGGGAGCCCCTCTGAAGAAAAATAAAGTTGACAAAAACACGATGTGGGAGTGTGAGTGTAGACCACGCCCAGGACTTGTCAGCGAGGAACTCTACAGCCTCACTAGCTTCCTAGTAAATCCACCCGCTCTGGCTCTAAGTGAGGATGGCCAGTGTGAGTTCCAGAATACCTGTGCTGATGCACAGCTTTGGGGTGTAAGGTGCAGGCCTCCCTCCTCAATGAACCCTCTGCTCTCGCCCCTCCCTTTCCTGAGCCTCAGTCCTGTTGGTTAATTTGGGTGCTGAGAGGTTAGAGGTGCTGGGGCGAAGAACAAAAACACGTAAGGAGTCATTTCAGGGCGCTCTCCATGCCCCTCGCAACCTCATCTACATAAAGTCACTGCTGCCTTGAATCCTTTTAGCAGGAGCAGAGGTCCTCTGCCCAGCCCTTCAGGGCCATCTCAGTGCTTACCAGAGACTCAAGAACAACCCGCCACAGCGCTCTCTTGTCTCCTGTGCTCTGTGCTCCACATCCTAGCCACCTGGGCTCCTCTGAGTCTGCAGCTCTGTTTTCTCAATTCGGGGAGACTGCTGCTCTGTGCATGCCCTTGCCGCTCCGTGGCCTGGAAGCTCTCCAGACAGTGAGCTGGGACTCCCTTCTCTCAGGGATCACTGTCCCGAGCTGTTGTTACCAAACCAAACTTGGGTCCGCTTGCCCACGTGCAGTAAAGCCAGTCTACTGACACCAGGCTGTGGTGAAGGAAAGTGCAGCGTTTATTGCAGGCGCCAAGCAAGGAGTCCCGGGCAGCTAGTGCTTAAAAGTCCTGAACACCCTGAAGGCTTTCAGGGAAAGGTTTATAAGGACAGAGTGAGGGAGGGGGTTTGTAGGTTATGTGATCAGCTTGTGGACCTTCTTCTGATTGGTTAGTGGTGAGGTAATTGGGAGTCAGCGTCATCAACCTTCTGGTTCCAACAGGTCTGGGGTCTACGTGCTTTTGGACAGCAGACAGTTAACTTCTTGGCAAAACAGCTCAAAGGACGTGGCTCAGGATATTATCTACAGTCCTTGAGGAGGAACTAAAGGTCCTTGACTTTGTTTAATGGCTAAAGTATTATTATTTTGGCTTGCTTGACTGTTTTCCTTTCTTTCCACATTTTCTCACTTCTCTGAATAAATTTATTCTTTGGCTAAAGTTTTTCTACAGACAAGAGGCAGGTAAAGGACATGGTGGGGGGGGTGTCTATTCTGGGAAGGCCTCATAGGGTCCTGCTTGGTTACACTGTCTGTTGTCCAGTATCTGAAGACCATTATTTCCCATATTTTGTCTGGCTTTTTTTTTTTTAAGTTGTTTAAAGTGAGAGAATAAATTCAGTTCCTGTTGCTCTAGTTTGGCCAATAGTGAAAATCCACTTCGGCCAGCTTCAGGAATCTGTGTGCCAGATACAAGTGTAAAGAACTGGAGTTTGTACATCAGTCATTCTGAGCAGGGTCCCACAAAAAAGTGGCTAGTTCAGCTTGCAACTCAAATAGTGGCACAAATGTTTGTCCTGTAGATGTTCACTTGGGTACACAGCAGCGTACATCCCATTTCATCACCCAGAATATTAAAAAGACACCTCCTCAAGGGCTGAGATTTAATATAATTAATAGTTGGACTGCTTCATCAAGGACATGTCTAACTGTAACTGACATTTTCTTTCTTTTTATCTTTTTGTTAATCCCAAATTCCTAATTTAGCCCTCCACCCCCATTTCCCCTTTGGTAACCTTAAGATTGTTTTCTACATCTGTATGGCATTTTCTTTCTTTTTTTCCTTTTCTTTCTGATGAAGATGATGACTGGTTCACACCCAGGTGCCCACCTTCACACCCGCTTCTGCTTTTGCACCAGCAGTGCAAGTGTTGTGCAGCCGTGGTATCACCATGAAAACTGTCTGGGCCTCTCAGACCCCCTGAAAGAGTCTCAGGGATCCCTGAGTGTCTGCAGGACATTCTGTGAGAACTGCTGAGTCGGGGAACCCCAAGTAACCCCCAAACCATGGGCTTGTTGGGCCTCGGACTCCCCAGAGAAGCAGCCTTGCCGTGGATGCATTACAGCTTTCCCAGTCTGTTTCTCATTTTCAGAAATGAGTTTCCCCCCAGTGTGAGCTTGGTGGTGTTTCTGTCCTCCCTGCTCTCTTTTCTGCCTCTGGAGCCAGGACTCTGGAGTCAGCTGTGGTCACCCTCCCAGAGCAGGAAGATTCCAGCAACTGTTCACGAATTTGGATCATTCCGACTGAGTGGGCTGATGGAGATACTAATGACAGCCAACACTTCTTGATTCCTTATTCTATGCTGAGAAGTTGCAAACATTACTTCACACTCTCTGGAGTTTTCTTGACCTGCTGCAGGCTGAGCCCATCAAGTCTCTACTGAGGCAGGTCCTGTCCCTGGGAAAACAGTCCAGAAATCACCCCTTTCTTTCATGCTGTGCCTGACAGATGTGTGGGTGTGTGTTTATCTTTGTTACATTTTTTTAAAATTACAAAGTAATTCTTTCTAGAAGATAACAAATGAATTTATTTTCTTTTCCGCATTTTAATTTCCTCTCTGAATTTATTCAATAGCAAGGAAAATAATAAAAATTTTGTCAAGTGTGTTCTCAGAGCTGGTAGCTATTTGCCCCACTCTTTTTTTTTACATCTTTATTGGGGTGTAATTGCTTTACAATGGTGTGTTAGTTTCTGCTTTATAACAAAGTGAATCAGTTATACATATACATATGTTCCCATATCTCTTCCCTCTTGCGTCTCCCTCCCTCCCACCCTCCCTATCCCACCCCTCCAGGCGGTCACAAAGCACCGAGCTGATCTCCCTGTGCTATGCAGCTGCTTCCCACTAGCTATCTACCTTACGTTTGGTAGTGTATATATGTCCATGCCTCTCTCTGGCTTTGTCACAGCTCACCCTTCCCCCTCCCCATATCCTCCAGTCCGTTCTCCAGTAGGTCTGTGTCTTTATTCCTGTCTTATCCCCAGGTTCTTCATGACATTTTTTTTTCTTAAATTCCATATATATGTGTTAGCATATGGTATTTGTCTTTCTCTTTCTGACTTACTTCACTCTGTATGACAGACTCTAGGTCTATCCACCTCATTACAAATAGCTCAGTTTCGTTTCTTTTTATGGCTGAGTAATATTCCATTGTATATATGTGCCACATCTTCTTTATCCATTCATCCGATGATGGGCGCTTAGGTTGTCTCCATCTCCAGGCTATTGTAAATAGAGCTGCAATGAACATTTTGGTACATGACTCTTTTTGAATTATGGTTTTCTTAGGGTATATGCCCAGTAGTGGGATTGCTGGGTCATATGGTAGTTCTATTTGTAGTTTTTTAAGGAACCTCCATACTGTTCTCCATAGTGGCTGTACCAATTCACATTCCCACCAGCAGTGCAGGAGTGTTCCCTTTTCTCCACACCCTCTCCAGCATTTATTGTTTCTAGATTTTTTGATGATGGCCATTCTGACTGGTGTGAGGTGATATCTCATTGTAGTTTTGATTTGCATTTCTCTAATGATTAATGATGTTGAGCATTCTTTCATGTGTTTGTTGGCAGTCTGTATATCTTCTTTGGAGAAATGTGTATTTAGTTTTTCTGCCCATTTTTGGATTGGGTTGTTTGTTTTTTTGTTATTGAGCTGCATGAGCTGCTTGTAAATTTTTGCCCCACTCTTTTTGAGGAAAGAATGATCATATGTGACCTTTTACATGCATCAGATCTTCGTTGGAGTGGAGCCATGTGTATAATGAATGAATGAATCCAGACTCTCGTTTAATTAGTGCCCCAGAGGCTAAAAAAGTGCCTGAAAAGAGCCCTCTTCAAAGCTGAGGGGAGAGGGCAGTGGGGGGCAGGAAAAGAAGGTTTTCAGATGTGAAAGGACCTGGGAGTTAGGAACAACATTGGAAAGCCAGATTGGGTTCCTTATCAACCTTTTCTTCTCCTCAATTCTGGACTACTTTTCCTGTACTTTTCCATTCCTTAGTCACATGGATATTTCCGGGAGCCATGGGAAGGAAAAGCACTACCCCAGCCTCTGCGCTGAGGCTTGTGTGACACCACGGCTAAGAGAGTGGGTGCTTGAGTCAAGGAGACCTAGATTCAAATCCAGCGTCTGCCCCTCTTCACTGAGTGCCCTTGAGGAAGTTATTTAACCTCTCTGAGCCTCAATTCCACACCTATAAAAGGCAAAATAATAATAGTACCTAGCTCACTGGGTTGTTGTGAGAGTTACATATAATTTAGGGAGAGTGCAGACCGTAGTGCCTACACACTAAACCAGGGACCAAGGTTTTACTCTTGTTGCTCATAACGATATCAAGCTCCTGGTAATTCTCCAGAATAGTGGTTGGCAAATTACTGCTGCAAGCCAAATCTGGCCTTTGGCCTGTTTTTGTATGGCCTATGAGCCAAGAATGGTTTTTACATGTTAAAAGGGTTATTATAAAAGGAAGGAGGGGGCTTTCCTAGTGGCGCAGTGGTTGAGAGTCCACCTGCCAATGCAGGGGACACGGGTTCGTGCCCCGGTCCGGGAAGATCCCACGTGCCGTGGAGCGGCTGGGCCCGTGAGCCATGGCCGCTGAGCCTGCGTGTCCAGAGCCTGTGCTCCGCAGCGGGAGAGGCCACAACAGTGAGAGGCCCGCGTAACACAAAAAAAAAAAAAAAAGCAGGAGGAAGAGGAGAAGGAAAGACCGTACTGAACATCTAGCCCATTACGGAGGAAATTTGCCACCCCCTGCTCTAGAAGCCCAAAGGAGGAGCTCATTTTCAGATTAGTGACAGCCCCACCACCAGTATCCTCTCAAATGATCCCAAATGTAATGTTTCCATCTAAGAATGGAGAATTAAGCTAGACCTGGGCACCTGCCCTGGGGAGCTCTCCTCAGATTCCTCAGGTCTGGGTTGTCTTTTCCTTCTTCGAACTTCACCTTGTGCTATTCTGGGCACCTTCTCCTGTCCCCCCAAACAGGCATTCAGGTCCCTGAGGCCAGGGACCATCTCTTAGACCTCTGTGTCCATGCAACGCCTTGTAGCATATTATCCTGGTTATAGTAAGTGCTCAATAAATATTTATAGGATGGTTGGATTGGTGATTTAGCAGACACTAATAGGTTGCCCACTTTCCTGATTCTCCTAAACAGGAGAACCTCTCTGTGTGGCAAGCAAGCAGACAGCAATTAGGTACAAATGCTGATTCCTGTGGTCCCAAGGCAGCATGTCAAGTTACAGGTGTTTCGCTGGCCTCTAATGAGTGCTGTGTCCAATCCCTACAAGACAGCCAATTCCCTGAACTGGCTTTTCCCTGGGGCAGGTCCATAGCCTGCCTCTGGCACTCTCCTCAGTCACCAAAAGCCAGATCTGGGGTGGGGGGGCAGCCCTTGCTAGAAGTGGGGTGCAGGCTGAGGTGGCCTTGAGGAGAAACAACCAAGGGAAATCTGGGCTCCAGGTAGCAAGCATTGGGGCACCCACCTGCTTACCACTGTGAGTGGACAACCACGGATGGAGGGCTTTCAGCAGGATGTGCATCATCTGAAAACGTGGGCAAAAACATGATAAATGAGTGAAGTAAGTCAGAAAGAGAAAAACAAATAGCATATGCTAACACATATATATGGAATCTAAAAAAAAAAATGGTTCTGAAGAACTTTGGGGCAGGACAGGAATAAAGACACAGACGTAGAGAATGGACTTGAGGACACGGGGAAGAGGTAGGGTAAGATGGGATGAAGTGAGAGAGTGGCATGGACTTATATATACTACCAAACGTAAATAGATAGCTAGTGGGAAGCAGCCGCATAGCACAGGGAGATCAGCTCGGTGGTTTGTGACCACCTAGAGGGGCGGGATAGGGAGGGTGGGAGGGAGGCGCAAGAGGGAGGGGATATGGGGATATATGTATATGTAGAGCTGATTCAGTTTGTTATAAAGCAGAAACTAACACACCATTGTAAAGCAATTATACTCCATTAATTATACTCCAATAAATATGTTAAAAAACATGATAAATGATTTATTAATACTGTATTACCATACATGACAAACTAATAGAACCTGTTTGAGATGTGGTGGCCAGCCTGTACATGTCTGGCACTGAGCTAGAAGCACTTCACAGGTGTTATTTAATTTAATCCTCACACTGTCCTAAAAAATATTTACCACCAGTTTACAGATAAGGAAACTGAGGCTAACAGAATGCCTCTGGCCCATGTCACACAGCTGATTAGAGGCCGAGGCCAGATTTGCACCCAAGTCTATCTGACCTCAAAGCTGGTTCCCTAAGGACCCCCCTGTGTAGGAGACAACTTGTCAAATGCTGTGGAGACCAGGAAAGGGATGGATGTCAGGCCCTGCCCAGAAACAGCTCACCCTGGGTCACAAAGACAAGATGGACAGAGATCCGAAGGTTGGGGAAACCTTGTCTCTAGGGAGCCCAGAAGGCTTCTTGGAGGAGGCGAGCCTGATCCTCTGCAGGCCTGTAGGCCAGTCGGCCCTGCTGGGGGCGACTGGGGGATGGGGGGCCGGCAGGAATGCCCAGAGCAGGAAACCAGGCAGTATCCTGAACCTACCCTGATCCTAGGCTGATCAGACCTGGGTGGGAGCCAGCAAGTGAACTCATTTCCCCAGGCTGGCTCCGAGCCGCGGTGAAAGGACTTGGCCCAGGGATTGGGACTCAGGCTCAGCCCACTTGTCTGGTTTTGCAATAGCGGACTCCTCTGCTGCCCCAGCCTTCCCTAGAGGCTTCCTCCTGCTCTACCCAGCACACTAATCTCCTGCTGAAAGACACAGCCCTCCCGGCATGACAGCCCAGAACCTGGGCTGAGGACATGTGGCACTGGCCCAGTGATCCCTTCCCGGGCCTTGGGGACTGAAAAGTAAAAAGTGACCCCACAAACATCTCCTGCAGAGCGAGAGGGAAGTGATTTAGCTCCCAAGGCCTTGGGAAGCACCTCACCAATGGCCATTATCGTATTATTATTGTTGCCATCATCACTGGCTGGCTTCAGAGTCTCCCACACTTTCTTGAATGACTTTCTTCCCCTTTCCTTGACTCCATTCCCTTCCACCTTTCTCTGTAGCATCTACCTCTCCCACTCGGCTTCCCCTCTGTCCCAGGCTTCAAATTATATCTTCCCTTGTCTTATTCCCTCAGCACCTGGGGAGTCCCTGAGACTCAAAGGCATCCTTTTCTAACAGATTGTTTATCTGTGAGTTAATCTGCTAAATGAGCCCATGCTGACATGTGAGAGAGGCAGGTGGCTCCACATGTGGCCTCTCACACACAGTATGGGGAAGACACAGACCTTACTCTAATACGTGTTTATTGAACAACTATTTAGCGCAAGGCACTGTGGGGGACTTGGTGAATGTCCTCCAAAGCTGAGAAGGGTACTTGAGAAAGATACTGGAAGAGGCATTTCCTGAGCTTAGTTCTCATGTCTGTCTGTCTGTCTGTCTTTGCGATTTGTTCATGTTTTCATATTTCAGCCGTCAGATCTAACTCTTCCCCGGGACACAGTCAGGAGGATACAAGAAAAAGAATGGCAGAGGGAAAAACAAAGAGAGCCCACAGAAACCCAAGCTGTGTATGAAAAAAGAGAGGCAATGTTGAGCTGTGGCCATGGGACTCTTTCCCTTCCAACATCAACCGCGGTGGGGAGGAAGAGGGTGAAGGTTGTCCTCCACCCTTAGTTAGAGCTGCCGGGGATTGTAGAAAGTTCCACCAGAGGTTTGGCCCACAAGGATTGAGACGAGAGCCTGGGTTGGGTTTTAGATATTAGGCAACTGAAAATAAGAGTCATGAGCCCACTCTCTTCTCAATCCCATGGGCCTCCCTGGAAAGCCATGCTCTGGAACAGTCTGGGACCCACAGCGAGAAAAGCCTGAGTAATCACGCCAGTGTAACTAGAGATTCTTCTTATCCATCAATGTGACTCAGCCCTGTGCCACAGTAAACTTTCCTTTTTGTTTCTATGAGCACCGCAGCAGGGCTGGGTTTCCTGCCCTGGAGAGGGACCCGCCAGCTCACTCTGTTCCCTGCAGTCTCCTCTCTCTCCTCCGAAATTCCTGGGAAGACGCCCAGAGCAAAAGCCAAATTGATGCAGAAGATGCACCACGATGTGGTTGGAGCCCAGAAACTCACTGTGAGCACAAGGCTCCTTGGGGGCTTAGCAGCCAGCAGTCCTGCTTGTGTTCCAGAAGCTCTAGGATGGATGTGCCCTCCTAACTTAAGCCAGAAGGACCCTGAGGAGAGCTCTCTACTAACTTGCAGAATGAAGAGGTTTCTTTTATTCCCCCTTTTCCTTTTTTTCAAAAATCATTCTTCGGAAGCTGCTGCGTAGCACAGGGAGATCAGTTCAGTGCTTTGTGACGACCTAGGGGGTGGGATAGGGAGGGTGGGAGGGAGGCTCGAGAGGGAGGAGATATGGGGATATATGTATGCATATAGCTGATTCACTTTGTTATACAGCAGAAACTAACACAACATTGTAAAGCAATTATACTCCAATAAAGATGTATAAAAAAATCATTTTTCGACAGTGGAGAAGCTCTCTAATTTTTTCCTAATTAGGTAAATAATATATACCCTATATTATATTTTTTAATTGAACACCACAAAGAAGTTCAAGGCAAATAAAAATCGCCTGAATTCCCAACACACTGAGCTATCACCACTAATAATTTAATAGCCATCATTTCATTCATCATTATATGCAAATACACACACACACACATATCTTAACATGAAAAGGATGTCACGCATGATGCTTAGTCAGAGACACTTTGACAGTGTGTTTTTGTTTAGGTTTGGTTTAGTTTGGTCTGGTCTGAGCTGGTTTAGTTTGGTCTGCTCTGGACTTGACTGACTTGGTTGGGTTTAGTCGGGTTTAGTCTGGTTTAGTCTGGTCCGGTTTAGTTTGGTTTGGTTTGGCTTGGCTTGTTCTGGTCTGATCTGGTTTGATTGGTTTTAGTTGGATTTAGTTCGGTTTGGTCTGGTCTGGTCTATCTTGATTTGGCCTGGTTTTGTCTGGTCTAGTTTGTTCTGATCTAGTTTGGTTTGGTTTCGTTTACTCTTATCTGATCTGGTCTGATTTGGTGTCATCTGGTTTGGTTTGGTTGAACTTACCTCCCCGGTTCCTTCCTTGGCATGCATCCTCAAGTACCTTTCTTCATGAGGGGACTGGGAGCATAGTTAATTTCACAAAAACTGAGACTTCGCTGTATACATCTCTCCACACCTTGCCTTTCTTTTTCCTGATACCTCCTGGAAGTCCCTCTGAGTCAGTTGGTATAGATCCAACTCATTCCCTTTAATTGTTGTCCAATATTCCATGGTATGTGTGGACCCTATACACTCAGCCATTTGTCCACCAAGAGGCTGTGGCCTGATTTCCCGTGTTTGGCCACTGCACGTGTGTTTCTGTCAATGCCAGTATGCTATACACACCTCCAAGGACAGCATTCACATAACTGTGCCACCCTGCAATTAATATTATCCTGTGGCTAGTCTTCCATTCTGATACTTTTATTCCTATGAGATGCACACCCAACAGTGAGCTTGCTGGGTCAGAAGATATGTGTGTTTTTACTTGTAATAGGTGTTGCCATATTGCTTCCCTCTCCTCAAAAAAAAAAAAAAAAGTTGATAACTTATATTTCCATTGGCAGTATATGAGCAAAAATTCCCATCATCTCCCAATTCCAACAATATCCCATTGTTACTTTGTGTAACAATGTAAGTAACAATTGTGCATTTTCTAGATTGGTAACGAGGCTGAGCATCTTTTCATATGTTTATCAGTCAATTTGGATTTGCTCTTTAATTTTTCTTTTGAGCTGCTTATCTTTTTAATTTAATTAATAAGAATTTTCTATTATAGATTTTCATCCTTTATCTGTCATATGCAATGCACATCTATTCCCTGACCCCAACTTTATTTGCTTTTTTATCTTATTTATAGTATCATACATTTATTTCAAATTTAGTATAGCAATTTAATGTAGTAATTCATCTATTTTTCATTTATAGCTTTTAGGTTTATTGTCTTAGTTTGAAAGGTATTGCTATTCCCTACATTATACATGTTTTCCTAGATTTCAATATTTTTTGTTTTATTTTTTACATTTAGGCCTTTCATTGATCTAGAATTTATTTGTAAATACAGTATAAGAGAAGGATTCAACTTTATTTTCTTTCACATGGATGGCCAGTGATGCCATCATCATTTATTACAGAAATATTCATTCGCAACTGGAATAAAATGTCACCCTTGTCACATATTACAGTCATAAACATTGTGACTCTTCTGGTGCTTTCTGTTGTGTTCTATCCATCTATTCCTGTGCCAGTACTCTTCTGGCTCTGATTGCAGAGACTTTGTGATATGTTTTAATACCCTGTAAAGCCCTCTAGCCTTGTTTTCCAGAAGACATATGAGCCACTGAGATCCCAATTAGAATGGTATTACATTCTTATTATATTAAGTTTTCTATCCAAGAATGTGGGATATCTTTCAATTTGTTCAGCCCTTAAGACTTTAAATAAGACTTTAAGTTTTCTTCATAAAAGTCCTCTACCTGTCTTTTCAAATTTATTCCTAAGTTTATTATAACTTTGATGCTGTTGTGAATGAGTTATTTTCCATTTCTTCCTATGGCTAGTCTACTATTAGTTTAGAAAAAAACCCTACACTTTAAAATAAAATATTTATCTCAGTACCAAGTGGCAAATTTCCTTATTAGCGCTGGGGGTGTTTTGGTTTGGGTTTTTTTTTTTTTGTTTTTTTTGTTTTACTAACTCTAAAATACAAGATGTAATTATAGCATCAGCAAAATGGGCAATTTTATCTCTTTTTCCAAAATTTTATAGAAATTATTTCACTTTCTTGTTTTATTGCACCCATTAGAACCTCCAAAACAATGTTTAACGATAGTGGGGACAGTGTTCCTGATTTAAATGGAAATGTTTTAACATGTCACCATTTATAATATTTGCTGTTGTCTTTTGATAGTTATATTAACTGTTTCCTTCTATTCTTAGGTTTGGTTTTTTTGGTTTTTTTTTTCAGTACGTGGGCCTCTCACTGCTGTGGCCTCTCCCGTTGCAGAGCACAGGCTCCGGACGTACAGGCTCAGTGGCCATGGCTTACGGGCCCAGCCACTTCACGGCATGTGGGATCCTCCCAGACTGGGGCACGAATCCGTGTCTCCTGCATCGGCAGGCAGACTCTCACCCACTGCGCCACTAGGGAAGCCCCTTCTTAGGATTTTTATTAGGAAAGGCTGCTGAATTTTACTGAATGTCTTGTCAACCTCCATTGATCTGATCACATTTTCTTCCTTTAATCTGTTGATGAATATAGAAGTAGAAGTCTAAATAAAACATTAGCATTGTAACAAAAGAATAATATACTTTGATCCAAGGGTTTATCCCAAATATCAATATGTAAGAATATGTTGGTATCTCTATTCACAAGTTAGATTATTTAGTTTTTGTTTTTGTACTGCTTCGGGTTTTATGTATTAGTTTACAGCATTGATCTACTCAAGTTCTTCATCTCATTGCATCTATTTTTGCTTCACCATTTCTTCTAGTTTTCAAATTTGTTGCTGTAGTCACACCTTCCTTTGCCTACAATTGCTCTGATTCCTTCTACACCTGTGATCACACCTCCCTTCCTCAGGGCTGGTCTTCTGTACCTCTGCTCTCATTTTCTTTTCCCCTTGGGCACATTTTTTTTCTATTTTCATTGGGCTTTTCAAAAATAGGAATGATGGTTAACACTGAAATCTGGCTATTTAAAATCTTACATACATGTTTTTACTAAGTGAAGTAATGTGGTTGCTGTCCCATCTTGACCCGCCTTGATTGACACAATTCCTTGGGTGTTCTGACTCTTTCACCTGAAAAGGTGACACCCCCGCCACCACCACTGTGACAGAAGAGGCCCCATGAGACTGTGAGTTTTTTCCAGATGAGAACTCTCGGTTCCTGATTCCTGGCAGAGGCCTGGGCCCTGCTGGCCCTTCAGGAATGTTGAGAGGAAGGATGCAGGAAAAGTTGAATTTGTCCCCTAGGATGGTTCTAAAGGAATGGGAGAAGGGAAGAGGTGTTTCAGTCACGCTCTTGCTCTCTCCTTATTACAAAGGCAATATTTACTTATTGAAAAAAATTAGAAAATATGGATAATCAAGAAGAACATTTAAAACCACCCACACCCCCACCCCACACACGCACACCCAGAGATTAAATGTCACTAATACACACCACTGTTGAGGTGGTGGTTCATGGCAGCCGGGGCTCAGCATCAATAGACAAGCTCCACTAGCCACTCTGGTGGGACCTCAGGCAAGCGAGTCCACCTCCTGATCCGCATTTTCCTCATCTGTAAAACAGAGAGAATACTTCACCACACAGGTTTGTTATAGGATCAACTTAAATAATATTTACAAAGCACTTGATACATAGTAAGAACTCAAGGGACAGGTATTATTAATAACATACTTTATATGTCCATTCAGTCTTTTCCTCTATGCAAATCTACATGATATAGACACATACACCTATGCAGTAAAAATGGAAGCTGGGTCCCGGTACATTTCTAGAATAAGCAGTGAATGCTCTTATTTCACCCCAGCACATGAGTTGGCTTGCTTTCTACACCCTCAGTCCACACACAGCATGCACGCTTCTCCTTGGCGGTCAGACTGGAGCCTGCCTCTCACTTCAAGGTGTGAGCTCCTCCTAAACTCACCTGGGGGTTATTAGTGGACAGGATCAAAGGAAACCTAGTTGATGTTTTTTCCTTCAGTGTGACCCATGTGTTCTACATCTTACTCTTTAGTGCAATGATACTTGTCAGAATGAAGCAAGAGTTCACTGTTTCCAGCATCACAGGGTATAAATAATTTAAACGCACTCCAAAGATACTGTTTTAAGCTGGACTGCCCAGACAGGCTGGACAAAGAGAGGTTGAGAGAGTCATTCTATCCTGTCTAATCCTGCAACAGTCTGGGAGGGATCTCAGAGATTCCCTTCATATTTATAAAATATCTAATATTTATAAAATTCTCTTTTCTAAAATTTATACAATTATTTCAACATTTGGTATATTTCTGTCTGTACCATAACACTTGAGCTCTTTATTCAGCTTTCGTTGCCTAGAGTGAGACATGGAGTGGATACTGGTACTGCTTATTGAACAAATGAATGAATGAGTGGGTAATGATCTCCTGCCCAAGCTAGAAAGTAAAAGAGAACTAAATCCAGAGCTAAAATCAGGTCTCATGACCCCTGACCCCAATTCTGATATCTTTCTGTCTTTTCACTAGGATAAATTATATCCTATACCAAACCCAAACAGCTGTTTTCAGTCCTGTTCACCCTCCATTCTTCATTTAGCACATAGTCATTGGGCACCTACTGTGTGCCAGGTGCTTCCTGTAATAGTTACATGGACAGAAGTGTGAGTGATGACCTTGGCCATTGCTCTTATCAGAGAGTCCAAGTCGTCCAACCCATGCTTCCTGGGGAGAGCCCGCTTCCCTTCTCACCCAGTTCTAGCCCAGCCTGATAAGAGAGTCAGGATATGGAGATGGAGGTAGGAGGGAGAAATATCATTCTAAGGGCTTCCTGTGCCCTGATCCCTTCTTTGGGTGCAGAATCCCAGGTTCTCAAGTCCTTCCCACCAACCCCTCAGCTCCCTTGGTTCCCAGCTATTGCACTTCACCCAGGTTGTGCTGCCTCAGGCTTCAGACCTCTTCCTCCCACTTCCAGGAAGGATCTAAGTCCACCTGTACCCTGTTCGTTGGTCACCTACAGCATGGCCTCTCTCCCCACATGCTTCAACTTCTTAGCACATTCTACCTTATGTTCTGGTTATCCAGTGTGTATCTTATCTCCTCTACTAGATTATCAGCTCCTTGGTCTCAGGACCCATGTCGTATTCATCTTTGCATCTTCAGCTGTGCCTGGCATGGTGCCTCATAGTGAATATTGCTTAATCCTTGTTGAATAAATGAATGGCTGAATGTGCAGTGGACGAGGAAATGTTATCTGATGAGACAGAGGTTAGAGGGAACAGGATTATTTGCTTAGCGTAAGAAATGAACTAGAATTGAGGGGAACAGAGGAGAGAAAAGAGGAAGGGAGAGAGTCTGTGTACATGGCAGGAACCCAGGTCAGTAGAGATGGCCAAGGGACTTTTTTAAGAGCAGAAGAATTTGATATTTGAATCTGGAGTTTATAGGGTGTGATGGAACCATGTTTCACCGTATCCTCAATCTTCAGTGACACATGCTGCACTTATAGAAACCTTATATGAATCATTTTTTTCTGTGGGAAATCAAAGAAATGGAGCGGTGTTGCACATCTGGAGTGAAGCCAGAGGGGACAGGTATGGGGAATCCACAGAATTAATTCATCAGATCCTGGCACTCACAGCCCACGGTGATGAGGAAAAGCTCAAGCTCCCTTCCCCACCAGAATCCATGGAAAAATTAGGAGGGAGAGGGAGGTTCCCACCACGCATGGAATGAGGTTGAGCTTACTGTATTTCATTTGAACCTTAAAGGCCAGGATACTTGATACCTGGCATATGAATGAACGATAAATTAATTATTGCTAAAGTGTTAACGAGCTATAGTAGCTTAGTGCTTACTGTCCTCCCCCTCCCCCCCAAAAAAACATTTCCAATGGCCATCAGTGTCTCATGGAGTGGCTTCAGGGTCCATGAGAGAGATGCTTTTGAGCTGAGACAGTTATCTGAGGGTTCTTTAAGTGTATGAGTTCTGATTCCAAGGACCTTTTTAACCCTACCTTGCTAGATAAGTCACTGTCCCAGTGAAGCCAAAGATGAGTGGCTAGAAGTATCTGACCGTTGTTACACGCTGCCAACCAACCCAGTGGGCACAGCAGGAAGCTAGGCATTAAAATGATCTGATTTCAAACCCCAGTTCATGAGTTCATGTGAGTCTAAGCAAGCCAGTTCATATCCTTGAGTTTCTGTTTGCAGACCTGTCAAACTGTGGAAATGTCACTGTCTGTGCCAATGACACAGTGTTATAAACCAGGAAGCTTGGGCTTCCCTGGTGGCGCAGTGGTTGAGAGTCCGCCTGCCGATGCAGAGGACACAGGTTCGTGCCCAGGTCTGGGAAGATCCCACATGCCGCGGAGCGGCTGGGCCTGTGAGCCATGGCCGCTGAGCCTGCGCGTCTGGAGCCTGTGCTCCGCAACAGGAGAGGCCATAGCAGTGAGAGGCCCACGTACCGCAAAAAAAAAAAAAAAAAATCAGGAAGCTCTCTGGGAAGCCCAAACAAAGGGCTGGTTCTGCCATGGGCATAGATTGTATTTTACTTCATTTTAAACACAGTCCTTCATCGAAACAACCTAAATGTACATCAACAGATGAATGGATAAAGAAGATGTGGCACACGTATACAATGGAATATTACTCGGCCATAAAAAGGAACAAATTGAGTTATTTGTAATGAGGTGGATGGACCTAGAGTCTATCATACAGAGTGAAGTAAGAGAAAAACAAATACCATATGCTAGCACACATATATGGAATCTAAAAAAATGGTACTGATGAACCAGTGGCAGGACAGGAATAAAGATGAGGACGTAGAGAATGAACTTGAAGACACGGGGTGGAGGGGAGGAGAAGCTGGGATGAGGTGAGAGAGTAGCACTGACATATATATGCTACCAAATGTAAATAGATAGCTAGTGGGAAGCAGCCACATAACACAAGGAGATCAGCACAGTGGTTTGTGACGACCTAGAGGGGTGGGATAGGGAGTGTGGGAGGGAGACTCAAGAGGGAGGGGATATGGGGATATATGTATACATATAGCTGACTCACTGTGTTGTATAGCAGAAACTAACACAACGTTGTGAAGCAATTATACTCCAATAAAGATATAAAAAATTAAAAAAAAAAAAACCACAGTCCTTGGTTTCCATGGGCAATCTTGATTCTGCTCCACACTCAGTTCCAAACAGAAAGTGGGGAAGTGCGTGGAAGTCGTGGAAATAGATGTGCAGGCAACTGGCTTCAAGAAGTGATGACAGAGAACAAAAAAGGTCACAAGGTGGGAATCTGAAAAGACAACAACTCTGAGAACAAGACAGACTGAGCTATTTATAGGGCTATAAAGCTCCGTCACGCCATAAAACTTAATAATCCCTGGCAGGATCTCTGGGGAGGTAATGGGCAACCGAGCAGTTCTGGCCAAGTAAGTGATGGCTCAAGCCAATTACTAGGTCCTTCCTTAGTGCTCGAGCACACTGCAGACAGTGGCTTGTGTTCACAGGGATGGCCTTGCAGCACCAAGAAGAAGCTGGATTGTGTTGCTCCATGTTTACTAAGGAAAGTACGTACTGGTGAAGCATATTTTAGAAAGATTTTTGTTAAAATGGTAGCAAGGGGAAGTGGGAAACTCATGCAGACGTGGATTCAAACCCAGCTCCATCCTAACCAGGCCACTGAAGTGTGCAAGTTAACACCTCTGAGCCTCAGTTTCCTTATTGGCACGATGCGAATAGCAAGAGCCACCTCACAGAATTGTTGAGGGGCTTCGATAACATAACATAGACTGCAGCCAACACACAGGTTGCCCTTAAAAGACTAGGTTTCAGTGATCAAGGAAATTTGCAGATCTAAAGCGCGGGACCCCTGCCACAGGGCTGGGTAAATGAAGCATTGCATCATTATTGCCACTTGCATTGCTGCTGCTGCTGCTACTACTGCTAACCCTAACCTCGTTGTTACTCCACCCCATGGAGAGAATAAGGGGCAGCCGTCGACCATAAGGGCAGGAAAGAATTTATCAGCTGAGGTAGGCTGTCAGTTCACAGACTCCTTCCTCAGTGAAAACTGCTCTCACCACAGGCCTCTCCCAGGCAGCTGGTCCCTCCCTGCTCTGCTCTGCCCAGACATTTGTCCACACTTCCATTAGTCAGGCTTTCCGATCTTCTTGGAGGTGCTTTTTAACGACGGGTAAGAGCAGTCCATTGCATTCAGGAGGACTATGTATATCCCTGGCCAAGATATTTTACTTCTCTGTGCCTCATTTTCCAAATCTGTAAATGTGGCATCATAAATTACCCATCTCATAGGGATAGTATGAGGATGAGTTGAGTTCTTACACATAAATTTCTTGGAGCAGTGCTTGGGGGCATAGTAAGTGTCGCCAAGTATTAGCTAGTTATGATGAGGATGAGTTATATATACTATGTATATATTTATGTGTGTGAATATATAAATGACACCTCATACAAATGGACATTGGGTAAGTGTTTTATAAATGAAAGTAGATGGGCTGGGAGAAGCTCTGACTACTTCAGTGAATTGCTGGGTAGCTTTGCTAGAGGGGCTGTGACCTTTCCTTTCTAATCAATAGGCTTCTGGTGGTGGGGAGAGGGTTGTGAAGCAGAAGACACTGAATCCCTTTCTTGATTTTACGAGACTCCCTGTCTTGTGATAGCACAGAAGAGGAATTCAGAGGATGGAGACCCTTGCCGGAGGCATTCAGGAGAGGAATTCCATCTGCCGTCCTATATAAACGAACAACGCGGCAGGGGCTAGTCCCTTCTCTCCATAGGAAACCACTTGTTCCCGTATTTTGTTTTTGCCCTCCTCTGCCTTTATAGGATGATAAATCACTAAAATGTGATGTGGCTTCAAAAAGCTAACGGTGCATTTTTTTTTTTAACATCCAGCTCAGCAGATCTTCACATGCATGGGAACTTGCTGTTCCACAGAGACTTGAAAAGGTCCCCAGGAGCCCTCCCCCCATCAGAGCTGGAGCAACGGCCTCTTGTGCAGGTCCCATCCCCCTCTGCTCAGGGACTAAGAGAGACGTGGGGAGTCTCTAAATGACCTGCTAAGAGCAGGAGGCACAGCTAGGAGTTAGAGAGACTTGGACTGAAATCTCAGTGCTGCCACGTTCTGGCTGTAAGAAATTGGATGAATTGCTTAAATTCTCTGAGCCCCCATGCCTACATCTGTGAAAGGGGGACCAAATCCCCCCCTCCAAGGACTGTTGTGTGGATTAAGTGATAGCTAGTCATAAAGCAATTAGCACATGGAAGAGACAGCCAATGTGTGGAGCTGTCTTTGGCCTACATAGGAATGTATAGTCCCTGGAAAGACGTTCGTCCTGAGTTGAGTCCTTTCATGCCAATGCCAGCCCATGGACGCGTCCTGGAGTTTGTGCACATCATTTAAGCGCTCTGCCTCAGTTTCTTCTGTGCAACATGAAGATAAAAATAATTATCCAGCTTACTTCCCAAATTTACAAGAAGGTGGAAAAGTTTATGAGTGTACTTTGAAAGTTCTTCGAAAAAGTAAAAACTGTTTAACTTCTTTTTTCTAAAGTATCAACACCAGAATTTCTTTGAATTAATCAAGATTTGCACTGTGGCCTTTGATAGACCAAAGTAGACCACCACTCACAGATGAGACTTTAACTCATTAGAGGCACATTCAGAGAAAAGCCTTGCATGACTTTAATTCTCACTGCAGTGTCCATGACTGATAGCAGAGCCTTTATAGAGAGAAGATTTTGATAGAGCAGAGGAGGGAGTGAGCACAGAAGCATCTGTGGGCTCAAAATATGCTCCCCAGAGGGGCACCTGAGAACATCAGAAACACGCTTTGCCCAACTCATCCATAGCCTTTAGGCTGGTCTGGACACACAGTTGTTCTAATTCCTGTGTTATGCTGTCCTCTCTCAGGACCAGCTGCCTCCATCATTTATAAACGGAGAGGCAAGAAGAGCTGGTTATTAAAAGGTATCTCGTTTCATAAACAAGTGTTCTTGCTACAAATATTCCAGCAACAGGCTGCCTAGTGTCCCCAATCTACCGAAATCCAGGACAAGTGTTCCTGCCAATCTCCAGCCATCCATCTGTCCGGCAGATCCACAAATCATCATGGAAGTTAAAGAGCTGCTGGTGGTCGCAGCAGGGTGACCTGGATCCTCCCTCTCACCCATCAAAGCCCCCTGGCCCTCAAGTCCCACAACAACAGTTCTTCTTCTTGTCATCAGGCCCAGGTGATGAGCTCAAAGAATGCCTCAGAGGGAGCCAGGAATGTCTTTGTCTGGCTTGGCAAGTGGCTTGCCTGCCCTACGCTGGTCAGGATGTGGGAGTAGAGAACTATTTTTGTTTCCTTCTGGAAATGACCACAGTGACCAGGGCCAGCCACAAATCTGTTAACTGCCCTGAGGGAGATTTGCCTCCCTTCAAAGGACAGTAGGAGGAAAGCTTGTTTGGGAAGCCAAAGTGTCTCCAGGTGCCACATTCTACCCCCAGGCCACAAAATGAAACCAGGGGGGCCTATCTGGATGAGAATGAGACTCTTCACTAGATTTTCAGACCCCCCCACCCCAAGCCTCTGCTGTTACCAAACCAAACTCGGGTCCACTTGCCTATGCAGTAAAGCCAATCTCCTGACCGGGCTGTGGTGAAGGACAGTGCAGTGTTTATTGCAGGCAACAAGCAAGGAGTTCAGGGCGGCTAATGCTTAAAAGACCCCAACTCCCCAAAGACTTTCAGGGAAGGGTTTTTAAAGACAGGGTGAGGGAGGGGTTTTTGGGGTACATGATCAGTTCATGAACAGTCTTCTGATTGGTTGATGGTGAGGTAATCAGGGGTCGACATCATCAACTTTCTGGTTCCAACCCGTCTGGGGTCTCCCTGCTTGTGGTCAGCCTACAGTTAACTTCTTCCACCTGGTGGGAGTTTCAGTCTCTGCAAAACAGCTCAAAGGCTGTGGCTCAGGATATTATCTCTAGCCCTTGAGGAGGAACTAAAGGTCCTTGACTTTGTTTAATGGCTAAACTATTTTTATTTTTGCCTTCCTTGCCTGTTCTCCTTTCTTTCTTCATTTTCTCAACTTCTCTGATTAAATGTACTCTTTGGAACTCAGGGAAGCGTAGGAGGCTACAGTTTTTGAGGCAGGCAGAGGACATGGGTGAGGAAGGCTGTTCTGGGAAGGTTCCATAGGGTCCTGCTTGGATACACTGCCACCATGGCTATCGGTGACTGACTTTCCCACTGGTGCTTCATTTATTCAATCAGTCAGTGATGTGTGCCTGGCCCATTGTGTGCCGGGCACTGTGCTGACAGAGAGGAGAGGGGTCTATGGAAGGATTCCAGTTCCACATCCTCCAGTTTTACTTCCCGGGTCATGAGGAGGTGGGAGGGGGAAGGGAGATTGCTACTGTCTTTGGCCCCAGAAAAATGCTTCCACTCCCATGTGAAACGCTTTCCCTCAGTGAGCTTCTGCAGAGGTGGAACAGGTTGAAACCTTCTAAAGAGTTTCTGTTAAATTCTCAGAGTACAGAGAGGGAGGGGGGAGGATGAATGGAACTATGATTTATTCAACTGCTATTTGTTCAACAAATATTTAATGAGCCAGTATTATGTGCCAGGTAGTGTGCCAGCAATGAGAAAACAGGTGGAAAAGAGCTATCCCCTGACCTCAGGGGATTTGATAAGCTCAGATGCTGAATTCGTGGTCCACTGGTTCCCAGGGAGTAGCACCCCACCGCCTACCCGACCCCTTCCTTCCTTCCACTGCCAGTCATGTTATTAAAAAATGAAAGCCTAAGGTAATTTGCTCTCCCATGTCAGCTAGGAGCACTTAAAACTCCCACAGGCTAAAAGTTCACACTAACAGGCAGGATTAATTAGTAGTTGTCATGGAAATGGAATATCATTAATTATACAATTTGAAACTGTTCAAGTCCACTTGCACCAAAATCACATCCTGAAACTACAGCATCACAAAACCTTCACACACTCTTGACTCATATTTGAGTCATGTACAACACTTAAGTATTAAATATTATTTGCAAAACGACCAGTATTGTCCATTTGTTTATGTGCGATGGGGTAGGAGAGTTGGTGCTCCACACGCACAAGGGTGTCTAAGCATGTGGCCCATTATTCACACCTAACACACATCAGTACATCTGTTTTGAAATGCCGTTGCATCCAGACTGTTGTCTAGTGGATAAAGCCTTCTATGGGCCCCATAAAATGTGCAAGGTGCCTGCATTAGTCGCTTACTGTTGCATGACAAATCACCCCAAAATGTAACAGCTTGAAACAGCAATAATCATTTCACATTTCTCACAGTTTCTGTGGGTCAGGAATTTGAGAACAGCTCAGCTGGAGGCTCTGGCTCAGGGTGTCTCCTGAAGTTGCCGTCCAAGTGTCAGCTGGAGCTGTACCTGAAGGCTTGATTGGGACTGGAGGATCCTTATCCAAAGTGGCTCACTCTTATGACAGTGAGTTGATGCTAGCTCTTGGCCAGGGGCCTTTTCCCTCCATGTGGGCCTTTCTGTGGGGCATCCTGAGTGTCTTTAGGATATAGCAGCTGGGGCTTCCCTGTTGGCGCAGTGGTTGAGAGTCTGCCTGCCGATGCAGGGGACATGGGTTCGTGCCCCAGTCCGGGAAGATCCCACATGCCGCGGAGCGACTGGGCCCATGAGCCATGGCCGCTGAGCCTGCGCGTCCGGAGCCTGTTGCTCCGCAATGGGAGAGGCCACAACAGTGAGAGGCCCGCGTACCGCAAAAAAAAAAAAAAAGATAAAGCAGCTGGCTTCATCCAGAGCGAGCAATATAAGAGACCAGGGCTGAAGTGGTAGTGCCTTTTAGGACCTATCCTTGGTCCTAATTGTCATTTGTATGATATATATTAGTCACACAGGCAGCCCTGACTCAGTGTGGGAAGGGCTCATACAAAGGCTTGAATACCAGGAGATGTAGATCCTCGGGGGCCATGTTGGATGCTGGCTACCACCAGTGTTGATCATTGCAAATGCTTCCTCTGCTCTCCAGCGTAGTCAGGCAGCAGGATATTCCCATCCATCAAATCTCTGCACATTTGAGTGAAGCTATGTGTAAATTGATGCATTTCAGAGCATTCTGTAATAATAAAATAGATAATACCAAAACAGCAGTGAATACTATTTGGACTGTTTTCGGACATTCAGAGGTCTCTTGATTCCAGAATCTACAGATAATCACTATTAACATTTCAGCATATGTCCTTCCAGGTCTTTTCCATGTCCTTTCCAGTGGTTCTTCTCCTAACAGCATTTAAAGGTGTTTATGTCTGTCCCATCCTAACACCACCTTTCCTTATCCTCTGTTTCCCTTCAGCTGTTACCTTATATCTCTTATCACCTCCACAGTCTAGCTTCTTAAACAGCTTGGCTAAACTTCTCGCCTCCCGATCGCTCCTCACACCACTTAAACGGGCTTCAGTCCCCACTGTTCCATGGGAGTTGTCCCTACCACAGTCACCCATGACCTTCTCATTGCCAAATCCAGTGGACACTAAGTCCCTTTCTTTTCTGACCTCTTAGCGCCATCTGATGCTGTTGACCACAAATCTCCCTTCCCTGGTTTTTCTCTTACTTCCCTGACTGCTCCTTATCCGTCTCCACTCTAGGCATTCTTCTATCCACCCCTTAAATGTTGGGGTTCCTCAAGCCTCTGTCCTAGATCACTTCTCACTCTACACGTGTTGCCAGGGCAACCCCGTCTATCTCCGCACCTTCATTTACCAGCTATAAGCCAGTGCTTTTTAAATCTACGTCTCTAGCTCAGACGTCTCTCCTGAGCTTCAGACCTATATAACCAACTGTGTGATGAGTATCTTTGGTCACGTCTCGAGCTCAACGTGTTGAAAACTGAATTTATCATTTCCACCGGCTCCGCCAGTGTCCTCCCATCTCAGTAAACAGCACCTTTATCCACTCAGTTGCCCAAGCCAGAAACACAGGCATTAATTATCCCTGACACCACTCTCTCCATCTCTCACATTCATCAGTCACCACGTCCTGGGGATTCTACCTCCAATATATCTCTAAAATCCGTTCACTTTTCTCCATCCCTTACTGTCAGCTCTCAGCAGCTCTTAACTGGTCGTCCTATCTCCAGTCTTGCCTCATCATTTACTTAACCACTCTTCTATCATGGGATGTTTAGGTTTCTTGTACATGATTATACTTAAAAAAATTTTTTTTTTTTGTTACCTGAGCTCTTTGTTAGATTGGGTTTTGATTTCATGATGTTAATATATTTGCCTCTAAGGTATGCTTTACAAATAAAGAATCAGGAATAAACATCTGATCCCCTTCTCTCCAGACCAAATCTCTCTCCAAAGTCCTGTGTGGTCTAGATTCCAGGGGAATGGATTTCACTATGTTCCCAGGAGTGGACACACTATTCCTCAGCCTGACAAAGCCCTCTGTAACCCAGGCTGGCCGCATCTAGCCAGCCCCGTTCCCAGCCACACACTCTTCCATTCTCTTATGCATCTGGTTGTTCCTTCATCAAGTATTTATCTAGTGCACATAAGGCACTGTGCTAAGAAATATCCTCACTGTAACAGGTCTGTATCCTCATGGCATGCTCCACCCTACCTCCAAACTACATTTGATTTCTGATTCTGGACCTTTGCTCACCACCACCCCACCCTGCTCCCTGGAATGTCCTCTTTCATCCCCTTCCCAATAGCCTCGTCTTTCCCATCCTTTGATGTAAGCCTACCTTCACTGACCATCCCAGACCACAGTGATCCCTATACCTTTCTTATCTCTTCTCTCATTTCAAAACGTAATCAATGTATCTTGCATTGCTATTTTATTATTTCTCATATCAATAGTTCTAACTGTAGCTGTATCAGTACTGTCTCCCCATCTGGATTTAGACCCCTGGAGAATCAGAATCATACTTTTTTTTCCTTTCTAGGGAATTACTTAAGTAGGAAATTCCTTATTAGTAGCTGATTAATTAACTAGTTAATTATTTTACTTCTCTGAGCCTCGAGGTCTTCATATCTAGTACTAGATGATAATTCCAACAATTTAGGGTGGTTGTGAGAATTAAAGATGGCAACAGATGAGAAAAAATATCCTATTGTGCCTGGCACACAGAAGGTGCCCAGTAAATGTTAGTTCTCGTCCCTGTAATGTCTAATCCTGGGCTGAAAACACAGTAACTAAAAGTACTTACTTGTAAAATGAATGAATGAATGAATCGGTAAATGAATGACAAAAGGCTGAAGGAATGAAACAATGCATTCCCTGTCAGAGAAAGAGAGGGACTTTCCTTGGCTGGTATGGGAGTGTATTCTGCCAGAGGAGAGACTGTAGATAGATTTCCTGCTCGGCTCCAAGATCATGAAATGTTGATTAATGGGAAATCAAGTGTGATTTGGGTATTTCTGCTGCAGCCAGCTAATTTTTGTAAGTTTGACTGAATTTGTGATCTGTCAGAGTTCCCAGAAGAAAGTAGCAGGCACATGTTTCTTATAAACTGAAAAGAAATTCTTGTGTAAATTAATTTTCACTGGCATAGATCTGGCTCCGGGTACCGTAAGAAATGAGAATATGTTGGTTTCAGAGCCCAGGCTATAAATAGTTATCCCCTCACTGTCACTGGTGTTTGTAGAAACTCCTTTTTCACTAATGGTCATTCCATTTGTTTTGAAAAAGACATCAAATGGTCCAAAAAGTCTTGAAGGTCATGACATAAAAGGCCTTTGGGGAGGAGGACACTAAGAAGAGGGGGTGTCATCTCCAGATGCTAACCATTTGGTTTTCTAGCTTCACACGTTGAGTTCATGGTATTAATTTTGCGTTTTTCGTGGAGGGAATGACTTTGTGGTCAGCTGCAGTCAGCAGTGACAGTTAACCCCTGTCCTCCTATCTTCACCACAGGAGGTGACAGAGGTGACAGAGATTTCTCCATTATTCCCCTGATCCCCTTCTTCATTCCCTGCTCCCCTCTCCTCCCCATTCCTAACAGACCTCCCCATCACCCCACACCATATCTTCCCAACTACATGGAATGTTCTCGAAGAAGGGGGATCATGATTAAGGACTGCAGTCTTGGCACATTGACCCTCCATACATGCATGAACAAATTGGAGAAATTTATTTTACGTGGCCACGAAATGGCAAATCTGGAAGGGACATCACAGATCACCTAGTTCAGGGACTCCTCAGCAGGGTCCATGAAATTCTAAGGGATCTGTGGCTAGAATTCAATGAGTCCACACATTTGGATGAAAAAGGTTTAAAATCTTTATTTTCATTACTGAAATTTAGCATTTTCTTGAATTACAAATGAAGGTAACACCCCACAATAGTGTTGGCACTATCTGTGACTTTTTCACCAAAGAAGTCATACTCGTTTTTTATATCTCATTATAGATATTGCAAAAATCTCAAAATAATCTTTTATTTTCAACATTACTTCAAAATTACAGCAAAATGATAACATTATAAGTAAAAAATTACTTGCCACCAGATCTCATTTGATGCGTTAGTAAAGAAGCATATCTATTATTATGTCAAGTATTTATTCTTTATTTCGATTATATTGAAAGTTATATCAACATAATTGGTTTCTTCTGTAATCCTTGGTATTTTGTCTCATGCATTTAACAACATTCTACTGAGAGGGGAATCCATAGATTTCATTTGACTGCCAAATGGGCCACAGGACAAAAAAGGTTAAGAAAGATCTAGTCCCTGGAAGCACAAAATTTGTCTCACACCATATTCCAGGATCTCTGAGAAAGATAATGAAGACACATCAGGATGCAGAGGGAAAGAATACTGTGATCGATTAGCAGTGTCTGTCAGGGGCACAATATGAAGAAAGTGGTAGAATGGAACTGCATACTTTCCAATCTAGGCCAGTGCTGCAAATACAACTTTGTGCAACGATGGAAATATTTTATCTGCACTGTCCAATATGGTGGCCACTAGCCTCACATGACTTTTGAACACTTGAAATGTGGCTGGTGCAACTGAAATTTTGAATTTTTAGTTCTATTTAATTTTAGTTAATTTACATTTAAATACCAGCTGTGACTAGTGGCCACTGCACTGGACCACACAGCTCTAAACTAATCCCACCAACACCTACCTTAGTCACCTCCCACTCCACCCCACCCCCTCTCATGGAGGAGGAACCTCGACCCAGAGAGAGATGGCCTTTGCCAAAGGTCATTGGACCCATTGGTGACGAACGCACATCTCTCTACCTGCCAGTTTGGAGTTTTCTCACTTATACAGCATTTCTAAACTATCATTTAGCAGGATGTTCATTCCCTGAATAATGCCCAGTGTGCCACTAGAGAAGAAGTTATTCAAAGTTATGTAAGTCCTCTTGGTAAAACAAGATAAGGCACTATCTCTTCATTGCCGTGAGGTCTGATTTAATGATTTCCTTTTTGTTTATGTCAGTTTGAAGGGCAAAGGGTGGAAATAGGAATTATTTTGCTTTTTTGGTCTGCTAATTTGCTTTAAAAAAATGTTCACAGATATTCTGCATAAAAGTATATTGTTTGCTGTTTTGCAATCTCCAAACACTTAAGTAACCTGCTGTAAGCCAGACTGTTTCTGAGGATGATTCACGCCCCAGAGCAGGTCCCCATCTTGAAGATTCAGGGTTAAAGAACACAGACTGTACCGTGCCCACTCTGTTTGCAGGAGGGGCCTGTGTTGATGAAGAATTGGTGGTGAGGAGGCCTGAGGCGGGGATGCATTCTGATGAGGTCATGGGGAGGGAATGCCTTCCTCTGCAGAGGTGGGAGCCTGGGACAGCTGCCAGGAGTGTGGTCTGGGAAGCACAGCCCTGGGACAGAGGAACAAGAATCATGCATTTGCCCTGCTCATTAGAAATCTTTGGGGGCCTCAACAAGCTGCTTCATAGTTTCACCCTCCTGCAAGCTCAAGCCTCAAGAAACAAAACAAAACAAAGACAAAAACAAAACAAAACAAAACAATGGCCTTTTCTCCTGTCTTGGCTAAGAGAGGGCTTAACCTTGAGTTAACTTTGCCGATCTGACCGCAGCTAAGGCCTGCCACAACTCAAAGCATTCATAGACAGCAAAACTGGCCAACACACTGATTATAATGTTTTCTAAAGTTTCAGTGGTATATAAACAATTTTCAGAGACTTCTTACTGTGAACCAGCAGGCCCTCCTCCAGACATGCTGAATCAGAATTTTTGACGATGTGTCCTAGGTATCTAGGTCTTAAACAAAGCTCCCAAGTGATTCTGATGTACAGTTAGATTTTAGGACTGCTGGCCTAAAAGATGACATCCATACCCTTAATCCTGGCATCCAAGGCCTCTGGGAGCTGGCCCTGCTCTATACAGGTGGAGCATCATAGTGGGAAACATACAAATTGTGTAGTAATTGTCAACTGAAAAAAAACACACACACACAAAAAGCTGAGAGTTCTGTTTTATTTGGAGACCTTACCGAGGACTATAGCCTGGGAATCAGCCTCTCAGATAGCTCTGAGAAACTGTTCCAAAGAGGTAAGGGAGGAACCAGGATACGTAGGAGTTTTTGATGTAGTTGAAGAGCCAAAGATTACTTCTAATGACAAAAACAAATATCTCAAGTTAATGATTTTAATGCTTTTCTATGTGTGGGAAGATACAAGAGTCTGGGCTCACTGAAATTATTCCTTTGATAAGCATCCGAACTATCTAGGGCCAGTATCCTGTTTTTCTCCATCCTGAGTTCCCCTCAGGGTGCACCATCAGGGCTGGTTGCAGTGGCAGGTGGCGGGACACTTTCCTTGTTTACCGGAATGGCAGGCAACGTTTTTGTCCACATAATGATATAAATAACAACAGCTACCATTCATTGGGTGCCTGCCAGGTGCCAGGTATAGGACTAAGAGCTGTAAGTGAATGACCATTTAATCTGCACGTTGGCTCTATTATTACCATTTTACAGATAATACTCTGAGGTTTAGAGTGGTTAAATAATTTGCCCAGGGACACACAGTCAGGAAGTGAAGAAATGGAACTCATCCTGAGGTCTATCAAATTCCAAAGTCCATGCACTTAACCTAGGGTGAGCAACTATCCCAGTTTGCCTGGGACTGAAGGGCTCCATTACACATGGCACCTTCTGTGCTAAAACCAGGACGGTCCTGGGCACACCAAGACAAGCTGGTCACCCTATCTCAACTTGGAGATTTCTGCCTGAGATCAGCTCCACCACTTGTGACCAAATTACATCAGGCAAGCCTGCCCACCCTTGGGTCTCCCAGGTTCCTCGTCTGAAAACAGGAACTGTCACATCTGTCCCAGAAGGTGGCTGTGAGCATTAGATGAGATAGTGCCTGTAACAACATCCACTGAAGGAAGAGGTGAGCTTCCCCGCAGGCCCACCTGGTGGAGCCCTGCGTTGTGTTGCTCAGTATGTGTTTATTTGAAATCTGGAAAACTCTCAGCCATGATCTCCTCAAATAATTCTTCTCCATTCCCTCCGTTCTCATCTTCTGGAACTCCTATCCAGTTGTATATATATTAGCGTCTCTCAGTTAAGCCTACACATCTCAGACATTCTCTTTCCCATTTAAAAAATGTTTTGTGGGGACTTCCCTGGTGGCACAGTGGTTAAGAATCCACCTTCCAATGCAGGGGACACGGGTACAATCCCTGGTCCGGGAAGATCCTTCATGCCACAGAGCTACTAAGTCTGTGCACCACAACTACTGAGCCTGTGCTCTAGAGCCCACGAGCCACAACTACTGAGCCCATGTGCCACAACTACTGGAGCCCGCACACCTAGAGCCCGTGCTCCGCAACAAGAGAAGCCACCGCAATGAGAAGCCTGGGCACCGCAACAAAGAGTAGCCCCTGCTCGCCGCAACTAGAGAAAGCTCACACAGAGCAACAAAGACCCAATGCAGCCAAAAATAAATAAATAGAATAAACAAATTTATTTTCAAAAAAAATCAATAAAAAAATATATTTCGTGACACTCTGGGAGAGGTCCTCGGTGCTCTCTTCTGTCTTAGTCTTTCTTCAACTGTACCCAACTAAACCTGACAGTAGTTATTGAGTTTATCAATAACGACATTTTCATTAGCAGAATTTGTAGCTGGTTTTTCTTCATACCCAGCTGGTCTTGCCTCCTATCTGCCTGCTTTTTGTTTTACAAATGTCTTGGGTTTTCAACTTTCTTTCTCCTTATATCCCTTTGAAACACTTCTGTTTGCTGATTTTGGTGACCGTCTTTCCTGGCATCCCCTTGCCTCCTGGTTTGGAATTGAGGTTTGCAGGTGGCTCTGGAGTTGGAGCTTGCTGTGTTTCACTGTGCGTTCTTCCTCCCTCTCTGTTCCCCATGCTCTGTCGCCATGGTGTTGCCTCCTCTCTGACCCAGCGGCCCCAGTTAACGACCAAGTCTACTACTGATGGTTCTGGCTTCTCTCGGGGGCAGAGACTCTGGCAAGGTGCTGGCATTGCCCTTGACCTGCCTACCTGGCCAGGCCTGCTTCCTTCTCCCTCCCTTGGACGGCAGCTTCCGGCCGGTGGCCGCCCGGGCCATGGCCACTGCTTCCCTTCAGTCTCATTTCACGGGTAGGGGGGTGCTTTCTGGTCCCACATAGGGGGCCTGGCTTTGTCCCTACCTGACTTGGGGTGCTTTTACTCCCCATTATGTCAAAAGGAGCCAAAATGGCCGGTTTTCCTCTTCTGCTCTCAGACCCAGAGCCCCATGCCCCAGCCTCACCTACCCCCACTCACAGGTTCGTGTCCTGTGCTGGTTTTTTTTTTTTTTTCCTTATTGAAGTATAGTTGATTTACAATGTTGTGGTGTTACTTTCAAGTGTACGGCAAATTGATTCAGATAGATAGATAGAAAGATAGATAGATAGATAGATAGATAGATAGATTCCTTTTCAGATTCTTTTCCATTATAGGTTATTACAAGATACTGAATGTAGTTCCCTGTGCTTTAACAGTAGGTCCCTGTGGGTTACCTATTTTATATATAGTAGTGTGTATACATGTGTCCTGTGCTGTTCATTGAACACTGGGATGTTTTACATCTACGTGTTCCTGTGCCTTTTTGGTTTTCTCTTATTTCTAGTCTGTCTTTACTCACCATTTGAGAACAGAAGATCCTGAAAGGATCGTCCTACAAAGCCATCTTGACTTAGGTATTTCCCTGAAATTGTGTTTCAAAAGAAGATTAAAATCAAGGAAGAGTCAAAGTTCTCATGAATGTTTCCTTTGGCACTTAAAATAATAGTCCCAGGCAACCAAGAGAAAGGAACAGGAAGCCACACTGTGATGACAGCATCTTTATGTGATTTTTCCCAGACCAAAGGCACACGGGGTGGACAAGGATAGAGCCCGATGCTGGGGCCTCATCTAAGCATCTACGTTAACTCAGTGCATGATCTTGGCTGCCAGTTATTGAGCTCCTCCTCTCTCGCTGTTAGACTGAGACCTCCCCCACCGATTCTGAAAGCCTGTGGTTCTCTAACCGAAGGGCAGCATAGCCCAGTGTCCTGTGATCCAGAAGCAGTGTCCCAAGTGTTCCCTTCTTACCTACTCCCACCCTCAAATGACTGCCTGGCCACCACCTCCAGGGCTGCCATTCCAGAAACTACAGCACTTACCAAAGTCTGTTTGGGGTCACAGAGAGAAATTTTGCTCAAATGCTACTTAGGCTTTTCATTTTTCTTCTTCCTTTCCCTCCGACCCAAATTTGAATTCCTAACTAGTGTTTCAGAAAGTCCCAGTTGGGAGGTAAAGGGGAATAGGGGTGACTGTCTTCTTTTCCACAGAGGGAGACGTTGCAGCCAGCAAAGTTTCAGGAACTTGCACGAGGTCACCCAGCAAGTGGATAAGGCAGGACTTTTGAAGGCAGGTCCATCTGCTTCCACAGCTGCCCTGCCTCAGCATAGCGTGCCATTCCCAGGCAGATGGAGGGTGGTCCTCTGAGCAGCTGCCATAGTAACAAGGGTCTCTGTAGTATCTCTCCATCCCCATTGATGGCTCTCAGAGCAATTCCTCAGTCAGAAAGCTGCAGGTGACCACGAGTACTTACCAGCAACTCTAGCACCCACCCAGGTTTAGGGCCAACTTTTCTACAAATATCCCACTAAATCTTTTCAATTGGGGCCTCTATTGAAATCCCGGGGCACAGTTTTTGCAGATCAAGTCAAGATCTCTTTCTCCACTCACCATCACTTAACTCTCAGGGCACTGTTACAACCTCAGAGCAAAGCTCCTCTGCCAAGACAAATAGGTCTCTACTTTCTGTTGTTTTCTTGACTTCATAATTCTTGGCTTAGGGCAAAACTGCGAAGCTGGCAGCTTTCATCCCCACCACCCCTGCTGGCTCTGCTCTGCACCCTTTCCTCCCTTCAGAGGCCCTGTCACCCTCACCCCTGCTCCTCAGTCCCACCCCCTCCTCACTCAAAGCTGCTCACACCAGAAAGACAGAGATTTGGGCATGGCAGCAAAAAGGGGACTCTGTCCCAGGGGATTTCCATATTGAAGAGAGTGCATTCTTTAAGCATGCACCTGTCCACCTGTGCGCACATGCGTGCATACACACACACACACACAAGGTTTATTGTTTTTTGATTAGATAATTGACACATGTACATCACAGAAAATTTGAAAAGTACAAAAACTATAAAGAAGAAAGTCAAAACCTGTAATCCAACCATCCAGACAAATCTCCATTAACTCTTTTTTCCTTCCAGTTCTTTGTCTTAATGTATATGCGTATACGCATGCATGGATATATCATACATATATACATTCTAGGGCCTGTTTCAACGCTATCTTGTTTCATTGCTGTGACTGCCAGTTCTCCCTCAGTACCACAGTGCTGACATTATTATTGTTTTATAATCAACTTTAATCCCTGATGGCTCGAATTCTCCATCATCACTTTTTTTTAAACATTTTAAAAATTACTCTTAACTCTTTCTTTTTCCTGGTGAATTTTAAATTTATTTATTTATTTATTTTTGGCTGCATTAGGTCTTTGTTGCTGCACGCGGGCTTTTCTCTAGTTGCGGCGAGCGGGGGCTACTCTTCGTTGCGGTGTGCGGGCTTCTCATTGGGGGGCTTCTCTTGTTGCGGAGCACGGGCTCTAAGCACGCGTGCTTCAGTAGTTGTGGCACAGAAGCTTGGTTGTTGTGACTCGTGGGCTCTAGAGCGCAGGCTCAGTAGTTGTGATGCACGGACCTAGTTGTTCCGCGGCATGTGGGATCTTCCCGAACCAGGGCTCAAACCCATGTCCCCTGCATTGACAGGCGGATTCTTAACCACGGTACCACCAGGGAAGTCCCCTGGTGAATTTTAGATTCATTGTGATAAATAAGCCATTGCTTGTTGGGTTGCAAGTTTATTGCACTTATAAATTAATTGGGTAAAATTGACATTTTTACAATATTCGAATTTTTCGTCCAGAAATATTGTATGTCAGACCTAGATCTTCTTTAATATGTTACAGTAAAGTGAAAAGATTTCCTTCAGATGGGTCCTACATGTTCTTTTTGAGGTTTCTTAATATTTTTAATTTTTTGTTGGAAATTGGGATCTTTCTTCTTTACATGCTTCTGATTTGAATTATTGACTTGGAAAACTTATCCTGCATCTAACCCTTATTCTCTAAATAATTCTAATACTTTATCAATTGACTCCCTCCTTTTCCCCAGGAAGATAATTATACCATCTGCAAATAATAATTTTATCTTCTCCTTCATATGTATAATTTTGTGAGTCACTGTACAACTTTAAGAACCATGTTAAATAATATCAGTAAAATCAGTGATTTTTCTTAATTTACTATGGATTATTTCAATCGATTAAGGAACTATTTTTCTAATCTTAGTTTTTAGTCTTTTTTTTTTTTTTTTTTTTTGCGGTACGCGGGCCTCTCACTGTTGTGGCCTCTCCCGTTGTGGAGCACAGACTCCGGACGCGCAGGCTCAGCGGCCATGGCTCACGGGCCCAGCCGCTCTGCGGCATGTGGGATCTTCCCGAACCGGGACACGAACCCGTGTCTCCTGCATCTGCAGGCGGACTTTCAACCACTGCGCCACCAGGGAAGCCCAGTTTTTAGTCTTTTAAATCGAGATTGGATATTGAAACTTCTCAGATATATTTTCATAATATGTTGAGATTATCATATTTTTCTTATTTTGCTTGTTAATATTAGAAATTACCGTTATAATTTCCTAGCACTAAAGTATCTTTATATTTATAGGATCACACCTACTTTTTCCTGGAGATTTTTTTTTTTTTTTGCGGTTATGTGGGCCTCTCACTGTTGTGGCCTCTCCCGTTGGCATCTTCCCAGACCGGGGCACGAACCCGTGTCCCCTGCATTGGCAGGTGGACTCTCAACCACTGTGCCACCAGGGAAGCCCTTCCTGGAGAAATTTTTAAATGTACTCTTGAATTTGATTCATTGATGTTCTATTTAGGATTTGTACAGCTGCCATAGCACAAGTGAGATTAGTTTACAGCAGCGTGTCCCAAAGTCTGTTTTATGGAACACTATTGCTATGAATTGTGCTACAGAAAAAGGAAGAGAAGGGAAGTCCTGTGTTAAAACTAATTTAGAAAATACTACATATCCCTCTTGGAGATTCACAAGGTATATTCCCATTTTAAGATTCTGAGACAAGCTGGGGTTAAAAAGAGAAAAAAGAGAGAAACTTGGGTTTAAATTCGCATAACCCAGCATTTCCCAAACTGACCATACGAGTTCCTATCTGACATAATTCCTATTAACATCTTGCAGAGCTCATGTCTGAGGCATGCACTTTGGAAACTGTCTTTGTCAGTGTTGACACTGGTTTCGCTGGAAACCTCTTCCATCAGAAGTTCTAATCAAAGGCTTATAATCAATTAAACTCTGTTGCTGCTACCCTACACAATAAGATACTTATTGTTTCTTCCAATTAAAGTTGATGCCTTTCAGTTTCATGATTCTGAGACATTGTCTCACTCCACTGGGTCCCTTTGGGATCTCAAGGGTGCAGAAAAACTCAACCTTCAGAAGGATCCAGTTCGGGGTTGTCTTTATTTAACCTTCCCTCCAAGCTTGACTGGTTCTTCCTTGATCTTCTCCTCAGTTCACGGGACTACATGGTCTGGGCCCTCCACCAGTGATGTCTTCACTCCAAAGCAGCCTGACTCTTCAACTCAAGTGACCTTATGTGGCCTAGGTAACTTTTCCTCCATCCCTTGTCCTGCATCCTGAAGCTGTCTATTTCCACTCACCATCCCCTTTGCTCTCTCTTCTCCTCCCAACTCCAAAATCCCACTTTTTCTATAAATACCCAAGAGATACTCAAGACTGAGAAACACATAATCTTAGTTGCTAAAAAGTTCCCAGAAGCAAAACCCTTCTAGACGTTGCGGGGGATAGATAGATTTACCGTATGGCCTCTGCCCTTCGGCAGCTCTGATTCTTGTGCTGGGGATGAACAAGTATCAGATCATTGTAGCGAACCTTTTGCCCAGTGCCTGGCATAGGAAGAGCTCAGTAGCCATTGACTAACATCACACTGAATAGAAAGTGATAAGTGCCTTATAGAGTTATGTGTATGGTGTGTGGTTAATCTTCTGAAGAATTCACAGAGCAGTGACATTTGAAAGGGGTTTAAAAGGATGAATAGGAGCTCATGTGGTAGAGCAAGGAGGCAATGAAACACTTTGCAGCTGAATCAGACTTTCCAAAACTCTTTCACATACCAACCCCACTCGATCTGCACGACACTGTGAGGTAAACTTCATTGTTTTTCTATTTTTCTATTGAGGAGGTTAAGGATCACTTGCAGCAATGAGCTTTCCCAAATCAAAAGATTTCAGGAATACATGAGTAGCTGTCCTAGCACTCTGATAAGAAACAGCTATTCTTAAGAGGTGTTGAGGTCCCAGGAAAACAAGGCAGGTGTGGTCCCTGCCGTCATGGAGCTCATAGGCTAGATTCACAGAACTTCAGGGCTGCAAATTCTCCCCATGTGGAGGGGTTTTTTTGTTCTTGTTTTTTTTTTTTTGAGGTACGCGGGACTCTCACTGTTGTGGCCTCTCCCGTTGCGGAGCACAGGCTCCAGACGCGCAGGCCCAGCAGCCATGGCTCACAGGCCCAGCTGCTCCGCGGCATGTGGGATCTTCCCAGACCCGTGTCCCGTGCATCGGCAGGAGGACTCTCAACCACTGCGCCACCAGGGAAGCCCCATGTGGAGGTCTTTAGCTCAGCAATTAGAGAAAGAGCTGAAGAAATTGCTTTTTTCCACAGACTGAATCTGGGCCCACCTTTAGCCTAGGAGTAAATGGTGCAGCAGCCAGAGTGTGAGGCCGGCAGACACCCTCAAGGTGGGGGTAGGCAGGGGGCGGGGGGCACCCCTGGCTTACATCTGAACCTCCTGGGGAGCCATAAAGAATACTGGTGCCAGGTGTGCCCTGGACCACTGAAGTCAGAAGCTGGGTTTTGGTGGGAGGGGGTAGTCATGGGTACGTTTAAGTGTCCCACTTGATTCTAATGTGCAACCAGAGTTATAAACCAGTGTTCTGATAGAAAGGTTGGGGCAGTATAGGGACCCAGTTGTGAAGTTCTAATTCTGCTCCTTTACTTCTCTTTCCCCTGTCTTCCTCCTGTATCCCTGCAGCTCCTTTCTGCTGGTCCCATTCTGAGCACCCGCATCGGCTCCATCCCAACTACCTAACATGGGGGCTGAGATGTGCTCCTGGGTTCATCACCACGAAAAGCTTCACTCTCGGATCCTAAGGATGCATGTAAAAGGGGCCTTCTCAGGGAGGACTTAATGGTCATAACGGTGACAGATAAGGCACAGAGAGAGCCAAGGTGCAGTGGGCCTTCGGGTTTCTGTTCAGTCGCACCACAGAGGCAGCCATCTGCTGGGTTAGGGCTGGGCCTGGTGTACAAAGGTAGGTCAGCTCTCACTGGTGAGACTACCTTCTCTCTCCCCACCCCTGCCTCAGATATCTCAGGGGAGTTAGAAGAGATTCATATCCTGCCGCTTGCCCATGGCCAGAATGGCGCCAGGTACACAGCCCAACAGAGGCCGGGGCCTGGAGCAGAGCAGGTGCCAACCCAGCTGGGGAGCTCATTCCCCCCTGCCCCACCCACCTCTCACCTCCCCGCGGGCATTTTCTCAGTGACCCGGAGAAGGAAAAGAAGTCCTGCGGTCTCTGCCCGGACACGTGGTATTATGGGCCTTTGTGCAGCTGAGCCTGCCCTGCCCCAAGACCTTGATGCTCTCCTAGGGCGGGGGCGATTCCCCCAGCCTGCAGCAACTGGAACATGTTCTGGAATTCATCTGGATTACCAGGGACCATGAGAGGAGGTGGGCAGGGACACTGAGCAAAGGTCCCAAAGCGATACAGTCCGGCTTACCTGATGCCAGAGAGTGAGATGTTATGGTGACAGAAGCCAGCTTTAGGACTGTCATCCTATGGGTTGCTTATCACTACTGTTATCTGATTTACATATTTCCATAAGTATTTATTGCACTAGATCCCTCTGGGCTTAAGTCAATGATGTAATGGGAAAAAGGACCCACAGATGAAACCCTGCCTGTGGATGCAGAGCGTTAGATGGTAGACTCCCCAGCCATCAGCCGGATGGAGGTGGGTGTCCCTGCAGAAGTCTGCCTATTGGTCCTCCTTGGCCTGATTTCTTCAACTGTAGAATCAAAAGAGCACTGCTGACTCCGGGGCTGCTCCCCTAGGATGTTGTAAAAGTGAACAAGTTACTGATGGCAGGGAACTGGCAGTCTCTGAGTGGAAAGGGTAATAAATCAAACATTCCATTATGTCTGTTTCCAATTTCTCCTTTCAGTGAATGTTTGCTCATCGTCTACAGCATGTAGCAGCATGCCCCTGCTCTAGTAATGCTAATCTTCTGTGTGTCATAGGTTAAGAGCATAAACTCGGGATCCAGTCTGCTTAGATTTTAATCCCGGCTCTCTACTTCCCAGCTGCGTGACCCTGGGTAAGTTACTTCACTTCTCTGTGCTTCAATTTCCTCATCTGTTAAGTGAAGATAATAATAGTACTTACCTCACAGGGTTGTTATAGAGAATAAACGTGTTAATATATATAAATGGCTTAAAATCGTGCCAAGCACATGATAAGTGCTCAACAAATTTTCACTACGAAGATGATTAATACATAGCACTTTCACATAATGAGTTCACAGAAGCTTATTTATGTTTGGCACCTAAACTCTAACACAGTGTTTTTCTAACTTGTCTGGTGTTTAAAAAACAAAAATACCCAAGGTACTTGTGAAAAATAGAGGTTCCAGGCCACTGCCCTGAAGATTCTGATTCAGCAGGTCTGGAAGGGATCCGAGAAGCAGTATATTTAACAAATGGCCCAGGTGATCCTAATGAAGAGTTTAGGGACTCAGCTGCTACAATGGGGCTAAGAGGCAAAACCTGGCCTCTTCTGGGCTTCCCTGTACTCCCTCTGCCAGTTAATCTGAAACTCCAGGGAAGGGAAGGCTTTTTCACTTTGGAGCTTTGGAAAAGCTCACATTGTCTCCCCCATCCCATTTCAGCAAGAGAGGCTTCCTAGAAGAGGTGGAGGGATTTCCAGGACTGGAACAAAGAGAGAGACCTTGACTCACAGGCAAGAAGATGGTGAGTTATTGCAAGACTGGGGACGCAGGAGAAGACGTGGCCATGACAGGGTGGGCCAGGGGTGCCTAGAGGCACCCGAGTTTGGCACTTCTTTGAGAATTGCATGTGTTTAGAGTCCTGCGCTTCATGGCATCTGGTCAGTCTCTCCAGGAGTCTGTTCTTCCTTACACCCAGGATAAAATCCTGAGGTCCCTGTAAACTACAGGCCCATTCTCCCAGAAATTCAGACCCTGTTCTTGAATCAGGTGTTCACTGATTGAACCACATCTCCTGAGCATTCACCAGGCATTGGGAACACAAAATTGTGTGAGTCTATGACCAAGAGCTTCTCTCTGAGTGTGATTCAGACCTCTCTCCATGGAGAAGCTCGGAAGCTTGGTGTCCCGTGGGAAGGACATGTGAGAAGCTATTAGCAATGCCAAGTGACAAGTGTGTGCTAGTGGTCCACCACCGCTGCCATGGGAGCTCTGAGGAGAGGTGAACTCTTCTGGGGAGGTGAGTGTTGCAGTCTTGGAAGGCTCCTCAGAGGAGTTCAGCCAGTTCTTGAAGGATGAGAAAGTGCAGTCAGAGTGCCAGAGTAAGAAGAGGTATTCTTTTTTTAATAAATTTATTTATCCATCTATTTTTGGCTGTGTTGGATCTTCATTGCTGCATGCCGGCTTTCTCTAGTTGCAGCAAGCAGGGGCTACTCTTCGTTGCTGTGCACGGGCTTCTCATTGCAGCGGCTTGTCTTGTGGTGGAGCACAGGCTCCAGGCACGCGGGCTTCAGTAGCTGTGGCACGCGGGCTCTGTAGTTGTGGCTCGAGGGCTCTAGAGCGCAGGCTCAGTAGTTGTGGAGCATGGGCTTAGTTGCTCCGCGACATGTCTTCCCGGACCAGGGCACGAACCTGTGTCCCCTGCACTGGTAGGCAGATTCTTTTTTTTTTAAATGTATGTTTATTATCAAGATTTATGCCGTGACTTGCAAACCTCAAGGCACTTTTTTCAAATGTATTATTTTTGGCTGTGTTGGGTCTTTGTTACTGTGCACGGGCTTTCTTTAGTTGCAGCGAATGGGGACTACTCTTTGTTGCGGTGTGCAGGCTTCTCATTGCGGTGGCTTCTCTTGTTGCGGAGCATGGGCTCTAGGTGCACGGGCTTCAGTAGTTGTGGCTCAAGGCCTCTAGAGCACAGGCTCAGTAGCTGTGGCACACAGGCTTAGCTGCTCTGTGGCATGTGGGATCTCCCCGGACCAGGGCTTGAACCCGTGTCCCCTGCATTGTCAAGCGGATTCTTAACCACTGCGCCACCAGGGAAGCCCCTGGCAGGCAGATTCTTAACCACTGCGCCACCAGGGAAGTTCCAGAAGAGGTATTCTAATTTTTTAAAAAATTAGAGGAAAGACAGCAAGGTGTAAAAGGGCACAGATGTGGCTGGAATGCAAAGACTGAACATGGGGATGGGAAAGTAGGTTGGTCTGGCTCCCAGAGATCCCTGGGTTCCATGCAAGGCATCCCTCCCTCCCCATGGGGAGAGCAGCAGGGAGAGAAAGCCCCAGGATGACGTCCATCCTCAGCAATGTTCTTCACTTCCACGGAAAATCCAGCCCCTCACTCATCTAGGAACAGGAAGCAGCACTCACTGTAACTGAACCTTCTTCCGGGACTTGCTTTACCCACGATCAAATCCTGGCCCAGTCTCTGCCTGAGGCCAAATTAGGCCCTGGTGTTATGTGCTAGCCAAGTCTCCTCTCGTGAAGTGGGTGTGGCTTCGTGGTCATTTTGTAACTTCCTGAATGCATCTTTGAAGCTTTGGAACAAGCCGGGACCTATCTGTGCCCTCAGATCTCTATGAAGGAGAGGGTATAGTTAGAGCCGTTATCCGCAGTGTGCTGGGCAGGAGGTGGTGGGGGGTGGGGGGGTGGGGGGGTGGGGGGCGGGCTTTAGGATGGGCCCTTGCTCCTGCCCAGATGCCCCCTCCCACCTGTCATGATGCTATAAATTCTTACCATCTGAGTCACATTTACAATCCTGTAGAAGTGGGTAAGGCTGTGTCACCTTGGGTTGGTAAGTCACAGGTGTTTATTGGTGCTCCTTCCACACTTGTATCTTTGCACCTGTCACCTCTAGACAACTGCCACATTTGTCTGATGAGTAGGCCTATTAGCTGTGCCCGGTATTTTCGATGGCCAGCAGGACATTTATGGCTGAGAGCAGTGTATCCTTGTTGTTAAGGACAAGACTCTGGAGTCCGTCTGAGTTTGGAACCAGTTCCACCTCCTATGTCACCTTAACTTTTCTTTGCCTCAATTCTTTTATCCGTAAAATGGGATAGGAAAGTACCTACCTCCTTGGGCTGTGGGGAAAAGAAAATGAGCTCATACACATAAATTTCTCCAACAGTGCCTGGCACACGATAAGCACACAATAAAAATTAGCTGTAAGTATTATCTCCTTTCAGAAGTCCTGCTCTCACTTCAAACTCATATGTCAAAATGGAGACCTGAGTTCTTAGTTCTGGCCTGGTCCCTCCGTTAAAAAGCTCTAGAGGCTCTTATATAACAGGCAAAGAAATGAAGCCCAGGGTGATGAAGCGACTTGCTCAGGGTCACACAGAAAGCCAAAGGGAAAGCTGGTGCTTCAGACTCACGGCCACTTCCCACGAGCCTGCTCGCACCAGCCCGGTGACCCCACAGGAAGCCTGGGGCGCTGCGGAGAGTCCTTGAAGAACAATTTAGACTTAGTGCCACAATCACCTGGGCCACTTTTTGAAAATGTACATTCCTGTGGTCCCCTATTGAATTCTGATCCAGTAAGTCTAGGATGGGGCCCCAGATTAGCATTTTAAAAAGCACACCTTCTTCCCTTCCCCCAACCAGGCAATTCTGATTCAGCTGGTCTGCACTTCGAAAAATGCCTCTCAAAAGCCAGTCTCCCTCACGTGCTGCCACTGGAGATGAAATCCCAAGCAGGGCCCAATAAGGCCCTCTGGCCAGCCCCAGGCTGCACCAGTGCAGTTACTAGGCATGCCTGTGATCCTCAGAGGTATTTCAGGAATTTGGTCACATTCTTTCACACTCTCATCCTGAGAAGGAACTGCCAGTCCTTCAGACAAAGATGCACCTGTACCCCTGCAAAATGAGTGGGGCATTCAACACCAAGATTATCATTCCACTGAGCATTGTTTACTGCAATCGGACGCTGGGAGCTAGGGGGATTGTGGGTAATCTGATTCATGGCACCTCCCTCCTCCATGGGTGACCTCATCAAAGGCTCACTGCATGCAATACTGCCTCAGAAGCTTCCGTCCTAACTTTCCTACAACACTGACTGTGTGGCCCTTCTTACCAGAGGGAGGAAATCAAATACTCGAAGAAAGAACAGATACTCAAAGAGCAGTGTTTTGAGATAGTGGCAAGAAGGACAGTTCTTTATATCTGCTTATTAAGGGACTCTGGCTGTGGACAACTATCCACTAGGAAAAGAGAAAGCATTCCCAAACTAAGTGCTCAATTCTGAGATATTTTTTAAAACGTTGACAGGAGTCATCCAGCTTATGGAAGATTTCATTTTGGAGGGTTTTAAGAGCTGTTTCTTCTCAGCTTTTGACTTTCTCTTGCTCAGAACTTGTACCCGGGCCTGTGTTCATTTATTTCCATTTCTGAGTTATCACTGGGACACAGAGATAACAAGGTCTGCTGATCAGAATACAGCTGTGAGGACTAAGAAAGACCATAATAACTGTCCTGCAGCAATCTGAGGTTGGCCTTTCTCAGCAGTGTGGCCCGCAGGGGCAAGTGTGTAACCTTCAGGATCACCCAGAAGGGGTTCCAGTCCCAGATCTGCTGGTCTCTGGCTGTGGGGCCTTGGACGGGTTACTTAATTCTGAGTCTCCATTTTCCTGTCTGTAAAATGTGGATACTTATATTGAACTTATAGGGCTTTTGTGCTGATCAAAGGACACAGTGAATGTCTAGCATGATGCCCATCACAAGACAGCCAATATATAGTTGTTATTCTTTTGTTCCCTATTTTCTTCTTGGTAACAGTGATTGTGATTGTGCCATTGTTCAACTAAAGAGAAAAGGAATCATTCTGAAGCTAGAAGAAAGGGAAATGAAATAAAGCATATTTAACCCATCCAGTGGAAGACAATAAAGCAAAAAAGAGAGAGAGAGAAGGAAAGACACAAGTAACTAGAAAACAAAAAGTGGTAGAAGTTAGTTAAAATATATCAGTAAACAAAACAAATATAAACAGATTAAACTCATCTGCTAAAGAACAAATTTTCAGATTGGATTTACTTTTTTTTCCATTCCCTCATTCAAGCAATAATTATCTACTATATTCTAGGCACTGGTCAAAGCACTGGAATCTAGCTAAAAGCTATTCACAAAATATACATGTAAAGACAAAGAAAGAAGACAGTTGAAAGCAAAAGATTAGGAAAAAATACACCAGGTAAGTATTAACTAAAAGAAAGTTGATTTAGCAATATTAATTCAAAACAAAATAGACCTTAAGACAGAAACTTGGCAATAAAGAAGGTCTTGATAAAGGGAACAGTTCACCCAAAAAATAACTATCTTGAACCTATACTCATAACATAGCCTCAAAATACATAAAGCAAAAACTGACAACATTATAAGGAAATACAATCCACATCACAGTAGTAGACTTTAATCACTTCTCTCAGAAAGTGTTCCAACAAACAAAAATTATGAAGGATATAGAAGATTTGAACTACAGGTTAAATTTATGACCCTTGCATCTCATAAATAAAGAATAAATAGCTTTTCAAGTAAAACTTATAGGAATTAATCGGTACCATATACCACAAAGGCACTAAAGAATTGATAATATACAATTAATTCTCTGTGCAGTGCAATAAAATTATAAGTCAGTAACCAAAACCTTTCCACACAGAACCCATGTGTTAAGAAAATTCCTAAGTAGATTTCTAAATAATTAATGGGTCAGAGGAAGAATGATCATGGAAATTTTAAAATATTTTATAACTGAATAACAGCAAAGTATTACATAGCAAAGGGCAACATAAATTCAATTACCACCCCACGGGCATCTCCATAGCACAGCGATATGCCAAGAGCTTGGGGCTCAGACAGCAGACGGAAGCCTTGAAAACTAGAGCAGGTGGAGTTACAGTAGTGCTAGAGAAGATTATTTCTCAAATACCTTTTTTTTTTTTAATTGAAGTATAGTTGATTTGCAATATTGTGTTAGTTTCAGGTGTATAGCACGGTGATTTAGTTATACGTACATATATATCTCTATTCTTTTTAAGATTCTTTTCCCTTATAGGTTATTACAAAATATTGAGTAGAGTCCCCTGTGCTATACAGTAGATCTTGTTGGTTATCTATTTTCTATATAACAGTGTGTACATGTTACTCTCACATACCTTTTATTCCTCCCTGCTTTCTCTTACACTGTTGCCTCTGTCTGGAATGCCTTCCGCCCCTGCATACCCTCCAACTGCCTGTGCACCCTGACCCTCATCTGGTGAACTTCTTTTCGTACGTTAAGAACCAGTTCAATCGTCATTGACTCAGCTAACTCTTGGCTCCCACGGCATCTCTTTTCAGGAGCACTTTTTGATCACAAGTGCTGTACGGTGTACATGTTTCTTCTTTTCAATAGCTATAAACTCTAAAGAGTAGGGGCTACATCCTAGTCTTCTTCGCCAGCCTAGAGCCACACACAGTAGGCACTCGGTAAGTTTTTGTTGAAAGACCATTGGGATTTTCATCTCCACCCTATGTCTTTAATTACCTGGAGCATTTCAGACTGTGGCCTGCCTACCGTGGCTGGAGGGAAGCCCTCCACTCTGGTTTCCAGAGCTGTACCACAGAAGCTCCCACCATTTCTGTGCCAGGGAGAGCCAGAGAGCCACATTCCTACCAGGTCATGTTCCCCACTGAAACCACAGTTAAAATGCAATGCCACCCTGAAGGAGGACGCTTTAAGTCAGAGCCCAGTATTTTTAGCAGATTTCATTTCACAATCTGCCCCCAGAAGTCTGCAAATTTGGACTTTGGGCCCAAACCCTGCCTAGAAATTGACATTCACCTGCTTTTACAGAAAGAAGTAAGATTTCACTCTAGGCAAGGAAAAACCTCAATAAAGACTGCATTTACCTTCCTGGGGAGCCATTTGCCTGATGTGAACTGAATCCTAAAATGCAAATTCTTTCTTGGGGAATGAGTATGGCAGCTGATGTTGCAACATTGCTCAGAACAATTTGAAAACAATTCTGTTATTATTACTATCATTATCATTATTTCAACCTAGCAATTAAGTTAATATGGTTAAGTCAGCATTTTCAGCAAATTGTTATGGCATGAAGGAGTGTGTGTGTGTGTGTGTGTGTGTGTCTGTGTTTGGGATTACAGCTGTCATCATCATTTCTATTCTGCTTTAGGGGTTAAATATTTAACCACAAGTATGTGCTGCAGGCTGAAACCTGATGAGTGAGGGGGAGCCAGGGAGAAAGGGGGGCTCCTAACCATACTTCTTATTAATATGAAGGTAATAAACATGATTGTTTAATAGAGTACGTGTGAGCTGGCCTATGAGGCCACAATAGATCACGTGTGTACACATCAGCATCTCAGCACCTCCCATGGATCCTGGCATTCTCCATGTCTGAGCACTGTGGCAGCCCAGAGGAGGCTAAAGTGAACTTGACTTGAGCAAGTGGAAGCAGCACTTGTGGTGTATATCCCCCAGAGGCCACTACTTGATTTATTAGCACATCTACAATTACCCAACACTTCAACAGACCTGTAAAGCAAGCGGTGACGGGGGTGGCGAATAGCATTAGATCCCTTCCATGGAGTCAGGGCAGCATCATTGAAAAAGTTGGAGTGTTGGAGTCAGCCAGACCTGAATGTGAGTCCTAGCTGTGTGACCCTGCAGAGATTACTTAACCTCTCTGAATCTGTCTTCTCATCCACACAGTAGTGGCTATAACCCTCTCTCTTAGGGTGGAAGATTAAAAGGGATAAAATGTATACCACATTTACTCTCTGCACATGCACTGCAGGCACTCCCTAAAGAGCAGCTACTTGGTTGTTACGGTTATTCTGTTCTCATTAGTTTGTGTCATCTCAAGGCTTATTTTCTAGCCCGGTGCCTACCTCAGGGCTCCCATGGTACTTGTTGACCAGGGCCATTCAGAACCTTGATGGCCGAAAGGACTGTCCTGAAGACACCCAGAAAGATGCACCCCACCTCTGGGAATCTCTCCACTCTCTCCCCTGGCCCTGGGAAGTAATTTGAGATGTCTGGCTGGGCATTGCTCTTAGAGGACAATGTGTTTACAAGCACTGCTAGGGCCATGGTGTGCAGGCTGGGATGGGACCATCTGCTCAGGGACTGGGTTTGGGTCTCCCTTCCCTGGGGACTCCCTGTTGATCTGTAGTGTTCCTTGGGAGGCACTCACGTAACATGCCCCTACATGCACACACTCATACACGCACTTGTACACAGGTACATGGATGTACCTTCACACACACACACACAAACACACACACACAGACATACACTCATACACAGCGTTATACCTCATCTTTTTTTTGGAGACTTCGGTTTGAACTGAATGTCTTGTGCCATCACTGCAATGGCAGTACCCCTGTTGAGAGCATGGACATAAATATACATAAATAATCTTATCAGTGGTTTAATCCCCCATCCTTAAGCTTACTTTTTAAAACTTGGAAATAATAAAAAGGTAGAAAATAGAGGGGAAATTCTATAGTCCCACTCTCCACAGACCTTTGCTAACACCTAGCAATATCTCTTGCAAGTCTTTATGCCTATTTTATTTTACATCGTAATGATTATCCTATGTATTTAATATCTGTGTGTATGCACTGCTTCTTTCACTTAATTTTATAGAGTAAGCATCATTTTAATAGTTGCATAATATTCTGTAAAGAAGGACACACCACGATTTATTTGTCCCAGTCATTGGAATCTTAGATTGCTGTCCAAATGTTTGCTGTTATAAATGGAATTATGAAATCAAGTTTTCTTCTGCTTTAGGAGTTATTATCTCAGGAATTATTTTCTAGAAATATAAGGTTAAAGGTTATATGGCTCTTAATACATATCACCAACTGATTTCCAAAAGAGTCACATCAGTGTATAAACCCCCAAACTTTTGCTCTTGATCATCACTGATATGATCCCCCAAAAAAAACCCCGGCATCCTTGGAGGATGCCTCATTCAGGCAGCAGGGCATAGTTCCACCACTAAGTTCATCACTCATCAAAAGCTGTCTCCAACACCACTGAGTACCAGAGATGACGTTAAGGGTTCAAAGAAACAAACTCCTTAAAGTATTAGAAAAACTATGAAACACACAAAATCCCTGTTTCCATAAGTATTATTGTTTAGGACTTGGCTAAAGTATGTATTTCAGTTTTGTAAAATGAAGAACTACTATGTAATAGAAGTGCAGACCACACGCTCTTATGATAAAAGCTGTGAAAGTGCAGCAGCAATGTCCATCCTGGTCAAATAGGCGGAGCCCAGCCACGCCCTTAGAAGGAATTAGGGACAAGGGCAGGAAAAATGAGCGAAGAAAATGGCTTTCCACACACACAGGACCACATGCTAATGAAAACTCAGAGACCCTTGGAGGGTTGGGGGTAAGGTGAGGGCAGCATTTTATGCTGTTATCAGACACTGTTACCTGAGAGGGAGGGCGGGATCTAAGAAACTGAAGGGGCCGGAAGAGGCCTTAGGGTCCTAGACTCCACCATGGGGATTGAGGGTATGGGGAGGAAGGAAAAGATGAGAACAGGCAACTCAGAGGGAAATTTTGTACACTAATTTGCCAGTTTCACAACGTCACCTTGAAAACAAGCATCGTCCACCTTGAAAACAAGTTATCATCCAAGTAAAGCCAGGGCTGAGTCATGTTTCCCTGGTGCTGAAATATCCAGGTGATACAACATTGTAAATCAACTGTACTCCAATAAAAAAATTTTTAATAAATAAATTTTAAAAATAAAATATCCTGTTGTGTGGCAAGAGCATGAGCTTCAGATCAGCCAGACCTGTGGGAAGATCCTGGTTCTGACACTTCCTAGCTGTACAAAGGCTCAGTTTTATAACTTTGAGTGGGGATGGTAGTGCTACTAATTTCATCGCACCACTGGGAGGACGAGAAATGATGGATGTGCCCAGCCCAGTGCCTTGCACAGAGACGGGCTTCCGTAGAGGCCAGTAGTAAGAGCTGGGGAAGGAGAGGGAGAGGAGGAGTGGGTAGTAGTGACAAGTAGTGACAGGGGGAGGGAAGAAGGGGGGGACGTGATATGGTGTTGAATAGCAGTAGTGCTGCTGGTGGTAATTACGCACACCCCCCCAATAATTCTTGATTCTCCTCCGCAGAACTCAGAGGACATCCTGCCTCACTCAGTCTTTTTCAAAGGAGTCCCAGCAAAGGAGAGGTACCTGACTAGGGAATCCTACATACCTACCAACTTCCAAAGGGCCAAAACTGGTAAGAACTGTTGAGAACCTATGATACAACTATAGTGGGTTATATGGTGTCCCCCCAAAACTCATGTCCACCGTGAACCTCAGAATGTTACCTTATTTGGAAATAAAGTCTTTGCAATGTAATTGGTTAAAGATCAAGATGAGATTATACTGGATTAGGATGGGCCCTAAATCCAACGACTGGTGTCCTTAGAAGAAGGAAAGAGGATACACAGAGGGAAGAAGACCATGTGAAGACAGATACAGAGATTGGAGTGACGCTACCATAAGCCAAGTAACAACCGGAATCACCAGGAGCTGAAAGAGCAAGGAAGGATTGGATTCCCTGTAGAAACTTCAGAGAGAGCACAGCCCTGCTGACAGCTTGACTTGGGACTTCTGGCCTCTAGGACTGTGGGAGAATAAATTCCTGTTGTTTTAAGCCACCCCAGTTTGCAGTACTTTGTTGCAGCAGCCTGAGGAAACGAATCCACCAATCATCTCAGTTTACAGAGGAAGAAACCAAGTCCTGAAGAGAAACCAAGGTCATCACTGTTCACCCACAGAAAGGTAGCAGCTAAACAGGGGCTAGAACCCAGCCCTCAACCCCCATCCAGGGCTCTCCCCTTAGGGAATGCCCCAAGTCTTTGGCGTATGATCTCACACCTAGGTTCGGGCCAGAGGAAGGCCTATTTTGACAGAGCCACATATCCCTGTGTGTGTATGTCCTCCCCAGAGAGCACTCAGTGAGTGGAACCCACTTTTCCCGATAATGACTGACTCCTCAGTTCTGGGTGAGAGCTCTGACTGGTACATCATCTTGAGAGTTTGCTTGTAGCTGTCATGAGAGAGGAAATGCCAGCAAGCTTCCTCCCCCTGCTGAGAAGTTAATCCCCAGAGACCTTGCTGACTGACACATGGTGGGTGCTTCATAATAAATGAAAAATAAACTTAAATAATGTGATAAGTACCCATTGCATCAGTGAGTGTTGCTGCATTAATATGCCCAGGTGTCCCTTTAACAGTGCACAGAGTTTTCTGTTCTCATGTGAATAATTGCTTCCATTTGTCGGGGAACGTCCTAGGAGCCGGGTACTGTGCTAAGTTTCTCCATCAGGCCCCACTGGAAGCAGGTTGAACGCTCATGTCACTTAATTTGAGGAGAGTTGAAGAAAGGGGCTATTTACAAAAGTGTGGGCAGGGTCTGGAGGAGATTGCAGCACCCCAGGGTGGGTGGTGTCGAGCCATCGCCACCCTGGGCTAAAGGGATAAGAGGTGGGAGGGGCGAGAGCTGTGAGGACAGGAGCTGTGACATGGGGTCGAGGGCCACGCCTGTGGGTGGCACCCAGCAGGGAAGGAGCCAGCTTCAGCCTCCTTGTCCTGTACGGGATCCAGAGGGGCAAAGGGAAGCTTGCCTCTCCTCTCAGGTGTCAGCTGGCTTATAATTGTATCCGTTAATTTTCACAGTAACCCTGTGAGGTAAGTGCTATTGCTGCCAGCCTGTTTCAGAGATGAGGAAACTCAAGTGAAAAAAAGAAACCATTTCTGGTCATCGATGGGCCAGGATTTGAACCCAAATCTCTCTGACTCCACAGACTATAGAGTTCTGTTCTCGTGTATTAGGCCATAATTTGCCATGAAGTTAGCACCAGATAGATGCCATAGATGTAACTTCAAGAACACAGATGATAGTCAAGTGTCATAAAACAATTAAGAAGTAACAAATTTTTAGTATTTATTAAATTTTGTTTTTAATAGAATGTATTTAGCTATAAGCTTATATAATTTACTCTTTAATACTGGCAATGTTTAACAAATGACTTGCAAAGTTCCTGAAGACTTAACAATCATCTCTTACAAGCCAGCATGGGCTATGTCCAGCACCCCTGAACAGCTAAGTTTCTCTTCTGTGGCTTAAACAGTACTATCTCCCCAAATTAATTACTGTTTTGGGGAGAAGAGTATATTCATAATCTAGTAGCACTATTAGATCATAGAACCCACATACATGCAGCTCACACTGATGGAAATGTTGAGAAGAAATCCAAAGAGAGGAATCCATATCCATTGGTGACCATAGACTACAGGACATGGAACTTCTCCTTCCTTGGTCCCTGCTGGTCCCTAGGATCTGAGGGGCCATGAGAAGGACTGGAGAGGAGAGGATGGCTGAGCAAATGGCTGAATGGGCAATACTCTAGAATGGATGTCCCAGGGCAGGGGTATCAGAAGCAGGGGCTGGAAAGGATGGATCCCGAGAGTTAGAAACTTCTAGTGGCAAGGAGGAGAGGTTTCCAAAGGAGCTGGGTGGAGATGGGAAGACCTGGACCCTTGCTAAACTGTGGGAGAAGCTCAGGGTTTGGTGAACCAGGTCAAATGTCACTGGGACCTCTGCTTGTGAGACTTTAAGTGCCTTTCCTTTAAAATTCAGGAGCAAGTCCAATTAATAAGAAATAGGACTGTTCTTCTCCTATGTTATAATTCCAAAGTGGCCGCAACCTCTTCAGTAGAGAGCTCAGCTTATGCCTTGTTCAGCCTGACATGGCTGTTTTAGGAAGCCCAGTAAGATGGGGTGGCAAAGGAACACTCATCTATTCACTGGCCTCAGAGGAGAGGGACCTGTAGCCTCTCAAGCACCCAGTGACTCAGGGTTCCAGGAGGCAGACCCGCCAATACTATGGGAGGCCCTGAGAGGACCGGCAGATAACCCACCCTTCTGCTCACCCCTGTAGATTTGAGGATGCTGCCTTCTGGAAGGAGAGGGAAAGGACCCCACATCTGGGTGGCATCCCTGACCCCACCTTGCACATAATACTGTAGTGGTTGCTTCAGTTGTCTGCTTCCTCCCCTAGATCCTGTACTCTTGGAAGGGAAGAGAAAGTGCCATCCCTAGCACAGGATCTGGTGAGCAGGTGCTCAACAAATGTTTGGGAGTGTGAATGAGATCCCAGAAGGAGAACCTTCAGTCTTCCCAGGAGAAGAAAGCTCCGAGCAGCTGGAGGCAGCAGTGAGCAAGTGAGGGACGCAGGCCCAGGAGCACCCAACAAGCTGTGTAGTTGATGGACGAATGTCATGTTTGGCTCCAAACCAGCTTGAGGCACTGGGAGAAGACAGAGAAGGAGAGAATGGACCCTGGCCTTCAGGGACTTTCCCAAGGTAAGGAGCTGCGCACACCTGAGAGGAGCAAACAAATCTGGACTTGAGGTGAGTTCATGGGCTCCTCTGTGACGTGGGGTGACTCATCTAAGGTCTCGGCAGCAGGATGAGGATCCTGCCCGGGTTTCTTGCTCCTCAGCCAATGCCGGCTGCTCCCCTCTTTCCCAGACCCAGCAGTGGTGCTGAGGAGGGCTGGCAGGTCACCTCCAAAGGAGGAGACTTCAGACACGTGAGGCTGTTCCAGGGCTTTCCAAGGGTACTGGAGATGCCTGGTGGAGAGAAAGGAGGAAAGAGGAGAGGAGGCATCCCTGGAGGTGGAAAAACACAAGTTAAACCTGGAAAAATGCATTGAGGTGTGGATGGTGCTGGGGGTTAGGTGGGAGGGAACGCGGGCCCGAGTTGGAAAGGTTTGGTCGTCCAGAGGCTGGAGTGCTAAGCATCTGGCACTTTCACAAGTCAGTTTCTTCATACGTGTTGGCGTAGGAGGGAGTTAACATTCATTTGTGTCATTGTTTATTTAATGTGTATGAATCAACACCAAAACATCAGCCCCGTGAGGGAATGCGGGGAATGCGCCTGGTTTTGCTCACCAGTGTACCCCCTCCACCTGGAGAAGGGCCAGGTACTTAGTAAGTGTTTACTGAACGAATGATCAGAAATTGGGCCAGGACTTAGTGTCCACTGAATGAATGAGCAGAAATGTTCAGTTTGTATGTTTGGTGTTAGATTCCAAGGCAGCTCAGGAGCCAGGGAGGCGCAGCCAGGAGGCTCCAAGCCTTGCAGCTCATCTTCTTCCAGTCTTTGGTATGCAATGGGCTACTTGTAGCACCTCACTTGAAGTCCAAGCTCCTTAACTAAAAAAAAAGATCGAGTTTGGCAACCAGTGAAGCAAGAGTCCCCTAAGGCCCTGGGTGCTCTGTCATTCTGGGCGTGGCCCGTTTCATCACCCAGAGGGCTGTGCGTGAATGGGCCAGGCCCTGGTTCTCTAGGTCAATCTGTCTCCACCACTGGTTGTACCAGGACATTTGCCCACCTTAGAGGGCACCTTTCTCTAAGTTCAGGGCCTGATCACCAAATAGGCCCTTTCCTTTCCCATTGCCTGAGGCCCCAGGAAAATGACACAGCAGAAGGCCCACTTCAGTCTCTGCAGCCCCAGTGTGCTCACCCCCTTGAGCGGGCAGATGCCCTGAGCTGCTGGAGAGTCACCCCGAGCCCTGCTCGCTCCCTCTAGCTCCCCAGATTTTCCAGACCTAGACTCAGAGCAGCCAAATCAGTTGAAAAGAAAAAATATATATATCCGCCCTCCACACCCAGACTCCGTACACTTGAGCTGGGGAAGTGCCAACAAAAATAGCATGATGTCATCCCCCTACTGATCCTGTTAATCCCTTTTCTGCCGAATATTGAGTCTTGGTTTTTATTTAAAAGTGATTTTATTGTCAGAGGCTGGTTAAAAGCCTCTGAGAGCTGTGCCAGGAAAGCTGGTGGTGTCTTTGATGTGCAGAGCAGTGCAGGGCCCTCAGCCTCTGAGGCCTGACAAGGAAAGAAATGGGATTTGCAGAAGGCTGGGAAGCTGGAGGAATGCTGTTTCGGACAGAATGCTTTACCAATGGCATCTGGTTTTGCATTTCACGACCAATGCACCTCTGCAAGACAGCCTCTGAGAGAATTTCTCAGCCTCTACAGGGCCTGTGAGAACCACCACAGTCCCACTCCCCCTGGACCACCGCCTTTCCTGCCCCCGTCATCACTAGGGAACACTCTCCCTTCTGTTGAGGTGCCCTGCTCCCACTCACACCCTCATCACCAAGTCTCCAAATCCCAACCTATTCTAGAAAGGCTGCCTTTGAGAGGTGAGGTGGACTTGGGCAAGGAGACATGGGTTTGAGGCTCAGCTTTGGACAAATCTAGAAAAGGCACTTCACCTCTTTGAGCCTTAGTACCTTGTACATAAGACAGAAGTATGAATCCCTACCCTACATCGTATGTGACCACCCAAGTGTCCAAAGACAATCGTGTCTTCAGAAGCTCTACAAACGTAAGAGCCCTGTACTAAGGCCAGGTACTTTTGCAAGGAGGGTAAAGGGCAGAGGAGGCCAAGAGGAGCAAGGGAGTTGGAGGTGTGTTCAAGGGAGTGAGTCTAGTGAAGGACCATGGAATCTGAGACAGAAAGAAAGGGAAGTGAAGCCACTGATGGGTAGTGGGGAAGAACTGGGCCCAGTAGGCATGGGTTCAGCATGAGGTCAAAGAATTGTTACAGGGGAACTTGAGGAAGTAAGCTGGAAGGACAGGCAACGATGACCAGAGAGTGAGATACTTGGGTTTGGAATTTGGGAGGTTATGCCCTTTTGGTGATGGGAAAAGAATGGGTAGCTAAGGTACACAAATGTTCCTGGCAATGAGGTCAAATTGGGATCCTGGAAAAGTTATCCTCATGCATGATTTAGGGCCCAGGAATCAGGAAGGAGTTGGGGTGGAAGGGACTCCAGGAGCCCAGGAGCCAAGGTGGTCAGTGAGCGAGTGGTTGACCAGAAGGCCCAGGGAGGCATCAGGGATGGGGAGGGGGATGAATGGTGTGAGTCTGAAGGAGCAGGCGGTTTTACAAGATGAAGGGGAGTATAGGTGTGGCCTGGGGAGCCAGGAGGATTGCAGACTTATCCTCTGACCCTGAGGAGAGCATGTGAGAATGGCAACCCCGGCCTGAGAGGACAGCAGGCAGAGAGAAGGGAATGTCCTGGAGAAGGGTGAGGGTACAGAGGAGCTTGCGGTCATGGAGAGGAGGGGATGAGGGGGATGGGGGAGGCGGGGCAGGCCAGCTGAGCAAATGAACAGAGCAGTGTGGGGATGGAGTCTGGGAGCCAAAGGGTACCTGAAGAGGCCTTGGCTCCTGGCTGATCATGAGGAGAATGGGTTAGGATAGGATGATGGCATCCATGTGGTCTCTAGTAGTGGAGCTGAAGCCTTGACACAATGGCTTTGCCACAGGGTGGGTTTGGGCAGGCAGGGCTCAAGCCGGCAGTCATCTGATGGCTGCTGCCATGGACCTCAAGCATGAATGGTGGGTCTTCAGACAGCTGTTCACACAGGGCTTGAGAGGAGGGATGGTGGCACCACAGGCTGGGGCGGGGGGGCTGGTCAGATCAGGGACCAGATGAGGTCTGAGACCCACTCCATCTCTGCCACCCTCTGACACATAATTCACAGTTGTCCCAAGGACTGGCCCCAGCTCTCAGCATGAGGCTGCTCTGGTTGCTTGGTTCCTGATTTCAGCTGTAACAGCTCTTGCTGCAAGTGCCTTGACCACCAGATGCTGAGAAAGGAAACAGACACCTCCAGTCTACCCCAGAGGCCTGAGTGCAGCTGCCCAAAGCCAGCCACAGAGGGCATCAAGAGTCTGAACGGATGGAGGAGGAGGGGGGGTACAGAAGCCCTTTGTTCTCAGGGCTAAGAACAGATTGTGGAATCAGAGACCTCAAAGCCAGAGGTGATGTTGCTACTTCTGCTGCTAATAATGGCAGCAAACATTTACTGAGCACCTTCTATGTGGTGAGCATAATACACAGCCCAGCTCATTTATTCCTCACATCAACCTTAGGAGGGAGGTGGTATTCTTATCCTCACTTTTACAGATGAGGAAATTGAAGTCCACAGAGATGAAGGAACTAGCTAAGTGGTAGGGATTGGCCCCCTGTGCCACACTGACCCAAGTTCAAAAGCCTTTCTTATCTGTGGTTAAGAAAACTACCAGTCCAGGGCTTCCCTGGTGGCGCAGTGGTTGAGAGTCTGCCTGCCGATGCAGGGGACGCGGGTTCGTGCCCCAGTCCGGGAAGATCCCACATGCCGTGGAGTGGCTAGGCCCGTGAGCCATGGCCGCTGAGCCTGCGCGTCCGGAGCCTGTGCTCCGCAACGGGAGAGGTCACAACAGTGAGAGGCCCGCGTACTGCAAAAAAGACAAAAAAAGAAAAGAAAACTACCGGTCCACTAGGGGACATGACTCATTCAAGGACCCATAGGAGGCCAGGGGCAGAGCCAGCACTGACGCCCAGGTCCTGACTGCCAACCCACAGTTTTCTCCATCCCACCATGCAGATACCAGTAAGAGCATCCATCTCGTTCCTCCGTACAGGACACTTTCTACCACCCATGAGCGCCCTTTTTTGGGATGAGATGTGTGGTGTCCAGCCTCCAAAAGGGCCCATATGACTCTTGCCTCTAGGTGTTCACACTGTGTGTAGTCCTTCCTCGACAATAGGTAGCCAAGAGGACAAAAATGACTGTGTGCTTTCTCTTGGGGAAGTCAGCACCACATTGCAGCACCACTCAAGCAACCTGTGGAGAGGCCCACATGGGGTGGGACTGAAGCCATGTGTCAACAACCAGCACTGACTCAGCAGCCATGATATAAATGGGGAAACACCGTAGAACAGCTTCCACAGCTCAAAGAAGGCATGGGAGAAAACAGAGCTCCTGCTAGAGCAGAGCATCTCAGAGTGTGCCTTTCCATCTAGTGTGTCTCTAGTAGACTCAAGGCTATCTGGGTGCCCAGGCCAAAAGTCTGGATGACCTGGGACCACATTGCAAGGACCACAACAGGGCTTGAAGTAGCATGCCCATCTTGGATGCTCTAGGGTCTCAGGGCAGGCCACAACGAGTTCCATTTGCAAAGCACTGCAGGTGGGACTGGAGGTATCTCTCAGTCATGCTCTGGATTAGTTCCTGGAGGAGGATGTGTAGCAAGTTCTTTACTGGAAGGATCTATTCAACACAACAGGTAGGGCCACCCTTGAGAATTCTAAAGGGCAATTATTATTGAGAGATGGGGAAGTTCAAGTTCCAAAGACCTGTCATCAGGTGGTAGTAACTTTGCCTCTTCAAGAAACCCTGAAAGGGATTTACACAAGGAGGAAGCACAGCACGTGTCCATCATTGCTGCCATTGTTATATAAGAGCAGTTATCATTTGTTATATCACCATTATCATTTGCTATATAAGAACAGTCATTAAACACCTACTGTGTGTCAGGCACAATGCTATGTGTTAATCCTCATAGCAATCTTGCAAGCTAAATGTTTCCTAATTTTAAGAGTGAAGGAACTCAAGTTGAGAGGTGTTAAATAACTTGTTGAAAGTTAACTTGTTGCATTACAGTGGCAGGGCTGCAATTCAAACCTAGGTCTGTCTGACTCTGAGGTCTATGTTCTACTCTGTCAGCTGTTACTACAATAACAGCAGAGATGTAGTGACTTTGGCACCAAATGACCTTCCTCTGAGTGTAACTTCTGGAGATGCAGGACCAGCCAGGATTCCCAGTTTCAAGTAACAGAAACTGAATAGCTAATTTAAATAGCAAAAGGATTGGGGAGAGACATAGGGTAAATCAAAGACTGACAGGCTGAAAAACCAGACAGGAACCTGCCCCTACCAAGACTCACGCAACGGGAAATTCCTCTAGGAAGGTATTCAGATGCTGGGAATCCAAAACAGAAAGACAAACATTTACTGCAGACTCTTAGGAATGTCAGAGCATCAAGGATGGTAGTATTAGAACCCCAATAATGAAAACTTATGGTCAAATGTAGCTGAAAACCACAGCCATTGGTACCTAAGCCTTGATGCCCTCAATATTGAGGGCCTGGAAAAACAAGTCACCTATACAGATTTGAGTAAACAGGTGATGAGTCTCTTTCATTTGCCCCTCCTTGCACAACCACCAAACTTAAGTGGGCAAGCTTTTGTAGCGGCTACTGTCAGTCTGACGCTAATCTCAGAACCCACTCATTCTACCCAGCCTCCAATATGGTTCCCAGTGATTCTTACCTCCTGGTATACTTGCTCTCGTATGGTCCCTTTCCCATTGAATCAGGGCTGACCTAGGTGGGCAATAGAATGCAAAGGATATGGCGATGTGTGACTTCCAGAGCAGGTCACAGAGGCATTAGAGCTCCTTCCTTGGTCTTCTCGATAGGTAGCTATTGAGGAAGCCAGTCACCATGTTGTGAGGACATTCAAGCAGCCTTGTGGAGAGGAACCAACTTGCCAGCCATGTGAGTGAGCCATTGAGTCTGGGGGTAATTTGCTATAAAACAATAATTGGAGATGAGAAAAAAGGGAGGTACTATGTGTGAAAACAGTAACCACTGGAGCAGTGCCTGGCACACAGTTCTTCCAGGGGCTAAAAGAGCTTTTCCAGCAGATGTGGCCATTTACTCGGTAACATACCTAACAGATGCCCAGACTGTCAGTAAACCTGAAGCTCCCTTACATGTCCTTCATGTGTAGTTTTGTTTGCAAGAGATGATAAATATCTTGGCCTCCTGCAGCAAGGGTAAGGCAATAGTGGGGCCCAGGGTAAGGCAGTTCATAAACAGCCTCTCCTCTATGGGAAATGTCCTTCTGGCCCTCTGAGCCTGTCTGGCCACAGACCTTCCTGTATTGTGTTTTTTCCTTTGTATAAACCTGGGATTAGAATACTACAGCCCATGAATCACTCACCTGTTTTTCTAAGTAAAGCTGTATTAGAACTCAGCCATGCCCATTCATTTGTATATTGTCTAATGCTGTTTTTGTGCTACAAGGGCAGAATTGAGTAGTTGTAACAGAGGTATTGTGTATGGCTTGCGAAGTCTAAAATACTATCTGGCCTTCTAAGGAAAAATTTGCTGACTCCTGGTAGAAATGGTCAAAGCATTGCTGGCTAGCACAGCTGAGAACCAAAGAGGCAGCCTGGGTTGTCTATTCTCTGTTCCCAGCTCTGCAGAGGACAGAGGGGCACCGTGCCTTCTCTCTTTCTCTCTCTCACAATGAAGGACTTTCCAAGAGGATGGAGAGTAGAAATGTCAAGGGGAATCTCACCAATCCTGACACATGAACCCAATAGATGTCTACCCTCCTGCATTAGTTATCTGTTGCTGTGTAGCAGATTACCCCAAAACTTGGTGTCTTAAAACAATAAACAATCCTTATCTCTCACAGTTTCTGTGGGTGAGGAATCTACGGGTGGCTTAGGCTGGTGGTTCTGGTTTGGGTCTTTGATGACGTCAAGATATTGGCTGTGGCTGCTGTCACCTGAAGGCTTGACTGGGGCTGGAAGATGTGATTTCAAGGTGGCTCCATCACATGACTGCCAAGTCACTGTTGGGTGTTGACAGGTGGCTTCCACCCCAGCAGGAACTCTCTTCTTTAAGCTGCGCCATGGTGTTTTGCCTTTTCTAAGTGTTGTCCCTGAGCCTAGGGGTTCATGAGAAGTGATCTGCAAACCTCATCCCAGGCTGCTCGAAGAATGACACACTCAAACTAGTCTGGGTAAGATGCTGACTCCCCTCCATCTCCCCCGAATCCTGGCAACTGCAGGGGTGGCACCTATGCTGATTGTGTGGGCCCTGCAGATAGATGGGCAACTGCAAGGCCAAGGATTCAGCTTAATGTGGAAGGAAACCTTACTTGCTCTGAGACTCCCTCGTTGATCACCCCAATCAACTCTATGGCCCTTCCCCTGCCCTCCAAAACAGTAATTTGACACTTAGGATGCATATTTGTTACATTAACAGCTGAATAGCAGCCATATCTTTTCCCAACTAGAGTGTAAGCCGTGGAATGAAGAACCTTCTTACACTCTTCCTGTCCTCTGCACACCTGGCCCAGTGCCCGGAGATGAATCAGAGCTTACAAATGTTTGTCGAGCGGCTGCTCCACTGATGGCATAGAACACAGGCTCCGCAGACCCTGCCTCCCAGGGCCCAAAATAGCAAATATTGTGGTCGGTGGGGCAGTGGAAAGCCGAGGTGCCTCTCGGGGCCAGTGCAGATGATTTAAGAGTCAGCTGACAGACAGGAACACCCCAGCCCATGACAGCCCGTTCATTTTCTCCAGGCTGCAGAGGCAGGACCTGTCCTGTAAGCCATCCCAGCGGTGGAGCCGAGCTCCAGAACGTCTGCTGCGCTGAAAGGCTGGTGCTATCTCCGCTGAGATTCCAGGCCTTCTGGAGCGAAGTCTCAAGTTACACCCTCCTCTCTGGCTCTTCAGCCTTTGTTGGGAGCTGCTTCAGGACAGGGCCGTCACCACCACCCCATGAGTGCAGGAAATATTTGCCAGAGAGTGTCACCCTCCAGGAGGAGAATGACAACCAAAGATCTACGTTTCATGTGTCCCAGGACTCTTTTAGCTTAGATGGGTTCCTTAATCCTTCCTCCCTCCCAGGCGGCTCAGGGACCTGCAGGCATTCCACATGCTGTGTCCGTTTAAGTTTAGAAATTGACCAAACAATAACACCTCCTGGCAATAGCCTTGCAAGTGCCCCAGTGCCCACTGCCTGGTGTGTCTGCATGGCAACACCATGAGGCAGAGCAAGGAGATGGTTCCATTCAGATAAATAATGGAATAACTACAACAACGAACGCTGTGCTAAACGTTTCACACATACTCTCATAAGTAAGCCTCAGAACAACAATAGGAGATGGGAACGTCACTATCCCCATTTTCAGATAAATAAACAGAGGCTTAGGGGTGTTAAGAAACTTCCAGAGTTACCCAACTGGGAAGTGATGTGACCAGGATTCAAATTCAGGAGCGTCTGGCTCCAAAGCACAAGCTCTTACCACACACGGTCCTTTTCTGCCCACATGCCTGTGCTATACCAGTCACTGTGCTACATGCAGGAAACACAGGGACACTTAAGATACCAACTTGACTCTCAAGTTTTCAACCCAGCCAGGGAAACAAACATTAACATATTTTTAAAATTATATATTACAAGGTGATATTTGTAATACTAAAAAATATGTGTAGGAGTAATCAAAGGATGGTGGTTCATTCTGTATATAAGAGAGGAAGAGAGATTAGGGAAAACTGCACAAAGGAACTTTCTTTACCTATGATTCAGTTTCTTTTCTATTTTGAATGTGTAATCTTTAGCCATCATCCATCCACATTGGCATCTCTTGGCTAAGTCATCCATCACCTGGGGAAGACCCGGGCAAAAGGCGCCCCCTCTCTGAGTCCTTGCTTTACCAGGTTTCATATACTAGGTAAACAAATGTATTAAAGAACATGAGAGTGCTTCTGTCACTAGGGATCCAGGGCTCGGCAGTGGCACAGCACGGCCGGTAATCCTAAACATCCACTCTCATGAGTAACACCACTCAAGCCCCAGGGAAATACTTCACATCTCTTGCCCTGTGTGTATGAATCAAAAGAAAACTGTGTCCACAAGTCACGAAGGTTTGTGGGCTGTGCTGCTGTCAGTATTGGAGACGAACCCCTCCCTTCAGAGGGTGGGCAGGATTTGAGCAGCAGATACACTTAGTTAAGAGTCAAGGCAAAGTCATTATTATATTCTTCCTCTTAGATGTGAATGCAGCAGATTCATACAGAGTGAGGTAGCCTCTCCTTGTCTTGCTGAATGTCTGTTTCTTGCTTTTCTCTATGTTCCAGTGTGTGGTTCTGGAGGCACTCAAAAATTAATGCATACACGAGACTTCCCTGGTGGCACAGTGGCTAAGAATCTGCCTGCCAACGCAGGGGACACGGGTTCGAGCCCTGGTCGGGGAAGATCCCACATGCCGCGGAGCAACTAAGCCCGTGCGCCACAACTACTGAGCCTGCGCTCTAGAGCCCGTGCTCCGCAACAAGAGAAGCCACTGCAATGAGAAGCCTGTGCACCACAGTGAAGAGTACCCCCGCTCGCCGCAACTAGAGAAAGCCCGCACTCAGCAGCGAAGACCCAACGCAGCCAAAAATAAATAAATAAAAATTTTTAAAAATGCATACACAAATATTCAATCACTTCATTGTACACTTGAAAGTAATATGTCAATTATACTTCAATTTTAAATATCAATGCGGTATTCACAACAGTTATACAGGGAATATTTTGCTATAGTAAACAAATCAATACTTTAAAAAAAATTTTTTTCTTTTAATTATTTATTTAATTTATTTATTTTTGGCTGCGTTGGGTCTTCGCTGCTGCGCGCAGGCTTTCTCGTTGCGGGGAGCGGGCTTCTCATTGCAGTGGCTTCTCGTTGTGGAGCACGGGCTCTAGGCGCACGGGCTTCAGTAGTTGTGGCTCACGGGCTCTAGAGTGCAAGTTCAGTAGTTGTGGCGCACGGGCTTAGTTGCTTCGCAGCATGTGGGATCTTCCTGGACCAGGGCTCGAACCTGTGTCCCTTGCATTGGCAGGTGGATTCTTAACCACTATGTCACCAGGGAAGCCCTCATAATACTTTTAATTTATTTGCAGGCCTATCCATAACATACCAGAGGCATCAGACTAATTCTTTATGTTGACCACAGATAGACGCTGGAAGCTAGAATCATTTTGTTTATTTATTTTTCAGCCTGCACATTTTATTTCAGGTATCAAACTATTATTTTCATAAAATTTTTTTTTTTTTTTTTTGCGGTACGCGGGCCTCTCACTGTTGTGGCCACTCCCGTTGCGGAGTACAGGCTCCGGACGCACAGGCTCAGCTGCCATGGTTCACAGGCCTAGCCACTCCGCGGCATGTGGGATCTTCCCGGACCAGGGCACGAACCCGTGTCCCCTGCATCGGCAGGCGGACTCTCAACCACTGCGCCACCGGTGGAAGCCCCTTCATAAAAATATTTTTAAAGATTTAATTGCACTTTCAAGGGATTAAATAGCAATTTTACCTTAGTAATGTTGATTTTCAAAGTTGATAGGAATTTGTTATAATTTATATTTTATCTTTCATTTCAGTAGATTGTTTTGCATATTTATTTGCATAAATATTCAGTCACATAAAAACATTGGATGGGTTCACTCCCCACTCCAGCCACACTCACTTTTCTCCCCACAACCCTTCTTGAGCTGGAAAACAGTGGGTTGTCCAAGTGTGGAGCCTCATCCTCAGCACCTGGCTCAGCAGGAAGCATGTACAAGGCTCCCTGACTGGGGCAGGAGGGGCCTCACTTACAAGCTGTTTCAGCTGCTGCTGTGTATACTGTTCAGTTCCTCACTTTGTCTTGCTTTGACCTTGGCCTTCTGACTATTCACCCGACTTCCTGATTACCTTGACCGATAGTTTTAGCACTGTCCTCCTGAACCAGGGCTTTGTCAACTTTGCTTTGATCATCACTATCCCTGCTTCCTCCCCAACAAGTATCCCCTCACATCCATTGGCCTGGTGTAACACAGTTCACTAATACAAATATATGCTTTAAAACTGCTCTTTTCTCCTCAAGGATACACAGAGAATGGCCCTACTTCATCACTCATTTCATGTAAGTTATTGTACTGACAGCCCTGATCCTGGCCTCACTAGGTCCCTTTCAGGGTAACTCATAAATCATGAAGCCTAGGAAGGAGAGATAGGCCAGTTCATCACAGTCTTTTTACAGTTGGGGAAACTGAGACACAGGGAGAGGAAAGGACTTGCACATGATCATGCAACAAGAAAACTGAGACTAGAGCCGGCTCTCGAGGCTCCAAGGCCAGTATCTCTTCTCTTGGTCCACACCACCTAGTTGGATAATTGTGCATTCCAGCAGCAACTCACCCTGATGAATCTCTCCAGGACGTCCTGAAGAACAGTTATTTGTGAACTGTGGGCTAGAAATTTGATGCCGAGCGTGCAGAGGAACAGCAAGAGGGGCTATTTCATCAAGGACAAAATGGCCCTCTCCAAAACTGCAGGGATTCTGCCACCCTGAGAGGCTTCATGCCTTTCTGGAGACTAAACATTTTCACAGTTCCTTTAGCCCAAGGGTTATTTTCTTGTTGGATAAATGGAAAATACCGCTTACAGATGGTAAGAAAAATAACTTCAGCTGGACTAATCTAGAGACAAAGGTTCTTCTGAAACTGAAGGAGGATAGAGTAGTCAGGGGAAGAAAATATTTACTTTATATAAATACTGAATGTTTCTTCTGGGTTTCTTTTTATTTGGTAATGCCTAAGAACTCCTAACTGGCTCGTTAGAGAGAGGCTGGGTTTGATAGGAAGAGCGAGCTGGGCAGTCATGAGCCTGCAGAAGCCCAAGCTCACTTGGGGTCCCCTGCCTGGCCACAGCTGTTAGGAACTGCAGCCCACAGACCCTGGGCTGAGAATGGGATGTTTCTTCTGGGGGGAACCTCCACCCACCCAGATGAGCCCCTCCCTAGAGATGGAATTATCAGCAGTTCGAGACACTATTTATTACTTATCTTCAAAATGTACTTCTTCCTGATGAATTACTTACTGCTTTTGGCATTGAAATTTCTCGTTACAATTTGTTTCTTGATATCAGAATAATGTATGTCCCTTTCAGTGATTTCATAGTTCATTTTTATCTGAATATTCTCAGTTATTTAGCTAAAGAAAAATGAGTTTCTATAAGGAAAAACCTCAGTTAGTATCTATATTTAAAATATTCCACCTAGGAGACAAACCTGAAAAGAAAAAATGTAACTGTTGGAAACACTGAAAATGTCAGCAACTTCAGGTGTCATGGAAGAGAGATTTCTCCCATGAGATTAAGGAAATCAGCTGGACTTGACACCTATTCTGAGAACCCACTGATGTTTTCACAAATGCTTGCAGCTGCATTGTCATGAGCGACTGTAAGTGTTGTTAAACATCAGGTTACCGTCTTCTGGAATTGTTTTAGTTTGTTGCATGACGTCACAGATAAGTGGTTCTTACTTGCCAAAATGTTTGGAATTGCCCTGAAAGGGCCAATGCAAGTAAAGAGCCTTAAGTGTCGCTAGCTTTGCAGTAAATCCACCCAGTAAACCAGAAAACGGCGCTGGCTCAGCCTCCCAAGGGTCATTTCACCTGGACTTCAAAAAACCCACCTCATAGCCAATGAGATGGACAAAGCCCAGTGAACTGGGGTTATAACATGATCCTGTGGTATGACTAGACCAGGGAGAAAGGGCATCAGATTCAGGCTGTGTGACTTTAGGTGATGCTTTACATATCTGAAGTAAAATAGTATTAATAACACTACATATGAACACTTCTATAAAGAGGATTCATAATACTAGCCTGATCTATCTCACAGGTGATAATCAAATTGTATAAGATCTGGAAAAGTACTTTATAAACTACAGAGTACTTCCGGAAAGTAATGTATACTGTTCACTCAATCATGCATTCGCTCAATGTTTATTGAGTACTTACTATATGCTAGGCACTGTTCCAGCATTGGAGATAAAGCCTTAAATATTATCTTCTTAATAGATAAAAATCTTCCTGGCCGCTAAGCTGAATTGTTCTTTGGCATGGTGGTCAGTCTCCAAGATGGTCCCCAATGATCCTCAACTCCTATTATCTGTTTCCTTATGTTTCCCCTGCCACATTGAATCTGACCTGTGTGATCAACCGAATATGGTAGAACTTATATCTGTGGCTTCCAAGGTTAGGTCATAAAAGACGTTGCTGCTCCATCCTTGGTCTCTTGGATTACTTGCTCTGGAGGAAGCCAGCCACCATGTCATGGGGACACTTATGAAGCCATATAAAGGTTTGTGGGGAGAACTGTGGTGTTCTCAGCACTGAGCACCAAATTGCATCCAATACTTTGGAAGTAAGTCCTTCAGCACCAGACGAGCCTTCAGATAACTGCAGTCCAGCTGACATCTTGCCTACAGCCTCATGAGACGCCCCAAGCCATAGTTGCCCAGCTAAACTACTTTTTAATACCTGACCCATAGAAACTGTGAGAGATTATTTTTTCTTATTTTAAGCCACTAAATTTTGAGGTAATTTGTTATGCAGCAATAGATACCTAATATACTTGCTCAAATAATTCTTCCAAAAGGGTAAATGAAGATAACTTCACATTTGGTCTCATATCACTACAAACTGAAGTTTGTTGCCTCTCAGTTGTCACTTGGCTGAGGGATGTTGCTCCTACAGCACCAATCATGTAGATGGTGTTCCATAAATAAGTACTTGTTGGCTGTTGGATTAATGATTTTAGAACCACTGAGAATAACAATGGCTTAGAGGGCAGGGAATAGGTCACACAAGGTTGGCCAAGACACAGAGAGACCCACCAAGGCAAGGCAGGTGGTGGAGGGTGGTCTCAGCAATAGGTGATCCTAGAAGTCCAGAGAGATGGGCTGGCCTAGGGGAGGTTTGGGGGTAACCAGTGGACATCCCCCTGCTAGTCAGGCAGATCCAGGCTAGAAGGTCTGTATTGGAGGGAGGGAAGTATTAGGTATAATTTGAGGGAATGACAGAGGACAGGTACTGGGATTCAAGGGCAAGACTTCAGACTAAGACATGGCTGCAAGATGGAGTAGGAGGGACAAGATAAAGAAACCCGGGCTTCCCTGGTGGTGCAGTGGTTGAGAGTCCACCTGCCGACGCAGGGGACACAGGTTCGTGCCCCGGTCCCGGAAGATCCCACATGCCGCGGAGCAGCTGGGCCCGTGAGCCATGGCTGCTGAGCCTGCGCGTCCGGAGCCTGTGCTCCGCAATGGGAGAGGCCACAACAGTGAGAGGCCCGCGTACTGCCAAAAAAAAAAAAAAAAAGATAAAGAAACCCAGTCTTGGAGGCTGAGGGAATCAAGGTAGAAATGGTGAGTGAATCAGAAGCCCACACCTGGAGCTCAGGCTAGGCAGTGCTGAGGAGTGGGGCAAGACCATCGAAGGACCAGCTGCCAAGTTGACTCAGCACACGTCTACAGAACTGCAGCTCCAGATCCTGCCATTGCCCCTGTCTGAGGTCTTGCTTGATCCAGGAGCCCAAAACGGAGTACAGTGTGCAGAGGAGACAGTTAAAGAGGCCTCTGTCTGGTAAAGTAGAGGGAGGAATGGGCAGAAATCAGATCCATCTGCAATTTGGGAGAGGGATCTAACTGGTATGAACTGTTAAGTCTCTTTCCTCAAAGTAGAGGGAGGCAAGGAGACATAAAACCATGAGTTGAAATGTTTGCTTATTTCAACCTCTGATCCTTCGTCAAAACTGTCCTTTTGTTATTGTTACTGGTTGGTGGCCAAGTGGACTCTTGCGGTTTCTCTGTGCTTCCTTCTCCCTGGCCACTTTGGGATTAAGGGCCGAGTAGATAGATGGATTCGGACAGTCAGAGAATAGAGTCAAAGCAGTGGGATGGTTAAGAAAAGCAGACAGGCGTGAAGATGACTTCTGCAGATTCTCAAGGGACTCTGGGGTGGGTGTTTAGGATCAACACTCTCCTCTAGTGAACCAGCCACTGGGTGTCGAGGGTGCCTTAGAACATGATTTCCTTCGCAGAATGTCCTGACTCTTCAGCCCAGTCTCTTTTCCCAACTCCACCCTCACCTTTCTGCTTCCTCTCCTCTTCCACCTCAGCTGTCTTTTGGATTTGGCACCTGTTATGGTCCCCTTGGTTTTTTTGACCTCCCCCCTCACTATGCTTCTTCATCCTCAACTTAGCAAAGCATCCTTGAGCTGCTTCCCTACGTAACACCCCTCTCCGCTCACCCAGAAGTTAGACCTTCTTAGCCAGGCACCCGTCCCACTGGTAGAGAGCCCACCACAGTCACCTCAAAGTTTTGTGGTTCCTAAGTCTGAATTTACCCTGATTTGCCATGAGGGGGGCCTTTTCCACAGTCCTTCCATGTCAAAATCTCAAGGGAAGCTGTCTCTCCTTAACCGTACCTTCACAGTTTTTTCCCTCTTGTGGCCCGTGGGCTTCTGGGGCAATAGACAATGTCCCCAAAACAGATGACAATGAAAATTCAGTGATGACACCAGCTTGTGAGACTCTAATGAGGAGTCAAGGCATGAAATTCATTGACAAGAGAAGTACTTAGCCCGGGAGCTCTGGGGATAATCAGATGGAAACAAAACACAGAGTAACCAAAATAAAGCCCTCACTTCCCAAAATATCTTTGCCTTCTAAAGCTTGATACTCTAACCACAAAAAGGATAACACAATGTGAAATGACATGCTCCAATCCAAACTCCCTCCTACCACTCTAGAGGCTGCTTGTGGTTTTGTAGCACCTCTTTTTCAAATTTATCAGACACAAATTTTCCAGGCATTATTTCCGAAAGTAAACTCTCCCCTACAAAAAAATCACCCAAATATTAGGTAGATTGGCCCTGAGTTCTTCATGTCAACCTTTGAACTCTCTTTCCCACTCTTAATACACAATGCTCAGGTCCCAAGAGAGTTTTTCTATAGCAATTTCTCTACACAATGTTCATTGCTGTTAACTGGCACAAGTCTCTGTGCCTTGTTTGAGCTGTAAGAATTGTCATTACTGGAAGTGTTTCTGAACTAAATCAAATTGGGCTCTGATTCCTCACAAACCGAGCTCAGTGTAAAGTCCCATTTTGGTCATTTTTTGGTGGCTCCTATGCCCTCTCCCTGGGGCTTTCATGACCCATGAGTAAGTCCTCTAGTTGTGGTCACTGTTGGGGGTCTGTGGTCCAAGCTTGTGGGGTCCATTCAAAGGTGGGATGCTCTACAAACATATCCATGATCACCATGCCAAGCTCAGGCATGGGACAGAAGCCAAAGTTCCATAAGTACCAAGGTCCTTAAGTATCCAAGCAACCATCCCACCCTGGGTCCTGCCACCCTCAGAAATGAAGGTCTCAGACTTCCCTGGTGGTGCAGTGGTTAAGAATCTGCCTGCCAATGCAGGGGAGACGGGTTCAAGCCCTGGTTTGGGAAGATCCCACATGCCACGGAGCAACTAAGCCCGTGTGCCACAACTACTGAGCCTGTGCTCTAGAGCCCACGAGCCACAACTACTGAGCCCACACGCCACAACTACTGAAGCCCACGCACCTAGAGCCTGTGCTCCGCAACAAGAGAAGCCACCACAACGAGAAGCCTGCGCACCGCAACGAAAAGCAGCCCCCGCTCGCCACAACTAAAGCCTGCACGCAGCAACGAAGACCCAACGCAGCCAAAAATAAATAAATAAATAGATAAATTTTTTTAAAAAAAGAAAGAAATGAAGGTCTCCCATCCTCTCCCTGCCCCAAGCCCCTATCTCCTTCTCCTCTAGGACAGCCAAGCCTTCCTCTTAGCTGGATCTTCCAAAACAGCCCAGATGCTTTTCCTCTTGCTCCTGGAATCACACACACACAGTGAAGCAGTTCATTATCAAGCCTCCACCCCATCCCCATCCCCCAGAGGAAGATGTGCAGGGCTCAGTGACAGGAAGGCTGGCTGTCCTACCCAGTGAGGCTCAAGGGAGAATTAACTCTATTCTTCTGCTGATGAGCCCACAGCATCAAGACCCTCATTTTTCATAACTTGATCGATAATTTGTAATCACCTTTCCATGTTCTTGATTCTAAAATAATCTACACCTTTAGAGCAGAAGGTCCACGGAATAGAACTCACACAACAGGGGCTCAATGCAGCTTGGTGTGCGAGTATCGAAGGATTGTGTGAAACCCGCCTTGCTGCTTGCAGCTCCCTGAGATCTGGCTCAGTACGATTTGAGGAACAAATTGTAAGACTTCCAAAAACTACACTAAACATTTGTCTATTTCGTTTGTTGAAACAGTTTGTTGCATGTTTGTTTGGCACTGTCAAAGATGAAAAGAAATAGATGGCGTGGCCCCTACTCCTGAAGACTTTTATTCTCTAGTTGAAAAGGCATGCACCCATGAGAAGGGTTAATAATAGTATAAAATAACAGTGAAAGTAACGTCCCAAGACACATCAGTACATCTCGCTGGATTCCTGCAGCAACCCTGAGTGGAAGGTATTGTGATCTCCCATTTTGTAGATGAGGAATCTGAGGCTCAGTGAAGAGATGCTGTCTTCCCACAAGCTATGCCTCTGGAGGTGGAAACCTACATGGGACCAGAAGAAGCCATGTTTAGCTGTTACCTCTCGCTAGCTTGCTCCCTACCCTCCTTGACGTGCAAACTTCCCCCACACACCCGCAATCTTACTCTACCTTACAGGGCAACTGACTCTGTAACAGTCTATAAAAGTTTTATTGTTCTTGCTTTTAGAAAGTTGCTGAATCTCCCCAGCACTTGTAAATAATATGGCACTCCCAACTGCTGCCCCCACCTTGTCCCTAACCATAGGCACCCAATGAAGCCAAGGAAGCTCAGGGGATTCTGAGGTCACAGGCTCTACCTGTGGGTTGTTGACCCACCATCCCATCTGCCCCAACCTGTCAGAGATAATTACCATGGCCCAGGTGAGAGGCACCCTGGTATTCCAGTCTCATCCCCTACTCTGCCCACCAGTCTCCCCAGTACATCAAAAGACTTCCCACTATTTCCTGAGCACTCCTCCCCAGGATTTGGCTCACGTAGGGCTCTCCTGGAGTGTTCTTCCCTGCAATTATGCTTGTCTAATACTGCCCGCCTACTCTTAAGAACTAGATCAAAATATCGCCTCCTCCTTCAATCTTTCCTCAATTTCTTCCATCTGTATATATGAGCTCACCAGTCTCGGTAACGCCACAGAATTTCACCTGGATCATCTAAAGGCATTCTTCTCCATCTGCTTCTTATTACAGTTATTTGCGGATTTGCCTTAAGGGATGGGAGTCAGTGTTCTGAGTCTGTGTCCAACCTTCTCCACTTATGACTTGTGCAAAGTTGGGAAACTGAGCCATAAGCAACTCATCTGTAAAATGGGGTTTCTTTTTTTTTTTTTTTTTTTTTTTGGCTGTGTTGGGTCGTCATTGCTGCGTGTGGGCTTCTCATTGCGGTGGCTTCTCTGTGGAGCATGGGCTCTAGGCATGTGGGCTTCAGTAGTTGTGGCATGTGGGCTCAGCAGTTGTGGCTCACAGGCTCTAGAGCACAGGCTCAGTAGTTGTGGCACACAGGCTTAGTTGCTCCACGGCATGTGGGATCTTTCCAGACCAGGGCTCGAACCCATGTCCCCTGCACTGGCAGGTGGATTCTTAACCACGGCGCCACCAGGGAAGCCCCTAAAATGGGGTTTCTTGAGGATGCAGTGAGATAATAAGGAGGCAAGCACTTTATAAATGATATTGGGCTTTGCTTGTGTTATACTTCACCACTCTCTGCCTCAGTTTGCACATCCATAAAAATGGGAGTAATAGCGTCTCTCTCTTGGATTTGTAGCAAGGATTAAATGGGCTCGTGTATGTAAAGCCAACTTTAGCACAGTTCCCTGCCTCTGTCTCCGCCCCCCACACATGATACAAGCAGAGCTGGGACCGTACATCCAACTTTATGCTCTTTACTCTGACCATGAGGTTATGCAGGATTCAGGGTGCCGTTGCAGACGCTCCTGCACGTGGGTGACTTCTGGAATCTGGGCAGGAACTCCAGTGCTCTGCAATAATAATTATCATCATAAACAGTTGGCGGCCCCTGCACCCAGGAAATTCGTTTTTCGGGGCCAGGTCTGTGCTGTGATGGACACCCCTCCTCAGGGGGAGAGACTGAAGAGCATGGGAGTCTATAAAACCACAGCTGATTCTCAGAGCCAGATGAAAGAGCCGCCATGCCGAGTAGCTGGACACTGAGGGCAGTCAGAAATGCCCCTGCAAGGGCAGTTTGGGGAGCATTGGGCCTAGTCTTCCGTGAGCCATGTCATCTAATTGCTTCAGGTCAGCTTTGGTTCAGGGGGTGACTAAGTCCGTTTAGATGTTGGGTCCAAGTATCTGCATCTGAGAAGAAAAAGAAATCATAGACTATCAGAGCTGGAAGGGGCCAGTGTGGACCACAGTCCCTCCTGAGAACCTCAAGCCGTGCCCCTCTGCCTTCCTCAGGAGCGCTCCCTCTTTTCAGGGGTGGATCCACAACCTTTTAGCATCATGTATCCCTAACCCTCCAGCCACATTCGACATGACCAAGCATGCACCCAGCCAGGCCAGTCATATACTCTCTCCTGGAACTGGAAATCTGATACACTGGTCAGTTTCTGTTGGGATCTTTACCCAGGAAGACTCATTTTTCTGGATAGCATGCCGAGTGGAAGCCAGACTAGAGAGAAGAATATGGGAAACTTGGACCTCATTCCAGAGAGAAACAGCTCAAGGAGGTGGCCCATGTGAAGAAGATGGCAAAAAACACCCACCAAGATACAAAACGTCTTTTGCCTCCTTGCTTTAGTTAATTAACAATTAACAGTGCCTTGCACATAGCTGCCACTGAAAAGTTTATTGGATGCTTGAATGAATGATCAAAAACACGTGGAGCCTAATCATAGTATAAATCTGAGGGAGAAGCAAATAGGCACTGAGCTGCTCAAAATTAGGGACCAGATTTATATAAAGTTCAAAAACAGGGTAGTGGTTACCCTTAGGGAGATAATATGTGGAAGGTGGAAAAAAGGGCTTCTGGAATGTTCTGATTCCCAATATAGACGCTGCTGAGTCTGTGAAAATCGGGTTGAAGCATATGTATATGATACATGTACATCTCTGTATGTATGTCAATAAGAAGTTTAAAAATAAAACAGAAAGGGATTAGGTCTTGACTTGCCCCCAGAGCCCACCTGATAGGGTTCTGGTAGGGGTTCAAGGTCCCACCTCCCCAGCATTTTCATGCAAGAGATATCTGGTTAAATAACCAAAGTGGCCTGGAAGAGAACAGGAATCTGAGGGCCAAGTCACAGAAGAGCAGCCTCGTTCTGAGAAGAGTTTGGGGTAGAGAAAAGAGTTCATTGCCTAGAAGACAACCCCAAATGGTGTGATAATAATGTGTTTGGGCTAATGTTTTAGACAGAGACCCACAAAGACGCATATGTGTACATGTTCACATGCCTTGGACCTTTTGATAAATTCGTAATAATTATAGGAGTAATATTTATTGAAACTTTCCACATGACAGGCACTGTGGTTTACATTCATTAATCAGCTCAATTATCACAACAACCTGATGAAGTGGGAACTATTATCCTCATTTTTCAGTTGAAGAAACTGATGCACAGAGAGGTTTAGTGACTTGGCTAATGTCACACAGCTAATAAATGACAAAATCAGGTTGGGCTAATTCCAAAGCCTATGTTTTTCAAATAATGCTTTCCAACTCCGTAAAAAATGTACAAATAGAAGTGTGTACCCTTGATTCCTCTGTGTGAAATACAAGAAATGACCTCTTTCATTCATCAGTGGTTTATACTAATGACATATCTGGTAGAAAGACAAGTGAGCTTGTTTGTTTTGAGGAGTAAACAGGACTTGCTGATCCCTTTCCCACACATGACTGTTGAATGGGAAGCAACAGACACAGTGGTTCTCTTATGAAACTTAATCCTCCTAAAAAATTTTATGAGGTGGGTATTCTTGTCTGTAGTTTGCAGAAGGAGAAACTGAGGCTAGGAGAGATTAAAGGGCCTTCATCCCTATTCAGATTCTAGCCTAGGTGATGCCAACGCCCAAGAAGGCATTTTTAACCCCAAACAAGGCAGTCTGTCTCCCAGTGTTGAGTTCTGAAATGTGACCCACTTGGCTGTTGGGTTGAACAAGAGAACTCGTATGTGTCCTGGGCTTGCCCCGGATCAGGTGTGCTCACTGAGTGAGTTGTGACTTCTTGGGGCTTCTGTTTGTCTCTGGCAATTCCAGGGCTCCCAGGCCCAGCAGCTCAGCAGGTACCAAGAAGCAATCACATTGAGTCCACAAGAATCCAGAGAGCAAGAAGCGTCAGCATTTGTGCCTTGGAGGAATTTGGCTGAAGACTGAGAAGTCACAAGCCATGCCAGCTTCCTCAGAGGACAGAAGGACATGAGTAATGGCTCCCCCACTGACCACACACCTGGGGGAAGCACATCATTTGCAGCCATGTGTTCACCATCCTTGTGCAGACGGCAAGGCTGATGGAGAGTGAGCAGAGGTGAAAACAGGCTAGAGTGATCTTTGTCTTCTATCCTTTTAGCTGGGAAGATGCTGACTGCCAGCTTTCCTATTGCTGTTAATGATGTGAAAGTACAAATTATTGCGACTGCACTTTTTTTAATGCGCCCGTGCAACGTTTGTTCGCTCAATAAACGTGTTAGCTAGTGGGAAGCAGCAGCATAGCACAGGGAGATCAGCTCGGTGCTTTGCGACGACCTAGAGGGGTGGGAGGGAGGCTCAAGAGGGAGGGGATCGGGGGATATATGTATGCATATGGCTGATTCACTTTGTTGTACAACAGAAACTAACATGGCGTTGTGAGGCAATTATACTCCAATAAAGATGTATAAAAAATAAATAAAAATTTAAAAAGATAAACGTGTTGTGGGCCTGCTGTCATCAAGCATTTGCAGGGGTGATATAGTCTAGTGGTTAAGAAGGTAAACTTTGGCGCCTGTCTGAATTGGGTTCAAGTCCTACCCTTGTTCAACCTAGTCTAGTAAGAGTCTGCTGCTGTTATTACTTGTGCCATTATTACTTAGGACTCAGTGCAAGTCCTAAGCTGGGTGCTAGGGGAAGAGGGATAGTACTCAAGGAGTGTTCCTGCTAGAAGAGGCATTAAGACAGGCACACAAATAGCCTGTGATTGTGAAATAGGACACATGCAGAATATGGCAAGGAACCTAACAGGTAATTCAGAGTTATAAGCCCTGTTCCTTTCATATTGTTCCTTTGGAGGGTCTCATATTTACATATAAAGCATCGTTGCCAGAGTCCTTTATTAAAGGAGTCTCTGAACATTCATTGATTTTTTAAATTATTATTATAAAAATAAAACATGTTCATTTTTGAAACTTTGAAACGTACAGAAAGCATTTCAGAAATTTCTTCTAATTCCATCATCTAAGAAACCATAGTCAATATTTTGCTATATATCCTTTTATTTGCATTTTTTCCAAAAGTATTTTTGAGCTCCACATTTGGAGCCTCTATTCCCTTACACTTGGTAGCACATTCTTTTGACTTTGCCTCACGAGGCAAATCTTTATCCTTTGAAGGTAGGTTGGTGTTTTGGAACATTCTTAAGTTGCCAGGAACCAGGTTTGGCAAATTTGGTTAGTGGTCAAGCTGAAGGCATGTTGCTTTCGGTTCAAACACAGAATGGTAAAGAAATGAAACTCATTTTATTAGGTGGCTTGTAAAATAGCACTAACAACCATTCCAGGGGGTAGCTTGAAACTGAGTTTGCCACAAGCAGTGGCTTAGAAATAAAGGATCTCATGGAAGGCCAGAATGCTGGGCTGGACCACTTTATTTTTTAATTGATTTTTTTTTTTTTTTTTGGCCGCACTGAATGGCATGTGGGAGCTTAGTTCACTCACCAAGGATGGAACCCACGCCCCCTGCAGTGGGAGCGCAAAGTCCTAACCCCTGGACCACCAGGGAATTCCCCATTTTTTAATTGATTTTTAATTTCTGTGTCGCTTTGGCTTGTGTACGTGCCAAAGTGGATTTTCCTTCCTCTGAAAGACTTGGGCAGTGATAAGACTTCTGGAATTTTCTGTGATCCACTCAGGAATATATTTTAAAACAACAGTAAGAAAAATAAAAAATTGTTAACACTTTAATTGTATAATTCATAAAAATATTCTACTTATACAAACTAAACCTTAAAGATATGGCTACACTCCTTTTTGACCACCATATCCAATCCTAAACCCCCTCCTCTCTCCCCAGAGGAAGTGAATTCAATTATCAGATTGAGGTGCAAATTTCCAAAATTTTTTATGTTTGTGTGTATACATATACATTATACATATGTACTATATATATCAAACATATCATTTTTTACTAAATTGTATCATGGTATGTGTGATTCACTGCTTGCATTTTTCACTCAACTGAATGAAAACCGACCACTTTAACGGGGACAAAACTCATTTAAATATTTAAGTTCTGGTTCATTTCCTTTTGAAATAAGCTCTTAACTTTATGAACAGGCATTGGGAGAATTTAGAATAGTCATCAGACAAGTCAGCAGAGGCACATAAGAACTTCCACACTGAGCTAGCCCTAGAATTTATCAGCTCATTATTGTGTGTCTGACAGTGGCACCAAGGAATGCAGTGGGTAGTATGGGCTGAGATCAAACTCCAGGATTAGAGACATCCTAAAACATTCCCATTATTCTTCATGCCCCATGCTGCAACTGTCCTCCACAAACATATCAGGCTTCTTAAGAACCTATTTCTATTTCCAACTTGCTTCATCTTTAGGGGATAATGAATTCGATGAGTTCTATCTGCTGTGAGAAAGACGTTTGCATCCCATTGTCACCATCTGATCTAGAACATTAACTAGGTTTTGTCTCTTATCTTCACATATTTTCATAGATATCAAAAGAGGATTTTGCTTCAGGGAAATGTGTGTAGACATCCTCTTGTTGCTTCCATTTGGCATGAACAGTAGAGGGAAGGATTAAAGTTGGGAGCCAAGGGTAAAAGCATCAGAACTAAACTGGCTGGCATGGAGGTACATGGATCCCATGATTTTCTCCAACCTCTTCCCAAGGCAGATGTCACACACACCTCAGTCAGGATCTGTAGCAGCTCCACAGCTTGGGGAGGAACAAGAAAAGGAACAGAGCTGGTAATGCCATGTCTCCCGCAAGAAAAGCCTCCCTTGGGTGGTATTTTAGGACATTAGCTCAGGCTGCCTTGTCCTCAGTCATCTCACTGGCATTTAAGTAGCCCCTTGGGTTACAGATCATGGCAGGTGCTGGGAAGTAAAGAAGGCCATGCTAAAAATACCCAGCCTCTTCTGGAACTCGGCTGGCAGCCGGAGCTCTCTCCTCCAGTGCCAGGACCTTAGAAAAAGAACAGAGAATTTCCTTCACCTCAAGCAGCAAGAAAGGTCTGGCTCCCTCCACCACTGAAGTTACTGAGGTGGAAATAGTCCTCTGGAGAAAACATACTCAAAGATGCACTTCTACTGAGAAATAGCAATTTCTACTAAATCAAGAGAACAGGCTCTCTTAAGGAGAAGCCAGGGTCCCAGTAGAAAACACCTGGAGAAAAGGATTTTGCTAGTCAGGCAAGAAGGGGTCTTTACAAAAACAAGCAAGTTCACTGCCTACTTGCAGTATCCTAGATCCACCCCTAGGCCTCCAAACCAAATCATCTCAACTGAAAACAAAGTTGTTGGCAGTGGGTGGACATAGGCACAGGAACAAAATTTTAGAAATCCCGGTTTCGACTTGACCTAATTCAGCGGACCTCCTAGAGCCTGGATGGGTGGGAGGCAGACCTCAGTTCCAGCAGGAGGCACCGGGGTTGTCCACATCCACGGTATTTTTCATCAGGTTTCACGGTGTGCAGAGTAAGCGTGGAGCTCTGCTCACCACTTGGGAGGCTGCAGAGATCACTTTCACATATGTTCCTGTTAAGGACATCAGTGGAAACTTGAGAACCAAGTATAAAAATATAAAAATAAATAGGTGGCATCCAATACAAAAGAATGTAGGCATTGCCAGGAAGCAATGATTAAAACCATTCCAAAGCTTCGATATGGCTCCTGAGGCTGGCTCAAGTCTCTGGAAGCCTGTAGATGCTTTCATGTCTGCCCAGGCTATGGCTTGAGGAAGCACTAGATGCTGTCCTGACCACATATTTTGTCTTCATTTTCCCCCAAACATATGGCCTGGATTGACTGGTGACTCATTCCTTTGCTGACCCAAAAGTTTTGAAAGAAGGAGATGTAGATCTCTCACAATTACTTCAAACTCTCCCTTCGAACAAAATCAATGTACTTGCCTATCTCTGTGAAGATGTCCTTCTTGTCCAGTCTTGGGCCATAAACAGGAGAGTAGGCAAGGTTGCGTTGGCCCAGCCGTCCTCTTTCACCAGGTTCTCCCATCAGCCGAGAATGAGGGTGCCTTTAGGAGCCTGGGCTGCAGTCCTGAGCTGGCCCACGAAGGGTGAGACACTCCTTCAGTCCCAGTCTCACTACTATCACCTTTTAACCATGTTCATATGTAGAAAAGACCTCTGGTGGTCCCCTCTCCTCTCCTCTTCACCTTATAATGTGTTGCTTTTAAATATGGAATCAAATATTCATATAAAACCAGGTTGGGAATGGTTAATCAAAAGAGCACCATTGCTGGGAGCTGGGGCATCCACGTCCTTGTTCCTGCACAGCCACCTCCCAGCTGGATGATCTTGAGTCATCACCACCTTTGGTTTTCTCATCTGTAGAGTGAGGATAATAGCACTCAACCTGATGCTGTCATAAGAGGTTGTGAGGAAGAGAGAGTGAACTTGAAGGTGCCTGCTAAACTTTACATCCATAGGGAATAGTGCCATTCTTGAGACAGCTAAATTTCACATGTCGGCTGGATTAAACCTATACATAGTTGCTGCTGTTTAAAAAAGATAAGATGTAAGGCAGGAAAACTTATGGCCTTTTGTTGTACTGGGAGAACCATTTTGCCTGTGCAAACCCTCCAGGTAGCAAGAGTACTCAGGGGCCTCGCTGCAGAATCAGGACCAGCTGTGTGTCACTAAACAGTGAAGGAAGACATTCACAATGGCCTAAAGACCTTTCTCAGAGCTCCAAACCCTGCCTGGAAACAGGGCATATTTTCCTCAGGTTCTTGATGGTGGTACCACAAACCCTTAAGAAAGAAAACACTCTTGTGTATGAGAAGAACATGCTGTATCTTGTTCCATGGGACATGACACGCTGCATTCCAAAACCCAGTGCAAGAAGCAATTGTCTGTCAACTTAATTACAGATTCTTCACTTTCCTTTAATTGCTTGAGTCAGCACTGTGCACTCTGGGGGAGTCACGGTACACAGAGAGGCATTGCTGCTAAGCAATGTGGGACTATCAGGTAATTAGGTTTTTGTTTTGTGGTTTTAAACAAACAGACCCTGATGTACATATTCAAGTGAGTCTTTCTGTTAAAGGTGCTGCATTAGTAAGCTGTGCTCATGTTGACTCTTTTCTAACCAAATATTGGGAAGTGTAGTCTGATAAGTATGGGCACTCTAATGGGAGGAAAGGGACAGTGTACTTAACATTAAAGCTCTCCTAGAAAGCCTGCGATATGTTCCTCACAGCTATAGGGGGGCCCAGGCAGCATTTGGGACCATGGTAACATAGGTGGAAAAACATATTAAATGACCCCCAGAAAGAGGGTTTTACACTGCAATATACATAGATGCTTTCCCTGGAGGAAAAGATCCATGTCCTTACCCACCTTTCCTGATCCCATAAACTCTAGTTAAATGCTTTGCACACAAAAGGTGTTCAATAAATATCTGTGGAACCTTTGTCCTATCCTGTCACAATACTTACATTCATTCTTCAGAAAGTAAAACATAGAGTCCCTATTTTGAGTGGAAATAAGTCTTTTGAGCCTAGTTTTGTTATGGTTCCTTCCCAGAAACTCTTTCTCCTGCTTACTTGTATGGTTAATAGCCAAGAAACAGTCATTCAACAAACATTTATGGGGAGATGACTGAATACCAAGCACAGGGGAAATCTGGAAATACCAAGGACTTTCTTGGTGTTCACCCAGAACCTCTGGACCAAGGATCCTGTGCAGGCTCCCACACCACCACGATTTGGTCAGTTTTTTAACTTTCAAGGAACACAGACTCTCTCATGTAAGCTCAGGAAAGAAAGGGGGTGATTATAAGGACCCCTGGAACTGAGATTTGGTCATCATCTCCCAGTCTATTTCTTTCAGTGGTGCTTCTGTTTATCTTGATATGTCTACTCCATTTTCTTTCTCTACAACCAGACTTCTCTGCTTCCTCATAACTTAAACGATACATGGCCTATTGTGGCATATTAGTCAGGAGAAGCTAGTTATGCTTCAGTAACAAATAGCCCCCAGATCTCGGTGGCCTAAAATAGCAAAGTTTTTATCTCACTCATACTACCTGTCCACCAAGGGTTAGTTGGGGAGAGAGAGAGATGTCTACTTATCACAGCCACTTGGGAACCCAGACTGACAGAACAGCAACAACCTTGAAAAAGAACATGGTATGGCATATATTATTATGGTGGCCACCATAAGTCACTTTCGTTCACATTTCTTTGGCCAAAGCAAGTCAAATGAAAAAACAAAAAGTCAGATGACCACACCTAACTTAACTGGGTGGGGATGTGCAATCCTACCAAGACCTGACTGGGAAGAAAGCCCAAATATCTGTGAATAGCCTTAATCACCCTCCTACAAGGCATCTCTGGCCCAAGATTGCAACCCCTTTTTTTTCAGCAGCCTCAGCTATTGATTCATATTTTTCATGCTCCTTAGTTCAAACTACAGTGAAATAGAAGCTGAGGGACACAGTCCATTTCTGCCTGACAGGCCACAACACTAGGTCCCTGGTTAGCCTATGGATCTGTCCTTAAGTCACAGCCAATCAGGTGGGGTAAGGGATATACACTGTATCCCATGGCTGTCTAGCCCACCCCTCTTGATGCTATCCAGGGACCAGGAGATCTGTCCAGTACAGAAGAAATTGTTGTTTAAGTCACAATATTTTTTGCTGGTCCTAGCCCTTGATAATAGAAAGGTCATGGATGGTGCAGTCCATGAAGCTGGGGTTAGTCTGGCTGATGGAGAGTCATGGGGCGTAATCTCAACAGTAGTGAAATGGAAATGACTGAGTCCAGTTAACCTGCTATGTTAACCCACCAGTCTAGGGATGTGGTACCAAGGGATTTTAAAGATTAGCTTTGTGCAGCTCCATTACCACACCGGACACCACAGTCTTTGACCTCTGAACATAGCCCTAGGTGAGAGGGGCAGTGAGGGGAAGAGAAATGGATGGCTTCAGTTTACATAATAAGACCTGAACCTGGAATTCAAGCCCCTTCACCATATACCACCCGTCCCCCCCCCATCTATCTTTCCAGTCTCGCGTCCCAGTTCACCCCCAAGTGAACCTACTGTCGGACCACCATCAAACATTGTCTTTTCTTCCCTTGGCTCATACAATACCCTCCACTCTATCTAACTGCTATCCTTCCGCTAAAATCAGTTTAAAAACCACCACGTTTCAGAGAAGTTTTTATCTGTCTACTCTGACCTAGTCATTTCTATTTCTTCCTCTGGATTTTTATAACCTTGCTCATGCTGGAACACCTGGATGGCATGGATGTGTCTGTCTTATTTGGGGATCCTGGAGCCTAGTGCCTGCCTGGCATACAACAGGTGCTCACCAGTGGTATGTTTGAATGGATTGTCTGTAACACCAGTTCACTTAAGGAAACTTTAGCGCGTTCCTGTGCTACGTTTGGCACAATGGAGAAAAGTCGGTAATATATGGTCCCTCTAGGAGTTTCTCTAGTTCAGTTGTGTCATTTTATAGATGAGAAAACTGAGGCCCAGAGAGGAGAAATGACTTGCCCTCTGCCACCCAAGCAGCCACAATTTACTGAGCAATTTGCTATGTGCTAGACAAAACGCTTTTCATTCTTTATCTCATTTTCATCCTTGTAACAATCCTACGAGGGAAGACTTTGTACACCTATTTTACAGAAGAGAGAACTGAGGCTTAAAGAGGTTATAACATGGTTAAGGCCACCCTGCAAGGAGGTAGCCAGGCCAGGTTTTGATCCCAGGATCTAACTCTGGGGTCTCTATTCATACCCCCTGTGCTGAGCCCCAAGCTGGGGAGTCAGCCCCCTGTGGTCATCGCATCTGTATATCACCCATAGGCCTTGAACTTTGTCAGTGCCCCAGTGGCTGGGTTCACATCTGGTGATTAAAGGGTCCTGGTGAATTTCTGTGCCATGCAGTGCCTATGTACACAAATCTAATGTTCTGACCATCAGGTCAGGGTATTTTTTTTCCCCTCCTGGGCAGTTGGGTTAGTGAAAGAAACCTGATAAAATCCTGGAGAGGAACTTGATCGTTCTCTGAAGGAGTTACAAGTTGTTTGGCCTGCCTAAACTGCTCAGATACCGTCCGGGGAATATTCGGTATCCATGTAGTACAGGTTGTGAATTATTCTGCGGGGACTGTTAACAAGACCCTCACCAGCTCTGCCTCAGCCAGTCTCAAGCAGGGCTTTGGGGCAGCCCCTTTTCTTCTCCTCCCACCAAAGCTCTGAAAAGAGTAGGCTTTTCCCCAATGGGGGCTGGGAAGAGCAAGAGGTATAGGGAAATCCTCCTGCCTCTAAGCAGAGCTTACTCTACAGAACTGGGTCTGTTCCCTCCTCAGAGCTATAGCTGTGGATGCAATGACTTGGCAGGGGTCACATTTATCCCATGTTTTGGCAACCTAGTACCTGAATGCCTAACATGGAAAGAGACCAACTCCCTAAAATCAGTGTAAGAAAAATTATTAAAAGTTAGATATGGAAGTACCTCAGGGATCATCTACAGCCCTGGATTTAAAGATGAGGGAACTGCAGTGCTGAGGCTAAGTCACTTGTCAAGGTCACAGAGCTGCTGGTGATAGAGACCAAAGACCAGGTTGCCTGAGTCTAAACTCAAGGGTCTTTCCCCTTAAACTCACACACACCCACCTACACACCAACAAACTCACCCCACCCTTTGCGGAAGTATGGCACACAGGCACACGCAGAACTGAGTCAGCTGGGTCCTATGTCCCTAACGTATACTACTGTCCCTCCTCTGGGGGACAGCGCACCGCATAAGACAGATTCTCAGACATTCTGACCGGTACCAGCAGAGAAATTCTCAAGAGCAGCACCCCAGGCCTTCCTCCCAACTCTTCCTTTCTCTGCTCCAATTGAGTTTCCAGAACGTGAGAGCCCAGGCCGATACCCGGCAGTCTGGGAGCTGCCGGGAGAAGCGCGGGGCGGGTGTCCGGAGCGCACGGGCCCGGGCGCCGGGTACGGGGCCTGATGCTTAGCGCGCCCGGGTCTGGCGGCTCAAGGGGGCGACGAGCATCCACTACCTGCCCCTCTCCTCCGGCCTCCTGTGACTCAGGACGGCTCGACTGGGGACCCTAAAGGCGGGGCATGGACCCTGGGAGGAGGAGTTGCGGAGGGCGGAGGGCAGAGCTTAGCGCCTCGGCCCCGGCTCGGACCCCGCGAGGCCCCGGTGCCCTCTCCCCGGAGTGCAGGTTTGGAAGGCGGGAGGCCTCGCCCGGCCGCCGCCTCGGCTGCTCGGGTCCCCATATATAGTCATATCCACCGTCAACTGGGAGGCCGGCAGGCAGCAGCAAATGGGCGAGCGGCCCCCGCGGGAGCAGCGGGGAGGGCGCAGGGGGCGGAGGGAGGAGAGGGGGAAAGGGGGCAGGAGAAAAAAGCTTTTCCAAAAAAGTATTGGCTGTCTTGAGGAATGCGGTCGCCCCCTTGGGAAAGTACATATCTGGGATCAGCAGGCGGCTGTGCGCTCGCACTCCGGATCGGCCTCCCCACCGCGCTCTTGCCTCCCCGCTCCCGCCGCCGCAGCCCCAGGGCCGCTCGCCGCCGCCACCATGGACGCCATCAAGAAGAAGATGCAGATGCTCAAGCTCGACAAGGAGAACGCCTTGGATCGAGCGGAGCAGGCGGAGGCCGATAAGAAGGCGGCTGAGGACAGGAGCAAGCAGGTCTGCCTGCGCCTTTCCGGCCCTGCGCCGGCCGGTCGCCCGCGCTCCGCCCGCCGGGGGCCCCGGGACCCGGGCCTCGCACCCCTTCCCGGCCCCTCACTCCGAGGACTCGGGGAGCCACCCCACTCCAGGGCGTCTGAGAAGGGGGAAGGGAAGAGCGAGACTCTGGCTTATTCTAACTTTTTCTCTCGTCTGGGGACGCTTATTTCCCTTTTCTGGTTCCCAGAGCCCGCGAAGTCCCTTCAAGTCCTAGAGGCACTTGATTCTCAGGATGAGAAATCAGTTTTGGATTCGGGGGCAGGGGAGAGGAGGAGAGTTGAAGGGAATCAAGTCCAGAAAGTGTTAGAAGTTCTTCTGGACTTTTTGACTGGGGAGTATAAAACATTCAACTGGGGGGGGGGCGCGAGGGAGGTGGGAGGGACAGTCACACAGTTTGTTCCTAAAAACAAAGATGGACAGACTAGAGAGTACGGCGGGCCGGGGAGACGGGGGCGTTTTTCTGCACCCCCAAGTTGTGGGCTTGAGCCCGCTGAGACCTCCGCAGGAGTCTGGCCCCGGGGGGCTGGGGTGGGGTGCGGAGTGGGCTCCGCGCGAGAGGAGGGTTACCTAGGGACCCTTGAACCCCAACTCGGCGGCGCCTCACACCCGAAGGGCCCCAGCCAACTCGGTGCCCGTGTGTTGTGTGTGTGTGTGTGTGTGTGTGTGTGTGTGTGTGTGTCTAACACCCGGTCCGTGCCGGCCGGCCGCGCCCGCCCGCCGCCGCCCCCCAGCTCGAGGAGGACATAGCGGCCAAGGAGAAGCTGCTGCGGGCGTCGGAGGACGAGCGGGACCGGGTGCTGGAGGAGCTGCACAAGGCAGAGGACAGCCTCCTGGCCGCCGATGAGGCCGCCGCCAAGGTACCCTGGGCGCGCGGCGCGGCGCACGAATGGCTAACTCTGTCTCTCTCTCTCTCCTTCCCTGTCTTTCCCTTTCTCTCTCCCGCTGTCCCTGTCCTTCTGGCTCTGTGCACCCACACCCCTCCCCTGCGGGATCACGCTGCCTGCTGCACCCCCCCTCCCGTCCCCGTCCCCCACGGCCAACTCCCAGCTGGAAGATGAGCTGGTGTCGCTGCAAAAGAAACTCAAGGCCACCGAAGATGAACTGGACAAATACTCCGAGGCTCTCAAAGATGCCCAGGAGAAGCTGGAGCTGGCGGAGAAAAAGGCCACCGACGTAAGTGCACGCACACACTGCCTCCCTCACCTCCTGCCCTGGTGGCCGCTCTGGGGTCACCACAGGGGCCAGAGAGCAATGGAGGAGGGTCACCTCCTCTTGCTGGAAACCCGCACATAGCCTGCCGTGGCCCAGAGCACTGGATGCTGCCTCCGACTGCTACTGCACACATTCATTTTTATTCCATCCATTCCTCTTTCTTTTTCTCCTTCTTTCCCCCACCCCTGGGGATGGAGGGGGGTGGGTGAGAAGCTGGAATAATACAGTAACTGAAATTGGACTCTGGAGGTGAACCCTGCTCCATGGTGGCAGAAAACCTCCGAGGTGTCATCACCGAGGTTTGTGCAAACAGAATGCCTAGTTTTCTCCACTTTCTTTCCTTTTGCCATCTCTGGTGGGTGGCAAGGCCTGGTTTTCGGTGGTGGGTCTAGTCAGGACACAGACTAGAGATGGCACTGAAAAAATGGCATGGTGCTACTTAGAAGGCTAAGCTTGATGGTGGGCCACAGAAACACTTGAGGCCTCCTTATTCACTAGGGAAGCTTAATCCAGCCCTTAAGATCTGCCTGGGAAGACGATATTTGCTTGGGTCTGCAGTCTGAGGGCACTAGATCCAGAAAGTAAGCTGGGAGTTATATATAGCTCAGTGCTTTATATGGTATAGTGAGCTAGCTGCCCCCGACTCTCCTGCTCACCCCACCCCAACCTGTCAGCCGCTGACAACCACCACATAGTTTCAAGGATGATGCACGCACCACAAAAGCTCTGCCAGCATTTTGTCCACTGCCCTCTGGAATCCTTTTAGCCGAAGAGCTTGCCTCTTCTGCTGCGTAAGTCAGGACAAGCATTAGATTTCCAGAGGACCGACTTCTTTTCACACCATTCTAGAAGCTAATTAAGCCTAGAGGCCCAATTAGGAAAGAATTCGTTGGGAAGTTGGTAACTATTTCAAGAATGTATGAGCACCAGGGAAACCTATGCCCAGAAAGTTGAACTACCAAGTGCAGCAGCAGAATTTTTTGTATGAGAGTAAAGTGTAAATTGCTGGAGGATCTGGGTCTTGAAATCAGTAAGGCTTTCCGTGACATGAAAGGCACGAAACGTAATCTCCGAGTGTGCTTTGTAAATGAGAGATCCAGACACAGGACATTTAGAATCTGACAAAAAGAAAGTTTGAGTGAAAAGCAAGGTCTCTGGAAAGGGGGTTCAGGGAAACACTGATTTAGGTAAAATATTTAAGTTACAAACTACCTGGCTTTAGAAAAAGAGCCAAAAAAACGCATATAACTCTGTGCCAGTTTTGTGTAATGTAGATCAGATGTCTGCTCCGTATATGGTTAAATGGAGGATGTCTGTCTCCCCGAAATTCTCCAGCAGGACGTTTATTTAGCTTTTTCAAAAGAGCCGCTGATAGATCAAGGAGAGATATTCCTTATAAGGAAAAGAATGCAGAGAATTTGAAAATAGCCCAGTAAGACTGAAAGCAAGAGAAGGAGAAAAATCTACTACGATTCTTAAGGAAAAAAAATCATAATTATTGTAACTATGTGGTTCTATCATGTCTTTATTGAAAAGTCTTGTTTAATGGTGCATTGGAATGAGGTGAGGCAGAAGTGGCAAAGAGGATATTTAAAGCCAGCTCGGTGGGAGAGGGCGGAGCCAGGAGGAGGGGGAGGTTTTTGAAGCTGTGTTCTTTTCTTTCCACTGGAAAACTATCCCTAATATGGTACACTTTTTTTTTTTGGTAGTATATTGATCATCTTCCCCTTTAAGACATTTTAGGTTGTTTGGAATCTGTAGGGATGTGCAAGACGTTTGTGAAGAAATGCTATATTTAGAGTGATTGCTAGCTAGTAAAAAGAGTGAAGACTTGAGGAGGAAGAGACAGATGTCACTAGAGAAAGGTAGGAGAGAGGTCAACTTCCTGAGGTAGAATTGTATTACATTTGGGATTAGGACATTGCACTATTACTCACCAATGTAAAACATTTTCACATTTTTCTACTACTAAAAACATTTTTCTATTAATTTACCAACACACTTTACAAATCCTATTCCAGAAATGGGCTCTTCCTAGCTTGAAAGGTTGTAATTTGCAAGGTCGGATCTCTGATGGTTTTGTTTTGAATTTTTTGTCGTCCCTCCACATAAGTGAGGCTGAAGGGGATCAAGCGCTCTATTTTCTCTCTGGCCCAACCCCTTCCCCAATAACTGTGATGTCTCTGACATCTGCAGTATGTAAGTCTTTGTTCCCTGTAGGTCTTTGCATTCTAAATCAGTGATTCTCAACCTTACCTAAACAATCACCTAGGATGGTTTTCAAACTTAAAATCCAGGCTGTACCCCAGGCCAATTAGAATCTCTGGGAGTGGAATGCAGGCATTAGTATTTGTTAAATACCCAGGTGGTTCCAATGTGCAGCCAAGGCCGAGAACAACTGTCCTAAACTCTTGTATAATGACATCAGCCTGAAAATGAACTCACCTGAAACTGACTTTCCCAGATGTTTGAAAAGCAGGACATTAAGTCACTAGTTGGCTGCTTACAGCATTTGCACCTGTCCAGCAGTTTCTGCGTCTCCTGGAGGCTCCCGGATGCCCCCTTCTCCCACCCTCAAAGTTGGAGGTCCCCAGTCTGTACTCTTAGGGAAGCAGTTGTGACCTCCCTCCTGACTAGATGAACTGTGTGGAAACAAAGCTAGAGGCTCCACCTACAGGATGTGAGGGCCCATGCTGGGCTTTGTGAGAGTCTCAGCAGAGGGAGGCTGTGAGAAAGTCCATAGCAAATGAGTCAGAAAAGCAAGGAGCTTCCTCATTAGGGCTTTGGCATAGGAGGGGGTTATCAAGTGTGTTTTCTTTTTCTTCATTATTCCCACACTTAAACACATAGGAACTGACTTGAAGGGCCTTCTGTGAGAAAGGTGAGGAAAGAAAGCTGTGAGACTTAGAAGACATTTAAAAACGTAGCCGAAGGGGAGAATTGCCAGAGGGTGGTTCCCAAAGATTGTGTCCGCTTTGGTTTTCATCCAGCTGTAGCCAGACGCTCTCATAGGGTTCTGTAACCTTCCTCGGTGTGCCTTTTAAGACATCTCAGTCCAGCCCAGAATTGGTCAGTTTCCAGAAGATCTCAGAGGCTGATCTAAAAGCAGAGAAGGTTGTAACTAGAAGGGACCCTTGAGATGATTGTTTTTGTGGAAAGGAAAGTAAGTCCCAGATAGGCTGGCGGGCTTGAGGTCCCACAGCTGGTTATAGGCCGTAGCCTGACTCTTAAGACAGTGCCTGTGTATTTATTAACTAAAGCTATCATTTGAGTTAACTACGTACAAGGTATTGTGCTTAGTGCTTTGTCATTTCATAATCCTCACAGCAATCCTATGAGAAACGTACTACTATTAACCGTGCTTTTACAGATCAAGTTGTTTTCCGTCACACAACCAGGACAAAACCAAAAGCCAGATTCTAACCTAGGGAGACAGCATTTAGGAGGTTTAACCTCTATGCAATACGTTAGTGGTTTTCCCTTCATGAGTTTGGAGGGAAGGAGAGTTGTTGTGGTTAGGATCTTGTGTTCTGGGGTTCTTTACATCGAGGAACAATCCCTTTGGGGGTACATTCAAGCCCCAAACCCCTCGCTCGGCTTTTCTCCTTCCTGGGCATGGGAAACTGGCAGTCCCGAGCGGAGCGCTCCCGCCGCCAACAGGCGGCACCGTCGCCCTTTGCAGCCAAATCCGTTACTCGGGTTCCCCACGGCGCAGGGGAGGGGCGCTGGGAGTCGAAGTAACACCCTCGGCGCGTTGGCCACCCTCCCGCTCACCAGGTGCCCCGGCAGCCTGCGCACCGCGCCTGTCAGCCCCGCGGCCGCGAGCATGCGCGGTGCCTCCCGCGATTGGAGAATTCCCGGGGTCCGCGGCGCGCGCCCCGCCCCGCCCGCTGGGCCCGCCCCCGGCGCTCGCGCACCCGCCTGCTGTTCGCCTGCGCAGCCTAGGAGGTCGCGACTTCCGGGCTGTGCCTGGGCCGCAGGGGGCGCTGCTGTGGCGCGCCGCGGCCTGGGCGGGGTGGCCGGGCTGTCGGAGTGCGGCAGCAGCAGCGGCGGCAGGAGCGCAGCAGCCGGCCTTTCCCGCGGCAGTCGGCCAGCCTGCCGGCCCGCCGCCGCCCGGCGCAATGGCGGGGAGCAGTTCGCTGGAGGCGGTGCGGAGGAAGATTCGGAGCCTGCAGGAGCAGGCGGACGCCGCGGAGGAGCGCGCGGGCAGCCTGCAGCGCGAGCTGGACTACGAGAGGAAGCTGAGGGAGACCGTAAGGGACCCACCCATCACCCATCCCCGGAGGCGCCTTCTCCCCAGTTGGCCCCACCGCGCCCCGCAGGGCCCCCCGGAGCCCACCTTCCCCCGCCACCCCTCCCCCCGCCTCGGGGCGCACCTGGGCCCGCAGGTGTCGGGCTCTGGGGAGGGGCGCCGCCCGTTCACTTCAGCCCTTTTCATCTCGCTGGTCTAAAGAACCGAGGGAGAATTAGTGGTGTTGAGAAGGTTCTGGAAGCAGCTCTTTCCCAGAAGGAACTCTATGTCTGGGGTGTTTGCGTTCGGCCCGGCGTCTCGGGTCCCCCGGCATGTGCCCTTTGCGCTGCTGGTATTATTTACTCGGAGAGTGGGGACGGAAGAGGTCCCTCCTTTTGGAAATCCGTTCTTTTGGTGAAGGGCGCTAACAGGTCATGTCTGAGGCATTGTCTGGCTTTGGGGCCCGGGGATGCTAAACTCCCCCATCCCTTTTTAGCCTTGGTTTCTTGAAAGCCTGTTTCTCTGGGGTGGTTGAGACACTGACAGCGCGTATTCTGACTTAGTATACGGCCCTTTGCCCTTCCCTTTCTTAACCATCCCTCCTCCCAAGTTCTGTACAGGTAGATGTTCCTTTGTTACCGAGTCTTGAAAAAGTAGGCTAAATAGCTACGATTATTGGGTGTTTTCTCCCGCCGGCTTCCCCTCCCCCACGTTGAGTGTAATACCTGGCTTCCTTCCTTTCCACTAAGGCAAATGCATCCAGCACACCGGAACAGGATTTCAGAGGTAGTTAAGGCATTTGCTGTTTGTTGATTTTTGAGTGTGTGTGTGTGTTAAATCAGGATACTCAAACACCTTGGGAATTTTATGACAAGCGCTCATGTGGGGTCCTTCTGTGCTTAATAGAGGCGTATTCTGAGTTGAGAGGTGTATGTAATGGCATTATGGCTGGCTGTAGAAGCTATGAGACCTGTTTTGCATAAAATACCTAGAAGCAAATGGGTCCTCTTGAAAGGAAGGCCTAACTAGATGAAGTTTCAGATAAAATAGGCAAGAACCAGGAAATAATAGGCAAAAGATCATTTTCTGTAGAGGACAAGACAGCAGCGGTCCCATGGATGTCTGAATTTGGCCAGGCGATGAATGAATTCCGACTCCCTCTCTGGCTCGCAGTTGTCCTTGAACCATTAGAACCAATAGAACATGATGGATAAGAACAAGAACTCTGGGCCCAGCCTGCTAGGATTTGAATCATTTAACTTCTCAGTCCCTCAGTTCCTCGACTGTAAAATGTGGGTAATGGTAGTAGTACCTGCCTGTTGTTAGGATGAAAAGAGTGTGTGTAAAGAAGTTGCAATGGTGCTTAGCACACTAGAGTAAGTGCCTTGCATCAGCTGGTATTAGAACTGCTCCACACTCGGCATCGCTTATTGCTCCTTTGCTTTCAGTTCACCAGCTATCAAAGGGTCTTAAAGATGGGCTGCTCATTTCACTACATCTTAAAACACTCCACTTCAATGCTCCTAATCAGTTTTTTTTTTTTTCTTTTTTCAACTTGAACGGAGAGAGGACACAGGCAGGCTGGAAGGAATGTTTGGTGGGTCGAAGTGGTATTAGTGGTGGAAGTGGGTAGAACTCCCCTCCCCCTGCTAAGAAAGGGAATATGTGGTCCTGTACAGGAGAGCCTCTTATGGACTGCTGGCCTGGTGATTGATATTAGACACAGAAGATAAATTTTATGAAGGGCACATTGTTACTATTTTACTCACCTTCTCTTTTGGGCTTAGTTTTATGACGGTACTCTTCCTGGGCCAGTTGGGTAAAGATAATGATTTCATTCTTTTCAAAGCTTTTTATTAAAAGTGGTTTAGCTTCAAAAATTTTTAAGTGATTTTTGAAAATAGTCTATCCGGATGATTGGATGGGCACAGAACTTTTTATGACAGCAACTTGAGGACTGGGTCAGACCACGGAAGAGAGAATTTCAGATTGAGAGGTGTTCCTAACTTATGAAACTGGAACTTAAAGGTAGCTAATTGAAGGTGGTTTCTTGGTAGTTGTCAGGCATAGCTGTGAGTTAAGCTAGCAGTCACAGTTTCTCTTGGCAGCAAGGATAAAAATTTAGTGACAAAGTCATGAGCCACTGCAAAAAATATTTGGAGAGTTGGCCCTAATTCACATTCTCAAAGATTCAGACAGGCTGTAGTTAATTGGCCCTATTACAACCAGCACTTAACTTTGGAAAAAGCAGCCATCCCTTTTTTTCTACTGGTTTGTTTTTCCAAGGTGTGTGGGCCCTTCAAAATTTTGGAATGAGGCTACTTTGCTTGATGTAATGGTTGACACCAGGTCTTGTGACCCACTAGGGTTTTGTTTGTCTTTTGTCCTTATCAAAGAGGGAGCAGGAAGAAGGCAGTCGGCCTTCCTTCTTTCTGGATGGTACTCAGCAAACAAGGGCACTTAACAGTTGCAGCCTGTAGGTTCTTAATTGGTAACTTCATTAAATCACAGGAAAAACCAATTTACAAAAATTCCCAGCCCTTCCCCTCCTTAGAGTTGGCAAATATTTCTGAAAACAAAAATCTAAAAGTGCATTTTGTGCCCCTATTGCCCCCTGCCCCCGCCAGGGTGGCAGTAGCTGGAGTGTATATATACTCTGGCTTTCTGCTTTCATGTATAGGCAAGGCGAAGGCACTACAGTGCCCTGTTCACGTCCCTTCTCACTCATTACACAAAAATGCCTCGTGAGTTACAGGCTTTGGAGCAATAGAGAGATTGTTTTTAACTCTTATCCATGGGAGTGCCCCTTAATGTCATCCGTGTTTTTTTCCCCTTTCCTTACCATATAAGGGCAGAAGTTTAACTTGGCTGTAGTGACTTGGGTCTTACACAGTAAACTGGGTGAAACTTTGTCTGTACATCTACAGTTCGCATGAAATAAAAAGGCCTGACCTTTGATCATCCCATGCAGTACTCCAGTTCAGGTAGGACTTTGAACATACATTCTAGAGGATTTATTTTTAGGATATAATATTATTCTCCTACAATTATTTCTTCTTAATTGTCCTAACGGAAATACTTGTTTTTAAAGTAAAAACCATTGCTATTTTTAAATTGCCTTCAGTTATATTGGCTAGAACACCTGGATTTCATGAAAATCTAGGCCCTGTAAAAGTTCTCTTTCAAGTCAGACTTGGAGTAACATTTTGCTATATTGTGTGGGCATGCCCTTGCTATCTATTGTAGTTTCTTAGGTACCTTGTGAAAGGGACTGGGGGGCACATGCAGCTCTAAGGCACACATGTAGGGCCCCTGGTGGTTGTTTAACAACAGATCTGCAGGAAGACAGTTGGTAACCTTTACTAATATAGCAGTCTCTTTTCTGAGTAGTTCATTACATGTTGGGACACAATAGCACTTTTGAAATGAAAGAAACTAGCATCCCAAAGACTTCACCAGCAGTGTCAACACATGAGCTGTCGTTAGAAGCTAACCCAGTACACGTGGGTGACTTCCATGCCTGGAAATAATTTGCGTCTGGGGTCTTGACCCTTCCCAAGTGCCTTGTTATTTATATCTGCTTTTTAAATAACAGATGGTCATGTGTCTGTAGGGTTTGTACTGACAGGCAACAGCCAGTTAAGTCTTAAGTAAACTGCCCAGGTGCTGTGATGGAAAGAACCTTAGAAAATATCTAAATAAGCCTCAGAACTCAGAGAATACATACCGGGGATAAAAGCTAGTGCAGGTGAGAGATGTGGGCCTTTTGAACATAGAGCATAGTCCACCCCCCCCAAAAAAGTGAAAATAAGGGTGTCCTTAATTAATTTATGGAATTGAATATATCTTGAATTCTAGAGAACCAAACTAAATTGCGATCAGACCAGTATGGTGAGGCCTGAGAAGCCAGTGAGAGCCCAGGTTTTTCCCGGGGGAAGCTTATGTAGAGATCGATACACCCCAGACACTGCTTTCAGATCTGGGCTGTTACCTACAAGCACCTTTGCCCATCCTGCTCTGAAACCTCTGGGGCAGCAGGCGTTGGTTTCTGGGATTGAGAACAAATGCTCTGTGTCCTTGTGTGAGCTGGTACCCCCCTGGTGTTACTTGATGATGTTTTCAATTTCATACGACACCTTTTTTCCAAATGGATTGAGAGGACTTGTTTAGCGGATGATATTCAGTACAGTAACCGTTCTTCTAGTCCTGGTTAGGTTCTTTCGCTGAAGGCCTTTTCTCAGGTAGGGGGTTGGAGTCAGGGTGGCTGTAGAGAACCTGCTGCTCTGACGTCAGAAAGCAGAAAGACTCCATAGGTGAGAACCACCAGTTCCAGGGCTTCCACGAGGCTCCAGGAGGCCTTGAGAAGGGAGGCAGGCATGCCAGCACGTGAGGACCAGGGGACTTTGGTGCTAGTCTTACCTGCCGCTGATGGCTGTGACCTGAGCATGTCAAAGATCCCTCCCTCTTCCTATTCTCTCTTCTACAAAGAGCTAGATGAGTGGTTCCCACAGGATTTTCCAGCTTCTTTGGACGGTGGGTGGGGTGTGGGGGGGGTTGCTTTTTTATAGTGCAGATTCCTGTCCTCCTTTCTGACCTCTTGAATCAGAATCTCTAGGGATGGGGCCTGGAAATTTGTTTTGTTTTTGTTTCTTTTTTTAAATTTTTGGCTGCATTGGGTCTTTGTTGCTGTGCGCAGGCTTTCTCTAGTTGCAGCCAGCGGGGGCTGCTCTTCGTTGCTGTGCATGGGCTTCTCATTGCGGTGGCTTCTCTTGTTGCGGAGCACGGGCTCTAGGCACACGGGCTCAGTAGTTGTGGCACACGGGCTTAGTTGCTTCGCGGCATGTGGGATCTTCCCGGACCAGGGCTCGAACCATGTCCCCTGCATTGGCAGGTAGCTTCTTAACCACTGAACCACCAGGAAAGCCCGGAAATTTGTATTTTTAATATGCATCTCCTGGTGAATTTGGACACCCAGCCAGTTGTGGGAACTGCTGGACAATGCCTAGGGACCCCTCCAGCTAAACATCTTAGACCCCGTTTTGTGGACCACCCACAGGTCTGTTCTCTGTGTTGCCCGTCCTGGCTCCTAGAACAGGTCTCCATTCCCAGTTGTTGTTCTGGTGCCGTATACGAGGCCTATTGACTGGTATTTCCGTAGGGCACAACCCCTAATGTAGGTTCTACAAAATGCTCCTGGGGAAAAGGAGTTAATGACATTTATAAAACAGTATCCAGAGCTAAGGGAAAGAACGGTTAGAGTGGAGGCAATAAGAGGGAAGAGGGAAGATTTGGATTGATGGGTGTCCCTCTCAGGTAGGGAGATCTTTTGTGCAGAGGCAGGAACGAACATGGGGTGCTGTCTCCTTACTCTCTGATGCCCCAGGTGTGTGGGAGGCCAGGGACCCGGACTGGCCTGGCACCTGGAGGGTTCTTTCCCCGGAGTATAAACAGTCTCCTCTCTGTGAGTACAAAGTCCTTGAGGTTGGGGCCCAGATCGAAAACAGAACAGGAAGCTTAGAGTGTGGTGGCTACAGAAATTGTTTTGAATATCTTGTTGACATTTCTCTGGCTGCAGCACCTATAACAAGGATATTTAAGAAAAGGGGGAAAAATACTTCTGAGTACATGACCTAGACACTCTGCTGAGGTTTTTTTGTTGGTGGTGTTTTGGAGGGTGGTTTTTGTTTTGCTTTTCATTTTAGTTTTCAGCTTTCAGGGTTGCTTGCTTGTTTTCCCCCATTCATGAAATGAATAGAATTTTACTAGAAATGGAAAATATAGAAAAGAAATCTGACCTGATCCCAAAGTATACCCTTAATGTATACCTCCTTCCGGTTTTGTTTTGTTTTGTTTTTTTACATGGGGCTAAAAACTTTTTAAAGTTTCCATATTTAAGAAATGTGTTATCCCTATTACCCTCATCGCTCCTCCAAAAAACTCCCAACATTCACCTGCCAGACCTGGTGGAGCCCATTACTAGCTGTGTACCTTCAGTGATCTACTTTGTGGGCCAGTGCAACTGTTAACTGACCTCGGATTCATTTCACATTTTCCCCTGCTCCCTGCCTTCATCAGCCAATTATTACTACATAGTTAATTTTGTGTGTGTGTGTGTGTGGTACGTGGGCCTCTCACTGTTGTGGCCTCTCCTGTTGCAGAGCACAGGCTCCGGACGCGCAGGCTTAGCGGCCATGGCTCACGGGCCCAGCCGCTCCGCGGCATGTGGCATCTTCCCAGTCCGGGGCACGAACCCGTGTCCCCTGCATCAGCAGGTGGACTCTCAACCACTGCGCCACCAGGGAAGCCCCATAGTTAATTTTTGAAGCGATAAAAGTGTATTTGCATGTTTTTATATAAAGTCCTTCACCATGATTGTAGATGCCCTAATCACCTCTCTTTCCCAGAGAGAACTTGACTTTTAAAATTTTACAAATCTAGATGAGCAAAGAGCAGAATGTTCTCGTGTTCCTTTACTTTAAGGCCATAATCGTAGACTCTAACTGCATGTGCATTTCAAACTGTGTATCATGGGTCCAGAAACTAAAAAAGTTGCTTTTGTTTAAATTAGGTTGGTTTTACTCATTTTGTTCAGTAGACCTTTACTGAGCCCATACTCTGTGCAGTGAATTGTGATTCCTTGCACATAAGAAGCTTACAGTTGAGTAAGGAAGACAGGACTGTAGGTAGAGAGCTAGCATAGTCCCAAAGTGCATGTTGTAGTTTTTAGAAAACTTCCAAGTGTCCTAAAAACCCCATCACCCCAGGAAGAGCACACATTCAGAGTGGATGAGGAAACAGTACCAGATTAACAAATTCTGTGTTTCACTTACGTGCATAATGTTTAAACAGCCATCAATGCAAGTGTATGTAATGGACCGGTCCAGGCTTGCAAGTGTGCTAAGGCTTATAGTAACAAATGCTCATAACTGTAGGTAACCATTGCGTCCCCCAAAAAGAAACATCTTATTTCAGAGATAGATACCAAGTATAAACAGTATCTGTACTGCTTTTCTTCTAAGGAGTTTGAAGCTCTTTTTGTAGCAACCTTGACTTGTGAGAAATTCCTGTAGGCGTATGTCACAAACGCTTGGGAAATTTGTCTTGGCCCTCTTCCAGTGTGACCAGTTATTCTAAAGGGGTGCTGAAGGGCAGGAGGCTTGCTAGGTTTTGCTGTGTCTCTGTATGGTGTATATTTTAGAACCACTGAATTTAAAAATATTTTAGTTCCTAAAATATTTAATAAAGCCCCTTTGAGAACACAATCAGCAGAAAGGAGAATTGAGACTCCTGAGTCCGAGTCCTCGCTATGCTGCTCTCGTCTTGTGAGACTGAGCCTGGGTAAGTCCCATCGCCTCTGTCCACACCTCAGGCCCCACCGAGTGAGGTGGCTGTGATGAAGCTCCTCCTTAACAGGCAGGTAAAGCCAGCGTGTTGAAATCCGTGGAGGAAGAGAACCAAGTGAGAGAGTGTTGCTGATGGTCGCTTTGTCCGATGAGGATGGTGTGTGTGGATCTGCATATACCCCAAGGTGGACATTCACTGGGTATGTCAACGGATGAACGTATCCGACAACTCCAGAGTTGACCAGGGCTTGTAACACACTTTAGGGTGGCTCACCACAGGGCCCAGGCTTCCCATCTGGAACCAGTGTTTCAGTCTCAGCCCCTCCTGAAGGCACTACCCTCACTTTCTCTCCGACATTGAAATGCCTTTCACTCTCTCTATCCAGGCTGAAGCCGACGTAGCTTCTCTGAACAGACGCATCCAGCTGGTTGAGGAAGAGTTGGATCGTGCCCAGGAGCGTCTGGCAACAGCTCTGCAGAAGCTGGAGGAGGCCGAGAAGGCAGCAGATGAGAGTGAGAGGTGAGGACCCCTCGTCCAGCCCACCTGTTAGCACAGCCTTTCCTCCTGGTGGAACGGGAGGGCTTCTCTGATCTTGGGCCTCTAAGAATTTTACAGTACCTTGGTGGCACTATTTCCTGACTTGATCCAGGTGCTACTAATGGTTTTGTTCATTTAACATTAGTGGGACACCTTTATGCAAAGCACTGTTTTAAACCCCAAGGTTACAAATAAGAAAAAGACGCCATTCCTGCTCTCTTAGAGCTCACCACCCAGCGAGGGAGATGGACGTGTAAACAGGAGGTTTTAGGGATGTGTTTTGGTTCTTTAATTCCTACTGACCATGGAGCAATTATGCATTTTTTTAAAAAAGATAACTTTATTTAAAAATATACCAAGGAAGCCGCATAGCACAGGGAGATCAGCTCGGTGCTTTGTGACCACCTAGAGGGGTGGGATAGGGAGGGTGGGAGGGGGGCAGACGCAAGAGGGAAGAAATATGGGAACATATGTATATGTATAGCTGATTCACTTTGTTATAAAGCAGAAACTAACACACCATTGTAAAGCAATTATACTCCAATAAAGATGTTAAAAAACATGAAATATACCAAGGAGGCTTAGGCCGAGGTAAATACAGTATGGGCTGTCAGTTGTCAAAGAGCCCAAGAAATGAGAGGAAGAGAAAGCACAGATAAAACAGAAATACGATCCACAAAAGTAAATTGTTTTGGACTTAGTAAAGCTGATAAGACACACGTGCATAGGTAAGTACAGTCAGATCTGCATGTCTGCTGAGCATGCTCCCACTATGACCTGGCTCTACCTGACTCATTACCCCAAGATTCAGCCTTGTGGTGGTAAAGGAAAACCAGGGCCATATCAGCCATCGTGTATTCCACCAGGCATTTTCTCTCATGTTCAACTGTTCAAGTTATTGTGCTCAAGTTATTGTACTCATATTACTTGGAAGCACTCCAAGAAAGACTCCACAAGACTAGAGAGAGTTCTGCCCTTCGAGGGATGACAAAGTATTGTGATGTCTCAGACACTGGCAGTGTGTTTCTGCGCTGTGACCTGGGCAGGTGCATGCAGTCAGTCATTTTGTCCATTTCTCCGTCTTTGAGGTGCATTTCTGCCCCCTGCCACCATGGATAAAGAATGATTTCAGACTTTAGGATTAAAGAAGCTCTTTAGCTGAAGTTTTCAGCTCATTATTCACTGTTGATTATTGATTCTTTTCTAATCGAGAGTTTTGGAATTCTTAAAGATGACTCTCATCTCTTACAGTGTACATATAACCAACGGTTTTGTGGCTGGCTTCTTCCTGAAATACACTTGTTAGTGAACCTGAAAGGAAGGCAGTCTGGCAGTATTAGACATTGGAGTAAAAAGGTATTTAGAGATCATTTACTCCAGTCCCCTGGTTTTACAGATGAGAAGACTAGGGTTCAGAGACTGGTATGGCCTGCCCGAACTCTCAAAGAGAATTTATGGCCGAGCCAAGATGCAGGTCTCCTAAAATACACTGTAGTGCTTCATTAAAAAAAAAAAAAAAAAAAATAGTGACTTATTTATCTTACTGCCTACTTAGATTTTGGTAAATGATTCCCGTTTTAACACAATTTGTTATTGCATAAATCTGTAATATAGGTCAATTAACATTTTCTAAAACTTACCACCATGCTGAAGGATCCAAACGTATACATCAGCATAGAAAATGGTGTTGGTCCTGCCTCTCAACACCTCTATTATGAGTTTTATTATAGGCAAAACTCAGTTTCTTCTCTAAAATATAGGTCAACCCACATGAAATTGCCATTTTTGCAGGTCCGATGTGGTCAAATACCAGCAATTTCATTTGGTTCAATCTGATACTTACATTTGTGGCTAAAGGGGTAAGAACAGCTACTTTCTTTGTGGGAAGGAAGTACATGAAGATAAGTTTGCTTTCGTTCTAACTTTGGTCCATTTTTAAGCTGAAGCTTCCCACCAGAAAAGGGCAGAAGTCCCATTATTTATATAGCAGGTAAAGCTTGTTGACCTTTCTTGATTCCATGCCTCCCACATTCAAACAGGATCCTCACATGGTACCTTTCATTTCACATTAGCTGCCTGGACAGTGTCAACAGTACCAAAAGTGTAACCTTTCATTCACAATAAACAGAGAGAGGGAAGTGTATGTCTTTTCTGCTTTCAGCTCTGGAAAGTCTTGTTTCATGGTTTGGAAGATAAAAGTAGCTCTGTGCTCTGTTTCGGTCTGTCAGTTAAACTGAGCCTCACAAACCACTGTGGTGCAGGGTGAGTTTGTGGAGGTCACCTCTAAATCTTGGGCCTTCCTGCATGTTTTCCTTTTCAGAGGCATGAAAGTCATTGAAAGCCGAGCTCAAAAGGATGAGGAGAAAATGGAAATTCAGGAGATCCAACTGAAAGAGGCCAAGCACATCGCTGAGGATGCCGACCGCAAGTATGAAGAGGTCAGATCCTGGGGCCCAAGGCCTTGTGGACTCCCATCCGCGGGGGCCCAGGAGCGGGGGAGCAGTGTGCAGCCTTGCGTTCTTCAGTGAAACCATCTGCTTCCTTAGCAGAAATGGGTGGTTTTGAGAAGCAGAGTTCCTTTGTCCCCAGAAAACGGTTCTCAATTTTGATCCTGCTAGGGGATCAGTTGCACTGGGAAAGACCAAAGCTTTTTTTGTGCCCCCATGCCTCCCCCCACCCCCCGCCCCAAACACACACACAAAGACCAGGACAAAAGTTCTCTGGTCAGGAGAAGGGAGAGTTGGGCCTCTTGTGTGTTGTGGAAGGGACCTCTCATGCTGTCACCACACAAGCACTTCTCCCTAGTATGATTCACCTGGCACAGCCCAGTTCAGTCAGTGTGGAGACACAGACCATGCACTTGCTCCCTAGATTCATGGAGGCCTTTCTGTCTGTCCTCCTCTCTCCTCAGGGTTCACAGGTGAATCACCTCCTGGTCATGCCCCATGAAAGCAACCTCCTGTGTGATAACAGAGCCCATATGACTGTGTTAAGGTTTTAGTTTTTCCCTTAATGTACTATGGCTATCCTGAAACAGCACTGACTCTTCGTCATCATCATCTCCCATCTCCAGGTTACACTACGCCCACTAATTTTGAAATGCTTCCTAGGATCCCTTCTCTCTGGTCCTTTCTTCCACTGACCTCATTAGTCACCTCAGCAGCTTCTCATGTCAGCCTCTCTTGCTGTTTCTGTTGGCATTTGTAGCCTGCTGCACACAGAGGGAGTCGAGGTACAGAGCTCTAGATGGATGGAGTTCTCAGGATTATTTTCAGTCTTGTCTTGCAGCCCCGCCTTTTCAGCATAAAAGGCGTATGTCTCATCACACTGCTAGTTTGGAGATTGTGAACTTCGTCTCTCTCCCTCCTTCCACACTTGGTCTGGCTGCTATGTAATTATACAGGCCTCACCTAGGTAGGACTAAAGATGAGCCAGCCCACCCATAACTAACCACGCTGAGTCTTGGTGAGCAGAAGCCTCTGGTCTCCTCTCCATGGGCACGCCTGGTGGAGAGTTGCTTCTCTCCAGTGCACGGGAAAGAGGATCATCTTGTTTGGAGGCAAGGACTCCTAGGGGCTGACGGATCCAGTCCTCACCCCACACCCCTCCTCAGAGCTTGGAAGCCCCATGGTGTGTGTGTTTTGTGTTTGTTCTGCTGCAGGTGGCCCGTAAGCTGGTCATCATTGAGAGTGACCTGGAGCGTGCAGAGGAGCGGGCTGAGCTCTCAGAAGGGTAAGCGGGCCCGGCGCCAGGAGGCTGTGTGTGGGGTGCTGCGGAGCAGTGACTAAACAGCATGACCTTCTGGCAGCTGCACATTTACCTGTTTCAGCTCCGGGCTCCTTAAGTGCTCATTTGACGTGGATGAGCCACGAGTATGGAACACGGAGGACTTGCGTGGGGTGTCTATGTATGAATGCGTGTATCACTGCATGCCTTACCTGCACACTGATTTTGAGAATGGCCTTGTGCATTTCCTGTGTCCACTAACAGCCAAGTTCGACAGCTGGAAGAACAATTAAGAATAATGGATCAGACCTTGAAAGCATTAATGGCTGCAGAGGATAAGGTACTGATGGCTCATGTATGGGTTTTAGGTTTAACTGCAACCCAGGCGTCTTTCAGCTTCCAATGCCTACTGGTTCATTTTTATAACGACTGCACCTTCACTACACCCTCTGCTATCTTATACCTTGCTTTAAGTGCTTTCTTTGGGTCCTTTATACTCCTTTGTTTTTCCTTCATAAATGCTCTTTGGTGCAGCCAGAAAAGAAGCCAAATTATCACACTTCAAGGTTGTTGGATTTTGTCACCCTGCCTTTCTGCTGTTGGAAGGTCAGGAGCAGTGTCCATGGCAAAATTGAGCGTTTTAGTACCTTGATGATTTGGCTACTTTAAGGCAGCCCTTTGTTCTCTAGGACTCGGTTTTCATTTTTTCCCATCCCTCTCCTTTTTCTCTCCTCCTTCCTTTGGCTTGTCTCCCACCCTTTCTACCTCTGATCGAAAACGTTAGCAAATGTGCCGAGCTTGAAGAAGAGTTGAAAACTGTGACGAACAACTTGAAGTCACTGGAGGCTCAGGCTGAGAAGGTAGGCCAGGAGCACGGCGTGGGGGAAAGGCTTCTTTAAGAGTTGCTCTAGAGACACCCCCTTTTTCTCTTCTGGGGCCCTGCCAAGGAAAGGAGTAATCCATTAGACACTTTAGCAAATGGCGTCATTTTGAGGCAATTTCCTGATGATTATCAATAACAGATTCTTTTTTTTTTTAATGGAGAATCTATTTTATTTTGAGTATGTGAGTCATCTGTAACAATTTAATTTAAACCAAGTGCCAAATGGATAAGTTATCTTGTTCTTATCCCATGTAAAACAATAGGCAGGAAAACAGAGAATGCATTGTTGTATGCCATTTGATATCAGCGGCTCCATTACCTCCTAAGAGATCCTCAACATCTGTTGGCTGGGCTGACACTTGCGTTGTATTAGAAGACCTCAGTATAGGGTGAACTATGGCCTGACATCTGGAACATTCTTTCTAATTACAGTACTCGCAGAAGGAAGACAAATATGAGGAAGAGATTAAGGTCCTTTCTGACAAGCTGAAGGAGGTAATATTAAGGGTGTTGTGGACAAAGCCAGCTGGATTGAGTTTGTTTTTACGGCACTGTTCAGGGCTTTTTCATTTTAAAGTTAAAATGATCCAGGGATTTTCGGGGGTGGTCTTGGAGAGTGAGCTGTGCTCGCCACCTCTCACTGTGGTGACTGACTGGCAGGTGGTCTCAGACCCCATTCCTGGGTGCCAGGCTTGATTTTCATTCTCTAGTTTCTCTATATTTGTAGCTACTGGAAACCTAAAACTTCCCAATTCTGATTGAAATAAATTGAATTATTGCAGGCCGAGACTCGGGCCGAGTTTGCAGAGAGGTCAGTAACTAAATTGGAGAAAAGCATTGATGACTTAGAAGGTAAGATCTTCAGTTTTGTTTTTAACTTAATCCTTATGGCTGAGTAGTGACCCGGCAAAGTCATTTTCCAATCATTGCGTCCTCCTTGATACACTTCTTTGCTCTTGCACATTCTTCCTGTCTGCCCTTTGGGGTTTTCATTCCGTGGCTCTTAAACTCTCTGTTCACCAGATGACCGTTAGCCACCAGACGGGGCCCATCTCTTTTTGTAACAGCAGATGCCAGACGGCTCTACTGCACACTCTTCAGAAGTGTGGCAGGTTTATTTCTCACTCTGAGTGAGGTGGTCATAGGTGAGAATGACTGGTGTGTTTTCTGTCTTTACGTGGTATCTCATTATTGCCAGAATGGTATGGATTTGTTTTTAGGCACAACTTATCTTCCCCCAAGTGCGAATTCAGTGTAAGGGTTTGGATTTTTTTTTTTTTTAAGTTACTAATTCTTGGCATGTGCTGTGTATCCTGACAGGAGGATGGAGGGTAATAGGGCACTACACTTTGACATTATACTTCAGCACTTCTCCACTAAGATATTTAGGTTTTATTTTAGTGACACCCTCTCTGTCTCTCAGAAATCCTAAATGTTGAGCTCTGAGGCTGTGAAAAAGAAAGAAAAAAATATATAAAATATATGCATCAAAGGCAGAAGTGGCTAGAGAAGGGACTGGAGGTTGGTGCAGATGATAACCAAGCTGGTGGAAAAGAGAAAATGACAAATGGTTGCAAAACAATCTGCCAAATTGCAGCAGAGTATGAAACCTTCATCATCAGAAGAACTGAATTGCAGACTTGGCACGGCAACACCATAAAAAGCGTGGCTCTCCTCGCTTTTCAAGCCTCCTGGACCAGCCAGGGCAGCTTGAGTGGGCAGACCACAGGAGTAGTCTGGATGGCACCCAGAAATCCATACCCCAGTGGTCTAGTTTGGTCCAGAAGTCAGTGGTTTCAGGGTGGAGCCAGATAAGGATTACAGACTGTAGTCACAAATTGTTTCTTCAAAACAATGCCCTTGGATATTTTTTCCACTGTTTATAGTGGCAGGTGGCTGACTACTCCAGTGTAATTAAATTATAGCTCTATAAAAGAAAGATGTTCTATTACCCCTCTCCCAACCAGGAGACAGCCTTGTGTGGTTTCGTTCAGGGTTTAACATGGTTTACTGATATACCTGCCGTATTTGTTATGATTTTCATATTGAGTTTCTTGTTTTATTTTCTAATGGGTTTTGTTCTTTTTGTTTTTGTTTCAATTTTATTAAAAACAAAACGCACGCCTCCTGCATTGGCCACCTGCTGCGGCACCAATTCCTTCATGCATTGCCCTTTTCTTGCTGCTGTGTCGGGATGGTGTCCATGCCACCCTCACTCACCCTCCATCTCTTGATCACTCTCCATGTCCTTGCACCTCTGCCTTCCAATTCCTGGTCATAGACGAGCTGTACGCTCAGAAACTGAAGTACAAAGCCATCAGCGAGGAGCTGGACCACGCTCTCAACGATATGACTTCCATGTAAATGTTCATCCACCCTGCCTGCTCACACCCGTGCCCTCATGCTAATATGATAAATTCGCCACCACTCCCTTCTGTATCTCCAGAATCTCCATCTTTACACCTTTATGCTCACTGTCTTTGCATAATCTAGGATAGTCATTGTTTTTTCACATTCTACTAACATAAAGGCCAAGTAGATTGTCTGTCTATACAAAACCATTTTCCTTTCAGAATCCATTTATTTCACATTGTCTCAGCTAGATTGTTCCCATGAAGCAGTGAACTGGAATATGTGTGACTTGGGCACTGTCCTTTTAGGAAATTAAACTAGGCTCAAGTAGAATTGGTAGGCCACGCAATTGTGCAGGAATTTCCCAAGAAATATCAAAAGGCAGTTTCCTAAGATTCAGTTAAATACAATGTGAACATTTTTCGTAAAAGAAATAATAAATTTAAGGAACCCAACACTGTCAGATGACTGAGGCTCTCAGAGAAGGGAAATTGATCCAGAACAGCATAAAGAATGTTGCTGTAAAAAGTCACATTTTCCTTTTAAGGACTCTAGACAGAAATGAACCCTCTGCCGGGTAGCCGAGCCTTTAATTTTCTGTTTATATAAAAGAATTAACAATACAAACACCACAACCTGTGTCAAAGAAATAGGACATAAAACACAGATTGTGTTATATGAGTTTGGGAGTTAATGGCCCAGCTTTTACTACTGCTGGGCAGTAAGAGTGGAGTGTAGGTAGTCTTAATCTCACGAGAACCTGGAGCATACACGACTAACTTACATATTACTAACCAAACCTGAATGTGAAGCTGGTTCTGCCCCTCTAAATTCTAACCTGGAATGTTTCACAGAGGCTTCCTTTTAATCTCAAAACATGGCACTGAATTCCACGTAAGCTGGAAATTTCAGTTTCCTGGCCCACCTGTCATTCCTTTACCCGTGCAGAAAAATGGTAGCTTGAAGAGTGTTGGCAAGTGCCTGCTGCCTTATAGATTATAGAATCGCCACACTACCCCTTGAGACATGACTGTCACCATGGAAACTAGAGAGAATTCCATCCTCTCTTCCCTCATTTGTAAATGAGGGGATGGATCAGATCATCTGTCTCTCAGTGCTAAAACGTGGTGATTCTATGAGAAAAACTTTCAGCATTAAATATGGTTAAATATTCTGAAAGGTGGGTTTAGCTTAAAATCTGTTTTTAAGTTCTGTTCATGGGTCTTTTGCAATGAAACTCCCCCAGAAGGGGCTTGTGCTGGCCTCGGGTCCAGACACTGGTGGGCAAGGATTGACATTGTCCTGTAGGTGCGGCTGGCAGCAGGTTTTGCATGTCTGCTTCTTACCTGTGTTTCAAATGCTGCTCTCATCTGTTAGTTTAGCGTCCCTGTTTTCCATTGTGCCACTTTTTTCCTTTTTCTCCCACCTTTTCTCTTCATGCAGATAAGTCTCTTTGCTTCACTTCTCGCACAACCCCTTCATCAAGCTGGATGTCCCTCCTCTCTGAGTTCTGCAGTTTGTCTGTTCTCCAGCTGACCCTGGTTCTTTCTTTCCACATCCTGCCTTAGGGCCAGGCACACACTGTGCTTCCTATTGTACAGAAGCTCCTCATTGCAGTGTAAAATAAACACTGTGTAAGCTATTTCTGTTTGCTTTTCTTTTTACTTCTTATTTATTGACATTTTAGTTTCAACACTGAATAAAACTCCAAATCTTCATCACACATATGAGGGTTAATTTTTGACTGCTGCTTTGCTCTTTTTTTTTCCCCCCCGATTCTGAACATCATACATTAATACCAGGAGACTCTAAAACAGTAGTTTCTTGCGGAACTTTTAAAAAAATACCCATGCCTGGGTCCCTCTCAGAGTTTTGGTTTGCAAGGGTTAGAGTGAGGCCTGGGCATGTGTGTCTTTTTAGGGATTGAGATGGCTCTGGTATGTAGTACGGGTTGAGAACCTCTGCACAGGGGATGTTGCTTGTTGGAGCCGGAAGATCTGCCTTGAGCAGTGCCTTCCTCTGCCAGATGTTTAGTTGGGATGTGGTGAGCCCTCTGTGTTGGTGTTTAGATAGTCCTGCTTGGGAGGGTGTGGCTGCCACCCCACATTGCTAGGAACTTACATATCAGAAAAGGTGAAAAGGAATGTGGATTCAAACAGTGTAAGTTGAGGTTATCGTTGATCATCCTTTTACAGCACAAAGAACAGTTAAAGCTTTTTAAAAGTATATTCATTCCTCAGCCACCTTCATTTTGATCATGAAATGACATTCTTAGGTTTAAGGAACATACGATTATGTTCAAGTCAAGATTTATTTTTGTACTCTTAAGCGCATCATGTATTCTTTAGGAGGGGTTGTACTTACAGTAAATCTTTGTGGTAATTAACTTTTTTTTTTTTTGTGAACATCTTTAAAGCATAGCCATTAAAGTTGGTTCTTTTTTTTTTTACCCCTTAAAAATAGTAGAGGGCTTCCCTGGTGGCGCAGTGGTTGAGAGTCTGCCTGCCGATGCAGGGGACACAGGTTCGTGCCCCAGTCCGGGAAGATCCCACATGCCGCGGAGTGGCTAGGCCCGTGAGCCATGGCCGCTGAGCCTGCGCGTCCGGAGCCTGTGCTCCACAACGGGAGAGGCCACAACAGTGAGAAGCCCGCGTACTGCAAAAAAAAAAAAAAGTAGAAATTGTTCAGTTATAGTTTATCAGTTATATTTATAAATTCAAAACCAGCAATTAAGTGATTTTTTATAACACATCACAAAATTAGAACTTAAAAATGATGTGGACTTTTATTTCTTAATTCCCAATATTTCTCCATCCTCAACAGTCTGGCTACATTTCTCCTGTGTTTTAAATGTGGGTGACCTTCATCTGTTTGTGTATAGTTTTTCTTAGCCTAAGAGTGTTTATATACCCTTGTATTCAAGTAAATTTGGACAAATTGAAAAGGTCAGTCACTCTACAAAACCTCAGAAGAGAGTAAAAATACTCTTTTTAAGAGGTAAGTGTATTTAATAATGGTATAGTGGACTTTTAAAAATTTATAATTTAGACAGTGTCTCTCCCTTGAGAGTGTAAAGTCTTCAGTAATTTCTTGTTTATCTTTTCCTTAAGGCTTCTTGGGCTTGCTTTTGACTATGATTCCTGCCTTGTTCTTTTAAAATTCAGAGTAATAGAAGTGGGCCCTTCTCTGAGTAACCCTGCTTTCTGCCATAGATAAAATGACAAGTCTGAAAGTTCTGCTGAGCAGATGTTCAGTTAATTTTGGAGGCACATCTGTTTTTTGAAAGCCCTTCTGGAGATTTTCACACTTCCTATAAGTATATTCTACAAGGGGAAATGGGAAACTGATGGATTGGAAGGCAAATCTGGAATAGCCCAAGAAGGTATGGGTGCACAGGAGGATAAATAGCTTTTTGATTTTATCAAGAAATTGTTGGGGCCCAGGCTTCTAGCTCACAGGGTCAGGCCATATGTAGAGGCAGCTGCTGCAAGAGCCTTGGTTGGACCAAACCCCAAAAGCATTGCTTGGCACTAGACATCCCAGACATTGGGGAGGTAGAACAGGAGGGAAGAATACTTGCAAACATATAAGTGTTCCAGGCACACCAGTGCCATGGCAGCTGAAGTGGAGCAGGTCCAAAGGAGGATGTGGTACGGACAGCTGTCATTAAGCTGCATTCACATTGACCCTCTAGATTCTCTGGGATTTTTCCAGAGTTCTTCCATCCCAGTTTGGCTGTACATTGGCTCAGCAAACTAAGACATCCTACCTGCCTTTGGTGGTATCTCCCACGCGATAGTGTGAATGTGCTAGTGGGGTATAGATTTTGCACCCCCCAAACATGCAAGATACCATGAAAGGTAGGAAGGATGTGGTAAAGAGATGAACCAGAAATGTTCTTTGCCCTCAATGAGCTGGCTATCTTGTGGGAAGATAGATGAGGGAAGCAAGTCTGAACTAACAGATGGTGTGCATTTAGAGTCAACAAGGAATAGAGACAGTAATTCTGACTGGGCGCTCCCTGGAGGAGGTGGCATTTGACCGGGGTTTCGAATATTCAGAAAATTTGGATGGACAAAGAAGACAACGCAGCAGATATTCCAAGCTAGAAAGTACAACGAATATAGCGTATTCCCCATTTCCTACCATACATGAGAGAAAATGAAAATAAGAATTGATCAATTTCCCCACAGACCTGGGGGCTAGAGACGGAACCTTTTTCTTTTCCCCGGGGCATAGGATTATTGCTTTTCAAGATCATTAAGTTAGAGTTGTGTGGGTCTAGGTTGTCACCGTCATTGGAAGCAATAATGTATTCTCCACCTTTTCATGGTAAGTGCCAGGTTCTTGTCCTTGTTGGGGCATCCCCTGGACCACCAGATACAGACTGACTCTAGTGGCTGCCTTCCTTGCCAAGTGAGCAGATTACATGCCCGAGTGTAAAATGCTTTTCACGCTGGTCTCCATGTGGCTGTTTGAGATTTTATTCATTTTATACACATCCATCTAGCACCAGAGAATGCCATCCTCTTCAGAAGGTCAGCAGTTAAATTTTAAGTCAGTTTTGAGTGGAGATAAAATGCTTGTTCTTTTGCTGTTTGGGTAGGGTAACACGCCCTGTATCTAGGCTGGACGAGAGTTCAGAATTTGCACCCTGTATCACAGCAACTAGGGGAGGGACAGGGAGCTCAGTTCTGCTGTTAATGCAGCGGCGGTAGCCCCTCTTGGTGCTACCTGAAAGGAAAGCCAGCCCTGGGAGTGGAGATGAAAGGGGTTCCAGGGAGAGGTGAGCAGAAATGGGCAGGTTGAGGTTTCGCAGGAAGCTCTCAGCTGAACCCTAGCAAGGAGTGGGCTCGCCTCCAGCCCTGCCCCTGTTCCTGAGGCTGTTTCCAGAAGCTGCATTCAGCCCGGTTTACACAGTGGTTTTACTGAGATGCATGAGGAACATACCCTCTCTCTGTCCTCCTCCTTGAATCCTGCTGCTCTCTTTCCCTCCCGTCCTGCCAAGAGAGGCGTCCTGGCTCTCCCTAAATCTGCCAGGCCTTTTCCATCCACCCTTCCTGGGCACAGGACAGCTGACCACAGGGTAAGGGTAACCTGTTCAGCAAGTGACTGGCGCCCGAGGTACGTCTGTTCTGTCTGCGAGCTCCCTCTCACCAACTCTAGCTAACCTCTCTTCCTTCTGCCTCTTCTCTTCTGCTAACCTGCTTGCTGACCTGTACAGACGAACTCTACCAGCAACTTGAGCAAAACCGCCGCCTAACTAACCAACTAAAGCTGGCCTTGAATGAGGATTAAACTTAAGTGGGAGAGAACCTGGGCTGAATTCTAGGAACGCAGCCCATGGGCAGGAAATCTAAGACTGTCATACCTTCACCTAATAGGGTTGAAAACGATTCCTTTCTGCAGAATTGAACATGAATCAGTTGAAAGGCTGGCCTTGCCTGCATTTTCCTCTCATATCTGGAATAATTAAGTTCTCTTTAATCCCCAAACCACTTTTATGGTAAAATTACATCTGTGTATATGGATCAATGTTTATAATCAATTCAGCACTCATCTTTGCAAGAGCAGGTCCTCTTGTTTGAGCTGATACATAATGAGGACCAAAAAAATGTTTTCTATTTCCTACAGAGAACTGAGTCTTGCTTTAAGTTAGAAAGCCAAAGCAGAGGGGTGTGTATGGGTATAAGTATATATATATATATATATATATATTATATATAGGATGTGATATATATAATATATATTCCTATTACATATTCATATTTCTAACTTCTAAGTATCTGGTATAGTGTTTGAAATATGATTACCTATGCTTGGGCAAAATAGCTTTTGAAAACAGGAGTTCATGTCAGAAGTCCCTGATTGTCTGAAAGGTATGCTTTTTATTCAATCTAACAGTGTTGTTGGATTCTGGTGAGAATGTCATGCTAATAATAAATAGAACACTGTGAAAATAATAATAAGAGAATGTCCTACTGGAGTGTGCATGAAACGTGTTGGTAATTTTTTTTTAATGAGTAACAGAAATAAATCATTGAAAAAGTTGTCAGAAAGCCTATTTACGTCATCTTTGTTTTCTGTGAGACTGTGTTACAACACAACTCTCAGACCTTAACTGCCTGTAACTCAGAAACGTCTGCTGTTAACTTCAGTGCTGCAAGCACCTCTCCCTGTTCCCACGGCACATGACCAGTGAACCTTCACCAACCCCACCTACATTTTGTCCTCAGTGGATTGTTGGTGGAGGTTCACCTGGCCACTCTGTGAGAACCTGCTGTGCCTGTAGTTCCTTCGGGTCCAAGACAGCTTCCCCTTCGTAGGTCCTTGTCTGGAAATGAGTAATGTCTTACGAGCATGCCTGGCCCTAATCATCTCATCCTGTGTTTGTGATTGATGTTTGCCTGCCTAAATGTACAAACCACCACTGTGTCCAAAGCGCAGCTATTCATGACTTAATTTTCTAATCCCACCACAGAGAAAGTGGCTCATGCCAAAGAAGAAAACCTTAGTATGCACCAGATGCTGGATCAGACTTTACTGGAGTTAAACAACATGTGAAAACCTCCTTAGCTGCGACCACATTCTTTCATGTTGTTTTTGTTTTTTTTTTTTGTTTTGTTTTTAAACACCATGCTTACCATGAAACCCCTTAAATGCATTTTTATTTACTTTTACCACTGTCACAGATACATCCACAAAGAACCAGCTAGATCGGGGGTGGGAAAGACACACACACAGGCAAGCCCGTGTCAAGGCGACAATGATTTAAATGTGCCATTTCCCAAGTTGACGTTGCCACACTTCGTAGAGAGTAGCAACACAGTATGCTTAGTCCAGGAATCCTTGCTGAAGCAGAAAGATTTTCACTCAAAGTGCCAATGATACATGAACAGGAAGATTAATGTTGGAAACACAATCAGGTGTGGATTGGTGCTACTTTAAACAAAAGGTCCCACTGTGGTCTTTCATTCAATATTGTACAATTTAGAATTCTGTCCAACACTAATTTATTTTGTCTTGGGTTTAATGATGAGGTGAGACTACAGATCCTGTCTGGCAGAATTCACTAAAGCCAAGGGTTTGTAAGCCAACGTGCTCTTCTAAGGCTTCTGTTTTCTTTTAATTGGCACATTTGCAGTTCGTTACAGCTCGTGGGATAGCATGCGATGTGGATTTCCACCATGTTCAAGTGAAAGATTTAGGCACCATGTACAATGGTGAAGAAAAAACATTGTCTTAAGAGTTATAACTGTATGGAAACCTTGTATAATGATATGGAATAAATGCACATTGTAGGACATTTTCTAAATGGGGTGGTCCTGTCATTTGTACGTTTTTACTTTGTGAACTTTAGATCGTATGATCGACCTACCTTCCCTCACACATGTTTCTTAAAGCAAATTAATATCCCAATGTCCAGGAGGAAACTGGGTTTCATGTGTCATCCTCCCAGAAGCACTCAAGCCATCATCCCTTTTGTCTGTTAAAGTTACAGCCAAGCAGCAAAGGACACTTTCCAAGTCCAAGCCTTTCTCCAGGTTATGGGTTATATCTGCATGTACATACATGTAGACCTTTTGCCATGCCTCTACTTGCTTGGGGATTTTTCCTCAATTCTTAGCTAAGTCTCTAGTAGTGGCAGTCATACACATCAGCAAATTGTGGGTTAATGCACCAAATGTGTTGTCACCTAGCAGTGTGATTCTACTTCAAAGTAGAAGTAAAGGGTCTTGGTGATTTTCTGCTTTCTAACACATGTTGAGTTCTAAATTCCAATACATCTTCTTTTTATTGGACTTGGAAACTGAAAATATCACAGGTCAGTCTTAAAGACGTTAGACAAACAAAAACATTACAATATTAGTACAATATTGTACAATATTAGTTGTACAACATTACAAAAACAGATTACAGTATTAGTTGGCTAAACTTGTGCTACAGAGGAAAAAAAAGACGTTCCCATGAAAAGCGAACACAGTAAAATGGAAATAAATTCATTTGGATGCATGGATATTTTCATTGAAAAGGATTCAGTATCTCTGTAGCTGTTCTTCCACACCCTTTGATCAGGTATTAGGTTGGCCAGAAAATGCCTTCAGTTTTTTTTGTTGTTTTTTTTAAAGAAGATGTTGGGGGTAGGAGTTTTTATTTATTTATTTTTGCTGTGTTGGGTCTTCGTTTCTGTGCAAGGACTTTCTCTAGTTGTGGCAAGCGGGGGCCACTCTTCATCGCAATGTGCGGGCCTCTCATTATCGCGGCCTCTCATCGCGGAGCACAGGCTCCAGACGCACAGTCTCAGCAGTTGTGGCTCACGGGCCTAGTTGCTCCGCGGCATGTGGGTTCCTCCCAGACCAGGGCTCGAACCCATGTCCCCTGCATTGGCAGATTCTCAACCACTGTGCCACCAGGGAAGCCCGCCTTCGGTTTTTTAACTAAAAATAAAAGACATTTTTCATTTTCACCAAGAACTTTACTGAACAGTGTATGCACCCTTTTGTTCCACTGCCTTCCGCCATTTTTCAGGCAACTTCATAATTCCATCTTCCCAAAACTTTGTATCTTTTTGAGCAAAGAACTGTTCCAGATGCCTTTTACAGTCTTCCAGGGAATTGAAATTTTTTCAATTAAGAGAATTTTGTAAAGACCTAAATAAATGGAAATCTGAAGGTTCAATGTCTGGTGAACATGGCGGATGAATCAGAACTTCCCAGCCAAGCTGTTACAGTTTTTGCCTGGCCATCAAAGAAACATGCAGTCTTGCATTATCCTGATGGAACATTATGCGTTTTCTGTTGACTAATTCTGGACACTTTTCGTTGAGTGCCGCTTTCAGTTGGTCTAATTGGGAGCGGTACTCGTTGGAATTAATCATTTGGTTTTCCGGAAGGAGCTCGTAATAAAGGACTCCCTTCCAGTCCCACCATCTACACAACATCACCTTCTTTGGATGAAGACCGGCCTTTGGTGTGGTTGGTGGTGGATCATCTCGCTTGCCCCACGGTCTCTTCCGTTCCACATTGTACAGTAACCACTTTTCATTGCCCATCACAATTTGTTTTAAAAATGGGACGTTTTCTTTACGTTTCAGTAGAGAATCGCATGTGGAAATAAGGTCAAGGAGGTATTTTGTCCTTAACTTACGTGGACCCAAACATCAAAGCGATTAACATAACCAAGCTGGTGCAAATGATTTTCAGTGCTTGATTTGGATATTTTGAGTATGTCGGCTATCTCCTGCATGGTATAACGTTGATTGTTCTCAATTAATGTCTCGACTTGATTGCTTTCGACTTCAACTGGTCTACCCAACCGTGGGTCATCGTCTAGCTAGAAATCTCCAGAACGAAACTTCGCAGACCACTTTTGACACGTTCGATCAGTCACAGCACCTTCTCCATACACTGCACAAATCTTTTTTTGCATTTCGGTTGCGTTTTTACCTTTCTTGAAATAATAAAGCATAATATGCTGAAAATGTTGCTTTTTTTCTTCCATCTTCAATATTAAGATGGCTACACAAAAAGTCACCAATTTTGATGTGTTTTTTTAGATGCACGCTGATATGACAGCTGTCACATACAGTCTAACAAAATTGTTTTGAATGAAGTTAAAGACAACTAAGTGCTACTACAGCCATCTTACGGGAAAAAAAAAAAATGAACCTTTGGCCAACCCAATATTTTCTCTCCACAGACCCAAAGAGAAGCTTGGCAGCCAGGTTACAGTTCCCACCTTTAAAAAGCTGTCCTTTTTCTCAAGGCAAACTCTGCATCTTGGCCTTCCTGCATCTTCACCAGCCCTGGGCACTTCCCTGCCCATCCTTAGCTAGACAGAGATGCCCCCTGCCTCACTCTAGTCAAAAGCTCTCCTACACCCAGCATCTTTTCACTTTGGGAGCCAGACCTGGCTTCACTTTTCCTAGCTGCCTAGCCTGTCGAGTCCTTAAATCTGAGATTCTTCTTCTATGAAATGGGCCCTTAGCTCACAGGTTATCATCGTGGAACTGGAATGTGTGACCCAGGTGATAAGTACACAGCACAGCACGTTGGGCACGCTCGATGGCCCTTCCTGCTGCTGCCCTCAGTGTGCCGCGTGTGCCATGGAGACCAACACGGAAGACTTGGGGAAGCTGGGACAACACTAACTCTGCCCCATGTGGCAATGATTGTTATCAGGACTATTCTCAGATACCCTGTGCCAGAACCTGTCATAAGCGCCTTACTGGTGTTATTTTAGCTTCACCTCAGTCCCGTTTCACTTACACAGAAACAGGCTCAGGGAGGCTGAGGAAACCTGCTCACAGGTCCAGAGCTCCTGAGTAGCGTGGGCTGGCGTCAAAGTCGGGCCTGTGTGACTCCAAAGCCCTGTTTGGATTCTTCTTCCAAAGCAGCTCTTGGGCATGGGTAGAACCAGGTGAGGCAATGGGTACAGTTGGAAGAGGAGGAGGCTGGGAGGCTGGAGGTTGAGTCAGCTTGCAGCTGCCATGACCCCAGTGGGTGGTTTAAGGCCTCACTTCCTCCCTGGGTTCCAGGAACCAGATGAAATCAATGGATTACTACAGCATCATGCCAATTCGGAGAATTGTTATTACCTGATCGTTCTGATACATAGAAAAGGGAGAACGCCCTGTCCCCATGGGGCGCACAGCTTGGGTCAGACCCAGTGTGATCATCTCCGAACACGGGAGAGCGGTAAAGGCTCTTCAGTGTGCAAACACCGAGGCTGGACGCTGATACAGTCACTATTTAGAAAACCGTGTAGTACAGGCAAAGCAAGATTCATACTCTAAATTCGTTGCCAAGACTTAGCAGGCCCAGATTTCAGAATGAACAGCTGGAGACATTGCCTTGTTCAGTGTAAAACATTGTGGAACCCCACAGAGAAAGGGTACAGGTTAAGGATATAAGCATCTTCCAAAAATAATTTTGTGATGAGAGTTCTATGATCTCTTATTAAGGAAAAAAGAAGAGCACTTTTGTGGATACATTCTGAACTTTCTGACACTGGCATTGAAGAGAACAGTTCTTACTGCTCCTAGAGCTATCGCTGGCAAGAACAAAATCTAATTTTTGTGTATGCTGCTATGTATCCTCCAGAGTTTAATACTTTGGGCCTGATTTTTATTTTTCTTCTTCAGGAAAAAAGGGTCTTTTTCACTTAACAAGTATTTGAGTCAGTGTTAACCACTTTTTCACCTCGTCAACACTATTTGTAAATGTGATTTTTAAAAAGATCTGTTGTCACATGTACATACAGAAAAGAAATCTGAATTCTCCAATCAAAACCCTGGGGTGCTCAGGGAGCCATCATTTCCAAAATTGGAGACGGGTTTGGAAAGAAATTGATAGAAATGGCAGGCAGTACAAGAGACGTTCCTTCCATTTTATACACTTTTTGACACTGAGGTTTTCAGAGCTACATTCCTCCAACAGAATTCATAAATTTTGTGTGTCAAACAATGAATGAAGCTATGTTGAAGGCTCACTAATGTGAATGCAACTTTTGCCAAATTCTTGACAAATAGGCATCGACCTGAGGATAAGACTGGTTGCTGCTGCCTGTGAGCTTTCTTTCCATCTGTTACCAAGGCCGTGGAGAACAAAGGGGCGAGTCAAGGCCTTATCAGGGCCTGCCGAGGCTGGTGCCTTAACTGAAGTGCTGATTCGGAGCTGGAAGGAGGCTTATCATCGTCAAGGCTGGAGAGTTGGGTGGCTTGCTCAAGGTCACCGTCTGCTTGAGTTCAACCCCAGTTCCCCTTCAGGGCAGGCAGCGCAGTGGGGCTTGGAAACCAGAGGGGCCAGCTTCAGGCCCTCCGCCCCTCACTGTGTGACCCCAGGTTAATTTTACCATTTGTGCAGCAATTTCTCCATCCTTCAAGCAGATGGTTTGCCTGTGCACTTCCTCTAAGGCAGAGAACTAAACGAGGTGGTGATGTATGTAGTCTCCCCACCTCTGCCCTGCCTCTGCCTCCAGCCCCTCTTCTGCTCCTTAGCCCTGAGCCTTTTTTCTCCCTGCCTCGGGTCCTTAGGGAAACTGAAGGTAACTTTTTTCCTTTTGAAATGAAAGAGACCATTCATGGCTTTGCAGTGGTATCTCACACATAAAATGCATTCTCAGTATGTTTGTTGATTGGCCCAGACACAAATGCTCAAGTAACAGTTGCCACATGGTTAATCACCTGTGCACAGGGGTGAAGAATGTTTCAAAGTAATAGATTCACATTTCATATTTAAGCAAAACACTGGCCCTTGAAAATAAGTTTCTGTTGATCCGTTTCTTGCATTTGGATGCGTTGCTGAGTGGAAGCTAACAGAACACAGGATCCTGCTGGTAGCCCTTGCAGCAGATGTAAGTGAAGGCAGATCAGCCCTCATTCATTCATTCTTGAGGAGCCACGCGGAATCCCCTGTCTCCAGAGGAAAGCTAATGACGGGAAAGGTACAAAGCCCTTCGTGTGTGTGGCCCAGGAACACACAGAACTCTGTTCTGTCTCCCGAGGGGCCGACTGGACATGGCTGGGCCGGAGGCATGAAGGAGTCAGCTCCCCTGGGTGGATGCTGCGTGAGGATGGGCGTGAGAGGTGAGTACACTTGATGATGGTGAGTCCTGATCTGTTGTCAACTCAGGAGATACTCGGAATTTGAAATGCTGCCTTTCCAGTGGAACTCTTGTTGCTTAGACTCATAAGTCGAAAATTAAATTCCCAGGTACATGCCATGGAATAATGTAGTCCTGTGGCCTTCCGATGAGCCGGGTTTTGATGTGCTGACCACATCCTGCATCAGAACTAATCCCCCACCCCATCCCAAGCCCACTTCCTCTGTGAAAAGCTGTTTCATGATAAAACAGTTTGCCAAGTAACTCCTTGAGTCATACTGTGGTCAGGGACACTGCTATCCAAAGTGAGCCCTGTCAGTATCCCAAAAGGGTTAAATATTGTTGCTAAAAGCCCAGTGATCAGCCTGTTAGAAATGTGACCCAGCACCCAGGCAGTAGGGTTTTTCATTTTTGTTTTTAAGATGAGTGATAGCTTCATAGAGGTGGCTGGCATATCTGCATCTCACGACCCAGCGGGGAAGTGATTCATTGCTGGTTTACTTAAGCTTGGTCACCACCATTCCCATGATGTGTCTTCCTGCTCTGTTCTCACACAGTACCCTTTTCCAGGATACTCCAGGCCTGTCTGCCTTAGCACCTTCCCAAGAAATTAAAAAGGAACAAGGCAGATAATCTGCCTAGGAATAGGAATGTAATCAGTGTAAAGAAAATGTGACTCCACGAAGTGTCTCTGGTCTCAAACCCTTGCAGAACTGTTCGTATCTCTTCCATCCCTAACCCTCTACTTGAAAACTCCTATCTGGAATGTCTCTCATTTCCAGCTTATGTTCTCTATTTCCCCTCCAGCTATAGTTTTTCATTAATCTCTTATTCTGCTCACTCAAACATAGAAAGGGCTTCCCTGTTGTCTTCTAGTAACTAGAGAATATGTGCAGATTAAGATTATAAGTAATTTGGCCTACAGGACTAAGAATGTCCATTTCCATTTAAGAAGAATTTATATTATTTTAGGGACTGGAGGTTGGAGGACAATATAGAAAAAGTATAAAATAGAATTCTTGCCCTCAAGGAGTCTATAATCTAGAGGAGGCAATGCACACACATTAAGAAATAATAATAGGGTATGATTGCCTGGCAAAATGAGAGTAAATGATACAGGAGTGCATTGAAAACAGGCACTGTGCCCCCGTTCCTGGAAGATTTTTAACCACCTAAAGCCAGTGGGAAAGTCTCAGGCATGCTGTGCAATTTTCTTGAGAACTCCAGCCATAGGCATGCATGACTCACCCTTATCTCTCAAACCTTAGAAACAAGAGCTCTGTTAGTTTATAAATGCTTTGGTTGTACTATTTACTCTGGCCACCAAGTTTTTTGGTTTTTTATTGTAGGTTTCTTTTGCTGAACTTAATCTACAAATTCTTCCCTCATACCCGCCTCCCATTTCTTGTTTTATGCCATTTAACTTTTTAAAACATGTTTTGGTCCTACTATACCTTTGCTTTTATCCTAGAGCATCTCCCAATCTTCAGAGCAAGGAGTAGAGTATAAATAAATAATTACACGGACTCTTTGAGACCTCAAAATCAGCTTCCTACTCCAAAAGGGAGGTCTGCAGGGAGTCTTTGCTTCCTAGGAAAGCAGATGGATGAGAATCACCACAAACACTCATTTCTTCCATAGGAAGACTCCCTAGTGCTCTTTCCTGTGGACCTTAGAGAAGAGTCACTTGACCTGCTGGGGTTGCCAGACTTCAGCCTTCTTAATGGGTTAGGAGCCCTGGGGGTCTCCAGATAATCCTTCTTCCAGACTTCCATGAAAGATGGAAAGCAAGGTGGTGTGCTGAGAGAATGGGGTTTCACTGCTGTATTGATAGTAACTGCTGGGGGGTGGCAGCTCCCTTTCACTTTTCTAGTTTGGATTCCTACCCAAGATAGATAAAGTATTACTGATAAACATGGCATAATGAAATTTGGATTAAAAAGACTCTAAGCTGAAGAATTAATTCTAGCTTGTGTAACAGCAATAGATACATATTTATGTATTTAAAGGAATATGTAACTTTCATGCAGCAATTTGCAAGCTCAAATGAAAATCTATTTGCCATATTTGGATATAGGACTGCAAGGTAAATAAGCCAAATGTACACATAAGGTACAAGGCAACATATAATTGTATACATTTCCAGTTTGTCGCAAAAGATTATAAAAATAAGAAAAAGTCTGTAAGGAAAAAGGTCACTTGTAATCTCACCACCACTTTAAAAATTATTGTCCATGTCTTTTGCCTGTGCGTATATATAGGACTTTGTATTTAAAACCTTATTTTTTATTCAAAAAATTTGCATAAGCACCTTCCTATGTTCCTCACCTAGTCTTCATGGTATCATTGTATGATACTCCAACTGGTTAATGTGCTGTAATTTGTTATTCTCCTATTTTTGAAAATTTGGATTCTTTCTAGATTTTTTTGCTCTCATAAGTAGGACTGATACGAGATTCTTTGTAATTTGGATATTTTCTGACTCGTAGGAAATGAAAACATACACTTAAAAAAAAAAGCTATTTATTTTCAGTGCAGGCATACCCTAAATATAGTAGTAAGCTGTTTAACTATGTAGTGATTCCTGCTTCATCCTGGACTGGATAGCCCATTTGATTTCCAGTCTTTGGGTTTTTTGTTTGTTTGTTTGTTTTGTTTTGTTTTTTTGCGGTACGCAGGCCTCTCACCATTGTGGCCTCTCCCGTTGCGGAGCACAGGCTCCGGAAGCACAGGCTCAGTGGCTATGGCTCACGGACCCAGCCCCTCCGCGGCATGTGGGATCCTCCCAGACTGGGGCACGAACCCATGTCCCCTGCATCGGCAGGCAGACTCTCAACCACTGCGCCACCAGGGAAGCCCTAATCTTTGGATTCTTAAAAAGAAACAAAACAAGACAGTCTCCCCACACTGGTTGAAATAGAGGCCTTTAAGAAATCTAGCTCTACACATTTCTCCCCCCTCCTCCTCCCACCAACAGAAACACACAATCTTGAACTTTAAGAGATGCTTTCACGACAGCCACCCTTTCTTGTACCCCGTGTCTAGACCCAACTGATAAAAGTGAATAATGGCTGTGAGGGCTCAGAAACAGTGCCCAGGGTCACTCTTGCCTCCATTTGGGGAAGACCCTTAACTACTGGTAATGAACGGTGATAGAGGGAAGAAGCAGCGATAAAAGAAACTTAAACTGCACTGCGAAGGATGTGGTCTAGGATAGAGGCAAAATCCCAGGCTTTGCTCACTCTTGTTTTAAGAGCAGGCGTTTTCCAAACAGGTTTGGTTTGCATTTTGTGTTGGATCCCCGTGTGGTGAACAGATGGGAGGTTTTTATTTTAAGTTGTTTGCACTGAGGTTGACAGCCTGGAGAGTTTCCAGAAACATGGACTGAAGTTGCCTTTTCAAAACCAATCTGGAGGAATATATGCCTCAGGACGAATGTATGCCTCAGAACGTATGCCTCAGAAGCTGTTCCAGGCACATTGCTGGGCCCTGCCCCTTTGCCTCCTCTCTCCCTCTTCGTGTTACAAAAAATAAAAACAAATACAACTACCAGAACAAAAAAAGTTTTGAAGTAAGACCAGAATTTGGAAGTCACTCTGCTACTTACTGGTTGTGTGACTTTGAGTAAGCTCTTAAACTTCTGTGTGCAAAATGGGGATAATAATAGTACCTGCATCCAGGGCATGATTAAGATGCTACCTGTAAAGTTTTTGGTACAGTGCCTGACACAGCAAACTCTCAATGATGGATAGCTTCTTTTTTGTGTTGTTATTTAAACACACCTTAGTCTTGTGTCTTTGCAATCAGCCATTATAGCCACCCTTCCCTGGCTTCAAAGAAAAGGCTGCCCCTGTCTCTTCCATACTCACCTGGGAGGCTGCCATATGGTGCTGTCTTTGCTCCTTCAAGGTTGCCTCTGATTTTCATCAGGTTGCTTCATCAGGATGGTTCAGAGCCAGATAGCTGATTTAGATCTTCCCCCTGAAATCACAAGGAGACAAGGCTTCATCGCCCTTCAGAACTAAAATCCAGGGAATTCCCTGGTGGTCCAGTGGTTAGGGCTCCACGCTTTCACTGCCGAGGAGGTGGGTTCAACCCTTGGTCAGGGAACTAAGATCCCACAAGCTGTGCAGTGCAGCCAAAGAACCCCACTAAAATCCAATGTTGATGAACAGTAAGAACAGCCCCCCTCCTGTGGGGAGGGGTGGGCTTAAGTAAACCCTGCAAGACAGAAAGACCAACCATCACCAGCTCTCTGGGAGTCACCTCTCGCATGCCATCCAGAAGACAGCGCACACGTCCTGTGTCTCCACCAGGGCATGATGGGGCTTGCCTCTGGGGTTCGGTTTCCTGGGGATTTCTCAGTGACACTATGAAAACCCAGTTCACCTGGTTGGTGATCCTATTCCCAGACAGCAGAAGGTTACTTAGGGTACTTGAAGGTTTTCTTCAGACAAGGACAAAATCCTCATCCTCCTCTGGTGAAATCCTTAGCATCGGAGGTCCTGCTTCCTGGTTTCCTCTGTTGAGATGTGGCTCCTGTCTCTGTATCTCTAGCCTTGGAACAAGGGGCTCGGGAGGAGGAAGCAGACTTTTCTCAGTAGGCGCAGATCCTGGATATGCAGAGGAGGCAGGAGCTGTGGCTTTTGTCTACAGAGGCTTTGGACTGTGGGGCCGGGCGCAGGGACCCAGGAACAAAAGCCAAGCACCTGCTCTGTGCTTCTGGGTCTGGTTAGCCAGGGTATCTGACACCAGGGAACATCTTTCCTTTCACACTCCATTGTCCTGTGGCTTCAATTACATTCTTGACTCAGAGCCCAGGAATGAGGATAGCAGGCACTCCAGAAATTCTTAGAGCAGCGACTCGCTCTAGGGAGTTTGCAGTCTCCCAACCTCCCTAACTACTCTGCACACCACTGGTCTTGCAGGTGGAGGGTGTCACCACCACCTCCACACAGCTGGGCGAGGGTTCCTTAGCCTCAGAACTGGTGTTAAGTTGGGTCCTACAGGGGTGTGTACTGAGCGCATCAGCAAAAGTAGGAGAGCCAAAAGAATGAGAAAAAAGGAAGAATTTAGTATTTTATATTTCCCCCCAAAAAAGCACTGATGAAATCATCATTGGAAAAATCTGAATATCCTTACTTCCACTTATTTTTTTCATTCTTCTTTTTTATTGAAGTATAGTTGATTTTGTGTTTCAAGTGTACAGCAAAGTGATTCAGTTACACATACATATATATTTTATTCAGATTCTTTTCCCATATACGTTATTACAAACTATTGCGTATAGTTCCCTATGCTATACAGCAGGTCCTTGTTGTTCCACTTGTTTTATTTTATTTTATTTTCTTAATATATTTATTTATGGCTCCGTTGGGTCTTCGTTGCTGTGTGTGGGTTCTCATTGCAGTGGCTTCTGTTGTTGCGGAGCACGGGCTCTAGGCGCGTAGGCTTCAGTAGCTGTGGTTTGAAGGCTCTAGGGCACAGGCTCAGTAGTTGTGGCACATGGGCTTAGTTGCTCCGCGGCATGTGGGATCTTCCCGGACCAGGGATCAAACCCGTGTCTCCTGCATTGGCAGGCGGACTCTCAACCGCTGCGCCACCAGGGAAGCCCCACTTATTTTATTTTAAATAACAAATGTGTGAAGTCTTAAGCTGACTGTATATCTCATTGATGCCACAGCCCACCACCACGAAGAGCTAGGCCCCTCGGCAAGCTTCTCACTTGTACACTTGTCCTTGACTCTCCTGAGGACCCCAGCCCACCATCCCCCAACACACGTTCACGTCACCTCCACCACTTCTCTCATATGGGGCAAAGGCCAACCATGGTTATGTGTTAACATTTCACGTGTTTTGGTGAGTCTGCAACATGGACAAAACCTGGGTTCAGTCCCTGGTTCTTCCCAGGTAACAAATGGATGATTTGAGGCAAGTTGTTTTGGCCTCTCTGAATTTGTTTCCTCCTCTGTCTAAGCCTGTCCTTTATGGTTGCATTAAAGAATAAAACAGAAAATATGTCCCAGGTCTGGTGTGTGGCAGGCTACCAGTAAATATTAGGGTTGTTGATGCCGTTTCTCCACTCCTGGCCCATTCTGAAAGGAGGAGAGAGCAGCTGTCTGTCTCTAAAAAAGAACCACCGCCATCCCATACTAGCCCAAGACTAAGGGGTCTCGTAGGGCACTTTTACCCTTTGAAGTAGCCTCCTGAGTCTCCTGCCTACACTGCCCCAAACTTTAAAGGGAAGGGGCATCTCTGGAGAGAGGCTTGGTGGTGCTGGCATCATTCTCTGAAATTAATGCCTCATTTTTTTCTTTTGTTTTGGAGTCAACCATTAACAAAACACCAGATGAGTGTGTCTGAGGACTCCTCAGGGAGGGAGGCCCATCTGGGAAGGGCAGGGCCAGTCCTGAGCCTCCTTGCGTTTCAGCAAGTGGTGCGTTTCCCTTTCCCAGGCCCCTGTGTTGTGAAGCTCACGGCCAGCAGCAAGGGCCATACGTGGCGGGAGGGGCGGGGGGATGCAAAGTGTGGATTAATGCTCCCCACACTTTCAGGCACACGAGAATCACCTGGGGACCTTGTCAAAATGCAGATTCTGACTATGGTCTGGGGCAGGCCTGAGGTTCTACATTTCTCACCAGCACCAGGCAATGCCAGTGCCGCTGGTCCGTGGACCACACTTGGAGTAGCAGGGCTCTGAGGTGTCACTTGTACTGGAATGTTGGCATTACTCAGAGAGACTGTAGGTGGTGGGAAGAAACAGGGACCAACTCATTCAGCCCAGGAGTCGCAGTCCAGAAGGGAGCATGTGATGCCCACACCAGCCTGCACTCTGGGGGGATGAGGCCCTGGGGAAGTTCCACAAGACTGGATACAGTGAGAAAGAAGTAATTCCTCACCAAGGAATTGGGGCATCTTAGGTAACCTAAACTCACAAGTGCCGACTCCAGCCCTCCCAGGCTCACAGCAGGCACTGAGGGAGCTAAGGCATCAGTCAGGGCTACAGGGAGGCAAGTGCTAGGGTGCAAAATTCAAGGAGGTGCCCACTCTTGAGGTCATGCAAGTACGTGCACATGAAGGCCTCCTTGGCTTTTTTTTTCTTTTCTTTCCTTTTAAATTTATTATTTTCTTCCTTCCTTCCTTCCTTCCTTCCTTTCTTTTGTGTTGGGTCTTCGTTGCTGCAAGTGGGCTTTCTCTAGTTGCGACGAGCGGGCTTCTCATTGAGGTGGCTTTTCTTGTTGTGGAGCATGGGCTCTAGGCGCATGGGCTTCAGTAATTGTGGCACACGGGCTTCAGTAGTTGTGGCTTACAGGCTCAGTAGTTGTAGCACACGGGCTTAGTTGCTCTGCGGCATGTGGGATCTTTCCTGACCAGGGCTCTAACCCATGTCCCCTGCATTGGCAGGCGGATTCTTAACCACTGTGCCACCAGGGAAGCCCGGCCTCCTTGGCTTTTGCACCCTGGAGGCCTCACTCACCTCTGCCTAGTCCAGCCCTGCTAAGGCAGACACCAGTCACTCTTTGGTTTTCCCTCTTTGATGTTCCATCTGGGACAGCCAGCATGACCCTCTGTGCCCCTGTTTGTCCCTCAAGAAAATAAAGATACCAAAGTGAAAGCGAGGAAGATAGTGCTTACCATAAACATCTCCAGAATCTATTTATCTTGGAATGTCTAGCACCTAACCCAGGACCTGGAATGTAGTAGCAGGTGCTCAGTAAATGTTTTGTTCAATGAATGATTGAATCTTATCACTCAATGGAAAGGACCTTTCCTTATCTAATTGCAGTTCTCCCCTATCAGAGGGCAGGGGCTGTTTTTCATCATCTCTGTACTTAGTGTGCTCCTGGAATATAATAGAGGCCAATAGAAGTCTGTTGAATTTACTAGAAGTGAAACTTATTCTCCCTGAAGGTAATAGAGTCAGTAGTTGTTTACAAGGCGGCAAATGAGGGGCCTTCTTCAAACTATTTCCCTTGTTCTTCTTGAAATTCCTGTGTTGATAATTTGTTCCTTTGACTTTCCTTTTCCTTACCCACTTATCTTACTATATTTTTATTTTTTTTTTAGCCTTCTTGTGGCTTTTAATTTGATATGCCGTCTTCCAGAAAGTGCCCCCAGTTAAAGGGATTTCAGCTCTCACAGAGGAGGCGGGAAGATTTGGTTTTGTTCAGGGGGGGGTTGCAGGGGTACCTTTACCACCAGAGGAAGCCCTGAGTGGTTCTTTTTTTCCCCCGGAGTGGAATTTTTTTTTAATTGAGATATAGTTGATTTACAAGGTTGTGTTCATGTCTGCTGTACAGCAAAGTAATTCAGTTATACACATATATATTCTTTTTTCATATTCTTTTCCATTATGGTTTATCACAGGATATTGAATATTGTTCCCTGTGCTATACAGTAGGACCTTGTTGTTTACCTATTTTATACATAGTAGTTTGTATCTGCTAATCTCAAACTCCTAATTTGCACCCCCCCGCATTGTCTTACTTTAAAATAACAGGCCCATAGGGAAAGGATTACATTAACCAAAAACAAAACTTTGCCTTCATTGCATTTTTTCCTTGAGGATTTTGTAAACCAGGCAGACTATCTCTGGTGGGCCCTATTCAAGCCACTGCCTGTTTTTGTACAACCTGGAGCTAAGAATGGCTTTAAAATTTTTTAATGGTTGAAAAAAGCTCAAAAGAAGAATAATAGTTCATGATATATAAAAATTATATAAAACTCAAATGTCAGTGTTTAAAGTTTTACTGGGACACAGTCACATCCATTCAGTTCTGTGATGTCTGTGGCTGTTTTGTGCTACAGTAGTGGAGCTGAGTGGCTATGACAGAAACTTAGGGTCCACAAAGTCTAAAATATTTACTATTTGGCTCCTTTACAGAAAAAGTTTGACTCCCTACTCTCAGAGGAGGCTGTTTGTACTCCAGCACTTATCCTATTGGCTTGTTCCAGTATTTTTTTTACAAAATCACTAGATATAACCTAATTTTAGTGAGGAAGAGACACTCATTTTAGAAGCTACATAGATTCCCAGAAAGTTATGTGTAAGTAGAAATCTTATGAATAAAATCATGGTTTAAAGATTTTTTATATTTCTACTTAAATAATTATTTAGGTGTGGAGAGATGACAATGTTCTCTCTCTGAGTTTTGGAGTCAGGTTTGTTTGAAGCAGGCACTGTGTTACCGCAGAGGCACCTCCTCTTTATCTTGTCTTTTCACTGCTCATAATTCTTGGGGCTCAGGCCGTCAGCGGTGGTGCACTCCATGCTTAATCTCAGTCTCGGCTCCCTGGAGGCAGACTGCTTGGATTATGCTCCTACAAGAGAGGGACAGTTACCTCAGGGCTGGAGGAGGAAGTGATTTATCCTAGGTACTCCCAACAATATGCCTGGGAAATCATCTGTCTGCCCCTAAATGGTTTCCATACTGCAAGGAGTGGGGGTGGGCAGCAACAGGCAAGGATAGGGATTCCAGAATTGGCACTTCTCCCCTTGTCCCCCACCCCACCCTCAAGGTTAGCAGTAAGTGTGAGGCAGTCCTTCTGACCCCCATAATCCCCATATGGACTCTCTCCACAAACTTTTGGTTTTGCAGCTGGTCGGCTTGAAGGAATGTGAACTTAGGCTGAGTTGGCAGCACAGAGATTTTCAAGTGTGACATCACTTCCCAGTCGGGAAAGTTGATGAAGTCTGATCCCAGCCTGAAAGTTGTGATTTCCCCTGGCTCTCTGGAATTCTAGGTGTTCCTGGATTTGCCGGAGGCATTCCGTTGCTCTCAGCAGTATTAGTCTTGGAGCTCCGTTTTCCCTTCGCACCTTACTGCCGCATGAGAATTCACAGGCCACTGGCAGGATGGGAGCCTTGTAGCCAGCCTCCGGATTGCAGGTGAGCAATTTGAAAGTCAAGTCCACCTTCAGGATGGAGGAGAATTAATGGAAGGCTACAGGCTTTCACTCTGCCTCCCCCGGTGAATTTTTCCATCTGCCGTTTTCATAGTGTAATGTGGTATATATCAAGAAATACCTTTAAACCAAGAATCCCCAATCTTTTCCTGAGGTGAAGAGACTTTGCCTTTGTCAAGAGTCATAAAATCCCAGTAGTACCACACAACACTTCTGACACCAGATGTATGGGTTTTCCACACCTCAAGCAATTCTCTGACACCAGCTGGGTGTCCTACCATTCAGTTCAGTTCTGCACTATGTACTTAGAGTTAGCATTAGATCCCACAGGTTAAGGGCTCCGTCCCACAAGACTGTTCCCACTCCAGGGGGACAATTCCCACTTGCCAATCCCAAGTCCCAGGCTGTCACCCCTACTTCTGACCATCCCCTGTCTATAAATCGAAGTTCCTTGACCCCCTCCTTGGGGTAAAAAATTTGCTAGGATGGCTCACAGAACACAGGAAAATATTTACTCATGGTTATCAGTTTACTATAAAGGATATAATAAAGATATGAGGGAATTCCCTGGTGATCCAGTGGTTAGGACTCAGAGCTTTCACAGCCGGGGGGCCTGGGTTCGATCCCTGGTTGGGGAACTGAGATCCCACAAGCCGCATGGCGTGGCACAGCAAAAAAATAAAATAGAAAAGATTTGAATGAGTAGCCAGATGAAGAGATACAGGGCAAGGTCCCGTAGGGTCCCGAGTGTGGGAGCTTTTGTGCCCGTGGAGTTGGGACATACCACCATCCTAGCTTGGAGGTGGGTGGCAGGTACAACCATGAAGGCAGATTATTAATGGATGGGACTAAGTCATTAAAAAGGAGTGAGAGGAACTACTATATGCCAGACAGAGGAAGCACCATCTTTGATGCAGCTATCAGTATTTCTTTATATTACAGAAAGTATAAAAATACAGCTTCAAGACACATGCCCTAGACTCTGCTCTCAGACTGCCAACCATAAGCTCTGACTGGTTCCTTGGACTTTGCACAGGTTCTCTTATTCAACGCTTGCAATAACTATATGAACAGGTAATATTATCCCCTTTTTAAATGAAAACAAAATTGAGGCTCAGAAAGCACACAGAGCTGGGAAGTGGTAGAGCTGGGATTGGAGCACAGGACTGGCATGTGCAAAGTTCAAGTTCTTTTTTTTACCATTTTCTGCTACTTTTCTGCTGAGAATGCCAATGAGCTTCAGGGAGGAGAGGAGGGGTCCAGTGGGAGTGGCTGGTTTGAGGACGGGCCAGGCAAGGCTCCAAGGCCTTCTAATGGACTGCCTGTCTGTCCTTCAGGGAACCCTGGGATGAGCTGTAACTGGAGTGAAAGTCCAAGGGAGAAGACAGACGTCCCCCAGGCAGAGAAAGCTGAGCCCGCTTCCCCCACAGTGTGGGCCATGGCTTTACAAGAGGATTGGGCAGTTGGACCCAATCCCTGCTGACCCAGATGACAGAATCAGCCTTTTTAATTAGTTCATCTGGTTCACCTGGTGGAAGTGACAGTCACTCATAGTTCAGGAGGTGCCAATTTTCCATCCCCCGAGTAGCACAACCATCCCTTTAAAGGGACTTCACTTGTCAAGTTCAGTGAGGAGACAGACCCCTGCCCGCCAGCACCACATTATAACTGCTGTGGACCCTGGGTATTCTGACTTTTATGGGCCCCTTCCTCCATAAAAAATGTTTAAATTTTATTTTATGTCTGCATTGGTATGAAGACAAATATATTAATATTATATATTAAAACATTTTCTTCAACCTAAAATTTTTTTTTTCTTCTGATTTTAAAAGCAATTAAAACACATTCATGGGCCTCCTAAAGTGTCATGTGCCCTGGGCACTGCACCTCTCATGATTTAACAGAGAAGTTGGCCCTGCTGCCCACCCCTTCACCCTCTGCTCCATCCCACCTCCGTGGCCCTGTTTGCTCAAACAAGCAAAGAGTCTGTATTTGCTGAGGGAACTTCACAGTACGTTGCATTTCTTCCCGGAAGAAAGCTGAGTAATAAAAGGCAGTCGAAGGGAAAGAGACCCTGAGAAAGCCCAGGACTAGGAGTCGAGAGGCCTGCGTCTCAGTTGGGACTTTGCCACCTGACTCCTCAGTTGTCCTGTGGAGACGGGTATGTTGTTTCAGGGGTGTGTTGAAGGTCAGAGGACCCAGAGGCAGGACCATGAGCGGGAGTAAAGTTTCAATGAAGCCAGAGCTCAGATTGATCTAATTACTTTCTAACGGTGAAAAAGGCAAGCAAAAGCCTTGACCTGAGAGATGGGAGGTCCCCATCCCGGAAGTGGTCAGCAGGGACTCCTGCCCAGGTGCTCTCAGGGGATGGATGCACCAGATAATGCTTGTGAAAGGAGACAGAAAATTCGAGGGACCTGGAGAGTGCAGGCATTCTTGGCAAGTCTGCTGTTTGAGAGAGAAGCAGCCAGACAAGGGAAGGGGACAGTGTGACCTAGGGTCCCTGGAGAGCAGCCTTGGGCAGGGTGGCCACACTGCTGGCACGGGCAGCTTGGAGGATGTGGGGTGAGAGAGGGTGGACACGGGGTGGAAAGGGTAGCGCCAACCAGATGGCAGGAAGCTGCGAGGGACTTGAGTGACCTCTCTCCACGGCCCTCAGAATTGATCACATCTCCCACTTCATGAAATGTTCAGTGTGGTTGGATATTTTGTAGGAAACAACGAAGGAGCTGAGCTCTGTGACCAGTTTCGATACCAGCTGAAACCGAAGCTGAGCAGATATGCAAGAGCAAAGAATCAGAAGATGCCAGAAGTGAGGTGAGGGACGGGTCAGAGTCTTGGGAAGGGCTTTTAGCAACAGCAGTCAGGGCCGTCTGGCCAGTAGGCCCCGCTGGCACAGGGCCTCTTGCAGACCAGCTTTTTCAAAAGCCTGTGAAAACATGTGAGATGAGAAAAAAACTAATGGATCTAAAACACAAAAAGTATAAAATTGAAAGTAATACATTTTAATGAAGCATCCATAAGACATAAAATTATGTCAACTTCATTCATTTTTCAATTTAGTGTTTATGAATTATTTACATTTGAAAAGAAAGCTACGGTTTGATTCTCTCACCCTGTAAAATTTCCTGTGTGTGTGTGATGACAGCCCACAAATCATAGTCAGTCATATAGTCAGTGAATAACTGGTAGCTAAATAATTTCCAAAGCAAAATTAAGAAAACCCTTTTGATTTTTTCCACAGCAAAAAATGTTATATTTCATGTGAAATGTGGGTATATGCTAATGTGTTTGATATGATGTGGAATGTGGACTCCAAAATTAAAAGTCCCTGGGGCTTGTTATGGTCTGAAACCAGCCCTGGTCATAGGCCCTGGAATTGGGGTGTAGGCCAAGTTGAACCAGATCTATGAGGAGTGAGATGGGGGCCTCAGCTGATGTCAGATAATAACTGCATTAGGTGAACTCAGAGCCTTCCAATTCAGAGTCCATATGTACACAAGTCCTTTCAACCCTGAAGGGCTAGTCAGATGTATAAGCTTTCATTTGTATTTTTATTTTTTATCTTTTATATACAATGTGTTATGCATTTTAAAATCATTTTTAAATTTTTTTATTTTTTATACAATTTTGAAAGGCTACCCTCCATTTACAAAATATTGGCCATATTCCCCATGTTTTACAATACATCCTTGTAGCCTGTCTTAACACCCAGTAGTTTGTACCTCTCACTCGCCAATCCCTTTAATGCCCCTCCTCCACACTGGTAACCAGTAGCTTGTTATCTGTATCTGTGAATCTGCTTCTTTTCTGTCACATTCATTCGTTTGTTGTATTTTTTAGATTCCACATATAAGTGATATCATACAGTATTTGTCTTTCTTTGTCTGACACTGAGCATAATGCCCTCCAAGTCCATCTATGTTGCTGCACATGGCAACGTTTCATTCTTTTTTATGGCTGAGTAGTATTCCTGTGTGTGTGTGTGTGTGTGTGTGTGTGTGTGTGTGTGTGTGTATCACCTCTTCTTTATCCAGATAGATGAGCTTTTAGATATGGTGAGCATAAAGCTCTCTGGAAGGAAGAAGCACCTTACAAGTGTAGTGGACTGTTATATTAAGTCTCCACTAGGGCTAAAGTAACTCATGGAGGAGAAAGTGACCCAAAATGAGCAGGTGATAACTTACTACTTGGCTGGTGGCAGGGAGCCTACACATGTCAGGAGACCTGGGTATGAGGCAAGGAGCCAGTGGGGGGCCTCTGGCCTGGACTGGCTGACGTGTAGCATCACTTAGCGGTGGTAGGTGTCCTGGTGGCAGCTGGAATGTACTGTCACCCACTCAAGCACTAAAAGCCGACACTGATTGCCATCTTCTTTTTTCCCCTTTAATGATTTCACTCTTACACTTGAGACAAGGGAGGAGAAATAAAAAGTGCACTCCAGACTTCTCTCTCCCCCCCTCATTTTTTGTCTTGGTCCTTTTCCCGGGCTCCTGTTGTGCCATGCCCTTCCTCGTCACACCCAGCTGTGTTCTCTCCCTGCCCCAGCCCTCCGCAGCCAGGTTTCTTTGCCTGCATGTTTCTTTCAGTGAGGCCACAAAGGTGGGACCAGTAGATACCCCACTGGAAGCCTCACAGGCTGGGTGTAGAGCTGTGAGTGGTGGAGAGGGGGGAGGCCAGCCTGAGGAGCCCCAGGGGTAACCATGGGAGAACTCAGGCCCCCCATCACCCCACCACCAGTGGCTCTGGGCAGAGGATCTCAGCCCTGAAGTAGCAGTGAGGGAGTGCTGGCTGTAAAGCCCCTGGTGTTTGCTTCTCATGCCAGGTGACCCGGGGAAGGCAGCTTAATGGGTCTGTGTGTCTCTCTATCATGGGTGTCAGTGATCAGAAAGGAGCAGCCAAAGAGCAAAGGGGAGCAGTGGCCCTCCTTCCCCAAGGAGACCCCGCCCCTTCCCAGGGCTACCTCCATCACACCAGGGTCCCTTCAGACCCTGAAGTCTAATCGTTTTCACAGCCGTGACCTAACATTCATCTAGTACTTCCCTGTGCCCTGTGATGCTGGGAACAAGGTGGGGCAGGTGTCAGAATTATGCCCATTTTACAGGTGAGGAAACAGTTTGGGAGTGAACTGACTGGCCAGTGTTCTGGGGCTAGCAGCGGACGAGCTGATCGAGACTGGAACCTCATTCTTCTGACTCCAAGCTCAAGGTGTGTGGGCTTGAGCTCCGAGCCCACAGGAAGTGCCGGCTCCCACTAAGCCTCCAGTTAGGCCATGAGTGAGTATGTGGAGTAGGAGTATGCATGCAGTGAGTACGTGCGATCCCAGAACCAGAATTTCTGTCTCAGGCAACCCTCAAGTCTCCTAAAATGCAGACGTCATGTACAGCCGTTGAATTTTAGAGGGGAAGATTATTTCTTTTATGGAAAAATTCATTCATTCATTTATTCATGTATTCATTCACTCAACAAGTATATATATTAAGCAATACTCCATCTCCAATAAACGCAAGCCAATTCACCAAAAATCAGCACCCCCGCCTAAAACCGCACCTGCAACATAACTCACTCCATTTGTCAATTTAATCACTTTGTTAACTGACTAGTTTACTAGTTTTACCAAGTTTACTCATTTTATGAGCTTGAACAGTAATGTTTTAACAATTAAAATATTGGCTGCACAGACATAGTAGAAATTAACATTTTTTCCACATGAAATACTACTTTTCCAGGCAAAATTCCAGCCTTTAACTATACGATAGGATTATTTTGGCCAACTCTGGTCTCTTTACGTGCTTTATTTTCAAACTCGAAACATTTAAATTTTTTTTTGTCAGTTTCTTGAAATGATATAAGCTTGAACTTTATAGGGGCAGTGCAGGGAAATGGCTACGTAGGAAGGCCTGGACCTGGACCCAGCCTGCCCGGGGTGTCAGCCCAGCTCTGCCACTTTCTTAGGGACAGCTTACTTGTACATATGTGATGTGATCTCAGCCATTTTATGTACAAACACTGGGGGAAGAAAAAACACATCATGATAATAACGGGGTTATTTCTGGGTGGTGGGATCGTGAGTAACTTTACTTGCCTTCCTTATAACTTTTGTCAATGGAAAGAATTAATCAATGGTCAATCTAAGAAAGAAAGGGAAATTTTTATTGGAGCCAAGCTGAGGACTATAGCCCAGGAGGCAGCTGGCTACTCTGAGAAACTGCTCTGAAGAGGTAAGGGGAGAGGTCAGTAAAGTGATTTGGGGGAAGAGGGTATGTGCGATCAAGCACACGTCTCAGTAGAAGGTTGCTGCTAGTCACGAGAAACAGACAGCTTAGTTGATGATTGTAGTACTTTTCTAAGTATAGGAAGATGCAAGAATCCAGATCATAAAAAATTTTTCCTTAAAATATCTAACTATCTAAAGGCCTGTTCTGCCAGATTTCCCAGAGTACAGAGTGCCTCATTCCAGATCTTCACTCTGAATTCCTTTCTCTGGTGTACTGCCCGTCAGCAACTGCAGTGGCTAATGACTTGATTCGTGTAGAACTAGGTGGTGGGCAACATTCTTTATTTTACAATCACTTGCCTTTTGGTCTTAATTTCAACCAAGGTTTGGGAGGCATTTGGTGACCAATTTGTCCCACGGTGCTAGAAGTGCTCATTCCCAGGATAGGTGAGGATTTCATTGATAGGCCACTCAATGTGCTATTACTGGACCTGTGAACAGTAGCCCAAAGTCTGTTATGGTCCAGGAAATGGCTCCCTCTTGTTGCTTCTTCCCATAAAGAGATGCACCATTACAATCCTTGATCATATAGAACTATATATTTGGCCAATCATTTCAAGTCACCTAATCATCATTAATTTTATCCAAGGCTCAGTCACATATTTGATAATGCAAGAAATAATCTTGTAAAGTAGGCAAAATACAAGTAATATAGCTGGTAACATTAATAAGATCATAAGTAAGTATTTAAGCTGAGAACTTCCGTTAGCTGTGGCCCAGTATCTCCCCAGGTAGTCTAACCAGTCTGTTCTGCATTAAGTGATGATATATTGACATGGTGCATAAAGTTCACCAAAGATGTCTGCATGTACAAGGTGAGTGGTGGGCCATTGTGACCCCTTACAGGATTGAGAAAGGAATGTTATCTTCTAAGGAGTTACATAGCTGGCACCAGAAGGAGAAAAATTGATCTTTATGGTTGAGTAGGTATTTCTGCTGTTGGGGAAGTCTGGTTAACACATAATGCAGGCACACAATGCACACTAGAGGGGAGAGAGGAAGCCAAAGCGTGGAGATAAAGTTTTATGTTTAAATTTTTCTTGTCTTGCCTTAAAACGTGAATTTTATTTCAACACTTTTCTATATGTTTTAAGACATCCTTTTAATGATTTTAAGTGTAACTACATAAGAGGAACTATACCAGAGGGCTTCGTATATGTTGTTTTATTTAGTTCTCACAACCAACACCCAAGATAGGTAGTATTATCACCACTTTACAGAAAAAGAAACTGAGGCTCCAAAGCATTAAGTAACTTGCATGTGGTCCCACACCCCCGAGGAATCTGGCTTCTTCATCTCATGCTAATAGTACTTCCTCTGGCTCAACCTAAGAGTCCTTCTCTGTTAAATGTGTAATATCTGCATCTCAAAATATGGTGGAAGGATGGAGTGAGATGTTGATGTACGAAAGCCCACTGCAATGATACAGCCCTCTATAAAGAATAATATGAATGAGGAGCATGTGTTATATTCACTGTGCTGTTCTAAGGCTCTGTATATATTATGTTCCTTCAATCAGCTCAGTGAGCCTTCAAGGCAGGTGGCCATTATTATCCTCATTTTACAGAAAAGCATATCAAGGAACAGAGAGGGTAACATGCCAAGTTCACACAACTGTACATGATATTAATGATCTCAGTGGGAGCGTTTCCATTGTAAATGACTTCTGGGTCATCTCTTTCCCAATCTCCCCTTTGAGTTCCTCAGGGAGAGAAAGGGAAACACCCTACTAGAAGTCAGACAGTCCACCTGGCTCAGCAGGAGGTAGATGAGGGGGGGGAGGCAGGTCAGAGATCAGAGGTCAGGCATTAGGATCAGCACCTTAATTGGTGCTTGTTGACCTTGCTTTCCAAGGACTGTAGGGGACAACCACAAACTCCAAGGACACTGCTGCCACCTGCTGTTCACACATTTTCCAGCCAAGGCTTCTCCCCAACATCAAGATCTTCACCACTGTCTTCCCCAGACCCCTTCTGTGGCCTGGGTAAGAGAATTTCAACCTTTCAATTTTAGATGCAGGAAGGATAAGCCCTTAGCAGAAGTAGAAGGGCGCCAATAAGAGTGCAGAGATGCTTCTGAGCCATGCAACCTGGAGGCAAGACCTTGCTTCTTTGAATCTGTCTTCATCTGTAAAACAAAGACAACCATAATATCTGCTTCATACAATTGCTTTTAAGATGAAATAAGATATTTTCCCTCTACAATCTACCTTCTTTTTTTAAATATTTATTTATTTATTTATTTGGCTGCATTGGGTCTTAGTTGCAGCACGTGGGATCTTCATTGCAGCGTGCGGGATCTTTCATTGCGGCCCACAGGCTTCTCTCTAGTTGTGGTACACGGGCTCAGTAGTTGCGGCGCACGGGATCTCTAGTTGTGACACGCAGGATCTAGAGCACGTGGGATTAGTTGCCCCGTGGCATATGGGATCTTAGTTCCCTAACAAGTGATTGAACCCACGTCCCTGCATTGCGGGGGTGGATTCTTAACCGCTGGACCACCAGGAAAGTCCCACAGTCTACCTTCTTTTTTTTTTCTTTTTAAAAAATGTTTCCTAGATTTTTTGATGATGACCATTCTGACCGGTGTGAGATGATATCTCATTGTAGTTTTGATTTGCATTTCTCTAATGATTAATGATGTTGAGCATTCTTTCATGTGTTTGTTGGCAATCTGTATATCTTCTTTGGAGGAATGTCTATTTAGGTCTTCTGCACATTTTTGGATTGGGTTGTTTGTTTTTTTGTTATTGAGCTGCATGAGCTGCTTGTAAATTTTGAAGATTAATCCTTTGTCAGTTGCTTCATTTGCAAATATCTTCTCCCATTCTGAGGGTTGTCTTTTGGTCTTGTTTATGGTTTCCTTTGCTGTGCAAAAGCTTTGAAGTTTCATTAGGTCCCATCTGTTTATTTTTGTTTTTATTTCCATTTCTCTAGGAGGTGGGTCAAAAAGGATCTTGCTGTGATTTATGTCATAGAGTGTTCTGCCTATGTTTTCCTCTAAGAGTTTGATAGTTTCTGGCCTTACATTTAGGTCTTTAATCCATTTTGAGTTTATTTTTGTGTATGGTGTTAGGGAGTGTTCTAATTTCATACTTTTACATGTACCTGTCCAGTTTTCCCAGCACCACTTATTGAAGAGGCTGTCTTTTCTCCACTGTATATTCTTGCCTCCTTTATCAAAGATAAGGTGACCATATGTAAATTGATACAGCTACTATGGAGAACAGTATAAAGGTTCCTTAAAAAACTACAAATAGAACTACCATATGACCCAGCAATCCCACTACTGGGCATATACCCTGAGAAAACCATAATTCAAAAAGACTCATGTACCAAAATGTTCATTGCAGCTCTGTTTACAATAGCCAGGACATGGAAGCAACCTAAGTGTCCATCCACAAATGAATGGATAAAGATGATGTGGCACATACATACAATGGAATATTACTCAGCCATAAAAAGAAACGAAATTGAGCTATTTGTAGTGAGGTGGATGGACCTAGAGTCTGTCATACAGAGTGAAGTAAGTCAGAAAGAGAGAAACAAATACCGTATGCTAACACATATATATGGAATTTAAGAAAAAAATAAAAGGTCATGAAGAACCTAGGGGTAAGATGGGAATAAAGACACAGACCTACTAGAGCATGGACTAGGATATGGGGAGGGGGAAGGGTAAGCTGTGACAAAGTGTGAGAGTAGTATGGACATATATACACTACCAAACGTAAAATAGATAGCTAGTGGGAAGTAGCCGCATGGCACAGGGAGATCAGCTAGGTGGTTTGTGACCACCTAGAGGGGTGGGATAGGGAGGATGGGAGGGAGGGAGATGCAAGAGATATGGGAACACATGTATATGTATAACTGATTCACTTTGTTACAAAGCAGAAACTAACACACCATTGTAAAGCAATTATACTCCAATAAAGATGTTAAAAAAAAACACAAAAAAACCTGAAAGCATAGACAGTTTATCAAACAGTGTTTCAGAGTTTGAGGAAAGAAATTGATTTCCCACAGAGAGTGAAATTTGGTCCAGAAATGAATTTAGCACATTTGCTTTATTAAGGAAATGCTTGGCTGTATCTATTTGGGAATCTCCTTGAGCAATAAATTTGATGATTTAGGCATGAACCTTCCAGAAAAAAAAGATTTTTAAATTTATGTATTTATTTATTTTTGGCTGCGTTGGGTCTTCATTGCTGCGTGCGGGCTTTCTCTAGTTGTGGCGAGCGGGGGCTACTCTTCGTTGCGGTGCGTGGGCCTCTCATTGCTGAGCATGGGCTCTAGGCACATCGACTTCAGTAGTTGTGGCTCACGGGCTCTAGAGCGGAGGCTCTGTAGTTGTGGCGCACAGGCTTAGTTGCTCCGTGGCATGTGGGATCTTCCCGGACCAGGGCTCGAACCCACGTCCCCTACATTGGCAGACACATTCTTAACCACTGCGCCACCAGGGAAGCCCCCAGTCTACCTTCTTACCAGAAAAAAAGTTAGCTATATAAAGGACAAGCCAGGATGGGGAAGAATTAAGAATCCCCAAATGTCTAAAATCAACCTTTGCTTACATTAACATTTTTAACAATTAAAAATTTTTTTACTTAGTAAAGCATTTCCCTTTATATTTTGCTACTGATTTTGAAATTATCAAAATTAAGTCTCAAGTCATTTTTTGTGCATTTTATTGAGTATCTGAACCAGAATGTGAAATACTGAAAAGAATATCTGATTTTTTTTTTTTTGAGAAAAAGCTTTCATAATTGAAAGTGTCTCTCCCATCTGAGACTGCCAGAGTCATTTCCAAGATTCTGGTTCACAAGTTTCACATCACTTCTTTCAGGCAAGGCATCTAGCAAATGAGCAACGTAAAACTGAGAAAACTAGAAGGGGCTTTTTCCACTCAAGTTCCCTTGGGAACTGACCCAAACAGCAAAGCTAAGAGGCCTGGCTCCCTCTCAGCAGCTAAAAACATCACACCAGATTCTGTTTGCCTGAACATTCCTTCTGACTAGTTCTAGATGCTAGCAGTTGGATTCCAATTAACTTTCATGTTGCCAGTCTAATAGTCCTTCTAGAATATTTGCAATTTGTATTACTGGTTTAAAAGTTCAGCAAAACTGAAACTCTCAATGGCTGAGTTCCGGTAAGTACCTGTAAACAATTTCAGGACTATCCACTCTACTACACATTACAGGCCTGGCTGTGATGTGGGTTCCAGGGGCAGGTCTGGCTGTTCTCATCCTCTGAAGGGGAGGTTGGGTACCAACTCGCTCTCTCACCTTCTTGGGTTTTGGACAGCGTACTAAATGAAGATACTATCTGCTGCCTGGATTCGTCTTGTAAGACCCGAGTGTTTCCAGAACCTGGGAGAAGCACACAATGCCCTGTTGGAGAACCTAATGGCAAGGTGGTTAAGGCAGAGTGTGGGACAGCTGAAGGCAGATGACTCAGGACCTCTGCACCCAGAGCAAGGAGGCATCTGTGAGAGGGAGACAAGGCTTAAAGAAGGGCCTGATGGAGACTTAGGGAGGAAGAAGTAATGGTGGACCTGGACTTAGATCTTTGGTTTTTCAGTGATGAAAGAAGCTGAGAAGAAGACATTTCAGACTGAGCCCCCAAAACATAGAAATAAGAAGAATAACTCTTAAGACGGTATTTAGGTACAGCTCTTAAGAAGCTACTCAGTAACCACACAATAGGTGGTAAGAACAGCAGGATTTCCAGTGACTCTGGGCCGCTGTCGGACTTCTCCACCTGGGACCTGCAGACTCACCCTCAGGCATGTGTGAGTGCTCTGTAAGGACTTCCACATTTTATCTTTTCACTTGATGCCTATTTGAAATAAGATTAATATTTGCAGATTCTGGGTCATCTGTATAGCCACTGAGTACCATAACACAGCTTCAGCTTCTACATGGGCACTGTGTTTAGATAGGATTGGGGCCAAGTAATGCTATTTGAATTGTCAGAACTAGAGGAAAAAAGAGTAGATATAGATTTAACATGTAAACAAGTAGAGACCAAAGGACATCACAAAACACTGTATGACGATCACTTACCCATTCATTCAACCAGAAAACTGGTGGGTATGCAGAGTTATCACCCAGCCCCTGGGGTATAGGCATGCCAAATACAGAAGAACGCTGTCAAGAAAAGATATACAAAAAAGGTGTCATACAAGGATGACAGCCTGCCTAAAGATGATCTTTTTGGTTTCAGGATCTATTTACATCTTTAAAATTATCGAGAATCCCAAGGAGCTTTTGTTTGTGTGGGTTGTATCTATCAATATTCATGTATTAGAAACTAAAACTGAGAAATTTATTTACTAATTCATTTTTAAATAACAATAATAAACCCATTATATATTAACATAGCTAACATTTTTAATGAAAATATATTTTGCAAAACAAAACTTTAGTGAGAAGAGCAGCATTGTTTTACATTTTTGCAAATCCATTTGATGTCTGGCTAAATAAAAGCTAAATTCTTCTGTCTGCTTATGTATTCAACCCATTTTGATATATTGTTTTGGTTTATGTTGGGATCAGGACGGGCTGCCCCAAATTATGCCACAATGGCATATTGATTATTTTGAATTAGGAAATGGCCAGTGCAAGAGGGACACTCTTTTCTGCTTCCCTGAAAGCAGGAAATAAATCTCTCCTGTGAAAGGTGTACTCCCTGCATCTGGAGGCAGGACATCCTTATTACCAGACAGGGAATTGGGGCTGAGAAGCCTGTATAAACAAACCTTGTTGTTTCTTTAATTTACTACCTCAAGCCCAAATTCTGTTGATATTCTTTACTAATTGAGCACCTAAAAACTAAGTTTCTTTGTCCTGTCAATTCCTCACAAATATATTGTCTCTTTGTCTACAAAGTATAAAAGCCGCCTGCTTTGACCACCTCTTTGTTCCTATTTTATGAGACCTCTGTGCGCATGAATTGTTTCTTTTTCTCCTCTTAATCTGTCTTTTTTTTAATTTTTTATTTATTTATTTATTTATGGTCGCGTTGGGTCTTCATTGCTGCTCACGGTCTTTCTCTAGTTGCGGAGAGCAGGGGCTACTCTTCATTGTGGTGCGCAGGCATCTCATTGCAGTGGCTTCTCTTGTTGCAGAGCATGGGCTCTAGGCACGCAGGGTTCAGTAGTTGTGGCACTTGGGCTCAGTAGTTGTGGTTCGCGGGCTCTAGAGCTCAGGCTCAGTAGTTGTGGCGCACGGGCTTAGCTGCTCTGCGATATGTGGGATCTTCCCGGACCAGGGCCTGAATCCGTGTCCTCTGCATTGGCAGGTGAATTCTTAACCACTGCACCACCAGGGAAGTTCCTCTTAATCTGTCTTGTGTCGACTTTATTATTAGTCCAGCCACAAAAATCAAGAGGGGCGGGGGGGGGGGCGGAAATTTCCCCCTCCCAGATATTTGAAGAAAATGTGACCTCACACATACACGTTGTTGGAAAAAAGGAAGAGTATTTTAATAGACGTTTTAGATAATTGTGGGTGTTCTTCTTGGATACTGCACTAAAATTTGACAAATGGTAGTTTCTTAAACATCAATTGCAAGGTAGAATCTAGAACCACATTGATGAACTTTTCAAAATTTGGTTACATTAAAATTCAGGAGTTCATGATGCATTTTGAATGTCTCATGTATATTTTCCATTTTATCACACCGAGTATTAAAATGATTTATACTCAACGGTCAAGATTTAATGGAAATAATTTTTACAGCTTCATTAAGGACATTCTTAAGTGAAACAAGCTTTTCTTTTTTTTTTTTCCCCATGAGTGCATGGTGATGAAGAATACAGGGGCTACTAGTTCTGTTTGGTGCCACTGCCTTGATTTGTGTGAAAGTGACAGCAGTTCTACCCACCATTTCTTTTGCACCATCAATACACATGTTAACACAGTGAAAAAGATAATGTCTTAGTATTATGACGATGGTGATGAAAGCTTCTCCAGGATTACTGAGGGGTCTCATGGACCAGATTTAGAACCACTGAACTAGGGTAAAGTACTTAATTGGAGTCATTGTTTGTTAAAGTTCCCAGACTTAGAGAAATTATTTGTTAGCTTATAGATTTTTGCCTAGTAGAAATTAATTTTGCTCAGTAGAAAAGGTAACTCCAAAGGTCTTAATCTATTGCCTTAGAGGACATTAACCAGTTTTGAATGTAAGCCAGCAATTGTATCCTAATATTCCTTTACTAAGTTACTGAGAAGTACATAACTTCTCAAACACTTTCTACACTGGTCTTTATATCTTCCTGTTTCCCTCATTAATTGATGAATTCAGTAAAATCTTTGACACACATTCATTTTATATTTGCATGAGTCACAATTTTAACTTCTTTCAAAATTATCCTTTAGCAACCTCAAGTTTCAACATCATTATCACGTTACTAGTGGCAAATCACTTGTTTAACAAAACATCTTTAAATAATGTCATTCTTAATTATTTGGGGTTTGTGGGTTTTTTTCTTTTTTTTTTTTGCGGTACGCGGGCCTCTCACTGTTGTGGCCTCTCCCGTTGCGGGGCACAGGCTCCGGACGCGCAGGCTCAGCGGCCATGGCTCACAGGCCCAGCCACTCCGCGGCATGTGGGATCTTCCCGGACCGGGGCACGAACCCGTGTCCCCTGCATCGGCAGGCAGACTCTCAACCACTGCGCCACCAGGGAAGCCCGGGTTTGTGGTTTTGTACATTTAAAGGGAAATACCTTGTAGCCCTCTAGACTTACTAAAATTAATTTTATTTGAATGCTACTTAAATATATACTAACATGGAATTATGTATAAACTGCTTGTGCTTATAACTGTTACACAGCTGTAAAAACAAAACATATTAAATACATACAGAGCCACAAATCCAGAATAATACATACCTGAATCTATGCCACCATGAAGAATTCCTGACCCAAGAAAGATAAGTATGAGCAGAAAATCAGCCCTTGACTGTGGTTGAGACTGGTACAATATTCATGAACCCACAGACCTGAAAATACCATTGTCATCAGTGGAAAACACACATGGACACGTAGCCACCTGCTGAGAAATTTTAGGTGCCCCTGCACTAGAAATCTCACCCCTCTCAGCTCCTCTGTAAAATAAGAGTATGTCTACCTATCCCACAGCATAATACAGCGATTCTCTTGGGAGGTAAAGGTGCAACTGTTTTTGTCAAAGAAGGTTAAGAAAGCCTTTCATTCCTTCATTCTTCTCTCTCCCCTTTCAAGAACAGTCTTCGTCTCTAATTTTGTTCTTGGGCCTGGTCCCAGAGCCAAAGTTTTATCCTTCACTAGCAATAGACCTTAAACAAATTATTTAATCTCTCACTTCAGATTCCTCGTCTGTAAACTGGAGGTGATAATAACCTCTACCTTATAAGCTTCTTGAGTGGATTATTGAGAATGCACGTAAAGCACCTGACATATAGAAAAAACACGATAGATGATCATTACTATTAATGCAATGCTCAACACCTGAGAGCTAAATAAATGTTGGTTATCATTATTCAGATGCAAGGTGATAGGTAAGGGGATAGTCCCTCCTAAAATGATATTTTAAGAAGGAGGACAAGAAAGAAAACGTAACATTTAGTGAACGCACACATTATGTAATTTCATCTTCACAAATCCCTGTGATTCAGATACTAGTAACCAGAGCAGAACGAGGGTGACGGGAGTGAGGTACCTAGGGTCCAAAATTAAGAAGGCCCCTCAAAAAACTTTAAGGAAACACTCCCACTCAGGGTTGTGCTGAGGAAAATGAGGGTCTAACAGGGTAGCTTGGTAACAGAGTGGTGAGCAGCAGAGATAAGATTTACCCTCTGGTCTGCCAGCTGAAGCCAAAGTGGACGCCCTGAGGTAGACGGACCACGGGGCTTCCTTGCTACAGGTTCTCACCCTTCACCCCATCCTGATGGTGCAGATCTCTGAGAAACTGCCCAGCTCATTCTAGAAAATTCCTAACTGTGATTGACCTAACTGTGACTCAAGTCCCTCAAGATCTAAAATGTTCTAACTTTCCTTTCACAGGAGGGCCCTGCTGACATAGCTGCACTTAAAGCTTCTAGAAAGTATTAGATTAAGGGCCTCTTAAGATTTTTTTTTTCAGTGAGCCCAGATTCTAACAACTTAATAAGGAAAGCCTCTTAGGCCCAAACTGGGAAGTTCTGATCTCTCCTGAGAAGCTAACCCTTTGACCTCACGCAGTGCAGTATGCTTCTGGAGGCCATTGCTGTCACTGGGATGAGCCTTCAGGCCTGCACTTGGGATTGTTTTCCAGCATCCTCTTTACTTTGAGTGTAAAATGGCTCTGGGGATAAGAAAAGCTCCCCCCCCCCCCCCCCCCCCCCCCCCCCCCCCCCCGTTAGTGTTTACCTTTCCTTAAAATGGAAAGATTGGCCGGGATTCAACAGATTGTTGAATCCAAGGTAGAAGCCAGGTTCTTAGAGGTTCTTAGAATTTGGGGAGCTTTCTCTGGGAATCCCTGAGGCATTTGTGTGATGACCAACCTAAGGGCAGGAAAAACCTTTGAAAGGAACAATTAAAGTCTGTTTGGATAAGCTTTCCTGGAGCCTGAGGGTAAAAGGTGCTCCTCCCTCAGGAAAGGGGACTAAGCAGGGAAATGATTGATTGGGAAGGAATGTGCAAATAAAAAGCTGACACTTGAGTTCTTTTCAAGATTTAGTGATTTCTCTAGAAACAAGTTAGAGACTGACTTGTGTCCCCCCCAAATTTCTAAAGTGAAGCTCTAATCCCTAATGTGGCTACATTTGGAGATAGAACCCATTAGGAGATAATTAAGGTTACCTGAGGTCGTAAGGGTGGAGCCCTGATGCTATAGGATTGATATAGTTATAAGAGAAACATGAGGTCCACCGTGTGATCTAGTCAAGAAGAGGGTCTCACCTGAACCCGACCTTGCTGGCACTGTGATCTCAGACTTCCAACTTCCAAAACTGTGAGTAAATCAATTTCTATTGTTTAAGTCACTCAGTCTACAGTATGTTGTCATGGCAGCCAGAATTAATACAAAACACTTGGGGGTAATATACCCACAATTTATTCAGTGGCTTCCAATGACTTGTCTTATTTATACTAGTCTCACTAAATTTGCATCTGTATCTCTTTAATCCTCACCATCCAAGTAACTGGGTAATAATTTTTGCTCTTTTAACAGCTGAAATTAGAATTCTGGACTCTTTGGATGATAGAATCAAAAGCAGTAAAATCCAGAGCTGTGTGGTCTTATATGGAGCACTTAACCTTTCTGGGCATTAATTTCTCCAAGTGTAAAATGGGGAACACATTAGTTCCTACTTGATAGATTGCCTATGAGGATCTAAGTAGCTGCCCACAATCCCCAGTGGGAGGTGTAGGCACTGACCAAGCGGGTCATTGACAGGGAATAGGGACTGGGTTCCAACAGAAAACACAGTTGAGTGCCTTGTTGTGGGGAAAAATGTGCTGGATGGGTAGAACAGATGACAGAACAGAACTGAAGTGGCCATAGCTTGCCTTATAGGATCAGGTAAGGTACAAATGGAGTGAGTTGGATGACTCACCTGTCATGCGGCAATGATTGAGATCATTACCAAAGACCTTTGTTGAAACCCTCATCTCCCACACCTCTACCTCCACGATGCAAAGGGCAGGTTGAGAATCACAGCTGTTAATAATGAAGTAGGGGTTTGACGACGGTCAGGGCTCAGGCGCACATAGATCTCAACTATGAGATTTCAGAGTTAGATGTGCGTTGGATGCAATTGTTATTAAGCATTAATTTGTTTTCCTCATTCCTTCCCCTTTCATAATGTGTAATTGAATGTAATAGCCCAGTTCGGAGTTCACTGGCCAGGCTTCCTGCTTGGGAGCCTTCAGGGTTCGTCCCAGGATACACACTGCTCTCCCCACTGCCCCTCTGTTAAGCTGGGAGGCCAGGTCTCTGACCCTTGAGTAGTAGAATCTGACGGGGTGTTCCAAAAGAGCCCACTCACTTTAACAAGTGACTTTAATTAGGAGCATCCAAGTGGTGCCACCAGGATACTTAGGACCAGAGACTCAAGTTTGAAATCTTAGAAATTCTGTCCCAGTGAAGCAACCAAGTGCCTTGTTATAGAAAAGCATATCGAGAAAAATATGTTCATGCAGATTCTCTTTAGACCAGAGAATCTGTTGTAACTGAGAAAAGGAAAAGGATTCAGAGACCTGCCCAATAAAGACATCTAAGCTGAAACAATGAGCCAGAGATTGTTTTGGACTCCGTTGCTTTTGCACCCCAGAGTTATTTGGTTTGAATGACTGCCAAACCCTACAGTTCAAAAGACAGTCACAAGTGGGGAAGGAGGCCAACATTCTTGGGGTTGAATTCCCAGAATTCTCTCATTTACTGTAAGTCTCTCAGTCTAAGGTCAGCCCACTCTGGCTGGTGGTTTGGTTTTAGAGACAGCCTCTCCCCCTACTACAAAGCCTGTTAGAGGGATTCTGATGGTAGTAAGATCATCAACCATGTTGTCCTCCCAAGGACCTGAACTTGGGTAGGTCATCTTCTTCCAGAAGCCATCACTGTGGTCATTTCTGGGGTTCATAGGATGGGCAACCCTCTCACACTGAATGCAGCTGTTCTCGTTAGGCCTGTCGTAAAATACACAACAGCGAGCATTTCGGTCTTTTTAAAAGTGATTGCAATTGAATGTAAACACGAATTCAGTTAATAGGAGTTTATGTAAGCCTCTAAGCTTTTGGTTTCATCACTGAAATCTTCCAGTCTTTTGCCGCCCCTGTTAAACATTCACCATGCCCTGATGGGTTTTACCTCTAAGGAAGCAGCCCCTTCTCTCCTCCACTGCCACCACGCTAGCCAAGTCACCTTCATGTCTCACCTCTGTTACCCTGAGAGCCTCCTCCCTGCTCTCTCTCTGCTCCAGTTCTGCCCTCCCCTCCCCACAAAATCTCCATTCTCCGTGCTCTAACCAGAATGATGGTTTCAGCACCCCAGCCTGATTGTGTCACCCTCCCCTTGCTAAAAACCTTTTGCTCTTATTAGGCTAACACTCAAAACCCTTCCCTTGCCCCCTGCCTGCCTCTGCATCTTGACCCTTCTCCTGGTCCTTCCCTCTCTTGCCAGCAGCTGCATTAACCTCCCATGCTTCCCCCAACCTTTCCGCTCCACTTCACCCAGTGATCACAGTTCCAATGGCATTTCCTACGGAACTTTCCCATGAGACCCCCCTATCTTGGGCAGATCTCTTTAAGTTTTCATTAACCATGCTTCTTAAGAGTAATTACCTCCATTTTAAATTACATATTCATGAATGTGATTATTTGATTAAGATCCATCTTCCCTACTTGTCTCCAGGCTCTGTGAGAGCAGGGTCACAACTGCTCACTATCGTATCCTGGGACCCTTAACCCAGTGCCTGGCACATAAACAGGTTCTCATGGAACATTCTTTGGATGAATTTCAGAGAGGTAGACACTGAGTGGAAAATACATACAACTATGAATCAGAGTTGTTGTTTTTTAAAAAGGTCAGTACATTTGAAGGTAAAGTAAATTATTCTCAAAACTTCAAGACAGGGTTACTCATAAAAATCAACACATAATGGATGAGATTATCTGTGAACAGAATCCAGGGAAAAAAGAAATCCTAACAGCTTGTCAAAACCACAGAGGAAGGGCAGAGAGGTTTTTGGAGTCTGGAGTATATGGTCAAGTCAGAGAGATAAGGAGAGAGGGCAGGGAGCAGTGAGGCCCTGGGCATACCTGGGTTAAATGCTGGCTCTGGAGACTGGTTTGTAACATGGTCTGTCAGACCACGTTAATGGGCACAATTAATGGGGACCCAGGGTGAGACAGGTGCCATCAAGCATCCGTAAAAAATGATTTGTAGACGGGCCTGGTTGGGGAGTTGGGAGCCAGGGAAATCTATAAGTAGAGATCAGTAACCGACCATCAGTGTGTGGTGCATGAAAGTGCATGGCATCTATGAGAAGGGGGGCCTGAGTACCAGAAGTTCCCACTCCGTTTTTTTGGATGGAGGAGTGCTGCCCAGCTGGCTCATGGTTGACTGATGACTCTGACCGTGGAGACCATCCACACTACGAGGCTTTGTCTCAGTTTCCCCAAACAGCCTCTGATCATAGACTAGGCTTACGTGGAGCCTTTCCTTACTTGGAGAGAAAAACTGGCCCACTGTGGTAGGTTGAATAATGGCCCCCACAGATGTTCATGTTTAAATCCCTGGAACTTGTCAATATGTTACCTTATGTGGCAAAAGGGACTTTGCAGATGTGATTAATAAGGATTTTGAGATGGGGAGATTATGCTGGATTATCTAGATAAACCAAATGTAATCTCAAGGGGGAGGCAGGAGCACAGGGTCAGAGAGAGATGGGAAGATGCAATGCTACTGGCTCTGAAAATAGATGAAAGGCGCAAAGAATGAGGGACGTCTCTAGAACCTGGAAGAGTCAAGGAAACATTCTCCTCTAGAGACTCCAGAAGGAATGCACGCATACCCTCACCTTGATTTTAGACCAGTGAAACCGACTTCAGGCTTCTGAACTCCAGAACTGCAAGATAATAAATCTATGGGGGGGGGTTGTTGTTGTTTTTATTTTCTTTTTATTGAAGTATAGTTAATTTACAATGTTGTGTTAGTTTCAGGTGTACAGCAAAGTGATTCAGTTATACATATACATGTATGTCTTTTTCTTCAGATTCTTTTCCCTTATGCTATTACAAAATATTGAGTATAGTTGCCTGTGCTATACAGCAGGTCCTTGTTGGTTATCTATTTATATATAGTAGTGTGTATATGTTAATCCCAAATTCCTAATTTATCCCTCCCCCTACCCTTTCCCTTTTGGTAACTGTAAGTTTGTTTTCTATGTCTGTGGGTCTATTTCCATTCTGTATATAAGTTCATTTGTATCACATTTTTTTTTTTTAGATTCCACATATAAGAACGATATTTGTCTTTCTCTGTCTGGCTTACTTCATTTAGTAAAATAATCTCTAGGTCCAAATCTGTGTTGTCTGAAGCCACTAAGTTTGTGGAAATTTGTTACAGCAGCCGTAGGAAACTAATACAATAGGTAATATGAGTGTCTGGTCAACAGTTTAATACCTGGATCATACATGAGTCTCTGGAGAGTTTAGTTGTTTACATTCAGTTCCCCTGGGCCAGACCACTGTTAGAGGCATAGAACAAATTTCTGGATCTGCTGAGAACTAGTATGGCTGACCTCAACTTCCCTAAGTTCCTTCCTTCCACCCTGGGAAGCCTGGCCTGACCTGAGTCACCACTGGCTCTTCTTTGTAGAGATCACGCTGGTCGCTGATAGTTACTCATTATGTGTGGGCTATTAGGTGAGCTCTTGGGAATAGAGCACAGACTTTGTCAGCAGAAAGGCCTGAGTTCAAATCCCTTCTCCATGCCACTTGACAGTCACAGATTGTCAACAAGTCACTTAACTTCCTTCAGTCATGGCTTCCTAACCTGTAAAACAGAGATGACATCTTCCTGCTTTATAGTGTGGCTATACGGATTGATAGAGGTAATGTATGTCTAACACCAAACACAGGATCAGGACCAGAGTAGGCATCCAAACAAGGTTACCCCTTCTTCCTTCCACGTCCCACCTCCACTGTGAGCCTTCCCCGTGCTCAGCTTTTTTTATGTGGGACTCTTCAGCCACTTTCTCTGTAGCTTTGCAAGCCCTATGGTGGCCCTATCTTTTGTTAGCACCCTGACTACCAATCAATGACCTCAGTGTCACCCTCCCAGTGACCTGATGTCTAGTTGGGATTTCCCCAGAAATGGTATCTGAGACAAGGATGGCAGTACAGGTGGTTTGTCAGTTGGGCAGTTGGGGCATATACCTAATCTTTCTTTTTTGGTGGGGGGCAGCAATTAATTCTCCAATACCTCCTGACTGCTGCACTCATGGGCAGAACAGTTTCTGGCACCAAAGAATCCTCAGGCACAGGGATGCAGGTACTAACGGCTGGCAGGGGTGGCATGAACTGTGGGTGGAACACCAACAGCTCTTGCCTCACTTGAGGAGCATCTGCTAAATGCATGGGCTTCCTGGTCACAGCTCCCACTCTGGTCTTAACCTTTCCTTGACCACTAGTGAGCTTAACATACCTATTGCAGTGTTCTGGACTAACGGCCTCCTAGTTGCAGGCTCTCCCAATTCGCAAACTGATAAACAAAGGAAATTTATAATTGTCTTTGGATTTGGGATGGGAAGGAACACAATTTCTGCAGCAAACCAAAGGCTGCTTTTTCTGGTATATGCTTTGTATTATACTTTCAAATAACCTACATACCTACCTCCATTTGGCAAAGTTTAAAGCCAAAATTTGCATATAGTAATGACTGTTTAAGCCCAAGAAAAAGTTTTCATCACCTTTTAAAACCTTTACTTCTGGGACTTCCCTGGTGGTCCAGGGGCTAAGACTCTGCACTCCCAATGCAGGGGTTCCGGGTTTGATCCCTGGTCAGTGGAACTAGATCCCACGTGCCGCAACGAAAAGAGCCCGCATACTGCAACAAAGATCCCGCACGCGGCGATGAAGATCCTGTGTGCTGCGACTAAGACGCAGTGCAGCCAAATAAATAAATTTATTTTTTAATTTTTTAAAAAAGGAATATATATATATATATATTTAAAAATCTTTACTTCTTTCCCCTATCCAATCACCTAAATGTTGCAGCCTCCCAGGGTTATTGTTATCATTACCTGAGAATATTTTAAAGCACCCAGATAATTGAGAGCCCTAATTAATAAGTGGATAATAGGAGGGTCACCATATGAAATGCCTGCTGATCATTGACTGGATAAAGCACAGAGGTGGCATTTCAGATGTGCTCAGCCCTGAAGAGCCAACTCTGACACCCTGATGCCGTTCATCATTAAGCCATATGTGTCGAGTGCCTGCAAGGTGCAGGGCACTGTGCTGGGTGCTGTGAGGCACAGAGAGGCTTGGGAAGGTTTCAGGAAAAAAGAACTTTCCTTCCCCAAAACAACTCTGACTCTGTTCCAACTTCCACTACTAGAGTCTTTTTTTTTTTCCGGCCTTATCCAGCATCCTCTTATACAATGAACTTCTCACTGGGAGGGATCAAAGCCTCATACCATATGGCTGACAGGGGCCTCCAAGGTCCTGTTGGTATACAGAGACTCAGAGGGGAAATAATTATTAGCCTGAAGTGACCCAACCCACAGGTGGTACAGCTGGGCCTGAAATCTTTGCCTTTGTCCCTAATGTCTGCTTTCTTCACATTTTAAGCTGTTACCTGACCTTTGCGCTTGCGGGGTGCAGATTAATTAAGGGCTGGGCTCTGAGATAGCTTTCTAAGAGCACGTACTGGCAAAGGAGACTTCCCCAGCTGTCCCACTCTCCACTTGGCAGCTGGCAATCTTTGCTCCAGTGAGCCCAGCAAACCCTCTGCTGCCTAAACTCCTCTGAACACCCTTTTATCTAAGCACTGTTTCTCCTCTGACCACTATGTCAAAATCCTATAGGAAAATCATTTTAAATGTTCATTCTTGGACCCCTCCCCAGACCTACTGAATCAGAACCCATGCCCGGGACTCGGGCCAAGGAAGCTACACTTGTAACAAACTTTCTGCGTGTTTCAGACCGCACCAGAGTTTGAGAACCATCAGCCTATGGGCTGCAGCCCAGCATCCTCGGGGTGGCTTAGAAGCCTGGCACCATCTGGCTCTGCCTACCTTCTGACCTACCTCCCTCAGCCAGATTGAGCTACTCCCTGTTCTAGAAACATGTTGCAATGTCAAGCGCTGCATCTTTGCTCACTCTATTTCAAGCGCTGCATCTTTGCTCACTCTATTTCCCCTGCCTGTTTGCTTTTCTTTCACTAATTCTAACAAGCAAATTCCTGTTCCTCTTCCAAGGCCCTCATGAAATGTCCCTCAGTCTCTGTCACTCCCCTTAACTCCTTCCCTACGAAGACTCACCTACTCTCTCCTTCCTTCTCATAGCTATTGATAGCTGCCTCTATTACAGCACTTTTCTTATTGTATTAATGAGTTCTAAGGCTGTATCTCAGACCAGGGCTGTGGGGAGCACACACTGTTCACTTGTGCATATTAGAAAAAGGCCCCCCTTCTTCCAGAGCTAGACACACAGCTTGGCAATAGGAGCACAGGCGGGATCTCAGCTCACTGGCCCTTCTGCAGGCACCCGAGTGCAGGACGGAGCCTGTCGACCATGTGCAGAGGCTCTGCGCCTGTTGTCTCTACTAATGGAGAGCTCATGAGAGTCCCTGGTGCTTGTTCATGTTTGTGCATCCCCAGCATAAAAGTCTGACCCTGTAACGACTCTCCATAGAAAGTTTTACAAGCTGCTGTGGATTGAACGCAGCCTGTAAGCACAGGCAGGCTTGCTCCATACAGGTGTCGTCAAACCCTGTGAATTGCAGAAAGCCCTCAGAGCAGCAGAGGCATGATGAGTGATGTCATCTGTTCTGTTCTCCATGGATTCTGGATATTTTAACATCTGCAACGGGAAATTGTTTAGAGCTGTGAGACTGAAATAGATACCTACAGCAGTCCGGGATCTCATCCTTTACTTTGTGGACCTACAAAAAAAAACCCTTGTCTACTTCTCCAGGAGGTAAATCTGTCTGAGACTTGTTGTTACTAAGGCCACTGGAGAAATCACGTGACTGAGAGGTCCTCCGTTGGATCCCTCCTGCACAACTTGCTCAGCAATGAAGTGGGAACACCCATCAGGCCCTTGGGGGACACAGTCAGCTGCAACAACAGAGCTCCTGAGCCATGTTTCCGACTTCCTGTTGACCTGTAGAAGAAGGGCATGGAATGGCTGTAGGGTTGGTCCCAGTTCCCAAGACTTTAAGATTCCCATTACTACAGTGAGAATGTATTCATGTATGACTTGATTACTTTCTTTAAAAAAGTCATTATGACATTTCAAGACAGGACTATTTGCTAAACTTCCATCAATCCCAGTCCAGGAGAGGCATAGGCTGGCTCTTCAGATGATTGAAATTGAATTCCTATTTTGTCTTTAATCACTGAGGCAGTGACTAAACAATTAAATTGACAAGTTGAGGGAAGGAGATGCTGGAGGAAAATAACCATACAAACATAAGCTGAAAGATTAGTTCATATGTAGCAGGAAAAGAGCTAGGGACTTCAGTAGTTGACAGCTTGTTTTCTACTTTCACCAAAAATGATATTAGAGGGGAATAAACAGTTCTAATCTTTACTCCTACTCAGTCCACTTTCTAAGGTTTATATTTTATCGTTTTACAGGTTGAAGCATATTTTATCTTTCACAACAAACCTTCAATGTTATTGTTATTATCCCTAACTTATAGACAAAGAAACTGAGGTTTGGAGCTCATCACCCAAATTCAGACCCATCAAACCACAAAACAAATCCCGTGCTTTGCGTGTGAGAGACATAAACATGTGTAAGACAAAGTTATGCCTTCAATGCTTTGCAATCTAAACCAGAATAAACAACATAAACAATAATTAGAAAACAGAAGACTGAGGTAGAAGAGAGAGCATTTAGGCCTTATATTGATCAAAGAAGTCTACGTGCAGGAGACAGGAATTGAGTTGGGCTTTGGAAGTTGTGCAATAACCATATTCAAGACAAGACATGAAAATATTTTCAGGGTGATAAGGTGTTTTTTGTTGTTGTGTTTTAAAATTTATTTATTTGGCAGCCTTGGATCTTCATTACTGCACACAGGCTTTCTCTAATCGCGGTGAGCGGGGGCTTCAGTAGTTATGGTGCACAGGCTTTAGTAGTTGTGGCTCACGGGCTCTAGAGCACAGGCTCAGTAGGTGTGGCGCACGGGCTTAGTTGCTCCGCGGCATGTGGGATCTTCCCAGACCAGTGCTCGAACCTGTGTCCCCTGAAATGGCAGGTGGATTCTTAACTACTGTGCCACCAGGGAAGTCCCTGTTGTTGTTTTTATACAGTTAGTACCAGAGCAGGGATTTGAACTCACTTCACTGGTCACAATTTCATTTGCACCCTAAACCTTTTAAAATAGACTATTTTTTTAGGGCAGTTTAAAGTTACCAGCGATAGTGAGCCAAAGGTACAGAGATTTCTCTTATACCCGCTGCCTCACACATGCATAGTCTCCCCCATTATCAACATTCCCTACCAGAGTGGTACATTTGTTACAACTGATGAACCTACACTGACAAATCATTACCACCCAGAGTCCACACTTTACGTTAGGGTTCACTTTAGGGTCATTCTATGTGTTTGGTCAAATTTATAATCATATAGAATAGTTTCGTTGCCCTAAAAATCCTCTGTTCTCCACCTGTTTATCCCTCCTTCACCCCTAACCTCTGGTGACCACTGATCTTTTAACTGTCTCTAGTTTTTCCTTTTCCAGAATGTCCTGTAGTTGAAATCACACTGTATGTAGCCTTTTCACACTGGCTTCTTTCACTTAGTAATATGCATTTAAGTTTCCTCCTTGTCCTTTCATGGCTTGATAGCTTATTTTTTATTTTACTGCTGAATAATCTTCTATTGTCTGGATGTACCACAGTTTATCCATTCACCCACTGAAGGACATCTTGGTTGCTTCCAAGTTTTAGCAACTATGAATAAAGCTTCTGTAAACATCCACGTGCAGGTTTTTGTGTGGGTATAAGTTTTCATCTCCTTTGTGTAGATACCAAGGAGAGTGATTGCTGTATTATATGGTAAAAGTATGTTTAGTTTTATAATAAATTCCTAAACTGTCTTCCAAAGTGGCTGTGCCATTTTGCATTCCCACCAACAAAGGATGAGAATTCCTGTTGCTCCATATCCTTGCCAGCATTTAGTGTTGTCAGTAGTCAGGATTTTGACCATTCTAATAGGTGTATAGTCGGATCTCATTTTAACTTGCATTTCTCTGACAGCATATGATGTGAATCATCTTTTCATATGCTTGTTTGCCATCTGTATATCTTCTTTGGTGAGGTGTCTATTAAGGCCTTTGGCCCATTTATAATTGGGTTGTTTGTTTTATTATTGTTGAGTTTTAAAAGTTCTTTATATATTTTGGATAATAGTCCTTTATCAGATGTGTCTTACACAAGTTTTTTCTCCCAGTCTGTGGCTTGTCTCATTCTCTTGATACTGTCTTTCACAGAGCAGTTTTAATTTTTATGAAGTGTAGCATATCAATAAACTCTTTCATGTAATCATGTCCTTGGTGTTGTTCCTAAAAAGACATTGCCATACCCAAGATCATCTAGGTTTTCTCCTATGTTTTCTTCTAGGAGTTTATAGTTTTGCATTTAGGTAATTTTGAGTTAATGTTTGTAAAGGGTGTAAGGTCTGTCTGTTTATGTATGTATGTATGTGAATGTTCAGTTGTTCCGGCACTGTTTATTGAAGAGACTCTTTGCACCATTGTACTGCCTTTCTTCTTTGTCAAAGAGCAGTTGACTATATTTATGTGGGTCTATTTCTGGGCTCTTTATTCTTTTTTATTTAATTTTTATTTTTTATTGGAGTATAGTTGATTTACAATGTTGTGTTAGTTTCAGATGTACAGCAAGGTGATTCAGTTATACATATATACATATATCTATTCTCTTTCAGATTCTTTTCCCATATAGGTTATTACAGAGTATTGAGTAGAGTTCCTTGTGCTATACAGTATGTCCTGTTGGTTATCTATTATATATATTCTTTTCTATGTGGTACTTTTTTTTTAGGTTATTAGATGTCCTTATGTATATTACTTTTTTTTTAGTTTATTTATTTATTTATTGGCTGCACTTGGTCTTTGTTGTGGTGTGTGGGGCTCTTTGTTGCAGGCTTCTCTCTAGTTGCAGCACACGGGTTTCTCTAGTTGTGGCACATGGGCTCTAGAGCGCAAGAGCTCAGTAGTTGTGGCACATGGGCTTCTGTAGTTCTGGCTCACGGGCTCCAGAGTGCTTGGGCTCAGTAGTTGTGGCATGTGGGCTCCAGAGTGTACGGGCTCAGTAGTTGCAGCCCAAGTGCTTCTCTCTAGTTGTAGTGCATGGGTTTAGTTGCCCCCCAGCATGTAGGATCTTAGTTCCCCAACCAGGAATTGAACTCTTGTCTCCTGCATTGGAAGGCAGATTCTTAACCAGTGGACCACCAGGGAAGTCCCTGGTTATCTATTTTATATATAGTAGTGTGTATATGTTAATCCCAACCTCCTAATTTATCCCTCCTCCCCCAACTTTCCCCTTTGGTAACCATAAGTTTGTTTTCTAAGTCTGTGAGTCTGTTTCTGTTTTCTAAATAAGTTCATTTATATCATTTTTTTTTAGATTCCACATATAAGTGATATCATATGATATTTGTCTTTCTCTGTCTGACTTACTTCACTTAGTATGATAATCTTTAGGTCCATCAATGTTGCTGCAAATGGCATTATCACATTCTTTGTTATGGCTGAGTAATATTCCATGATACATACATACCGTATCTTCTTTATCCATTCATCTGTCAATGGACATTTATTTAGGTTGCTTCCATGTCTTGACTATTGTAAATAATGATGCTATGAACACTAGGGTGTGTGTATCTTTTCGAATTATGGTTTTCTTCAGATATATAACCAGGAGTGGGACTGCTGGATAATGTGGTAGCTCTGTTTTTAGTTTTTTAAGGAACCTTCATACTGTTCTCCATAGTGGCTGTACCAATTTACATTCGCACCAACAGTGTAGGAGGGTTCCCTTCTCTTCACACCTGCTCCAGCATTTATTGTTTGTAGACTTTTTGATGATGGCCATTCTGACCAGTGTGACGTGACACCTCATTGTAGTTTTGATTTGCATTTCTCTAATAATTAGCGGTATTGAGCATCTTTTCATGTGCTTTTTGGCCATCTGTATGTCTTCCTTGGAGAAATGTCTATTTAGATTTTCTGCCCATTTTTTATTGGGTTTTTTGTTTTTTTGATATTGAGCTGCATCAGTTGTTTGTATATTTTGGAGATTAATCCTTCGTCAGTTGCATCATTCGTAAATATTTTCTCCCATTCTGTGGGTTATCTTTTTTTTTAATATATTTTATTTATTATTATTTATTTTTGGCTGTGTTGGGTCTTTGTTGCCGCACGGGGCTTTCTCTAGTTGCAGCGAGCAGGAGCTACTCTTTGTTGCGGTGCACGGGCTTCTCATTGCAGTGGCTTCTCTTGTTGTGGAGCACGGGCTCTAGGCATGCGGGCTTCAGTAGTTGCAGCATGCAGGCTCTAGAGCACAGGCTCAGTAGTTGTGCCTCACGGGCTTAGTTGCTCCACAGCATGTGGGATCTTCCTGGACCAGGGCTCAAACCTGTGTCCCGTGCATTGGCAGGTGGATTCTTAACCACTGCACCACCAGGGAAGTCCTTTGGGTTGTCTTTTCATTTCCTTTGCTGTGCGAAAGCTTTAAAGTTTAATTAGGTCCCATTTGTTTATTTTTGTTTTTATTTTTATTACTCTAGGAGGTGGATCTAAAAAGATATTGCTGTGATTTATGTCAAAGAGTGTTCTGCCTATGTTTTCCTCTAAGAGTTTTATAGTATCCACTCTTACATTTAGGTCTTTAATCCATTTTTAGTTTATTTTTCTGTATGGTGTTAGAGAATGTTCTAATTTCATTCTTTTGTATGTGGCTGGCCAGTTTTCCCAGCACCACTTATTGAAGAGACTGTCCTTTCCCCATTGTATATTCTTGCATCCTTTGTCATAGGTGCGTGGGTGTATTTCTGGACTTTCTATCCTGTTCCATTGATCTGTAAGTCTGTCTTTGTGCCAGTACCATACTGTTTTGATTACTGTAGCCTTGTATTATAGTCTGAAGTCAGGGAGACTGATTCCTCCAGCTCCATTTTTCTTTGTCAAGATTGCTTTGGCTATTCAGGGTCTTTGTGTTTCCACATGAATTTTAAGATTTTTTTTTATTCTAGATCTGCAAAAAATTCTAGGCTCTTTATTCTGTTCCATTGATCTAGCTGTCTGTTTTTTCCACCAATACTTTTTTTTTTTAAAGACACATTTATTCAATGTCATGATCAGACTATTACATTTAGCAATCAACAGCATGGGTGCCAAAAAAAAAAAATCTACATTAAAACCCTTTGTTGGAATGCTTTACACTTTCCACAGAACAGGAACTAAAATAACCTGTTATACAATTAGTCACAAATACAGTCCTCGAGTTTTTTTGCCCATACACATGAGTATTGTCTAAAACATGTCTTCTTTGTAGCAGCTAGGCCCTGCCACCACTGTGCTTGGCTGAGTTCACAAATCTGTTGTAACCTGTAGCTTCCCTGTCACTTCTCTGGCTCTCCTCTCCTGCTAAGCTTTGTTTCCTGGCAGTAATCAAAACCTTCTGCCACTGCCATAGCTACTGCTGCTGCTGGAACCACCAAAGCCACCTTGGTTTCAGGGTTTGGCAAAGTATTGGCCTCCACCACCATAGGAGCCAGAACTTCTGCCTCCAGGTTTCCTCCTTTCATGGGTCCAAAATTTGGAGTTTGATTGTTGTAACTGCCAGAATCATTGTAGCTTCCACCACCTCCAAAATTGCGTCCATCATTACCAAATCCATTATAGCCATCCCCACTGCCACCATATCCCCCAGCACCACGGCTGCCACCAAAGCCACCTCAACCACTGAAGTTTCCTCCATGGCCACCACCAAAGTTTCCAGAACCACTTTGACTTCTTTGGCTGGATGAGGCACCAGCCATCTCTTGCTGAGATAGGGCTTTCCTTACTTCACCGTTGTAGCCATTCACAGTGTGGTATTTCTGAATGACAATCTTGTCTACAGAGTCATGGTCATCAAGGGTTACAAAAGCAAAGCCTCTCTTTTTGCGACTGCCTCAGTCAGTCATGATTTCAATCACTTCAATTTTCCCATACTGTTCAAAACAATCTCTTAGGTGATGTTCTTCAGTGTCTTCTCTAATGCCACCAACAGAAATCTTTTTCACAGTGAAGTGGGCACCAGGTCTTTGAGAATCTTTTCTTGAGACGGCCTTCTTTGGTTCCACCACTCTTCCATCCACCTCGTGTGGCCTTGCATTCATGGCCGCATCCACCTCCTCCACAGTGGCATATGTGACAAACCCGAAGCCTCTGGAGCACCAGGTGTTTGGATCCCTCATTACCACACAGTCTGTGAGCGTTCTCCACTGCTCACAGTGGCTCCTCAGACTGTCATCACTTGTTTCAAAGCTCAAACCTCTGATGAAGAGCTTCCGCAGCTGTTCGGGCTCTTTGGGTGACTCTGACTAGACATAACGGCAGTGGAGGGGGAGGAGAGACGTCAACGATGCTTACTCGGCGGCGTCCACGGGCAGAAAGGAGTAATCTACCAAATGTATCTCCACCAATACTTGATGTTAGCTTTATAGCAACGCTTGAAGTCGGTTAGTGTTAATCCTCCAACTTTTTTCTTCTCCTTAATTATTCTGTTAGCTATTCTGAGTCTTTTGCTTTTCCGTATAAACTTTAGAATCAGTTTGTTAATATCCACAAAATAACTTGCTAGGATTTTAATTGAGATTGTATTGCATCTATAGATCAAGTTGCAAAGAACTGACATCTTGACAGTATTGAACCTTCATATATATGAACATGAAATAGCTCTCCACTTATTTAGTTCTTTAATTTCATTCATCAGTTTTGTAGTTTTCCTCATAAAAATCTTGTACATATTTTGTTAGATTTATACCTAAGTATTTCATTTTGGGGGTGCTAATGTAAATGGTATTACTTTTTTTAGATTAACTTTTTTTTAATTGAAGTATAGTTGCTGTACAATATCATGTAAGTTAACAGGTGTAGAATATAGTAATTCACAATTTTTAAAGGTTATACTCCATTTATAGTTATTATAAAATATTGGCTATATTCCCCATGTTGCTCAATATATCCTTGTAGCTTCTTTTATACCTAATAGTTTGTACCTCTTACTTCCCTACCCCTATATTACCCCTCCGCCTTCCCTCTCCCAACTGGTAGCCACTAGTTTGTTCTCTGTATCTGTGAGTCTGCTTCTTTTATGTCATATTCACTAGTTTTTTGTATTTTTTATATTCCATATATAAGTGATATCATGATTTGTCTTTCTCTGTCTGACTTATTTCACTTAGCATAATGCCCTCCAATTTCATCTATGTTGCTGCATATGGCAAAATTTTGTTCCTTTTTATGGCTGAGTAGTATTCCATTGTGTGTGTGTGTGTGTGTGTGTGTGTGTGTGTGTGTGTGTATGTATATACCACATCTTATTTATCCATTCATCTGTTGATGGACGCTTAGGTTGCTTCCGTAACTAGAAATAAGAAAATTAGGAAATGAAAAACTCACTGGTAAAGGCAAGCATACAGAAAAGGTAGGAAATCATCCAAACACAAAGCTAGTAGGGAGGTTAAAAGACAAAAGTAGTAAAATCATCTATATCCACAATAAGCAGTTAAGGGGTACACAAAACAGTTAAATATAAAATATGATATCAAAAACACGAATCGACAGCACAAATGCAGGGTTTTAAAAATGCATTTGAAATTAAGAGATCAGTAACTTAAAACAGTCACATATATATAGACTACTATACAAAAACTTCATGGTAACCACAAAGCAAAAATCTATAATAGATATACACACACACACACAAATGGAATCCAAATGGTATTATATTTTAAATTTCAAATTCACTTATTCATTGTTGGTATGTAGGAAAGCAATTAACTCTTATATATTAACCTTGTATCTTGTGACTTTGCTATAATGGCTTATTCAGGAGTTTGTTGTTGATTCCTTCAGATTTTCTATATAGATGATCATGTAATTTACAGACAAAGTTTTATTTCTTACTTTCCAATCTGTATACAATTTATTTCTTTTTCTTGCTTTATTACATTAGCTAGGACTTGCAGTACAATGTGAAAAGCAGTGAGAGGGGACATCTTTGCCTTGTTCCTGATCTTAGCAGGAAAGCTTCGAGTTTCTCACCATTAAGTAGATGTTAGTTGTAGGATTTTTGTAGATATTCTTTATCAAGTTGAGGAAATTCTCCTCTACTGCTAGTTAACTGAGAGCATTTGATCATGAATGGGTGTTGAATTTTGTCAAAGGCTTCTTCTATATCTGTTGATACGATCATGTGATTTTTCTTCTTTATCCTATTGATGTGATAGACTACATTAAATTGAACATTGAAGCAGCCTTCCTTACCTGGGATAAATCCCACTTGCCCATGGTATACTATTATTTTTATACATTGCTGGATTCAATTTGCTAATATTTTGTTGAGGATTTTTGCTTATTTGTTCATGAAAGATATTGGTTCACGGTTTTCTTTTCTTGTAATATCTTTGGTTTTGATATTAGGGTAATGCTATCCTCATGGAATAAGGAAGTATTCCCTCTGCTTCTAACCTCTAAGAGAGATTGTAGAGAATTGATGTAATTTCTTCCTGAAATGTTTGCTAGGATTCACCAGTGAACCTATCTGAGCCTGGCTTTCTGTTTTGGAAGGTTATTAATTATTGATTCAATTTCTTTAATATATATATAGGCCTACTCAGACTGTTTCTTCTTGTGTGAGTTTTGGCAGATTGTGTCCGTCAAGTAATTTGTCCATTTCATCTAGGTTATCAAATTTGTGGGCATAGAGTTGTTCATAGTATTCCTTGATTAACCTTTTAATGTCCATGGGGTCTGTGGTGAACTCCCTTTTTTCATTTCTGATATTAGTAATTTGCATCTTCTCCCTTTTTTTCTTAGTTATCCTGGTTAGAGGATAATTTTATTTTCCTTTTCAAAGAACCAGCTTTTGGTTTCATTGATTTTTTCCCTATTAATTTTGTTTTCAATTTCATTGATATTTGCTTGAATTTTTATTATTTTTTCTGCTTACTTTGGATTTAATTTGCTCTTTTTCTAGTTTCCTAAGATGGAAGTTTACAAGATTGATTTTACATCTTTCTTTTTATCTAATATATGCATTCAGTGCTGTAAATTTCCCTGTAATCATTGCTTTCACGGCATCCCACAAATTTTGATATTCTGTGTTTCCATTTTCATTTAGTTCAATAATTTTTTTAATCTCCCTTGAGATTTCTTCTTTGATCTATGTGTTAGATCTATGTGATCTATGTGTACTATTAAGTCTCCAAGTAGTTGGGAATTTTTCCAACTATCTGTCTGTTATTAATTTCTAGTTTAAATCTACTAGGGTCTGAACACAGACATTGTAGGAATTCTATTCTTAAATTTGTTGAGTTTTGTTTTGTATTTTATGGTCCAGAATGTAGTCTATCTTGGCGAATGTTCCCTGTGAGCTTGAAAAGAATATGTATTCTGCTGTGATTGGATGATGTTGTCTGGAGTTGTCCGTTATATCCAGTAGATTGATGGTGTTATTGAGTTCAGCTGGGTCCTTCCTGCTGTATCTATTTCTGGTGAAGAGTTGTTTAAGTCTACAACTATGATAGTAGATTCATCTATTTCTCCTTGCAGTTCTATCAGTTTTTACCTCACATAGTTTGACTTTCTGTTGTTACAGAAAGGGATGTTACATCTTGTTAAAGAATTGATCATAAGGGTTTTTTAAATTGCAGTTTTTAATTAAACTTTTTATTTTTTGAGATAATTGTAGATTCCCATGTACTGGTAAATAGTACATAGAAATCCCATATATCCTTTATCCAGTTTTCCCCAGTGGTAACATCTTACGAAACTATAGTATAATATCACAACCAGGATTTTTTTTTTTTCTTTTGCGGTACGTGGGCCTCTCACTGTTGTGGTCTCCCCCATCGCGGAGCACAGGCTCCGGATGCGCAGGCTCAGCGGCATTGGCTCATGCGCCCAGCTGCTCCGCGGCATGTGGGATCTTCCTGGACCGGGGCACGAACCCGTGTCCCCTGCATCGGCAGGCGGACTCTCAACCACTGCGCCACCAGGGAAGCCCACAACCAGGATATTGATATAAAATCAATCCACCAATCAGAATCAGGTTTCCCCGGTTTTACTTGTACTCATTTGAATGTGTGTGTACTTAATTAATGTAATTTAGTCACATATGTAGGTTCATGTATTCACCACCACAGTCAAGATAAAGAACAACTCCATCACCATCACCATCAGTTTCCTTAATGTTGACATTTTATAAAACATCACCCCTCTCTTTTCTCCTCCTCCCACCCCAGTCCCTAATGCCCTGTAACCACTAATCTGTTCTCCATTTCCATAATTTTGTCATTTCAAGAATGTTATATAAATGGGCAAAGGAACTGAATAGACATTTCTCCAAAGAAGACGTAGAAATGGCCAATAAGCTCAATATTATTCGCCATCAGGGAAATGCAAAGCAAAACCACATGAGATACCGCTTCACACCTGCAAGGATGGCTATTATCAAAAAGTCAGTGTTAGCAAGGATGTGGGAAAATTGAAGCCCTCCTACTGTGCTGGTAGAAAATTAAAATGATGTAGCTACTTTGAAAACAATCTGGCAGATATTCAAAAGATTAAACAGAGTTATCATATGACCCAGCAATTCCAGGTGTTTGGTGTATATCCAAGAAAAATGAAAACCTATGTTCACACAAAAACTTGTATATGAATGTTCGTAGCAGCTCTATTTGTAATGATCAAAACCTGGAAGTAACCCAAATGTCCATCAACAGGTAAGTATATAAACAAAATGTGGTATACCTATACAATGCAATGTTACTCATCAGTAAAAAGGAAAGAAAAACTATTTATATACAAACTAGCATGTATTAATTTCAAAATACTTATGCTGAGTGAAAGAAGCCAGGTCAAAAAGAAAAAAGAGAGTACATACATACTATATGACTTCATATATAAATATAAAATTCTAAAAAATGCAAATGAATCCATAGTGACAGAAAACGTGTCAGTGGTTGCTGGGGATTATTTCTTAACCTATCCTTTTTAATCAATTTTTCCATGGTTTTATTTTGTTATACATGAACTTTTACATTAAAGTATAAAAAGTATAAGATATAGACAGAATAGTGCACAAATCATAAGTGTACGAATTATCACAAAGTGAACACACCCATGAGACCTTGTGGAAACAAGATCCCTCTTTCTCAAGGGTGGTATTTTGGGCAGAACAATTTTTGTGAACTGTCAGAGATAAACACAGCTGGACATTAAAGTGGTGAAAACAGATTTATTCAGAAACTACTGACAGTAGGGGGAGAGCTGAGCACCAGTTCTGTTGGTGCAGAGGGAATGGGGGAGTAGGAAGGAGCTGAAGTAGGAAGTAAAAATGGGGGAATAGGAAGGAGCTGTCAGGGAAGTAAAAATTACAAAAAGCTGGACAAGGGTGTTAGTCCACATGAAAGCCATATCGATTTGCTAACTGGCTTATTGATTGAAGTTAGGCTTATTAATTATTAATTGAAGTTAGGCTCCTGCCCTCGCATAGAGACTGGGAGGTAGGGACCCTATCATCAGGTGTTGCTGAAGCAAACAGTACCTGATTTTGGCAGCCTTGGGTTTTCTCAGACAGACACTTTAGGGGGCCCTTGAATGATTAGAAACTGTTAGTTCAAGTCTTTACAGTCAAAGTTGAGGCCTTGTCAAGAAGAGGGCTCAGTAGAGGCTGGCTAGAGTTTGGTCAAGGAGAGAATCTTTGTCAGCATAACTGTCTCACAGATTGAGGACTTTCAAAATCATCCCCCCCACCACCACATTATGATAAGCAAAAAAAAAAAAGCTCTGTGCGTTTCGAAATGCCCTATCTCACAGAAACCACACTAAGTAACATCTAATGTGCCTACCAGCTTTGAAATCCTACAGTACTGTCCCTGGCTATTTTGTCTCTATTTGAAGATAGAGGTAAAGAAACAGGCTGAAAAGACAGTACACAGAAGTGCTGGGCAGGGGAATGGAGGCTGTCGGAGGTTATGACCTTCCTTCCTCTGCAAATTTTCATGTGGAATGCACACTCTGTTGCCTGAATTACACAAATTCCCAGGAGAACCAGGCAAGGAAGTGGGCAGACTGTGGAGTGAACCCCAATTCAAATTCTGATTATGCCATTTAACTTTATTTCCATGTGCATCTTAGCCTCTCCTGGCCTCACTGAGCTTTGCAAAGCCATGAGCTTCGGTGGTTCCTGCTCAAGGTGCACAGACAGTCATGCCTTCTGGGGCAGGTTCTCCAAGGCTCTGCCAGCTGCATGGCCAAGACTCAAGGCCATAGTCTTGGAACCTGCACCAACCACCATTCTCCAGTCTGCTTCCTTTCCCCACACCTGCTCCTGACAGGGGGTGTGGGTGTGAGGGACTGGAAGGAAGGGAAGCAGGAGATGAAAGAAAGCGAGCAGATGCCTCTCCCTGTGCAGCTTCCACTCAAGCCCTGCCAAGGCCTCCATGGGGGAGGCACCTGCCCAGCTCTAGGAGAGGGGGCATTGAAATGAACTTGGCCAAGGAAATAGTACCTAAAGCAACTGAATATGCCCTTGAAAATACACTATTTTAATAGCTAGATATTGCTGAAAAGGTTTTGGACCAGAAAGAGATGTCACTGAAGTTCCCCTCTGCCCAGTTGGAAAGGGATTTGGCCAAGCAAATTAGATAGCTAGGAAAGACAAAACCATCTCTGTTTATATAATTCATTGGTCTTGAGAACTCTCAAATGACAAGTTATAGTTGTTAACTACCCCCCTGGTGGGTAAGGAAAGCCCAGACCTTCAGGACCCAGAGGTCTGGCTACCCTCTTGGCAGGGGAGATAATGTGGTTCACTCCTTTGTGGAATTTTTTTTCCCCTGGGGAAAAATAGTTTTTCTCAGCAGGATATCAACATGCCTAACCACAGGCATCTGGACTTTCTCCTATTGGTAAAGGGAACTTTAAAGCATTTCAAATAGGGGATAGATATGATTGTATTTGAGTTTTAGAATACTCACCCTGGTTCCTACCACATCTTTTACTTTTTCTTTAATTAAAAAAATTTTTTTCTTTGACTTTTAAATAAGCTTTTTTATTTTAAGTAATTGTAGATTCACATGCAGTTCTAAGAAATAAGACAGAAAGATGCTGTGTATTCCTTTCCCAGTTTCCCCATGGTAACATCTTACAAAACTATGGTACATTAATCACAACCAGGATACTAACAATTGATACAGTCAAGAAACTGTTCCATCACCATAAGGATCCCTCATGTTGCCTTTTTAAAGCACCATCTACTTCCCTCTCACTCCCACCACCTCCTTAACCCTTGGCAAACACTAATTTGTTCTCCATTTCTATAATTTTGTCATTTCAAGAATGTTAAATGAGTGGAATCATACACATACATGCCTTTGGGAATTGCTTTTATCACTCACCGTAGTACTCTAGAGATCCATCCAGGTTGTTGTGTGTATCAACAGTTTATTCCCGTTTTTTGCTGAATAGTATTCCATAGTATGGATGTACCACAATTTTTTTTAACTATTCACCCGTTGAAGGACATCTGAGTTGCTTCCAGTTTGGACTATTATGAATAAATCTAGCATAAATATTCGTGTACAGGCTTTTGTATGAACATAAGTCCTCATTTCTCTGGGCTAAGTGCTCAGAATTGCAAGTACTGGTTCATATGGTAGTTGCACGTTTTATTTTTTTTTTAAAGAAACTGCCGAACTATTTTTCAGAGTGGCTGTACCATTTTACAGTTCTGCCAGCAATGTATGAGTAATTCAGTTTCTCTGCGTCCTTGCCAGCATTTGGTGTTGTCAGTGCTTTCTGTTTTTGCCATTTCAATAGATGTGTATTAATGTTCCATTGTACTTTTAGTTTTTGTTTCTGTAGTGAAATGACGTTGAATATCTTTTCATGTGCTTATTTGCCATCTGTATATTTTCTTCAGTGAAATGTCTCTTTATGTCTTCTGGCCATGTGCTAATTGTGTTGTTTGGTTTTTATACTGTCGAGGTTTGAGAATTCTTTAAATATTCTAGATACTAGTCCTTTGTTGGATATGTGGTTTGCAAATATTTTCTCCCACTTTGTAGCTTGTCTTTTTATCCTCTTATCAGTCTTTCTCAGAGCAAGTTTTTAATTTTGATTGAGTCCAATTTATTCATTTTTCCTTTTATGGATCATGCTTTTGGTGTCAAGTCTATGGACTCTTTCAGTAGCCCTGGACCCTGATGATTTTCTCCTAAGTTTTTTCCTAAAAGTTTTATAGTTTTACATTTACATTTAAATGTATAATCCATTTTGAGTAAACTTTTGTATAATGCGTGAGACTTAGATTGAGACTTTTTTTTTGCCTATGAGTGTCCTATTGTTCCAACATGATTTGTTAAAAAGACTATTTTTCTTCCATCGAATTACTTTTGCATAATTGTCAAAAATAAGTTGGACATATTTGTATTGGTCTCTTTTTATGTTCTCTATTCTGTTCCATTGATCTATGTGTCTTTTTCTCTGTCAATACCACACAGTCTTGATTACTATGCTATATAATAGGCCTTGAAATCAGGTAGACTAATTTCTTCCACTTTATTCTTCTTTTTCAAAATTGTTTTAGCTGTTCTGGTTTCTTTGTCTTTCCATATAAATTTTAATATATTCTTGCCTGTATCTACAAAAAAAATCTTGCTTTTTTTATAGTAATTGTATTAAACTTATCTATCAATTTAGGGAGAATTGGCATCTGTACTATGTTGAATCTTCCAATCCTTGAATATGGTAGGTCTCTCCATTTATTTAGATCTTATTTGATTTCTTTCATCACTGTTATGTAGTTTTCAGGATACAAGTCCTGTACGTACTTTGTTAAATTTACACCTAAAGCTTTTGGGATTTCTTTGAGTGATAAAACATGGTATTGCACTTAAAATTTTGGTGTCCAAATTGCTATTATATAGAAATCCAATTAGTATTTGTATGCTTTTCTTATAGCCTATGACCTTGTTGGACTTATTAATTCTATGAGGTTTTATTTGTTTTTAAGATTCCTTTGGGATTTTTCTACCTAGATAATCATGTTCTCTGCATATAGGGATGGTTTTACCTCTTCCTTTCTAATCTGTATACCCTTTACTTTCTTTCCTGCCTTATTGTACTGGTTAGAATTTCTAGCACTGTGTTGAATAAGAGTGATGAGGATGGAAGTACATACCACCAGCACAACCACTCAGGAAAGACTGACCAGAATTTCTGTACCACAGTTACAAAGTTCTGGGACAGAGAAACTGATTTGGCCTACCTTGAGTAAGGGTCTACCTGTCATCCAGTCATTTGTGACAAGTATGTATGAACTTCTGTCCTTTGCTCAATAAAAGCTTTGGAGCAAGCTCTCAGAGTAGGTTTTGCAAGAGGGTATAGGGATGGGATGAAAATGAATTACAATGCTGGGACTCCCCTGGTGGTGCAGTAGTTAAGAATCTGCCTGCCAATTCAGGGGACATGGGTTCGAGCCTTGGTCCAGGAAGATCCCACATGCCACAGAGCAACTAAGCCCATGTGCCACAACTGCTGAGCCTGCACTCTAGAGCCTGTGAGCCACAACTACTGAGCCCAAGTGCCACAACTACTGAAGCCCGCATGCCTAGAGCCCGTGCTCCTTAGCGAGAGAAGCCCACGCACCACAACGAAGAGTGGCCCCCGCTTGCTGCAACTAGAAAGCCAGCACGCAGCAACGGAGACCCAACGCAGCCAAAAATAAATAAATTAAGAAATTAACTTTAAAAAAAAAAGAAAATGACAATGCTAACACAGTATGTGATCCCTGCTGAGAGATGACATCTATCTATTTAATCATGACAAAGTTCACTGGGAGGTATGCATCTTCCCAGATCCAGATTTGGTTAAGTCCCACCATTCACAGCTCTTTTCTGTGATAAACATGGAACTCCATGATGCAGTAAGAAAAAACCTAGAATTTCTTGCTAACGACTCAAAGACAAGGGTCAGAAAATGAAGGACTTAGAGACTAAAATGTTGGGAACTTGGCAAGATTGAGTGCTCCTGGCGACTAGCACAGTGCATAGAACACAGCAGTCTTCACTAAACGTGACTGAGTGAATGACAGAATCTCATAACGACCTGGAAGAACATGTCAAAGAAGAGACTTATTCTGAAATGAGCTTCCTACGAAATCTGTGTTTTATTTTTAAATTTTTAATTTCACAGAATACATATAAATGTGTTTTTTAAATGAGAGCCTAACAGATAAAGCTAATATCCTCTCTGACTACCACTTTGAATTCTTGCCTCCTTTCCCACTCTCCAAGAGTAATCACTGGTATAAGTTAGATGTATATACTTCTAGACTTTCTGTAATACTTTCATAAATGTATTATATGTACCCATCAGAAATATATAATATTGTGTAGGTTTTAAGAATATATGAATGGTAGGGACTTGCCTGGTGGCCCAGTGGGTAAGACTCTGCGCTCCCAATGCAGGGGACCGGAGTTCGATCCCTGGTCGGGGAAATAGATTATGCATGCATGCCGCAACTAAGAAGCCTGCATGCTGCAACTATTAAAAGATCCCGCAACTAAAATCCCACAATTAAAAGATGCCACAGTGAAGACCTGGTGCAGCCTAAATAAATAAATAAATAGGGGTGCTTATTTTATATATATATATATATATATAAATGGTATTCTTTCCAATTGCTCTTCAGTTTCCTTTTTTCATTCAAAAACAAAGTTTTTTATTTCTAGTTGACCTAGAAAGAGATCTAGCTTATTCGTTTCAATGGATACATAGTATTCCTTGGTATGTATGTGCCACAATCTGCCCATTCCCTTACTGAAGGGTATTTAAGTTGTTTTCATTGTTTTGTTATCATCAAAAATGGTGCAATAACCTTGTATTGTTTCTATATGCATGTGTGTCGAAGATGGCAAAAAAAAAAGTCACAATCTCCACCCTCCCTGTATCCACACACTTTGCAATTTTATTTTGCAGCTCTTCCCACCAACAGGTAAAGTCCTTTTTCCTCCCCCTGAACCTAGGATGACCTTGGACTTAATTCAGCCAGTAGAATGCAGCAGACATGTCAGTGTGCCAATTTCAAGCCTAGGCCTCAAGAGGCCTTGAATGCTTCTGCTTTCTATCCCTTGGAGTTTTGTCCAGCCACCAGGTGATCAAACCCAGGCCAGGCTGTTGGGGAAAGAGAGACCACACCGAACAGAGTTGAGCTGTGTCAGCTGAGGGCATCCTACGCCAGCCAGCCCCCAGCTATCCCAGCAGCGGACTGCTGACAGTGACTGAGCCAGAGGAAATCAGAACTGCCTAGCTGGGTCTAGCCAAAGTTGCCAACCTGGAGACCTGTGAGCTAAATAAATACTTGTTCTAACAGCAAAAGTTATCTGATACAATGTATGCAGATATTTCTTTAGAGTAGATTTTTTTCAAAGTTTAGCATGTATCAGTATCAGCTGGTGGGGTTTTAAAATCACAGATTGCTGGGCACCACTGATTTAGTAGATCTGGGTGGGACTTGAGCATTTGCATTTCTAACAAGTTCTCAGGTGCTGGTAATGACGCCGGTCCAAGGGCCATACTTTGAAAATCACTGCTGTAGAATATATAACCTAAAAATGGTATTGCTGGGTCATGAATTATAAGCATATTTAATAGCTAAATCGATACTCCCAAACTGCTATCCAAAGTAAATATATCCTTATTGAAATTTTAAGGGATAAAAGAATAAGTCACTGAAACAAAACTTATAAACCAGATAGTATGAGGAACAAGTGTGAATAAAGAAAGTATCAGCATGAAGGGGGAAGTAACTCACTAATTCTTGGGGTTGGAAGGTGGAGCAGGAAGCTGATTAACAGTAATATTTATGACCAAAGCACAGAGTATGAATGATGAAGCAAACCTGAAATGTTAAGCCAAGAAAATAAATAGTATTTCATAATATTACATATTACACTATATACTAGAGCAGGACTTACAAGGAGAAGCTGCTCTAGAAGAGTATTCCTTCTAAAGAAATAACAGGGGAGAGAGAGATAAGGTCCTAAATGGTCAGTCCCCACCCTCATCCCTCACCTCACTTCCCTTAGTTCTCCATGCCAGCTGCCATGGTTATCTTTTACTTCCTTGAATGAAACCTCCTCTCCCACCACAGGGCCTTTGTACTTACTGATTCCTCTGCATGGAACACTTCCTCTTTCTGTCTGCCCATACTCAACCAAGTTAATTCCCATTTAACCTTAAGGTTTTAGATCTAATTTCACTTAATCAAGAAAGCCTAATCTCCCAGACTAGGTCAAATGTCACCATTATAAACTCTCAACACACTGCATTTCACACTGCAACACACTTAATGCAGTTGGGATTTTACCTTTATTTGTGTGTTTATGTGATTCATGACTATCTTACTCTCCAGCCTAGGAGGTTTCAGGAGGGCTGAGAGTGTGTCTCTTTTGAGTGACCGTTGTAACCTCAACACTTTGTCTGGCAAAGAGCAGATACCCATAAATTTGTGTTGGATGAATACAGTAGGGTTTTGCAAAAGCTTTCAATGGACCTGAGGTCAAGATTGCAATGGGAAACATTCAGAAGAGGAAAAAAGAAGAGGAAACAGAAGTACTATCTTCATGATAGTACTAGAGGGTCTATCACACTGGAGGGTCACAAAGTAGTCACAGAATAGCAATGATGAGCTTCCATCTGTTTGAACAACCATATCAAAAGAGTATTGGCTACTGGACCTCTGATCTCCTGGAGAGAAGTTTCTACTGGTGTACTAGTGGGTTCTATTTAAGGTCCAGCCCTATTCAGTATTTTGAACAAGACAGAAAGCTTGCCTATCTTGTTTGCAGATAAGATGAAAGTCAAAGGTTTATTTTGACAGAATTTAGATTTAAAATAATATCATGGAAATACAAAGCCAAAACCAATAAGATAAAGGTCAATAGAGACACTGTACATATTAAATCAATCTTGCAAGTACCTGATATGGAAAAGAAGCTGGGTTTGACTACATGGTTTATGTAAAAAAAGACTTGATTGCTGACAACAAATTCATTATGAACAAATGCCATGATACAACTGGTAAAAAAATGGTAACTGTCCAGAGGATGGGAACTGATGGTCTCACTTTACTGGTATATTCTCGAGTACTGTGTCTAGTTCTTAGAGCCAGTTTGAGGCCTGGAAACCTTGAAAAATGAAGAATAGTTAGAGCAGCTGGAGACGTTTAGCCTGCAAAAGTAAACACTAAAGGAAAACAAAAACTGACCTCGGATAGAGACAGCTCACCAAATTTGTACTTCCAACTTAGGAAGAGATACTCTTTCTAAAGCTCTCATGATTTTTTATTTATATGATTTCTGATAAGTTCTTTTTCATCCTTATATTCTTGTTTCATTTATTATTTCATAATTCCTTGTTCGTTTTGTGAATATTATGATTCACTTCTCTCTTTGAGAATTCTTTGAAAAAAAACATGTTTATTTTGTTTTCTATTAATCCATCTTTTTTTAGCCAGGGAATGGCCTTTTTTCTCTTTCTTTCTTCCTTTTTTTTTTCCTTTTCTTTTCTGTAGATTGTTCTACTGCGTTCATTTGTCTGAGCTGATTTCACTTCTTGATTATTGATTTTGGTGCCAGTCTTTTTAGAAATATTTTCCTTATATGTTTCAGAAATTTGGTTTGTAGGTTTATTTTCAGTGGAAAATTTCTTTGCTTCCTCCTTTGCCTTCCTCTCCTTTTCCTTTCTTTTTCTGTCATCCCACTCCTCTCCCTGTCTTGTGGTTTACTTTTCTTCTACCTGGTTTCTGTGGCTCCCAGTCCAGAGCCAGCTGACATATCGGAGCTCTGGGCTTCTGACTCACAGTGATAGTAAAAATCCTGCCAACCTGTCTGCCAGCTGCTTGGTTAAGTTGCCTCCTAGGCACCTGGCTTTCACGGAGAACCCTAAACTGGAAGAAGTCCATCAGGACTTTGTCTTTTGCTATATGGCTCTCTGCTTCTGTTCCACTTCTGATCCAAGGAGAGGTACAGAAGAGTACATAAAACATATATGTATAGTTTTTAAAAGAATGATAAAGTGAGAATTTATTGTAAACACCACTGGCTATGTCTTTTACATTCTTCTCTTTATATTTTTTTCTCTCACTGACATGTGCTTGGAATAGTGGGGGCCCCTATGATGGGAACCTCCAATACCATCTTGACAGGGTGCACCTGTCCACTCTAACAGCAGGTGGTGCTCCAGGAACCTCAGTGAGTTTCACTGCCAAACCCTCTGGGTCCTAAGATACACTGATTTCTTCAGGGTTGTAGGCTTTATGAACAGCCCACCACTTTATAATTATTTAGCCCCAGTATCTTCTGACTAGATGTGGTTACTGTTATTGCGTTTTCCTTAAACAGTAGCTCAAGATGTTTATACCTTTTTCTCTTGACAATAGCTTGTCGATTCAAGTCTGAAAATTCTCTCTCTACAAATTCCACCTGTAAGGAAAGACACTCATTTTATACATTGGGTATATTGTCCCAGTATTAAGGCTTTGGGAAACATATATTTATTATTTAAATAATTTTATTTAATATTTAAAATATTAAATATTTTAATTTAAAAATAAAACATTTAAAGTGGATATATATAATATGTAATATATAAAAAATAATTATATATCCCAAAGTATAAAGAGAAAATTGTAAAAATTGGAATGGATGTTTATCTTCAAAATTAACATAATGGTTCAATTTGGATTATACACATTTTACATTTTGTAGTATTGATAATTTGAGGTTAGGTTTCTTATTTCACAAGAAGCTCTGATCATCTACAGCTGTCAGAAATCATAGCTAACTAAATTATATGATTTACTTTTGGATTAAAAGTTTTAAGTGCAAATTTTATTTATTTTTAATTCTTGTTTTCTTTTTTTTTGACTGCGTTGCATCTTCGTTGCTGCGCGAGGGCTTTCTCTAGTTGCCCTGAGTGGGGGCTGCTCTTCCTTGCAGTGCGCGGGCTTCTCACCGGGTGGCTTCTCTTTGTTGTGGAGCACGGGCTTTAGGTGCTCAGGCTCAGTAGTTGTAGCACGTGGGCTCAGTAGCTGTGGCTTGCAGGCTCAGTAGTTGTGGTGCACGGGCCCAGTTGCTCCGCGGCATGTGGGATCTTACCGGACCAGGGCTCGAACCCGTGTCCCCTGCGTTGGCAGGCGGATGCTTAACCACTGCGCCGCCAGGGAAGTCTGCAGATTTTATTTACAACTTTTTTTTTTTACAACAACAACCAAGTTTTTTAAAAATATGAGGCGTAGATATAACAATATGTTTGATGTGGTATGGAGCTAGACTTTGAGAAGTAAGGGATTTTAAAGGGCCTCAGAGAAATGGAAGGAGCCCAAAAGAGACAAAGAATGGAGACAGTTAGAAAAGAGGGTCCTGGGGGGAAAGGAGACGCCTGCTGAGCGGCTGCTGTGTGCCAAGCGCTGTTGCAGGAGATGAAGATCCAAAAGTAAAAGTCAAGGTTCTGAAAAGGGTCACAGTCTGGTAAGAAATCAGATTAGTTCAGTGAAACGTAAGTGTTAAGTGTTAGTAAGGAGGCGTGCGCACTGGGGGTCTAGGTGTGGCGAGAGCTCCCATGGGGACGGGGGCTAGGAAGGCTTCTCTGAGGAGGTGACACTTGATCTAAGGGGAGGCAGAGAAGGAAAAGTGTGTGGGGGGGGGGGGGAGAAAGATGAAGAAATATCAAGAGACGAGGCAAAGAAAAAAAGGAAAAGAGGAAGGACTCGATGCGATCGGCGCTCCGGCCATCGGGCCTCGACTGCTAGAGCCTGAACGCGGTCACCGCCCCCTCCCCTCCTCCCCTCCCTTCCTCGCGCCTCTGCCGCCCGCCAGGCCTGCGCGAGCTCTGAAGCTGCGGGCTCGCCAGAGACGCCATGTACCGGCTCCTGTCAGCCGTGACAAACCGGGCCGTGACCCACGGGAGCTGCGCCTGGGGCTGCGGGCGGCGCGCAGCTCACCAGCGCGCCGGGCTGCCGCCGCTCGGCCCCGGCTGGGTCGGAGGCCTCGGGCTGGGTCTGGGGCTGGCGCTCGGGGTGAAGCTGGCCGGCGGGCTGAGGGGTGCGTCCCCCGCGCCGCCCACCGCTGCCCCAGACCCCGAGACGCCGCCTCAGGCCGAGCCGCTGCCGCCGCAGGAGCAGCCCCTCGCCCAGTGGTCTCCGCAGACCCCGACGCCGCCGCACTCCAGGCGCTTTGCCAGAGCCATCGACCGCAGCCGCGACCTCCTGCACAGGATCAAGGTGCGGCGACGGGGGGCGTAGGCGGCCGGGAACCCGGCGCCCCACCCCCGGCGTCACCCCGGCATGAGGCCGTTTGGTGGTCATCTCTCGGAGCGAGCGGACGCCACCCCGGGCGGCTGGATGCCCGCGGTCGGCTTCCCAGAAAGACTTCCCGTGTCCGGACCTCCCGGCCATGGTCAGACGCTCTCGGGGGGTTGCCCAAGTCGGGGCGGAGGTCACGGCCCGCCTCGGGGACCGCCCCTTCCCTTTAGTGCTCCCAGTGGGCACACCCCTCACGGTTAACTCCCGGCCGGCCGAGCCGAGGTGGGCGGGGGCCCGAGCCGAGGTGGGCGGGGCCCGGGCCGAGGGAAGCCCCACCAGAGGAAGGCGCTGGCGGACGTGCGAGGGATTTCGGCCTGTCTTTGAACCGTTCTCTCCCCTTGGCTCTTAGGATGAGGTGGGCGCACCGGGCATTGTGGTTGGAGTCTCTGTAGATGGAAAAGAAGTCTGGTCAGAAGGTGGGCTCAGAATAGTTTTATTTATTATTGGCTTGTTTTGTGCCAGTCGGTGAATGAAATCTTGATGTGTTACTTGTTCGGCGTGAATCCCATGAAGTGCTGTTCAGTTTTCATAAAACTATACATACTGTAGAGAAAACTAACAAACTGAAGAATTGGACTTTCTATAAACAGCAAGATTTAAAGTGTGACTCTGATGAGTAAACTGAAGTCTTAAAGATGGTTTGTTGTATTGTTCTCAAAGTGGTGTACTGCACATTTGTAGATAACCCTGATGACTAGCTAAAACGTCAGAATTTAATGTTTTTCTTTTTTAGTTCAGTCAACAATTTACTGAGTCCCCCATTCTGTAAAATGCACTGTACTAAGAACAAGGGATATACACGATTCCTTGTCCTTAATGAGCTTACAACCTACTTTATTAGTTTTTTTTGTTTTGTTTTGTTTTGTTTTTACTATGCAGAGGTGTCAGCTTTTTTTTCCAAACAAAAAGCAAGCAGCTTTGGAAGAGAGACTTCTAAGCATTTTATCATACTTTTATCAAAGCATTTTATAATTTGATTTATTTTTTCATTGCACACAAATTGGTCCAACTCATCACAGCAGGCTTTTAGGAACTCAACTTTTAGGAAATGTTGTTTCAGACATCGTTTAGAGGAAGTAGTACCTTTAGAAGTTGATAGGAGCAATAAGGTTTTGAATTTAAAGAGAAATGATTCTTCCTTCAAGTTTAAGTGTACCCCGATCAACATTTATGACAGATACTGTAATCCAAAATTATATAAAAGTCAGCTCTATAGGTGAGGGCTTGGTTTTTTTGCAGATATTTTTCAGCATGATTTACATTTACAGGTGAAAATAATTATTGTATGCCTTTTTGTTCTTTTCAGATTTCAGTTCTTTGTATGTCTCAGATTTCCACATCTTTATCCTGTAGAAGATGAAACCAAACTTAAAATATTTTCTAGAAAGAGCTTTAAATTAGTGGTACATTGTTTTTCTTCTGACTTGCAGATGAATTAAATTAATGATTAACTAGATTGGGTTTTCACATTTGTTTTTATTGGTTATTTTAAGGAATTCAGTAGAAAGTCACTCAAAAATCAAGAATAAATGTAATCTGAAGAACAATGATATTTTCTTTAAAGAATGTAGAGTAACTTATTTAAAATGTGGAATAACCAAATTGTTTAGATAAGCTAAGAAACATTAGTAACTGAATCAGAAAATTACTGTTGTGTACAGTGTACAATTTCAGTTTAGTTATAAGGTTAAATTGTTAGGCTTACTGTTGTCAGTATTGCTAAGACTCATCCCTTATATGTCGAGTTTTAATTAACTTATACAAGTGAAATACCTTTTCCTTTAGATAAACACATAGAATGTTTTAAGATAGTATTATTACAGTTTTTGAAGACTCCTTGGCTACGAAGCCTATTAATAGTGACTTTTTGCTTTTTTTCCCAAAGGTTTAGGTTATGCTGATGTTGAGAACCGTGTACCATGCAAGCCAGAGACAGTTATGAGAATTGCTAGTATCAGCAAAAGCCTCACCATGGTTGCTATTGCCAAATTGTGGGAAGCAGGGAAACTGGATCTTGATATTCCAGTACAACATTATGTTCCTGAATTCCCAGAAAAAGAATATGAAGGTGAAAAGGTAATAAATCTTACAGTTCAATTTTCTAATGACATTTAAGTGGTTTAAAAGCTTTCATAGGATTCTTTGGTTTGTTTTTAATGTTAATGGATTAAAGTTTTGTTTTATCCAGATAATAACCGAGTGGGTATTTTTCCAAAATTTGAGGCTAAAGGTGTGTACATGACACATGATTCTAGCAGCAGTTTAAAGTGGAAAATATTGCTGAAACATTATTCCAGGGCTACTAACTTTTTATTACGCAGTTTAATATTGTAATTGAATTTTCATGTTTTTACAATTAGGTTTCTGTCACAACAAGATTGTTGATTTCCCACTTAAGTGGAATTCGTCATTATGAAAAGGACATGAAAAAGGTGAAAGAAGAGAAAGCTTATAAAGCCTTGAAGATGATGAAAGGGACGATGGAATCTGACCAAGAAAAAGAGTTAAAAGTAAAAGGAGGCAAAAGTAATGAAAAGAATGACTTTGCTAAAGCTAAGATAGAGCAAGATAATGAAGCCAAAGGCCGAAATTCAAAACCTTGCAAGAAAAAGAATGATTTTGAACAAGGTGAATTATATTTGAAAGAAAAATTTGAAAATTCAATTGAATCCCTAAGATTATTTAAAAATGACCCTTTGTTCTTTAAACCTGGTGAGTGTTAATTTCTTCTTTTTACAAAGTCATCATTACTGAAGTATTAATTTTCAGAAAATGCAAAATGATACCATCCTGAGTGCATTCAGTGTGGTTGATGATTATGGCATGGGTTTTGTTGTCAGATGTTTGCTTTTTTGTCTGTAGTTCTTAACAAAGCCTAGCATCCAGGCAGCTAGTTGTTTGATTTAGCTTCATTGGAGGCTACCTAGACATTTAGAGGATTCTCAGTATCAAGATATTCATGGAAAAAATTAAATATTGGAATAATTCTCCAAATAAAATCTAAACCGATGTTGGCATGATAAAGTATTGCTAATATTTTAGTATTTCATTAGTATTTAACTTAGTATTTAAATTGTTCAACTTCTTTTGTGCTTTCATTTCTTAAATTAGTATGCATCAACTAAATTCTATTTCCCAAAAAGCTGATCTATAAAAATAACTTTTTCTGTATATTTTTTGATATCATGCTTACTAAAACCACTTTATCTTTAAATTTATTGCAGGTTTATGTACTTGTATTCCATTTTCATTTTAAAACTTGTTTGTGGGAATTCCCTGGTGGTCCAGTGGTTAGGGCTCCCGTGCTTCCATGGCAGGGGGCACGGGGTTCGTCCCTGGCTGGGGAACTAAGATCCCACAGGCCACTCGGTGCAGCCAAAAAAGACAAAAAAACAAACAAAAAAACTGATAAGTATATGGATCATCATTTTATTCTTGTGTTAGAGACATGGAATAAGCAGGGCCATTGCAAAGTTGACTAAATTTGTTAATATATCATCCATGATCTTTACCTAAACGCTAAAGTAAAATATTCCAGTTTTAAAGATATGCCAATTTTCAGTGGGAAAATATTTTACATGTTTTTAAATAATAATGAAGCATTTTCTTTTTTTTCCCCCTTAAAATGATGTCTCAAGGTAGTCAGTTTTTGTATTCAACTTTTGGCTATACCCTATTGGCAGCCATAGTAGAAAGAGCTTCAGGATATAAATATTTGGACTATATGCAGAAAATATTCCATGACTTGGATATGCTGACAACTGTGCAGGAAGAAAATGAGCCAGTGATTTACAATAGAGCAAGGTAAATGAATACCTTCTGGTGTGTCTGGCTGTATCACATCTTTATACTGTTATCAATTTAAAGTCACATTTTGCTTGTCTCCATTCCAGAATCAACTTGCCACATTTTGGGAGCTTTTCTACATGTCTATTTTTCCACCTATAATGTAAGGAAAATAAAATATATTTTATTTTTCAAATACACATATATTTGAAGTACCCCAAGATCCTTAGGTGAAAGATAGCAATAATAATTTTAAGCACATGAATAATTAAACTAAAATTGCACCCATCACGGGCATCTATAATTTGCTCTTCCACCATCCCTTTTTTTATGTTTTCATTCATGCTTTATTTACCTTTTTTTAATTGTTTTTTTTAATTTTGAAATTGTCTCATACTTATAGAAAAGTTACACAAAGTAGTACAAAGAATTTTCATATACGCTTCAACCAGATTCCCCACATGTTAATTATTTTACCACATTGCTTTATCTGTCAGTCTCTATGTTGTTTTTTTCTCAGCCGTTTGGAAATCAGTTGCAGACATGGTGCCCATAAATACTTGAATGTGTATTTTCTAAAGATAAGGACATCCAGGAAATTAATATCAACACAAGGTTCATATCAAGTCTACAGACCTTATTCGAATTTTGCCAGTTGTCCCAATAATGTCCTTTATAACAAAAGGAAAAAAACTTGTTTTTCTGGTGCAGAGTCTAATATAAGCTCACACATTACATTTAGTCGTCAAGTCTCTCAGAAGTCACATGAGTTCAATTTGTTCCATTACTGGTGATGGTAATTTTAATCACTTTGTTGAGGTGGTATATACCAGGTTTCTCCACTGTAAAAGTTTGAAAATCATTTTATTGAAATATATCAAACTAAAATTTTATCATAATTTTTACAAGTAATTTGTAAAAAAGGCATTGGAAGAGAATTTGGGGACTAAAGACGTAACATGAGTTTTACTGTTATGGTGTTTTCTTTTCCATTTTACTCTTATTATTATTTGGTTTGTTAGAAAGGTAACAACACATTTAACTGTGTTTAAATCAGCTGTTACTTTTACTTTTTACGGTTCCATTAGAGAACATGCTTTACAAATGGCTAAATGGTACTTGACTAGATGAAATGGTAGATTTTGTAGCTTTATCCTCCTATCCCCATACTAGTTTTGTTCAATTTTCTGTTGTATTTCGTTAAGTTACCATTTTTAAATTACCAGCTTATTCAAAAGGATCAAATATGCATTGCAAATCAGCCTGAAAGAAGTTTTTTTGAACCTAAAAGAAATTAGGTTAGCAGCAAGCAATGAATTTTAATTTTTAAATGGCCTGTAGTTTTTTTATTTTGGGTGGTTTTTAAAAAATATTTATTTAATTTATTTGGTTGAGCTGGGTCTTAGTTGTGGCAGGCAGCCTCCTTAGTTGCAGCTTACGGGCTCCTTACTTGCGGCTCACAGGCTCCTTAGTGTGGCATGCGAACTCTTAGTTGCATCGTGCATGTGGGATCTAGTTCCCTGACGAGGGATCGAACCCAAGCCCCCTGCATTGGCAGCATTGGAGTCTTAACCCACTGCTCCACCAGGGAAGTCCCTGTAGTTTTTTTCTTTTTTATTCTCTATTTTTTTTTCATTGAAGTGTAGTTGATTTACAGTGTTGTGCTAATTTCTGCTGTATAGCAAAGAGACTCAGTTATACACATATATACATTCCTTTTTTATATTCTTTTCCATTATGTTTTATCCCAGGAGATTATGGATACAGTCCTCTGTGCTATACAGTAGGACCTTGTTGTTTATCCATTCTAAATGTAATAGTTTGCATCAACTAACCCCAAACTCCCAGTCCATCCCTCTCCCTTCCTCGCCACCCTTGGCAACCACAAGTCTGTTCTCTATGTCTGTGAGTCTGTTTCTGTTTTGTAGATAGGTTCATTTGTGCCATATTTTAGATTCCACATATAAATGATATCATATGGTATTTTTCTCTTTCTGACTTAGTATGATAATCTCTAGTTGCATCCACGTTGCTGCAAATGGCATTATTTCATTCTTTTTTTATGGCTGAGTAGTATTTCATTGTATATATGTACCACATCTTCTTTATTCATCTGTTGATGGACATTTAGATTGTTTCCGTGTCTTGGCTATTGTGAATAGTGCTGCTATGAACGTAGGGGTGCATGTATCTTTTTGAATTACAGTTTTATCCAGGTATATGCCCAGGAGTGGGATTGCTGGGTCATATGCTAACTCTTATTTTTAGTTTTTTGAGGAACCTCCATACTGTTTTCCATAGTGGCTGCACCAACTTACATTCCCAAGCAACAGTGTAGGAGGGTCCCCTATTCTCCACACCCTCTCCAGCATTTGTTATTTGTAGACTTTGTAATGATGGAAATGGCCTGTAGTTTTCAACCACTTCAGACAGTGTTTATTATTTTTAGGTCCAACATTATATTCTACTGGAAAGCATAAGAAAAAATGACAAATACCTGAAGTTGTCAGTTGAATCTAGAAAAGATTCTCTAATAAAGATGGCATAGACGCATGACCGTATTTTGATTCAAATCTAGGCATTTGATAACAGATGCCTACACTTACATATTAGGGAGAAGCATTGAGCCTCTTTTCTCAGCTGAAAATTAAGGCTCCATGAATGTGCAGACTGCAAGGCAGCTATCATTTACTGTTTTCTTAATGAGTGATTAATTTATGATGCACAGAAATCAAAATATGGCATATGATTGAGTTAATTTCATTTTATCTCCCATTCTTTGAAAAAGGCAGTGGGTTTCTGTTTCTACTGTTAAAGGTTGCTGTCAACTCTGGGTTTTTTCTTTAGGTTTTAGTTATGCCCAGTGGTGCTAAAGGGGTAAGTGATTCATTATAGGTAGATTAAATAGGCTGCAGAAATAAAATAGGACACTAAAAGAAGAAGGAAATATGTTACCAAGGAAAATGTTCTGTCCATTTGCTTTGTTTTTATTTTACTTGATACAATATCTGTTTGGGCCTCTAAAGCTCAACTCTGATTCTTTTTTTATTTTTGTAGTAATTATTTCAAAAGAGCTTAGTAATTATTTCACCAGCTTTGGGGAGAAGTTCAGGGAGTAAAAGAAATCTTCTCAAAGATGTGTGTTTTAAAAAAAAAACCTTAAAGTAAAATTTAGTAAATGCATATGTTTCTGTTCATTTGTTTTATGGTACCATTGTACAAGAAATAAAATTTCCAGCAAAAGTTTGCAGCTTTGTTATCTAGTCTACTGACCCCTTGGTATAATCATAAATTAAATATGTTTACATTATCTTGACCTAGGCTTCTTAGAGTTACTGTATCCCAAGAGTAAATATTTATCATCTTTATCATTTCTCTGTATGTATGTGTGTGTGTTTAAAATAGTGCCTCCCAGTGCCTGTCACCTGTTTAAGGTATTCCCCCAGAATCCCACTCCAAAATACTACTTACATTTCTTCGGCCAGAATTTTAGCAACAGGGCACATTCAGCTGTAAGGAATGCAGAGAAATTAGTTTTTAGCTGGGTGCACTGTTGTCCTGAATAAAACTGGGGTTTCTTAAATGGAAGACTGGGAACATTGATTCTGTATATGTAAATAGATATTGATTCTGTATTTCAAGTATAGTCTGTATAGGCAAGTAAACTAAATAACTCTTTAAGCAAAGACCACAGGGGAATGGAGTGAATGTTCTTGCCACTGAAAGACACTCAGTTTGTTGATGGGGGGAATCCTTAGTCAATGCATTAGCTTATTATTAGACTCTGTTCATATTTTCTTTGTGTTTGGCACAATACTTGCAACAAAAATCTCTTTCATAATTGGATAGGACCAAAATCAAATAAAATGAATGTTTTCTGAAGGGTTTGCTGTATTTTGACAGTATAGATATGGTCTTTACCTTTTCTTATTATCTTAATTATTATTTATTATCTTTATTTTCTGAAGTATCTTCTAAAATTAAGCATTGTTTCTTATGAAGCTGTTTTCTATGCTTTAGCTGATGGACTCTAGTAGTAGGTTCAGTCCATGTTAATGCTAAATGTTAGAGTGGGATTGGGTGTTTATAATATGCATTTTAAATTTTGTGGTTTTTTAAACTTCTCATAGCAATAAAATACAAAGTGATGCATAACTGTTTGTAAAGGCATTTAAGAAGCTTTTTTTTTTTTTTTTTTTTTTTTTTTTTTTTTTTTGCGGTACGCGGGCCTCTCCCGTTGCGGAGCACAGGCTCCGGACGCGCAGGCCCAGTGGCCACTGGCTCACGGGCCCAGCCGCTCCGTGGAATGTGGGATCTTCCCAGACCGGGGCATGAACCCGTGTCCCCTGCATCGGCAGGCGGACTCTCAACCACTGCGCCACCAGGGAAGCCCTAAGAAGCTTTTAAAAATTTATTTTGAATTTGTGAGTTTGTAGATGTATATTTCTGTGATAATATAATCTTGTGTAGAAACTAGGGATTCTTAAATAAGTGGGGAGAGGCTGTTTGTCATCTGGCATCATTCTATCAATTATTCAGTTACAAAGATGTCCCAGTAACTTAAGAACTCGTGTCTATAATTCCATTCTTTTTAGTGCAGAAATTCCTTAAGAATTTGAAATAATAAAGTTATCATTCAGCTGGACAAATTTATTTTCATGAAAAGTCATTAATTTGTCCTCTGTGAAGAGGAATCAAAAGATTAAAGGCTGAATTTACCTTTTTAAAGTTTAGAATTCTAGATTAAAGTCTAAAATTCTCCATAAATTTGTATTTTAAAAGAGGAGTGACTGAGTCATCCTAATTTCCAACCTTGATGTAGGTGCTTTGAAATGCTTTATTAAAAGTTGCACAAAGCTGATTATTAACCAAAATAGATTGGTAGTTCTCTCCTACTTTAAAAACTTGGAGTTCACTCTAATAAATATATTTCTCAGTGAGAAAACATTTTTGTTATTCTGTTTTGTGGCTTCTTTGAGATTTGATTGGCAGGAAATAAAAGTGTAATCAGAGTTGGGGCAGAAAGTAATGGGGACCTAAAATACAGGAGTGGCCATAGGAATGGAAGGAGGGAGAATGGTCGGACAGAAAGCTGAGGTTGAATGAGGATTTATCATTATTGGATATGAGAGATTTGAGGGCAAGAGAGGCAAGAAAGGTTTTAATGGAGAGGAGAAATATACGAAGGTTCAGAAGAGAGTAGTTTTGGACATGTTCATTTTGAGAACTGAGGAGACCACGTATCAAATCATTGGTTCTCAGGAGAGCGTATTAAGATCCTCTGTAGACTTTTTTCTCTTTTAACCTTCAGAGCACATACCTGTGGTCACTCCTGCTTCACCCAATATTATGACTTGGACTTTTGGGGGACATATAAGAATCTTGACAGAAGAAAGAGAAGTCCTTTTTCAAATTATATATGCCCACTGTCCCTTCAAATTTACGAATTTTGAAGGGAGGGATGAGGCCCAATGCTGATTCTGATAAACAACATTGAGAAAAAAAGAAATCTGAGAATTATTAATGCTAGTAGAAAATTCGATGGTAAATTTGGAACAGAGTTTGTGGTACAGCTGCAGTTTTGTAGTTATCTCTGTAGAAGAGAAGACCTGGGACACTGGAATCACTGGTGATTGGAGGGATACGGGGAATCATAGGATTGAGAGTGAGAAGAGAGAGCACAGAGCAAAGTGGCCTGCGGGGAGTGTCAGCGAAGTGCTGGGTCGCAGTGCTACAGGGGCAGTTAGGATGAGGACCATAAAAAGGGAATTAGAAGATCTTGATAACCCGCAAGAGAGCTGACTAGTAGAGATGGGGGAACAGAAGCCAGATTTTACAGAATTGAATGAATGGAGAGGGTGAGTGCATGGAAACGGCAGGTGCGGACTGTCTTATGTAGTTTGGCAATAAATGAGAGTGAAAGGACTGGTAGCTGGAAGCTGTAACAGGGGTAAAACAAAAAAGAAAAGGTTTTTTTTCCCCTTAGGATATAGAAAACTAGAGCATTTTGTGAACTAAGGTGAAGGAGTCAAAATTCCTAGCATGGCGCAGAAAGTCCTTTGTGAGCTGTGCCCTGTCCCATATCTACTCCTCCGCATCACCTTTTAAAGCTCTCTGCTTCAGTCAAACTGAACTATTTTGCTCCCCAGGAACAATTTCAACAAGGCTAGCTCTCACTAGTGCTCAGGATTCCTCACATCCATCTTGCTAGTCATCCCACAACCTGTTACTCAAAGCGATATTGGAATCACGTGGGAGCTTGTTAGAACTGCAGAATTTGGGGCCCTCCCCAGACGTACTGAAGCAGAATCTGCATTGTAACAAAATCTCCAGGTGATTCATACGGTGCTCTGAAATTTAACAACTGTCTCACAAGATTATTGGACAGTTAGCCCTTTGAGAGCAGCCACGGGTGTATGGTTTTTCTTTTCTCTCCAGTTCCTTGCAAGGGGTCTCCATTAAATGCTAGCCAACAAATGATGCTTTCATGTGTTCAACATATTTAACAAGTACTTAGTGGATGGCCAGTACTGTTATAGGTAGGGGAAGCATCAATGAACCAGGTAGATAAGATTCCTGCCTTTATGAAACTTACATTCTATGGGAAGAGACAGACAAATATGTAAACTAAGAATCTCAGATATGAGAAGAAAATAAAACAGGGTGATGGGATGTAGAGGGAGAGGATGTTAGTGGGGAGATCTATTTAAAATATATTAGTTTTAGGCCATGTTTGTTGAGTTGAAACACGAATAATAAGGAAAGCTAGTGTGCCTTATTGCAAATACAGAAAGAAGTCTGGCATGAAAAAAGTAAGGCAAGATGTTGTACTGATGAGGTCAAATAGGTAAGCAAGGGCTAGATTATACTGAACAGTGAGTATCAGTGCCTTTAGACCCACTGCCCCTTAATTTAACAAATATGTAATAACACCTCCTTTAATATCTGAAATGAAAGAGATCATATAACCTACACTCAATACTCTAACTGAAATATAAAGAAGAAATAAAAGGAATATTTTTAATTTATAATAATATCTCAATAGGATAATGTTTACTCACAACAACACGAGAAGACATAATAAAGTCAACTGCAACTTAATACATAAAATTACTTTAAATGTGACAACAAAATGCAGACCAATACAGGTTTATTGCATTGGTGCTTCAACTCATGTCCTTGGTGGCTAACTCTGGCTGAAGTTTTGAGCAAAATAGAGTGTGATCTTCAATTTTCACAGTGGTTACATTCAAGAAAAATACATTGTAGAGTACAAAGTACTTCGTATTTACATATAAAATGGAGAGGGTTCTAGGCTCAGCTAGTTATAAACAGATTCTTTACTTACATGGGTATCTCGTAGGATAGTTGATCTCACAGGATATAGGAGAATGCACCACTGTGTGGGACTTTCCCATACACCACAGGTCATTAGGACCCTTGGGCCCCTATCCACTAAATGTCAGTAAGAGCCCTCTAATAATTGTGACAACTTAAAAAATGCCTCTTAAAAACAATAGGAAAATTTTTAAAGATTGGATGATGATGTAAATGCATTTTAAGATAAAGATGGGAGTTTCTAGCTCACTTTGGATGGCCTCAATCTTCTCAGTAAAATGACTGGGCCTGAGGTAGGGTAGAGGACTGAGGGTGGAAGAGATTGGGAATACCTATTATGAAGAGTATACCAGGGAGTACCCAGGAAAAGAATAAAAGGATTTGAGAACAGCAGTGAAGACCCTTAGCAAGAGTATGAACTTATACCAGTCAGCTTTGTTATATGAATTCCTGGAGCCTTTCTTGATAGATAAGGGGTACCTAGATTTATTTAGGATTGATGGATTGGTGTACTGTTAGTTCAAAAGAGTGCTAATGAGACCACAGCTGATATAGTTCAGCCTAGAAGAGAAAATCAGGGGAAACCACTGGGAACTAAAAGACCTGGGAAAGTTGGGATGACCCAAGGGGGATGGATGAAGGTCCCATTGAGGGCAGAAAGCAGGTTCATTTGGAGAGCTGGAAGGGTTGGAAGTCATAGTCCTAGGAAGAAATGTCTGAGTCTGAGACCTTAGTGATAAAAACAGTTTAAAGTGATGGTGAGATTCAGGTCTGACAGTGCTTTATGAACAACCAAGTTAGGATGAAGATGAAGGTCATTACGGGTGAGACTGTCAGCAAACTGAAAACCTAAGAACACCATTTTTTAAAAATAAATTTATTTATTTTATTTATTTTTCGTTGCATTGGGTCTTCATTGCTACACGCGGCTTTCTCTAGTTGTGGCGAGCAAGGGCTACTCGTCATTGCAGTGCACGGGCTTCTCATTGCGGTGGCTTCTCTTGTTGCAGAGCACGGGCTCTAGGCATGCAGGCTTCAGTAGTTGTGGCACGCAGGCTCAGTAGTTGTGGCTCACGGGCTCTAGAGCGCAGGCTCAGTAGTTGTGGCGCACGGGCTTAGTTGCCCCACGGCATGTGGGATCTTCCCAGATCAGGGCTCGAACCCGTGTCCCCTGCATTGGCAGGTGGATTCTTAACCACTGTGCCACCAGGGAAGCCCTAAAACACCATTTTATTATGAAACTTGAAAGGAAGGAGGCTCATGAGCCAAGTGTCCTTTTTTTGTTTATTTTGTGATTTCATTTCATGTACCTAATGTTTATGGTACTGTCTCCTCATATTAGAATGGAAATCCCATGAGGTTATTCTCTTTTGTTTACACTTTATCCCAACATCCAAACAGTGCCTGGCACATAGTGTTCCATCAATAACTGTTGAATGATTGAATGAATAACAGCTACCATTTATTAAGTACCTATCAGAAATATGCAAAGTGCTTTATACATTTATTTCTAACTCTGCAAAGTAGATGTTTTTGTCCCCATTTTACAAATTAGGATGGAAGCAGAGAGGTAACAGACTGCCTGGATTTTAATCCAACTCTGCCTCTTAAAAACTGTGGCTTTGGACAAGTTATTTATATTCTCTGTGCCTCAGTTTCCTCATCTGTAAAACAGGAATTATATTACCTACCTCCTAACATTGTTACAAGAATAAATTAGTTCATACTTATATAGTTCTTAGAACAATGGCTGGAACATAGTAAGAACTGTATAAGTCAGGGGTCCCCAACCCCAGGGCTACGGACCGTTACTGGTTTGTGGCCTATTAGAAACTGGGCCGCACAGCAGGAGGTGAGTGGCAGGCAAGCGAGCGAAGCTTCATCTCTATTTACAGCCGCTCCCCATCGCTTGCATTACTGCCTGAGCTCCGCCTCCTGTCAGATCAGCGGCGGCATTAGATTCTCATAGGAGCGCGAACCCCGCTGTGAACTGCGCATGTGAGGGATCTAGGCTTCGGGCTCCTTATGAGAATCTAATGCCGCTGCTGATCTGACAGGAGGCGGAGCTGAGGCGGTGATGCTAGCGCTGGGGAGTGGCTGCAAATAGAGATTATCATTAGCAGACAGGTTTGACTACACAGACACCATAATAAATCAACTGCTTGTAGACTCATATCAAAACCCTATCAGTGAGTGGCAAGTGAAAACACGCTCAGGGCTCCCACTGATTCTGCATTATGGTGAGTCATATAATTATTATATATTACAATGTAATAATAATAGAAATAAATTGCACAATAAATGTAATGTGCTTAAATCATCCCGAAACCATCCCCCCTCCGCCCTGGTCCGTGGAAAAATTGTCTTCCGTGAAACCGGTCCCTGGTGCCACAAAGGTTGGGGACCGCTGGTATAAGTGTTTGTTAAATCAAATAAGTATAGCCAGTAAGGGTGAGAGTTGGAATTCAAACTGAGATTTGCTAACTCCTGCTTCTTCCACTACACCAAGAAAGTACCACATCACGTCATTATACACAGTATCTCTATGTATTTTTAACCAGGAGAAATAGTCTCCTTACAAATATTAATCTTATTTCTGAACATCCCCATATATACATTTTCAGTTATAAAATTTACATGTGGCACATGATTCATTGAGCCCAGGGACTGAAAATGTCTACCAAACATTAGGTGTTTCTGCATGTGCACGGGGAAAATATCATGTGTAGTATTAATCAGTACATTTTTTACAGGTATTAGAAGTTTGATACACTTAGCATGGGCAAGCCTTGCCAATAGAAAAAACAACCCACTTTCTATACTTTAATTACTCACTTATCTCTGTTTCATTTTCATACTGAAAATTAGTGGTTAGTTTCTGAGAAAGTATGTTCACTACATACAATCTGTCTCATGTATACATTTTCCTGTTCATCTTCATGTATAAAGTCAATAATAGACTATCAAATTTTTAATGACTATTCTTATTTCATTTTAGATTTTATGTTTACAATAAAAAGAGACGTCTTGTCAACACACCTTACGTGGATAACTCCTATAAATGGGCTGGTGGTGGATTTCTGTCTACAGTAGGTGACCTTCTGAAATTTGGGAATGCAATGCTGTATGGTTACCAAGTCGGGCTGTTTAAGAACTCAAATGAAAATCTTTTACCTGGATATCTCAAACCAGAAACAATGCTTATGATTTGGACACCAGTGCCTAACACAGAGATGTCTTGGGATAAAGAGGGTAAATATGCAATGGCATGGGGTGTTGTGGAAAAGAAGCAAACATATGGTTCTTGTAGGAAGCAACGGCATTATGCCTCACACACTGGAGGTGCAGTGGGTGCCAGTAGTGTCCTACTGGTCCTTCCTGAAGAACTGGATGCAGAAGCTATAAATAACAAGTTTCCCCCAAGAGGAACAGTTGTTTCTATCATATGTAACATGCAATCTGTTGGCCTCAACAACACTGCTTTAAAGATTGCTCTGGAATTTGATAAAGACAGATCAGACATGCCTTAACATCACAGGTGCAAAACGAGCCGTTATGATTTTGTTTTTGTTTGTTTGTTTTTTTGAAACATTAAAGTCCCCAAATACATGAGATTTTAAAGAATAAATTTGTAATAGAGTATAATTGAATGCAGAGAATTATGTACCTCTAATTGCTTAATTTTGTAATTGTCTTTTATTGTAAGATGAATTCTTTATACTCAGGGAAGTAACTATATTTTTACTTTTTGAAAAAAGTGTTAATTCTTGAAATAAAACATTCTGATAAAAATGTACTTTTTAAATGTATAGTATAGAGAAAATCTCATTTGACAGGAACCTCATAATATTGTACTTTTAATATGACAGCAGAAACAAGATTATGAGAAATGGTATATTAGTTATCTCTTGCATCTTAAAAGAACACGTATTTATTATCCCATGGTTTCTGAGGCTCAGGAATTTAGGAGTAGATTGGCTGGGTGGCAGTCTGTAAGGAGGTTTCGGATAAGATGTTGTAGTCTTCTAAAGACTTCTCTGGTCCTGGAGGAAATCCTTCCCAAATGGCTCATTCACTCACAGATCCTAAGACCTGTGAACTGAAGATGTTATTTGTTCCCCACATCCAACCAGACACAGGTTGGCAGCTGCTTGATTAGTACTCAAGGCTTGAGAATAATTCTTGGCTCCTGGCTGTGTTCTCAGAGCTCTTAGTTCTGCCCTCTGAGTTACTGTTTTTTTCATGAAAGGCAGTATGTGTTTGTATCTGAGTGGCTTTCTCAGCCTGCTTTCTGCTTGTACAAGTTTGAGGGTCCAGAGGGCTCTTTTGTACTCTCCTTTCAGTCTAAGTTAACAGTCTTCCTGCTAATATAATTTTTAAAAACTTTGTGAGTCCCATTGAGGTTCTTGCTAATCTCATTGAGGTTCATGCTAATAAAAAAAAGCCATACCCCCAAATCTCTTCAAAATATACCCCTCTCTAACTTAGAATTCTGCTGAGACAATTGGAAAAAACACTGTTAAGCTTCTATTAAGCTTCTATTAAGGCCTATTGTTTAAGTAGCTTTCGAGGCACCATCTTGGTTCTTTCCACAGTCATAAAGGGTTTTATAGTTATACCCTCAACTTTGTCTTTAGACTGTTTTTTTCCTGGAAGTACCGTAAATTTTATCTTTGCTTTGAAATTGTTTCCTAATCTTAGCATCTTTTGCCATCTGGGGAGTCTGGGAACTTTCCAAACCATCAATTATTGATTCATTTTTGTTTAGTAGTCCTTCCTTTAGCTTCTCTCTCTCCTTCTTTTTAGCATAAGCAACAAGAAGAAGCCAAGAGTCAACACTGTGTCTGGAAATCTCAGCTAGATTCACCCAGTTCATTAGGCATATTTTCTACTTTCTGTGGTCTTGCAGGCAACAGTGTTGCTAAACTTTCTGCCACTGGAGAACAATAATCCTCTTCCCTCCCATTTCCAGTAACATTTTTCCTTACTCTCCTTTAAGTCCATGCCTGCAGCCTCCTCAAAGGCCACCATACTTCTAAACAGTTTCTTCAGGGTTCCTCAGGCTTTCACTGACACTCTTTTCAAAGTCCTTTCAACTTCTGTTTACTGTTCTCTTCCAAATTCACCCCCACGTTTCAGGTGTTTGTTACAGCTGCACTCCACTTCCAGGTATCAAAGTCTGTAATGTAAAAAAAATAGGTAATTTCACATAGAATTCACAATTCACATACCTTAAAATTCAACCTTTAAAGTGTACTGTACAATTTAGTGGTTTTAGTATAATCACAAGATTGTGTACCCATTCAATTCCAGAACATCTTCACCCAAAAAAGAAATCCTATACCCATTAACATTTGCTCTGCATTCCTGTCTACTCCCGGGCCCTGGCAACCACCAATCTACTCTCTGTCTCTTTGGATTTGCCTATTATGGATGTTTCATGTAAGTAGAATCATAATATGTGGCCTTCTGTGTCTGGCTTCTTTTATTTAACGTAATGAGCATTAGTTATCTATTGCTGCATAACAAACTACCCCATCTCACAAATTCTCTGTTTCATAAGTTCTGGGAGCAGTTTAGCTGAATAGTTCTAGCTCACGGTCTCTCCTGTGGCTGCAGACAAGATGTCAGCAGGAGTTTCAGTCACCTGAAGGCTTGACTGAGGCTAGAGGATCTCATTCCAAGATAGTTCACCCATGTGGCTATAGGCAAGAGGCTTCTGTTACTTGCTGGCTTTGGGGAACAGGTCTCAATGTCTCACTTCATGGACTTCGCCATAGGTCTGCTTGACTGTCCTATGGCTTCCCTCAGATTGAGTGATTAAAGAGAGAAACAAGGCAAAAGCCACAGTGTCTTTCATAATCTTCCCTTGGAGGTCATACACTATCACCTATGCCAAATTCTACTGGTCACACAGACCCACCCTGATTCAATGTGGGAGAAGGCTACACAAAGGCTAAATACCAGAAGATAGGGTTCATTGGGAACTATCTTGGAGACTGGCTCCATGGATGGCTTATTGTAGTGTTGAGGTACTGGGAAATACTGCATAACAGCCATAGATGACGAATATTGGAGACTGAATTCAGGAAAATTCAAAAAGAAATCAAAGTTTTTATACAGTCTAATAAAAGAGGGCTTTTCTATAGTTCTGAGCTCTCAGCCTGTTTCTTCACTCCACTTTGATCTGTGAAGATAAGTAGATGGATATTTCTGAGGGGTCAAAGTACAGAGAAAGCAGCTCCCTACAACAGATGCATTTCATCTCCTTATTTCTTTCTGGCTTCTCCTGACCTTTAGGTCTTCTATTCATATTTGTCAAAATTTTCGATCCATGCTGTCTTTGATAAATATAAAATGCCTTCCTTTAATGTTATTCTAAATTTTAAACATTAAATATTGTGACTAAAAGCAAATCAAATTAATGGCAATTTAAAAAATACTTCCGATATTGGCAGATACATGTTTTTAGTTTGATCATGTGATATCAATGTGAGCTTTGAACCTTAGCACAGACCACAGAGCAAACTGCTTGGAGCTGCCAAGGAGGTGACATTTACATTGGGAGAGGAGGGAAGAGCATTGTCTGGGTGTCCGGGAGAAGTGCAGCGTGACTGAACTGTCTGTGCAGGAAGAGCCACGAAGTGTGAAGAGCCCTGTGAAGTTAGTGAATGTGCATTATGAGCAGGGTACTTGCTTTAGACTGGTTTTTCATCTTTTAGAATTCTTGTTGAAGCTCGGAGAAGAGCTGGGAATCTTCTCAGAAAATGAACCAATGTACAAACATCAGGGGTTCACAGACCTCAGATGGAATTCCTGTCTGCTATGATAACTTATTTTCTTACTTAATATTGTTAGAAACAGCATTGATAAATTTCTACATCTTCCAAAGTGGTAATTCTGGTGTGGCTGATCCTTAATATTAGGGAAAAGAACACAAGAGAACTTGACACAAATTTCTTGTGTTTTAGTTTTTTTTTTTTCCTGAAATTTACAACTTGTCAAGGTGATTATTGACAACAAATGATTTTCTTTACCTTCCTATCACAGAATACAAAAGTTTAAAATTCTACCCCAGATTTGAAAGCTGAGATTATGGAAATATGTCTTTGTAATTTTTAATAGAAAAAACATAGATGGGTTAGAGTTCATTGTTGCATTTTATAAAGAAAAAAGATTACTTTTATAGAATAATAACCTCACCTTGTAACCTTTTAGGATTTTACAGCTACATTTTCATAACTATAGGCTTAAAGAATTATATTGTTATTTGCTATTGATTCAGGTTCAAATAGTCTGAGTTCTGTTTCTTAGAGGATACCAGAATAGCTAATTGATCTTTTATTTTGTGAAAAAAAAAAAATACTAGAAAGCACAAAAGGTTCACATGGCAAATACCCATATGATCCCAATACCCAGAATTTAAAATGTTAACATTTAGTCAAATTTTCTTCATTTAAAAAATACTAGGGGGCTTCCCTGGTGGCGCAGTGGTTGAGAGTCTGCCTGCCAATGCAGGGGACACGGGTTCGTGCCCCGGTCCGGGAAGATCCCACATGCCGCAGAGTGGCTGGGCCCGTGAGCCATGGCCGCTGAGCGTTCGCGTCCAGAGCCTATGCTCCGCAACGGGAGAGGCCAAAACAGTGAGAGGCCCGCGTACCACAAAAAAAAAAAAAAATACTAGGGACTTCCCTGGTGGTGCAGTGGTTAAGACTCCGTATCCTGGTCCAGGAACTAGATCCCGCATGCATGCCACAGCTAAGGAGCCCACGTGCTGCGACTAAGACCTGGTGCAACCAAATAAATAAATATTTTAAAAAATACTAATAGATAAAACATACTAGATAAAGCTGAAGACTCCTAGAACCACCACCCAAAGTCCCACTCCTTTTGCCCTGCAGGAATCTGCTGTCAGGAGTTGGGGTATATCCTTCCAGTCCCTTATTTAATACTTTCACAGCCAAGTATATATATTCATATCTGATATAGTATTAAATTGTATTATTTACATTTACACAAATAGCACCATAGTATAGATGTTTTCTACACTCTCCTTTTAAACTTAACATTGTTTTGTGATCTGGTCAAGTTGGTAAATATAAATTCAGTTTAACTGCTATGAAATATTACACTGTATGACTATATCACATTATACTATCCATTTTCTTATTGATGGATTTTTTTTACTATTATATGCAGTGCTATAAGGAACATCCTTTGACCGTATGAAATTGCAGTTTTTCTACCTCAAAAATGCATGAATATAAACAATTTTATATGGTTGAAACTAATTCTATTGTTTATATGACAACACTGACTTTCAATTTTTGACTATGCAATGGATGGGAAATGGTATCTGGTTGTTTTTACTTGCATTTACCTATTGTTAGTGAAGTTAGACCTATTTTCATATGTTCATTGGCCATCTGGATTTCCTCTAATGTAAATTTCCCACTTATATTCTGTGCTCATCCAGAATAGGGAAATGAATACAGCATTTCTTTAAGAATTGATTGTGGACATGTTCATGGGTTAGAGAATGAATAACCTTGATAAATATTGGAGTTCTCCCAACATGTGGTAAAAATTTTAATAGCCACAAATTCCTCCCATTCCATTGTGCATGCTCCGTTGCAATGTGATTTTGCCTCTCTTCTCAACCAGAGGTGGTGTCTATTTCTCCACTCCCTTGAACCAGAGGTGGCCTTGTGACTTGCTTTGACCCAGGGAAATGATGCTGCACAAGTTCCAGCGCTTAGGCTTCAAGAGGCCATCAAACTTGCATCTTCACCCTCCAAGAACACTGCCCCCAAGACGGCCACGTAAGGAAACCAGACTACCTTACTGGATAACCCAGCTGACGGCCAGTACCAGACATGTGACTGAAGCCATCTTGGACCTTCCAGTCCAGTTGAGCCTCCATGCATGAGTGAGCCCAGGTAAGACCAACCCACAGAATCATGAAAAAGAATGTCATCATTATTTTAAGCCACTAAATTTTGGGGTGACTTCATTTGCAGCAATAGTTAACTATGCTCCAGTGTGGTAATGAAGTGGGTAAATAATTTGGAAGAAAAAACCAGAACTTGAAAGTGCTTGATTTTGAATACACAGGATCCTTTTTTATTTAAAAGAATACTATTAACAGAGTATTTACTATGTGTCAGGCATTGTGCTAAGCACTTTATATATGTTATCTTCAAAACAACCCGATTAAATAGAAACTATTGTACTTATTTTGCCCAAAGTCACACAAGCATTAACCATTAGAACTCATTTCAAATTCAGGCATATCTGACTCAACAGCCTGTTCTAAAATTATCTTGTCTTCCCATAAAAAAAGCATCTCTAAAAATTTACAGACCCAATAAAAGGACAGTTAGTGGCGTGCAATTTTATAGATGGAGTGCTTAGCAAAAATAAAAAAGTCACATAAAATGAATAAAAAAACATGTATTGGGATTTTAATTAGTAAATCTGGCTGCAAATAAAAAATACACTTTTGTTATTAATATGCAAATTAAAGACAAAGATGGCACAGTAGAGTCATGCTTTTACACACCCCCTCTCTTATATACATAGCATGATATATAAAATGTGAAATGAAAAAATGAAAAAGACACTCATGGACTTCAGAATACAAACACAAAACATCGACCAGGGCTGAAGCTGGCGTCTCCTGAGCTCTGGGTCCAGAAGGCAGTGGCAGCTCCAGTATTCTGTTCCTGTAGAATAAGTGAAACTAAACCTGCTTCCCTAAGAAAAATGTAAAATGTAGGCTTTTAACTAAATCGGACAGGACTAGTCTCCCTAATTTTTTTCTAATGTGAGGATTTGCTAGGTAAGAAAATAACAGTCAACCTGGTATAGGTCTGCTATGAATATTGGGGTACATGTATCCTTTCGAATTATGGTTTTCTCCAGATATCAATATATGCCCAGGTGTGGGATTGTTGGATCAAATGGTAACTCTATTTTTAGTTTTTTAAGGAAACTCCATACTGTTTTCCATATCTAATTAGATAAATTAGACTTCATAAAAATTTTAAATGTTTGTGTTTCTAAGGACAAAAGGTGAAAAGACAACCTACAGAATGGGAGAAAATATTTGCAAACCATGTATATAAGGGATTTGTATCTAAAATACGTAAGAACTCTTACAACTCAAAAATAAAAAGGCAACCCAGTTAACAATGGGCAAAGGATCTGAATAGACATTTCTCCAAAGAAGATACACAAATAGCCAATAAGCACATTTAAATATGGTCAACATCATTAGTCATCAGGGAAATACACATCAAACCCTAATGAGATAACTTCACACACACTAAGATGCCTATAATCAAAAAAATAGACAATAGCAAGTATTGGCAAGGATGTAGGAAATTGGAATGCTTGTGCATTGCTAGTAGGAATGTAAAATAGTGCAGCTGCTTTGGAAAACAGGCAGTTTCTCAACAAGCTAAATACAGAGTTACTGTATGACCGAGCAATTCCACTCCTAAGTATATACCCAAGAGAATTTAAAACATGTCTACAGGGCTTCCCTGGTGGTGCAGTGGTTGAGAGTCCACCTGCCGATGCAGGGGACACAGGTTCGTGCCCCGGTCCGGGAAGATCCCACATGCCGCAGAGCGGCTGGGCCCGTGAGCCATGGCTGAGCCTGCGCGTCCAGAGCCTGTGCCCCGCAATGGGAGAGGCCACAACAGTGACAGGCCCGCGTACCGCACACACACAAAAAGCATGTCTACACAAAAATGTGTACACAGAAGTTCACAGCAGCATTATTTATAGTAGCCAAAAGGTGAAGACAACCCAAATGTCCATCAACTGATTAATAGATAAACGAAATTTATATTCTTTTTTTCTTTCTAAATAGGTTTTTTTTTGTTTGTTTTTGGCTGCGTTGGGTCTTCGTTGCTGCGTGCGGGCTTTCTCTAGTGGCAGCTAGTGGAGGCTACTCTTTGTTGCGGTGCGCAGGCTTCTCCTTGCAGTGGCTTCTCTTGTTGCAGAACACAGGCTCTAGGTACGCGGGCTCTAGAGCGCAGGCTCAGTAGTTGTGGCGCATGGGCTTAGTTGCTCCGCAGCACATGGGATCTTCCCAGACCAGGGCTTGAACCCATGTCCCCTGCATTGGCAGGCGGATTCTTAACCACTGTGCTACCAGGGAAGTCCAAAATGTATATTCTTACAACAGAATATTATTCAGTCAAAAAGGAGATGAAGTACTGATACATGCATGAATGGCCATGATATACATTATGCTAGTGAAGGAAGCCAGACACAATAGGCCACATATTGTATGATCCCATTTATATAAAATGTCCAGAGTAGGCAAGTCCAAGGAGATAGAAAGTCTGTTAGTGGTTGCCAGGAGCTGGGAGGAGGAAGAAATGGGGAGTGAATGCTAATGAGTATGGAGTTTCTTTTTGGAGAGATGAAAATTGTCAGGGATTAGATAGTGGTAGTGGTTGTACAATGTTGTGAATATACTAAAAACCACTGAAATTTACACGGTAAAGTGTTGAATTTTATGGTATCTACATTATATCTCAAACCAAAAAAAACTGACCTTTATCAGGTGACTTACAGGGGCAACCAGATAAGAAACCGTTTGTCACCCGACCAGGTCAGAAGCCAAGAATTTCATTTTATTTTTAATTATCTTTATGTAACCTTTTTATTTTAATTTACGGAAGAGATATAAGGTTTTTTTAAAAAATACATTTACATTAAAAAATGAAGACAGGGCTTCCCTGGTGGCGCAGTGGTTGAGAGTCTGCCTGCCGATGCAGGGGACACGGGTTCGTGCCCCGGTCCGGGAAGATCCCACATACCACGGAGCGGCTGGGCCCGTGAGCCATGGCCGCTGAGCCTGCTCAATGAAGACAATATAAATAATAGTATTAAAGAAAAAAATTCAGTAAATAATGTATGTTGCAAACCTTGAAGTTTGGAAAAGTCTGAGTGTTCTCTACTGAGCATTTTTCAAACCCAGTAGTATGTTTAGATTAATAATGAAGTAAAACTTAATATATCATTCAGTTCCCAGTGCCAAGTATCTCTTTAAATTAATCCTTAGATAGGTTCTTTAAAGTACAATACTTTCTTCCAATACTATTTCCAAGAAAATTTTCAGGAATTTGCTCCTTATTTACCACAGATTTTTCCAAGGTTCCTAAACTGTGCAAGCTGAGGTGGCTTGGAGCATCATGGGAGAAACATTGATACTTGACATCTTTTGGATACCATGCAAACTTCTAGTTCCAGGTAATTGTTACATTAGATAGCACCACATTCCCTTTGATGATGTATCTTTGTGAAGCTGGGTTTTGGGCCATTGCTGTGATAAAAAGCTAGTACTATGCAAAAATCAATGTGAAACAAAATGAGGATGGCTGTGTCCAACATGATCCCAATTTTGAGAAACTGCAGTGCCCAAAAGGCACACTCATTCCATTAGTAGGTAATTTAAGAATGAGGTAAAAATTATCACTTTGCTTTTAATTCATGTGCTCTTTTTTTTCAAATGGTTACTACAGTTGCTAGAACCTAACTACTTAATAAATTTAACTGTTAGGTATTTCTTTTGGCCAGGGGACTCCATGAAAAAATTACTGAGACTAAAGATGCCATAAACCAAGAAAGTTTGGGAAGCTCTGAGTTATTTATTTCTCCGTATATTAAATACGCTCCAAACTTTCCATAGTTCTTCAGTTCTCATGCAACATTCCTCTGATATACCAATCCGTATGTTAAAGGATCAGTCTCTCGGATTGGGGGTGTATATATGTAGGAACACCTCTTGATAGGAAATGACTGTCTTCAGTGCCTGCCTTAAAGGTAACAGGTAAAAGAGAAGCAGTTATCTTCCCAATCTAATGAGCAGTCATATAGGTGCTAGAGAGGGAAAGATACACTCTACCCCCTAACTCCCGAGGGCCACTTCATAAACCGTAAAAGTGACAATGAGATAACAACCACTCAACACATTTTTCAGTCAGGAGTGCTCACCTGTCTGGACCAGAGAATTCAATACCATCTACTGCCCCCTGCCAGAACATCCCAGGTAAATCATGCTACTCCTGATTTCTCCTCTCAAATTTTCTGCCCCAAAACGAGCTTTCTATAACTCAGACCCCAGCTGCAGTTACTGTACTAAAGTATACAGTATTTATGGGCATATAAATCCAAGGCATTACACTGTGATTGGTACTGCATTAAATATGTACTTCTATAAATGTTTCCATAGTTACAATACCAAAACTATATTTAGAATTAATAAATAATGAACTTCTTTCCATTTGTATTTAGCCCCCTCACGTAAATTTGGAAAAGGACTGAAAATCAAATAAAGTTTCTACTCCTGAAGCGAGACACAAACTAATCAGAATACCCTTTTAAAAATGTTTAAACCAAATTCATATACACAGCATATATAAATGTATAGTACATTAACACATACTTGAAAAAAAGTTTGCCCATAATCAAAACTTTATTGAAAAACTGACACCAAAATAGGAGAGCGCTGTTGTATACCTTACAAAATTAAACATAATTACATTATCTTGGTAGATTAACTGGAATTACTGAACTGATAAGGCTTTCTGTGATAGAACACAAATTCAGGAAGTTGTGTGGATCATTAGTGTTGCTTTCTTCTAAATGAACACCCTGCAAAGGAATCACAAGAGCACATTAAACACAAGTCTGTTCTATCTTTGGTACAGTTTTAATGACAAAAAATACTTTTTAAATAAAAGCTTAAGTTTTAGAAATAGTAGAGCAATATTCATATATAGGTTATTTATTTTTTTTATACCAGAAATTTGCTAAAAGATATCTTTTATATTTGAATTTACTCTGATGTGACTGTCACTCCCGATTCTCAAATGTTATAATGGAGTTCAAGAAAATAATTCTGATTAGAGTTCATTTCAGATCTTTTAGGATAATTCTGGTACAGATGCACCCTTTTAATCATCTGTCAGCACATGGACACAAAGTTCTAAAATCATGGCATGATATAAAGGTTTTGGCAATCTTGCAAGTACATTTTTAAGAGCAATACTGCATTTAAATATTGTGCTAATTTCAGTTAGATCTCTCAAAGTCACACCAAATAGATCTTGGATTTATTGGCAATCCACTTATAACTCTTCCAATGAGAATAACATGGAATTCACAGCTCCTCAAAATACCACAAGCAAATTTCAAATATCACTATTGAACTGTAAATCTCTAAGTACTACTATGGAAAATTATATACATACGTATTATTTTTTCTTCACAAAAGTGAAAGAATTAAAATTAGACTATATTAATCATAAGTTGCTCAGAGAAATCAAACCTCTGACATTTTCATTATAGTTATCTGTTGCTTAGCTAGCAATGATTAAAACTGTCTTAAATCATATGTACCAAGTACATTTGAAACAAAATATTTACAGGAGAAATTTTTAAATCCTATGTTTTTAGATATCTTATGTATTTATTCTTTTGCTCCATTCTGATTTATGTCTAACATTCCAAGTTAAGCAAACTAAATACAACAGAATCAGGTGCTCTAAACTAAGAAAAATAATAGATAAAGCAATTCTTTACAAGGTCAAGAGTACAAATTTATCTAATTGAACAGGGCACTCTATACTAAAAGAGCAGTAAAAGATAATTATTTTGGTAATTATGAATTTAAGATTTCTTTTAAACTGATTTTTAGTAAAGAGAGATTTTAAAATCATAAAATCTGATCACTGGGTTAGAAAATGCCAAATGATTTACCTTCTGTGAGTCTGGCCTTTCCTCCTGTCGGCTGGCACAACACGGTTGAACAACCTACACAAAGCACCACTGTCTGAGCATGGCTGAAAACCGTGGTAATCTTGTAGCAGCCTGAAAAAGGGAAGTGTTAAAAGTGAAAAGCAGAAAAAAACACAGTACCTGTTCAACATATTTCTAGTAAAGACCCTGTAAAAGATTAGGAACTTCAGTGCTGTGCAGTAGCAAGCCATGTATGTAACAAACTTCTAGTAGCCACATTAAAAACAAGTTTTTTTAAAGGTGAAATTAATAATATATTCTATTGAACCTCAGTATTTCCAAAATATTATCATTTCACCATATAATCAAAGCCTTTTTGTTTTCAATGCTACATCTTCAAAATCTGGTGTATATTTCACACTTAAAGATACAGCATTAAAAAAAAAGATACAGCATGGTAACTATAGTTAATAATAATACCATATTGAATATTTTATAGTTGCTAAGAGTATATCTTAAAAGTTCTTATCACAAGAAAAAAAAATTTTGTAACTATGTATGGTGACAGATATTAACTAGACTTATTGTGGTGATCATTTCCCAATATATACAAATATGGAATCATGAGGTCACACACCGGAAACTAATATATTGTTTTATGTCAATTATACCTCAAGAAGAAAAGAATGAGAAAGAATTTTTCCATTTTGACTAGCCACATTTCAAGTGCTCAGTAGCCACATATGGCTAATGACCACCATACCGGACCCTGCAGCTTTACACTGAAGAATCAATATACTTTTCATTGCATCGTGAAAAAGAAAACTTATCATCTGAACAGCTTAAAGACTTAGTAAGTCCAACGTCATGTCCCCTGTGGAGTCCCATTTTCACACACACACACCCCCACCACCCAGATGTTTCTAAAGTGGTTTATTATGGAAATAACCCTTATGACATTCCAATTCTGTAATCCCACTTCGGGTCCTAATATCATACACAACACACTATGAGTAACCCTTACAGAGAAATTCTGTAAGTAATTCTTATAGAAATTTTCCTTAGGAAAGGAGTTAAAGTTTGAAATTTTACCTGGACATTTTACATCCATAAAATAAGAATTTGGACTTTGAACCAGCCGTTTCTTCTTATGTTTTTTCTTTTCCTCTTCCAAGGAAGGATGCAGTAAATCTCTAGCCAACTGAATAAAAAAGCATATTATTACTACTAGAATGACACCACAACTCTGGCCGATTTAACCATATGTGAAATATACATGCAAAAATAGGAATAACAGTCATATTCAGCAGACAACACTTTAGATGTTACTTATTTTAAAGCCTGTTAACTTGCATCAACACTTTTTTATAATGCTTGTGTTCTCCAAGTTCCGGTTAAGGGGAACGATCAGGAAACGTGGTAAGGTTAGCTCCGTTCTTCTTAACTAGTAACAGTCGCCAGTGAAAATAAAACTGTGGTGCTAAGTAAGAACGTGATCCGGACCCTGGACCCGCTGAGAGTACAAGTCGCTGAGGTAGACCCGGCGAATGCCAACACCGAGGTGATTTCTGCCCCCAGGGTTCAACATCTGATAAGAACTCTTTTAAGTGGCTGACGCGAGACGGTCCTTAATAATTTGTAAGGCAACTGCGAAGACAGTTTCCAAAAAGGAAACAAGTAGGAAATCGCTTCCAAAAGAAGGCACCGGGGGTTAAGACCCACGAAGCAAAAGAAGAGCAAGAAGACTTCAGCGGTCACAGCCTCGCGGGTTCCCACCGAAACCCAGGAGAGCTGACTAAGGTACCCGGGGAGCTGTCCCCTCCCAGCCATCGACTCCAGACTGCACCCAGGGCGGCGCCGGGTGCAGTCCCAACGGCTCCACGCCCAGGCAGGGCCCGACTTGCCGCGCCGCCGGGCAAGTCCCAACAAGTCCACCACGCGCGAAAGAGCCGCGGGATCCGAGCCGCCGAGCCGCGTTCGGCCGGGAGCCCCGGGGGCCCGCGGAGCCATCGAGCTAGCCCGCCCCTGGGGCCCCTCGGCCTACAGAGAAGGCAGACACGCGAAGCCCGAAAGTAAACAACTCACAGGCATGTTGATCCTTTCGCAAGCCCAGCCCGTGCAGATCTCTAAGCTGACACCCCAAGCAAGCAGCACGCGACCGGGAGCGCGGCGTCAACTTCCGGGATAGAGGAGACTGGGAGGAGCGGAGCGGCGGGCCCGTTGACTCTAGGCGCTCCTCTCTGTGGTGAGGGTTGGCTCCGGCCGGGGTCCGCGGGCGGCGGGCGAGGGGAGGTGCCGAGCCCCTAGCCCTTTCGAGTTCCAAAGCCCGCGAACCTAACGGGCTCCTGGGCCAAGGCCGCCGTCCCCAGGGCTTCGCCCTGGGCAAGTGGTTCCTGGAGCCAGGCTCAGGCGGTGCACGCCCGGATGGGAAGCCCCCTCGGGCTTCGGGAGCGCCGGCGCCGCTGCAGAGCGGACCCGGCTAGACACGCTGGGTCACTTGTAGGTCCCGCCGCCAAGCCTTCCGCTCTCGGCTGCCCTGCGGGCGGGCACACGGGTGATGCCTCTGTTCTTTTATGTATTAAAAACAATATTATTAATTAAAACCATTAACACGTGCCAGCGAGATTATGAAAGAAGTTCGTTTACTTGCGCATCCTGCTTCCAAGGTACCGGTACCGGTTATTAAGTTCTTTGCGGGATGTAGCTGTGCCTTGGGTTTGCTTGGCCTTGAAAAAAGTTTTTAAGAAGCGCCGATTCGCTGCCGTGCTTAGTTCATCGTGTGGCTCCTTCCTGTCCTCCGTGGGTCACACTTTCCAGAGCAGACAGCTGGAGCCTGAAAAAAACAGCGAGTATCGCCGATGGCCAGACTTGAAATATTTTTGATGAAGAGGACCATCCTGTGAATGCGTGTCGTCAAAACCTAAGAAACCAAGGAGACGCTTCATCAGAAAATTGTCCTAGATAGACGTTCTCGATCAATTTTTATTTCTCTTCGAAAAGATAGTACATGTGTAATGTACATTTTGGAAAATACAGAAAAACAGAAGAAAATTTAAATCACCATCCAGAGATAAGCATTGTTAATATTCTGACCTTTATCATTCCAGACATTTTTTTATTCACTTGCATGTAGGTTTGTTTTGGGTTTTGGTATTACATAATTGGTATCATCTTGTACATATTCTTTTATAGACTTGATCCCCTCCCCCCACAACTTACTGTATAATGAAAATCACTCGATGTTACTACATGTTCTCCTACACTATGACTTTTAATGGGCACATAGCATTCATCCTGTGAATATATGTCCTTATTTCATCCATACACTATAATAGACATTAGGGGGACTTACCTGGTGGTGCAGTGGTTAAGAATCTACCTGCCAATGCAGGGGACACAGGTTCGAGCCCTGGTCCAGGAAGATCCCACCGGCCACCGAGCAACTAAGCCCATGCGCCACAACTACTGAGCCTGAGCTCTAGAGCCTGTGAGCCACAACTACTGAGCCCGCATGCCACAACTACTGAAGCCCATGCACCTGGAGCCCATGCTCCGCAACAAGAGAAGCCACCTCAATGAGAAGCCTGTGCACCACAAGGAAGAGTAGCCCCCAATAGTGGCAACTAGAGAAAGCCCACGTGCAGCAACAAAGACCCAACAAAGCCAAAAATAATAAATAAATAAAATAAAAATTCTGTCTGGAAAAATATAAAATAAAGTAAAATAGACATTTCAGCTGGGTTTTAAATACTTAATATTTAAAATATTAATATTATATACTTTCAGACAGATAAGTATATGGAATAATACAATTGTGTATGCAGAATCATGGCCCCCAAAGACTTCTTAATCCCCAGGACCTGTAGTTATATGGCAGGTGGGAATAAGATTGCTAATTAGCTGGCTTTAAACTAGGAAAATTATCCTGGATTATCCTTAAAAGTGGAAGAGAAAGAAAGAGAGAGACATGTGGTGATGAAAGAAGAGCCTGAGAGATGCCATGTTGTTGGCTTTGAAGATGGAAGAAGGGGGTGGTGAGCCAAGGATTGCAGGCAGCCTCTAGAAGCTGGAAAAGACAAGGAAATGGACTTTCCCCTAGAACCTCCAGAAGGAACACAGCCCTGCCAGCACCTCAATTTTTCTCCCAGTGAGACCCAGGTCATACTTTGAACTACAGAACTGTAAGATAACAAATTTGTGTTGTTTTATCTATTTTTATCATTTATTTATTTTTCTGGATGCAGTTGACATGTCACATTGTATAAATTTAAGGTATACATGTGTTACTCTGATATATTTATGTAATATGGTTGCCATTGTAACAATAATTATCACATTACATTCTTACAATATTCTATGTTCAATAAACTTTACATCAACTCTTTATACACTAATGATGAAAAATCTGAAAGAAAAATTAAGGAAACACTCCCATTTACCACTGCAACAAAAAGAATAAAATACCTAGGAATAAACCTACCTAAGGAGACAAAAGACCTGTATGCAGAAAACTATAAGACACTGATGAAAGAAATTAAAGATGATACAAACAGATGGAGAGATATACCATGTTCTTGGATTGGAAGAATCAACATTGTGAAAATGACTCTACTACCCAAAGCAATCTACAGATTCAATGCAATCCGTATCAAACTACAACTGGCATTTTTCACAGAACTAGAACAAAAAATTTCACAATTTGTATGGAAATACAAAAGACCCCAAATAGCCAAAGAAATCTTGAGGAAGAAAAACGGAGCTGGAGGAATCAGGGTCCCAGACTTCAGACTCTACTACAAATCTACAGTAATCAAGACAGTATGCTAAGTATGGTATTGGCACAAAAACAAAAATATAGATCAATGGAACAGGATAGAAAGCCCCATGCCCATATGGTCACTTTATTTTTGATAAAGGAGGCAGGAATGTACAGTGGAGAAAAGCCAGCCTCTTCCATAAGTGGTGCTGGGAAAACTGGACAACTACATGTAAAAGAATGAAATTAGAATACTCTCTAATACCATACAAAAAAATAAACTCAAAATGGATTAAAGACCTAAATGTAAGGCCAGGCACTGTAAAACTCTTAGAGGAAAACACAGGCTGAACACTCTATGACATCAATCACAGCAAAATCCTTTTTGAGCCACCTCCTAGAGAAATGGAAGTAAAAACAAAAATAAACAAATAGGACCTAATGAAACAAAAGCTTTTGCACAGCAAAGGAAACCGTAAAAAAAGATGAAAAGACAACCCTCAGGAGAAAATATTTGCAAATGAAGCAACTGACAAAGGATTAATCTCCAAAATATACAAGCAGCTCATGCAGCTCAATATCAAAAAAACAACCCAATCCAAAAATGTGCAGAAGACCTAAATAGACATTTCTCCAAAGAAGATATACAGATTGCAAACAAACACATGAAAAGATGCTCAACGTCACTAATCAGTAGAGAAATGCAAATCAAAACTACAATGAGGTATCACCTCACATCAGTCAGAATGGCCATCATCAAAAAATCTAGAAACAATAAATGCTGGAGAGGGTGTGGAGAAAAGGGAACCCTCTTGCACTGTTGGTGGGAATATAAATTGATACAGCTGCTATGGAGAACAGTATGGAGGTTCCTTAAAAAACTAAGAATAGAACTACCGTATGACCCAGCAATCCCACTACTGGGCATATACCCTGAGAAAACCATAATTCAAAAAGAGTCATGTACCACAATGTTCATTGCAGCACTCTTTACAATAGCCAGGACCTGGAAGCAACCTAAGTGTCCATCAACAGATGAATGGATAAAGAAGATATGGCACATACATACAATGGAATATTACTCAGTCATAAAAAGAAATGAAATTGAATTATTTGTAGTGAGGAGGATGGACCTAGAGTCTGTCATACAAAGTGAAGTAAGTCAGAAAGAGAAAAACAAATACTACATGCTAACTCACATATATTGAATCTAAAGAAAAAATGGTTCTGATGAACCTAGGGGCAGGACAGGAATAAAGACACAGACATAGAGAATGGACTTGAGGACACGGGGAGGAGGAAGGGTAAGCTGGGATGAAGTAAGAGAGTGGCATGGACTTATATACACTACCAAATGTAAAATAGATAGCTAGTGGGAAGCAGCTGCATCATTTGGGGAGATCAGCTTGGTGCTTTGTGACCACCTAGAGGGGTGGGATCAGGAGGGTAGCAGGGAGGCAGAAGAGGGAGGGGATATGGGGATATATGTATGCATATAGCTGATTCACTTTGTTATACAGCAGAAACTACACAACATTGTAAAGCAATTACACTCCAATAAAGATGTTAAAAAAAATCTTTATGGCTATTTTAGTACTTGTTACAAGTTTGTACCCTTAAACACCATCAATCTTACCCCCTACTTCCCATTCCTTGGTAACCACCATTTTACTCTGTTTCTTGGGGTATTTTTTACAAGTTTGATTTTTTTAGATTCTACATATAATATACAGTACTTGTCTTTCCCTGTCTGGCTTATCTCACTTAGCATAAGGTGCTCAAGGTCCATCCATGATGTTGCACATAAATTTGTGTTGTTTTAAGCCACTAACTTTATGTAGTAATTTGTTACAGCAACAATAGAAAATTAATACAATAATGAATACCCCTCTACCCACCGCCCAAATCTGTCAAACATAACACTCAATACTCCATCCCCACAATTTTTCACTATTAAAATAACGCTATAGTAAACATTCTTGTAGATAAGTCTTGGTGTCCATCCTTGATCATCCTTAGGATATTCCTAAAAAGGAATTGCTGAGTCAAAAGTTATGCACATTTTAAGATTTATAATATAAACTGCCAAATTACCCTCCGGAAAAGTCAAACCAATTTACAATCCAGATGTAAATGTCTGAGAATGCCCCTTTCTTCACAACCTTGACAATACTGGATATTATGTTTTTCCCTATCTCAGTCAATCCAAAAGAAGTAAATGGTATTTTGTCATAATATCATGTATTATGGAATAGTAAATGAAACTTTGCTATAAGTCTTCCATAAAAATTGAGAGTAGTTGTTTGCAAGTGTCTGGACTTGTCACTGTCTTCCCCTAATTTGAGGGAGAACATTGTGTTGTCAGGTCTCTTGTGAGCCAGATGCAGACATTTTAGAGACCCATACATATTCTCTTTCTCAAAAAATTATCTTACACTATCACTACAAATTACAAAAAGAAAAAAAAGCCTGTAATAACAAACAGGTGTGAAAGACTACGCTCATGGTAAACACTGAAAATGTTTAACTTTTGGAAAAGCTGACTATGCTGTCTTCTCATTTCCCCATAGAGTAGTAAAAAAACTTCACCATCTACTAGAGTTTGGGAACTACTCTCTGGAAAGTCTCCAAACACATGCAGGGATAAGACTGAGTATTAAAGGAAATTCACTTTCCTGTAAGCTCTTTAATCTCTTCTTCCTACCTAAGATTTCAGTTCTTTGCACATAACTATATCCTTTTCCCTCTCTTTTTTTTTTTGCAGTACGCGGGCCTCTCACTGTTGTGGCCTCTCCTGCTGCGGAGCACAGGCTCTGGACATGCAGGCCCAGCGGCCATGGCTCACGGCATGTGGGATCTTCCCGGACCGGGGCACGAACCCGTGTCCCCTGCATCAGCAGGCGGACTCTCAACCACTGCGCCACCAGGGAAGCCCCCATTTTTTATTGTAGTAAAATACACATAAAATTAACCTCGCAAAACATTTTTTATATTTCACTGTTGTCTTCATTAATATTTTTCAAATGCTTATTGGCCATTAGCACTTCTAAAGTGAGATGATCATCTATTTCTTTATGTATCCTTCTAGATTAGCGATATTAACCACTGATCATAGATACTGCAAATATTTTCCCAACTTTTTTCCTATTAAATTTTGGCAATTTTTTAATCATAGAGGAATTTATATATATTTCAAATCTATAATTTTTTTCCTTTTTGCTATTGTGTTTAGACAGGCCTTGGCCCCCTTAGGATCAGCTAAATATTTGCCTATGCTTTCTTTTAATTCTTTTGTTGTAGTATTTATTCTTTAACTTTTTAATTAACCTGGAATTTTTTTTCTTGCCATGCAGCTCAGCTTGCAGGATTTCAGTTCCCCAACCAGGGATTGAACCTGGGCCATGGAAGTGAAAGCCCAGAATCCTAACCACTAGCCCACCACAGAACTCCCTAACCTGGAATTTATTTTGGCACTTGATGTGTAGTAGGTCTCAGAACAATATCTAATCATCAGGCCTAGTTATTGTTTCAGTTACTTAACCAATGCCCAGTACAGTCACATTGTCAAAAGCCTTCAACTTCTGAGACACTGTAATAGTGTGAGAAATAAAACTCAAGGTCAAGAAGACCTGGACTCTATTTATAACTCTGCCTCCTCGTCCAAAGCTCAGTTTCTTGTAACATGTCCCCAGGCCCTTGCACTGATGGCAGGTAAAGGGACATGCAGGCAGGTGCAGAGACACAGAGTCCCTTTGCCTTGGCAACCTACTCTCAGGGCCTGCACAAGGAACTCCTGCCTGGCTTCCCAAAGGACTGAGAAGTGCCAGTTGAAATTCTGTGTGCTGGGGACTTCCCTGGTGGCGCAGTGGTTAAGAATCCGCCTGCCAACACAGGGGACATGGGTTCGAGCCCCGGTCTGGGAAGATCCCACATGCCACGGAGCAACTAAGCCCGTGCGCCACAGCTACCGAGCCTGCGCTCTAGAGCCCTTGAGCCACCACTCCTGAGCCCGTATGCCACAACTACTGAAGCCCGCGCATCTAGAGCCCGTGCTCCACAACGAGAAGCCACTGCAGTGAGAAACTGGCGCACCTTAACGAAGAGTAGCCCCCGCTCTCTGCAACTAGAGACTTTCCAGCTGTTTTATCTGGCCAGGTCTGAGGAGGTGCTGCTGAACCCTCCTTTTCAGCACTTCACCTTAAAAGTGTGTGGCCATTTCCACCCCCTTCCTCCTTTGCCAAACTTCAGACGCTGGGAAAAGTCACAGGTGTTCAGGGTAAGCCAGGAACCCACTGATGCTAAATCTCAAGCCGGCCAAAACCAGTTCTAAATAGGTCAGTTAGCCACTTTCCCCTAGGTTGGAGTTCCTCAGGCTTGTGCCCTTCCTTTTCCCAGAAAGATGGTCAGAGGTTTAGTTTAGTCTTGATGTTTAAGAAATTCAGGGTGTGAGGTGGGGCCCTAAAGTTAACTTTACTTACCCCTGCCTTTCTAAGTATTTTTCTGAGAAGCTCAAAGAAATCCACATTGTCAGCAAAACTTTAACAAGGCAGCATTCTTTTTCTCTTCCTTCTATTGTCCACCTGTTGGCAGGTTGCAAAGCACGTGTGGCTTATTCTCAACACATTCCTGAAAGCAGCAGTAACTTCTGAAACCCACATCTTCTCTGCACATCAGTTCTCCAACAGGTTCACAAGTATTATCCCCAAAGCTCTGCTGTTCGGGTTGTGATTCATCTGCCACTCATGAGGATCCTTGACACTTAAGGTAAGCTCCAATCTTAAGGGGTAAGAGTCTCAGATGCAAACGCTGGTGTCATTTTCTTTATTTTCCATACCAACTTAATTTCTGACTGAGGCTGAGCCCCCATTGGGCTGGTACTATAGACCAAATGTTTGTATCCCCCACAAAATTCATATGTTGAATCCTAACCCCCAATGTGATGGTATTGGAGGGTGGGGCCTTTGGGAGGTGATTAGGTCATTAGGATGGAGCCCTCGTGTTGGAATTGTTGTCAAAGCCAAGTTCGTGTGCCCGACACGCAGTGGGGCCAAACAAACTGAAATGTTGGAGTTGGGATGGGAGCAAAGAAAGGTTTATTGCTGGGCTGAGCAAGGAGAACAGGCCACTTGTGCTCAAAAGACCTGAACTCCCCAGTGGGTTTCAAGGAAGCTTTTTTTTTTTTTTTTTGCGGTACGCGGGCCTCTCACTGTTGTGGCCTCTCCCGTTGCGGAGCGCAGGCTCTGGATGCGCAGGCTCAGCGGCCATGGCTCACGGGCCCAGCTGCTCCACGGCATGTGGGATCTTCCCAGACCCAGGCACGAGGCCGTGTCCCCTCCATCGGCAGGCGGACTCTCAACCACTGCGCCACCAGGGAAGCCCCTCAAGGAAGCATTTTTAAAGGCAAGGTGAGGGAGGGGATTCACAGTGTGAATCGAAGAGTTGTGATTGATGGTGAGGTAACAGGGTGAGGTCACAGGGATCAACATTACCAATCCTTAGGCTCCAGTAGGTCTGGGGGCTAAGTGCTTATGGTCGTCAAGTAGTTAACTTCTTCCATTTGGTGGCGGTTTTAGCATCTGTAAAACAACTCAGGAAATGTGCATCAGATATTGTTATTCAGGTACTTCGGGGAGGAACTAAAAATTCTGTGACTGCCATATGGCTGTTTGACTGTTTAAATTTGCTATTTTTGTCATTACATGTTCACATCCTTTCAATCATTAATTCTTGAGGCAGGCTTTTGTGACTCAGCGGGGGCCTGGGAGACTACAGCTTTTCTACAAAGAGGCGGGGGGGAGGACGTTGAGCGGGTGGGGGGGTCTGTTCCGGGAAGGCCCCATAGGGTCCTACTCCATTATAGAATTCGTGCCATTAAAAAAGAGGCCCCAGAGAGCTCCCTCACTCCTTCTGTCGTGTAAGGACACAGAAGTATGCCATCTATAAACCAAGAAGCAGTCTCTCACTAGACACCAAGTCTGTTGATGCCTGGATCCTGGACTTCCCAGCCTCCAGAACTGTAAGAAATAAATGTCTAGTGTTTAAACTACCCAGTCCATAGTATTTTGTTATAGCAGCCCAAACAGACTAAGATAGCTGGCCTGGCGAACACTTCACCTCATTCTTGAGGATTGTGCTAAGTTTCCTGTATGTGTCCCCCACCAGGTCTGTGCCCATCCTTCACCCTGCTCTGTGCCCAGGAGGCTGACTTTGATGGGCCATATCAGCTGGCTTCTCTTGCCCTCTGGTTTCTAGACCCCTTTTGAATGGGTCATCTGTGATCTGCCAGTACCCCCTGACAGGATATGCTCCTCTTTTAGTCTAGAAGGCTTTGCAGATGGGGTCCATCTGCTTCTTGGTTGTCAGTCTAACCAGGTCACTGCACAGATGTCTACTGTCCCTGTCTGTGGAACCCTTCAGGTTTGACGGGTCATGGCTCCTCCTATTTGTTGCTTTAGATGGATATGAGAATCTTAAGGTAGACGGCCTAGGTCTTGGCTATGCAGTTCTTTGCCAGTTTGTGGACCAGCAGCATTGGGATCACCTAGGAACTTTTTGGAAATGCAGACTCTCAGGCCCCATCCAGACCTACTGAGTCAGAAACTACATTTTAACAAGATCCCCTGTGATCTGTGTGTATATCCCAGTGTGAGAAGCCCTGGCCACCACACAGCCACTCTCTCTGGAGTCTTCCTACCTCCCCCATGGGGCTGTGGGGAAGCCCGACCCAGATTCCTAGTACTCCAGAGTAGCAAATCAAGGCTATTTCTCTAGATTGGAGCAGGGAAGTTCCCCACCTCTCCGGTTTCTCCGAGATACTTTGTTCATTCTAGCAAATTTCATTCTCTCTTCTCCTGTCAAGGAACGCTTTAAGTCAATGATACTCAAACTTGATTGCTCATTAGAATCACCAAAGGAGCACCCTAGGTCAATTAGAGTATTTGGGCGTGGGACCCAGGTGGCAGTGTTTTAAAAACTCCCCAGGTGATTCCAAGAGGAGCCAAGGTTGAGAGTTCTCTGGAGGGCTTAAAAATTTCAAAAGCAAAGTCCAGGAAGAACTCCAGGCTACTTTTGCTTAAAGGTAGAAAGCGGGAAAAATACAGAGAGAGAAACATCATTAATAATTCAGAACATCCAGGCTCAGTAGCCACGTGAGCTGTCCCAGCACCATCTTGCTGGTCTTGATCATCAGGTCTCTGGTCTTCTCCTCATCTCTCTGGCTACTTCCTGCAAGCCCTCTCATGATCTGCTCAAGTCTCCAGGGAAGAAAGTGAGCTCCTTGGAAGCCAGGTGCTCTCTCAAACTTCATTGTCTTCCCACAGCTCATAGTGAAGATGCTGAGGTCAGCGTAAATTTATGCAAATATAATCGCTCCCTTTTCTGAACTCCTGCAATGCTTATTGCCTGTGTTAATTGTTTCTCAATGACCACCGCTGTCTTGTCTGCTTTTCCTTTTTAGTCTCTCGTACTGCAAATTCACTTTCCTTATGTATATGTGTCTCTGTCTTCTCTTCCCTAAAAGCCCATAGGCTTCTCAAAATCAGGATTTGGTCTTATCTCCCCCATGCCTACTACAGTGCTTAGTAAGCACAGAACTCTGTCCATTGAGTGACATACTCAGCAGAACTGACTTGTGGTCACTCTCTGAGGACTGTTTCCCTCCGGGTTTATCTAGAACCCTTTTTTCTGGTCATAACTTTACTAGGTTCTTTTTTTTTTATTATTGAAGTATAGTTGATTTACAATGTTGTGTTAATTTCTACTGTACAGCAAAGCGATTCAGTTATACATATATATCCGCTCTTTTTCCTATTTTTTCTATTATGGCTTATCACAGAATGTTGAATATAGTTCCCTGTGTTGTACAGTAGGAACTAGGTTCTTCTTAATGCATGCCTTTGGTCTTTCCTCTGCCTTGACTTGGTGTGATGAAAACATCAAAAGACAACCTAATTCCAGCTAAGCCTCCATTAACTTGTTTCTAAAATTGGGAGAATAATTCTATGTCATTGTAGGGTTAATGAGATATTACAGGGAGCTCTGCCCTTGGAATGTATGTAGAAGCAAAATAAATGAAAATCATTCTGATTTTCCATTAGATAAAAGCTGCTTAAAAGGCTAATAGGTCAAAGGGCTCCAAGTATTAAGAAGAATGGTGCTCTATTTATTCACATTAAAAAACTGATTCAACTATGTATGGAATGTCTGCTGTATACAAAGCAGTAGGCAATGTAAATCCTGTTTCCTAGGATCACAGAAACTTTTTAACTCTAATAGCCACTTAACCACTTGAAGTTGTTTCCCTATCTGTAAAATGAAAATATTTATACCCATTACATAAGGTTAGATGAAGATAAAATGAGAGAATGCTTGTAAGGTACATAGTATACTGCGAGTGCTCAGTAAATGCCGACTATAATTCCTGGAGCTTGTTGATGATAAAGAAACCAGTTGGCCCTGGGAATCTTGGGCTGATGGTGATTTCCCTCATAACAACGCGTACAATGCAAAGTTTTTACAATAGTTCTGCCTTAAGGAAGATTACGAATATGTTCCATCTGCAGAAAATACTTGCTGGAGTCTTACCTTTGAATCAAAAGCTGAGAGATTGTTCTTTCAAAATCCAATAGGTGGCACAAGGAGTACTGGCCAGCAGAGAGCTTTATCTTCCCACTTCCAGAGGGCCTTCATCTTGGACATGTCTTCCTAGTCTGTCACATGGTCACTCCATAAGTAGCTGTGCATAACAGACTTCAAATATACAGACCATGGTTATTATGGGGTTTCCTTAAAGAAAAAAGAGATGTGGTCTAGAAAGCAGTTGAGAATGAATCCAGCTTTTCCCAAATACTTTCCCCTAAAGATTCCACTCATCTGAAACTAGTTAATTACACTAAACTACTTAAATTCCAAATTGCCCTTATATGAAAGTTAAATACCGTTGTCTATAAATGTATTTCTTATAGAGACACATGGTCCAAAAATCTAGTAGAAGGTCTGTCATCATTATTAACAGTGCCAGCTCTGTCATCACTGGGTGGTGTGGATGCTAAAGCAGTGGGCACTGGTCGATGAGCTGGGGGAGTGGGGGAAGATGGTCTGCCGTATTTGCTAATTTCTGTAGATGTTTCCACCATGGCCAGTTTCAAGTGCTAAGATGCAGTTCCTTACACAGAGCAGGGAAGAGATGAGCACAATATCCTGATCAGGTAATGCCAAAGTCTTATTTTAGAAATATTTCCATTGTCATCAGAAGTGCTAATAAAATACCCATATTGACGATTTGGGGCTTCCTTTTCTCTTTCCTCTGATCAAAAAGCAGAGAGTGGGAATGAAAAATGGGAGGAAGAATGGACTACTTAGACTCACCCAAAGTGAATGATTGGCCTTAAGTAAACAAGGGGTGACCTACTTGATCATTTTACCCACCTGAGCTCAACACAGTCAAAGCTCTATAAGGTGTAGCTCTCTGACTTCCTATTAAGAGGTAATATATTAAATACAGAATTTCAGGTTAGGAAGGGACAATCCACTCCAATTTTAGACAGCTTTAATTGCTCCTTTATATCATGTCAACATCTGCTTGCTTCTATTTACAATAGCCAGGACATGGAAGCAACCTAAGTGTCCATCGACAGATGAATGGATAAAGAAGATGTGGCACATATATACAATGGAATGTTACTCAGCCCTAAAAAGAAATGAAATTGAGTTGTTCGTAGTGAGGCGGATGTCATACATACATACACTCTGTAGTCATACATACATACACTCTGTCATACAGAGTGAAGTAAGTCAGAAAGAGAAAAAACAAATACCGTATGCTAACACATATATGTGGAATCTAAAAAAATAAGTGGTTCTTATGAACCTAGGGGAAGGACAGGAATAAAGACACAGACGTAGAGAATGGACTTGAGGACAAGGGGAGAGGGAAGGGTAAGCTGGGACAAAGTGAGAGAGTAGCATTGACATATATACACTACCAAATGTAAAATAGCTAGCTAGTGGGAAGCAGCTGCATAGCACAGGGAGATCAGCTCGGTGCTTTGCGGACCACTAGGAGGGGTGGGATAAGGAGGGTGGGAGGGAGACGCAGAGGGAGGGGATATGGGGATATACATATGCATGTAGCTGTTTCACTTTGTTATACAGCAGAAACTAACACAACATTGTAAAGCAATTATACTCCAATGAAGATGTTAAAAAGAAAAAATCTGCTTGCTTTTAACTTAAATTCATTTATTGAGGTTCTGGCCTAGCGAAAGAACGTAGAAAATACATGTCATTCATTTTCCAAATGACAACCCAGAGCTAATTGAGGATGGGGTTTCATTTCCTCTTTGGATTTACTTCTCCAGGGTGAATATCATAGGCTCCTACAAACAGTATTTGCTGTTTCTCGTCACCCTTTTCATGTTTCTCTGGACATGCTCCAATTTGCCCATATCCCTCTTAAACTAGGCCCAAGGACTGAACACATGTCCTGCTCAGAATAACAGGGAACCACTATCCATCTTGTTCTTATCATCACATGTGTATCTGTACAGCCCAAAATCGCATAAGTTTTTTGGCAATGCAATGGTATCACACTCTTGATTTATATAAAATTATAGCTGAGTAAAATCCTACATCTTTTTAACTTATTAATCCTCATATCCCTTATGCTATAATTACATTTTAAGAAATCTAAGTCCAGTGAATATACTAAAAACCATTGAATTGTACCCTTTAAATCAGTGGGTTGAATGATATGTGGATATCTCAATAAAGCTGTTAGAAATATAAGTTCAAGAAAGAAAGACAGATGTGTTTTATTAAATGCTAAATTTGGTGGGGACTTTCGTGGCAGTCCAGTGGTGAAGACTCCACGCCTCCAATGCAGGGGATGCAGGTTTGATGCCTGGTCGGGGAACTAAGATCCCACATGCTGCGCGGTGCAGGCCCTGCACCCCCCCCCAAAAAGCTAAATTTGGTATTTTATAAAATAACTACTATATTTTGACAGGCACATTATCTCATAATATAATTCTTTCAACAATACCTTGTTCCTTTGAGTCCTACAAGCATTAGGGAACAGGTGCAAGTGGAGGAGCAAGGATTTGAACCCAGGTCTGCTCGGGATGCCCATGTTCATGTCATGCTCATTCCACCATGCCACCCCACCTCCCTGCCACCTTGCTGTGTGCAAGGCTTTGTGATTGGTGCCCAGCTGAAATCAGTGGAGGAGGTCTGCCAGGCAGGCAGAGCTGGAGGACCACATGGGTCCTGAGAGGAGTAACAGGTGACATGATAATTGAGAGAGATTCAGTGTTAGAAAGACCTAGAAGGTAGCAAAAGGTAGGTGTCCCATACGTGGAGCAAATATGATTATTGGCAGTGGTGAAAGTTGGGGTGGGGGAATGGGAGAAACAGTGGGAGTGACCTAGACAGTGTGGGCAGTGTGGGACAGACAGGACAAGTGACAGCAAGCTCCCAGCTCGGTCTGCCTTTCAGGGGTGTTACCTGGAGAAAATAGACGTAAGAGACCAGGGTTCTGGTCAGGTTATGGAGGCAGGAGCTAAAGCCTGAGGAATCAAGAACTCAGGCTCTACAACAGGGAATTAGAACAGGGACTCGAAGCCTGGTTGAAGGCAAAAGCCCAGAGGCCAGAACCAGGGCATTTGATCGGAGCAGGACAAGTCACAGGATATCCTAACTTTGTCCCCTGAACTACTGAAACAGGGCTCCTTAAAGCCTTCAGCTAGAGACAGGATTGGGCCCTGAATCTGGGGGAAGGCCAAAGCTATAGATGAATGTCAAGTGGCACAGTGATGGGGACTGATAGCTCCTTAGAAGAGACCAGTGCCTATCGCGTTGTGTTTTGCTTTGTTTCCTGCAACATGCATGACCAATGACAGCTGTAGGTACACGTACCCCTTTAAAAATATTCAGGGTTAGACGCAATTATGGGTGTGCCATCTATAATGCCAGCTGCTTCCTACTACACAAAAAAGCATTTCAGGAAGTGACTAGGAGAGAACACTGTTTCGGAATAACTATGAATCTGTTCTATTCAGTTTTATCATCAGCAAAAATTACTTGTATGCATGTCTGATTTTGGCAGGCCAGTGTGATGGGATCCCCCTGGGTGGGCATCCCCATGTGGACCCCGCCTGGTGTGGCCTCTCTCTCGGTGCCAGCTCACTCACTCAGCCAAGGCTTCTTGGGTTTCACGTAACAGATACAGTTCAAGGTTTGCCTGAGCTAAAACAGAGAGTGGACTGGACATGGGCCAGAGCCGGAAGGGCAGCTGGGCCTCAAGGGGGTTAGAACAAAGCCCTGAGAGGCCCATGGGAACGCAGACAGCTATTCTCTTGCCACCTCCCCTTTTCTCCCAGGGGCGACCTGGTTTCTCATCTCTACTTCTCCCTGACGCTTTTAGTCATCTTTTGCTACATTCCAGTTTTTTCTGCCTCCCAGAGTACATCGTGAAAATGGCCATGCCAGCCCCTTATTGTATGCTGTCCTAGATCTAGGCCAATAGTGACTGACCAGAAGGGTTGTGTCCGCATTCCAGACGTCCTGCAGACAGAATCTCAGCTTGGGTCAGGAGTGTCTCCTCCAATCAGCCGTAGGCACTTGGGGTGGTAGTGACTCCTGGGGCCCACCCCTGTGGAAGTGGATGCACAGAAGCTCTTTGAAAAGGAGGCACAGACTGAACTAAGACCCCCTAAGGTGCCTACTCCCTCCAAACTGTTGTCAAGGCAGCCAGTGGCTCTAAGTCCTCCCGTTCAGGCTGCCTTCAAACACTGAACAGTACCTAAACATAGTTTGTTAAGTGAAAAGGCCTTCATCATGAACTTCATTGATGATGAATGTCTGCAACAAAAACTTTTATTTTCAAATCTAGGGACCACACATTAAGGGGAGAAACCAGTTTAAACAAAAGGCCCACCAAGGACATTGGAAATGAGCCTGTTTACAAGGATCTACATCGCCTAACAATATATTTTACAACCAACAAAATTACTGAGGCATATGTACAAGAAGTTAATTTGCAAAGTGCCTTTTTAAACAGCCCTCAAATTATGTCTGAATGAAAGCTATCTTATTCATTCTTCTCTAGGTATCCAAAGAATAAAACCTGAAGTCAAAGACTAGAAGCAGAAAATCTGGAGGTTCTGACTTACATGGGCTCCTGCTTCAGATTAATAAGGTAACATTAATGGAACCATGGGGCAGGTTACTAAATCTGAAGGCTGTACTCTTAGGCTCCGAGAGCAACCGAGACTCCTTCCCTTATAATCTCTAACGATGATGAGGAGGAGGAGGAGGAGGAGGATGGTATTATCTGAGCGCTGATTTTGTGCCAGGCACTGTGCTAAACACTTTGCATAGATTATCACATTTCATCTTTATAATTTCTCTATGAGATAGATTAGGGGTCCCCAACCCTGTCAGGAACCGGGCCTCACAGCAGGAGGTGAGCGGTGGGGCTGAGCGAGTGAAGCTTCATCTGTATTTACAGCCGCTCCCCATCGCTCGCATTACCGCCTGAGCTCCGCCTCCTGTCAGATCAGCGGTGGCATTAGATTCTCATAGGAGCGCGAACCCTACTGTGAACTGCGCATGTGAGGGATCTAGGCTTCGGGCTCCTTATGAGAATCTAATGCCGCTGCTGATCTGACAGGAGGCGGAGCTGAGGCGGTGATGCTAGCGCGGGGGAGTGGCTGCAAATACAGATTATCATTAGCAGACAGGTTTGACTGTGCAGAGACCATAATAAATCAACTGCTTGTAGACTCATATCAAAACCCTATCAGTGAGTGGCAAGTGAAAACACGCTCAGGGCTCCCACTGATTCTGCATTGTGGTGAGTTGTATAATTACTTCATTATATACTACAATGTAATAATAATAGAAATAAAGTACACAATAAATGGAATGTGGTTGAATCATCCCGAAACCTTTCCCCCACCCTCCGCTCCACATCCCACTCTGTGGAAAAATTGTCTTCCACGAAACCGGTCCCTGGTGCCAAAAAGGTTGGGGACCGCTGGGATAGACAGTATTATTTTCCCCACTTTACAGATGAAGAAACTAAGGCACCAAGCTAGTTAAGGTCCCACAAATGGTAATTTGCAGAACAAGCATATAAGCCCAAGTCTGGCTGAAGCTGAAGATCTTAACCTATATAAAATACTTAGATCATCCAACAAGAAATTTTTATAAAAAATTGAAAATGAAGCTCCCTAATGGACAGTGGGAGTTCCTATCATTTTTTATCTCATGAGAAGTTTTCATTTTCAATGCATCTGAACAAGTTCTTGGGGGTTTTGTTTTTGTTTTTGTCTCCTACAAGGAAGGCACTAATGTCAAGGGTAATGCAAAAATGATTACGACCCTCTTGGGTTTCTCAAGGAGCTCAAGGTCATCTAATCCTTAACAAGAGGCGGTACAAAATAGTTATAACGCTGAATATGGTGTCTCATTCCAGTAACATCCTAGCTCTAGGAGATGAAGGGAAGGAATGATCATGTCTACTAAGTATATAAAAGTTACGATTTGCTGCTGTTAGCTGAATCATGTCAGGGAACAGAAATCCCCTGTTAGCCAAAGTAATCAACAATTCTCAGCAGGACCAGTACAACTTCTGGTTAATCATGTACCCGTGTCTTTAAGTGAACTGTGGGTTGTGATCCTTATGAATAAGACACAAGACTAAAGGAAGAAATGGATCCTAGACAGGACTGATCCTTGTGGCCTGTTCTCAGTAAACACTGTCCCTGAAGAAAACACCACTGCTGTGAGCTGTCAGCCAGCAAACCGAGGCAGGGACAACAGGGAGAGAGGCAGGGGAGATCTTTGGAAAGAACTCTCCCCTCAACGTGACACTTTCAATCTCAAGGATCTTTCCAGAACAGTCCCAGGAATAAATGGGTACACCTGTTCTTTGTACTTTGATTGCAGAAACCAGTCCATCGTCTGCCGCCAGCTGGACCCAGTGGATCTCAGTGCTGCCTGCTGCCAGAAATCTGAACCATGCACCGATTGCTTGCTCTGTGCTCCACTTCCGCAACCAAACCCTGCTTTCTGTTCAGGTAAGGCGAGCCCAGCTGCGTTCTTCTGCACCCCTGAAGTCTGCAGTGGTCTGTGATCAGGACGTAAAGTCTTATCGATGGCAGTGGAAAGCAGGATGCGCTCCAGATTTTGGATAAAATAGCTCCAGTGCTCCTTTTCATTTATATATGACTTTGCATGACAAAGCCCATCACATTCGTCATTAATTAAACCCGCCGCTTGGTGCCCTCTGAGGCAGGGCTGAAATAGTTTGCTCATTTTACAGCTGACAAAACAGATAGCAAGGCTTAGGGGTTTGCTGAAGTGAAGTGGTGTTCAACCGAGGAAGGCTGCCCCAATTCCCTTTCTAGTTCATTCTTTTTTGGCCTGGAAGAGGCCTTCAAAGTGCCCAGCTTTTAACTCCAAACAGCTTAAGGAAGTCAGCTGGGAAGAGTTGCTTGGCAGGGGAACGGCAGCTGTCACAACCAGAGCACAGTGTGGGGCTTGAATTCTTTGAAAACAGCCAAGTCATATTTCTCTGGCTCTCAGTGGATGTTAAACACACATGCACATAAGGTTTCTCCTGCCAGGCCAGAGAGCAGGCCAGGAAATGTGGGCAGTTGTAGCAGTGTCACATTTGACCTGGCGGAAAGCCGCCTACCCACTACCCACACTTCACCCGTCTCTTACCAGATCCTTTATATTAAAATTTTAAATGAACTCAGAATTGAACCCATTCCAAGAGCAGGCCTAGTCCCATATTTGTGGCACGTGGGGAATAGGAAAAATGGTGGCCCACATATCATGTGTGTAAATATAAAACAATTATAGCTGAAGCTAACAAGTTAGCCTTGACAGGCCAGTTAGCCTTTCCTACCTTGATAGATATATATTTATAATGACCTATAAAATCAGTTTGATTGATGCAAAACTCCTCAGAGCCCCACACCAGAATGTGGTGGTTCCAGGAAAGCACTTCTGGCCTGATGTCATTTCCCACTCGCAGGCCTGGCCCATATCATAAAGGGCCTTATATACACACGACAGTGATCCCACCCCACATACGTCCAAGCTCCTGCCACATCGGCACCCCCTCACAGCCACCGCTTTGGGCCTGTGGTACCACACCAATGGCACGGTCTCCCTTTGGAAGGGTAGATCAGGAAAAGAGGTTCATACCAGTCCTGGAAGCAGGGACTTTGGCAGGGAATTCTGGACCTAAAAGCAGAGCAAGGATCTGAGTGAATAAATCACTTGGCCTGTGGATTCCTCACCCAGTGAAGAGGAATGACCAGAAGAGAGCAACACTGGAGCTCTCTAAAGAGTGGGCCCCAGGGAGGGGCCTCTTGCCAAGACCTAAGAGCAAATGCTATCTGGCCAAATAATAAATCAGCCAAAAGTGTGAGTTAATACTGGAGACGGCATAAATCTGGATACCATAAATAATTTCACTTCAGCTACAAGGCACAGAGGCATGAGCGATTTCAAGTGTTATGTCTGCTGCCTCCCACAAATAACTTACTCTGGGCAGTAGGCGTGGTCTCCAGTAGGTGTAAAGGCCAGAAACCAAATGAATAAGCTCTGTAATTAAATATTTTACTCAAGAGGCTGAGCTCCCATAAAAAAAGCAGACACCAAAGCTCTAGGTGGTGACCCTAGGTTGGGTACCCCTACTATTGCCTCCCCAAAATGGACCAAGTGGGTAGAAGGAGAGATTCCCCGGGCCCCTGGGCGTGTGCTGCATTGGTCTTTGTGGAGAGGTCCTTGGGTCAGCTGAGGTTTCGAGGGGCCGTGGGATAAAACAGACCCCTCTGTCCACATCGTTTCCCTTAGAGTCAGAGCCATGATCCCAGTCCTGGGGCTTGAAATGCAAAGAGGTTAACATTACAAGCTCCCGTATTAACTCATAGATCAACTTTGTTTAAATTAATGATTTACAACATTTAATTTTAAGGGAACCATGTCCACATCTAAAAAGTATTTTTATCATCAAATTCTCAAGGCAAAAGATGTAAATAAGGAAACGTGTAAGATGTATATTTTGATGCTAATTTGTGGCTGTGCTGTATGTCAATGGTAACAGCATTGAATTCTGGATTCTTTTTTTTAATTTACTTTTGGCTGTGTTGGGTTTTCGTTTCTGTGCGCGGGCTTTCTCTAGTTGCGGCGAGCGAGGGCTACTCTTCATCGCGGTGCGCAGGCTTCTCATTGTCGTGGCTTCTCTTGTTGCGGAGCACAGGCTCTAGACGCGCAGGCTCAGTAGTTGTGCCTCACGGGCTTAGTTGCTCCGCAGCATGTGGGATCTTTCCAGACCAGGGTTCGAACCCATGTTCCCTGCATTGGCAGGCAGATTCTTAACCACTGTGCCACCAGGGAAACCCTGGATTCTTGATTCAAAGGCTTTAGTCCAACTTTCTCTGACAGCACTATTCCTAATATATGAAGGACATATTTCCTTAATTATCTTTCGATGGTGGTTATATAAATTAATACATTAATTTTTCTTTTAAAATGGAGATAAAAATAGAGCCCAAATCAGAATAAAAGAGTCAATTCACACCATCACATAGTGGTCACATCTATGGAGTGGACAGACAGATCCTCTTCCTGCCCCTACAGCCTTCTCCCCCACAGATCCACTATCTGTTCAGACAGACCCATTCTGTAGAGCCAGGGACAATCTGTGTGCCTATACTGACCCCATTTCTGGTTGTCACTTGATAACATGGCCCATCTATTTTTGTGTTGCCACCCACACAAGTATCCAACTTCCTGAAGGCATGCCCTCAGCCTCCCCACCACAGTTCAAGTTTCCACATTATCTGATCCATCCTCCTCGCCCATCCAGTTCAGGTGAATTGTATGTCCAAAGAAGGTGATGTAGTGCTGTCAATAAGACCTTGCTGGGATGGTACAGTCCTGTCATTGAATGAGAAGAATGACTCTCAGACAATGCTGATGGCTGATAGTAATACCTGATGTCACTGATATCGAGGAATGTAACCTTTCATTTATCTAGAATAGTTAGGGAACAGGGAGTTCTAATATACTGGATAATCGCTTAACTATAGACTACCAGTTTTGAAAGAAAAATAAACTAATTTGGAAAGAACTATAAATAACACAACAGCACATCCCTGGCAGATCATAATTTTACCTGGCATTGTAATTATTTACGAGTGTGCTCCACCTCCCCTGCAAGGCCATCAGCTTCTCTCCTTTTTTTTGGCCCCGCTGTGTGGCATGTGGGATCTTAGTTCCCCAACCAGGGATCGAACCTGCACCCCCTGCATTGAGTGCAGAGTCTTAACCACTGGACCACCAGGGAAGTCCCACCACCGGCTTTTTTTTTTTTTTTTTAACCATCCTTATTGGAGTATAATTGCTTTACAATGTTGTGTTAGTTTCTGCTGTATAACAAAGTGAATCAGGTACATGCATACATATATCCCCATACCCCCTCCCTCTTGCACTCCCCTCCCACCCTCCCTATCCCACCCCTCTAGGTGATCACAAAGCACCGACTAGCTATCTATTTTACATTTGGTAGTGTATATATATCAATGCTACTCTCTCCGTCCCGGCTTACCCTTCCCCCTCCCGGTGTCCTCAAGTTCATTCTCTACATCTGTGTCTTTATTCCTGTCCTGCCCATAGGTTCATCAGAACCTTTTTTTTTTTAGATTCCATATATATGTGTTAGCATACGGTATTTGTTTCTCTCTTTCTGACTTACTTCACTTTGTATGACAGACTCTAGGTCTGTCCACCTCACTACAAATAACTCAATTTCATTTCTTTTTATGGCTGAGTAATATTCCATTGTATATACGTGCCACATCTTCTTTATCCATTCATCTGTCGACCACCATTGGCTTCTGAAGAGATGGTCTGGATCAGTTTCATCTTTATTACCCTTATAGTACCTGGAGAGTTGCTTTATATATTGTAGGCACTAAAAAATTTTTTTATTAAATGAAAATATAGTTGACCCTTGAACAATGTGGGGGCTTGGGGTGCCTACCCCACACGGTCAGAAATCTGCATATAACTTTTCACTCCCCCGAAACATACTGCTAAAAGCCTACTGTTGACTGGAAGCCTTACTGATGACATAAATAGTCCATTAATATATATTTTGTATGCTATATGTAATGTATACTTTATTCTTATAATGAAGTAAGCTACAGAAAATTTTATTAAGAAAATCATAAAGTAGAAAAAAATTTACAGTACTCTACTATACTTATTGATACTGTAAGTTTATGTTGTCTGTTTACAAGATGAATCTTCTGTCAGTATCTACATCAATATTGTCTTATATGACACAAAACACTGTAGATGTTATCCAAATAACTAACACTATTACCCAAAAACTGGGTTCACCTCTTGGTGGGTGTTGAGCCAAAAGACACAACCAAGCCAAAGAGCAGGAGAAGGAAGGACTTAAGCAAGTAAGGAGCACACTGGGGATCTTTCCCAAAGAAGTGTCTCCACTTAAGCTAAAGGTACATGCATATTTATGTAGGGGCTTGAGCAGAGGAGAATTCAGCATAGAATTGGGCAAAGGTTGACAGAGTCCAAGCTTTAGTTGATTGAAGTCACAAGGGTCAGAAAAGGTCAACAGCATCATCCTTTACATTCTGGTTGATCTGGTGATTGAGTGCTTCAGGCTCATCTTTACCACTGAAATAGAACTGGAAGCCTTTACAGCTGATTTGCTATCTTTGCTATTGTTACTTCTCTTGCCTGGTAACAGTCATTTGTTCCTGCTTCTTTTGTTCCCTTAAGATTATTAATTACTGAGATCTGTTCGAGGACAAGCACTGTGGCCAGGCTTAGATCACAAAATGACTTAGGCCAAAAGTGGCTTCTCTTTGTCAAGAAAGCCATGCCTGGTTCTCTTTCTCTGGGGACCCTCTACCCAATCTGCTTACAAAATCCCCCCTTGAGATATTTCACTCTTCAGTCCTGAGGGGTACTGGACTGAAGGTAAGTCTTCTGTAATTGCTTCCTGCTGAGAATGGATGTTTTAGTCTTCCTAGTTAGAGGAGTGAAAATCTCTTGCTGCTAGAGCTAGGTAAGTTTTGGGGTCCACCAAAGTAGTGTCTGAACCTTGCTTGAATAGCATTATTCTAGCAGGTGTACAAGAGGCACAGTGGGAGAGACAGTTAACAGCAACTTTGCAACATCATTAGTACAGACTTGAGCCAAGAGCCCCCTAAACCCAACCATTTTTCTAATATTTTCCCTAAACTGGGAAGGGGATCATTCAGAGAGGAGATTTGGTTTTTCATGTGCATCATAAGTTGAGTTATATTAGAAGACTCATCAGGTCTTAAAAACAGCATTTGGTATATATTATAGCATAAGTTCCTCCTTGAGAGGCTGTTAAAATATCAAGGGCCATGCAGTTTTGTAGGACCGCTTTTTCATCATAGAAACTTTTTTTTTTTTTTTTTTTGTGGTATGCAGGCCTGTCACTGTTGTGGCCTCTCCCGCTGCAGAGCACAGGCTCCGGACGCGCAGGCTCAGCGGCCATGGCTCACGGGCCCAGCCGCTCTGCGGCATGTGGGATCTTCCCGGACCGGGGCACGAACCCGCGTCCCCTGCATCGGCAGGCGGACTCTCAACCACTGCGCCACCAGGGAAGCCCCATAGAAACTTCTGAGTTCATTAGACTGACAGCCTGATTGCTGTTGTTAAGGCTTGCTGGGTAAATTTTGTTAAAGCCTCTATGTGAGTGATGATGACATCCTCTCTGTTTGATTTCTTTCTTCTTCTTCTTTTTTTTTTTTTTGGCCACACCATGCAGCTTGCAGGATCTTAGTTCGCTGACCAGGGATTGAACCCCAGGCCCACTGCAGTGAAAGCTGAAAGCACCAAGTCCGAACCACTGGACCACTGGGGAATTCCCCTCTATGTCTGATTTCTAAAAGCATTCCTCTCCTCAATGGCCAAAGCAGATGTACAATGCATGTTCTACAGGCCACAAAACAGGCCATTCTGGTCAGTAAAGTTTAAGTTAAACCATGTATAAGCCAGCATGACTTCCCCATATCTCAATATGAAGATTTTTTTTCATCATTTCCCCTCTTGATTGAAAGTCTTTCAACAGACAAAAATATTTGTCCCTTGATGCCAGGGTGGTTGATGCCTGCCCTGGGTTCATCATGTCCCTTGGTGCTAAGCCTCCTTTTTGTTAATATATAGATATTCTTCTAGTTATCCACACTGGGAGAAGTTAATCAATATTGTGAACAGGCTCAGAGGTATGTTAATGGGGAAACATTTTGTAGGTTATATATACATTTATCCATTATACCAGATTGTAACACAAACATTGTACATGTGCTTATGGCAGTAGACTTAAAGCAAGCAGTGATACATGTCATGAGTAGTTACACTCTGTGATAACTTCACTAGATAATTTTCTTTTCCTCCTGAACATCAGGGCAAACATATGGCTAACACAATAACATTCAATTTTAATAGGGCCTTGACATGGGGCATCTGATCTTCTTCTAAAGATACATTGTTGTGATAAGCTTCAGAAACAAACTTAGAGTGTCTTTTTAGCAATTCATTTAAAATTTACAATTATGTAATGTAACAATAAGTAGCTATCTGGGAGGTGAGTCTCAGGCAGTAAATACAGACCTCAATTAACAAAACTTGATTTTAGTATCCACTGAAACATAATTTTTCTCTAAAATTACCCTCATTTTTAGCAAATATAGCCAAATTAAGACTAATTTGTTTGCAAAATAAGTCTGATTAATTGATTACTTAGGCTCTTCTAAGTTGGCTCGGCTGGAGCTTTTCATAAGGAATCTCAATTGAACTTTTGAAAGGTCTCTTAAAGCCAGGAAAGCCATGCCATGGGCCTGTCACAGATTTCACATGAAATATCTATAGATTTGAGTGAATTCCGCCCTTTTCAAGGTCCCCCAAGTACCTTGAGGTTCCTGTACCTTTTAGGTGGTGGCCTTCTTTATTTACCTGATAATGCTGCTGGGAGCTTAAGAATTTCTAAATTTTGGAGGGGTCAGGTAGAAAGAAAAAGACAAATGTTCCTGTTTTACTTCCAAAGGTATAATTTACCAAATTGCTGTTAGTCATAATTAGCTTGAACAGAAGGGTTTCTTTATATCTGGAAAACACAGATTAAAGCCAGTAACATTTTAGACAAAAACAATAAAAATTATAACCATATTCATTAGTTCACTCAATAGCTAATCCTTTTTGTTAACAGTTTTATGAAGCCATCAGGTTTTCATTAAGATTCTTTAATTTCTTACCCAGTTCAGTGGTATGATCAGAAATTTATCAGAGACCTGTACTTATCAAAACATCCTTCCTAAGAATCTTCTTGAAGATGAAGCACTTTTGCAAAACATCAGAGTAGAACAATAACTGTCTGTAAATGACAAGACTTAAAAAGGCGTGACTGGGCTTCCCTGGTGGCGCAGTGGTTGAGAGTCCGCCTGCTGATGCAGGGGACACGGGTTCGTGCCCCGGTCCGGGAAGATCCCACATGCCGCTGAGCGGCTGGGCCCGTGAGCCATGGCCGCTGAGCCTGCGCGTCCGGAGCCTGTGCTCTGCAACAGGAGAGGCCACAACAGTGAGAGGCCTGCATACCGCAAAAAAAAAAAAAAAAAAAAAAAAGGTGTGATTAACACCTGATTACATTGTAATTGACAAAGAATGTTGGTTACTGCTGTGACATACAGCATTTTAAGATAATACCTAGAATTATGACAGATAACATTATATACCAGGACATATCCAAATTTTATATAATTTCTAGAGTGTCTATATTAATAATATATTAATAACATTTATCCCTACAGTATAACCTGAGAAAGCTTGTCACTCATTTGACAATGCTTCCCATGTAATTTAACATACCAAATAATCCTAGTTAATTTAATCTCTCTCTCTGAGGTGCTTCAGGGGTCCTCTGAAGCATCATAGTTAGCTGGAGGTCAAAAGAACTTCAGTTAGAATTTGATATTTGGGGGACTTCCCTGGTGGTCCACTGGTTAAGACTTTGCACTTCCACTGCAGGGGGCACAGGTTCAGTCCCTGGTTGGGGAACTAAGATCTCACAAACTGTGTGGCATGGCCAAAAATTTTTTTGAAAACAATATGATATTTGGGAATTTTGTCAAAAATATCAAAAGGGGGGGTGGAGTCAAGATGGAATACTAGGAGGATGCAGAATTCGCGTCTCCTCACAACTAGGGCACCTACCAGGCACCGGTGGGGGACCACAGACACCTAAGGGGACAGGAGGAACCCCCAGCGACCGGGTAGTACATGGGGCGTGAGGGGAGTGAAGGTGGGGGGAGAAGTGGAGGTGGGATGGGACTGGTGCCCCTGAGGGGTGGCTGGGGGAGGGGAAGGGATCCCACGCCCAAAGGGGAAAATTGGGGGACCACTGGGAGGGCAGAGGATCAAAAGGGAACGTGGCCACACTTCCCCTGACCACTTGGGCCCCCAGGAGCCTGCTGAGAGCTGGGGCCTGATCCTCTGCCCACCGTCCTCTGCCCACCGAGGCCCCCTCCTGCTGCGGGTCCCTGAGTGAGTGGGAGGGAGGGAAGGGGGAACAAAAGTAAAGGCCGGACCTCCCAGACCGGCATCCCTGAGGGGCAGCTGGGGGAGGGAAGGAATTCCTACAGCCAGCGGGACCTACCCACGGTTAGGGGTCCAGTGGCGACGGGGGAGACCCTGGGTGAGATGATGGGTGAGGGGTGCAAAGGACTGGAAGGGAACGTAGCCAGTGCTTTCCCTGTACACTTAGGCATCTCACCACCTGCTCCTGGGCCGAATGCTCTGCCCTCGGAGCCTCCCTCCTGCTGCACAGAGTCCAGGCCCCGCCCCTACACCCCCACCCAGGGCCCCATCTCTACACTCGGAGACATATGCGCACTCCAACTGCGCTAAGCGTGAAACCCACCCACACACCCTCACTCAGGGCCCTACCGCCAAACTCTGGAACCCCACACTCCAAAGGCCCTCCTTTCCACGTGCTGCCTCTCCCATTCTGCGCAGGTCCTAAGCAGAGGCCCTGCCTCACATTCAAACGTCACCCCGCCACCTGCCTAAGTCCCGCCTCACCCTAAACCCCGCCCCTGCCTAAGTTCCAACCCCCCCCCCTCCCGCGCCTAAACTCCACCCCCATAGCCAAGGCTTTTTTTTTCTTTTCTTTTTTTTCCTTTTTTAGATTGGGCTTTGTTTTACCTTGTTGATTCATTATTGTTGATTTTTTTATATTTTTATTTTTCCTAATCTTTTATTTTTCTGATTTTATTTTATTCTTTATACTTTATTAGTGATCCCTCCTTTTGGTTTGTTCTTCCCCCTCCCCCCTTTTTTGTGTTCTTTTTTCTGTTGTGGTTTTATTTTACCTTGTTGCAGTTGTTTCAATTATAGTTTTATTTTTCCTAATTATTTATTATCTTTCTAATATTTTGTTTTTTATTCTTTGATCTTGTACTGCTCCTTTTTTTCTTTTTTTTAAACCGTGCCATGAAGCTTGTGGGATCTTGGTTCCCAAGCCTGAGGTCAGGATTGTCTGACAACCCCTTAGAGTCCAAGCTAACCTGGCCAGACTGTCACCCAAAAACTGAGTTTGCCTCTTGGAGGGTGTCAGGTCAAAACACACAACAAAACCAAAGACCAGGAGAAGGAAGGATTTATTACTTGGAGCAAGGAGAACACTGAGGTTCTTTCCCAAAGCAGTATCTTCCTGAACAGCAAAATTAGGGAATTTTTAAGCTAAGCATACGTGCATATTCATGAATGGGCTTAGGTGGTAGGTAGAGTCCAAGCTTTAGATGATTGAAGTCATGAGGGTCAGAAAAAGTCAACCCTATCATCCTTTAGATTCCAGTTGATCTGGTGGTTGAACACCTAAGGGGAGGATTTAAATTTTGCAAAATAGCTCAAGATGGTGCTTCAGGCTGGCCTTTACCATTGAAATAGAGCTGGGAGTCTTTACAATTTGTTATCTTTGCTATTGTTACTTCTTTTGCCTAAATTTGTCCTTTTGTTCTCTTAAGATCATTATTACTGAGACCTGTTCAAGGACAAGTACTGTTGCCAGGCTCAGATAACAAAATGGCTTAGGCCAAAAATGGCTTCTCTTATGTCAAGAAAGCCATGCCTGGTTCTCTTTCAACAGGGATCCCCTACCCTATCTGCTTACTGGACAAGATTAACTGCACAGTTCTTGAGTCATTCCTCCTCCCCTGTTGAGATGGGGACAGAAGCTGATTTGTTGGGTGAATGCCACTCACTTCTTCAAAGGGACACTCCGGATCAAGATGTCTGGAGTAGCCTCTGAGTCTGATAAGTGAGCTGAGGTGCATGGACCTGACAACTCAGGCACCAAGAGGGATTCTCCTATGCCCTTGCCTGCAGGACCCCAGCAACATAGAGCTGGGAGAACCCAAAGGGGCTAGGCGAGATGTCCCTGCGTGGTCACCAAAATTTTTACCAAAAAACTGTGTTGACCTCTTGGTGGGGGTCAATCCAACAGATATAGCCAAGCCAAAGATCAGGAGAAGGAAGGATTTGTTAACTTGCAGCAAGTAAGGAGAACACTGGGGATCTTTCCCAAAGCAGTGTCTCCCTGAACAGCAAAATTGGCAAAGTTTTTGTTGTTGTTGTTGTTTGTTTGTTTGTTTTAATATTTATTTATTTTGGCTGTATCGGGTCTTAGTTGCAGCATGCGGGATCTTTGCTGTGGCATGCAAGATCTTTCGTTGCAGCATGCAGGCTCCTCGTTGAGGCACGTGGGCTTCTCTCTGGCTCTAGAGCATGTAGGCTTAGTTGCCCTGCAGCATACGGGAATCTTAGTTCCCTGACCAAGGATCAAACCTGCATCCCCTGCATTGGAAGGCAGATTCTTAACCACTGGACCACCAGGAAAGTCCCCAAATTGGTGACGTTTTAAGCTGAGGGTACATGCATATTCATTCATGAAGGGGCTTGAGCAGAGAATTCAGCATACACTTGGGGATTGACAGAGTCCAAGCTTTAGTTGATTGAAGTCACCAGGGTCAGAAAAGGTCAACAGCATCATCCCTTAGGTTTCAGTTGATCTGGTGGTTGAGTGCTCCAGGGAGGTTTAAATTCTACAAAACAGCCCAAGAAAGTGCTTCAGGCTAATCTTTACCATTGAAGCAGAACTGGGAGTCTTTACCACTGATATATTACCTTTGCTATTGTTACTTCTCTTGCCTGATAACAGTCATTTGCTCCTGCATTCTTTGGTTCCCTTAAGGTCATTAATTACTGAGACCAGTTCAAGGACAAGCATTGTGTCCAGACTTAGATCACAAAATGGCTGAGGCCAAAAATGGCTTCTCTTATGTCAAGAGGAGCCATACTTGGCTGTCTTTCTCCGGGGAGCCCCTACCCTATCTGCTTACAACACTAGACATCAAAAATGAAAATATAATGTGAAAAAAATCCATATTTATTTACAGATAAAATGATTCATGCATTGATAACAAAGAAGGAGCAATATGATTGCTTCATGGTAGCCTAGTGTAATTGATACTATTGCTTCACTGTAACTTAGCATATACCCACATGAATGGTTATACCATTTTTATGGCATACAGTATTACAGTCATATTCACACTACAGTATTAGAAACATTGTTATTCTTTTTTTTAAACCACATACCCGTGATGATAGGCAGATATGCAGTTTCTCCAGTTACAAGAGAGAGACAGAGAGAGAGGGAGGGAGAGAGAGGCATAGTATATGGTCATGTAATTCTTTGAAAGCAAATTTATGAAAGCATAGTATATGGTCATGTAATTCTTTGAAAGCAAATTTATGAAACAGTAAGAAAACTAAAATTAATTTCATATTAAATATCACTCACCTCATGCTTACGTAAGGATAGGCTATCTACTTCAAGTCTTGCACAGGATGTTCTATGTGTATATTTTTGGATATTTATTGAAAAAAAATCTGCGTGTTAAGTGGACCCATGCAGTTCAAGCCCATGTTGTTCAAGGGTCAACTGTACAGAACACATACTATAATTTACCAACATGACTTAATCCTTCTTTGATAACTCAGAAGGCCCTCCAGGATCACACATTTCTTCGGGCTTATTATTATGTGTTTTATCTCTGGGGATGTTTAATATAGGCCAAGTGATGAAAGCAGAATTCTGTAATGACTGGAAGACAGAACTTGATGTCCACTGACTCATTCCAATTCTAAGTCTATGTGCATTGTCTTAAAGTCAAATATAGAAGTGATCCCATTTATTACTACCTAAAAGAAACACCACATCACAGTGCAATTGTTTATGAAAATAGGTTACAAATAAGGAGTGTTAACCAGCTTCTGATTATAAACCTTAACCAGGGCAAGGAATGTATCTTAGAGATTTTTGAAAAGGTAGGCTATCATTAATTAGTACCATTAATATGTTATTACCAGCGGCCTCCCCCGCCCCCGTCGGCCGGGGTGCTCTAGATGCTGCACGGAGACCCCCTGCGCCCCTGCGAACATGGCGCTGGAGCGTGCGGGCCGCGGTCTGCAGCCTGCGCGCCATCTCTGCGCCCAACGCGCCCTGCTCGCAGCTGCCTTGGGTACTGCGGGCGGGCGCCCTCGGGGCACTGCGCCCCGGCCACAATCTGCTGTTGGTGCGTAAATTCACAAACACGAATGGGTAACAACAGAAAACAGTGTTGGAATAGTGCGAATCAGCAATTTTGCACAGGAAGCTTTGGGAGATGTTGTTTACTGTAGTCTGCCTGAAGTTGGGACAAAATTGAACAAATGAGGAATTTGGTACTTTGGAAATTGTGAAAGCTGCTAGTGAACTCTATTCTCTTATCAGGAGAAGTAACTAAAATTAATGAAACTCTAGCAGAAAATCCAGGACTTGTCAACAGATCTTGTTATGAAGATGGTTGGCTGATCAAGATGACACACAGAAAGCAGAAACTAACACACCATTGTAAAGCAATTATACTCCAATAAAGATGTAAAAAAAAAAAAAAGATGACACACAGTAACCCTTCAGAACTAGATGAACTAATGAGTGAAGAAGCATATGAGAAATACATAAAATCTATTGAGGAGTGAAAATGGAACCTCTAAATATACTAGTTTGAAACAAACAAAAATATGTTATTACCATTATTTTATTAAAGCTTAATCATCAGATTATAATCTACTAATTAATGCAAACGTATTTATCATTATGTGCCTGATATATGCCAAACCCTGTGTTAGTCATTAGGGATACAATGTAAATATAATTCATGCCCTCCAGAAATTTAAGTAATTCACCTTTAAAACCATTTTATTGTGCAGATCATTTTACAGAACTTTAGATGTCACTGTAAGAAATTAGCCTGGGCGTGATGGGACTGTCTAACACATCCTATAACTCACTCAAAATATAGAATAATAGAAAAGAAAGAACGCGAATGTTAGCTTAATTACTCAACATTCGCCTTTTTTTCTGAAAAACACAGCATCCAGAATGTTCCTTTAAGGATCTAGTCTTTTGCACTTTCAGAATTCTGGGTGAATTTGCTTCTGCACATAAAATGATTTTCATTTCAGTTAGTACAATACCTGTCAGTCCCCCAGGACTTGAGGGTAAAGCCCCAGGCGGGAAGGGAACAGCCATCACATTGCCCCCAGCCCTTGGCTGGCCTTTCTGTGGGTGTGATGGTGACAGAGGCAGCATGAGGGAGCCCTGCCCTGGGAGTTGGGAGAAACCAGGAGGCAGAGACAGGTGCTCTCAGTCCAGTGTGTCAGGCACTCTGCTAACGGATGCCGCCTTGCTTCTGGACAGCTTCTTGTAAACATGCTGACTCTCATCGTGACAGGAGGACTTTACAGCTTAGATCTTCATGTCTAAAACGAAGGGTTGAGGTTACATCAGAGTTTCCCAAATTAAATTCCACAAAACAGAGGTCCCATAAGACATTTCTTCAAAAAGCAGCCTGGGGCAGCAGTGTTGGAAAAGCTGCCAACCACACCCAGTGGTGGAGAGTCACAAGGCACAGCAGCATATGAAGGGTTTGGAGAAGCTGTACCTTCAAAACACTTTGATAGCAGCATTTCTCAAACGAGTTTGACCATGAAACCCTCTCTTCTAGTTTCACCTACTAACATCTGCTGATTCACTTAGTATTCTGAGGTACAAACGTTGGAAACATTAGAATAAACGATCTCTTAAACACGTTGATTTTATAGCATCTTAAAGCAGAAAATAGTCTTAGAAATCAGAGGGCCATGAGGTTAAGACCTCATAGCTAGTCAATGGCCGAACTAGGTCCCTTTCAGTTGCCAATTTTTCACATTCTATGTGCTAACAATCGCAGTGAATGAAATTTTACTGTGAGGAAGTTTAGAAAAAGCATCAGTAATTGAAATCTACAGATAACCTTAAAGCTCCAGGGTTTCCACTTTTGGTAAAACTCTGTTGTTTGAAGTTACTCCTGATGAAGCAAAACTAATGGTGTGTGTCCATAGGCTGGTGGAGATGCTACTGAGCAGAGAATTATCCACAATTCAAGAAGCAAATGAGAATGGGGGAAAGAGAAACAAATGGCACTGAGTCCAAAGCCAAGGTAATTAGCTCCTGGGTGACTAAGAGTAAATTATCTTTTTTTTGATACTGAGCTCAAGGAGATCCTTGGCTTTTTTTTTTTAAGTACTGAGTCATATATTCCTTTGGTGTCAGAACTAAGAAAAGAGAACCGATGCTTGCTACACTGACCTCAATGTCCTGTGCTCTGGTAGTGTCTCCTTAATGCCAACTCAAAAAAGCCTCACACATCACTTCACAATGGTCTTTGCCTCTACTTAAAAGGACAAAAGATAATTTTAGGCTTCAATTTATTTTCATGCCATTTGCTTGAAAAGAATTCTTTAAGTTGGTGGCTAAGTAAACAACAGTATTCTCCTAGCAGTGAATTGGCTGTCCCACAATCCCAACTGTAGTATAGCCCAACCCCAAAGTAATTAAAGAACCGAGCGATTTGCATTCTTTGTCTATAAAACTACTCTTGAGTAGCAGATGGCAAACACAAATGATTTGCTCTAGAGACATATGGAAACCTCTCTGTTTCGTAAAAGCCTCAATGAATATTAAACGCCGAGTGATGTCACTCACTGCAGAAATAAAATGTTGTGATAATCCCCCAAACAGGCCTAATTAGGCCAGACAGCTACTTGAGTTTCAGAAAGTAATAGGAGGGAAATTACTATGTGATTGGGATTTCATTAACAGTTCTTCTTAATCTGAATATTCATCCTGGCCCCAAAGAATTACCTATTCAGCCTTATTTCTTCAGCATTCTATTAGATTGTACCATAATTTATAATTGTAAATCTTAAAAATGAGTAATCAAAGAGATCTGCTTGATTTCATGTTAACTCTTCAGTTCTGCCTGAACAGCAAGAGCAAAAATTTCAAGAGAGATAGGGTGTTTTATCACAGGTTTGGGAGCATTCACCGTGCTCCCTGATAAACTCCGTTTTATAAGCCCTTGCTGCTGTTAAATTGGTGGTGGGAGTGAAATCTGTGTTTAAGGTTATTCAGGAAATGATTATCCATATTAAGCAGGAATTGAAGGCAGGAATCTGATTGAATATGGCTCGAAATACAAAGGAGAATTTCATTTTTCTCTTCATCCTGTAGATTGGCAATCCAGTAAGTTGTTGGCAACCCAGTAACTTGTTCTCGTCACAGAAAGGACTGAAACTTTGCACTCCTTGGAAAGAGAGAAGTACTGATAACTGAGTTATAGGGTGAACTGAATGCTTTTTAGAATAAGGAACTAGGTGTCTTGGGCTTCTTTCCAGCCCCACACTCTGCCTGGCCTCCAAGGCCTCCTAGGCCTGTTGATGAATCTCCTCAATTCACTAGGGTGTTTAGTTGGCCTTGGAGACCAAAGTCTGTAAGACCAGAACCCCTGAGGCAGATCTCAGGATATCTGTTAGGAGCTTGGGTTCAAGAGCCAAAGGATTTTATAGACAGAAATGGATTCTCTAGTCCAGCCTCTTTCATTTTACAAATGAGGAAACTGAGGCACAGAAGGGTTGTTGTCCTTCTTTTAGGTCACAAAGCTAGTTAGGGGCAGAGCTAGGAATGGAACCCAGGTCACCTGATGCTTTGTCCAATCTTCCTTCCATTAAAAAATCCCAGGACAGGCTTGTCAGGGCCTGATAGAGAATTTAGAAAGTTCAAGGCTATCAAAGTGTTTAACCTTACCTGGTTGCTGAAGTGGGGTAGAAAAGGGACCAGGTGTCTAAGTGCCTGTGTTAATTCTAGCTTTGGACCACCCATCGCCTCCTCAAGGAAACAGTATTTCTCTCTTGCCTCTTCTTTCCAGTTCAACATCAATCCATCTGTTTAAGAGAAAGACAAGTCAGAATTTTCCTGGATTCGGCCCCATGACCTCTCCAGAAATTTCAACATAACTGAACACGATATGAATATCTATATGCATTTGACACTGAAACAGGTTGTAGTTTTCATTGGTTGCTTCTACAGCGTTGTTGCCTCCTGTCTTCTCTATTTCTAACAGGATACTGTGATTTAGGGTGAGTTTGACCCCGTATTCAGCTCGAATGACTTAAGCCAGTTGGCTTACGCCATTCTCTTGGACCCTAGGATTGGTTCATGGAAGGGCAGTCAGGGCCCATGGAACTGAATTCTAGGGTATTTATTTGAACTCCTGAGAAAGAGGATTCTTTACATTCTGCTCTCTTTGAATCTAGGTGTCCCAGGAGTTTCAGCAAGACATTTTGCAACCACGTGAGGCCGGTCTGTTGAAATCAGTGTTACTTTGAGGAAGCATTGCTAAGAAACCAAGAGAGAGAAACCAGGTCCTGGGCATGTCATTTGAGCTGCTGGATCACTCAACTGTCGCTAGTTCTAGATCTGATTATTTTAGTATATGATTAAGTAAATATTTTTATTATTTAGCATTTAGTATTCTATTATTTACTGCCACACGTATCTCAATACCTCTTATGATGCTGATTGTGAGTTTCATAACATCTTGACTTTGCCATTGGATCAAAGTCCATTTTAAAGTTGGTTCCAAAAGGCTTTCTTTAATCACTCATTCTAACAAGAAACTCTACCCAAAGCACATAGTACTTACTGTGTATGTGCCTTATTTGACACAAAATCCTACATAGCGATGCCCAGGCTAATGAAAGGAATGAATTTCACTAACATATTTTATCGTCAAAAACTTTATTATTAGAGAGAGAAATAATACAAGTGTATTAGAATAGATTCCTTCCAATCCGCCCTATAGTAGAGTAAATTTCATGTAGCCATTTTTTGGTATTATCATGTCATTTTTATTTAATTTTTACATTCAGTGGAGATATGCAAAATATTTAACAATCAGTTTGGCATAAGCACTTGACCAATCAGATTGGATGTCTGACCAATCGGAATTAAAAGCCAACCAATCAGAACAGACACCTGACCCTTCAGAATAGATGAAGCGTGTGTCTGCCAGGTATCTGCCTCCCATTTATCATTGAACTTTTCTCTTGTGGGATCTCCCCTCAATTACCTGGGAAGCAAACTGAGGGCAGGGGCCACATGACAGATACCTTTGCATCCTCCAGGTAGGCCTTGCTGAGCTGGTTTCACAGTGTGAGCTTGTTTGAGTAGACATTATTCAGCCAATGATTGCTCAGGAAACATCAGTGGGTGCAAAGAGTACAGTGTGTCCCTCTCTGATGAAGATAATTGTAGAATTATCCCATTGGATTATCACTAAACAAATAGCATGGTTTGGGATGACAGACAGTTGATAAGAGAAATCGGTATTTTTGAGGAGTTATCATTCAATATGGTCTTGACAAGCTAGAGAAATCATATATAATCACACTGATTTTTTAAACACAACAATAAATAGTATACTTACAAAATGAATAACATAGAAGGTAAAGTACAACCAGAAAGGTATTGGTGAGGCTAAAAATACCTAGGTCTTATAGCAAATAATAAACTGAAGGTGTCCCAGATGTTTTATAAATACCTAGACTGGGGACTTCCCTGGTGGTCCAGTGGTTAAGACTCTGTGCTTCCATTGCAGGGGGCACAGGTTCTTTCCCTGGTCAGGGAACTAAGATCCCGCATGCCATGCGGTGTGGGAAAAAAACAACAACCACCTAGACTTCTGGCACGATAGTCAGATGTTCATTCATTCGTTCAACAACTGAGTACCTACTATGTGTAAGGCATCATTCTAGGCATACTGGCGACACAGAAATCAGCAATGTCCCTTTCCTCAAAAGGCTCAAGTTTTAAGGGAGAAGACAAAGAAGTACACAAACTTTAGATAACAGAGAGAGAACTTATTCGATGACTGAGTCATCAGTCATTGAAAATAATCACCATGAAGGACATCTCTGTAGCCTACCAGGACAGCTGTGCTCAACAGATGGCAGAGGACCAGAACCCAAGGGTGGTTGGACAGAAGCATCAGCACTGATGGGTACAGACTGACAACCAGAGGTTGCTTTGTCCCTAATTTTTCAGGACCATGTAAGCACCTGGATTCTTGTAGGATACAGTTAAGGGGAGGACAAGTCCCAATAATGTTTGGTACCAGTTTTGCCAGCCCTTGAGGAGTAGGGGTCTCAGCCAAGTTTAATTTCACTTAAGCAATTAAGAAAGGTGACATTTCTCACATTCAAGTGTCATGGAACAATTTAAACCAGTTAAGGAATGCTTGAATTAATTTGAAAATTTGCCTAGAGAACACACAGACCCTCAAGAATGTGTTTGTAGATTCTTGGGGGTTAAAGACCCCCAGGATGAATAAAGTACTGTAAGAAGTGAATAATGGCTCTTGGAATTGTGCAACATGGCAGTCCTGCTTGCTACCATGAGGAAAGCCAGACTGAGGACAAAGTAACGATATAGAGGAGGGCAGCAACAAGATAATACAGGAAAATGAACTACATTCTGATCAACCAGCCTGAAGCTCACGAAGACCTCACATCAGCGAGACCTCCTTTCATCATCATCACCCCACCTTCTTAGAAAACTCACGGGTAAGAACTCAGTTTGACCTAGCCTGGCCATATGCCCACCTCTGTGGCTGAAGGAATAAAGTACCATGATTCACAGCCACCAGAGGGGGAGGAGTGGCTGCCCCAAAGCAGGAGGAAAAGAGTACTGGCCTGACAAAAACCACAGAGGGTAAACTCCTTGGACAGCTAGATTCCTGTTAAGTCAAGCTGCCATGTACATGTTAAACTTATCAAAGGCTTCAATAAACATTTACAGAATTAAATTGAAAGTGCTGGTCTGCTTAGTATCGGCAGTGACATAGCATTTTAAGGGTGGGTTTGGGCAACTGGCAAAAAAGTATTGATGCGGTTTTCTCAGAACATAGTAACGTGCCACTGGTAGAAAGAAAAGAAAGTGGCAGCCAGCAACCTGTGATCTGTGGGACCCTTAGGTCTACAAATACACTTATTGTCCCTTCTTTTGAGCAAAGTGCCTTGATTCAATAATAGTTACTACCACCCAAGTCTGATCTCTAAGTAACATGTTGTTATACAAAATATGAAAATTCATAATTCACAAAAGGAAAAAAATTGGATTCTTCTTGAAGTAGTGTCAATATATCAAAATGCTTGAATGGTTCAACAGTGGTATACAGACTGATCAGCTAGAAAGTCCCAAATGTTATACACACTTGCTAATAGAGAAAAGCCAGGGAAGTGAAAACAAGACAAAAATATTTTTAATTCCCATCAGTTAACAAAATTCCCCTAAGGAAACTTAGGGACTTTAAGATTCCTAACCCTAGCTTCTCTTATGAACTTAAGTTCTTTGCCACATCAGCGTGTTCTTATTCATACAGAGAGAGAATGCCAGTAGTTGCATGCAGGTAGTGGAACTAAAAGTTATTTTAATCATTACACGTTGTACAGAAGAAAGAGGATTCCAGTGGTCTTTGAAGATTTTTTTCACTTCTTTTCCAAATGAAGAGGAAGGTGCTGTCTACGTTTGTTCAGCCCTGGCTGAGGCCAAGTTCACAGACTTGCCCAAGAACTGTCTGGGACAAGGAGGCTCAGCCTGTGCCAGAGGACAGAATCCCTCCTCATTAGGGGATAGAAACTGTGACTCTGACCTTCTTAGAGATCTGTTCCCATCAAGTGGACTCTAGAAATTAGACATTAGATTAGCAGCAACCCTCTGGGTACTGTATGATTAAGAAGTGTGAGTTAATGACACATTTTATCTTTTTTTTTTTTCACATAGAAGGTGAAAGCAGCTCCTAGGCCCAACTGAATTTTCTCATCTTTCTTGTCTCGCAACAAGACGAAGAATGGAATATCACTGGCGTTGAACATAAAGTCACAAGGCACACAAGATATGTTTTAGAAAAACCTGCTGTCTTGTTCAACTAACTGTCCAAGTTTTCTCCTTAGTCTACTAATGGTTGAGTCCACTGGTTCCCTTAATAACCTTCTCTAACCTTCCAAAAGGTGTTTCCTTAGACCTAAGAACCATAGACTGTGGTTCTCATATGCTTTGGCCTCAGGAACCCTTAATCCTCTTAAAAATTATTGAGGACTCTAAAAAGCTTTTGTTGGTATTTGACATGTTAGAAATTACAAGAGAGAAGAGATGAGAGACAGAGAGCCCTGAATGGATAGAGCTTCTGGTCCCAGACCTCCTTAGCTATTTGCTTGCCCTTCTGCTTTACCTGAGCCATTAAATCCCCCTTTCATGAGAGCGTGATATGGTTGGGTTTCTGCCCCTAGCGACTGAAAGAGGCCTGAATCATACATCCACAAAACAAAGAATAATCTAAGGCAAGAAATAAAGGATTAAATTGAGTATAACAGAGTGCTGCTTTCCCCCCATTTGTTATCCATAAAAGTGAGAGCCTACAGAGGGTTGAAGAAGGTAACCATCACCACTAACATTTTTCTACATTGCCTTAAGGATTTCAAAGTGCTTTCACATTCAGTATTTCACTTAATTTTTCCTACAACTTTATGAAACAGCTTGTTTTATACCCATTTTACAGATCAGAAAACTGAGGTTCAGAAAGCCTATGTGCTATTAAGCAGCTGAGCCAAGACAAAATCCAAATCTTATCCTCCAGATTCCCACGGTCATAGTTCCTGCCTCGCATGAATGCTTGCAGTTTTATAGGGCACAGGCCTGCAGCACAAGCCTTGAAAATTTCAATTCCCAGACTTTTTGTCCATCTTCCTGCGGGAGGAGATGAGCGGTCTGCATAACAGATCCTCTAAAATACCCACTGTATTTCGCTCTGCTCTGGAGGCGTGAAGAAGAGAACAGGAGTGGGGTTCAAGTGAGAACTGCAATCATTCTTTTCGAGCTCGGTAACTGACGGGCTGCGGGAGGGGGCTCAGACGTGGTGCTGGGCAGCAGCTGGAGGAGAAGCCAGGTAAGGCACTCTGCAGATAATCCACAGCCTGCGCCAGGGCAGCGAGAAGGAAAGAAAGCATCTCAGCTGCGGGTCGCGGTGGAAGAGATGCGGGATCGGCTGGACTCAGATTCCGAGGTCCTGGATTTGAAAGGCACCAGCACACAAAGAAACGACGAAGTTAAGTTCCGGTGGTAGGACACGCAGAGTTGGAAACCGGCCCTCCCTGCCTACCTCGAGTGGAAACGCCTAATCCCCAATCACCCAGCCCAGAGCGGCTCTTCTTTTATCCTTTGGGGCCGCGGGGACAGCCTGCCCCGGGCACGCCCGAAACTCCTCAAAGGAACTACAAGCCCCACCAAACACTGGGGCGCGGGCGGTGATGACGAAGCCCCCGCGGATTGGCCGTGCGGGGCGGGGCGCGCAGGCCTTCTCCGAGGAAGGGGGCGGGGAGCGGGGCGGGGCGAGCGGCGGCGGCTCAGCGGGCACGCCCCCTCGCCCGCGGCCCCCTCCCCGCCTCTCTCCGCCGCTCCTCTGGCTCCGCGGTCAGAGGGCCGGAGCGAGAAGATGGCGAAGACGTATGATTATCTGTTCAAGCTGCTGCTGATCGGCGACTCGGGGGTGGGCAAGACCTGCCTCCTATTCCGCTTTTCCGAGGACGCCTTCAACACCACCTTCATCTCCACCATCGGTGAGGGAGGGGCCGCGGCCGGGGACGGGGAGTGAGAAATGGGGAGCGGGTGCGAGGGGGCCGGGAGAGAGCGGTGGGAGGGCTTGGGAGCCCCAGGGAAGGGACCCCGGGGACAGCAGGGCTGCGAGGGCAGTGGGAGAGGGTGAAGGCATGAGGGAGGGGGGGCCGGTGGGGACGTGAGGCTGGGGGGGCGGGCGGTTGAAAGGAGGAACTTGGGGGCAAAGGAAGGGGAGGAGGAACCAGGAGAACAAGGACTAGGGGTGTTGAGAGAAATGAGAGGGTTGGGGGTGTGACAGGGAGGGGTCTTAGAGGGACAGAGTCGGGGGGACACAGGAAATCTCATGGAGAGAGAGAAGGGAATAGTGGGTGTGAAATGGATTAAAAGACAGGAAAGAGGAAGGAAATGTGAAGGGGGAAATGAAGGGTTGGGGGAATGGGAATGGGAGGTCCGTGAAGTAAAGGACAGAGGACACAAGGGACAAGAGAGGTGAGAACCCGGGAATCCGGAAGGAGTTCGGAGGAATGAGTGATCAGGAGGTAAGGGATGAGGGGCACTGGCTACAAGAAGTCTGGTCATAGATATCATGGGAGGGGGCAGAAGAAAATTGCAGGTAGAAGATGAGTTCAGGGAGCCAGAGGATGGAATGAGGATACTTGGCCGAGAAAGTAAAGGAGAGCTGGCTGTGAAATAGAAAGGAAAAAGGGAAGCAGAATATACAGTAGGGAGGTTGAGCAGAGAAGAGAGAAGATGGGAAAGGGAGAGGAAATGGAAAGTAGGACTTTCTCCAGTAACTGGGAGCACTGGTTACCATTTTCTCTCTCTTTACTCCCTTTGGATCAAGTGCAGGAGAAAGAGCAAAAAAGTGACTAATAATGAGATACTGTGTATGGAGCATTAAATTGTTCTGTGAGTGTTAAGGGGTGTTGAGAGGATGGGTGACTTTGGGAATGGTGTGGTCAGGAAAATGTGGTTCATCCCTTTACTATCTCCTGTGCCACAGCACTTCTCAATTTTTAAAGTTCTTAGCCTTGAAGGTCTAATAATCCTCAGCTGGGGAATTGATCTTACATTCTGCCTGCCTCCCTGTATATTTTCCTTTGGATTTAATTATCACTTGCTAAACGAATCACAACATGCAATATACCCCTCAGTTACTTTCAGTTGATTCTGATTTTTCTGGTCTTGGCTGGGAGCTGTCCTTCCTACTTTTGGAAGACTCTGGTCAGGTAACAAGATCTCTAAACGTAAACCTGAAGAAGAGCAAATCAGAGCTGGTTTTAAGCTGCCTGTACAAGTGATCTTAACATCATTTCCCTTGTTAAATAACTGCTGTTAATTAAGGCCCTTAAGAATCTTAGCTCTTGGTTGTCTGGATAATGTCATGGCTTCTTATAGCGGCTCACTTAAGCATCTTTCAAATGGTTCTTACAGCATATTTCGCCATGAATTGCTGGGATTATTAGGGGGCTAGTGCTATGGTAATGAGTTATGTTTTAAGGATAATTTATCATTTATAAAAGAAGAATATTGGGGTGTAGAGCACTCTTCAGCCAAGCACTAGGAAAGGCTATGGTTTGTTTGTTCTGGCGTCTTTCATATGGATTGAGTGGTCTGAAACCTCCTGGCTGTTATGAAGTCTGGACTTAGGGAAGTTTGAGTTGCAAGTTCTTGGCAGTCATTCTTGAGTGGGACTTTTTCTCTTCGGAGGAAGCAGATTTTAAATGTCATGTCTCAAGTATATTCCTAAGAGATTTGATGGGAGCTGTTGCGGCAACCAAAAGGCGTTAATTTTTGATGCTGGTACTCATTTCAAAACCCCATAACCCTTTTTCATTGTTGAATGCACACTGCAGTCCAGATGGTAAAGGACGGGTTCTAACAAGTCGAGTGGGTTGCCTTTTGTCCGTTCTATGAGTGACCCTCCCAGAAGTATTCCCCTGCATCGAAAGTGACTGAATCTCACTGATGCTGTTTCCATTAAGCTCCTTAAATGACTTTTGCTTGTTTGTAATAGTTTTATTAGTTTCCTCTTTTCTGGTCTTAATTTTTGCCCCACCTTTTCTGTGAGGGTGCCTGCTTCCTTTTACAATAGTAGCTTTGAAAAGTTACCTTTCATTCTGAAGGAGTACAATCTTTCTTCCGTGGTAAAAAAATTTTTTTTTAATGATTGAAATTTCGTTTTGTGGAGAGTTGCAGCTATTAAGGCAGGAAAACAAGTGTCCTGAAAGAGCTTAGAACTGGGGGTAGACGTTAAATGGGGTGAATCTCACGTGTCATGTTGTCCTTTGTATTTTCCGTGGGGTGGATGTGGTAAAGAGAGGCTCTGAGCTTTGTCTTCAGTTGACATGGAGGAGGGGAAATCCCATTTAGCCCCCGAGCTCTGACAGGAAGTGGTGGCCCACTGCCTTCAAACAGTACAAAAACTGTACATACGTACAACCTAATGCTTTGGAGTTGAAGTTAAGCTAGGAAAATAAGGTGAATGTTAACATCATTCTAGTGAAAAGTTCCACACACACCGATCACAAACATAGGCTTGGAGCGTCCACATCTCTGGCAGCAATATCTACCCCCCTCCAGCCATCACCCCTGTTTCCAGGTGATCTGAGGTTGCTGAGGGGAGAGTTGGTGGTCCATCTCCTCCCAGTCATAATTATTTCTTGAGGCACCTCAATGTGGAAGTTTCCAGGGCTTTTCTGACTGCCACATCATTGCTGACAAAACTTGATAAGGTTTACGTCCCAGGAATTGTCCATTCCTTAATGGGCGTTTCTTAATACATGGGGTTTGTGTGTGTGTGTGTGTGTGTGTGAGTGTGTGTGTGTGTGTGTGTGTGTGTGTTGGGAGATATGTATGGATGCCTGTTTCTTCCCATGGAGATACATTTACAGTCTTAATTTTGCTTTGTTAAAATTTAAGTAGTTTTAAAAAAGGACATCTGCCACCTCTAGATACTGTTTTGATAGGGGTTCTGCATTCATGAAAGGAGGAGACAATTAGTCATTTTGATTACAGAAACAGTTGTCACACAGATGCTTTCTTCGTTCATGTATCTAAGGTTCTGGTATCTTCTCTGATGTCCCAGTTCCCCTCATTTCCTTTCTGCTCTTGGGGGTGGTAGAGGGTACAGTTTTTTCAACTGACTTGTTGGGACTCTTTTCGTATATCAGTCAGATAATATTTAACTTTTGAGTAGGGATGTTTTACCCATTTGAAGTTGTAGGCCCAATGTCTAGGACCAACAACCAACTACCATTTCAGTTCAAACGAAAAACTCAAGAAATGAAAAAAAAAAAAATTGATTGACTCCCCAAGCCCCTTACATGATCATTAATATCGATTAATTAAATGTATGTAAAATGTAGCATTAAGACAACTAGGAAACGGTAATACAGTAGCTCTGAATTATATTTCCTATGGGATGTGGGTACATTTTAATATTGATGCGAGGATCATATCGATGTCTTGGAATGGCCTGTACCGAACAAGGTGCTGGGAGAACAGAAAGAGAAAACCCAGCCCTGTCCTCTAACAGGACAGTCTAAGCTTCCTCCCTTAACTGTCTCTCCCCTGCCCTGCCCCCTGCTTCCTGTTAGGGTATTTCCTGAGTGGTTTTATTATTTAGTATAGTCATAGTTTGACAGCAGAGTCTTAGAAATTATCTACCTTATGCCCATGGCCCAGTTTTATAAGTAAGAAAACTGAGCTTAGGTTGATACTGTCAAGATCACACAGCTGATTGTAGAAGAGCCTCTAGTGAAACCCCAGATTCAAGTCTGGATCACTTTTCACGACTGAGCTGCTGCTATTTCTGATCAGTATGATCACCACCATAAATTCAAGTCACCATCTTTTCCAGGGAGGAATTCGATTTTGCACGTTTGCTTTTATGTGAGGAAAGTTAAGGTGTTCCCATTTGGAGTAGCTGTATCACTTTAGGGAAACAGTAAATGCTAATACAACTCAGAGTCCTATAGGAGTTTATATGGGCTAACTCGGCATGTTATAACTGTCCTTTGCCCTTTCTATGTCTGTAGTTTCACGTTAAGAGATCAAAGTATCCTGCCATTAAAATTCCTTCCATGTGCAAAATAACTAATGACGTCATATTAATGTGTGCTGATAATTGTTGCAGCCTAGTGCCTAACATTTTATTCCCTAACATTTTTATTCCTTAACATTTTTTTCTTGGATTCACTTACTTTCGTTTAGAGGTTGGCAAACTATGGCCCACAGGCCAAATGTGGCCTGCGGCCTGCAGCCTGTTTTTGTGCAGTCCACAAGGGAAGAATGTTTTTTACATTTTTAAAGGGTTATTAAAGAGTAACACAGGGGCTTCCCTGGTGGCGCAGTGGTTGAGAGTCCACCTGCCGATGCAGGGGACACGGGTTCGTGCCCCGGTCCGGGAAGATCCCACATGCCGCGGAGTGGCTGGGCCCGTGAGCCATGGCCGCTGAGCCTGCGCGTCCGGAGCCTGTGCTCCGCAACGGGAGAGGCCACAACAGTGAGAGGCCTGCGTATCGCAAAAAAAGAAAAAAAAAAAAAAGAAAAAAAAAAAAAAAGAAAAGTAACACAAAACAAAGAATTTGCAACAGACACCATATATGTCCCACAAAGCTTAAAAATATTTACTAGCTGTTCCTTTACAGAAAGAGTTTACTGACCCCAGCTTAAAATTAAAAACTGTTTTTGGTTGGTAGCAATTCAAAGTTTTTATCAAGACTGATTGACTGAAAAACAAACTTTGTCGTATTTACATTTTTATCCAAGATGATATCAACATTTGGCTGAGTATAATCCAGATATGTAGTGCAAGTAGATTTTAATTTTCATAGTTGTTTTCCATGGTTTCAACCTCTCAAACAAAAATATGTAAGGGACAGGCAACTTCAAATTGAACATTTTGTATATAAAGCCTTATTTGAATGTCACTGTCTTCTTTTTTTTTTCCTCTTGTGAGTGTCAGTATTTTATTTTGGCGTGAACACGGGAAGCTGGAAGATACACTATTTAAAATTTTCTTGGTTCCCCCTCACATTGTGGAAACCCCTCCCCCCAGAGCTAATCTGTTCAAACTCAAATACTTAAAAATTACAGCAGCAAAACAAAAGCACAGAAAAAAGGAAACCAGATGGAGAAGGTAGCCAGGCCAGTAGTGTCACTTGGTCCGGACGACTGAGGTGCTGGACAGGAGCTTCTGTTTCTGTTTTTTCTTTTCTTCCTCCTTTCTCTTCAGAGAGGGGATCTGAAGTAGCTGGCATGTCCAGTTTCGTGAATGCTGCTTCAATAGCTTGGCTGAAGGAATTCTGGAAACTGGGCACAGGAACACTGTCTGCGTTATCACTCTCCCCATCGCTGTCCACAGTGGCAGGAGGACCTAAGCTGTTTTCATCTTTCTTTGGAGCAGTTTTGGGCCACACATCTGCTTTTGCTTTTCCAATTCTCAGCATCTTGGCAAAGGAAGGGAAGGGAGAGTCTTCTTCCAGACTCCCAATGCAGAATGAAGAACTGCCCTGATCGGCGGTGGGTGACAGAGGGGTCCGCAGAAAGTCTGCTTGGGAACCTGGACTTCTGCTAAGAGGAGAAAGGGAGAGAGCCCCATGGCCCTTTCTTTCAAAGCTGTCGATAGACTTCCCATCTAGGTGATAGCTTTGAAAAGAACACTGTTTCAGGATTTTAATACTTGATCATAAAGGGTTAAACTCATCTCCTCAGTTAGTGGTCTAGCGAATGCAAAAAGCCATTCAACAAATCAAGGATGGGAGTGGGAAACTGAGTCTTGGAGACAGACCTAGATGTGTCTTAAGAATAAGCGTACTTTAACAAAGAGCTTCACCAGCTGTTCTGCATGGCAGCAAACCAGGGAGGAGGTTCTCTTGGCAACAGCACCAAGATTGTTTGGATCCTCTAAGAAAAGCTGGAGAGAGATAGGTTTGGATATTGTCTTAGAGGAAAATGTCTGGTCTTTGAAGACAAGGAAAAATTTAGCAGTTGATATTTTAGTGGAATCTGATAACTGAACCTGGAAGGAACCATGGAACCAGAAGTGGGAGACCAGGGAGCTGCCGACATGGCCTGAGGACATGGCTGGCTCTAGGTCAGATCTGCCTGCCAGCACACAGGACCATTCTGGAGACCAGCACTCTGGTGTGTGTTAGAATGACTACGTGGGAAAATTCGGCAGGAAAGAGTTTTCATAGCAGGATGAGAAGAGGGTGGGAGTGGGGAATGGGGAAGTAACTGTTAGCTGGTGAGTAATATCGTGGAACATAACATAATATGGATCTTCTGAAATTTAAGTAGCCCATATAGCGGTTTGGTTCATGTTTGGTGTTAGGGAGATTGCATGGTCAATTAAGAGCAATAGGCCTGTGGTCAGATCAGGGTTTATGTCCTGACATCTGCCGTTCCTGCATCTCTGGCCTTTAGTGAGTCAGTTGTCCTTCTAGGGCCTTAGTTCCTTTATCTGTACTAGAGTATACTAATACTATACCAACTTTTCAGCATTGATGTGAGTTCCCTAGGGCAGAAATCAAATCTTATTCACCTTTTAAGTCTCCAAGGCCTCTATTAAATGACTAATCAATTGGATGAATGAATTATGAAAGCACTATATGAGCTATAAAGCATTGCTTAAATTTTAGTTGTTATCTTTCATAATATTCTAGATAACTAGACGATGTCTGAGGCAAGATTAAAAGTGCTTAATTTGAATTCTTAATACAAGAATGGTATTTCCCCCACTGTAAAATGCTGTCTTTCTATAATCAGTTTTAAAGGGATATTTTAGAGTCTGAAAGATATTTCACTTGTCTTTCGGTCTCCATAATAAGCTGTTTAACACCCTGCTTCCAACCCCCCACTAACATAAATACCAAATAGAAAATGAGTGAAATCACTGGGTTTGCTTTAGAAGAGCCATTTCAGCTTTGTCTTTGCCCATTAGCTTCAAACAATGCAACAGATGCCTATTAACAGTTTCATGCCCGGTTTTAATTAGCAGATGGAGCTATGTTTGTGTCTGTGTTCTGCCCAGCACTGTTTGAGTGACAGGGTAAGTGAGTGGTTTGGAATTGGGCTGGGCGTTTGGGTTGAATAAAGCCAAATTCTATTTTTAAAAAGATGAATATAAACATTTATTATATAGAACCGCTTGTGTATCTCAGTGAAACAGCATAGTGTCTAGAGTAAAACTAATGTTTGCAGTTATGTTTTCTGCTCTTATTATCCTTTAGAAATTACATAATATGGAAAAATACGTTTTTATGGCTTAAATGAAGGTTTTTGGGTAGTCTTGAAGCTATCATGTAGTGGCTTTCTCTGAAGATCTGTTTCAGTATTTTGGTATAGTGGGTTCAGGACTATGCAAAGCTGGGACGAAATGGGCTTCAGCATGAATGCCGATGCTGATGGGTTGGTAGTTGCCTCCCAGCATGCTGTGTTGTATAGAGTTCTGAGGTCCTGTCTGAGCTCAGCAAGACCGAGAGCTGTGAAAGATTCCTGATGTGGGCCATGGGCAATGGACGGAGAGAGTGGATGGCAACATCCTACATATATGCTATCTATTTTCTTTTTCTTTTCTTTCTTTTCTTTATTTTTTTTGGCTGTGTCAGTCTTAGTCGCGGCACACGGGATCTTTGTTGAGGCATGCGGGATCTTTCACGAGGCATGCAGGATCTTTTGTTGCAGCGCTCTGGCTTCTCTTTAGTTGTGGTTCACGGGCTTAGTTGCCCTGCAACATGTGGAATCTTAGTTCCCTGACCAGGGATCGAACCCATGTCCCCTGCGTTGGAAGGCAGATTCTTTACCACTGGACCACCAGGGAAGTCCCTGCTGCCTGTTTTCTAAAGTGAATATGTAGTATCTGCTGTCCAGTGTGTCATGGTTAAATTTCAGTATTAAAACATTATCTGTCAATGACTATTACATATATATATATGTTTTTTTAAAATAAATTTATTTATTTTTGGCTGCATTGGGTCTTTGTTGTGGTGCATGGGCTTCTTATTGTGGTGGCTTCTCTTGTTGCGGATCACCAGCTCTAGGCATGCGGGCTTCAGTAGTTGTGGCACACGGGCTCAGTAGTTGTGGCTCGTGGGCTCTAGAGTGTGGGCTGTAGAGCACAGGCTCAGTAGTTGTGGCGCACGGGCTTAGTTGCTCTGCAGCATGTGGGATCTTCCCGGACCAGTGTCCCCTGTACTGGCAGGTGTATTCTTAACCACTGAGCCACCAGGGAAGTCCCTATTGGATACATTGTGTCTGGAGATGTGTCCTTTTCCTGTGTTCAGTTTTGACTTTTGGGATTTTCCTTATTTTGCGTTGAATTATTAAGAACCTTAAAGGAAGTAGGTGCCTGATTGTCCTTAGAGGAAGAAATGTCTGCACTGCTTTTTTTAAAAAAGTTACTTAGTTACTTAGGACTTCCTTAGGGAAGCCACATAAAGTGATGGAAACAACTTGGAACCAGTTCTTGCAGCACTGTGACAAAGTATTTTCTTGCTGTCTTGCCTGTAGCATTCAGCATCAGTTTAATTAGGCACTTTGGTATTTACCTGTTGCTGAAACTTTGGACATTTTCCAACGAGCTCTCATCTTCCTCAGCCCAGAATTTTAATTCTTGGCTCCCAGGAGAAAGTGCGAAAGCTCTGCGTGTCCTCATGTTCATCAGATTAGGTTTGCTGTCACTAAGACAGGCTGGATGACAGTGCTGCTTGCAGTCCCATGAGGCATTGCAGATTTCAGAGCACTTAGCAGAAGCTCGGTTAGGTATGGAATCCCACCTCATCATGATAAAAACCAACCACAAAGTCGTCAAGCAGTATGTCGTGTTTCACGGCTTCCTGCTGGCAAAGTTGGGACTGGTGTGACTTCCCCACATCATGTCGTAATTTTGCATATTTGAGGGAAGAACTTGGCAGTAATTCGTTTAATAATTCATAGATATTTTCCTGATGTATAAAGTAGAAGGGCAGTCTCTAAAATGTATGATCAACTTTTGACCTGAAATATAGGGTGGTCTACTTAAAAGTTGAATTATAAGAGTTCATTTCTTATGACCGTATGCAATATTTGTTTAGCTGGAATAGGTATCACAAAATAGTTTAATCTCATGCAAATCTCGTACATGAAATCCATTACGAAAAAAATAGTTTGCATTGTGAGATGTCAGTGACTAACCCTACTGTAATTTGTTGCTTATGAATTTGGATGGGATAACTGTTTATGTTTTTCAACAGGGAATTTTTTTTTCTTTTCTTAAGGTCTCTGAATAAAATCTTGAGATGGCATGGAAAACAATTCTTTATTGAGAGCTAACTGTTTCATTTTTGGAATGATTCAGACCACTTTCTCATTTCACTCTCCATTAACACCTCACGCCTATCAGGGTTTGGGGAGAGGGGATTGGATTGGGAAGAGAAGAATGAAAACAGCATTCCACCCTCCTCCTGTATCAGTTTCTTTGACTACTTGTTCAGTCTCTTTTGCTTTTGTTAACAGTTGGAGTAAACTGTTGGGTGGGGAGTTAGAAACTTCTGCCTAAGATATGGTGACTTTTGACTGCATTGCTTTCTTACATTGTTTAAAACTAAATAATAAAAAATCGTCATAACCATGTCTCAGTCATAACCAGCAATGAACAGATTAGGTTGTTGTCCATGAACAAAATAATTTGAGTGAGTGCATTTCCTATTTTGTCTACTTACTATTGTTTTGAAAATTTCCAGTCTTGTAGAAGCATGAAAAATTAACAAAACAAGCAAAATACTTTCTTTCACATCCACAAAATTCCATAAGAGTTAAATTTTAAAACATGTATATATAAATATCATCAGAGGTGTGTCTCTGTCTTGGCCCTTCAGCCTTCAACTTCGATAAACACCATTGTATTTTATTTTCTGTTGGAATCTCATTATATGATTTACCACATTTTTTTGGTCAGGTCGTCTCCTTGTTATTGCAAAATAAAGTATGTAGTACTCTGAAAAACAATTGTTTCACGTTTCCAATCAGTGATGGCACAAGTCCTTCCTAAGGGCATTAGACCAGGCCTGTTTTCTCATCGTGAAAGGCAAGTTCCGGCTTCGATGGTCTTCAGTCTCTTCTGGCTGCAGCATTCTGTGAGTCTATGAAATCAAGTAGTGTCTGTAAAGAAAAAAAAGGGTTTGTCCTTTTTCAGTTAATGATTGTGGGGAGGTTTCTTTTTGCAGGTAGACACTAGGGTTTTGATGACATGAAAACAGAAGGAAGAAGAAGTAGCATTAGTTAATTCAAGCTGAGCCTATGTTGATCTTGTAATTTGATTAAACTTTTTATAGTACCAAAGAGACTGCTTAATGTTTTTGAGTCCTGTCCTTAGAAATGTCTTGGTTTAAACAATAAAGCTAAATGTCACCAGAAAAATAACTGTAGTCAGCCCTTTGTATCTGTGGGTTCCACATCCACAGATTCTACATCTGAGGATTGAACCAAACTTGGATTGAAAATACTCAGGAAAAAAAACTCCAGGAAGTTCTTAAAAGCAAAACTTGCATTTGCCACACGCCAGCATCTATTTACATAGCATATACATTGTATTAGGTATTGTAAGTAATACAGAGATGATTTAAAGTATATGGGAGGATATGCATAGGTTATATGCCAAATACTGTGCCATTTTACATAAGGGACTTGAGCATCTGCAGATTTTGGTATGCATACTCTTTGGGGCGGGGGTGTCCTAGCACCAGTCCCCCACAGGTACCAAGGGATAACTGTACTTGAAAGCTGTAAAAATATTTCTTTGAGATGTATAAAGTATTTTCAGATTACCTCATTTTTGTCACATGAAACATGGCGAAGTAGGTGAAAAATAAACTAAAATAATAGGAAGCCTTTTGCTTCTTAGGTATGCTGATGTTAAATTTCTGTTTGACAGTTGGGGGGCCTGAGACCCAGAGGCATGGAGGTTGTTCAAGGTCACACAGAGCCTGGCCTTGAGCAGTAGTTTTCTGATTTCAAGTCTCTTTTCTCTTACAACTCCTCTACCTTCAATTCTCTTGTTATGGAAAGACATTGGTGGTATAGCATAAAACCTGGACATAGTAAGTATTTTGTGGGAGAAAAGTCAGAGATTGAACTAGGAGACTAGGGTGATTAGCCATTTGCTTTCGGGCAAGTCTTTTAGCTTCTCGTGGCCTTTGTTTTCTTTCCTCTTTTTTTTTTTTTTTTGGCCTTTCTTTTCTTATCAGTAAAAAGGAGAGGCTGGGGTTGGGAACTGTAGTGATTTGTTAGTAGGCTACTAGTGTCAGCCACTAAGTCATTTTCACTAAATTCACTCATTCAGTGAACAGTGTTTTTTAGTCCACGAAATAGAGGAGAAAAGAGTAGCGAGTATCCAGGCAGTTTGAACACAATGATGAAAAGGGCTTCAAAGGGATTAATGGAAGATGTTAGGAAAGCATAGAGGAGAGGTAGAGGAGGGCGTCTAGGAGGGAATGACGTGGAAGTTAAAATCAGGCCCCCAGGATGGGTTAGTTGGGTAGAATGTGGAGTGTCAGGAGCGGGGGCTGTCCCCTGCAGGTGTGGGAGTCACAGCCCCTGTAGGAACTCCTCAAGTGACGGCCATGTGGCAAGAGGTTAAGTTGAAGGGTCATTAGAGGGCAGATTGAGAAGGGACTTTACACCTGTTCAGGAGTCTGGACTTATATCCTGAGAGCAGTGGGGAGTCCCTGGGGATTTTGCACACAGAAACCAGTTAGGAGATAAGCAGACTTCCTCGGCCGCCCCTTCGCTTCTCTTGGACCTTTACTTTTTACAGAGTACTTTCACTTACGTCTCTGTTTAAACTCCTCAGTAATCACGTCCATGGACAGAGATTGTTTTCCTGTTCTAGGCAAGGAAGCTAAGGTTCTGAGAGGGGCATAGACTCTTGGTCAATCAAGCAGGTAGGTGCAGGAGCCAAGACTTGAGTCTTGAACTTCAGTTCTGGACTGTAGTCTGTCCACAGCAACCTGCTCCTCTCAGAATGGGCCCTGAAGTTTTCCGTGGGACTCAGTGCCCTGGCACTTAGCCTGCCTTAGCGGTCACTTCCAGTGGTCTGTAAGAACGTTGTAAACTGACCAGCAAACCCTTGAGAAGTGTGTTGAGTGGAAGGGTGAAATCAGCCTCTCCCTGGACAAGGCCCAGTAACAGCTAATACAAACATGCATCGTGTTGCCTGTTGGCCTGGGACGTCAGTGAACTGTGGTTTCAAGTTGTCTCCTGGTCTCTAACCCAGTCCCTTAGGAAGCAATCAAATATATACACAGCAGAATGGGGGCAGGAAGAGACAGTTTAATTGTGAATCCAGCTCTTTTGTGGAAAGGGAACTAATTATGTCAGAAATCTCAGCATTGCTTCTCCACATGGGGCCGATGGTTTGTTATGCTTGTACGTATGCTGTTGGCCTCAGATAGACTGTAGTGTGCTAGGAACAGCTGCTTTAATTGTTAGCTTCCTTCCTTTGACAAATAAAACTTCTCGTTAGCCTGTCCTTTCCTTTCTTCCAGGGTGAAATTGTCTCTACTCTGGGTTTTGTTTGTAAAGCCTCGTTCAGCAGTTTTCCTCCGATTCACAGTGACATTGTAGACCAGACTGACACCTGATTTGTTTGCTAACCCTGAGTCTCCAGAACGCTGCTGTGAGCCAGAAAGCGGAAAGGTCCAAGCAGCGAAACTGGATATAACAAAGTCCATTTGCTAATGAAGTTGCCTCACTGGGGAGCCCCTGGGTCCAAACTTAGCCTTTGCACTCTTGATTTATACAGTGGTCGTTGGAGCAGGGCTGGGGGCCTCCTAGAGACAGGCCACCGGCATCCAAGAGGAAAAAGCGGCAGCGTGGCACCGTGGCGGTGGCATTCATTAGGTGACTTCGGGCAAGCCAGTAGCGAGCCTCCCAGGCTTCCATTTTTCTTCATAAGCAAACAGGGAATGTTGTGCTAGATACACTCAAAAGTCCCTTCCAAAACTCCGATCCTATTGATAGCAGTGGACTCACCAACACAATGGGAAAAGTAGACGTAAGAACTGAAGATAACATTGTGTAGATAAAAGAACTTGGGCTTTTGAGACAGAAACTCTCAAATTCCAATCCTCATTCTGCTGCTTCCTACTTGAGAGCCTTGGGTGAATTATTTAACCATTTTCCTTATTGACAAAGGAAGGGTACTGACTCTCTTGCAGGAATTTTGTTATGTTTTATTTTGAGCATAATGAAATGCATTGTTGTGTGCATAATGTCTTTGGCACATGGGAGATACACAAAAAGGTGTGTCTGTGTGTGACTGTGTGTGGGTGAACTTAGTCTTGGTTCCCTGAGGGTGGGTTCGCTAAGAGAACCTTTGTGATCTGTGGGGCTTCATTGTTCTAACACTTGCTTTTAATGATAAGAGCTTTTACATTTACCTAGTGTTTACTATATATCAGGTACAGTTCTAGGCATTTTACATGAATTAACATTTTTCATGGATTGACCCATTTAATTCTCACAACAACCTCTCAGGTACATTCTGTTATTATTTCCACTTTTTCCAAATGAGGTAATTGATGCACAGAGTGGTTGAATAACATCTTAGTGTCACACAGCTGGTAAGTGGTGGAACCAGACCCAATTGGAATCCAGGCAGTCTGGTTCCAGAGTCTATGTTTTTAACCACTATGCCTTTCTGCCCCAACAGTGACTCAGAAATATTAAAAAAGAAACGAAAAAATGATTAGCTATCTTTAAGGAGGTGATGTGGTGCAAGGTGCACTGTGGCGCTACTCCTTACCAGCTGGGTGACATCATCACATCCTTTAAACCTCCTTGGTCCCTGTCCCCTCTTCTGCAGAGAATTGGCGTGAGGCAGTTTAATGAAGTACTGTAGGGAAGCATTTAGCATAGGGCCTCACACACAGTCAGGGTCAGTAGAGGGTGAGGGTTTGGTTTTTCTCCAGGTAATAAGAAACACCTGCTAGAACAAGTTCCATAACAAATATGAACGGGGACATTTTGGTTGCTTAATGGGGTGCGCTTTAGTTTTCTGGAAAATTAGTCCTTAAAGTTTAGGACTACATGCGTTTTACTAAGCTAGAGTGAGAAGTATTTCTTTAAACCCATTTCCAAGGTGAAGGTGATTGTCCTTGGCCTCAGCTGGTGTAAGGAGGTGTCCAACACAGCCCTTGACCTTGGGTGCAGGATGTCAGTATGATATAAGCAGCAAGTTCTTCAGAACCTTTTAGCTGCTGCAAACTCTCAGGCATCTTGAATTCCTCCTTCTGGTGAAAACAAAAACAAAAACAAAATCAGTGTTGAATGCCCTGTCTAGAAAGGACAAATGTTTCAATTTAAATATTCCAGCTCAATGTCCTCTGTTAGGGCCCTGAATTTTAAGTGCAGTGAGTTTCTGAGTGAGGTCACCTGAATTTTAATGAGTTTGTTTGCATACATGAATTTGAACAATACATTAAATCTTGAAACATCGTAGCTGATTTTAATGGAGTAAATTACCCTACTTGAAAGTTAGTTAATAGGCTTTTCTTTACCTAATAATCAGGATGATGATACTTTCATCTCAAAAAAGTCATTAATCATATTTTTGCAATATTGATACATGCTATTATTTTTTTTAATTATTAAACTGTCTCATCAAGAGAATAAGGGAAATAAATGTGTCAGTGTGAGTGTAAAGCATGATCTTCCCCCCTTTTAACCCTTTTCCCCCCTGTGATATTTAGTACATACTGAATGCTTAAATGTACATGGTAGGAATAAAGCCAGAACTGGGTTTGGTTTTGTACGGTGCTTGCTTGGACCAGGAAGGTGAAGTGAGATGCTCTTTACTAGCTTAAAAATGTTTTTAAACATTATAAAAAAAATTACACACACACATGCACGCACACACACACACACGGATGGTACAGGAGGTGACAGGGAACAAGTCGTGAAGGGGAAGGGGTAAGGAGGATAGCTTTTATTGTGACTGTAGTTGAAAGTACATATGTAGCGTTATGTGCAGGGAAGTGACACGTTTAATTTATAATTTTAAAAGCTGCGGTGAAGAGAGTTCGTCTTGGGGTTTAATGGCACTGAAAAACCATGCCATGGAACCTTCTGGTCCAGTCCATTCCCTAAAATCATGTTGCATCCAGGAAAGTATTTGTTAAAAATGTTCAGGTAGCCAGTCTTACTTAGCTCCTAATGAAGCATAAAGATTGTGAGGGTTGGTTCAGTTAACGTTCTGAGCACTCAAATGTGCGAAAATGTTGGAATGAGCGGAAGCTGTCAGGACATCCCATCTGATGGTGACCTTCTGGAGGACGGGAGCCATGGCTTGCCTCTTCAGAGCTCCTTTGTCTGATGTTCACGCACGCAGTATCTGTGGAATAAATGAACTAACACCGTATATTTCCTTCTGAGGAATGGATTTGGGCTCCTGTAGTAGTGAGACCTCATCCATTAGCACATACCGAAGCTTCAAAGGATGTGTAATTATCACCTGTTACTGCTTATGGTCTTTTTCTAGATGTGAGGGTGATAAAGTCAACCTGTTTCTCTTTTACCCAGAGTATTTGCCTATAGTAAGAAATGCCTGCTGACTTCACTTGTGCCCATGTGTAAATGCACAGTTTTTGGTGCCTGGAAGGCCCTCCGTAAATGTTTGCAGTGTGAATGAACAGTTGGTGGCCACTGGCACTTCCCAGCTGTTCATGTCTCACTCAAATCACAGCAAATGTCTCCCCCTTTCCTCTATTTTCCAGCAAAGACCCCATGACCCCATAACAAGAGCTTCCTCAACATCCTTTCTTGCCATTATAATTTCTGCGTATTTTCATCTTCCCCTTGTTTCCTTTCCCCTTCTCTCCAAGGAGCCGGTGCTGACCTGCTGGTTGATGTTCTTGATGTAATACCCTCCTACTCCTGGGGCCGGGCCCTGGCAGTCGTTCTCCTCCTCTCTTACATCTTCTCTCTCCTCTTTCTCTTTCTCTGCTGGCCCTTTCTGCTCTGCCTTCAATCCTGTTGAAATCACCCCCATTTTGATAAGGAGATTGCTTAAACTCACCCCTTCCTCAGGTCACCTTTCTCCCCATCGCCTTTCCTTTTGTCGTTTAACTTCTTGAAAGAGAAGTCTTGTCACTTGCACTTTTCTACCATCTCCTCACTCATTAACGCCTTGAAATCCTGCCCCGCCTGCTTCCACACTGCGCTCAGGTTGTCCTGTCCTCAGTGAACAGGCCAGTGGCCTTTGCTCATTCCTCATCCCCCTTGGCCTCTCAGCAGCACTTGGCACCGTTTGTCACTTGTTCCCTGAAACTCTTCCTCCACCAGCTTCCAGGAATTGTCTGCTCAATTTGTTTCCTACTAACTGCCTTCTGGTTCCAGTGGCAGTCTCATTTTGCTTTTTAATTGAAGTCATTTTCCAAGTATCTGTTCTCTATTTTTTTTTTCCTTTTTCCTCTTTTGGAAATTAGACATTCTAATGCAAGTTGTAATCACAACTGCCTGTGTGATTACTGCATGAACGTTTGTCTTTCCTGCCAGATTGGAGGTCCATGAGTGCAGGTCCCAGGTCTGCTGGTCTACAGCATATCTGTAGCACCTAGTACAGTGCCTGGCATGTAGTGAGGGTTCAGACATGCCCAAGTGATGAAGGAGGTAAGCTTGCCCCCTTCCAAGCCTTCCATGTCTGACTCTCCAGCATCTTGTCTCATGTCCCCACCGTTTCCCAAACTCCTGCCCCGTATGTCCCACCCCAGCATGAATTCATTTCCTCCTCTTATCTAGTCCCCTAGATCTAGTACCCTTTCATGAATTTTCATGTATCTGTTGACACTACTGTCATTTTTTTTTCATGTATCTAGGTTCAAAATCTGGAAATCTCTTTGACTCTGTCCTTTTCCTCAAATCCTATTCAATATATGTAATCTGTTGCTAAGTCCTTTCCATTCTTCCAGCACCCTGCTTTAGGCCCTCAACGCCTCTCACCTGGACTTTGCAATATTCTCCTAGGTGGCCTGAGCACTTCCAGTCTCACTTGGGCAGCAGCACCTCCCTACCCCCTCCGTTCCATCCCACACATTTTGATCAAATTAATTGTGGAGCATAGCCCTGATTATACATTATGTTAATCCCTAACCCCTCCCCAAAAAAGTCTTATTCTTCACTTTGCTGAATTGAATATATCTTCCTCAGTTTGCCATTCCAAATCCCTACCATGTGGCTTCACCTGTATCTCCTTCAGCTCCATACAGGAGTCCTAGACTCTAACCCACAGACGCCTACTAAACAGAGATACCCGGTGGGCAGTGACCAAGTTTTCACCTGACCAGTGTAAGGTTACTAGCTGCCCTTGCATGAGAAGGAATGCCATTTTTAAGTTTCTGAGATGATGTGCTTCCTACATTTTTGGAATGAAAATACTCCTTTACTTATAAAATGACGAGGCTAATATATAGCCATTATTTATTTTATTATCATTTGCAAAATAAAAAATGCAATAGAATTCTTGCTGTTTTGTTTCTCTGAGGGAGAAAAGTCTTTCCAGTCCAGTTTTTTCCCCAAGCAAATTTTATGGAATACACAGTTCCTAGCTTAGTATGTTCCGTCTTTTAACTTCTTTCATTCTCCCTACAACTACCCTTTTTTTTTTTCCCTGAAGATTTTACTAATTCACAAAATTAAAGAGTCTAAGAATCACTGCTCTACCAGAATGGATGGTTCCACGAGCACACCTCGTTCTGCCTGTGACATCCTACCTTTCCTTCCTGATGCTCCTCAGGTGTTAACTTTCTTTATGCTGCCATGTCAGAGCCTTCTCTCTGCCCCCTCCCTGCACTAGAAGATGCTTTCTCTTTCCTCAGTGGTACTTTATGCCCTGTAGTACTTTGGACTTTTGCGTGGCACTTCCCGTGTTCTTCCTGTGTTAGAAGTAGAGCCGGCTTCCTTCTCCACTTTCCCAACTCCCCACTCCCATGATAACTTTGTTTGGGGCAGAAGCTTGTTTTATCTTGGTGTTCTCTGCATTGCCAGACATTGTACGTGGCACATATTTGGTGCTTGGAAAAATTGTCATCAAATTGAAATTTCAGGATGATACTGATGAAGTGATTAAGTAAAGCTCTCATCTTTGGGGATAGGGGTCCCCTAAAGGTACTAGTTCAGAATTTTTTTCTTGATGATTCCAAATTACAGTCACTTACTAAAACAGGTTAAGAATGATTGTCCATTTATCTTTTAAAGATAAAATAATCTTAGGCTGCAACTCTAGATATCTCAGTGTGGAGTGAAGGTCTGCTGTGGTTGAGTTGAGAAATTACACATTTCATTTGGCCTTTTTCTGTGGAACTTTTGGAACGTTGATTTTGATTTCATTTTGACAGAGGAGGCCCTGAAAATCTTCTTTCTCCCGGGTGATAGGCTACAATTTCTTTACCTCTGGCTTTCTCTATAGCTGTCAGCAATTGGCCTGATCTAGACAATGAGGCTTTTTCTCTGTGTCTGTGCGAAAGCCATCTTTGAACTCTATACAGGCCTGTCACTTTTATTCTTCTATAAAAAATTTTTTTTTGTAATGAACTTGGTTTTTCTTCCCACTTTGTCTACGTCTACACTCTCCCACCAAATCTTTTGTTACTGAATTTGGATTGTGGAAAGTAAGCCTGGCTGGGAGATAGATAGGTAGCACCACAGCTGGGCCTCCTAATATACACACCCGAGACAACCTTCTGTGCAAAGTACCTTCTACCTTGACCTCCTGTGCTGGAGCCATTTTTCAACTTTTTCCACAGAAGCACTGAGATTATTTTGGAGTTGGGGAAAATGGCAGGGTTTCTAACATGGAAGACCCTGAAAGGAGAAGGAAGAGGAAACCACTGCCTCTTCTGTCTTGTCTTTTCTACTGAAAAAGGGCCGGAGAGCGTGGTGAATAGTGATGGTAATGGTGGTGGCTGCAGCTATGGGTAGTTCTTGGCCTTCTTTTTCTAAACTGGAGGCTGGATTTGTGTTCTGAGTGACTGGTGTGTAAATAGAAGATGAGAAATTGAATTGTCTCTTGAAGAGGATGAAAGCGTAACATCATCCGACAGGCCTGTTCTAGCAGCGTGCTAAACAGTGCTATGTGGTGTGGTTCTAATTAGCTTTGAAGAGCTAGGACTTAACTCCTCCCAAGGAATTTTTTTTTTTTTTTTTGCTGAAAGTTACTACTGCATGGTAACCCATCTGAGTTCTTGCAACATCAAAAGATAAAAGCAGGAGTAGGGTTTGGGGAGCATTCTGTGCTTTGTTTCAGATGTGTGTCTTATCTGCAAAAGCCCAGATAAAAGTGAATGATCAACTCTGCTCTCATTGACTTAAGTGTTTTACATTTAAATCTCTTTTGGCTTTTTTGGCCTAACTTTTCTGACAGGGGAACAAATGAATAGAATATTACTGGTAGATCACAAGTATAGAAATTACTGGGATTAGGGGGAAATGTTTTACAGATGTTCCTGAAACTACAGCCAAATTGAGTGAATTCTTGCCCCTTTACGTGTTGGGAGCTTGGGAGAGTACTGTCTCACTCACTGGGCTATTATAACTGTGCTCTGCTCCAGGCTGCATTCACTCACTGTATCTCTCATTGACAGGCTTACGTAACCCCGTCATACCTTAACAGTGATGACCTTTTGAGCAGGAAAGAATGTGTAAGACTTTAGAGGGAGTCATAGTTTGAAAATTTCCTTATAAAGCTTCTTGTTATTGTATTTAGAAAATACTTCCTTTAAATATATCTTGTTAAAAGTTAAAGTGAGTCTGGTAGAGTTCAAAATTAACTTCCACTTAAATCCAATTATGGCTTTGGTGGATTTTTTGCCAGGCACCTACATTTTCCATAGTCTCACCACATATCGACTGACCAGTGCATCTCATACGTACCAGATCTGAAGGTGAAATGCCCCTAGTTGATTGTTCCACATCATTCGGAGCCCTGTCTTCCTAGGACAGTGCATTGTGGTCCTGCCTTCTAAGTTGTCACGGAAGCATCCTTGGTGCAGGACAAGCAGAGCATGCTGAACTAGTTCACAGCAAAAAGCAAACAGCAACAAAAAGTTGAGATCCAGGTTGTTGCATAGGTCACCATGTTTATCATTTTTAAGGATAGGTTTTTTTTTGTTTGTTTTTGTTTTTTTGCTGTACGCGGGCCTCTCACTGTTGTGGCCTCTCCCGTTGCGGAGCACAGGCTCCGGACGCGCAGGCTCAGCGGCCATGGCTCATGGGCCCAGCTGCTCTGCGGCATGTGGGATCTTCCCAGACCCGGGCACGAACCCGTGTCCCCTGCATCGGCAGGCGGACTCTCAACCACTGCGCCACCAGGGAAGCTCTTAAGGGTAGTTTCTAAGGGAGGGATTTCACCAGCACATTTGCTGTTTCAGTTCATGTTCAGCTGTGACTCATATTTATTCTAGTCTAACCCAATTTTTGCTTGGAAATTTTTTTGTAGTAGAAAATGTCACTGTCAACCAGAGGAGGGGAAATGCTGATTGGGGATCAGAAGAGCCAAGATACTGTAGTGATAATTTGCCATCACTTTTGACTCAAGGAAAATATAGAGAACCCTTACAAAGGAGAGTGTTGAAAAGTACACAGTGATTCTTATAAACAGATAGGGGAAAGGAAAGTCACCTCTGAGCTTTACTGTGGGAAGGAGCGGGGGTGCGGGTCAGGGAAATTACTATAGAATTTTTATATGTGGCGGGGAAAGAGGCTTTGGACTTCCCCGCGTGTTGCCCCATTCACTAAGCCAGATCTAGTGAATTGCCTCACGATCGGTTATGAATAGAGAGAAAGACACTGGAACTCTCACACTTGATCTTTTTTTTTTTCGTAAACATCTTTATTCGAGTATAATTGCTTTACAATCGTGTGTTAGTTTCTGCTTTATAACAAAATGAGTCCATTATACATATACATATGTCCCCATATCTCTTCCCTCTTGTGTCTCCCTCCCTCCCACCCTCCCTGTCCCACCCCTCTAGGTGGTCACAAAGCACTGAGCTGATCTCCCTGTGCTATGCGGCTGCTTCCCACTACCTATGTATTTTATGTTTGGTAGTGTATATATGTCCATGCCACTCTCTCACGTTGTCCCAGTTTACCGTTTCCCCTCCCTGTATCCTCAAGTCCATTCTTTAGTAGGTCTGTGTCTTTATTCACGTCCTTCCCCTAGGTTCTTCATGACCATTTTTTTTTGTTAAGATTCCATATATATGTGTTAGCATACAGTATTTGTTTTTCTCTTTCTGACTTATCTCACTCTGTATGACAGACTCTAGGTCCATCCACCTCACTATAAATAACTCAATTTCATTTCTTTTTATGGCTGAGTAATATTCCATTGTATATATGTGCCACATCTTCTTTATCCATTCATCTGTGGATGGACACTTAGGTTACTTCCATGTCCTGGCTATTGTAAATAGAGCTGCAATGAACATTGTGGTACATGACTCTTTTTGAATTATGGTTTTCTCAGGGTATATGCCCAGTAGTGGGATTGCTGGGTCGTATGGTAGTTCTATTTGTAGTTTTTTAAGGAACCTCCATACTGTTCTCCATAGTGGCTGTATCAATTTACGTTCCCACCAACAGTGTAAGAGGGTTCCCTTTTCTCCACACCCTCTCCAGCAATTATTGTTTGTAGATTTTTTGATGATGGCCACTCTGACCGGTGTGGTGTGAGATGATATCTCATTGTAGTTTTGATTTGCATTTCTCTAATGATTAATGATGTTGAGCATTCTTTTATGTGTTTGTTGGCAATCTGTATATCTTCTTTGGAGAAATGTCTGTTTAGGTCTTCTGCCCATTTTTGGATTGGGTTGTTTGTTTTTTTGTTATTGAGCTGCATGAGCTGCTTATAAATTTTGGAGATTAATCCTTTGTCAGTTGCTTCATTTGCAAATATTTTCTCCCATTCTGAGGGTTGTCATTTGGTCTTGTTTATGGTTTCCTTTGCTGTGCAAAAGCTTTGAAGTTTCATTAGGTCCCATTTGTTTATTTTTCTTTTTATTTCCATTGCCCTATTAGGTGGCTTAAACAGGATCTTGCTGTGATTTATGTCATAGAGTGTTCTGCCTATGTTTTCCTCTAAGAGATTGTTAGTGTCTGGCCTTACAGTTAGGTCTTTAATCCATTTTGAGTTTATTTTTGTGTATAGTGTTAGGGAGTGTTCTAATTTCATTCTTTTACATGTAGCTGTCCAGTTTTCCCAGCACCACTTATCAAAGAGGCTGTCTTTTCTCCATTGTATGTTCTTGCCTCCTTTGTCATAAATTAGGTGCCCATATGTGTATGGGTTTATCTCTGGGCATTCTATCCTGTACCATTGATCTATATTTCTGTTTTTATGCCAGTACCATACTGTCTTGATTACTGTAGCTTTGTGGTGTACTTTGAAGTCGGGGAGCCTGATTCCTCCAACTCATTTTTTTTTTTTTTTGCGGTACACGGGCCTCTCACTGCTGTGGCCTCTCCCGTCGCGGAGCACAGGCTCCGGATTCGCAGGCTCAGTGGCCATGGCCCACGGGCCCAGCTGCTCTGCGTCATGTGGGATCCTCCCAGACCAGAGCACAAACCTACGTCCCCTGCATTGGCAGGCGGACCCTCAACCACTGCGCCACCAGGGAAGCCCCCTCCAACTCATTTTTTTTCTCAAGATTGCTTTGGCTATTCAGGGTCTTTTGTGTTTCCATACAAACTGTAAAATTTTTTGTTGTAATTCTGTGAAGAATGCCATTGGTAGTTTGATAAGGATTGCATTGAATCTGTAGATTGCTTTGGGTAGTAGAGTCATTTTCACAATGTTGATTCTTCCAATCCAAGAACATGGTATATCTCTCCATCTCTTTGTATCATCTTTAATTTCTTTCATCAGTGTCTTATAGTTTTCTGCATACAGGTCTTTTGTCTCCTTAGGTAGGTTTATTCCTAGATATTTTATTCTTTTCGTTGCAATAGTAAATGGGAGTGTTTTCTTAATTTCACTTTCAGATTTTTCATCATTAGTGTATAGGAATGCACTGTGCATTAATTTTTCTCACACTTGAACTTGAAAGGCCCATCTTCATATATAATCATCCACAGATGTCTGTGTATGATTATATATTCCCGTAGTGAGGGAATGATAAATGTAAATGAGAACCATGATAAAATTTTGCCTCGCTTTCTTACACATTTTCAGAATATGATTGAAAGCACATGCCCCTGTCAGTAGTTAACTATGAGGTTTGCGTTAAGTGTTTTTTGTGTTTTTTTGCTGTGTTAAGTTTTTGTAAGACTTTGTCAGAAACCTAAAGCATGTTTTAGTGTCAGAGTCTTCCCTCTCCCCTCTTTCCTTCCCTCCCTTCCTCCCTCCCTTCCTGCCTTCTTCCCTTCCTCCCCTTTGGAATCAAAAGGAAACTCTCGTAGGTTCTAACTGATCTCTTTTCAAAACTAGGGACAATTCCAGCCTGTACACAGATTAAATTCATTCTCATTTCTCTGTTTCCTAACTAGTACCTGAAATTGTAATTGAGTTATACTAGATAATTGCTCTCTGACGTCTTTCTTCAAATAAAATCTGAAGGATAAATGTTTGCTAGACACTATTTCGCTGCCCCAGACAGGTGGATACGTAGGGAGGTGGGCTTGGGAAGGGAGGCACAGGTTAGGTTAGGGAAGCAATCATAATATGACTTAGGTCAGTGGATCAGTGTTTGGTAAATCTTTTTCCTCCAAATAGTGCCAGATGCCCAGAAAAGCCACTGTACTGCCTGAAGAATGTCTTGTTCACTTAGTAACTCGTACTTATGCTTAAAATTAATGTGTGTCTCTTTTAACTTCAGTAGGCTGTGAATTTATGACTACAGATGAAGCAACTTTCATTTAAAAAATGATGATAACAGCTTATGTTGTAATAAGGACACTTAGAAAAAAACCAAGGAAACAAAACAATCTTCCTCTGATTAAGGGGAATTCTTAGACGAGGTCTCTTTCCAACCGCTTTTGTTTATGAGTACTGAAACTTAAAATGAGTAAATTGTCTTCCGAATAACATTCTACATTTTCCATTTATCCCTATCTCTCATATCTACTCTCAAGAACAAAAGAAACGTGGCTTCCTTCTCTTCACCAGTTTTCTATAATGTAGAAATTTCCAGTGCTTAAAAATTCAAAGTGGTCATTCCTTTCAAAGCATTACAGTGTGGAGGTAAAGGGTCTGTTTAATGTAGTCATCTGAGAGCTTAATTCCAGTTTGGAAAAGAATTCTGCGATGATGTTGAATTCCTTGGAAATGGGTGTGCTCAGCTGCTAGCACTTTCCAAAACTTGTGCATTTGACAATGGATGTGACCAGGGCGGGCATTTCCCGCCTCCAATTTCAGCAGCATGTCATTTCTCTTTTCTTACATAACCATCGAGATTTGAGTTTCTGCTTTTGAGAGTTTACATTTCCTTTTTTTCCCTCCTAACTTAAAAACTGCATTTTTTTTATTTCTAAAGAAAAACATATTTTATGTGGAATATATATAGTATTTATTTTTCTTGTTTACTAAGGTCTTTAAAATTGAAGAGCTCTTATGTCCTCATACCTTCCACCTCATTAGTGTAGAGTCAGATGTCTGCAGTCTCTATAGGATTCTGAGCTGCTTCCCCGTTCCAGATGGACCACATACCTACTGTTCCTGTTTGTGACCAAATACCATGTTGGTCCCAAACCACCAACTGGGGCTCAGGGAGTCTGGAAGTTGAAGACTGATGTCTGCATAATTCAGTTCCAGGGCCCTTCCCCTCTCATATGCATCCCTCTTCTACTCTCTGATTTAGACTCCTGCCTTCCTCCATCTGGACCTCAGTTTCCTCTTGTGTAAAATGGGAATAACAGCCCGCATGCAGGCTTGTTTTGAGACTAGTGATAAGGTATATTAAGTACTTGGCACAGTTCTAAAGTTGTCATATATTTTCCTCCTCTCTCTCTCATTAAAAAGTGAAGCTGGAGTGGCTTTTCCTTATCAGCAAAGGATTTTTTAAAAGGAAAGAAATGGCATGTAACCTTTGGTTGACTTCCAGAATCTTTTTTAGGCCAGCGTTTTTCAGTGTGGATTGCAACCCATTATTGGGTCATGGAGTCAGTTTAGTGCGTCCAGACTTATTTTTTTTTTTGATGGAAGGGAAGAGAATAGATCATAACATAAGAATAGAAAAGAAAGTACATAGAAAAGAAAGTACGAAAGAATAGAAAAGAAAGTTTCCAAAATATACAAACAGCTCATACAACTCAACAACAAAAAACCGAACAACCCAATCGAAAAATGGGCAGAAGACCTAAGTAGACATTTCTCCAAAGAAGACATACAGATGGCCAATAGGCACATGAAAAGATGCTCAACATCACTTATTATTAGAGAACTACAGATCAAAGCTACAATGAGGTATCACCTCACACCAATCAGAATGGCCATCATTAAAAAGTCTACAAATAACAAATGCTGGAGAGCGTGTAGAGAAAAGGGAACCCTCTTACACTGTTGGTGGGAATGTAAATTGGTGCAGCCACTATGGAAAACAGTATGGAGGTTCCTCAAAAAATTAAAAATAGGGCTTCCCTGGTGGCGCAGTGGTTGAGAGCCCGCCTGCCGATGCAGGGGACATGGGTTCGTGCCCCGGTCCGGGAAGATCCCACATGCCGCGGAGCGGCTGCGCCCGTGAGCCATGGCCACTGAGCCTGCGCGTCCGGAGCCTGTTGCTCCGCAACGGGAGAGGCCACAACAGTGAGAGGCCCACGTACCACAAAAAAAAAAAAAAATTAAAAATAGAGTTACCATATGATCCAGCAATCCACTCCTGGGCCTATACCCAGACAAAACTATAATTCAAAAAGATACATGCACCCCTATGTTCACAGCAGCACTATTTACAATAGCCAAGATATGGAAAGAACCTAAATGTCCATTGACAGATGAATGGATAAAGATGATGTGGTATATATATATATATATATATATATATATATATATATATATATATAATGGAATATTATTCAGCCATCAAAAAGAATGAAATAATGCCATTGAGCAACATGGATAGACCTAGATATTATCATACTAAGTGAAGTAAGTCAGAAAGAGAAAGACAAATACCATAGGATATCACTTATATGTGGAATCTAAATATGATACACATCAACATATCTATGGAACAGAAACAGACTCACAGATACAGAGAACAGACTTGTGGTTGCCAGCAGGGGTTGGGTGGTAGAGGAGGGAAGGAATGGGAGTTTGGGACTAGCAGAGGCAAACTATAATATATAGGATGGATAAACAACAAGGTCCAACTGTATAGCACAGGGAACTCTATTCAGTATCATGTGACAAACGATAATGGAAAATAATATGAAAAAGAATATATATATACACACACACACACACACACACACACACATATATACAAAACTTAGTAACTTTACTGTTCTGAAGAAATTAACACAATATGGTAAATCAACTATACTTCAATAAAATTTAAAAGAAAGGAAAGAAAGAAAGAAAGGAAGGAAGGAAGGAAAAGAAAGTACAGAGTCCACTGCATATATAAGAGTAAGCAGGGGTAAGGGTCAAATGTGATTTTATGAAACCTTTTCTTTTAAGTATTTTTAAAAAATATTTATTTATTTTTATTTGGTTGAGCTGGGTCTTAGTTGCGGCAGGTGGGCTCCTTAGTTGCAGCATGCAAACTCTTAGTTGCAGCGTGCATGTGGGATCTAGTTCCCTGACCTGGGATCGAACCCAGGCTCCCTGCATTGGGAGCGCAGAGTCTTAACCACTGCGCCACCAGGGAAGTCCCAATTTTTTTTTTTTTTTTGGCGGTACGCGGGGAAGTCCCAATTTTATGAAACTTTTGTTTCAGTTATGTAAGTATGTATAGATGTGTAATGTACTGTGATATAAAAAGTATTTCTAAACTGTGGGTCAGAAAAACTAGAAAGCCACTGGTGTGGCTGCTTTTGCCACTGAAGACTTTTAAAAAAAAATTTAAGCCAACTCTATGGAGGCTGTATTTAATTGGATAAATCCTTTTTTTTTTCCGTGAAAGAAAATTGGGCCTTTTAACTGTCAAGGTTTTATTGACGGAGGGCTTCCACTGATGGTTTGACCTGCTGTGTCTCTGTTAGGGTCTTTTGGGTAATCAACCTATTGTCTCTCTCCTTTTCTTGGCTTTCTGCTTTTTCTCTCTCTAAGTGGACTTAGTGGAAGCCATTCTAATTGTTGGAGCAGCGGCAGAAGTTCCCACACAGCAGAGACATCTGTAACATATGGTTTTGTGGTTGTTGCCAAAGTTTTAAGAAAATTATGGTTTCTGAAGAAAGTAAAACTCTCTAACCAACATGAAATATCCAGTTCTTCCCCCTTCCCCCCACACCCCCACTGGGTGGTATATTGGTCCTTCTAATATAACTACAGAATTGGTATTTATTTCACTGTGTATGTATTTTTAAAAATCACCTAGATTCCTAAGCCTATCTAAAGTGACATGTGATTTTAAGGGTTAGAATTGAGACCATGGTAAGAGAACCTTTTTTTTATAATAAATTTATTTATTTATTCATTTATTTATCTTTGGCTACATTGGGTCTTCGTTGCTGCGTATGGGCTTTCTCTAGTTGCGGCGAACGGGGGCAGCTCTTCGTTGCGGTCTGCGGGCTTCTCATTGCAGTGGCTTCTCTTGTTGTGGAGCATGGGCTCTAGGCACGTGAGCTTCAGTAGTTGTGGCACATGGGCTCAGTAGTTGTGGCTCACGGGCTCTAGAGCGCAGGCTCAGTAGTTGTGGCGCACGGGCTTAGTTGCTCTGCGGCATGTGAGATCTTTCTGGACCAGGGCTCGAACCCCTGTCCCCTGCATTGGCAGGTGGGCTCTTAACCATTGTGCATGGTAACAGAACCTTTAATTCAGTTCTACTTCTCTAGAAGAGACTGCATTGCTGTCTCTTCTTCATTCTAAAAAGAAAAGACATCTGTTTTATGTGTGCTTAGTACTGTGTTTTTGATTTGTTCTTTTCTCAATAATTGTGTTTGTGTCTCTCTCCTTTCTTCTTCCCTCCCTCCCTACCCCTCTCTCTTTCTTTCTTTCCCTCTCTCTCTCTCCCCCTCTCCCTCCCTCCCTCCTTCTCTCTCTCTCTCTCTCTCTTTCTTTATCACCTAAAGTTTTCCAAATACGTAACTTAATTGTTACCCATTAAGATGCATTCCAGTAGGATCAGTTTGGAGATATGTGACCCTAATTGTTTTCAGAAGTGATTAATCAATGTCAAGAAGTATTTATTGAGTGCCTGTGATGTGCTTGGCATGGGAGGGAAGTTTACAAAGAGAATAGCTTGTAAAAGGTGAAGCTTAACTTTCTTTCGTCTCTTTAAACGTGTATTGAGCACCTACTTAATCAGCTGCGTACTGTGCTAGATGCTGTGCCTAAATCTAATCGGGAAGTCGGGAAGGCAAAACATCATATGAAACAAAAATAATTAAATGCCACTGCTAGTGATATTCTAAATTCAGTAGGAATTTAAGGCAGAGAGTAAGCAGGGCTGGCTGGGCTATCTGGAGGACAGAGGAAGTGGAGTTACTGAGTCTTAAGTGACTGTCAGGATTCCAGTGGGAAGGATGGAGAATATTCCAGACAGTGGGGGAATCCTGGAAAATGCTTCGAGGCGGGGAATATCAGAGTGGAACATGAGGGAGACATTTCTGAGGATGTGTATGGAGGCACTGTGAAAACTAGGGTTGGATATTTTGGGTGAGGCTGTGTACTTTAATGTGGGTAATTGTAGAGATTCATAAGCTCAAAAGGCACTCCACATACTGTGGGTGTGTACAGTGTACTTTGGGAGAAGGGATTATAAATAACTACCAGGATGTCCTGTGAATACTGTGATGGAGGCTGGCACCATGACGGAAGCAGTATAAGGAAAAAACTTGGAGCCACCATGTCGGTGGCTACCCTTGAGCTATATTGGTACTGCTCTGGCTTAGGGCTTAGCAGCATTGCTGACTCAGTGACAAACTTCCCTTTTGGAAGCCTGGCTCCTGACTTGCCAGCATATGACACTCTTAAGTTCACCAGGTCTTCCTGTCCCGAGCTGCCCAGTTGATTGTGAAGCTGCAAGATAGTAATAGCCAGGGCTGCTTTCTACTTCCAGCTGGAGATCCCGAATGTGCTTTTCTTTCAGGACCAGGGCGTGGCTGGGGATCTATACAGGTGCTTGCCCTCTGCCTCAGGCTCACATATTAATGGTGGAGATGTTTTCCTTAAAGCAATTATTGAAAACAATTATTCATATGATTTCACGTTTGAGTCTCCATTTATCTGACGTTTCTGTCTGCTTATTTATTTACCTACTTGGTGTTGTTTGTGGAGGTATACATCAATCAACTTTTGCTGTTACACAGCCCCCAAATCTCAGTGGCTTAGAACAGTAACACACATTTAATTCTTGTAGCTAAAGGCTGATCATATCCTTGGTCAGTTTTCCATCAAATCCATTTCCTCCCTTTTCCGCTGCCCAGGCTCATGAGTCAGCTGGCTTTAGACTGAGTTCAGCCAACTAGAGACACGGGAGGGAGGTTGGAGGGGAAGAGAATAGGAGCAATCAGGGTATTTCTCCTCCCTTTCTGCCTCAGGTGGCTTCTTCAGCAGAGACTGTTTCTCCAGCTGGGGCTCCAGCTCCCACTGGACAGGGCCACCATGGTTCCACCCTCTTGTTATTATAGGCCTTCAGCTCCAGTAACACTATCTCCTTCTTTTGTCTGTCTGGCTTGGGGGTGGTAGTGGCTCCCTGCTGTTACTAAACCTTTTACCATCCCTTCTTTGGTGCTCCACAACTTCATGGCTTGTGTAACCAATTCCCTATATTAAATTCCTCCTGTGTAGATACTTGAAGTGGTTTCTTTTTTCTGATTAAATCCTGACTGGTACATTTTTCCAAAAAAGGAGTATTTCTTTTGTCCTTTATGTTTTTCTTTCTATAGTGCAGCCTCAGAAATAGGTATCAAACAACCCATTTTATTATCCCATAAAACACCTCCTAATAAAGCAGTGTAATGTGAAAAGAGCACTGGGTTTGGAGCCTAACTGATGTCACAGAACAGTCTATCAGCTGGTCATATTTTAATTTTTTGTGATCATTTGTAGTTATTTCCATCACAGTTTCTTTCTCATTATGAATTCAGAATTGCAAGATGCACCTACAATTATAAAGTTATATAAAGCATTCATGTCATATTGGAAGAAATGTATGTGCATTTAAAGGGTATTCTCTAAATGGCCAGGAAATACATTTGACCAATGATGATACCCTAGGTATTCCAAATTTTTTGGTTCTTCCTAGCTTTCCTGTGGAACCAGAAGCATGTTTCCTGGGGCAGCATGAGTGTCACAATCCCTGTCTTGCAGGCGACTTGAGATGGATTTCCATCTCAGGAGCAAAAGTTGCCTCTTGCCCCTTCTCCTGAACATCCACTATTTGGGGCGTTGCTGGAGGGGAGAGGTTTGCTTTGATTCAAAACAGACTTGCTGTGATGGAGTCTTTTCCAGTTTGAAAGATGCCAGGATGATCAGATCTGGTTTTTTTTTTTTTGCGGTACGCGGGCCTCTCACTATTGGGGCCTCTCCTGTCGCGGAGTACAGGCTCTGGACGCGCAGGCTCAGCGACCATGGCTCATGGGCCCAGCCGCTCCGTGGCATGTGGGACCTTCCCGGACCGGGGCACGAACCCGTGTCCCCTGCATCGGCAGGCGGACTCTCAACCACTGCGCCACCAGGGAAGCCCCCAGATCTGTTTTGTATTAATCTATCGATAGAATAAAGAATTCTTTATGGAATGGCTATACTAAACATACTGAGAGAGCTCAAAGAACTAATACCTAGTATTCAGGTCCACCCAGAGTGGACCCATTCTCCTTTTGTGATCTAGAGATGACCTAGAGCTAGGTTCAACTTTCAGTGCTCTGTTGGAAACTGGTTCCTCCCAAATCCTTTGTAATCTGAGTTGGTACCTTCAAGGCTGACTCTGAAGGGTGATTCCCCTATTAGTGCCACTTGAGTCCCAGAATTCTCATAGCGTATAGCCCAGTGAAGGGAGCTAGGCAGGCACAGATAAATATCCCAGCTGTGCTCTTACTAGCTTGTCATCTTGGACAAGTTACTTCTTTGAGCCTCAGATTCTTTGGTGGTGAAATCGGGGATAATCGTGGCTATTTCTTATGTTTATACCTGGCACATAGTAGGTACACAGTAAATGGTAGCTCTTTAATATCATTTCATCATACTTATCAGACAAAAGACTTTTGAGTCAGGGGCTCAAGACTACAACTGAGCTACAGAGGGTAGCTGAGCCCCCTAGCCTTTGCTAATATAACTTAAAAACTGACAGTTTTTATTTTTTTTAATTTTTAAAATTAGAGTATAGTTGATTTACAATGTTTTGTTAGTTTCTGCTGTCTAGCAAAAACTGACAGTTTGTTTTTTTTGTTTTTTTTTTTTGCGGTACGCGAGCCTCTCACTGTTATGGCCTCTCCCGTTGCGGAGCACAGGCTCTGGACGCGCAGGCTCAGCGGCCATGGCTTGCGGGCCCAGCCGCTCCGTGGCATGTGGGATCTTCCCGGACCAGGGCACGAACCCATGTCCCCTGCATCGGCAGGCGGACTCTCAACCACTGCGCCACCAGGGAAGCCCAAAAACTGACAGTTTTTAATATTACCATTCTTCGTGAATGTGATGTTTGCTCATTTTGACTTTTAGCTGGTCATCAAAGCTCTTAGAGTTCAGAGAAAATGTTAAATTTGACCAAGACTATTGTTTATATATTGGAGTGCTGGGAGGGAATGTGAAGGTGATGGTAGAATGAGTCCTTTTTTTTTTTTAGACTGTTTTAAATCCTAAGCCAAATTGGCTTCTAAACAACAGTGAAAAATTGCTGTTACCATTTTTGCCATTTGTGATAGACAAATGCCACTTGTTTACTCTCAGCCTTTGGGAGATAATTGTATGCTTGCTTGTAGAAAAGACAGAATTAAACAGGCAGTTTCATATCTTAGGAAATCATGTTTTCTGTTGGTTTATCATCTGTTGTTAGTTCCTGCTCCCGAAGAGCAAACCTTATAATATTATCTTTAACAAAAGATGTAAGTATGACGTGGGATTTTCACGTTAGGAGATTTTAGTGCCTACTGGCCTGGGAGCTCCCTGAGACCCATCAATGTTCATCTTTGTATTCCTCAGCACGCAGCGTCATGTCAGGCTCAGGACTTCTTGTCAAATTAAATATTGAAATTTGCCCTTTCATTAGTCAACTTGATTTTCATTAAGTGTGACTTAACATCTGACTAAGCTAAACTTCATTGTATCTGTCATATGTGGTTGAGCACTCTTTAGCCATGTTTTTATGTAGCCAAAATGAAGCGGTCTCAGTCAGTTTTCTGTTTTATAATTTGCGTCATGGATTATACTTACAGGCAGGCTGAGAAACTGGTTTCACAGTCAAAAAGGGGGCCATGTCTGCCACTTCTTTGCCTCAGTATGATAATTTCCACACATGGACTGCAGCCTTGAGGTCCGCAAAGACGTATCTGAAGTAGATGAAATATCAGTTTTTCTGAATGAACGATTTTTTTCTGGTTTCTTCTGTCACTTCCAGAAATTCATTCAAAGAACTGCAGTCCAATGGGTGTGATCTCTTCTGTTCCCAGAATGGCCAGTGACAGTATTCTTCACCCTCCTCAATTCTGCGGACAGACCATTTGGGGTTAAAAATACACAGTCATTGTGTATCATGTTTCTTAACTTCTTTGCATCACTGTCTTATGCATTTCCTGACCTAATGACTACACTGTCCAAACTGGGAGCATTGCCATTGTGACCACCAGATGTGGAAATCCTGCCCCAGGCTTGCCCGAGAACATCACTGAAATGACAGTGTGTCTATAAAATGATCACATGCGTGGAGAGTTCTGTTTTTGTTTTCCATTTTAGTAACTGAGGGTTACAGTTAGGGTGTTGCCAGTGTACTTTTGGATCAGTCAGAAACTGGGTAGATGAATTTAACATTGTAAAATACCACCTTTTCAATTGCAGAAGTAAAATTTTCAGCTTGACGATCAAGTTTGTTTTGTTTAGTTTTTTTCTCAACCGTTTATATGTAGCAACACTCTGGCTTGATCTACCCCTACACACCCAAGAACCTGGAATTATCTACCCTCTGTACCCCTGAGTTTACTTTTAAAATAATCTGTATATACCTGCTGTTTCCACATTGTAATATGGAGCCTTAAGTAGAAAGATGAGTTAAAAATATACAAAGCAAATTATTCACCAAGGCCACTCGTGCCCTTTGTGTGTGGGAGGGAATTCATCGTGAGCCTCAGCTGAGCAGCTTTTAAAGTCCAGTGAGCTCCCTTTATTAAAGCGTGCACTGTTGAACTTCCCTGGTGGTGCAGTAAGAATCTGCCTGCCAGTGCAGGGGACACGGGTTTGAGCCCTGGTCCGGGAAGATCTCACATGCCATGGAGCAACTAAGCCCATGCACCACAACTACTGAGCCTGTGTTCTAGAGCCCACGAGCCACAACTACTGAAGCCGCGTGCCTAGAGCCCGTGCTCTGCAACAGAAGAAGCCACGCAATGAGAAGCCCGCACACCACAACAAAGAGTAGCCCCCAGTCACCGCAACTAGTTTTTCAAAAAGCTCGTGTGCAGCAATGAAGAGCCAACACAGCCAAAAATAAATAAATAAATAAATTTAGTTTTTAAAAAACAGCTTGCACTGCTGCCTTCTCCTGTTTTACAGCTGCTTAGATTAATTGAATAAGATTAATAAATTATAGTATGGCAAACTCAGAATTATCTTGTTAATTAGGGACAGGGATAGCATGGGAAAATGAAATCTGCCAATGATGCCTTTCCTCCTGGGTTTGTTCTGCTGTTCACGTGATGCCACTAAGAAGCGTCATGTGAAAGCAAGCTCACATTTCTTTATCCCTTTCTTTGTCTTCCCACACATTCTATTGCAGGTGACAGCAAATAAACTGGAACTGAAGGAATTAGGGGACAAGGGACACATTTGTCCAGGCTGTTTGGTAGATAATGGTTGCAGTCTTCAGTTAAAGACTCTTTCAGGAGCATATGAATTACTTATTTGGTGTGCCTTTTTATGCTTTTTTTCCCCCCATAGAAACAGCGTTATATTCATTGGTAAGATTTTGTAAGAGCAGTCTCTCAAAGCTTCTTTAATCCAGAATTTGAAGTATAGTTGTAGTGAGTACTATTTCATCTATAGCATAAGTAATATTTTCTTTAAAATTGCTTAATACAAAGGTAATACAGGAGTATGTGAACGTTTTAAGTTCATAAATGTGAAAATCATCTCACGGTAACATACCCTAACATAACTGCTTTATTGCTTTCTATGTTGCTTTCCGTATATATTTTCTTCATAGTTATAGACATAGTGCCTTTTATATTTTGCTACTTTTATCAAATTATAACATAAATACTTTCCAGGTTTCTGTGTAATCTTGATAATGATCAAGGATTACTTTTTTTTTTTTTTTTTGCGGTACGCGGGCCTCTCACTGTTGTGGCCTCTCCCGTTGCGGAGCACAGGCTCTGGACGCGCAGGCTCAGCGGCCATGGCTCACGGGCCCAGCCGCTCCACGGCATGTGGGATCTTCCCGGACCGGGGCACGAACCCGTGTCCCCTGCATCGGCAGGTGGACTCTCAACCACTGTGCTACCAGGGAAGCCCAAGGATTACTTTTAAAAGACTTAAAATACTCCCGCTTGGTGAAAAAGATGCAAAGACTTCAATGGCTACTCTAGCATAGGAAATAGGGGAGGAACTGTCGATGGGGGGATGGGCAGCAGGCAGATGCTGTTTTCAAGGAAGTGTATCTGTGTTTGTACCTGTCTAAGAGAAGATGTAGCTCTTGGTCGCTCACTCATCCTGGTCACTGACTCCTGGTATTCTGTTGTGGGAAATCAGGGGCATTGCCCTCCAGGACCCAAGGAGACTTCCGAATGAGTCGTTTGTATCTTACATGGCCTGTTGGTTGGGGCAACTGCCTGTTTATGACCCGTTTAAAGAACATACTTGTATTTGTAACTTTGAAACACTTGCCTGAGAAAGACAGGTACTAACGGACATCCTTTGATCCTTAACGTGTTTCTCCAGGATTTGGAAAGAGCTGTCCATCTTGAAAGAAATGGGTAAAAAGAAGCATAAGGTAAATAATTCTCCTATCCAAGATTAAGAACCAGTCAGAGGAAACTGGGCAGGTAGTTTCTTGCTAGAACGCGCAAGGCCTTAGTTATTGGGGATGGGGGTGAGGTACCTTGAATGGGATATTCCACTTTGAAGTTGGTTTTATAAAAACACGCCGATAAAAATACAATTTGAAATAGATTTTTTGTCAATTTTAGAAAAGTTATTTTATGTGGCACTGGATGAATCTCCCAGCCATTAAAGTATCAGGATGGCTTTTACAAAACGGTCTCTTGTCACTGTCTAGGTTTCCTTCTCCCCAGGCCCCTCTACCACTCCCCCCGCCCCCAACCAAGCACCCCGCCTCACCAAAACACAGGGCTTTGGAAGTCGGGAGAATAATGACTGAATGTGAATCCCCTGTAGCATATCTTGACAGCCCACTCATTTTGTGCTGTGAATATAGTTATTACTCATTCTTTGCATATTTGAAGTTTAAAGTGGCAATTAGCCCCGGGGGACAGGGGAGAAAAAAAATATGACATGTTCTAGCTGCTTCACTGGTCCAGACTATAGGTTAGAGAAGTTCATGGATTTACCAGCCCAGTTGTAACATTGTATTCTGTTTTAAAAGTCAAGCCAAGGGCTTCACTGGTGGCGCAGTGGTTGAGCGTCCGCCTGCCGATGCAGGGGACACGGGTTCGTGCCCCGGTCCTGGAAGATCCCACATGCCGCGGAGCGGCTGGGCCTGTGAGCCATGGCCGCTGAGCCTGTGCGTCCAGAGCCTGTGCTCCGCAACGGGAGAGGCCACAACAGTGAGAGGCCTGCATACCGCAAAAAATAAAAATTTAAAAGTAAATAAAAGTCAAGCCAAGGAAGTAGTAGGCGGCATAATCCTTTATCACCCTATAAAGTTACAAAAATGTCTCAAGTATTTAGAGGTGGATGGCTGTATATGAGATATGCATAATAGGCTGGTAGAAGTGCTTATTACATGCATGAAGGTTATAGGATGTTGTCAACTTTAAACTTTTGTCTCGTAGGGAAGTGTGTTTACAAATCAGAATGATATAATCACCTGAAAAAGTTTTTCATTTTTGATTGGGAAAACTGTATTCTGTTTGTGCCGTTTTTGTTGATTTTTGTCTCATCCTTTTGCTTGCATATACCCCATCTGTCTTTTTAAATCCTTCTCATTAGCAATAGCTTATTATAATTATCCATCTGCTACCCTAGCTCCAATGAGCTGTAAGTGCTTCTTAATTTTACTGTACTTTTTGTGGCATTGATGTTGGTTTTGATCAAGAAAAGCCTTTTTTGCTAACTAGATTCAGAGCAGTGTGAGTTTGTAGTTTGTTTATTTTATAATCTCTGATCATCTTCCTTTTATCTAGAGAAAAGTCAGTGAAAGATGAGGATGGGAGGGGTAAAGTGGGTACTGTATGACTTTAGATGATTCTTCTCTTCCAGCCTCCAGTAATTTGGTTCAGACCCTTACCTCCTCCCCCATTATAAGTTGATCTGTATTAACTGGCTGAGGAAAATTACTGAATTTTTACATTGTGCGCCAATATAAGCTGATACCTTAAACAAATGATTTGGATATTTTCCAGGAAAATAATAAAATTGTAGCTAAAGTTTATTTCAGCCCTAGTTGCTAACTGGTATATTACATTGATAACGGTCTTTTTTGGTTTTCCTCTTTTATGAACTCATTCTCAAAGGGAAAAAATATATATCATTTGTTTTTAGTTAGTTGTACCATGTAATATTGTTGCTTAGTTATTTTTTTCTTTTTAGCTTTCATTTACCTCCAAACGAATGGAAAGTATGATACATAGTACTTGGAAAGATTTAAAGGATCAGTTTTGCTGCATTTTTGGTGCAACATCATTGGAATGTAGTTGTAATTTTTTCCAGTGGTAATTCCAGTGATTTGGCAGTATGGTTTTCCCATGGCAGTAATATATAAAATCTGGGATTTGCTTTTTTATCTTCATCTTTTGAATAACCACAGTATTCCCTTCACCCTTAAATGAAACAGACCTGACCCTGAGTTGTCAGAGTACACACAAAGAAATTCCAGGTTTAGGACTCGTACTGGAGGGCTTTGCCTGTTACAAAGGTACAGTTTTTCAGAAACAGTGGATAGAGCAGAAGAGATGCAGCTGGTTTCATTGGGGAGCAGTTTGGTTCTTGGAGTGGTCATGAATTAATAATGGGAAAAGAGATGGAAATCTCAGAGGCATTCTGAACTTTTACCCTTCAAGGAAGTGTAGTTCATAAATTAGACTTTTTATGAAAAGAGATTTTATTGAAGGGAAAACATCTGTTCATTGAAAGCTTTTAAAATCCACATTTTGACAACTTCAAGCACATTGCTACTTCCAGATTGAGTAACACTTAAAACACATTTCCTTTTGAAAGTGCAAGATTTGCAAAAGAGACTTGTGCATTCTTTGGCCATTCTCAAATTGTGAGTTGAATGCTGGGTAATCGCTGCTGGCTCCTTAATCAGATTTAAAATTCTCAATCCTTCCTAGGTGTTTCTTCATACTTTATCTGAGTTGTTGTAGCTGTGTTATTACACCTTATTTGCCAATTCTGTTTTTCTCTCGACATTTTGGCAGCTCTAGCATTAAAACCCTTTCATTTGTAATTCAGTTATATTTTAGTAGTTATCATTTGGTATTATACTGATTTGTTGTTGTTTTTTTTCTTTACACTCGTGTGAAAGTGATGGTATTATAGTGATTTGTTATTTTGCCCTTTCGTTGCCCAAAGACATTTTAAGGGTTAATTAAATCTTTATATTTTAATTTATAAAGCCCTTTGAGACTCTCCAATATAGAGATCCCTTAAAGCTATTCTTTTTTTTTTTTTAAATAAATTTATTTATTTATTTTTGGCTGCATTGGGTCTTCATTGCTGCGTGTGGGCTTTCTCTAGTTGCGGCGAGCGGGGGCTACTCTTCTTTGCGGTGTGTGGGCTTCTCATTGCAGTGGCTTCTCTTGTTGTGGAGCACGGGCTCTAGGCGCGTGGGCTTCAGTAGTTGTGGCACGGAGGCTCAATAGTTGTGGCTCGCAGGCTCTAGAGCACAGGCTCAGTAGTTGTGGTGCATGGGCTTAGTTGCTCTGCGGCATGTGAGATCTTCCCGGACCAGGGCTTGAACCCGTGTCCCTTGTGTTGGCAGGTGGATTCTCAACCACTGTGTCACCGAGGAAGTCCCTAAAGGCTATTCTTTTTTTTTTAAGAATTTTAAAAATATTTATTTTATGTATTTTTTTGGCTGCTTCGGGTCTTAGTTGTGGCACACAGGGTCTTCGTTGAGGCGTGCGGGATCTTTCGTTGAGGCACGCAGGCTTCTCTCAAGTTGTGACACGCGGGCTTTCTCTCTAGTTGTGATGTGCGGGTTTTCGGTCTCTAGTTGTGGTGCGCGCGGTGTCCAGAGTGCATGGGCTCTGTAGTTGCAACTTGTTGAGGCGCGCGAGCTCAGTAGTTGTGGTGAGCGGGCTTTGTTACCCCGTGGCCTGTGGGATCTTAGTTCCCTGACCAGGGATCGAACCCACGTCCCCTGCATTGGAAGGTGGATGGATTCTTTACCACTGGACCACCAGGGAAGTCCCTCCAAAGCTGTTCTTAAATGCACTGTTTTTGTGTCTGTCAGGCATATGTTTATGGCTCAAAGAAAAATTAGTAAATCCTTCCTAATTTCTAGAATTAGTTTATGAATTTGTTATCTTTTGTTGGCATGATTAGATTTTATGGGTTCAGCTGTCTAATGAAGAATGCCAAGAATTGAATTTAATTCAGTAACAAGTAGGAAATTCCAAAACAGTGTAAAGATGTGCAGCTTTTTCAGCAGGAAGTGGTGATAAGCGTTACTGCTGATTTACACCATAAATGGGGTTTCCTTTACCACTTCCTATTCACAGAGTAGAAGAACCAAAGAAATCTGAAAACTTCTAGTCTGTCTTCTTCTTAGTATATCAGGTGTCCTTTCCTTTAAGGGCAAATAATATTCGCAGACCACTTGTTAGTCCACCTTTAAAAAAAAAATCCCCCTTTTCTAATATTGGATTTAACAAAATTAACATATTTGGTCTTCTAAATTTACTTTTAATGTGTTTTTCCTTTTGAACTTTAGACTTTCTAATTCTCAAATAAGAAAACAGATAGTAAATTTGAATATAAGTGAATAAAATAAAAAATAGTTCTAAATATATGCAGCAAAGTTGGCACTTGGTGGAAATGTGCTTTTATGAACTTATAGAGTGTGTTTTTAAAACAGAACAATACCTTGAATGCCTCTCTTTCAATCTAAGTAACATTCTTAACTTTATTTCTACTTTTACACATTTTTTCCAAGTCCCTTCTTTATTTTGGAAAAAAAAATAGTTTAAAGTTTCAATCTGTGACTCATATTTTATCCTATTTCATTAATCTCTTTTTCTAATTAGAACTTTTAGCTAATTATCCTGAAGTCAGCTACTCTAAAATTTTATTATTCTCCATGTTTAAAAGTCCACAGAGGGCTTCCCTGGTGGCGCAGTGGTTGAGAGTCCGCCTGCCGATGCAGGGGACACGGGTTCGTGCCCCCGTCTGGGAAGATCCCACATGCCGCTGAGCGGCTGGACCCGTGAGCCATGGCCGCTGAGCCTGCGCGTCCGGAGCCTGTGCTCCGCAATGGGAGAGACCACAACAGTGAGAGGCCCGTGTACCACAAAAAAAGAAAAAGAAAAAAAAAAAGTCCACAGAAAAAACATAAGCAATATATGGTTGTCAAAGTGTCAAAACTGGCAGGATCCATCTATTACTGTATCTTCATTATTAAAAATAAAAGTCTTGAGTAAGGAATTGAATGTAACATTTCTTTAAAGTGGATTTCAATATTTGAGAAACTTTTTTTCTATTCCTGGAGTATCTCTGAAATGTAAATAGAGAAACCACAGAACTCATATTCAGATAGCCTGGAATCACAGATGTTTTTTGTTCCCAAATGTACTTTTGAAACAAAGTACATTTTTTTCTTTTTAATTGTAAAAGTGCAGTGTTAAACTTATACTTCTTAAAGTGGGTCAGAGGGGATAGATGACCCGTGTTTTTTCTCCCTCCATGTGCAACACTGGGGTAAACCCAGTATTGGAATCTTACACTGCTATCATTCATTGAAAGGCTCAGTATCCCAGAAATCTGATTTTTTTTTTTTCATGGCTCTCTTGACTTCAGCCAAATTGGACTTTTAGAAGAACATCAGTGGGAACCACATGTCTAAAACTTCAGTTGAAGGAAGGTCCCTACTGTTTCTCCACCCCTGATTTTCCTGGGCCGGGCAAGGAAAAGTGACCAAGTGACCCAAGATAGAAGAGAGAGCTGTGTGTGTTGTGTTCTAACCTCCAGCACCCACAGAGCAAAAATAAATCAAGTCACAGCTTAAGCTGAAGGTTGAGACAACTCCCTGGCTCCCCAGAGTTCTGAAGGCCAGGAAAAGTCCTTCTTCGTACTCTTTTCCCACACTTAAGCAATGGTATCCTTTTACCCATTCACAAACCTGGGCAACCTCCCTGTTCTCTTGAAACAGTAAAGGTTTTGTTATTATATCTGTTGGCTGACTAATCTGACTTTGGTGTAAAAGAATTTTGTCCATCTGTTCGCTCTCCATGTTAAATCGTATCTAACTTGCGGAATGATAGGAGGCCCAAGACTGCTTATTCCAAACTCCTTTTCCCTTTAAGGTCTGTTAACTGTGGACTTGGGCCAAGTTCAAAGTTTCTGTCCCTTTCTTTTGCTGGTCAAGCCCTCCCTCCCGGTCCACCACTGGTTTCTGAGAACTGTGATTGATAAGCAGTGCTTTGGGCACGTGCTTGGTTCATATCCCTCGCTAGAGCCTCACTGCCAGCCTCTGCCAGGTCTTGTTCCTGTGCGTCGCCCTGAACAATGCAGAAGCCTCAGGTATACTCCACCTTCTCAGAGGTGCAGGGCAGACCCCTGCTCCCCGAGCCGAAGCCTCTTCCCTGTCGCATTAGAGATGGAAAATCAGAGCTCCTCTGTTCCTCTCCCACGGTACCATTCCCAGCAGTGACCACATGTGTATTCCTCCCTTGTCCTTGGCCCACATGGAAGCTCCTTTTCCTCCAGTTGGGGAAGGAAATGTCCTTGATACCCCTACTGGAAATCTGAGTGGCCAGCCCTCCTTGCAGCCCCAAGCCACTCATCTGTCCCTTCACTTTCTGAGCTTGATCCAGTCTTTCTGTCACCCTGTAACTGGTCACCAAGGGCTCAGTTTATTGTACTGAGCACCAAGGCCCTCTTTGTATTGAACAAGTTGGGGAGGGGGTGGTGCCTGTTTTTCCCTGGCCTAAATCTTCTCAAGTGCCTTTCATCTCTCAAATTTGGTTTGATTTTTCTCCTGCCATGAATAAATGTGTGCCTCCCTATGTCATTTTTCCAGTAATTAGCCATTGCTTTTAAAAAATCATGAACAAATTTAGGCATACAAAAGTATACCTAATGGAAAACACTCCCACGTTCATGTACCACCCCTCACTTTTAGAAATAATAAATAACAAGTAGAGTTGAAGTCCCTGTGAACCCCTGCCTAATCCCTCCTCTTCCGTTTCTCTCCAGAGGTAACAGCTATCCGGATTTTATTGATAACCATTCTTGCGTATTTTTTTGTATTTTAATTACACGTGGATGGATGTATAAGTGATCCATACTGTTGTTTTTGGTATTGAAATTTTACAGAAATGGTTTGACTCTGTATGTATGTTTGCAGTTGCTCTTTTCACTGGACGTTGTTTTGAGCTTCATTCATGTTGATACACGTGACTCTTGTTCACTGCTCCCTAGTATTTCCTTATATACCAAGGTATTCTTGGCCTTGTATACCAGGGCATTCCTGTTGTTGCTAGTGCTTTACTACGACCCGTAAAGAGGAGGCCTCCTCAGGGAGATGTGGACATTCTTGTATGCATCTCTTCAGGAAGGCCTGATCCTTAAATGCCCAAATTTGATTTTAACCCCGTTTTGAATTGGCCTTTGTGAATCTGGGTAAGTTGCTGCGTTTCCCTGAGCCTCAGTTTTCTTCAGCACAGGGGGAGGACTGGACTAAATGGTCACTAGAATTCTGTGATTCCTTTCATTTTTCCCTCGGTGCCTCCTTATGCTACATAACTTGTATCAGTGATGAGCAGCCGTTTAGCATGAGAATCAATTCAGAAAAAATAAAAATCTATTAGTGAGTGTGTGTGTGTGTGTTGTGTGTGTGTGTGTGTGTGTATGTATTTAAATTCAGAATGAAAAATGGTTTTGAGTCCCTTGTGAATGTTTTCTTACAATTTAGATTTCCTATTTTATCGACTAGATAATGAGGAAACTGGCGCTTCTTTAAAGCCATCAAAAAATTGATGTCAGGGCATATTCAAGCAACATGGAAGCAACGATGGAGTCTTCTCTTGAGCATAGATGTTGGCTGTGCTGCCAGCCAGGTAGGCTGCATGAAGCCTGGTGGCTCATGGATTGCTCATGAGGTGGGATGACTCAGGGTTGTCATTTTGAACATGAATTATTGTATTGTGTGCTGCCAAAAAATGGTGCTTTCTAAAAGACTATTGAAATACAGGGGGCTTTGGACTTCCCTGGTGGCGCAGTGGTTAAGAATCTGCCTGCCAACGCAGGGGACACAGGTTCGAGCCCTGGTCCGGCAAGATCCCACATGCCGCAGAGCAACTAAGCCCGTGCGCCACAACTGCTGAGCCTGTGCTCTAGAGCCCGCGAGCCACAGCTACTGAGCCCATGTGCCACAACTGCTGAAGCCCATGCGCCTAGAGCCCATGCTCCGCAACAAGAGAAGCCACCACAATGAGAAGCCTGCGCACCGCAACAAAGAGTAGCCCCCGCTTGCCACAACTAGAGGAAGCCTGCGCGTAGCAACGAAGACCCAACGCAGCCAAAGATAAATAAATAAATTTATTAAGAAAAAAGAAATACATGGGGCTTTTTGACCCTAAATGTAATCCTCTTCAGGAGCTATGTTTTTTGAGATTGTATAGTCGTTTAAAAGGGAGGAAAAAAAAAATTGCTCCCTTACTGCTAGGATGAGCTTTGGTTCTTGCTGCTGCCGATGACTGCCTCCTCCTTTGCAGTCTCTAATCATCTGGGGCTAGAGCACAAGCCAGGTCTTTGGAGCTGTGGGCTTGGGAACTCTCCTAACAGCGAAGATCATGGTTTAGCCCAGAGATGTTGTGGCAGCTACTTGGGTTGCTCGTTGTCCTTTGTCTCCTTCTTGTTCATGGCTGAACATGAGGAGAAATTACCTTCAGAGAAGTACTGTAGTTATCATGAAATTTAATAACAATCGTGCCAGAGTAGTAGTGGTAGCTGTTAGGATCTCTCTGTTTCATGTAGCTATGAATATAAAATTGTATTAAATAAACTTGTATTATTCTAACAGATATTATGATGAATCCAACAGCTTTCCCCTCTCTCCTATTTTTAGCAGGATCAGGGGGAGTGACCCAGCTCCAGGGATGGGCCTTGATTAATCTCAGTTTAGGGATGGGTTTAGATTAATCCAATCTTGGTAACTGCCCGGGGCAGTGATTAGTTGAGGAGCTCAGTCTTGGCCCCCGGAACATGACATTCCCTTGGTTATAAATCCAGAAATGAGACATGAAGGAAAGGTCGCTGGAGGCTTTGGGGAAACATTTCCTCACTTTTGAGAGAGAGGCACAGGAAGATGATCTCTTTTCTTCTCAGTATTGCTGTTGTAGTCAGGAACTGCTATCAGTCAGAGGATGAAATTGATACTCCCATGAGGGCAGAGCCAAAGGAGGTGCAGAGAAATGAGCCAGAACTACTGGATTGAGCCATCTCTGAACCTCAGCTCACCACTGGGCTTGTCATATGAGTCAACACATTACCTTAAGCTAGTTTGATTTGGGGTTTCTGTTATTTGCAGCAGAAAGCATCCTAATTGATATATTATCATTCTTAAGACTGGTTATTCTTTTAATCCTGGAGTAGCCTCAGAAAGTTGTCTTTCCTTTATAATAAGTATTAACGCACTATATATTCTACTGATATCATTGTCAAAACTAATTGTAATGTAGAGATCTTCATTTTCTTAGTGTCATAAGATTTCTCAGCATCCCTCCTATTCTCGCGAGTGTACGCTGACAAAACTTTGAACTTGCAAGGTTTTCTTAGCTGTCTCCACACTTAGTAGAATTTAACCTTTACTTAATTACACGGAGGTATTTAACCTTTCATTTAGGATCTACTGCATACATGTTTCTGTGTGCAACCTAACTGGCAAAGAGAGGATGGAACCCTTGCTTGATGTGAGAGCAATTCAGAACAGTATGTTAATAAACCCAGTAACAGGGCTTCCCTGGTGGCGCAGTGGTTGAGAATCTGCCTGCGAATGCAGGGGACGCGGGTTCGAGCCCTTGTCTGGGAAGATCCCACATGCCGCGGAGCAATTTGGCCCGTGAGCCACAACTGTTGAGCCTGCGCGTCTGGAGCCTGTGCTCCGCAACGGGAGAGGCCGCGATAGTGAGAGGCCCGCGCACCACAATGAAGAGTGGCCCCCGCCCGCAGCAACTAGAGAAAGCCCTCACACAGAAACGAAGACCCAACACAGCCAAAATAAAAATAAATAAAATTTAAAAAATAAATAAAAAATAAAATAAAACCAGTAACACAGTATTGAATTGCTGTGCAAAAGCCAGGCCTGGAGGTAGGGATGGACAGGCCTGAGTGGAGAGGACCGCAGGGTAGGGTGGCACCCTCAGAGAAGGCTGCCGAGTGAGGTAGCCATGCACGGGTAGAGGGGAGGAGGTGCGGGGCCCAGTGAGAGAAACAGAGGCTGAAGTTGGAGAGAGGCTGGGAGGGTGGCGGCGTAGGGAGAGCGGTGCACCTGGGGGGAAGGCTGGATTGCCAGGCCGAGGAAGTTGGATCCCTGGCTTCTTGAATAGGGAGGTGACATTACCACAGGGATTGTTGAAAGCTGTTGTCACAGTTGCATGCAGGGGAATTAGACCAGCAAGAGGTGTTGGCACAGCGCCCTGGGAGGCTATTACCATAATCCATGCATGAGGTGACAAGATCTGCCGGATAACGGCATCTGAATGTGTAATATCTTACATCTGTGTGGAATTTCAGAGTTCCCACAGCACAATCAAGCACATGATCTAATTTATCTAATGAGATTCTCTTAACCTTTTTTATGGATGAGAATGTGGAGGTTCAGAACAGATAGGCAACCTCCTAAAAGTTATTAATGACAGAACCCAGCCTACAGTCTAGGACTTTTTTTTTTTTTTTTTTCCTTCGGTACGTGGGCCTCTCACTGTCGTGGCCTTTCCCGTTGCGAGCACAGGCTCCGGACGCGCAGGCTCAGTGGCCATTGCTCACGGGCCCAGCCGCTCCGCGGCATGTGGGATCTTCCTGGACCGGGGCACGAACCCGTGTCCCCTGCATCGGCAGGTGGACTCTCAACCACTGCGCCACCAGGGAAGCCCACAGTCTAGGTCTTTTGACTTCTAGGTCCAGGGCTTTTCAATAATAACATAAGTGATAGTTCCCATTTTTAGTGAAATTCAAGTTGTGTTAATTTGACTGTGCTCTACAGCATTTGTCTGTCACCTGGCTCCTGAAAGCAGCATCAACCAAAGCTAAGTACCAGTTCACAACTCTTATAAAATGTTGAAAACCTCTGAATAGTGAACAGACGGTTAAGTATCACAGATAATGGTAGAACCTCCTCCAATAACAGAAAGGTAATCCTTCTAACAAATACAAAAAACAAAAGTCTGGGTCAGTAGAAAGTTTCCTCAATGTTTCACGTGAATGGAGAGTAACTGAGACTTAAGGGCGCCTCAAAATGGCTTTGTTGAATGAAGGTGGAAAAGTTGCCCATGACTCCTGACTACAGGTAAAAACAACCTTGAAAGAACCAGAGTTACATCTTAATAAATAGAATAAGGAAAAGTATTCATTTGGCAGGCATTCTGATAGACATCATCTTTTACTTAAAATGTGAATGAACTATTAAAAGATGGAATGTTGGACGACTTTAGTCTTCCAGTTAAGAAAGTTATTTTCTGAAGATACAGTATTTTGAAAATCATGAATTTTCCTTCTTTTTTACTGTGCTAAAAAAAACCCATACACACACATAAAATAAAGTTTACCATCTTAACCATTTTTTCAGTGATCAGTTCAGTAGTATTGAGTATATTTACATTGTTGTAAAATAGATCTCCAGAACTTTTTCATCTTGCAAATCTGAAACTTTATGCCCATTAAACAACAGCTCTCCTTCCCCGCCCCCTCCCTTCAGCCCTTCATAACCACCATTCTATTTTCTGTTTCTATGAATTTTGAAAATTGTGAATTTTTAAAAAATGTTAAGTAACATCAAGAAACATTCATTTCTTGCCTACCGCATGTTTGGCATTGTTCTTGATGCAAGGACCAAAAAGAGATAGAGGCTAGAGAGAATCCCTAGAGGGTCTTTGTTACACTGGATTTGGAGATATATAAAAAGATAAATCACAATAAAAATGTGTTAAATGAATGATGACCACAGTGAATTCTGTGTGATGCTAACAATAATATTTGTGCTGTGTTGCTCAGTTTTGCTTCAGTGACTGCAGACCCTGCAATTCTGAGGTACCTTAGAGGAGGAAATGTGAGCCAGATAACCTGGGGGTGTTGGGTATGAGATTGTATTTGTTAACATTACATGGTTATTAGTGAAGGGAAAGAATAAGAAGCTGTTCTGCTGGATTAGCTTGGGTGTGATTGTTGCGTATTTCAAGATTCACAAGCGTACCTGAAAAGATTCCCTGGGGGAAAAGTGCCACGCAGAGAAGAAGGGGTGAATCCACTTGGTTTATGCCTTTGCCATATATGAAGCTGGAGCCGGCAAGCAGCCTTTTTGGGTGTTCTCAATGTTAATATGTAGAAATACTGTAATAATGTAGCCGTTGAAGGCTTTTCTCCCTCAAAATAGCTGCCGTTAATGTTTCAGTCACTTCAGAGGATGCATAATTGACCGTTTTCTTGAAATGTCTTGGAAACCACTTTAAGGGGCTCTATAGAGAATGTGAAGGAGTAGAAACATCTGAAACAAAGCTGAGTAGCCAGATGATGAGGATTTAGCAAATTGCAAGCGAGCTGTGTTCACTGACTGGTCCCTTCAGAAAGAGCAGCAGCCTGTTCCTGTTCAATGGTAGAGGATGCTGGTATTTGTGAGGGACTTTGTGGTTCTTTGTAGTTGAAATTGCTGAGTTAAGTTTTGAGCTACCATAGTGGGGGGAAATAGGTGAGGGAGGGGTTGAACTGTTGAGTGCTGGAGCCACAAATGACTTTCACATGCTACCTGTCAGGCTGGTTGAGTGCCTTCTCAGCTTTGGCTTCAGGCTGGAATCACTTGGGGAGCTTTTAAAATTACTAGTGCGCAGATCCCATCCTTGACCAATTAAGTCAGAATCTCAGAATTTGGGGAAGGGGGCAGGCCTAGTCATGAGTACTTTTCTTTTTCTTTTAAGTTCTTGAGGTAATTCTAAAGTGCAGAGAGGGCTAAAAGCCCTTTTAGCTATTTCAGCACTAGCCAGAAAGATGCAGGGAACATTTATTAACATGTATGTAAAGTACTTGCTAACTGTATAAAATAAATATGCAGGCTTTCTCATCCCTGCCTTCAGATAGGCGGGTTTTGTTTTGTTTTTTCTTTCTTTTAGCCAGTTGCAGATTCTAAAGAAACAAATAGAAGGAGGTGGAAATAAAACAAAAAGAGGCCTCACGGCCTTCTTTAGGGAAGGACGGGGCACGAGGGGTGGGTAGGAAGCTTTGTTTATCTGTATTTCAGGAAGTGGAAAATATGGCATGTTCTCCATCTATCTAAATTATGTACCTTTGAGGGATGTGTTCCATTTGTGTCAAAATAATGAGGCATATAATACGCTTCATTTAACATGTGTGGGAATTCTTTGCAGAGTAATTAGCATTCCTTTCTTCAGCCTGTATTCAGAGGAAACATACCATTCACACCCTCTCTGTGTTCACATTTTCCAGTGCGTTGGAGAGCTTTTTTTCAAAAGAAATCTTTGTCCTTTTCCTAATAAGACTTGGATTATATTTGAAGAAATTTAGCATGTCTTTCTTTCTTTTTCTGGCAGGAATTGATTTTAAAATCAGAACGATAGAACTAGATGGAAAGAAAATTAAGCTTCAGATATGGTAAGTAAAAAAAAAAAAAAATATGCACACAGCATTTCTACCTTAATCAGGAATTGAATGTGGGAATTAAAAGGTGAATTGTGGTAAATTAGAGGTATCGTTTGGTAGCTAAAACTTCTGTATCAGAACCAAGGGGAAATGGGTAGGTGTTCAAAGTCGTCTTCACCAAGAGTGGGATGGTAAGGATGATATCACTAAGTCTCACAGCCAGGAGAAATTTGAGAGCTCATTCTTCCAAAATGCTAATTTTATAGGGGAGGAAACTAAAATTCTAAAGCGTGTCAGTTATTTTTCCATTGTAGTTGTTGCAGCTGTGAAATCAGATAAGGCAAAGTAGTCAAGTGGTAGGAACCCCAAAGTTCCTACCCCAAAGTGCTGATCTGGAGTCCAGCCTCTAAACTAAAGACTTTGTGTTCTTTGCTTCCCTTCTTAGGGACTACTTGTCCTCATTTGCAAATTGATTGGTCAGACTGATGACATCTGAGTTCCCTTCCAGCTCAGATATTTTCTCATTTATTTGCATATTTCTTCTCCTTAAATAAAAAGTGGGGAACACTGCACTGGGGAATAAGGAAGGGAAAAGGCATGCCTGTCATCTCTCATGTTATAATATGCAAGGCAAAGATCTCACGATCAGCCAACTCTGACTGGTTAATTCCTCAAGAATTTGTCACACTACAGTGAATAAATATGGTTCCTGCAGATTGCCTGGTTGAATATTTTTGGCTTGAACTCAAACTCTTAGATTTTTTTCTTTTTTTTAACCTCTTTAGTTGCTTTCAGTGTAGGGCCTTCCATGGAGCCACATAGATTTGGAGCCTTGAGGAAGGTTTTGGATGATGTTTACTGACCTAATGTGTGACAATAACAGCAGGAAACAAAGCTTAGAAATTTAGAGCATCATAGACTTAAGAAGGAAGCAGGGCAAAATAATAAAGTAATACATATATATCAGCTTTTTCCATAGGCTGTTTTTCTTCTTTGAACTTCAGAACCGGGATAGAACTAGAACCTTATATTGAAATCCACCAGCCTTTCTTTGATAGGCAACTGGGACTTAGAGGGGTTAAGTTCATCTGAAGGCGTATGTCTGGGTTAGTGATGGAGCTGGGACAACTACCCAAATCTCCTGGAACCTTGTGTCAGCTTCATGTATTAGCCTTGTATAGAGGGTTCCCCATATACTTCACTGGAAAACATTGTGTAGGTCACCACAAGCTACTCTTCTCATCTGTTGGTATTTAATAAGAGTCAAATATTTTAAAGAACAAAAAAATTTTTTTAAGGGGGAAGCAAAGAGAATCTCTGACTCTATGCTGTACAGTCCTGACCATGACAATAAGGAATGTTTCTAGGAGCCTGTGGGTAATCAGCTAATTAGAACCCCATGGCACTGTTTATCAGTCCTCTTGGCAGCAAAGTAGTCTCCATTCAGTCTTCATGACCTGCACTTAGGATGCCAAATCCATCCTTGCTGCAGAGCTGGTTCTAAATCAAGTAGCATGTTAGAATCAAAATATGGTTATTCTGGGCTTCCCTGGTGGCACAAGTGGTTAAGAATCCACCTGCCAATGCAGGAGACACTGGTTCGAGCCCTAGTCCGGGAAGATCCCACGTGACATGGAGTGACTAAGCCCGTGCGCCACAACTACTGAGCCTGCGCTCTAGGGCCCACGTGCCACAACTGCTGAAGCCCACACACCTAGAGCCCGTGCTCCGCAACAAGAGAAGCCACCACAATGAGAAGCCCGCGCACTGCAATGAAGAGTAGCCCCTGCTCGCCGCAGCTAGAGAAGCCCGTGTGCAGCAGCGAAGACCCAACGCAGCCAAAGATAAATAAATAAATAAAATATGGTTAGTCTGCTCAATGGTGTTTGGCCCCTGTTTTCCTCATGATTTGTTTGCTGAGTCCCAAACAAATGCCTGTGTATCTAATCCTGATCGGTGAGAGGATGGCAGGATAAGATGATGGTACTGTGAGGCCAGGGCCTGCACTAAACAGCCAAGGCCTAGAATGCTTGAGTCTCATTCAAGGGTATGAGCTGTTTAGTGGCAGAACTGGGACCACAGCCCACCTGAGCCTGTTTCCTCTTCTGTAGAACAAGGATGATGGTAATACCACCACATTGGGCTGTGGTGGGCATCATTTGAGCACCATGTGAAAGTATTTTATGTAAGGTATACATTTTATGTAAGGTATACATAAATGGTAAGGTATTTATTAATGTTTTAAATTTGCTGTATTTCCCTTAGGCCTTTATCTCATTTGGGTTTGGTGTGTGTTAGATTTTTAGTATATTTCCACAAATGCTTCTTTTTTAGTGTATTTCCACAAATGCTTTTTTTTTTCTTTTAGGAATATTGATTTTTCCCAGATATCAAGGAAACTTGACTTCCTTTATAGGGGTTGCTTTGGTAAATGTAATTCGAAATGTTGGCATTTTTCAGAATGTATTCAAATGGTATGTCATCCTCCAAAAAAGCAAGAATAAATGCAAGTTGATGTAATTTTGAGGTATTGTTCATATTTTGAAGTCTTTGTCAACAATTATGTGTTGAACTCCATGGTCTCATTTAATCATGGGCTCTAGAGCTGAAAAAGTTCTTGAGGAGACCCATTTTAGTGTGCTCTGGAGAGCAGAATTTACACGGTAGTAAGTCCAGCCCAACTGCTTGCTTTGTACAGAAATCAGACTTCCAGTCAAGAGAGCAAAGTGCCTTAATCATTGGGCATTTATGAAAAGGATTAGAACTGCCTCTAGGAGTCCAAGAATTTAGAACTATTCTCAATTCTGTTCCTCATCTGACTGACGAACACATGCCAGTTCCTAGCAGGACCATGCATTTTCCTGTTGATGCTTTTGTCATCAAGGTCCAAGTTTTTCACCCAAGTCATTGTGAGCTCCCAACAGGCTTCCAGAGGCGCAACAGGCTCCCTTTGTGTCTCGTTCCCCATCTCCCTGAAACCACTGCATTTGTGAGCAGACCACCATTATATCTCCTACAGCTTCCAGTGTCTCCTCAGCGATACTTGTGATGACTTTGCAAACCACTCTCTCCTTTGTTTTAAATTTTAGGGACACAGCGGGTCAGGAAAGATTTCGAACCATCACGACAGCATACTATAGAGGAGCTATGGTGAGTGTGTTTTAGTGTTTTGTGGAAGTAAAACATGAATATTGATTCGTCAAGTTTGTAGGATTCAAGCTAGAGTCTAGTACATTGGAGAAAATAGATTTTTTGATGTGCAAACAAGACATTTAAAGGGTTTTTTACGTTTTGTGTTTAGTAGCTGTGTACTCTACCATTGGTCTTCATTATATTAATCATGTAATTAGCTTGGAGATGTTTTAGAACTCCTCCACACATGCTGAGTGATCGTATGTTTTTGTGCTTTGTCCTTTTATTAATACCTTTGCCAAATCTTAGCAAACCACAAGCCCTGTGACTAAATATTCATTTCTTGCACCCTCTCCCCATTCAGCCCTGCCACCATCATCCCTTATCTCTCACCAGGTCCACAACATCCACTTCTATTGGCTCATCTCTCTGGAGTCTCCTCCACCAGCATTCTTGCCAGCTGGCCAGGAAGTAGCCAAATGATCTGTGACTCTCTGAGGCTTAGAATCTGGTGAATCTTGACTACCAGGTCCTTCTGTGCTATATCCTAGCCTGATCCTTGTTATCATAACCTCGTCACTTGGCTCTTTTCCGTCCTAAGATGCTTCATCTATACAACCCATTATACTGTTGGCTCAGGGTAGATTCTGTGTGGTGCTGTGAGTACAGTGGTGAATAAGGCAGCTTAGAAGCTGAGCTCTACTGAACCAAGCCTAAAACGTCTGAACCAGAACAGGACTTTATCTCTGGCTTTTAGGCCTAAGCCAGGTATAACTTGGAGCTTTAAATGATGATGAAACCCAATATGCTCTGGGAGTCTTGGAAGGTTGAACAGTTGAGATCACGTAGCCCAGCCTAGTAGACTCTGGGGTGCCAGCTGCCAACTTACCCAGCTCATTGCATAAAAGACCGTTGTGCTTCTGAGAGTGGTGTGGGTGTGACGGAGCTGTAGGGGTCTTAGCTGTCCCTTTGCTGCAGGAAGGTGCGATCTGAATTCACAGATCCCTCTATTATCATGTTGCTCTCCCTTCCTCCTCCACTGCCACTCACCCTCCAGTATTTGAGTGCCAGTGACATCCCCACACAGAAGTTGGAGATTCCTTCTGGGAATTCCTTTTTGAGGCTCTACCACCTTGGGACTCTATACCACTAACCATTTTATATGTATGTGTTCTCCACCCTATAATACTTTGAAGATTGTAAAAGGTCATCCTTTTAAGAAGGGCAGTTGTCAGCTACTCTCTACTTTGCTTAGATTGGAATCAAAGGGAAGGGACTTATCTTGTGTGGAGAAGTTTGTTTGTTGTTTATTTCCTCCAGAAAGGATTTTGGGGGTAAATAAGAACATCTTAACAGGGATGATTTAGAATAGTTTATAGGTTATTTTGATTAGAGGCATCTTATAAACACAGGCCTTTATATTGACCAATTTCTTTATTTTCTAGGAATGATGTATTGATACCACTTGCAAGCTTGTTTTCAATACAGAGTGGGCAAGAACACTTAGAATGTGGAGCAAGTGTCTTCCTTGGCTGTGTAGCTCTAGTTCATGGTATAAGGAAAGAGATCATTGAAATGTGTTCTTTAATTTAGATTTCATTTATCTACTGCCTGGCCTTTTTTCACATTACTGCAAATAATTAGAAATTGTTTCTGTTCTAAGATGTCTTGTCCTTTTCATTTTGAAGGTAGGGATTTTTGTCTCTTGTTTTACTACAAATGCCAGTGCCTTACACATAGTAGATGCTCAATAAATACTTGCTGAAGGAGTGAATCAGTGAACAATTTCAGACCTAGAAACAATCTTAGATACATGTTCAGGAAATCCTGCTCTACTTGAGTCTTGGATCCTGCGTGTCATCTGTTCCAGTGGGATATGGGGCTGTTGTGTTCTCATTTCAACAGGTGGTGGTTCTGGCAGGTTTAGTTGGGTTGGCTAAGGTATGCAGCGTTTTGGTAAGCACAGTACTGAGTCTGACACCGTGGCAGAGTCCTTTGGTCTGTTTCAAGCTATTCAGCAACATTTGTAGGCATAGCAGTAACCCTGACGGACAATCTGGCTTTGGGGGGAAAAGGCACCATATCATTGCATTATCGCTATTTCTCAGTACTGTCTTGTGAACTCTTAGGAGGCCGTTGTTGTTAAAGGTATGTATACTAGATATATAAAGTTTTTACCTGGTATACCGGAACTTGTATTTCCAGCTGATTCATAATATCAATTAGCTTACAAACATAGGGAATATTCAAAGGGTGTCCGCTACTGAAACCAAAGATATAAATTAATAATTGTTGTCAATTGTTGAGTCCAAGCTGTTTCCTGGATTCTAGGTAAAATACTTTACAAATAATATCTCAGTAGATCCTCAAAAATCCATTGTGGAAGATGTGCTGTCCTCATTTCCCAAACGCAGACTGAGAGGGATAAAATAACTTCTCCAGGATCTCCCAGGTAGCATGTGGTGGAGCCCAGACCTGATACCTCTGAGTCCAGAATCTGTGCCCTTAACCACTACACTGTGTTCACACTTCCTGTGCTAACCACCCAGAGTGCTACTTGACAGACAGCAGTAAAGATCAAGGTTGTCCACATAGCCCAAAGGGAAGTAAAGCTCCGGCAGTTTTTTGCTTAATTTTACTATTGTAGGTAGCTAGGCTGTTTGAATCAGGAATTATTCAGATTGCATTTTGAGGCTTTTAAAAATTGCGGTAAGATATATGTAACATAAAATTTAACATTTAAGTGTACAGTTCTCCACTTTGATTTTTTTTTTTTAATTACCTTGGTAATTGTAAAATCTACTTTACAGTGTAGCCAAAGTTAAACATTTGCATTTGAGGCTAGGAGGAGGGAGGATAGAGAAGAATGTTGTTTGTCATTTAAATTTAAATAATTATGTATATTTTTCTGGTTGTCAGAAGGTTACATGTAGTATAGAAAGCTTTGAAAATCCTAAGAAATCATCTAAAATCCCACCACCGTAAGAGACAGCTTCTGTTAACATTTTACTATGTTTCCTGGATTCTTTTATCTATGTGTGTTTTATATGATTTACATTTATTTACATTTATATTTTGTATTTATTTACAAAGTTGGAAGCCAGTCCCTGAAAGATTTTGCCTGCTATTTAAGGAATTTTAATTATGAGTACAATGGCGAGATGCCAAAGGATTTTAAGCAATGAAGTGATAACTCTGGTGCCCTTATGGAGAGTGGATTAGAGGAGGTTAAGAATGAAAGCAGGGAGACGTTAAGTCATCCAGGTAAAGGCTAATTGATGAGAATGTGAGTAAGGCCTTGCGTGTGGGGTATCAGACTGTGGAAATGTGAGGTTGTTGAATCTACAGGACTTAGTGACTGACTAGTGGTGGAGCAGATTACTCCTGGGGATCTGCTTGGACTGGCTGGCAGGGATGTATTGCCCTTCTTCAAAACGAGAGTACAAGGAGGAAGAGAAGATTTGAAGGGGACAAAGACAACTTCCTATTTCACTTAGTTGAGTTTTCGGTGACCACAGGGGCCATCTGGGAGCTGATGCCCTGTCAGTGTTCTCCAAGGCACACCTGACCCCGTCTATGTCTTCGGCCTCTTCTTGTGCCCTTCTCCCATTGGATCTGGGCACTCTTGCCAGGCTGACAGTCTTTTTTTTTTTTTTTAATAATTTAAATTTATTTATTTTTGGCTGTGTTGGGTCTTCGTTTCTGTGCGAGGGCTTTCTCTAGTTGCGGCAAGCGGGGGCCACTCTTCATTACGGTGCACGGGCCTCTCACTATCGCAGCCTCTCTTGTTGCGGAGCACAGGCTCCAGACGTGCAGGCTCAATAGTTGTGGCTCACGGGCCTAGTTACTCCGTGGCATGTGGGATCTTCCCAGACCAGGGCTCGAACCCGTGTCCCCTGCATTGGCAGGCAGATTCTCAACCACTGCGCCACCAGGGAGGGCCAAGCTGACAGTCTTTTACTCAACCTAGTAGGTTCTGGGCCTTCCTGGTGAGCAAGATATTTATCACATTTCTGCTATGTCCCAGGCACTGAGGGCTTCCCCTCTTCACTCCAGCCTCTACCCCTTTGCCCAGTTCAAGTCTACTCAGCCCTCAGGCCTTGGCTTTAATGTCATTTTCTCAGGGAAACCTTCCCTGAGCCACCCCAGCCCCTCAACCAGATTAGGTTAGCATTTTTACTCAGAGCTCTTCATGCTTCTTCATAGTGATTGTCTAAATTATAATTATATAATTATTGGATCATTGTTTTCTTTGCTATCCATTCATGAGAAGGGGCCTTGCCTATCTTATTCACTACTAGTAGCATTTGGTATACTATCAGGCACATAGTAGGTGCTCACTAAATATTTGTTGAAATGGATGGACGGGGGGTGGATCTAGCACTTAATACACAAGTGTGGTCTTGTGATACAGATTTTGGAATAGGTAGCATACAGGTGTCAGTTGAAACATTTAGAAGATAAACTGTTTAAAAATACCAGATGTGGGGTCTTCTAAAATATGATGAGGATGCTTTTCATTAAACTGTGTAACAAATGCATTATATTTTAAGTGTCTGTGATTTACTTAGACAAATAGTAACTTTTTTTAGTTTAGTAACATTTCAGTCAGCTCATATAAAAAGAAATAAATCTAACGCCATATGGTTACAATCTTAGTATAAGAGTCAGAAACAAGATAATTTCTACTTAGAATAAACAAGTGCACAACAGAAGTGATTACCTCTTACTCTCAATGTTATCTCTATTTTAACTTAAACATCCTTTTAGCTTCAGTTGGTGCCAGTTTTATTATATGAGGTCAGGTAGAAAGGGTGCATCACCTTTACCATAATCACTAATTCATTACAGGTTAAAAGTGAAATAAATGTTAACAGAGTATTTATTTACATGGTGAGACAATGGAAGATTTTATTTATTTCTGTTTCTCTGTACTTTAAATTTTTATTATAAATTCCTTCTATAAAGACAGAAAAATGACAAACACAAGCTTTCTGGAGGAGAAGAGTACATTGACATTATATTCTTTAACTTTAAATGTATAAAGTACTAAATAACGGTCTTTTTTCCTCTTATAGGGAATTATGCTGGTCTATGACATCACAAATGAAAAGTCCTTTGACAATATTAAAAATTGGATAAGAAACATTGAAGAGGTATGTATGGAAAGAGAATGGATACTAGAGAAGAGTCCTGCTGGGTGCTTATAAAGGGCTCCTCCCTTTATGAGTGTCTCCCTGTCACTCAGGTGAGCTGCTAGGAAGTAGGGCGCGGGCAGGTCAGGCCCTCTGCTCTGAGGAGTGCCAGGGAGGGTGACATCTCTGGTACCGCCAGTCTGACTTCTCTGCTGGACTGGGGGGAGGTCCAGACAGAGGAGCAGTTTCACAGAATTTTAAACTTGGCCCTGATCTTGAAAATAATTTCATCCAGGCCCCCATTTTACACATGAGAAGACTGAGGCCAGAAAGAGGTGACTTGCGTGTGCTCATAGAGCCTTTAAAAAGGAGAGCGAGGATTAAAACCTCTGGTTCTCAGGTTCTGTCTATTCCACCATGCTATGCTGTTTGACGGGCAAAAATATATCTTTATTCCGGCAGTTTATCATTTTGCCCTTCTAACATTTTCTTCATCTTAGATATTTAAAATTTGGTTTAGTTCCAGTTTGATTGGTATGAAGATTTTTTTTAATGTCTTTGACATTTCAGAAAGAAATCTGACTGTGAAATAATTTCATACACATTTATATTAACCCACGTGAATTTATTGTTTAAGTAGTTCAGAATCCAGAATACCTTCCGCATTGGCTCACTTAGTACCGAGGTGTTCTCCCTTCTTTGACCCAAACTAACATTTGGAAGTTTTTTTGTTAGATAACTTTAAGTTTTATTTTTGTTTGTTCATGTACCAAAAAAGACATGAGAATGACTGCAAGCCTTTGGGAAAAATGTTCGCATGGACTCTTATGCTGTAGCTTTCCCCTCCTCTCATCTTTAAAATTTTTCTGTGAATCAGGCCTTATGTTGAGTGAAAGATTATTTGTCTTATAATTAAATTTCTGGATCTGTTTCTGGCAGGTTAAGATTTGCCTGTTGAGTAACTGTGTTTTTCTCAGGTTGTTTGTCTAACATACTGTTTTCTCCCTGCAGCATGCCTCTTCAGACGTTGAAAGAATGATCCTGGGCAACAAATGTGATATGAATGACAAAAGACAAGTGTCAAAAGAAAGAGGGGAGAAGGTAAATTTGAACTGAATGCATAAAGATTGGAATCGACTCACGTTAAGCATTCATTTTCTTACTATTATTTAATTATTGATTTAAGTTTTAAAAACATCTATATTTTAATCTGTTAAAAAAACAACAAAAGGGTTGTAATCCATACTTGAATGGTATGAATTAGTATTCGAGCTCCAACTCCATATACTGTGTAGTCATGACTCATTCCTAAAGAATTTGCCGTTTTCTGGGAGATACAAATTGGTCCTTTTTCAGATTCCTGCCGCTTGGAGTTAAGGCTGTTTCTTCCATATCTGTGTGTAAATGTCCAGTTTTGAAGTTAAACCAGTTCATTCTCTTTGAAAAAAAAGTAGTAGTAGGATAGGTGAACTTTCAACAGTAATCATTTTTCAATTCATTTTTTTTTAAAGAATATTTTACCGCACATTAGATTTAGGTCATTATGGAGTTTTAAACTCTTCATTAAGCTACGGATGTCATTTATAGGCATTTCTCTATTTTACGTCCTGTAAAACAAGAGTTTATTACATGTACATATTCATTTCTTTGACATTTTCCAAATTGACTTAGAGGCTTCAATTTTTTAAGTCTTGGAATTTTGCTTTAGACTTTTTTTAGTGATATGTGCAAAATGCATTTTTCAATCTGACTGCGAACTTTTTCCCCCTAAAAACATTCACTTAATCTTGGTGTTGCAAATGAACTGGGAACTCTTTGGAAATAGATGGAAATGTAGAAGAGTTCACAATTTGCCACAATCAATAGATACCCAAGCAGTGAGTACTTAGTATTTTAAGCTTTTGTTCTTTTATGCACCAATTTATTAAAAAATAATGAAAAGTGACAATAGCAACTGTTGGAGGTTTGTACTTTGGGAGCAGATAAAAGGGGCAAATGTATCCCAAATTAATGATCGGGGTGAATGTCTCATAGGTTTGCTAGTGATTTTATTAGAGAACTACAGGTATAATCAAAAAGAAGGGAAGTACTTAAGTTATGTTTTGAGTGGAAGTGGTGCCATTTTACTTACTTGTGGTGATGAAGTTAGATATCTAAATTTCAAACATGATACAGTAGAAGAAAGCAAAGAAATTTGAGAACCACAGGAGTTCTGAACTAGGTACGCTCCCTTTAGGACTCTGAAAAACCTAAAAAATATAAATGCTCTGTATGTTCAAGAAACTTGCACTGAATTTAAATGTTTCTCTTTGTCTTTCAGTTAGCAATTGACTATGGGATTAAATTCTTGGAGACAAGCGCAAAATCCAGTACGAATGTAGAAGAGGTGAGAAGGAATTGTTTGGTGACTTGTTACATAGTAGCATTAGTGTCTTAGGTGCCTGTGTTCAAGCAACTCTCCAAGCCTTGATATTTTCTGCCTTAGTGAATGCCTTGTGGGAACTCCACTTCCATTCTGTAAACGTTTATGCTTCTGACTTTTATGTGGATCCTGGTTGTTGGATTTCTAACACCCGTCCTCCACATGGGATATATTAGATTGCTCAATTAAGAGTCACTGAACAGGGCTTCCCTGGTGGCGCAGTGGTTAAGAATCTGCCTGCCAGTGCAGGGAACGCGGGTTCAAGCCCTGGTCTAGGAAGATCCCACGTGCTGTGGAGTAACTACTGAGCCCTCGGGCCACAACTACTGAGCCCGCAGGCCACAATTACTGAAGCCCGCGTGCCTAGAGCCCATGCTCCTCAACAAGAGAAGCCACTGCATTGAGAAGCCCGCAAAGAGTAACCCCGGCTCGCTGCAACTAGAGAAAGCCCGCGTGCAGCAACGAAGACCCAACACAGCCAAAAAAAAAAAAAACCAAAAATGGGTCACTGAACAGAAGATGGAAGTTCAGGTTAAGTTCAGTTTTGCCCTTTGTTTGGTACGCGGGCCTCTCACTGCTCTGGCCTCTCCCGTTGCAGAGCACAGGCTCTGGACGCGCAGGCTCAGCGGCCATGGCTCACGGGCCCAGCCGCTCAGCGGCATGTGGGATCCTCCCGGACCGGGGCACAAACCCGTGTCCCCTGCATCGGCAGGCGGACTCTCAACCAGTGCGCCACCAGGGAAGCCCCAGGTCTTCTATTCTTTACCAAGCGCAGAGTTGTTGATAATATTTTCTTTTTTAAAAACATTTTTAAAACTGATCATAAAAATAATACATGTACTATGTGTTAATACATGTAATTTATTTAACAATAAAACTGATGGTTTCATAAACATTTAATTTCTCAAGCTATTCATTCTTCACCATGATATATGGCTAAAAATTGAGACTTAAGTGACTCGACTAGTGGACACGGATCAGAACTTTTTCTTTCTTTTAAGTAACTAACAGTCATTTTTTCAGGTTGGCAAATGAGTGTCAGGAAACAGGAAGCCTCTACTGATTTATTTACTCAAGCATAGATATGCAGAAAAATGCTTCCCTCTGCTTGCTACAAAAGGATTTCCTTTCATCAGAAAGAGGGGAGCCTCTTCAGTCAGGTTTAATGGTGGAGACAGGAGAAAAGCTTGCTCACTGAGATGGCCCACGTAGGATTGCTGCCACAGAATGAGCTCTGTACCCTGGCTTAATGGAGCAGGCTTCGGTCTCTGTTAGTCCTGAGCCCTGATCATACCTGTGACTTAGAGAGAGTATTGAGTTGGGAATTCCCTGGTCAGGGAACTAAAATCCTGCAAGCTGCTCGGTGTGGCCAAAAAAAAGGAGAAGAGAGCATTGAGCTATGGAAATACAGACCTGCGGGTTGCCCGAGCTGCTTATTCTGGCCAGGTATTCTGCAGAAGTTAGCAGTTTTCCCAGGGCTTTAACTTAGCCTCAAAAACTGAGATGGGCTTACTTAGAAACTTTGACTCACAGGTGACCAGTGTGACAATGAGACACTGACAATGAGTGATAATAGTAGTTATCATATTGCTTCTTTTTGACTGGTTTAATAATAATCCTTTTGCTGAACATTTTTGGGGGCATTAGGAGTGATTGGGAACAGACTGACATACCAGTGGGTTTAGCATGGAGACAACTGAGGAAGCCTTAAGAGTCATGTAGAAACAAAGTAGGGATGATAGGGTTTTTTTAAATTATTAATTAATTAATTTAATTATTTATTTTTGGCTGTGTCAGGTCTTAGTTGCAGCACAGGGGATCTTTCGTTGCAGTGGGCAGGCTCTTCATTGCAGCAGTTGGGCTTCTCTCTAGTTGTGGCACGCGGGCTCCAGAGTGCATAGGCTCAATAGTTGCAGCTCATGGGTTCTGTAGTTGTGGCACACAGGCTCTCTAAGTTGTGGCGCACGGGCTTTGTTGCCCTGAGGCATATGGGATCTTAGTTCCCCAACCAGGGATCGAACCCCTGTCCTCTGCATTGGAAGGCGGATTCTTACCCACTGGACCACCAGGGAAGTCCCAGGGATGATAGGTTTTAAAAACGTTTGGCTTGGGTTTGGGTCAAGAGGCACTAGGCATAAAATGCCACTGAGATTTGTCCTGCTTCTATTTCACTGATTTCCATGGTGGGGAATTTAGCTGAGCTGTAGGAACTGTTGGGATTTTGCAGTGTTGCGACACAGGAGGTTATATATTCTCAGGTATAAGAGTGAAAGCAATTTGAAAGAGAGGAGGTTGGGAATAAAAGGTGGAGATTTTTGTGAAAACAAATTTTAGAGCTATAGGGTAATTCATAATTATTCCTTCACTTATCAAACAGATATTCAGCATCTCCTAGACCAGGAACTGTGCCCTACTCTGGGGATGCCCAGGAGCTTTAGAGCCTCTGCCTCCCAAGTGATCTTATTATACCCATAATTCAACAAGTGTCATATTAGGAACTTGTGCCAGATGTTATGTGCAGAAAATATTTGATGAATGACAGTTTGATTACACTGGAAACCCTTTATGATATGATAAATGAAAAGTAAGTTACAGTAGTCATGTGTCTACTGTGATTGCAATTATGTTCTTTTCTCAGTTAAAAACCTCAAAGTAATATATTTATATTTTATAATGAAATAATAAAAAAAGGCTACATTTCTATTTTAAAAGATATTATAAACATATAATAATGAAATCTTTGGTTTACCTTTAGGCATTTTTTACACTTGCACGGGATATAATGACAAAACTCAACAGAAAAATGGTTTGTATGACACATAATTTTTATTTTCCTTATGCTGTTTTTAAATTTGTTTTCTTATTTGTGTTGTTTATTTATTTAATTAAAGGGATAGGCCTGATTATAATATATTCACATAAACCCATTTTTTCCCTGACTTACATTTTCACCGGCTTAAACTTTGATTCTTATTTCTGTTTCTTCAGATTTCTTATTTCTGAGCTGCAGTTGTTTCAGTTCTTTCCTCTGGCTCTTTAAGTGGTCTTTATTTTTATTATTATTTTTTAACATCTTTATTGGAGTATAATTGCTTTACAATGGTGTGTTAGTTTCTGCTTTATAACAAAGTGAATCAGCTATACATATACATATATCCCCATTAAGTGGTCTTTAATTGAATTTTGATCAGAATAATTAAAGTAATAATGGCAAAATTAAATTTTTTATCTCTCTCTCTATATCAGTATATAATTATGATCTCAAAGTCGGTGAAGTTTGCTTAAGTTTGAAACAATCTCAGTGATGGATCATTATGACATCCTGGAGAGTTTGGTTTAACCTGAATCTTGCGTATAATTGCATACCTTATGTTACCAACTCTTCTTACCTCCAAGAAAGGGGTTGCCTGTACCAGTATCTTAACATTGTTTCCATTATTACCCTTGAAACTTTACACTCTTTTGGTTATAATTTTTTTGAACTGGAGTTAGGAACTTCCTAATATGTGGTTAATATATTAGGTGCTAGCCTTAAAATATTTTTCCTATATTAACCCACTGTTTCCAAAGAAACAGACAACATCAGAGCGTAACTAGTTCCCTTCCTAATTAACCACACTACTGAGGACACATTTATGGCATGGTTAGATATTTTTTTATTTCTTAGGTAATTGGGCTCAAACCATGAAACTTTTATTTCCTTGCTAACTCCATCACCTGTTTTTTTAGAATGACGGCAATTCATCAGGGGCAGGTGGACCAGTGAAAATAACAGAAAACCGATCAAAGAAGACCAGTTTCTTCCGTTGTTCGCTACTTTGATGAACTCTTTCTGAGAGACTGCAGCACACCTAGAGGACCCTTTCCTGCTTCTCTGAAAGCACAGGTCACCCAGCCTCAGAATCATCCTGCCTGGCTGCTACTGAGAGCACCACTGAACCTAGACCTAGATTCTGCACACAGAATGTGCAGTGGATTCCAGCCTCATGGCCCATCAAGATAACAGGCTTCTTCTTTCAAACGTGGAAACAATGAAGTGGAGACACGTGCAGGACTTAACTTGTTTTTCCTCTGTTTTATTGCGTGTTGCAGAAGCTGCTATCTTTTTCTTTTTCACTTTGCACATCAGTTGTTAGCCTTTCCTTGTTACAGCACAATCTGAGATTCACATCTGCACACTTCTGTCTGATGAGGTTCTAGACAAATTTGCATTTGGGAATGTTTAAAAAAAGAGTAGAACATTTAAAGCAGAGGTTAATATACTAAAATTATAGCATATTTGGTCAGGTTCATATGGCCAAATGTTATTGCATTGATAGCATTTATTTAAGGGCTCTGATTTTCTTAAATAAAACAGTCATTAAATTCTGATAAACTTTATCTTAAAAATTCATAAAAATGCCCATCTGCTCATCAAAGGCCACAGTTTCTTTATTTCTTCAGATTGTTTAGAGTTTTGCTTCATTCCTGACTTTTTTGCCAGAGAGTCTGGGTAGCTGAATAAATCACTTTTTCAGGTGATTTATTGATTACCTCTGCCTAATCTATTGACACTGTATTTGGAAATCACTTTAATGTCGCTTTTCTTGAGTTTTGTATTTGCTCTTCTTTCCTGTGTTTGACCTATCACTCACCTAAAACATAACACATTTGAACACTGTTGTCTGTTTCTAAGTGTAAGCTTCTTAAACTGAAATTTTACATGGACAGAGAGGCACACTATTTAAGGTTTTATTTCAGCATCTAATTGTTGTTCTGTCACATCAGCAAACATAATATATTTTTTCTTAGATTCACTCCTTAGCTCTTGGTTTAGTAGTAATGCCCAATTCTTATCATAATCCCTGTCTGCAAGAATTAACGAGTTAGATTTAGACTTAGTTCACGGAACGCTCACCTATAGGGATAGAAATTAATTTGTGGATGTAAATTTCATAGAGATAGCTGTTGGTAATGGTGAAAATAATGATTTTTTTTTAATCTGGGCTTTTTTTTAAAAAATAAGATTAATTAGACCTAGTGCAGCCTCTAGGAAAAGTCTTGCCTTTTCATTAGAGCAAATATGAGCATGGTTTCAGTTTTACAACAGCTGTTGTTGAATGTGTAGAACCCAGTTCCATCTGTTCAGGTGCATTGTTATAGAACTTGGTCCAGCCATTTGGACAAAAGCCAACCAAAAAACTTAGCTGCCTTTCTCACCAAACACTGGTACTGGTATGCCTTCTGTAGATGAAACCGTCACGTGAGAAAAAAAGGTATTTAGTGTAAATGTGCCAAATCCCTTGTTGTTATTCTAGCCTTCAGTGTCATAACACAGAAGGGAGTAATAAAGAGGTGATTAGGAAATAATAATTATTCTTCCTGTTAGGTCTGTTTTGTTTCACAAAGGTTATCATCATGCTTGATAGTTATGTCTGGGAGATGAAAGTGGAAATGGATTGCTTGTTACCGCAGAGAATTCTGCTTCAAATTAAGATGTATCATTAGAATACTTGGACCAGTCAACCGTTACTACTTGTTTGAAAACTTGTGCACAATTTAGTGGCAGGAAATATATACCAGAGCTATTTTTGATGGGTTCACTATATTTATTGTCCACAAGTTTCAGTCCGCTTGCTTTTTTCTTTCTTTCTTTTTTTTTGTACTTACTTATAGGCTTAAAGGCACCAGTTGGTGTCCCAGTAAAATCAGTAGTTCCTTGATCAAAAGTTGACTGTAAGTCTACCATCTTAAAATTTTTTTTTAGATAGATTTCTGGAACAAAAAAGATAATTTCTTAGAAACATCTTGTATTCACTGATTTTCAGAAAAAGATCCCAGCAGTTAAGCTTTCTGGATGGTAACAAGGTAATTTCTAAAAGGCAAGTGCTATGACACCATGTATGAATGTAACTCTCTTAGTAATTTACCTCCAACTCTTTGGTGTCTTAACACTTTGGTTTATATCTCAGGGGTTGTCTGCAAACCAAAACTGACATATTCTGTGGTTAGCCTTTTTTTTTTTTTTTAAACAGAATGCTTTGCTTTTGTTTTTTTTCCTTCTCTCTTCTGTTGTCTCATATGGGTTAATAACTAGTCTCCATGAACTTCCCTTTGAAAGAGCCTATAAAAGTTAGATGAGTCTAAAAGTGTTCTTTGAAGTAGCAGCAAACTGGGGGTATATACTGTTATATAGAAATAAATTGTCCTTGCTATTTTCTTACATTTAGCTTTGCTAAATTGTATATAATTTGAGCTAAGACCATAGGAGATTCACTTTCTGCATGGTAAAATGCCCTAATAAATATTCCACTTTGCTTAATAATGTACATATAGTGCATTATTTTTTCTATTTGTAGATGAATTTAGTGGCAGATAATTGTCTGTTCCCTGCTGAAATCTAGTTTTGTGTGAACATTTTTGTGGTTTTATGGATAAAGGTACATGAAGGTTTATTGCAGCAGTATTAGTGGTTCAGTGGCTGCATTTTATTATCAGTGTGCTAATTTTTGACAATGATTGGACTAGACCTTTTCAAATGGAGTCTGAGGGTATCAGACAATGAAAATGTGCTGTAACTAAGTAGCATGTAAATCAGTTGATTGTAAAGCGTTTCACTGGGAACTTATTTTAGCTATATTTTACTTCAGACAGATTATGAGAAAATAATCCACCTGTGCATCAGTTAGGAGGTGCTGCAGGGTTTCTTACTATTTACATGAACATTTTGTGCAGTCTTTGTTATAAATTTTCAGAAGACTATACTCTTTACTTTGAAGGACTATTTTTTAATTATACCTCATTTAGCTAACTAGTATTCTAATACCTAGTAGAAAAACAGTGAGCCAGCCTTTAAGTATCCAACACAATTTAGACTATATGTTTTGTTTTGAACTAAAGGCATCATTGCAAAAAGTAGCAGGTAGTTTAGGATAGAACATACATGTCATATCCAGTAGCGCAAAAAAAGTATTATCTTCCTGTCTCCATTAATAAATTTAGCTGTGAAATATAGATAAATGTTTGCAGAAATTTCTAAATAAGAGATTATAACTCCATTTTACAGGTTCTGAATGCTGAGAATCTGTATTAAGGCTTATAATTCTTCCTGTGAACAGTAAGTGATACGTGTAAGCAGACTTCCTTTCCTAGTTCATGACTTAGATTTCTTTATAAATTTAGTTCTTAATCTTTAAAGATGAGCTTCTAAGCTTAAAATTTTAAAATAGCATTTCATTATGTTGGTTTACTATTCTCTGATTTTAAGCACTCATTTCTGCTGTCAGATTTTTTATAATTTTTCTTTTAACAGAAAGGACATTCCTTTTTCCTTCTTGTTATATCCAAAGAAGGGGGTGGGGGAATTTCTAAAAATGAAATTCCTTGTCCTAGAGGGACCTAGATGGACAGGATATACTAATAAAATTTCAAATGCTAGCACAATTTTACAGTAGAATTGGTCTTTTTTCAGACTAATAAAATTAATGGGTGTCATGTTCAGTATGAAAAAAACTAAATGAAATTTACAGACATGAAAATTAGCAAACAATTAGGGATATTTTCAAATTTTACTTCATTTTTTGAGATGCTTGTGCCATACGCAATTGCATTTCTTATTGCCAAGAACTAATAGAACTTCTTGTTTTATTTCTTACCTTTTTTTAAAATGTGAATTTAATTATAATTCATTCCTATGGCCTTACACATGGGTTTTGTTTATTTGCAGCTGACACTGTCCCTTTAAATACTGTAAACTATTTGACTAAAATCATGCCCCTGATGGGAAATATCCGTTTTTTCCATAGAATCATCCTACTGTAAGTTTCAGCATATTTTACTTTTGCTCCAGTGGCTTAATGTGAAAAAGCTCCTGCAGATAAAGTGGACCTGTCATGTTGTTACTCTTGTTTAAGCCAATTCATTAACTGTGTACTGATAATGATGCTGTGTTTTTTTTAAGAAAAAATGGATTTTATTCCAGGTGAACTTTTTTTTACAATAATGTTCGTCTAAAATAAAAACTACATAATGAAAATACATATGTCTCTGAAATGGATTGCACATTTTTAAAATGTTTCTTCTAATTTGCTAGGTGTGTGTCTCAAACCATGGTATTTTAGCAAACTTTACATCTTACTTCGAGTTCTTTTTGTTTTTTTGGAGGGAAATTTTATTTATTTATTTTTTAACTGAAGTGTAGTTGATTTACAATGTCATGTTAGTTTCAGGTATGCAGCAGAGTGATTCAGTGATATATTTTTTTTTCAGATTCTTTTCCCTTACAGGTTATTACAAGATACTGAGTATAGTCCCCTGTGCTGTACAGTAGGTCCTTGTTGGTTATCTATTTTATATATTTTAGTGTGTATGTGTTAATGCCAACCTCCTAATTTATCCCCCCCCCACCCCCGCCCTAGAGTTCCTTAAAGACTGAGAAAAATGGCCAGAGCTCCTGCTCATTCTTAATTCAGCATACATGGAGGTTATTCTGTTATAGAACTGCGGCCTTAAATCAATCGTCCTTCCCTTCTTAATCCTTGCAAGTTTAGTTTCTGTTGTTTTCACTTTCAAATAACACAATTGGATGTGATGTTCTGCCAGTGTTCTACCCCTGGGCTGGTGCATGTTTCCGGTAGCATTTGCCGTTCATCCCCAGAACCATTTTGAACCTTCACTATTCCTCTCAAGCTTAATTTTCCTTTCACTCTTTTTTTTTTTTTTCTTAAAGGTCAAGTCTTTATTTTTGGCTGCGTTGGGTCTTCGTTGCTGTGCGTGGGCTTCCTCTAGTTGCAGCGAGCGGGGGCTACTCTTTGTTGCAGCATGTGTGCTTCTCATTGCCGTGGCTTCTCGTTGCAGAGCACGGGCTCTAGGCACGCGGGCTTCAGTAGTTGTGGCTCGCGGGCTTCAGTAGTTGTGGTTCACGGGCTCTAGAGCGCAGGCTCAGTAGTTGTGGCGCACGGGCTTAGTTGCTCCGTGGCATGTGGGATCCTCCCGGACCAGGGCTCGAACCCGTGTCCCCTGCATTGGCAGGCGGATTCTTAACCACTGCACGGCCAGGGAAGTCCAGCCTTTAGCATCTTAAAAAGGTGAGGTTAGAGATTTTCCCCTAAAGCCTCTAGAAGGAAACTATCCTGGTCCTGACACCTTGATTTTAGCCTGGTAAGACTCATTTCATAATTCTGACCTCCAGAACTATAAGAGAGTAAATTTGTGTTGCTTTAAGCCATTATATTTGTGGTAATATGTTTACAGCAACGATAGGAAATTAATACAGTTTTCACATTTGTATCTCTAGCCCCAGCCTCTTTCCAGAGGGCCAGACTTCAAAGTTGATCCGCCTAATGGACGCCTCCCCTTGAATCTGCTACAGGTACATCAAACAACATGTCTGAAACTCCAACTCAACTCTCCATCTTTCCTCCTTCTCCAGCAATTCCCACCAACAACTCTAAATCCCAAGAGGAGAAACTTATTCTTTCTTCTCTTCTCTCCATCTTGATAGCACCGTCATCTACCCAGATCCCCAAACAGTTAATCAACCTCCGAGTCTTACACGTCCTAATTCCTTACTCTCTAATCTATCTCCTTGCCCATTATTTTTGCCTCTTTGTTCAGGCCTCCTTATATTTTGCCTAGATTTCTGTAACCTCTCCTAACCAGTCTTCCAGTCTCTAATCTTATTTTCCTCCAATCCAGTTTTCACAGTGCTGACAGGTTTTTAAAACTGAAGTCTTACACCCCTGCCAAACTTAATCCTCATAACCTTGAGGAAAAAAAAAAAAAACTAAACTCTGTAGCCTGGCAAACAAAGCCCTTTGAGATCCCCACATCTTTCTTTCCCGCCTTAGATTTTGTCACTCTTTAACTCATACGTACTTTTTTTTTTTTTCCGGTACGCGGGCCTCTCACTGTTGTGGCCTCTCCCGTTGAGGAGCACAGGCTCCGGACATGCAGGCTCAGCGGCCATGGCACACGGGCCTAGCCGCTCTGCAGCATGTGGGATCTTTCCGGACCGGGGCACGAACCCGTGTCCCCTGCATCGGCAGGCGGACTCTCAACCACTGCGCCTCCAGGGAAGCCTGCATATGTACCTTTTGAACCATGCCAGTAATTGCATTTCCCTGAACATAACATGCTTTGTCACTCCTTTCCTTATGCTGCTCCTTCTGCGGACTCCCTGCCCCTCGTCTAACTTCTCCTTATCTTTCAGTAACTTCTACTTATCTTCATTCAGTAAGGGTTTCTCTGGGAAGACTTCAGCCACAACCCATCCCTGGTTAGGAACTCCCTCCTGTGTCTGCCCAAAGTGTCACTCACTACCCTGGATTCGAATCATCGGTTTACTTTCCTTCTCCACTAGACTCTAAGCTCTTGTAAAGTGGGGACCGAGTCTTTGGTTTTTGTAATCACAGTATCAGGCAAAGAGCCTGGCACATAGTATGTGTTTAATAAATGTTGAAAGAATCAGTGAACTTCAGTAGTCATTACAATCAACACGTTGCTGAAGAAAGCTAAGTGTAATTTAGGAGCTGTTTGGTTCTCCATTTACTTGTAATTTGAAGAAAGAATGGAAGTAAATTCATCAGTGCCTCAATAAGTTTGGCAATAAAAAGAGAAGCTTCATTATCTGGTTTTTATTCTGGCCCTCATCTTACACTATTTTAGTCTTTGTTAAATATCTTACACTCTTTTATCCTTTATTAAATATAGAAGAATTTTCTTTTAATAAGATAAATCACCCAGAATGCTCTTTATGTATTGATAAATTGAGTAAACCCTCTCTTCCCCTTTCTTCATGTTTTCTACTCTCAAAATTTAGGTTTTTCAATATAGTTCCAGGGATATATGAGAATGCCCCCATAGCAAGTGTGGATGAAAAATGTCCATGCCATATCAGTAAACAAAGGATGCTGCGACCATCAAGCCCTCAGCCACTGCAGCTGCCCCCTAAAACTGCACCCAGAGGGAACTCAGGATGAAGAAAAGCAGGATACTGACCCTAGATAGCTAAGGTGCATATCAAAGGAATGTTTTCAATGAGCCAAGACTCTTACGTCTTCCCACACATAGAAAAGTGCTAAATTCATTCACTTGAGGTGTCTGGGTTTTCTTTAATTAACAGTAATCATCAGCTGTTCTAACCACAGGGTTTTGTTTTTGTTTTCAAAACTCCTATATATCTGGCTCCTCCCTTTGGCCCTTTAGAGCAGTCCCGAGCCCTCAGCAAGTCGGCTGAATAAAACATAATTCTCAACTTTTAGGTTGTGCATTTTTTTTGCAGTCAGTACAAGTAAAATTAATTAATATTAATTAATTTTAAAATATATATACCTTTCCAGAAGCCATCACCCTTGATTTTTTCCCTCCCTCACTCCATGTAGCTCATCAGGTCATTAAAGTTTGTTTGCACAGTTCCTAAATCTCTTCAGTCTTTCTGCTTCTCTCCAGACTCCTGCTGTTTCCCTGATTCATCTGCAGATGCCAAAGACCTCTTATCTGAAATCCCATTTTCCATTATCTTTACAAAGGAGATCTGAGCCTGTCACTCCCTTGGATAAACTCCGGACTTGAGGTAAACTCTAACCTGTTGGCCTTTTCTGTCTTATCTCTCCTCACACTGAGAGGACATCCTGAACTACTTTCTGTCCCTCAGAAATGCCCTGCTTTCTTTCACTTTGAGGCCTTTCCACTTGTCCTTCCATTTCTCCCCTACTTCCTAGCTTTGCTAACTCCAAAGCTAAGGCCTGAATGACTGGGTGTCATCTTCTTTAGCAACAGCTCACAAGTTTGGATTGGCTGTCCTTCCCCCTTCCTGTATATCCTCATAACCCCTCTACTTGCCTGTCTGGCTTCTCCACTAGACTGTAGGCTCAGTGGAGACAGGAGCACAACTGTTTCATTGGTGTACTCCCAATCCCTAGCATTTTGCCTGATACTTCATACTCACGCAGCATGCATTTTGAATGAATGAATAAATGGTTGAGTATAAATCTATCAGCACTATCAGAAAATAAAGCTCAAGTGAATTCATTAATATATTGTGAATTACTGGTAGGTATGTCCAAGCTTTATTGGATAAATTGCTAAAATGTGGTATTGCTTTTTGCACCCTCCCACTCCTCCAGGCGCATACCCAGCAGTCGATATCCTTATCCATAGTGTGTGTCAGCCTCTATCCCCCAGGCAACTTTTAGAGATTTAACTCCCACCATCACTTAGTGTGTTTTCAAGTCTTTGGAGAAAACTCATATAGTAAGTTGATAAAAACTTAAGGAGTCATAGCACTGCTTCTTAGCCTCACATTCCTCACTTGTAAAAGAATTGTGGAAATCAGTGTAAAAGTGCTTTTTAGACAGCCATACATCATATAAATGTAATTCAGAGAAAACTTGAAATAAGTGTTTCTAGTAAATAACCATGAATGCTGAAGAAGTCTACCTTATTGGTGATTTTGACAGTTTGGTCTAGTTATTTCCTTTTCTATTTTATTCCAACAGACATCAGTTAAAGATGTCTTCATAGATAGGGGGGCAGAGTCATTACATTTTGCATTGCCGTCCCATTTTTTAACTGGACTTGGGGACTAAAATTGAACTGAGATATGGTCAAGATAACGTAAGTGCAAATTCCCCCAATTTATAGCTCTGCATGTTGAGTTGCCTACTTCCAAAGTATTTGAGGCACCTTTAATGGAGACACAGATCTCGGTTAAAATCAGGATAGTCAAATCAAAATAGGGATAAAAGAATAAGCCATATTCTGAAGTCATGGCAGTAATTGTAATTTAAAAAAAGAATAGTTGCTACAATTGACTATTAAATTTAGCTCCAAGCTTCCTGAGAATTAAGATAAAGCCTGAACATGATGAGTTAGCTCTCAAGCTGAGCATATGCATTTGTCAGGAGAAACAAAACTTTTTTCTAGCCCTGAACTCAAACAGTAAATTAGAGATATTGAATAATGATAATGAAATAGTTTATGAAATATGCAAGAAAAAATGTAGATGGCCATTTTGCTACCCAAAAAATGGGGTTCGCCTCTTGGTGGGTGTCGAGCCAAAAGACACAACCAAGCCAAAGATCAGGAGAAGGAAGGATTTATTGCTTGCAGCAAGTAAGGAGCACACTGGGGATCTTTCCCAAAGCAGTGTCTCCCCAAACAGCAAACCTGGGGAAGTTTTAAGCTAAGGGTACATGCATATTTATGTAGGCGCTTGAGCAGAGGAGAATTCAGCATATAATTGAGGCAAGGGTCGACAGAGTCCAAGCTTTAGTTGATTGAAGTCACAAGGGTCAGAAAAGGTCAACATCATCACCCCTTAGGTTCCAGTTGATCTGGTGGTTGAGGCTTCAGGTTAATCTTTACCATTGAAACAGAGCTGGGAGTCTTTACTACTGATATATTATCTTTGCTATTGTTATTTCTCTTGCCCAATAACAGTCCTACATTCTTTTGTTCCCTTAAGACTATTAATTACTAAGGCCTGTTCAAGGACAAGTATTGTGTCTAGGCTTAGATGACAAAATAGCTTAGGCCAAAAACAGATTTTCTTATGTCAATGAAGCCATGCCTGGTTCTCTTTCTCTGGAGACCCCCTATCCTATCTGCTTACAATTTCTTGTATTAAAACTTAATTTACACCAAGGATGTGAGTAGGATATGCCTCTGTGATGGCATTTCTGCATGGAGCTGAAGTAATGTAATTGGATTTGACAAATTTGGTTCAGGGTAGAACCAAAAGAGTCTAATGGTGAGTCACTCTATCAATTTCAACTGTTGTCTCAACCTGAGTTTTAATAGGTGCTGGACAAGGCATCTCAAAATGAAGAAAAATTCTGTGGAGTAATAGGAAAATATATATGTCTGTTTTAAATGGACAAAGGTGACATTCTACCATAAAAATTAAATACTTATATTATTTGAAGGCCCATTTTTCAGAGGTGAGCTGCAAAAACATCTTCAGTCAGGTCCCAACTTTTGTCTTTTCAGTGTTGATTTCCAAGAGCCTTATTCATGACAGGCGTTAAAGAATAAATAGGAATGGCTAACACTTACATAGCGCTTACTGTGCAGGCACAATCCTCAAAATAACCCATGATGTATTATCCCCATTAGACATGGAGATAAATCTTAGATGTGAATGATCACGGAAATTAACCTTCTGGTTTTAACTTGTAAACCTTTCAGAAATTGTTTAATTAATGTAAAATAGCAAGTGTTTGTAAGTTCCACTTTTAAAATTATTTCATTCATTGAACAGATATTTAGTTCAGCACCTTCTTGCTGCTGCAAAAACAACAAAGAACAAAACAAACACACTGCCCTCCAGAAGTTTACATTTTAATGGGGGAGACAAATGAGCAAGTAAAAACTGAGCAGGGAGATGTGACTGTTATTACAGGGTGATCAAAGAATGCCTTCAAAAACAACTTTTTTAAGACTTGGCGGGAGTGGGGTACAAATAAAACCAGCTCGCCAAAACAACCCCGAGGTGGACAGCTTCTACTGTGAGTTATCGCCTGGGTCACTGCTTTCCCGGCTAGGGTTTTGTACATAGTTTCACGAAGTTTCCGCAACTATACAAATGGCATAATGTGCTTCAAAAAAAGGCTCCTTTGTTTAGAAATGGAATCCTGCCTATGTCCTGCGCGGAGTTTTTCGTTAGCTGATCTGGACTCTTCCCCAGTTCTGGCTCCAAAGCGGGTTGGGGACCTCCCCTTCTCTTAGCCACCTCGTGGGCGGTGTCTTGGCCTGATGTATGCGTACCAGTGGTGGTGGCGAGGGGCGGCGCCAAAGCTCCCACCCTGAAGTCTTCAGCTACCGCCGCCTCTGCATCAGAAGCTGCTAAGTCTCCCGGGCTGAAAGCCCGGAGGTAAGCCCCGCCCCCGCCTCCTCCCGCCCCCGCCTCCTCCCGCCCCCGCCTCCTCCTCTGCGCCGCGCCCCGCCCTTCCCCCGCCTCCTCCGCCGCGCCCCGCCTCCTCCGCCGCGCCCCGCCTCCAGCCCCTCGGCCTGCCCCGCCCTCGCCGCGCGCTCTTCTCCGTGGTCGATCTGCGCCCCCGCGTCCGCGCTACGCCCTCGCGCCGGCTTCTGCGGTCGCCATGACGGCGGCCGTGTTCTTCGGCTGCGCCTTCGTTGCCTTCGGGCCTGCGCTCGCCCTCTACATCTTCACCATCGCCACCGAGCCGTTGCGCATCATCTTCCTCATCATCGGGTAAGGCGGTTGTGCCGGGAAACCCGGACCTGGGGCTCCCCTCCCCCGCCGGGGGTACCGGCGATACCTGGCGTCCCCACCAAACGGCTCGTCCTCGTTGGGCTTTGGAGCGGAGAAGGGTTAGGAGGGGGTAGAGCGGAGACCCCACTCCCCTGGGACTCCTCGCCCTCCTCCGAGGGTCGGCGAGAAAAGAACAAGAGCCCCGCGACCCCAGAGGGCGGGCTCTGGGGAAGGAGATCACATCGTGGGTCTCAGAAAACCCTGACGCTTTGCTCCCGAGTTTTTGCCTAGGGTCCGTGGATGGGCGTTAGTGAGTCATACATTAAAACTGTATTTAAAAAATTGTGGATAACTCCAAATAAACATCTTTTATTTTTTTGGAGGGGGACGTCCCTAGTTTCCCTTAGATTCTGACAGGCATCTGTAATCCCAAACGAGTTAAGAGCCCTTAAGCACCTGGGGATCAGGTGCTTTAAAACATACCGATGCCCAACACTTACCCCTCCCTGAATCAACTGAATAGGAATGTCTAGGGGGTGGAATTCGGACTTTTTAAAAGCGTCCCAGGTGATTCAGGTGTGCGGCCAAAGGGTAGAAACCTGTGAAAACTCCGCAGCACCTGTAGTACGTCTCCTTGCAGGAGCTTGTGGCGAACTCTGGTGGCGAATGTGATCATAATCCCAGTTTTCACCTGTCTGGCAGCTCTTACTGGAGCTCCCCTACGACCTTCTCCGCCACTGAGTCTCACTTGGCACCAGGAGAAACAGCCAGGCGAGACCAGTGAATCCCACCTTTTCTGAGCTTCCTCACCTCTCCCAACTGTATTGAAGATGCTGCATCACACGTGTCATTTAAAAAACAATAGAGATTTGGGCAAGAGGTCTGAAAAGCTTGTTATAATCATTACAATCCACAGGAATGTTGTAAAAACCAGGCCTGGAAGACTGATGTAGATCAGAGCACGGGCTTTCAACCTCTGGATTTTAAACCAATTGCTCTGTTAATAGAGATGTAGACATTTTCCTGGAAAAGACATTTGCACATCAATGGGCAAAGCTTTAATTAGGAAGCTTAGCAAATAACCAAGTTTCCAGACAGACAGTCCTTGGCTATTAGTCTGCAGATGTACTTACAAATAGCAGGGTCACTGAAAAAAGTGATTTTTAAGAAAAATCTCAAATTCCTCTTGGCCTGCATGTTTATTTCACCAGGGAAACTGCACCATTGATTAGGACCAGTTGGTTAAGACCATCACTTCATGAACACTTTTTTTTGTCAGGAAATCTCTTCCTTCTCAAGCAGGGTTTTTTCTGCTTTAATTTAAATCATTATTAGTCCTGTTCACTTGTAACTCCCCCCCCCCCCCCCAATTTTCAGAGCTTTCTTCTGGCTGGTGTCTCTGCTGCTTTCTTCCTTCATTTGGTTCATGGCAGCAACCCTTACTGATAACAAAGATGAACCAAGACAGAGAGATCTGCTGATCTTTGGAGTGTTAATCTCAGTCCTTATCCAAGAAATGTTCCGGTTTGCATATTATAAACTTTTAAAGTAAGTTAAACGCTTTACCTTTTTTCCCAGTTTTATTTGAATTATGATTTAGTAGTTTGAAACATTAATGTATTATTGTATTTGAAGGTCCATGTCTTCCTGCATAGTTCCAAGCCAAGGGATTGTACATTTCCAGCCTGAAAATATTGAGTATTTTAACTTGTGGACATTCATTCCTTCCTTCACTTGTTCAAAAAATATGTCTTGAGAATTTGCTCCATGCCGTGCATACCCTAGGTACTGGGGATACATCATGATTAAAAGACAGTCTCATGGTGGTAATATTATAGTGGGAAGAGATAGACAACAAATGAATAAACAAGAAAAGACATTGTATATTAAAAGATAGTAAGTGCCATAGAGAAAAATAAGCTAGAGAAATAGTCATTGAAACAAGAAGAACAAAAACTGTTACAGATCAGAATTTATACGCACTTCTCTTTGACATCACCTAAAGTAGATTATTCTTATGGTGATTATGCCTGCCATTATTCTGACTGTATTAGGGAGGAACAGGGGTTCATTTTGTGATATGTCATTTGAGTTCATGTCCAGAATAGAAAAATACATTAAAAGAAAAAAAAAAAGCCGTGGGCATGAGTTCCCTTTTTAGGCCAGAAAGTAGGTCATCTGTAGGATCCATGAGGATCTCACATGAAACCACTGTTTTGAAACACAGCTTGAACTTGGAACCATATTTTCTTTCAGGTAGTCATGAGATTGGCTTTGATTACGTAGTAAGGCTTAGTTAGTAGAGTGATAAATGTGCTATGTCTTCTCATCTCTGCAAATGGGATAATTAAAGCACTTTATGAATTTCATGGATGCAACCAAGACAGAACCTCAATAACATCTCTTATAATAGGCTTCTGATAATTTGTTCTTGCCAATATGCCAGGCCTTCTGTAATTTTTACTTGTTGCTTTTAATAACAAATATTGAAATTTAATAACAAAGCAATTTAAATCCCAAGTAGAAAACCAGGAAGCCGTTGCTTAGAAGCAAAAGTCATATCTGAGAAAAAGTTTAAAAATGAAATTTCCATTAGTTCCTGGAAATATTAAAGAACAACAAATAAAAAACATAACATTTCAGGTTCCATGGGAATCCAATACCCTTAACAGATGGACATTCAGCTGTGGTTGAATGTTTCTGGTATGCAGCAGTTACTACTATTCCAAAATTTAATTTTAACTGAGAATATATTAAGGTAATAAAAATCTCCTTCTTTCTGACCTCTGCCTTGCACAGGCAAATGCAGTCTCTGTCACACGGTTGTCATCTTGTCTCTTTCAAGGCTAAACATTCCTCATTTCTTCAGCTGGCCCTCAGGAGACATGGATGTGGCTTCCAAACATTTTCCCATCTCTGTTCTTTTATGTGAGTGGACACTCCTTTTTGTTGGTGCCTGGGATTTACCTGTGCCTGGAACCCAGCACAGTACCCTGCTGTGGTCGAAGCAGTGTAGAGAGCAGGGTCCTTCCCACCCTTGACAGGGCACTGTTCTCTTAACTCAGCCTTGGGTTGGACTGGATTTTCCTGTCTCCAACATCACTGGCTCATGTTGGTTTTGCATTTACTAATTTCAGTAGTTTTTCATAGATCAGGACGTGACTTTAATAACCCCTTAGGACTTGAGGTTCTAAAACCTCACTTACCTGGAGTGGCTAAATGGGTATCTGCTGTTCTTCACTATTGTGTTTCTTCACGGTTTCCACCTGAAAAGCAACCCGTTATTGGCACTAACCTAAGGTTCCAAAGGACTACAAGCTGAACATGGGTTGCCTTTTTTTGGCCACGGCTGTGTGTCTTGTGGGATCTTAGTTCCTCCACCAGGGATTGAACCTGCGCCTTCGGCAGTGAAAACACGGAGTACTAACCACTGGACCACCTGGGAATTCCCCATGGGTTGCCTGTTTTTTTTTGGTTTTTTTTTTTGGGCTGCGCCGAGAGGCATGTGGGATCTTAGTTCCCCGACCAGGGATCGAACCTGTGCCTCTTGGAGTCTTAACCACTGGACTGCCAGGGAAGTCCCAGAGTTGCCATTTTTAATAGGGCAGTGAGGGCATAGGGCCACATGCAGAAGGAATTATGGCTGTCAGTCTGCAGGCTCTCATGCCAGGAAATTCACAGAAGCCTCTTTGGCCTTCTGGGGAAACCATGTTTGCTCCTCTGAAAGGACCTTTGGAGATTTGCAAACAAATAATAGGACAAACCTGTATTAATAGGTGCCTTTACAAAATGCATCTGCTACAAACCTTTGGAATATGGTACAGTATTTTCCTAGCACATTTTAGAAACGTTGGATGTTATATAGTTACATGTTAAAACAAGTTTGAGAATTATTATGATACTTTATTAATGACTAACATTTATATAGATGCATTTAAGTTGCTGTCTTAGGCTTTACTACATTCAGATATAGGAACTTCAGTTTAATCAATATTTTAACTATCTCCACTGACAAAGTAGGTTTTGAACTTTTAAGTTTAAAGTACTGCCTCAATCAAATTTTCGCTATCTGAATTTGGTGCCAAGATTAAAATGTGGAGAGCTTGCACCAGTCTTTTTACATATATGGAATTGAATCAAAGTATTTATCATTGTAGTTCAATATAAATTTATTTCATGGCTTAGGTCTTAGAACCAGTACTTCATCTTGAATGAATGAATTGTCACTTTCAGCCTAGCAAAGAATTGCACTGTGAGAAATTGACATATGGCCACACATGATAGCTCTTTCTACGTTATTCAGAAGGAAAAAGAAAAATCCAAGTTATGGTCCTGCACATTGCCTAAAACATACATAAGAATTTTTTGGCTTGGATTAAAGCTTTTGTAATTTAGTTCAATTGTCTTATAATGCTGATACCATAAATATTTGGTAATTTGAGAAAATAATTTATAGAAAAATAATAAGATAATCATTGCTATAATGTCTTAAAAGGCATAAGTCTATTTTAAAAATTTTCTAAAATGGTGTTTTTACTTTATATGCATATTCCTTGGTACTTTCCCTCTCTTACACACACATATAAAATGAATCAGAACAAACAAGAAAGCTGGTATGATGTATCATTTGTTTTTCAAAGTTTATATTTAAAAAACTGAGTTTTTTGTTCTTGGAAACAATAATAAACGCAAACAAAGAATTTTCCACTTCAGTAAAATGGTCAGATTGAAATCACCGTCACACACACATACAAAAAATCACCGTCACTTACATCATCAGTTGTGTGATGTATCCGTCAGGAACACGGAAACTGATGGTGTTTTGTACTTTCTCACTTCCTAATGTTGACCCTAGACCTTAGATTTATATCTTTAATATATTTGTGATAGCAATACTTTGTTATACTAAATAGCAAAAATCTTTTATTCATTGCTGGGCAATTTATATAAAACAGAAATCCTCCAAAATTTATTGGTTCTATTATACCATTATATCTGTTTGTTGGTGGAAGTTATTGCTATTGTATAGGTCTCTAAGCATTCATTAGCCTATAACCACATTCCTGTGACAGGTAAGTTTATTTAGGAAAATGGCACATTTCAGGTGGTTACTGCTCCAGAGAAAGGAGATGACAGTCACTTAAATTTTGGCTCATGTCCCTGCTACCAAATGATGCTTCCAAATGGAGAGCACTGGAATGGCAAATTGTTTCTTTTGAGTCTAGAAAAGACAAAGACCTTTTTTTTTTTTTTGGCTGCATCGGAGATCTTAGTTCCCCTACCAGGGATTGAATCTGTGTCCCCTGCATTGGAAGTGTGGAGTCTTAACCACTGGACCGCCAGGGAAGTCCCAAAGACCTTCTTCTTTATGCTTATTACTATTTTGGTTGAATTCTGTGTTGCCTTAATGTAGTCAATATTTATATTTATGTCATGAGTTAGGCTCACTGTAGTGAATATACATACCTTAAAATTTAACACAATACCCATAATATAATTTCCATGTTCTGGTTAATTTTCTACTCTTAGAGTTAACTGAACTCATTTTTGTTTCAGCACTTGTTGAAAAATTCTTGTAAAATGTTTGGTTCCTTTATTGCTTTAATAAATATACTTTAAATATCCTTTGTGTCAGGATTGTTGTTGCAGACTTTCTAGCCAACAAGGGGTAGCAATAGTGACAAGAGTGGAGCCGGCCTGCCGCAGTCCTCATGCATTTGTGTGGGGTGCAGGGGCTCATGGTCAGTTTGCAGATTGTCCACGACAGAAGCATGGATATGATCACTCTGAAGATCATTTCTTGTTGAGCAGTAGTCTAATGTTTCATTCAGGTATTCATTTATCTTCTTTTCTGAGGGTAGCATTTTATTCTCCCCTGATTACTTCTCCCCTGAGGCCTGACTGGGGTTATGAAACAAATAATGTTTTCGAATCAGAAGACCATTTGATTAGGTATCCATATGAGAGTTCACACTGTCAGTGTTGTAGGGTTTAAGAGTAAGGAGAGATGGGATGAATAATTATCAATCACTGATAAAGGTGGCTTCTTTGAGCAATTGTTGCATGAACTAGACTTTGAAGAGAGAGTACAACATAACGTTCTATGGAGTGGAAGGTAGAAGGGAGAGTGGCAGAATAAGTCTAACCCAGGCAGAAATACAACAAAGTACCAAAGAAGTGGAATAGAAGATACAGTACTTTGGGAAGAGGAAAAATTCAGAGTGGTAGATGCCATAAGATGTTGAATTAAATACTTGCTAAGCTTAGTCATAAGTATTGCTTTTTTTTGTATTATTAAATTCAATCCCTGATGGCTTGTTTACTTATATTCTTCTTATTTTTCCTCCTTTTTGTGAATGTCAGATATAGGCAAAAGTTGGTTGGAAATTTTGGTTGACTTTAGTTAATTGAAAACTAGCTGTGTTCGTTTAAGTGGATTTTAGATTTAGAGTATAATGTGATCAAAAACCTCATTAAGTATCTGGATTTTAAAATATCTTATGTGTTTTTCTGATATACTACTTAAAAAAAATTATCTGTGTGGTTTTATTTTAGAAAATCCAGTGAGGGTTTGAAGAGTATAAACCCAGGTGAAAAAGCACCCTCTATGCGATTGCTGGCTTATGGTAAGTTAGAACTGCATAGCCTCATAAAGATAAAAGATCAGACTTGACATAAAAGCCATTTTTATCTTTTAAATCTTTGTAGGTTTCAGGTAGTATTTTACTACCGCATTGGCCTATTGGTGTACATTGTTTATTTTTCTAGCTTTCCAGGGCCCTTATGTAAAGAAAAGTGATTGCAGGTGACCCTTATCTGTGTCTCCATTAAATACTAACCAGATTTGACAGTTAGGTTTTTTAACATGTACACACTCTAGTTAACAATTTCTAAGTGATGTTATTGTTACCTTCTTTGGGTTGTTTCCATGACTTTGTCTGTACTGAGAGGACTCTTCATATTAATACAGTTATACCTCTTTGTATTTTTCTTTCAGAATTATGGTTTAAAGGTTGGATCCAGGTCCCTAAATTGAGTCACCCAGATTGACCCAGGGATCCCTCTTTACAATACAGTCACCCCTCAAGCTCAGTTCCATCAAACTTAATTCTACAGATTCTGTTGTCATGAATTAAAGTCAGAGCTACAGTGTCATATCCTTCTGTCTCGCCTATCCCTTTGGAGCCTTTCTGGATCTCTTTCTTTCTTTTTTCATTTCTCTGCTACATTTCACTGACCATTTCCTTTCCTCTTTCCTCCCCACTTCTCTCTCGGTTCATCATTTAGCCAAGCGCTTGCCTTTTCTGAGCCAGCTTTCTACTGCTTCTCTAACAGCATGTGCACCGTTTTTCCTTCAACAAAATAGTGTTCCCTAGTCCTTGGGAATTTGATTTGAAGAGAAATCACAGCATGAGTAAGGTTTAACAGTGTTTTCCTTCCTCTTTAGTTTCTGGCTTGGGCTTTGGAATCATGAGTGGAGTATTTTCCTTTGTAAATACCCTGTCTGACTCCTTGGGACCGGGCACAGTGGGCATTCATGGAGACCCTCCCCAGTTCTTCCTGAATTCAGGTATGTGTCTGGTAGCTGTGAATGTTCAGATTTATGATCTAAATGATCATGCTTAGTGGAGTTCCCTGGCTTAGGAAATGAAGTGAATAGAAATTCATGTTATATCTTCTAAAGGCAAGATACTATTAGACACTGTGATGGAAAGGACCTAGGAAAATAAAAATTACAGTTAGAGTATTGTAGAATTTTAGAGTGGAACTAAGCTTGCATAAATTTTATTTTTCTGTTACTGTACTAACAGTGTTGCTGTATAGCTGATATATTGTAAGTGAATTTTTATAGGCTATATGCTTTTTTTGTTTTTGTTTTTATTAGTTTATATTTCTCTTCACTGTAGCCCTAATCTTTAGTTCATTTGTCATCTTGGCTGCGTTTTGGAGTGGGAAGTATAATTTAATCTTGAAATTGAGAGGAGAGAAAATAGTTCTTCTTTAATGTGAGGTATGGGCTTCCCTGGTGGCGCAGTAGTTGGGAGTCCACCTGCCGATGCAGGGGACATGGGTTTGTGCCCCGGTCAGGGAGTATCCCACATGCCGCGGAGCAGCTGGGCCCGTGAGCCATGGCCTCTGAGCCTGTGTGTCCGGAGCCTGTGCTCCGCAATGGGAGAGGCCACAACAGTGAGAGGCCCGCGGACTACAAAAAAAAAAAAAAAAATGTTAATGTGAGGTAATGTCATATATCTAAAAACGTATATTTAAACATATATATATATTTAATTTTAACTGTAACAATCCATATTCCCTGTTCCTTAAGAACTGGGACACCAGCAGGAACTTAGAGTCCCTTGTTCCTTCTCACTCCTCCCCTACAGGTAACTGTTACCCTGATTTTGTGTTATTAAGTCCCTGGGTTAGCCAGGTCTGAAAGTTAGGTTTTTAACATGTATCGATGTTTTACTTTGAAGGTAAAACCTGTAAGTTTTACCTTCATGTGTGTATCTGAAAAAAAAAAAAAAAGAAAATTTAGTTTTCTTGCTTTTGAACATTTAAAAATAAATTGTACTATATTCTATAAAAAAAAAGAAATTGAGAGGAAAAAAATAATAGATGAGTTGACCTTTATCCAAAGATGCAGGTAAAAGGACCAACCCATTTCAAACCACTTTTCATCCACCAGATGAAAATTGTCCCCATGATGCAGTGGTCACACATTTGAGAGTTGGTAATATACATAATTAATATAAGCTCTCTCCTAAATTACACAAGAAGAATCTTTTAAAAAATAGTTTTTAAAAACCCCACTGTATTTTTTTGTCTTCACAAGTTGTATCGTTGAAGAAAGTGACCCTATGCACAGGTTCTTTTAATTAAATCATTATTAATTTATCATCTTATTAAGATTAAATAGAATCCTTTCAAAAAAAAATTTATCATCTTTACTAAAGTAATTTCTGTCTTCAAGGAGCTTATCATCTTGTAGAGGGAATAAGACCAAAAAAGTGATTAAGCGTTTCAGTGCAGTTTAACATAATAATAGAAAAGATATAAGGAGGTATGACCGAATTAAAAAGGCAAATTGCTGCAGTAAAGAATTGAGAGACATGTTGCACGTTATAGTGGTCCCCAAACCCAGTGGACCCTTGTTCATCATTTCAGTTCAGACCTTGGTCTCTCCTATCTAGATTACTACCATTAACTCCCACCCTGTTAGTCTTTCCTCAACACATTTTCCATGGGAATCCATCCTGTATACAGCCCCCCAAATGACTCGTCCCTGTACAAAAATGTATAAGGGCTTTTCAAGGCCTACAAGTTACTCAGGGCCCTTCACGTCCGGCGGCCAGTTAGAGGGCAGGAAAGTATGTTAGTGGAATGGGTCCTACTTATTTAGTTGCACCCCCAACATAGCAAATTATCTACCTTTTAAACATTCCATAATTAGAATATTTCTGACAGTCTTAAAAAATGAACATAATAATGAGTATTACATTTTTAGAACAACTGTAGTATTAATGCTAAAATCTGTTAGCATCCAATATAAGTTAATAAAACATACCCAGGAGGGGGTGTTACTGCTGCAGTTTTCTATATTTTCTTAAATCAGTCTATTAGACTGCTACATAAGCATTTTTTTTTTGGCTCTCAAGTAGCAGTTTCCTAATGGAACTTATTTTTCTACCAGATTCTGTCACTAGATGGCGCTAATTCCCTTTTGTGAACTAGGCTGTTTTCATAAGATTGGCTTAAAATGATTCTTTTGGAAGAAAGTAAAAAATGTGCTGGCAGGGCTTCCCTGGTGGCGCAGTGGTTGTGAGTCCGCCTGCCGATGCAGGGGACATGGGTTTGTGCCCCGGTCCGGGAGGATCCCACATGCTGCGGAGCGGCTGGGCCCGTGAGCCATGGCCGCTGAGCCTGCGCGTCCGGAGCCTGTGCTCTGCAACGGGAGAGGCCACAACAGTGAGAGGCCTGCTTAATGCAAAAAAAAAAAAAAAAAAAAAAATCTACAAACAAAAAATGCTGGAGTGGGTGTGGAGAAAAGGGAACCCTCCTGCACTGTTGGTGGGAGCGTAAATTGATACAGCCACTATGGAGAACAGTATGGAGGTTCCTTAAAAAACTAAAAATAGAACTACTGCACGACCCAGCAGTCCCACTGCTAGGCATATACCCTGAGAAAACCAGAATTCAAAAAGAACCGTATACCACAGTGTTCACTGCAGCACTCTTTACAATAGCCAGGACGTGGGAGTAACCTAAGTGTCCGTCGACAGATGAATGGCTAAAGAAGATGTGGCACATATATACAATGGAATATTACTCAGCCATAAAAAGAAACGAAATCGAGGGGGTTTCCCTGGTGGTGCAGTGGTTGAAAATCTGCCTGCCAATGCAGGGGACACGGGTTCGAGCCCTGGTTTGGGAAGATCCCACATGCTGCAGAGCAACTAGGCCCGTGAGCCACAATTACTGAGCCTGTGCGTCTGGAGCCTGTGCTCCGCAACAAGAGAGGCCGCGATAGTGAGAGGCCCGTGCACCGCGATGAAGAGTGGCCCCCGCTTGCCGCAATTAGAGAAAGCCCTAGCATAGAAACGAAGACCCAACACAGCCAAAAGTAAAATTAATTAATTTAAAAAAAGAAACGAAATTGAATTATGCGTAGTGAGTTAAAAAAAAATGGTTCTGAAGAACCTAGGGGCAGGACAGGAATAAAGATGCAGACGTAAAGAATGGACTTGAGGACACGGGGAGGGGGACGGGTAAGCTGGGATGAAGTGAGAGAGTGTCATGGACATATATACATTACCAAATGTAGAATAGATAGCTAGTGGGAAGCAGCCACATAGCACAGGGAGATCAGCTCGGTGCTTTGTGACCACCTAGAGGGGTGGGATAGGGAGGGTGGGAGGGAGACGCAAGAGGGAGGAGATATGGGGACATATGTATATGTATACCTGATTCACTTTGTTATAAAGCAGAAACTAACACACCATTGTAAAGCAATTATAGTCCAATAAAGATGTTAAAAAAAGAAAGAATCTTGGATAATTACTGCAATTTCTTATATTTTTATCTTCCATTGTCCTTAAAAAAAAATCCAAGGAGAAATTTCACTTTAATGAAAAGACTTGTTTAAATTGAAGACACTCCTTTTTTTAAAAATTAATTAATTTATATATTTATGGCTGTGTTGGGTCTTCGTTTCTGTGCGAGGGCTTTCTCTAGTTGTGGCAAGCGGGGGCCACTCTAAATCGCGGTGCGTGGGCCTCTCACTATCGCGGCCTCTCTTGTTGCGGAGCACAGGCTCCAGACGCGCAGACTCAGTAATTGTGGCTCACGGGCCCAGTTGTTCCACGGCGTGTGGGATCTTCCCAGACCAGGGCTTGAACCCCTGTCCCCTGCATTGGCAGGCAGATTCTCAACCACTGTGCCACCAGGGAAGCCCGAAGACACTTATTTTAATTGAGAAAAGTTTCTCAGGGACCTCCCTGGCAGTCCAATGGTTAAGACTTCAAGTTTCCAATGTGGGGTTGGGGGTGTGCTGGTTTGATCCCTGGTCAGGCAACTAAGATCCTACATGCTGTGTGGCGCGGTGTCGGGGGAGGGTGGGAGTTTTGCAATTAGTGCAGAAGGCTAATTTGGAGAAAAGTTGATTAGATATCACAGTAGTCTTATTGCATTCCTAAGAGAAATTCCTTGAAAGCCAGATCCAAGTTGACTTTTTGTTTCACAAATTCACGTTCTAGATGAGAAGCTGTTTCAGAGTTGGCCCCCTGGTTCAGGAATGTTGCTCTCAGAGTTACTATTCAAGCAAATATGTGTCAGGGTCCCACTTCTGTCAGACAGGGTTGAACCCTCACAGTAGTGTGGTGTACCCCAAGAGCGTTGTCCCAGGGCTAGGTGTTTAGTGGGCTTTGGGGTTTGTTGACCTGTGACTGGGCACTAATGGTTGCCTGTCTTTCAGCTTTCATGACGCTGGTGATCATATTGCTGCACATGTTCTGGGGCATTGTGTTTTTTGATGGCTGTGAAAAGAAAAAGTGGTACACCCTGCTTGTAGTTCTTCTGACCCATCTACTGGTGTCAGCCCTGGTGAGTATTGCTACCGTGCTCAAACTGGTTTTTGGAGGTCAAGTCTGCATATCTAAAGTGGTAGATTCCACTTTGAATGAAATACCTGCTCATAGGAAAGTGAGGAAATTCAGAAAAGTCAGTTAAAAGAATGAATGAATGAATGATAGATAAATCATCTTTCTTACCATAGAAAGATAACAATTTGTTGGTTGATCTCATAAAAGTTTTTTGGTGTCTTTTTTTGGTATGTGTCTTTCTTTTAATGGGTAGAGTCAAACTGAAATAGGCTTGCATTATGCTTATGTTATGTAACACATCTTAAAAATTTTCCATGTTATTATAAATCCTTTTAATATTTAAGTTTTAGTGGCTTTAGATCATTACATAAAGTTACAGTTTGCTTAACTGATTGATAACTTGTTTTTCTACTTTTGGTTATTATAATGCTGTCTGGAACAACTTTGTATGTGAAACTTTTTCAATTCATTGTTTACAATCCAAGGAATTGATTTTTGAAGTCAAATGATGTGAATATTTTTAAAGCCCTTGATGCAAATTGCTAAAATACTCTGTACAAGTGTTGTACTATTTTTACACATTCTGATGAATGTCAAGAGTGCCCATCTTACTCTCTCCTCACTGACATTATAATGCCAGTGTTCAAAAGTAATTTAAAAAGAATACTTGACTAGATGTATTGTTTAAGCACTGTTTAATGCTTTGGTCTTAGTTTAATTGTAACGTGTCATATACTTACATCAGAATTATCCCAGCCACTGCTTTGTCCGACGTTTATCGTTTCTTACCTACAGTATTGAAAAGCTTCCTTCTGATGGTGTCCTGCCTCATCTTTCTCTCCTCTCCATCCATTTAGAGTTCATATCAGGTTTTCTTATACTGGGTTTCTTGTTCTCTGTTCCATCTAAAAAACAATCTCATTGCCTTTCTTACCTAAAACCTTTCAGTCATACAAGATACTAAAGTTACCCTTAATATGATGGCAGCTATGTAAAGTCAAATCTTTTTTTTTAATTTTTAAATTTTGTTTTATATATTTTTTATACAGCAGGTTCTTATAAGTCATCCATTTTATACACATCAGTGTGTACATGTGAACCCCAATATCCCAGTTCATCACCCCCACCCGCCGCTGCTTTCCCCCCTTGCAGTGCATACGTTTGTTCTCTACATGTGTCTCAATTTCTCCCCTGCAAACTGGTTCATCTGTACCATTTTTCTAGGTTCTACGTATATGTGTTAATATACTATATTTGTTGTTCTCTTTCTGACTTACTTCACTCTGTATGACAGTCTCTAGTTCCATCCACGTCTCAACAAATGACCCAATTTTGTTCCGTTTTGTGGCTAATATTCCATTGTATATATGTACCACATCTTCTTTATCCATTCGTCTGTCGATGGGCATTTAGGTTGCTTCCATGACCTGGCTATTGTAAATAGTGCTGCAGTGAACATTGGGGTGCATGTGTCTTTTTGAATTATGGTTTTCTCAGGGTATATGTCCATTAGTGAGATTGCTGGATCATATGGTAATTCTATTTTTAGTTTAGTTTTTTTTTTTTTTTTTTGCGGTACGCGGGCCTCTCACTGTTGTGGCCTCTCCCGTTGCAGAGCACAGGCTCCGGATGCTCAGGCTCAGCGGCCATGGCTCACGGGCCCAGCCGCTCCGTGGCATGTGAGATCCTCCCAGACCGGGGCACGAACCCATGTCCCCTGCATCGGCAGGCAGACTCTCAACCACTGTACCACCAGGGAAGCCCTATTTTTAGTTTTCTCAGGAACCTCCATACTGTTCTCCATAGTGGCTGTATCAATTTACATTCCCACCAACAGTGCAAGAGGGTTCCCTCTTCTCCACACCCTCTCCAGCATTTGTTATTTATAGATTTTCTGATGACGCCCATTCTAACTGGTGTGAGGTGATACCTCATTGTAGTTTTGACTTGCATTTCTCTAATAATTAGTAATGTTGAGCAGCTTTTCATGTGCTTCTTGTCCATCTGTATGTCTTCTTTGGAGAAACGTCTATTTAGGTCTTCTGCCCATTTTTGGATTGGGTTTGTTTTTTTAATATTGAGCTGCATGAGCTGTTTATATATTTTGGAGATTAATCCTTTGTTGATTCGTTTGCAAATATTTTCTCCCATTTTGAGCATTGTCTTTTCGTCTTGCTTATGGTTTCCTTTGCTGTGCAAAAGCTTTGATGTTTCATTAGGTCCCATTTGTTTATTTTTCTTTTTATTTCCATTACTCCAGGAGGTGGATCAAAAAAGATCTTGCTGTGGTTTATGTCAAAGAGTGTTCTTCCTATGTTTTCCTCTAAGAGTTTTATAGTGTCTGGTCTTACATTTAGGTCTCTAATCCATTTTGAGTTTATTTTTGTGTATGGTGTTAGGGAGTGTTCTAGTTTCATTCTTTTACATGTAGCTGTCCAGTTTTTCCAGCACCACTTATTGAAGAGACTGTCTTTTCTCCATTGTGTATCCTTGCCTCCTTTGTCATAGATTAGTTGACCATACGTGCGTGGGTTTATCTCTGGGCTTTCTATCTTGTTCCATTGATCTGTGTTTCTGTTTTTGTGCCAGTACCATATTGCTTTGATTACTGTAGCTTTGTAGTATAGTCTGAAGTCAGGGAGTCTGATTCCTCCAGCTCCGTTTTTTCCCTCAAGACTGCTTTGGCTATTCGGGGTCTTTTGTGTCTCCATACAAATTTTAAGATTTTTTTGTTCTAGTTCCGTAAAAAATGCCATTGGTAATTTGATAGGGATTGCATGGAATCTGTAGATTGCTTTGGGTAGTATAGTCATTTTCACAGTATTGATTCTTCCAATCCAAGAATATGGTATATCTCTCCATCTGTTGGTATCATCTTTAATTTCTTTCATCAGTGTCTTGTAGTTTTCTGCATACAGGTCTTTTGTCTCCCTAGGTAGGTTTATTCCTAGGTATTTTATTCTTTTTGTTGCAGTGGTAAATGGGAGTGTTTCCTTAATTTCTCTTTCAGATTTTTCATCATTAGTGTATAGGAATGCAAGAGATTTCTGTGCGTTAATTTTGTATCCTGCAACTTTACCAAATTCATTGATTAGCTCTAGTAGTTTACTGGTGGCATCTTTAGGATTCTCTACGTGTAGTATCATGTCATCTGCAAACAGTGACAGTTTTCCTTCTTCTTTTCCAATTTGGATTCATTTTATTTCTTTTTCTTCTCTGATTGCCGTGGCTAGGACTTCCAAAACTGTGTTGAATAATAGTGGTGAGAGTGGACATCCTTGTCTTGCTCCTGATCTTAGAGGAAATGCTTTCGGTTTTTCATCATTGAGAATGATGTTTGCTGTGGGTTTCTTGTATGTGGCCTTTATTATGTTGAGGTAGGTTCTCTCTGCCCACTTTCTGGAGAGTTTTTATCATAAATGGGTGTTGAATTTTGTCAGAAGCTTTTTCTGCATCTATTGAGATGATCATATGGTTTTTATTCTTCAATTTGTTAATATGGTGTATCATATTGATTGATATGCGTATATTGAAGAATTCTTGCATCCCTGGGATAAATCCCACTTGATCATGGTGTATGATCCTTTTAATGTGATGTTGGATTCTGTTTGCTAGTATTTTGTTGAGGATTTTTGCATCTATATTCATCAGTGATATTGGTCTGTAATTTTCTTTTTTTGTAGTATCCTTGTCTGGTTTTGGTATCAGGGTCATGGTGGCCTCATAGAATGAGTTTGGAAGTATTCCTTCCTCCGTAATTTTTTGGAAGAGTTTGAGAAGGATGGATGTTAGCTCTTCTCTAAATGTTTGATAGAATTCACCTGTGAAGCCATCTGGTCCTGGACTTTTGTTTGTTGGAAGATTTTTGGTTTTGTTTTTGTTTTTTGCAGTACGCAGGCCTCTCACTGTTGTGGCCTCTCCTATTGCGGAGCACAGGTTCTGGACGCACAGGCTCAGCGGCCATGGCTCACGGGCCCAGCCGCTCTGCGGCATGTGGGATCTTCCCAGACCGGGGCACGAACCCGTGTCCCCTTCATCAGCAGGCGAACTCTCAACCACTGCTCCACCAGGGAAGCCCTGTTGGAAGATTTTTAATCACAGTTTCAACTTCATTATTTGTGACTGGTTTGTTCATATGTTCTATTTCTTCCTGGTTCAGTCTTGGAAGGTTATACCTTTCTAAGAATTTGTCCATTTCTTCCAGGTTGTCTATTTTATTGGCATGGAGTTGCTTGTAGTAGTCTCTTAGGATGCTTTGTATTTCTGTGGTGTCTGTTGTAACGTCTCCTTTTTCATTTCTAATTTTATTGATTTGAATCCTCTCCCTCTTGATGAGTCTGTTTAATAGTTTATCAATTTTGTTTATCGTCTCAAAGAACGAGCTTTTAGTTTTATTGATCTTTGCTATTTTTTGTTTCTATTTCATGTATTTCTGCTCTGATCTTTATGATTTCTTTCCTTCTGCTAACTTTGGGTTTTGTTTGTTCTTCTTTCTCTAGTTCCTTTAGGTGTAAGGTTAGATTGTTTGAGATTTTTCTTGTTTCTTGAGGTAGGCTTGTGTAGCTGTAAACTTCCCTCTTAGAACTGCTTATGCTGCATCCCATAGGTTTTGGATCGTTGTGTTTTCATTGTCATTTCTCTCTAGGTATTTTTTGATTTCCTCTTTGATTTCTTCAGTGATCTCTTGGTTATTTAGTAACGTATTGTTTAGCCTCCATGTGTTTATGTTTTTTCCCCTGTAATTGATTTCTAATCTCGTAGCATTGTGGTCAGAAAAGATGCTTGATATGATTTCAGTTTTCTTAAATTTACTGAGCCTTGATTCGTGACCCAAGATGTGATCTATCCAGGAGAATGTTCTGTGTGCACTTGAGGAGAAAGTGTAATCTGCTGTTTTTGGATGGAATGTCCTATAAATATCAATTAAATCTATCTGGTCTGTTGTGTCATTTAAAGCTTCTGTTTCTTTATTTATTTTCGTTGTGGGTGATCTGTCCATTGGTGTAAGTGAAGTGTTAAAGTCCCCCACTCTTATTGTGTTACTGTCGATTTCCTCTTTTATAGCTGTTAGCAGTTGCCTTATGTATTGAGGTGCTTCTATGTTGGGTGCATATGTATTGATAATTGTTATATCTTCTTCTTGGATTGATCCCTTGATCATTATGTAGTGTCCTTCCTTGTCTCTTGTAACATTCTTTGTTTTAAATTCTATTTTATCTGATATGAGTATTGCTACTCCAGCTTTCTTTTAATTTCTATTTGCATGGAATGTCTTTTTCCATCCCCTCACTTTCAGTCTGTATGTGTCCCTAGGTCTGAAGTGGGTCTCTTGTAGATGGCGTATATATGGGTCTTGTTTTTGTATCCATTCAGCCAGTCTCTGTCTTTTGGTTCGAGCATTTAATTCATTCACGTTTAAGATAATTATCGATATGTATGTTCCTATGACCATTTTCTTAATTGTTTTGGGTTTGTTTTTGTAGGTCCTTTCTTCTCTTGTGTTTCCCACTTAAAGAAGTTCCTTTAGCATTTGTTGTAGAGCTGGTTTGGTGGTGCTCAATTCTCTTAGCTTTTGCTTGTCTTGTAAAGCTTTTGATTTCTTCATCAAATCTGAATGAGATCCTTGCTGGGTAGAGTAATCTTGGTTGTAGGTTCTTCCCTTTCATCACTTTAAGTATATCATGCCACTCCCTTCTGGTTTGTAGAGTTTCTGCTGAGAAATCAGCTGTTAACCTTATTGGAGTTCCCTTGTATGTTATTTTTCCCTTGCTGCTTTTTCTTTGTCTTTAATTTTTGCCAATTTGATTACTATGTGTCTCGGCGTGTTTCTCCTTGGGTTTATCCTGTATGGGACTCTCTGCGCCTCCTGGACTTGGGTGACTATTTCCTTTCCCATGTTAGTTAAGTTTTCGACTATAATCTCTTCAGATATTTTCTCTGGTCCTTTCTCTCTGTCTTCTGCTTCTGGGACCCCTCTAATGTGAATGTTGTTGTGTTTAATGTTGTCCCAGAGGTCTCTTAGGCTGTTTTCATTTCTTTTCATTCTTTTTTCTTTATTCTGTTCTGTGGCAGTGAATTCCACCATTCTGTCTTCCAGGTCACTTATCTGTTCTTCTGCCTCAGTTATTCTGGTATTGATTCCTTCTAGTGTATTTTTCATTTCAGTTATTGTATTGTTCATAGCTGTTTGTTTGTTCTTTAATTCTGCTAGGTCTTGGTTAAACATTTCTTGCATCTTCTTTTTCTGAGGTCCTAGATTATCTTCACTATCATTATTCTGAATTCTTTTTCTGGAATGTTGCCTATCTCCATTTCATTTAATTGTTTTTCTGGCGTTTTATCTTGTTCCTTCATCTGGTACATAGCCCTCTGCCTTTTCATCTTGTCTGTCTTTCTGTGAATGTGGTTTTTGTTCCACAGGCTGCAGGATTGTAGTTCTTCTTGCTTCTACTGTCTGCCCTCTGGTGGATGTGGCTGTCTAAGAGGCCTGTGCAAGTTTCCTGATTGGAGGGACTGGTGGTGGGTAGAGCTGACTGTTGCTCTGGTGGGCAGAGCTCAGTAAAACGTAAGCTGGCTTGACTGCTGATGGGTGGAGCTGGGTTCCCTCCCTGTTGGTTGTTTGGCCTGAGGCAACCCAACACTGGAGCCTACCTGGGCTCTTTGGTGGGGCTAATGTCGGACTCTAGGAGAGCTCACGCCAAGGAGTACTTCCTGGAACTTATGCTTGCCAGTGTCCTTGTCCCCATGGTGAGCCACAGCCACCCCCCCCCCTCTGCAGGAGACCCTCCAACACTAGCAGGTAGGTCTGGTTCAGTCTCCTGTGGGGTCACTGCTCCTTCCCCCTGGGTCCCGATATGCACACTACTTTGTGTGTGCCCTCCAAGAGTGGAGTCTCTGTTTCCCCCAGTCCCGTTGAAGTCCTGCAGTCAAATCCCACTAGCTTTCAAAGTCTGATTCTCTAGGAATTCCTCCTCCCATTGGTGGACCCCCAGATTGGGAAGCCTGACGTGGGGCTCAGAACCTTCACTCCAGTGGGTGGACTTCTGTGGTATAAGTGTTCTCCAGCCTGTGAGTCACCCACCCAGCAGTTGTGGGATTTGATTTTACTGTGATTGCGCCCCTCCTACCATCTCATTGTGGCTTCTCCTTTGTCTTTGGATGTGGGGTATCTTTTTTGGTGAGTTCCAGTGTCTTCCTGTCGATGATTGTCCAGCAGCTAGTTGTGATTCTGGTGTTCTTGCAAGAGGGCGTGAGAGCATGTCCTTCTACTCCGCCATCTTGGTTCAGGACCATAAAGTCAAATCTTAATGGAAAAACCACTGGCGAGAGAGTGTGTTAAAATATTAACAGCTTTCATTTTTGGGTGAATTCTTTTATTCTTTATGGTTTTTGGCATGTTCCAAATTTTCTACTATGTACACTTTAATAAACAGAAAGGAAGTTGCAAGAAAAAGGAAATATCCTTTTTATGGATCCAATTGGCCATTCATTCATTTGACAAATAGCCTTCTATGTTCCAGGCACTGTTCTAGGCAAACAAAACAATTTAGTGAAAAAAACAAAAACCCTGCCTTTACCATCTAGTGGAGAGAGAGGCAGTAAGCAATAGACATAATAAAAAGTTTTATAGTATATTAAAATTGATAGGTGCTGTGGGAAAAAAGGGAAAGTAGAGCAGGTTAAAAGGGTTCCGGATTGTGTGGGCTGGGGATGTTGAATTTTGGAACTGTGTAGTCAAAAGTAGGCTTCATTGTGAAGGTGACATTTGAACAAAAAAGTCAAGTTGGCCATGTGGCTGTCTGGAGAAAGAGCATCCAAGACTAAAACAGCCAGTGGCAAAGTCCTAAGACTAAAGAATATGCTTGGCATGTTTATGGAAGTGAGGGTGGCCGGAACCAGTAAGCCTGGGGAACTTAGTAGCAGATACTGTCACAGATTTGAAGTTGGGGATGGAAGTGGAGGTTGGAAATGAGAAGCACATCTAGATAATGCAAGACTTGCGCTTTCTACTCTCAGTGAAATGGGAGTCATTGTAGGGTGTTGAGTACAGGGACATGACTTGAATCACGTTTTGAAAGGATCATTGTGACTGCTGTGTTCAGAGTAGACTGTAATGGGGGAAGAGATTACAGTCATCAAGAGAAGGGTGGTGACAACTTGGGTGAGATAGCAGTGGAAATAATGAGAAATGTTCAGATTCAGGACATATTTCTGAAAGTAGAGCCAACAGTATTTCCTGACAAGACTGGATAAGGCAAGGGAGAGAAAGAAGAGGAGCCAAGGATGTCTTCAAAGTTTTGGGCCTGGATAGCTAGAAGGATGGAGTTGCCATCAGCTGGGATGGAGAAGCTTGTGAGGGAGATCAGGAGTTCTCCTTGGGCACGTTACCGTGGGGGCGCCTATTGGACCTTCAAGTGGAGAAGGCAGTTAGGCAGTTGGATGAAAAAGTCTGGAGTTTGGGAGAGAAATCCAGGCTCGAAGAGATGATTACAAGAAGTGAGTATAAGCAGACAAGAGAAGAGGCCCAAGGACTAAGGCCTGGGGCATTTCAGCGTTGAGGTTGGGGCAAGAAGAGGAGCCAGCAAAGGAGACTGAGAAGGAGCAACTTAGTGAAGTAGCAGAGCAGCAGGAACCAGGTGTCCTGAAGCCAGGTGTACTGGGGAGGAGAGGGCGATGAGCTGTAGCAGAGGCCAGGGGAGTAAAACCCAGACTTCTTTGTTTGGCATAAGCCTCTTACTGATTTTACTGGTGCACAGTGTACCATAGTTCACACCAGGCCCTCCATCTAAATTGATCCAGTGTGGCTCCCCAGCAGGGAGTGCCTTTGTTCGCGCTGTTTTGTCTGCAATGACTGCTAACCTAGGTCAGTTTGGAAAACTCCTGAGCATTTCATGTGAGGCCTCCCTGGAAAAGGTACACATTTCTGACTCAGCACTATCACTAGCCCTTATTTATAGCTGTGTTATAACCCCCCTCCCCGGCCAGCATTATTTTATTTGATACAGTTTTTACATCTACCTCTCTAATTAGAGTTTGATCATCAGTGATGGGACCTTATCTTGTCACTCTTGATATCCCGAATCCAAGGGCATGTGCAGGCAGGGTGAGGGTGAGGACAGTGAGGTGCCTTGGAGGCACTCCCCCTGCTGCCGCTGCTGGGCAGAGGTGACAAACTGACCCAGTCAGAGCCTCTTGTTTGTTAAGAAGAACCCATCTCCCCACCTTACCCTGGCCCAGCACAGGAAGTATCCTTTCTTCTATCAAAGGCCAGTCCCTCCACTTGGGCTTCAGACCTAATTCCTTCCTACTTAAGGACTTTACTCCTTTGACTGTGCCCTCTCTCCTACATCACCAGCCTGTCCCTCTCTTCACCAGCATATAGACGTATCTTAAATAAAACTCTTCATTGTTGCCTATTCTCCTTCGAGCTATGACTTCTTTTTCTGGTTCCCATTGCAGCAAAATTTCTCAAAGAGTTATCTCTGCAAACTCTGTCTCTGCTTCTTCTCTCATGCTTCTAGCACATTTTGCCTTCTGTTCAGCCACCCTTCTAAGACTGCTTTATTTTTTTATACAGCAGGTTCTTTTTAACGCCAAGTCTTTTAAGCTTGGTCTTCCACAAGTCTTTTTGTATCTCATTACATAGCACCACCGTTTACCTAAAGCCAGAAACATGGAAGTCATTCTTGGCCTCTCCCTTTCCCTCACATTCCATCCACCAGCAACTCCCATCAGTTCCTGTCATCTGCTCTCTCCATCTCTACCACCGTCACCCTGGACTAAGTCACCAACCTGTACTCTCCTCATTCCATGCAGAGTCTTCCTAACTAGTCTCCCTGCTTTCACCGTAGCCTCCTTGAATCCATTATCTGCAGTTTAAAAAATCTAAAATCATGGGAATTCCTTGCTGGTCCAGTGGTTAGGACTCGGCGCTTTTACTTCCGTGGCCCGGGTTCAATCCCTGGTCGGGGAACTAAGATCCCGCAAGTGCAGGGCGCCCAAAAAATAAATAATCTGAAATCATTAGCTCCCCAAGCTAAAACCCTTCTGTGCACCTCCATTGCACTGAGGATAAAATTCACACTCCTCACCAACATGCTGTGTAGCTGGCCCCTGCCTTCCTCTCCTATCTAAGTGCTTGCCCTTCCATCCCTACACATCATTTAAAAAATTAAAAAAATTTTTTTTGCGGTACGCAGGCCTCTCACTGTTGTGGCCTCTCCCATTGCGGAGCACAGGCTCCGGACGCGCAGGCTCAGCGGCCATGGCTCACGGGCCCAGCCACTCCGCGGCATGTGGGATCTTCCCGGACCGGGGCACGAACCCGTGTCCCCTGCATCGGCAGGTGGACTCTCAACCACTGCACCACCAGGGAAGCCCCCTACACATCATTTATATCAACTCTCAGGTTCTCAGCTGCAATGAACTCTTTGCCCTCCTTTGGTTCCCTCCCTTGGTCTACATCAAGCTGGCTCCCTCCTCCTCCTGTAAGTCTCAGATTAAATGCTGCTTCCTCAGTGCCTTCCTTGACCCCCACCCCCACCCCAGGTAGATCGCCTTGTTCTTACCTATGCTAGCACCATCTCAGTTGTAGTTATTCTGTCCTAGCATTCATCACAATTTGGAATTATTTGTTTCTTCATTCATTACTTGTCTCCCTTACTGGTGTATAAGCTCCATTAGGATAGGCACTGTGGTCTTCACTAGTACCTCGCAGCATCTCAGCAGCAGTTTTTAAATGAACTTTTGGAACCCTCAGCAGTTGTGTAGCTGAAAAAGATGCTGTTCCCTCACGTTCCCTTAATACTAAGGATTTTTACTAAAGTAAGCTGGACTTGTCTCACTTTCTTGCTAACTCTAAGAGCCAGTTAACACAGAAATGGTTAAAAACTGGGCCCTGGTTATGTAACACCTATCTTCTGTTGGGTATTTCATTAGGTCTGGCTTCTGATTACCTTCTACGGTTGCCATTTGAATATATTGGGTTGGCCAAAAAGTTCCTTCGGTTTTTACGTCAAAATAAAAGACACGTATTTCATTTTCACCAGGAACTTTATTGAACAGCGTATTCACTGTTTTGTTCCACTACCTTTTGCTATTTTTTCAGGCAACTTCATAATTTTGTCTTCCTAAAACTGATTATCTTTTTGAGCAAAGAACTGTTCCAGGTGCCTTTTATAGTCTTCCAGGGAATTGAAATTTTTTCCGTTAAGAGAATTTTGTGAAGACCGAAATAAATGGAAATCCAAAGCTGCAATGTGTGGTGAATACAGCGGAAGAATCAGAACTTCCCAGCCAAGCTGTAACAGTTTTTTGCCTGGTCATCAAAGAAACGTGTTGTCTTGCATTATCCTGATGGAAGATTATGCTTTTTCTGTTGACTCATTCCTGAAGCTTTTCTTTGAGTGCTGCTTTCAGTTGGTCTAATTGGGAGCAGTACTTGTTGGAATTAATCGTTTGGTTTTCCGGAAGGAGCTCGTAATAAAGGACTCCCTTCCAGTCCCACCATCTACACATCACCTTCTTTGGATGAAGACCAGCCTTTGGTGTGGTTGGTGGTGGTTCATTTTGCTTGCCCCACGATCTCTTCCGTTCCACACTGTCGTACGGTATCCACTTTTCACTGCCCATCACAATTGGTTTTAAAAACGGAACGTTTTCATTACGTTTAAGTAGAGAATCGCATGCGGAAATATGGTCAAGAAGGTTTTTTTCACTTATGTGGAGCCCAAACATGAAAGCGATTAACATGACCAAGCTGGTGCAAATGATTTTCAGTGCTTGATTTGGATATTTTGAGTGTGTCGGCTGTCTGCTGCGTGGTATAAAATTGATTGTCCTCAGTTAATGTCTTGATTTCATTGCTTTCGACTTCAACTAGTCTACCCAACCGTGGGTCATCGTCTAGCTAGAAATCTCCAGAACGAAACTTCGCAGACCACTTTTGACACGTTTAATCAGTCACAGCACCTTTTCCATACACTGCACAAATCTTCTTTTGCATTTCGGTTGCGTTTTTACCTTTCTTGAAATAATAAAGCATAATATGCTGAAAATGTTGCTTTTTTTCTTCCATCTTCAATATTAAGATGGCTACACAAAAAGTCACCAATTTTGATGTCTTTTTTTAAACGCACGCTGATATGACAGCTGTCACATACAGTCTAACAAAATTGTTTTGAATGAAGTTAAAGACAACTAAGTGCTACTACAGCCATCTTACGGAAAAAAAACGAATGAACCTTTGGCCAACCCAATATTTTCTCTCCACAGACCCAAAGAGAAGCTTGGAGGCCAGGTTACAGTTCCCACCTCTAAAAAGCTGTCCTTTTGCTCAAGGCAAATAAACTCTACGTCTCAGCCTTCCTGCATCTTCACCAGCCCTGGGCACTTCCCTGCCCATCCTCAGCTAGACAGAGATGCCCCCTGCCTCACTCTAGTCAAAAGCTCTCCTACACCCAGCATCTTTTCACTTTGGGAGCCAGATCTGGCTTCACTTTTCCTAGCTGCCTAGCCTGTCGAGTCCTTAAATCTGAGATTCTTCTTCTATGAAATGGGCCCTTAGCTCACAGGTTATCATCGTGGAACTGGAACGTGTGACCCAGGTGATAAGTACACAGCACAGCACGTCGGGCACGCTCGATGGCCCTTCCTGCTGCTGCCCTCAGTGTGCCGCTTGTGCCATGGAGACCAACACGGAAGACTTGGGGCAGCTGGGACAACACTAACTCTGCCCCATGTGGCAGTGATTGTTATCAGGACTATTCACAGATACCCTGTGCCAGAACCTGTCATGAGCGCCTTACTGGTGTTATTTTAGCTTCACCTCAGTCTCATTTCACTTACACAGAAACAGACTTACGGGCTAGTGTCTGTTGACTAGGTTAGTCCTATGTGTCTTTGTGGGTGCATGACATACATCGTATGTTTGGTGGAACACACCTCAGCTATTTAAAGTATTTCATATTTTCCTTTTCCTTTGGTTAATCCACATGTTTAATAAGCTTGCTGTTATTTTCCCCTTGCAGACCTTCATAAGTCCTTATTCTGGATTAAATCTGGTGTTGGCATACATCATCCTGGTGCTCACGGGCATCTGGGCCTTCTTTGTTTCTGGAGGCAGTTGCCGAAGCCTGAAACTCTGCCTGCTTTGCCAAGACAAGGACTCCCTCCTCTTCAACCAGCGCTCCAGATAACCTCCAAGGACCAGCGCTTCTCAAACAGTAAGCTGCCTCTTTACAGGAAGCGCAATGGTGCCTTTTTCTAAAAATCCCTTTTCCTGGTGGAATTAGAAAAAACCAAACTATCTAGATACAGCATGGCTTTCATGCAACAGCTTTCTGAAAGGGGTTCATCAGTGGTGTGCAGCCAGGCTGCGCATTAGAAAGAACTACCTGGGGAAGCATAAAGAATACTGATTTCTGGACTGTACCCTCCAGATTTAATTGGTCTGGGCATTTGGTGATTTTTTAAAGCTTCCCAGATGACTCCGATGTGCAGCCAGGTTGAGAACCATCGATGTCCAAACAGGAACTTCCTGAGAACGCCGTAAGTGAATAAGAATCAGATGTTTAGCTGTCTTTTAGGTCAGCCTGCTTTGGGCAAGTGAGTATCTGAAGGTCAAATCCTGGTTAGCCTCTGTCTTTTTGAGTTTTGAAGTCACAGAAGGCTAAAGGGCTATTATCTCTGTGAACTGTTTTCACATCCTTCACTGGTACCCTGTTTTATGAGAACATGGTAGGCCGTGCTTCTAACTATAATAATACATTGCACTGACTAACTATGATCATTTAACCAAAGTAAGCTATTGATTAATAGACTGTATTTTCCTCTAGTTTTTTCATTCTCGATTTTGCTTGTTTGAAGCATTACATGACATTACATTTTTGAGCATAGATTATGTTTCTTTAACTAAAAACCAATTATTTTCCAACTTCCTGGGAAGATGATATAAAACCAAGAATTTTTGTGCAACTTCTGTAAGTCTTTCCTGGGCTCAAGGCTTTCCATGGGCTCTGCCCCAAGGCAGTGTTTACCAGCTGAGTGCTTGCTGCCGGACTAGTTGACGTGAAGCCTGTTGTTCTATCTCTGAGCAACTCTGCAGGTTGCTGAGTGATGTACCCTGGAACAGGCTTCACTGGAGCTGGCAGAAGTTTACGAAAAGCAGGAGGAAAACAAGCTAGTAGGGTGGTGTTGACGCTTATAATTTGCTCCTGTGATATTAACTAGTACTTCTCCCCAGATGGTGTAGTGAAAAATTGGAAATACGACTAAAACTGCCAAATTCACGGTTTTAACATAGCCCATATAATCTTTAGATCTTGTAAATGTCTCTGGGTTTTGCTGACAGATACAGCATTCCCTTTATAGGAATATCTAAGATGTTGGTTCAGCCTCCAAACAATGCTTTTGGTTTCCTTTGTAAAGAGCAGTTGTTCCCAGTTGATGGCTTTTAGGAAGCTGATGGTGTGAAATGTAAATTTCCTACACATTTAAGTGAGAAGCTCAGTGAATCCCATATGTGCAGTACAACAGCCAAAAGAAATAGAAGCAGCAAATGAGAGGGCTCACCAGTGACCTGACAGATGGGAGAATTTGACAATACTGTTGTGGGGAAGAATAACAGACATGTTTAAAATGGAAACTCAGCCAGTATTTTGGGTTAGCCACACATCATTCCAGGGACCAGAACCTTACACGTGAACTAGACCTTTATCAGAGAAATCCCCTCTCATGTTTAAATTATTTGAATTTTTCTATCTAGGGATTCAGGAGGAGTAGGGTTTCTAGCAAGGCTGTAAACAGTCCCGTAAGCAATTATAGTTATTCCGCTAAAGCTTACTTCAGCACTAATACCGATGTTTTTGCTGGGGTTTACAATTTTCCACCTTTTTACAAGACTTTCTTTAAACTAGGTGAGTCGTAGGAGAGTCAAGGACATAGAGACTGAATAGTGAAATCTATTGTGCAGAGTTGAGGGGAACAAGATACCCACTGAACTGGGCTTCATTCCTATTGGAGCGTGGTGTTCTTTGATGAACAGGATAAGAAAAATATAGAGTTGGTTATTACTGTTGACATACACATCTCTTAAACGGATAGTCTGGTTAAATATTTGCTGATCTGTAAAGTATAGAAATATCTGAGAATATTAATATTACTCATGCTTGAGCTCTGAGGATGTCCTGTGTGCATTAATAGTTTAATATTAAGTAAGGAATCTAGGGTATTGTGACATCTCATTTATAAAAGCATCTCGGGCAGGAAGAAAATTTTCTTTGATGGTGAGACTGTTGTCTTAGCTTTATTTAATAGTTTATTTAATAATCCTTGATTACCTATGAATAAAGGAACTTTGTAATTCCTTATTTCTCTTGTGAGCATTGCCATAGTCAGCTTAGGCACTGTTATTGCAAGTAGCCTTGTTTGCCTAATGCCAAGGAAGCCCAGGGGGAGAGTAGTCTTCCTCTGTTGTGTGTATATATTGAGGTGTGCTTTATTTTTTTAATTTTTATTTTTTGCGTTTGTTATCTCTACTGAGCTTTCTGAGCCCGATAGTATTTGGAGAGGAGCTGTTGGTGGTAATCTTGTTTGTATGTTCTCCTCCACATGGGGCTTTCTCAGTTTGGAGGGAAGTGTGGCTATAGTTAAAGCTGACCTTGGAATGTGAATGCTGTTGCAGCACCTGACTCTGTTGCCATGTGAAGAATTGAGATCAGTTTTGGTTCTCTAATAAATTTGTGTTTATTTTTAACTCATCTGAATTAGCAGTTGTAATGGAAGGAGTTTCGTTACCCTTGACCCTAGCCTGTGTGACTGGCAATATAGTAGCAGCCTCTTTTCGAGCAGCTTAGTGAAAACATGGCTGAAAGGAATAAATGGTATCTGAAGACTGTATAGAAGATGGCTTTTGTTCCCAATGTTAATATTTTTCTTCTCAAGCACATTTCATTGTTTGCTGAGAGTGGCAGGTACACGTCAAAAATACTAGGTGTCCTTATCCTGTAGAGTTGGTACAGGATAAGGAGTCATGACAGAAGCTTCCTCTTACCTGGTCCTCTTCCTGCTCGCCTCAAACTAGCCCCAAGACGTGGATTAATGGTCAGAGTGGACCTCAGGGCTCCGCGGAAGCCAGGGTGGCAGCCTGTGTCAGACATCAGCAACCCACTCCCTGGGACGAGCTCCTTGAGAGTGCTAGCTTTCTATTTGGCTAAGTTTTTCCTAGGCTGCACCACTCCTAACTCCAGGTAGATAGATGTCGTAACAAAACAATCGCAAAGTTCTTTGCTTAGAGCACTTTGTTTATGATTGCGATGTTTACATTTCTCATTTAATAAAAGACTTTACTGCATTCCGTTATATTTTAGTGTTTAGAGGGGTGGGTACCGTCTCTATGTACAATATGTATCATTTTATATAAGTTATACTGTTATGTCATGTATACTTGCAATGTCAGACCTTGTGTTCCATACACAATGCAATAGACTCTTTCCAGAGCTGTATTTTTCAGTAAACAATAAAAAGACTGTTTGTCACTACTTGTTTCTGATGTTTCCTCTTCTTTGGAATAGTGTATCCTGCAGTATTTGTTTTACAATTTTTGTCTCTTATGAAACTTGGCTGTACATTATGTTATTTGTCACTGGTCAGCTCGGAGACTCTTTTCAAAGAGAAATCTTTGTTATCTGATTTAAAATTTATAAGGCCTGTTTCGTTTCTGTGTGTTCAGAAGCAGTTTGGTGCAGAGAAGTTCCTTGAGGTGTCATAAACCACATGGAGGAGAATCCTCAAAGGTCCTGAAAGCCCTTGAAAAGCCTCCTAAGTAACTGTAAAATAGCGAATGTATAAACCATCATGGAATACTGGCTAAAGGTGGGAGTTGGTTGACTAGGAGAGTACAATTTAGTTTCTACCCAGTGACCCTGAGCAGCCTGTAGAGTCGTTTTGTTTTTTCTTCCCTTGGTGAGGAGTCAGTGCAGCTAAGGGGCTGAGCATGGCCTTCACCATCAGACACGCTACACAGAGAATTGTTAGGGCCTGAAACGCAAAACCATGTGATGCCTTTTCACTCTGGTTTGAAATGAGGCTGCTCCAGGTTTATGTTAATTGTGTTATTAGATGAAATATCCTCAGGAATCAAGGACCCGTTGGTCTAACTTGTAATGGAAAAGGTGCACATTCCTCAGGTAACAGCCCAGATTCACGTACAATTTCTTTGGCCGTTCCACACTGAAATCGTGGCTCTAGTTTAATTGTTATTTGTTTGATATTTAGTTGGAAAAGGGATTTCCCTGTGACCAGCCTCAACATATGAGAAACCCCCAATGGAAAGAACTACATATTTTACCTTCGCCTTATTGAAAATGCTGAATAGAAGGAACCACTCACCTGGCTTATGGTCTCAGCCTTAGTAAAAGAATTGGGGATTTGATACATTCTAAGGGGACGACAGTAGATTATGAGCCCTGAGTGGGTCCTGGCTTTAAGGTTCAATAATTAGTAGGTGGTACTTAAGTGTGGGTCATTGTAAATCCTGCTTATACCTAATAGTATATCCATACATATTTTCTGTGCTTGAGCAAAATCAGAGGTGGGGTCTACAGCGTTTAATCAGGGCTTACCATGCACAGAACATTGTGTTAGATACTTTATCTTGTGTGTGTGTGTGTGTGTGTGTGTGTGTGTGTCTGTGTTTGAGAGAGAGAGAGAGAGATACTTTAAAAGGATGGAAAAGAACAAGATGGTGGAGATCTTTGTTTTTAGGAAATATATAAGGCAGCTACAAATGCACTACAAATTAGGAAATAATATAGAATAGCTCGAATACATAAGATGATACTTGAAATTTTTGGAGTGGATGAAGGGCAGGTGGATCATGGGGTTATGTCAAAAGGAAAAGGTGGGGACTGAGGGCTGAACCCTGAGGCACTCCACTTGACAGGTAGGAAAGGGCAAGTGGGGTCATCACTGAGGAAAGAAGGAAAAACAGGGGAATGTGGTGGCCTGAGAGCCAGGGGGAAGTGTGTCAACTGCTCCTGAGCAATGAGTAAGATGTGAGGAGTAGGACCTGATTGCTGCACATGGAGAGATGGAATTTTCTGGTGACTTTGATAAAAGCAATTTTAGTGTAGGGGTGAACATCTAAATGGAGTGGGTTTTAGAGATTGGGAGATAAGGAAGTAGCCACAGCATGTAGAGTACAGATAACCGTATAATTATAGTAGGGGAATGGGATGATAGCCTGAGGAGGATGTGAGGGCAAGAGACGGCATTCTTCTTTTCTTTCCTTTTTTCTCTCTAACATTGTACTGTAACAACATGTTTATATGAAGATGGGGATGATTCAGTGGAAAGGGAAACATTGATGCAAGAGAGGGGATAGTTGCCAAAGCAAAGTCCCTAAGGAGAGAATAGAGTGGGAAGTTTTTTAGCATTAAATGCTTACATTAGATAAGTTAAAATGTTTAAAAGCAAGAGCTTAAACTTCTACTTAAGAAACTAGAAACAGAGGAGCAAACTAAAGCTAGAATAAGCCGAAGAAAGGAAGTAGCGAAGAGAATAGCAGAAGTCAGATAGAAGGCAGAAAAAACAATGGAGCAATCAATAAAAGGAAACTGGTTCTTTGAGAAAATCAGTACAATTGGTAAAGCGGTGTCCAGATAGATAAGGAAAAAAAAGAGGGCACAAATGATGAGTATCAGGAATAAGTGGAGACATCAATACAGCCTCTACATTATTAAGTAAAAAGGGAATATTATGAATAGCTTAAAGGCAGTAAATTAAAAATTTAAATGAAGTAGACAGATTCCTTTGTAAAAGAAAGCTCACTCAAGAAGAACTAGAAAATCTGACTATCGCTATATTGCTTCAGAGTGTTTTTTCTTGCCTTGTAATGTGCCTTGTGATTATTTATTGAAAGCTGTGCATCGTGTATTAGGTAACAGGAACTGAAGTAAATAGGCCTTTAGCGTAAGTTTTATGTCAGTCTGGGCAAAAGCTGGACTGTATTTAATGTTTGCTGCAGCTCTAAGTACCGGAGGCTTCAAGTTCCTCTAGTGTCCTTGTTGTTGTCTCCCCTCTTGACTTTGGGCTTCCCCTGTGCTCCTTCTCAAAGAAAGTCTATGTCTTGCAGATCTTTGAACTGTAACCCACTGTTTTTATATTGGAGCCCTGCTGAGGTGGCAGTAAGATTGGTGTGGGAGAGGGGCCATGTCCTATAATCTTAAGACTAAATCTCAGTTTTTTGGTGGGGCTACATCTCTTAACTAAGTATCTCTTAGTTCTTTTCCTCCCCTTAGGTGAGAGAGGAAGGCTAACGGGGGCTGGAGTGGGAGAAGTGCCCTTCTTCTAGGTGAGATAAGGCTCTTGTACTGTCTTTTCTCCTAGAAAGTAGGCCTTTGTTATGGAGAACGCTCTGGGCATATTTTACTTTTTTTTTTTCTTTTTTAAAAAATAAATTTACTTATTTAATTTTGGCTGTGTTGGGTCTTCGTTGCTGCGTGCAGGCTTTCTCTATTTGCGGCGAGCAGGGGCTACTCTTCATTGCGGTACGTGGGCTTCTCATTGCGGTGGCTTCTCTTGTGGAGCACGGGCTCTAAGCGTGCGGGCTTCAGTAGTTGTAGCACACGGGCTCAGTAGTTGTGGCACACGGGCTTACTTGCTCCATGGCATGTGGGATCTTCCCAGACCAGGTATTGAACCTGTGTCCCCTGCATTTGCAGGAGGATTCTTAACCACTGCGCCACCAGGGAAGTCCCTCTGGGCATATTTTATAATGATTATCCTTAACCCTCTCCCTGCCAGAGCCACAGGGAGCTCTTCACTGAGAATTTGGCAGGGCTCCTGGAGGTAAAACCCTCAAAAGTGTGGGGCTCTTAAGACTCTGTTCTAGTCTTAGGAATTTCTCACTTTTAAGCTATTCCATACTTAGGCTCTAGCAATTTGTCAAAATTAGCATTTAGGTGTCCCTACCTGTTTATGGCTCCACCAACATCTGCTCTAGGTAAGCAAATCTCAGCTGTAGCACTCTGGATTCACCTGTCTCTCCAGATTTCAGGATGATGGCTTGTCTTGAGACCTCAGTTCTCTAATGGGGGTGAGAAATATTACTGATTTTCAGTTTGTTTAGTGTTTTCTTTTTCTTTTTTTTTAACATCTTTATTGGAGTATAATTGCTTTACAATGTGTTTAGTGTTTTCTTATTGTAAGTGTGAGAGTGACAGCTTTCAAGCTCTTTACATGTTGGAGCTAACCAGAAATCCCCAAAATCTATTAAAGGCATTGAATTTGCGGTTTATGTAAAGAAATTCCTATGAGGCTTCACTGAAGAATTCTACCAAACTTTAATAAAACAAACAAAAAGAAAGGAGATATGTTATAAAACTGTAGTAATCAAAACAGTATGGTATTGGCATAAAAACAGACACATAGAACCATAAAACTTCTAGAAGAAAACATAGGCAGTACTCTCTTGGACATCAGGTTTAGTAGTATTTTTTTTGGATATGTCTCAAGGGAGACAAAAGCAAAAATAAACAGGACCACATCGAACTAAAAAGCTTTTGCACAGCAAAGGAAACTGTCAACAAAATGAAAAGGCCACTTTTCATGGCCTTTGAATGGGAGAAGATATTTGCAAATAATATATCTGATAAAGGGTTAATATCCAAAATATATAAAGAACTCAAAATCAACATCAACATATGTATATGTGTGTGTGTGTGTGTGTGTGTGTGTGTATGTGTACGTATCACATCTTCTTTGCCCATTCATCTACTGATAGGCACTTGGGTTGCTTCCATATCTGGGCTATTATAAATGCTGCAATGAAAAAAGAAAAAAGAACCCCCCACACACAAACAATCCAATTTAAAAAGCAGGCAGAGGATCTGAAAAGACATTTTTCCAAAGAAGGCATTCAGCTGGCCAACAGGCACATGAAAAGATGCTCAACATCACTAATCACCAGGGAAATGCAAATCAAAACCACAATGATATATCACCTTACACCTGTCAGAATGGCTGTCGTCAAAAAGACCTCAAATAACTAGTGTTGGCAAGGATGTGGAGAAAAGGGAGCCCTTCTGCATGGTTGGTGAGTGTAAATTGGTGCAGCCACTATGGAAAAATGAATGGAGGTTCCTCAGAAAATTAAAAATAGAACTACCATATGATCCAGCAGTTCTACTCCTTGGTATTTATCCATAGAAAACAAAAACACTAGTTAGAAAAGATATATGCACCCCTGTGTTCATTGCAGCATTTACAATAGCCAAGATATGGAAGCAACCCAAGTGCCTATCAGTAGATGAATGGGTGAAGAAGATGTGATACATACACACACACACACACACACACACACACACACACACACACACACACACACACCATGGACTATTACTCAGCCATAAAAAGAATGAAATCTTGCCATAACAGAGTTATAGATACAGAGAACAAAACAGGTGGTTAGAGGAGAGGGGGGTGGGGAGAGGAAGGAAATAGGTGAGGGAGAGTAAGAGGTATAAACTTCCAGTTTCAAAATAAATGAGTCATGGTTATGAAATGTACAGTGTGAGGAACATAGTCAATAGCTATGTAATATCTTTGGGTGGTAGCACATTGTAACTAGATTTATTGTGGTGATTATTTTGAAGTGTATAGAAATAACAAATCACTACATTGTGTAACAGGAACTAACATAGTGTTATAGGTCAGCTATACTTCAAAAACAAGCAAACAAACATACAAACAAATGGAAAAAGATCAGATATATGGTTATCAGAGGTGGGCAGTGGGGGGAAGGGGAATTGGATGAAAGCAGTCAAAAAGTACTACAGACTTGCAGTTTTAAGATAAATAAGTGCTAGGGATATAATGTACAACAGGATAAATATAATTAACATTGCTGTACGTTATATATGGAAGTTAAGAGAGTAAATCCTAAGAGTTCTCATCACACACACAAATTTTTTTCTGTTTCTGTAATTTTGTGTCTATATGAGATGATGGGTGTTCACTAAACTTACTGTGATAATCATTTTCATGATGTATGTAAGACACATCATTATACCATACATATTAAATTTATACAGTGCTGTATGTCAATTAATCTCAATAAAATGAAAAAAAAATTGTTTAGCATATGGTAGAAACAGCACGTTGCTGTTTGTCATGTTTAGCATGTTGTAAGCAGACAACTCAGTACATTCCTTTTGGGTGGTAATTTAGCAAAATTTATAAAATATCTGTAAGATTTTGAGATGTGCGTTTTGTGAACCAGCAGTTGCCTTTCTAGGAATTTATCTTCCAGAAGTACATCTGAATACATAGGATCTTGTAATAGTCTTGTAACTGTAAGGAATTTGCAATGAATGTCTTTCAACAGAGCTTGGTGTCCAATTGCAGAACGCTTTACAGCCATTAGAAAGAATGAGGATATTTGGAATATGTTAGAAAACAAAAGCAAGGTATAGACCATTCTTCCGTTCAATAAATATTTTTTATGCCAGACATTGTGCTAGATACCAAGAATACAGTAGTGAAAGTAGGTAAGATCTGTTTATTAAATATTTAAAAGTGAATGTTAACACACAAACATATAAAACTATGACTATTTTGGGAGTTAGGATTATGGGGGACTTTTGGCTTTATTCATAATTAAATATTTGTATTTTTTAATGAGCATATATTATTTGTTTTAATATGGAAAATCTCTTATTTAAATAAAATATTGGTCGCAGCATTATTTATAGTAGTAAAAAGCTAGAAGAAAAGTATTAATGTTTAACACTAAGGAAAAGTTTAGACCAACAAATCCATCCAAAGAAACATTATCCAGCAAATAAAAATTAGGTTTATAAATATTAAATAACAATATGCTATCATGTTAATTACTTAAGGACTTTTTTAAAGTATCAATACATAGAAAAAATATCTGAGAGAAAAACACAAAAACATTAGTAGCATCTGCATTAGAGAAGAGGTGACTTTAAATACACTTTCCATTTCTCTGCATTTCTGAGTTTCCTTTTTTTTTCCACACACACACCCTGTATTTTATTTTTACAAGAGATAAATAAACTGACACCAAGCATTGTAAATGGATGACCACAACAAAAGCAACAATGATTGCAATTACCCAATATGAAACACACTCATACTATGTCATAATATTGACATTGAGTCCAGTAATCCTCCACTGTAACAGCTCCTTTACTTTGCAGTGAAAATTGATTTGTATATTTTTTGCCTCTGAGTCCTTGTGGGATTTTTTTTTTATTCAAACAGAAACTCACAGAAATTATAATCATCCTCATCAGTTCACTCAGTCCCATGTAATTAATTTTTTTTTCATCTTGATCTTTTGTTAGCACTTTTATGAGTTCATCAGTTTTCCATTAGAGTTCTGAAAAGGCTTATTCATTCAGTTCAGCAGTATAGTCAGTTACCAGAAACCTGTACTTGTCAGAGTCTTTTCCATGAATTCCTTGAAGATGAAACCCTTTTATAGGAACAGTTTTGCAAAAGCATTAGAATACACCCAGCACTGTCTGCAAATGACAAAAGACTTAAAAATGACCACGGTTAAAGATTTGATGAAAGTTCATAATAATGCAATTGACGAGAAAATTTAGAGATATACATTTTAAAGTAATAACTAGAATTATGACTTATAACATTATACCAGAACATATAAGATTTTTAGAAATTTCATGTAATGTCTGAAACATTTATATTCACATATTTCCATACAAATAACCCAAAGAAAGTTTAGTATTAGTTGTTTTGTTGGTTGGTTGGTTGGTTTTTTTATACTGCAGGTTCTTATTAGTCATCTGTTTTATACACATCAGTGTATACATGTCAATCCCAATTGCACAATTCAGCACACCACCACCACCACCCCACCGCGGTTTTCCCCCCTTGGTGTCCATACGTTAGTTCTCTACATCTGTGTCTCAACTTCTGCCCTGCAAACTGGTTCATCTGTACCATTTTTCTAGGTTCCACATACAGAGCATATATTATTTATGTAGTCAGACAAAACCATAATCTAACCACTTCTAGGATTTCTTATTGTCCTTATTAGAAAGTGTATGTCATAAAAGGCCTTTCATACTCTGATCCCAACCACTTTCCTGCCCCCCACCATTCCCTGTCCTCCCTTCCCAGACATTTTCAGACACATCCCTGAGGCCTCTGTTCATGATGCACCATGAGCTCTCAAACCTCCACATCTTTGTTCTTGTTTTTCGCTCCAGGTAGAAAGCATCGTATTCCTCCTTCAAGGTCCTGCTCAAGTGTCAGTCTTTGTGAAGTCTTTCCTGATTAGACTTAGAAAAACAAGTGGCTTTTTCCACTGTGATTCCTTAACACGTATATATTTTTAAATCAAGGAATAATTTACATACAGTAAAATGCACTGATCTGAAGCATATCATTGGATGAGTCTTGACAGATGTGTACACCTGTGTAACCACCACCCCAGCAAGCTACAGAACGTTTCCTGTTCCCCAGGTGGTTCCCTTGCTTCCTTCCTAGTCAATCCACGTACCTTCCACAGAGGCAGCTGCTGGTTCCAACTTCTCTCACCGTGGATTAGTTTCACTTTTGAACTTCATAAAAATGGAATAACACAAAGTGTACTCTTTTGTATCTGACTTCTTTCCTCCGCATAATTTTCTGAGATTCATGTCTTGGGGTCTATCAATAAGTTGTAACTTCTTGCTGAATGGTATTCCATCTTACGGATGTACAGTTTGTTTAGTCCTTCTCCTGTTAATAGACACATAGCATCTTTTCATACCACTCTTCTATATATTATGGTTAATGTTTTCTGTCTGTCTCCCTAAATGAGATTGTGATACCAATTATCTCTCTGCATCATGGTTGCACTTAATTTGTGCTTAGCAAACAGTGGTTGCTCATTAAATCTTTGCTTTTGAATAAGGAGGTATGAGAAAGAAAGTCAATTGGAAATTACTTTGAATGATAGAAGAGAGATAAAGGAAAACGCTGTTTCGTTATAACACTTCTGACACCAGAAGTATGGGTTTCTCCACACCAAGCAATTCTCCAGTCCTCAGTGGACACCAACTGGCTGTTCTACAATTTAACTCAATTCTGACACTAACTGTCCAGAAATATTGCAGACCCCACAGGTTAGGGACTCAATCCCACTAGCCTGCCCCCACTTTAGACAATTGCAAGTCCCAGGTTGTCACTTGTACTTCTGACTGTAAATGACAGGTTCCCATGACTCCCTCCTCAGGTCTGATAATTTGCTAGAAAACTCAGGTAAACATTTACTTACATTTGCCAGTTTATTATGAAGGATATTAACAAGGGATATATTAACAAGGGATTATTATAAAGGATATTAACAAAGGATATTAACAGCCAGATAAAGAGGTCCATAGGTCAAGGTATGAAGAAAGGGCACAAGGCTTCCATGCCCTAGCTCTGGGTGCACCACTATCCCAGCACTTGTGTGATGGGAGCATTCTGAATCCCATTGTTTAGGGTTTTATGGAGGTCCCATTATGCAGATGTGATTGATTAAATCATTCCCCATTGGTGTTTTTTTCTTTTTTTAATAGATTTATTTATTTATTTATTTATTGGCTGTGTTGGGTCTTTGTTGCTGCTTGCGGGCTTTCTCTAGTTGCGGCGAGCGGGGGCTACTTCTTGTTGTGGTGTGCGGGCTTCTCATTGCGGTGGCTTCTCTTTGTTGCGAAGCACAGGCTCTAGGCACGCGGGCTTCAGTAGTTGTGGCATGCGGGCTCAGTAGTTGTGGCTTGCAGGCTCTAGAGCGCAGGCTCAGTAGTTGTGGCGCACAGGCTTAGTTGCTCCACGACATGTGGGATCTTCCAGACCAGGGCTCGAACCTGTGTTCCCTGCATTGGCAGGTAGATTCTTAACCACTGTGCCACCAGGGAAGTCCCCCCCCCCCCCCCCCCCACACACACACTGGCGATTGAGCTCAATTCCCAGCCTCTCTCCCCTCCCTGGAGGCTGGGGGTGGGGCTGAAAATTCTAACCCTCTTGTCACATGGTTGGTTTCTCAGCCCCCATCCTCCAAGCTTCATCACCTCTTTAGCATCAGCTGAGGTGTGGCTTAAAAGGGCTTCTTATGAATAACATTTAGGAGCTTTGTGCCAGGAACCAAAGACAAAGACCAAGTACATATTTCGTATTATATCCCAGTATCACAGGAGATTAATCCAGATTTCACCCAGTGGCTAAGAGGGAGTGATGAACTCCTGACTGCTTGTTCTCCATTGAAAGGATGTACCATATTCAGGAAAACTTTTCAAATGGTTATGTGTCGAGTGGTTGGGAAGGAGAGAAACTAAGATGTATGAGACCTGTTGTTGGATGTCTAGGTAGCTTGGGAAACTAGTTTCAGCAGATGAACTAATGGGTTATGTTACCTGGCTCACCAGAAGAGTCTTTGCTTCTTTCAGAGAAGCTGATCAACTCTGTCATCACCAGCACAGAGTTGCTATAGAGGTCTCAGTGTGCCCTTGAACCCGTAGGCCCTGTGTTTATTGTCTTCATAGTGGGTGATTAAAAGTTAATATTTGAAACAAGTGAACTCGAGCAGAAATAATGACTTTGACTTACAGTGTGGAGAGGTCATAGTGGCCATGTGAGTAGAGATCATGCTCCTTCTTGGGCTCCCACCCACAGGACAAGTCCCAGAGAAGTGTGCCAGGCCTGGCCAGGCTTCTCCTTCTTGATCGACCAAGGGGATAAGCTCTGAATGGAAATGCCAGGATGGGGCAGGATGTTATTTGGCTGTGTAGTTCTTCTTCTTCTCCCCCTCCCCCTCCCCCTCCCCTTCCTCCCTTTCTTCTTCTTTTTTTTTTTCTTTTTTATTTATCAGAAACATATCACATTAAATTTTATTCTTACTCAACAAATCCACTGCTTGGATGACTCTCTAAAGATGTCCTCTTTTTTATTTTTTCCTTTATTTTTTTGAGCTTTACTGAGATATAATTGATGTATAACAGTGTGTAATTTTTTTGTTTTTACATCTATATTGGGGTATAATTGCTTTACAATGGTGTGTTAGTTTCTGCTTTATAACAAAGTGAATCAGTTATACATATACATATGTTACCGTATCTCTTCCCTCTTGTCAGTTGCTTCATTTGCAAATATTTTCTCCCATTCTGAGGGTTGTCTTTTGGTCTTGTTTATGGTTTCCTTTGCTGTGCAAAAGCTTTGAAGTTTCATTAGGTCCCATTTGTTTATTTTTGTTTTTATTTCCATTTCTCTAGGAGGTGGGTCAAAAAGGATCTTGCTGTGATTTATGTCATCGAGTGTCCTGCCTATGTTTTCCTCTAAGAGTTTGATAGTTTCTGGCCTTACATTTAGGTCTTTAATCCATTTTGAGCTTATTTTTGTGTATGGTGTTAGGGAGTGATCTAATCTCATACTTTTACATGTAGCTGTCCAGTTTTCCCAGCACCACTTATTGAAGAGGCTGTCCTTTCTCCACTGTACATTCCTGCCTCCTTTATCAAAGATAAGGTGACCATATGTGCATGGGTTTATCTCTGGGCTTTCTATCCTGTTCCATTGATCTATATTTCTGTTTTTGTGCCAGTACCATACTGCCTTGATTACTGTAGCTTTGTAGTATAGTCTGAATTCAGGGAGCCTGAATCCTCCAGCTCCGTTTTTCGTTCTCAAGATTGCTTTGGCTATTCGGGGTCTTTTGTGTTTCCATACAAATTGTGAAATTTTTTGTTCTAGTTCTGTGAAAATTGCCATTGGTAGTTTGATAGGGATTGCATTGAATCTGTAGATTGCTTTGGGTAGTAGAGTCATTTTCACAATGTTGAGTCTTCCAATCCAAGAACATGGTATATCTCTCCATCTATTTGTATCATCTTTAATTTCTTTCATTAGTGTCTTATAATTTTCTGCATACAGGTCTTTTGTCTCCTTAGGTAGGTTTATTCCTAGATATTTTATTCTTTTTGTTGCAATCGTAAATGGGAGTGTTTTCTTGATTTCACTTTCAAATTTTTCATCATTAGTATATAGGAATGCCAGAGATTTCTGTACATTAATTTTGTATCCTGCTACTTTACCAAATTTATTGATTAGCTCTAGTAGTTTTCTGGTAGCATCTTTAGGATTCTCTATGTATAGTATCATGTCATCTGCAAACAGTGACAGCTTTACTTCTTCTTTTCCGATTTGGATTCCTTTTATTTCCTTTTCTTCTCTGATTGCTGTGGCTAAAACTTCCAAAACTATGTTGAATAAGAGTGGTGAGAGTGGGGCAACCTTGTCTTGCTCCTGGTCTTAGTGGGAATGCTTTCAGTTTTTCACCATTGAGGACGATGTTGGCTGTGGGTTTGTCATATATGGCCTTTACTATGTTGAGGAAAGTTCCCTCTATGCCTACTTTCTAGAGGGTTTTTATCATAAATGGGTGTTGAATTTTGTCAGAAGCTTTCTCTGCATCTATTGAGATGACCATATGGTTTTTCTCCTTCAGTTTGTTAATATGGTGTATCACGTTGATTGATTTGTGTATATTGAAGAATCCTTGCAATCCTGGAATAAACCTCACTTGATCATGGTATATGATCCTTTTAATGTGTTGTTGGATTCTGTTTGCTAGTATTTTGTTGAGGATTTTTGCATCTATGTTCATCAGTGATATTGGCCTGTAGTTTTCTTTCTTTGTGACATCCTTGTCTGGTTTTGGTATCAAGATGATGGGGGCCTCGTAGAATGAGTTTGGGAGTGTTCCTCCCTCTGCTATATTTTGGAAGAGTTTGAGAAGGATAGGTGTTAGCTCTTCTCTAAATGTTTGATAGAATTCGCCTGTGAAGCCATCTGGTCCTGGGCTTTTGTTTGTTGGAAGATTTTTAACCACAGTTTCATTTTCAGTGCTTGTGATTGGTCTGTTCATATTTTCTATTTCTTCCTGATTCAGTCTTGGCAGGTTGTGCATTTCTAAGAATTTGTCCATTTCTTCCAGGTTGTCCATTATATTGGCATAGAGTTGCTTGTAGTAATCTCTCATGATCTTTTGTATTTCTGCAGTGTCAGTTGTTACTTCTCCTTTTTCATTTCTAATTCTATTGATTTGAGTCTTCTCCCTTTTTTTCTTGATGAGTCTGACTAATGGTTTATCAATTTTGTTTATCTTCTCAAAGAACCAGCTTTTAGTTTTATTGATCTTTGCTATCATTTCCTTCTTTTCTTTTTCATTTATTTCTGATCTGATCTTTATGATTTCTTTCCTTCTGCTAACTTTGGGGTTTTTTTGTTCTTCTTTCTCTAATTGCTTTAGGTGCAAGGTTAGGTTGTTTATTTGAGATGTTTCCTGTTTCTTAAGGTAGGATTGTATTGCTATAAAGTTTCCTCTTAGAACTGCTTTTGCTGCATCCTGTAGGTTTTTGGTTGTCATGTCTCCATTGTCATTTGTTTCTAGGTATTTTTTGGTTTTCTCTTTGATTTCCTCAGTGATCACTTCGTTATTAAGTAGTGTATTGTTTAGCCTCCATGTGTTTGTATTTTTTACAGATCTTTTCCTGTAATTGATATCTAGTCTCATAGTGTTGTGGTCGGAAAAGATACTTGATACAATTTCAATTCTCTTAAATTTACCAAGGCTTGATCTGTAACCCAAGATATGATCTATCCTGGAGAATGTTCCATGAGCACTTGAGAAAAATGTGTATTCTGTTGTTTTTGGATGGAATGTCCTATAAATATCAATTAAGTCCCTCTTGTTTAATGTATCATTTAAAGCTTGTGCTTCCTTATTGATTTTCACTTTGGATGATCTGTCCATTGGTGAAAGTGGGGTGTGTTAAAGTCCCCTGCTATGAATGTGTTACTGTCAATTTCCCCTTTTATGGCTTTTAGTATTTGCCTTATGTATTGAGGTGCTCCTATGTTGGGTGCATAAATCTTTACAATTGTTATATCTTCTTCTTGGATCGATCCCTTGATCATTATGTAGTGTCCTTCTTTGTCTCTTCTAATAGTCTTTATTTTAAAGTCTATTTTGTCTGATATGAGAATTGCTACTCCAGCTTTCTTTTGGTTTCCATTTGCGTGGAATATCTTTTTCCATCCCCTCACTTTCAGTCTGTATGTGTCCCTAGGTCTGAAGTGGGTCTCTTGTAGACAGCATATATATGGGTCTTGTTTTTGTATCCATTCAGCCAGTCTGTGTCTTTTGGTGGGAGCATTTAATCCATTTACATTTAAGGTAATTATCGATATGTATGTTCCTATTCCCATTTTCTTAATTGTTTTGGGTTTGTTATTGTAGGTCTTTTCCTTCTCTTGTGTTTCTTGCCTAGAGAAGATCCTTTAGCATTTGTTGTAAAGCTGGTTTGGTGGTGCTGAACTCTCAGCTTTTGCTTGTCTGTAAAGGTTTTAATTTCTCCATCAAATCTGAATGAGATACTTGCTGGGTAGAGTAATATTGGTTGTCGGTTTTTCTCCTTCATCACTTTAAATATGTCCTGCCAGTCCCTTTTGGCTTGCAGAGTTTCTGCTGAAAGATCAGCTGTTAACCTTATGGGGATTCCCTTGTGTGTTATTTGTTGTTTTTCCCTTTTAATATGTTTTCTTTGTATTTAATTTTTGACAGTTTGATTAATATGTGTCTTGGCCTATTTCTCCTTGGATTTATCCTGTATGGGACTCTCTGTGCTTCCTGGGCTTGATTAACTCTTTCCTTTCCCATATTAGGGAAGTTTTCAACTATAATCTCTTCAAATATTTTCTCAGTCCCTTTCTTTTTCTCTTCTTCTTCTGGAACCCCTATAATTCGAATGTTGGTGCGTTTAATGTTGTCCCAGAGGTCTCTGAGACTGTCCTCAGTTCTTTTCATTCATTTTTCTTTATTCTGCTCTGCAGTAGTTATTTCCACTGTTTTATCTTCCAGGTCACTTATCCGTTCTTCTGCCTCAGTTATTCTGCTATTGATCCCTTCTAGAGTGTTTTTAATTTCATTTATTGTGTTGTTCATCATTGCTTGTTTCATCTTTAGTTCTTCTAGGTCCTTGTTAAATGTTTCTTGCATTTTCTCTATTTTCAAGATTTTGGATCATCTTTACTATCATTATTCTGAATTCTTTTTCAGGTAGACTGCCTATTTCCTCTTCATTTGTTAGGTCTGGTGGGTTTTTATCTTGCTCCTTCGTCTGCTGTGTGTTTTTCTGTCTTCTCATTTTGCTTATCTTACTGTGTTTGGGGTCTCCTTTTTGCAGGCTGCAGGTTCATAGTTCCTGTTGTTTCTGGTGTCTGTCCCCAGTGGCTAAGGTTGGTTCAGTGGGTTGTGTAGGCTTCCTGGTGGAGGGGACTAGTGCCTGTGTCATGGTGGATGAGGCTGGATCTTGTCTTTCTGGTGGGCAGGTCCACGTCTGGTGGTGTGTTTTGGGGTGTCTGTGGCCTTATTATGATTTTAGGCAGCCTCTCTGCTAATGGGTGGGGCTGTGTTCCTGTCTTTCTAGTTGTTTGGCATAGGATGTCCAGCACTGTAGCTTGCTGGTCGTTGAGTGAAGCTGGGTGTTGGTGTTGAGATGGAGATCTCTGGGAGATTTTTGCCATTTGATATTACGTGGAGCTAGGAAGTCTCTTGTGGACCAGTGTCCTGAAGTTGGCTCTTCCACCTCAGAGGCACAGCCCTGACTCCTGGCTACAGCACCAAGAGCCTTATAAAACAACAACAACAACAAGAAAAAAAAAAACGGACGGATAGAACTCTAGGCCAAATGTTGAAAGCAAAGCTATACAGACAAAATCTCACACAGAAGCATACACATACACACTCACAAAAAGAGGAAAAGGGGAAAAAATCCTAAATCTTGCTCTCAAAGTCCACCTCCTCAATTTGGGATGATTCGTTGTCTATTCATGTATTCCACAGATGCAGGGTACATCATGTTGATTGTGGAGATTTAATCCGCTGCTCCTGAGGCTGCTGGGAGAGATTTCCCTTTCTCTTCTTTGTTCGCACAGCTCCCGGGGTTCAGCTTTGGATTTGGCCCAGTCTCTGTGTGTAGGTCGCCGGAAGGCGTCTGTTCTTCGCTCAGACAGGACGGGGTTAAAGGAGCCACTGATTCAGGGGCTCTGGCCCACTCAGGCCGGGGGGAGGGAGGGGCATGGAGTGCGGCGCGAGCCTGCGGCGGCAGAGGCCGGCATGACGTTGCACCAGCCTGAGGCGCGCCGTGCGTTCTCCTGGGGGAGTTGTCCCTGGATCCCGGGACCCTGGCAGTGGTGGGCTGCACAGCCTCCCCGGAAGGGAGATGTGGAGAGTGACCTGTGCTCGCACACAGGCTTCTTGCTGGCGGGAGCAGCAGCCTTAGTGTCTCATGCCTGTCTCTGGGGTCCGCGCTGTTAGCCGCGGCTCGCGCCCATCTCTGGAGCTCCTTTAAGTAGCGCTCTTAATCCCCTCTCCAGGAACACAAAGAGGGAAGAAAAAGTCTCTTGCCTCTTCTGCAGGTCCAGACTTTTCCCTGGACTCCCTCCGGGCTAGCCGTGGTGCACTAACCCCTTCAGGCTGTGTTCATGCCACCAGCCGTCTCCCTGCGCTCCGACCGAAGCCCGGGCCTCAGCTCCCCACCCCACCCGCCCCGGCGGGTGAGCAGACAAGCCTCTCGGGCTGGTGATTGCTGGTCGGCACCGATCCTCTGTGCGGAAATCTCTCTGCTTTGCCCGCTGCACCTCTGTTGCTGCACTCTTCTCTTTGCTCCGAAGCTTCCCCCCATCCACCACCCACAGTCTCCGCCGGCGAAGGGGCTTCTAATGTGTGGAAACCTTTCCTCCTTCACGGCTCCCTCCCATTGGTGCAGGTCCTGTCCCTATTCTTTTGTCTCTGTTTATTCTTTTTTCTTTTGCCCTACCCAGGTACGTGGGGGGTTTCTTGCCTTTTGGGAGGTCTGAGGTCTTCTGCCAGCGGCGTTCAGTAGGTGTTCTGTAGGAGTTGTTCCACGTGTAGATGCATTTCTGGTGTATCTGTGGGGAGGAAGGTGATCTCTGCATCTTACTCTTCTGCCATCTTCCCCCTCTCCAACAGTGTGTCTTCTTCTTTATTGAGGTATAATTAATGTAAGATAAGTGACACCTATTTAAAGTATAAAATTTCAGCCGTTTTGACATATGTAGAGAAACCATCACCACAAGCAAGATAATGTCCATATCCGTCACCTCAACAATATTCCATACCCCTTCGTAATCCCTTCCGCCACCGCCTCATCCCCAGGCAACCGCTGATCTGCTCTCTGTCACTATAGTTTAGTTGGCATTTTAAAGAATTTTATACAAATGGAATTTTTATATGTGTGTGTTTGTTTATATTTGTGTGTGTATTTATTCCTTGTCTCCAGTTCAGCTTCAGGAAGAGAGAAAGTTAAGTGCACGTGTCCCTGGGAATTTGGTTCGCTGAATTAGAGGTGAGGGTAACATCCCAGGAGTTAAGCTGACTCCTTTGTCTGCTGGTAGTTGGCAGAACTTGCTCAGACTTTTCCTGAGCAGATAGCAGAGTTTAATGTTATGAAGCAGATTGGAGGCAGGAGGTTGTCGTTGATTGTTGGCACAAATGCCTTTAGGGCCTTTATCCTGTGGGGTTTTATGACGTTGTGGCGTGATTATGATAAGCGTATGGCAAATTCTATTACAAGAAGGTGTTTCCGTGGCACCAGAGCTGTGGAGGGCGGACCCTGCACTGCCGCTGGAGATCAGAGCACTGCGGGAGCTGTGTGGCCTTGGCTCAGCCCAGAGCTCCAGCCCTTGTTTCGTTTTCCACTTATAAGATACAGGGGCAGCGTTCCCTCTTTCCCTGGGTTGTCGCATAAAGGTGTGAAGGTGCATCGAAACAGTCAAGGGTATACAAGCGGGAGGCGTTACTGAATCCCCGGTTGACCTGCAGTCATGATGATATGCTGACCTGCAGTAATTTTTTTTTGGTGAATAATTCCATACCACAGAGCACTTTGGCCCTTGTTTCTGCCGCCATTCTATAGTGAAAGGGCATACGGGTGGGGCAGAGGGACCCTCCCCTGCAGTGTTGACTCGGCCTCGCACCTTTCCCCTACACCCTGCGGCAGTTGAATCCCAGCCAGAGGACCACGTAGGGCCAGGCATGCCTGCCCGCCGTGTCCAATGTGGATATGCATGGTGACGCCAAAATGGTACCCGCTGCCCAGGAGGCACCTCTGCTGCCCGGCAGGTGGCCCCGGAGGTCTCATTTCCTCCTGTAAGTGGGTCTCGAGCTTCTCCCCACATCTCGAAGGAAGGTGACTCCTTCTAACGTGAGGGACAGGGCACAGCTAACAAGTCAAGAGACTCGGGTTTCAGGCGTTCGCCCCCTTCAGGATGGCAGGTTCCAGTAGAGAATGTGTTCGCACTGCATTGTCCGGCACGGGAATGTTCAGACTCCGAGGAGATTAGGAGGGGGTGTTGGGGGCACAGGGGGCAGGTAGCACCTGGCACCTGGCCAGGGTCCTGCAGCGAGGTCCCCGGAAGTTAACCAGGCACCCTCATGCCCGCAGCGGGAGCTCCCACAAAGGCAAGGACGCCCTAGACCAGGTCGCTGCTGAGCACCTGGACCCCAGGGCGTGGCTGAAGGGTGTGTGGCCAGGGCAGAGAGGGCTGGGGACCCCTGGAAGGGGCGAGGGGAAAGGGTACAAGGATAAGGGGAGCCACGCCTAAGGGCTGCTGGCCTGCTTCCCTTGGGCCTGATTTTCCATATGCCCTCTTTTCTCCCATCCTCCATATCGACCCTCTCTGGATTCCCCCATCTCTGTATCCTGTCCCCCATCCTCACCTTCCAGAGCTTTCTTCTAGGGTTTATTTTGTGTGAAAGTCATCTAGGTTTAACCCTTCCAAAGGATATGTCAAAGGAGGTTAGGATTCCATATCTGCACAGTGGCTATACTGGCCACTGGCCATGCGTAGTTGCTGAGTACTTTGAATGTGGCTACTGAATCTGAGAAACTCCATTTATTTTATTTTATTTTAATAAACTAAAAGCTGATAATTCAGTTATTTGGAAAACTTTGTGTTTGGAGCAACTTGGGTACGTGAATATGCTTTTTCAAAGGTAAATTTTTATGAAATCTAAATATAGATCAAATATTTTCAATGAAAATTTAGAGAGTTGAGTGAAGGGGAAAAGAATTTAAGGTGGAACCTAAAATGGGATTAATAGTCAATGCAGCAAAGTCCTAGAATGTTTATTAAGGAACTAAGTATAGGTTTTTACCATTTGACACTAACGAAATAGAGCAAAGAGACTGAACACCTCCCCTTCGTGAGAGGCAAAGAAGCCAGGGCCTTCCCTGTGTCCCTGCCCCAGCCGGGGCCTCGTCTTTGTTACCTTCACCTACCATGCGCCCAGCACAGTACCTGGGCCCTCCCAGGGGTCAGTGGAAGCAGAGAAGCTTCAGCAGCGCTTTCCTGTAGAGGCAGCCAGTGTCAGGGAATGAGTGAGAACCTGAGGAAAGCTTTTGCAGCTGCAGGGCTGGGTCCTCAGGAGTCCCACACGGAGTAGCAAGGAGGGTGACAGTGTTGATCCTAGGAGCCCTCTCCCTGGCTTTGTTTCGTCTGAGCCAAGAGGGCCGAGAGCCCAGGCTGTGCTGAGGAGGGAGAGGGCAGGAAAACTGTCACTGTTTTCACCTCCCCCATAACTCCCTTTTTATGAACAGCCATTGTGCCAGGTACGATGCTCTCTCTGTGCTCTCACAAAATCTGTCCCTAAAAGCTGTAGAGAGCTCTTTGAAAGACAGCCTCACAGCTCTGGAGTGGTTTTTATTGGTTTCTGATTGGCAACTTTGGGACGAGGCCAAGAAAGCATCGTCTGATTCCCACTGCTCAGTCCTGAGGGCTGTCGCTGCTGTCATTTGATCAGCATCAGGCTGGTGTGCTAATGGCAAGGCCGGATGCTACCCCTGGCTCCAGGGCGGTCGGAGGTCTCATGCACACCTGCGCGCGCACACACACACACACACATGCACGCACACACACACACACACACACACACACCCGAGTCTCCACCTGTAACTCCGCCTAGCAAACAAGCTACAAAGACATAGGGCTTGCCATCACTACAAAAAGTTAAGACAGTAGAGAAGAGAGAAGACTTCTCAGAGTCAAGGGAGGAGGAGAGGGAAAAAGGCGATCTAAAGAAACCTGTGCTTCAGGAGGACATCTCATGCTGTCAAAATGAGAGTGGGAATCAGAAGGTTCTCTGTGAACTGCAAGGTGTCAGCCAGGAGAGGTTGGTGGTGGGGGCCTCCTTCTCAGTCATGGAACTAACTGGTCTCTGCTGGGCTCTTACATCGGAGGGCGGAGAATAAAGGAGTTACGTCATCCCAGAAACTGTCTTTGTCACTTGGAGGGAAGACCATGAAGGATCTCTGTAACATTCCATTATTTCTGGTCCCTGAATACCATGATGCCAGCCCCTGCACAGATAACTTCCTGCTTTCATAGTTTGAAAATATCCTTTAACTCAGCCATGGCTCGATATCTTCTTCCAAGTCAGAGAAGTTGGTAGGTCCCAATTCCAGGTTGACAGTAGGGACACAGACCGCAAAGGTGGTAGAGATAAAATTTGGGCAGGAGAGACAAAGCCCTTCAACCATTTTGCTTCCGTTTCCTTTAGACACAAAAGCAGCTTAGGTCATCTCAGAGTTCACGTCTCCTCAAGGAGAGAGAAGGCAACAACACATTTTCAAGGAATAGCCCAATTATTTATAAAATCCGTAAAGTATGAAACATAACAACACCCCTGACAGGAGGTTGGGTCGGGCTTAATATTCTGTCCTCACACATAGGGCTTGACAAGCAACTTCTGATTCCAGTTCTCATTCCAAAGTGAGACTCTTCCAGATCTTACCTGTCTTCTCTCTCTCTGAGGTCCATTCAGTGCGTCTGATTCAATTGTAAAGCAATTATACTCCAATAAAGAAGTTAAATAGACAAAAAAATAAACAAGCAAACAAAGGGCAGGACTTGGAAAATGCCTCTACTATATTACAAAGAATATCTCTTGTTTTCTTTTTGTCTTGGACACCTTGACCCTTCCTGTTACCCCCGTCCCCCCAGCTGTAAGGTCAGACTAAAGGTTTTGTCATAGCAGAAGGAAAGCAGACAACAAGCCCTTCCCTGAGGAAGGAAACAGTCTGAAGAGCAGAGCCTAAGTCTGAGTGCAGAGAGAGTCCGTGTTCTGGTCTGAAAGCATGGACAAAAAGCAGAATTCCCAGGACACTGGAAACCACATTCAAGTGAAGCCCCGGATGAGAGTGTTTTCTAACCATTAACAGCCTGCAGCGGGCGACGTGGTTTGTGCTCCCCGAATCCGGACCACTTCATGGTCTCACACTCACGAAGCAGACAGCTCAGATTTCCTACCTCCTAGGCAAGCTCTCCCCATCCACGCTCCCACTGGGGGTGGCATGGCATCAGGATGGTGGGGTCCCCCAAGGGTCTGGGGTGCTTGTGGGTGGAACTCCAGAGAACCCTCAGGTATTTCAAGTGTCCAGGGAGCCACAGCAGGTTGTGTCCAAAGCCAGGTCCTTCCTTGGACACAGCTGGGCATGCCAGGGCCTCAGGCATGGGCCTCAGCATCCTGCTTGACGGCCGGTTTGTAGATGACTCCTTTGTTGGCAACTTTTTTGCTGCTGGAACAGCAAGGACACATGAGTGTTGTTAGTCAAAGTGGAAAGAGAGGCAAGAGCAGCCCAACTCAGCTACGGAATGAGGCAAGTCAGATTCCTCCCTTGGAGACCTTTCTCCAGTTCTGTTGGTCTTGGGAGGAAACGCCCCCCAATAAAGCATTAACCAAAAGGGAACCTGTTCATTGTTCAACTGTTCTCTTTTAATGCTTGACGATACTGAGACCTGCATTCTGATGAAGGTCTCATTACCACCCTGCTTCAAATCTCTGATTCCTACAGGGTTTCTGACAACCTCTTTTTTTCATAGCAGGAAAAGTAAATTAGGTTTTAGGAAAAACTAACCATGACAATAAAAACACAAGGAAAAGGCATCAACGTGAGTAAGAAATCAAACAATTTCCCTCAGTTTCCTTCTGGGTTCAGGGAAGAAAAACCGGATGTCAAGATCTTAGAAAGAAGACAGCCTTGGTGCTTGTGTGTAGGTAAATGGGACCTCCCTTCCAAATCAAGAGGCTTGTCCAGGGGTCTTAGCAGGGGCAGCAAAGCTGGCAGACCCACCTCCAACTCTGAGCGCAATGACTCTTGAACCACCAGCACCCAGTGTCTCACTGGATCAGTGGTGTTTGGGAAATGGCATTCCCAAACCAACCAAGGATAAGTGTTGGTACAGGTGACAGGGCTCTTCGTTCTGCAGGCTGCCTTCCCGAACAGATCAATCCTCATGGACACAAAGCCACCCACTCCCATCCTGGGCCCAAATCAGCTCACCTCTTCTTCCTTCTGAAAAGCCAAATGGATACTGCCAGGACAATACAGATGCCCAGAACGCCAGCCAGGGCCACGAAAAGGGCGATGCCTGTTGAGGGGTAGTGCGCACTCATTACAATCCTCCCTTCCCCTTCATGTCATCCCCGTAGCACATGTGTGCGCAGTCAAGCGACAGCTGCAGAATCACCCACAGAAAGGTGTAATTTCCCCATCTCTGTTCTTAGGTTCTGGTCTTTGGCCTAGCAGGATTGGCTGGAGTACTCACAGGGGGCCATTTGCAAATTGTAGCGATTCTCCAGCAGGGGTTCTCAGACTTGCACCAGCATCATCTGAAGAGCTTGTGTCTAATGTAGACTTTTTTTGAGCCCAACCCTCAGAGACTCTGATTCAATCTAGAGTTAGGCCCAGGAATCTGCATTTTAACCAAACACCTCTAGCTGATGCTGATGTATGTGGTCCATGAACCACACTTTGAGAAACCCTGGGCTACAGAATAAGAACTTATTCCATTTTTGCTTGCTGGATTTAAGGCCCCTTGAGATGCCTCTTTATCAGCTTTGGCCCCAAGTTCCATTACACAGTCCTAAGCAGTCCAAAACAACCAGGGCCCATTGCCAAGGTCAACTGGCTGGTCACCCAACCTCCATACTGGGCTTAGGCCTAGTTTTTAGGCAATGGCTTCCCATCCTGGCAAACAGAAGGTCTTGGATAGGCTTTTTGAATGTACACATGCTATAAAGTGATTAGGTCGTTCATTCGGGGAGCATTTGATTGGCAGCTCATCTTTGAATCAGAGAGTGACTTGAGGGTAAGACACGCGGTGAGGAGGGGGTCAGGAGTCAGAGTGATGGCACAGAGAAGCAGAGAGGATGGGCTTGAAGAATCACAGGCCCAGATCACACCGAGAATCACAGTGATCACCCAGCTGCAGCATGCACGGCCGGTTGGCCACATACCCAGACTCGGTCCTGTGTAGGTAGGGTCTGGCCCTTCAAAGGGGAGAGGAAAAGACCGGAAATTAACCGAGTCAAGCCCTGGCGTATTTGACCAGTGTGTTGAGTAGAGCTCTACCTTTTGTCTGGGTGGAGGTACAGGGCTGATGCAGCCCTCCTGGGGATGTTCACTCCTGGCTGAGGTGCCTGATGGGGTAGAGGGCATTGCCCACCCAGGGAATTCGCACCGTGATCCCTCCCTCTGATGCTCCTTTAATCACAGCAGTCTCTTTGTGTGGCTAAGACTTCAGTTTTTGATCCAATATGGCCAACTTGGAAGGTGAGGAAGGGTAAGAATCAGAGTCTACCTTGGTGGGCTGTCATCTGCTTCTCTGGCACCTACCTCTCTTTCTCAGCAAGGAAGCTGCCAGGTTCTAGCTGGCTGGGGCCAGCAGAGCTTGGTTGGAACCTGTCACCAGCCTTGTCCACCCATCCCCGTCCAGTACTGTTGTCATGGTTTGGTTCTATTTTTGCTTTGGCCCCGGTGGACAAACTGGAGAAGCCCCTCCACCATACCAGCCTCTCTTCCCTGCTACATGGAGACAGAGGAGCGTGGCTTCTTCAGCAAGTTATTGTTGGAGATGAATGGGGTGAGTTAGTGGGGTCCTCAGTGGGGCTGAAATAGTGCCCAGTGATCTAAGGTGAAATCCCATGGTCAGCCTGCTAGGAACCTCTCTGGAGAGGGCCCTGAGTGAGCCTGTCCTCTCGAGTAACACAGAGGAGCCCAGTCACAGAGCCCCCAGGTTATCCCAGCTGCTTCCAGGCTCTCAGAACTACTCATTCTTCCAGTCAGATTCTCCATCTAAAGAAAGTCTCTGCTCACACACACCTGCCTGTCTGGTGGTTTTCTGATCTCAGTAGAAACTTCTAGCTTGTGGTACGGGGGAGAGGATGGGGGGTTGTTCCAGTTCACACTGGAAGCCAGAGTTGTGCAGATGGTGGCCACCCAGCCAGACACTCAGGAGAGCCTGTGCCCATAGAGCCCACCATGGCGACGGAGACCCTGGGAGAGCCCCGATCAAGTGTGAGATGCAGGCAGAGGGCCAGGGACCACCTCCCCTTGGGGCACTTGATACCCTGGGGAACCAGACCTGAGACTGCAGGGTGAGGTTTTGCTCAGCCCCTTCTCCTGCCATCTGGGCCCAGTCTGGCTGACTCCCCTGGGGCCATCAGCCCCAAGTTCTTTCCCTACTGTCTTCCTTCACAGTCTAATATTGAGCCAGTAGCCTCCCTGGTCCACGGCTGGGCCTTATTTGTCCCTGGTCTGGCTTCCCGGGTGGCCCCAGACTGTTGAAAGGATAAGCAGGGCAGGTATGGATAGAAGCCGTCCACAAAGGGCAGGGTGGCCTGTTCTCTCGGCTGTTGCCGGCCACCACTGGCAGCCCACGGCCTCCCAGGTGGCAGAGAGCGTGGCTCCCCTCGCTCAATTCCCTGCCCTGAACACAGGGACCAGTCTGTGGCTTGGGGAGATTCTCAGGACGTGAGTCTCCCCCTGGGGAAAGCATCAAGTGTTTGTACAGCACATGTTCTGTTCCCTGCATGGCCTGTGGCCTCTGCACACTATAATTTGTTTTGTTTTGTTTTGTTTTTTAAGGTACCTAGAGGTAACCAAGGCCTCTAGGATCTTAAAAACAACAACCGCTGAAGAAAAACCCAACTAGTCGTGATTTCTTTTCCAAGCCTTTTTGATGAAATACACTTTTTTTTTTTGTTCCTAAAGCTCCAGATGCTTGTGGTACGAAACTAGTTCTTGCCACATAAGACTATTACTAGTAAGCTTAACCACTTGGTTAAGCCGTCCAGGTTTCTAAAGTCGTCGCTTTCACAGTCACCTCAAACATCCTGAGAGCCACACAGGCCCCCAGACAACTGACAGCCCCGCTCTGGGGCTGGAGGAGGTGCCCTCAGGCCATGGGCTTAGGGAGCGGAGTGAAGGCTTGGAAGCAAGGCCCCAGGCTTGAGACTTTTCTCATGCGCACGTGGCGCAGCTGGGTGGCTGATCTGGAGGGAGAGTCTGGCTTTCCTGTGTCGCTGAGCAGTGTCCTTGGCTGTATTAGGCCCTATAAACAACAGCCTAATTTAATCCAGGGCTCTAATGTGGGCTCCTTGCTCCTGGATGACGACTTCTTAGGGCCTAAGTTGCCTCTCCTTGGAAACAAGGAAACAAGACCAAGCAGGTGTGAAGACAAGGAAGTCCCCAGAGACTGGAACAGATGCTTTACAGACCAGTGTTTGATGCAGCAAAAAACAAAGCAGCTTGACTGAGCAAGCGAAGAGCATAAGCCCCTTGGGAAGAGGAATGGCAGCGAGGGCGGCACCTCGTGGGAATTCTACCCGCCAGGAACCCCAGGGCAGGAAGATGACGTTGGGATGCTATCTCCTGCCAGGTGAGACAGCACCAAGCATCAAGGAGCAGAGCTCCTCTGCTGAGCTGGATAAAGCGCAGGGCTTGGGTCCCACTGGAGGCAGATGCTAGAGCATCTGCTAACTAAAGGGAGAGGGGAGGTCACAAAAGGCATCAGGAGACCTGTTGGGGTGACTAGAGAATTACTGCCCAGAGAGAGAAGCCGAAGCCTGCATCCCCGCAGCGCCTCTGGGCTGTTGCAGAGAACAGGCATCAAAGATGGTGCAGGGAGGGCCAAAGATTCACTTGCAGGGTAAACACAGAAATGGTTTCTGAATGGCAGATGAGACAGGGAAGTTCCCACTGAAGCACAGTGGGCCAGACAGGAGAAACGAGACAGGCTGGTTGACAGAGACGGCCCATGAGAGGCACGGGGTGAGAACGCAACGCAGGGGCCCCTGAGCTGGCAGGTACGAGAGCACGTGCCACACAGACGTGGAAGAGCTGCCTGCTCTCCATACAAGGCTCCGGTGCAAGTCAGGGTCAGCAGAAGGAGGGCAGTACGACGCACAGAAGGAAATCACACCGGTAGAGAAGAACTCCAGTACCACATGCCTCACCCGGGAAGGTACAGGCCCCCGAGAAGATGAGCAAGCTGCTCGCCACGGGGCACTGCTACCTGTCTGGCTGGCTCAGGTGCTGCGTCTTCCACGGGCGTCTTGCTGGACCCGAGGGATGCTGGTTAACTGCGTCTGAGGTCTTCTGAAGCCTCAGGTGCACACCCAGAAAAGTCCAGCGGGAGGAACAAGCACCTTATTTACACAGCTTGCAGTTCCTGAAACAAGTCTAGCATTTTCTAGGTTGATTTGCAGTTCTGTTTATTCAAACAGAGTTTTGAAAAAAAGGAATACAATCCTTTTCCTTTCAGTGTATTATTTTAAAGTATGGACTGTTTTAGTAGGTGACATGTTCCACAGTGATTAGATACATATACATATAGGTGTATATCTTTAGCAGCCTCCAGTCTTATAAAAGAGGCAGGGAGAGTTTTGGTTTAGCAGGGATTTGAGAGTTTAAATATATAAAATCCAGTTTCAGATGGTAAAACTCTTGTTATTATGCTTAATACAAGTCATAGACTCAAGTAATTGAAATGCGGGTCCTCTCTTTGGATGATGCTTTGGTAAGAAAAGCAAGGAAGATGCCCTCCGTAACCACAGAGCGTAACTACCTTAGGAGGACATATTTTACTGGAGTTTTTCTTAACACTGTGGAACCCTGTTGAAGAAATAATTTCTACAAATAAGTCTGCCCAAAAGACGCCGCCAGATTACATGTGGGAACTGGTTTTCTATGACCGTGCTAGGGCCTGAGGGCTGTGCCTTCCAGATTGCAGGAATGCAGGCCCAGAAGAGAGAGCCGTGCTGCTCTGAGGGGGCCTAAACCCTGGAACGGTGGGCGAGGGTTATTATGCAGCCCTGGTGCTTCATGCTCTCAGTTCCCTTTGGGGGTCAGGCTGTTTGTGCTGCAGGAATGACAGGTGGTGGGACCGGGGCTCTTACCCCAGTCAGGCCAGATGACAGAAGGCCTGACGGCATCCCTCAGCACCCCCATCCCATCCCGGACCTTTAACACTTGACAGCTATGTTCTGATCTTTACGTTTTCCTCAACAAATAGATTGATTTGAATGCTGTTGGCAAATTGATAACAAAGCAAAATAAAACTTCATAAAACTAGAACTTGACAACCAGTCAGGCTTCTGTTTAGATCGTTCTGCAGAGAAGACACTGGTGGGGAGAGGGGAAGGGAGACGGGTCGGCTCCATTCCTTCAGACTTGTAGTGAGCACCAGGCACGGTGCCAGGCACAAAAGGCTAGTAACACGCCCACAGCCCCTGCTTTAAGGGACTCGTGGTGTGTGGGTAACAGAGGCATGTTTTTTCTTTTTTTTCTTCTGCGTGGTAATACATAATTACCCTGTGGTGTGCTAAAAACTATAACACAGATGAACAGGTTCAGCTGCACTGAAGCAGGAGACTGTAAGTCACCCTCAGGGGCATGGGGAAGACTTTGGCAGGATATGGTTGGAGTTGGGTCTTGAAAATTTTTCCTGGTGGAAGAGGTGAGGGGCATCCCGGACAAAGGGACTCGTGTGTGCAAAAGTCAATAGCGTGCACACATGAAAGCGCCTGCCATGTTGAAGGAGGCCCCGCAGGGCAGGATGGGAGCAGGGGAGACATGCTGGAAGGATCAGCTTTCCGCCTGACCCCTTCTCCCGCTGTCCGGCCCAGAGGCTTATTGCTGGGAGCAAGAGAACATCCCTGGTGGGCTTTTCTGTTCCCCGCAGTGGCTAACGTGGGGCGTGCTCAGTAACACGCGGTGTGTTGAACTGCATTAGGTGTGACTAGGACTCCACTTCTTAGCACATTGGACGATCAGTCCTGACTATTCAGACCCTGTATCTGGGGTAGGCGATTTTAAGGGGAACTCCTCTGGTCTTTCACTTGGATCCTTTGGAAGAATTAATCTTTTTCCATCTAATAGAGTTTATTTATAAATAGGGACTTTTAGAAAGTTGACAAGGTCAATAACCACAAAGCACACATTCTAGTCTCAAAAAATTAGATAATTAGGCATCTTAGCTTTGTAAGGTTTTTTCTCTCTCTTTTTTAAACGTTTTATGAAACTACGCAGGTCCCTCAGGGTCAAGCAGATTCTAATCAGGCTACTCCACAGCTCTGCTGAGGGGGAAAGCCTTACCCCTCGACTGCCCAGCATCCTTGTCTAAGTGTCGCCTCAGCTGGCTCCAGGCTCTGAGGCATGTGACATGCACTCGCTCAGAGCAAGCGCACTGAAGACACGATTATAGAAACTTTTTGGCTTCCTCTTGGCCTTCAAGTTTTCCTTGCCCTGACATGTTGAAAATAGAACTTGATAACATTGGCATTTGGGCTTTATTACCCTTTTTCATCTGGACCCAGTGTGGGTGTCTTTGGCTGGGAAGAGGTCAACTTTAGGGAACCGAGAATCGGGCCCCTGGACTATATAGATGTGCCTCTACTGTCTTTCTCCTTCCTCACATCGGGCAGCTGACTCCTACGAGATCTGGACTGCTCCCAGGATGTGTTCCTCCTCTCCAAGACCCCACCTGGAGGACGTGAGTCTTGTTTCCTCTCTTCAGCTCAAGACTTCCATTTGTGCCACTTGGAAGAGGCACTTTTTAAGAGCTGAAAAAAAGTGCCTGGCGTGACTTTCATCTCTCCACAAGGACAGGGCATTTTAACCAAAGGCAACAAGAAACAACATACACGAGAGAAAAAAAAAAACATCATATGAAAGGGAAGGAACAGAATGATGAGGGGATTCTGAAGAAAGTTGCTACCTCAGAGGCACCTGGACCCCTGGTGAAGGAATTGGTATGATTCTTTGAAGGGTGAATAGTTCTCTCTCGTCTACTTCTGTTAGCCTTGGCCCTACCCAATTATACAAGAAGAGTACCTACTCAAATCCTAAAGGAAGATGGGAAACAGGGATCGAATAGAATAAAGACCAGGGCATGTGAAATAAAACCCTAGAATCCTGATAGGAGTGGGGAAAAAAGTTCTGGGCCTAGGAAAGTCATTGTACAATCCATAGGGCAGCGGTTCTCAATCAGGGGCAACTTTGCCCCTCCTCCCCCAGAGACACTTGACAATGTCTAGAGATGTTTTGGCTGTCACAAGGTGGGGATGCTGCTGGCATCTAGAGGGTAGAGTTCAAGGACACTGCTAAACATCCTGCAGTGCAAAGGCCAGCCCTCACAGTGAGAATTATCCAGCCCCAAATGTCAGTGTTGACGTGCTGATGCCAAGGCTGAGAAACCCTGCCCTAGGGCCGTCATAGACTCTACACCTCCTAAGGACAGAAACCAAGCTCTGTGTTCCTTTTCTAAAACAGTTGAAGAAAATACAGCGTCCAGTTAAGTGATTCAGTCCCAGTTGTTCCAATTTGGTTAAACCTCAGATCCCCCTCTCAAGGTCCGTGCACTTTCTTTCATAAAGGATTTCCTTAACATTACTTTTTTCCTGGCAGAAAACTCCAGAGTTTTCATTTTCCAACCCCATAGTTCCTGTTAACTTTCAGAGAAGACCCTGAATTAAACGAGCCCCTAATTACAGACATGCCTCAGTGGAAGAGCCTGCAAACAATTGAGTCCAAATTGCTCAAGGTTCCCACTGACAAACAAGCTTACCCCATCAACCTGAAAGGACATGTTACAGTCTGAGACCCGCGCCACGTTGGTGTGAGAAGGCCCTTGTGAATTGCAGGCGCCCCTGGGGGGATGAGGTTTGGGGCTTCACTCCTTTGGGGCTGCCTCATCCTTGTTTCTTAGGGGACAGCCCCATTTGCTGCCCGAGTCTTTGGGAAATGAGGGGAAAGGGAGAATTCTGGCCAAGTTTCTATAATCAGCCTTCAAATGAACAGGTTTGCCTTAGACTGCCACAGATTCTTACTCGAGGGAGAAAGCCCTGCCCAGCCTTTGGAAGCAGCAGCTCTGGGTAAGCCATGCTGGAGGGGCAGCGGCAGAGCTGCATTTGGGCTGTGATCTCCACGTCCTGAGCTGGAGCCGGTCTGGGGGCTTCTGCTTAGAGGCCCCTCAAGCTCCCCCAGCCAGACTGGGAGGGTCTACTGAAGCGCTCTGTTACCAGCCTGACTGCACTGCCTGCTCTACAGGCGCCAGCTTAGACCTGAACTGGTCTAAGAAGGTGGCTAATTATCCCCGAGGCTACAGTTCTTTGTACACGTGGGGGTTACTTTTGGATGTCAAGTTCCTGCATGCTTTCTTCTGTTTCTCTGTAACTGCCCTCACACACTGTCCCTGCAACGTAAAGTCAGGATGGACAGTTGTTACTGTCCACTTAGAATCAGAACATGTTAGCACCGAAAGGACGTTAACTCACCTAGTCCAACCCATCATTTTATGGCTGAGGAAACCAAGGCCAAAGAAGGGACATGATTTGCCTGCGTCATATAGCCAGGAGGAAACAAGGTGAGGCCTTGAACCTGGGTCTACTGACTGTTGAGGAGTATCTGTCACACCATCCCTGGTGACTTGTAGAGACTTAGCACAGAGAACAGAGCTGACTATTATCCTTAAATCACAAGGAAAATTCTACCTGATCTATGTGGGCAGAGTCCCTTATCTCCAGGAGGAGTTTTATTTAAGAGTTGAAGTATTTCCGTTTAACCCTTGACTACTATACACTTCATTTAGAAAAATAGGAAAAGAGAATGTTATATCCAGAATAGAACACCAGGGGATAATTCTATGCATTTGAGGTATTTCCTGGAAAAGGAGTTGGTATAGTTATCATCATGTACATCCTCAATTTTTAGGAGGGGCCATTGTTTATAGATTCAGTTTGCAGACCAAGAAACTGGTGAAAAGAGGGAGATGACCTTAACTAGTGACATCTGGAGAGGAGAACACAAAAGATAAATTCTTGGACAGTTCTTGATTAAGTAACTGACAGAGAAGGACGTAATTCTGACCATATGTGTGGGTCAGTGCAGAAGGGCATGTTTCTAAAGCTTTCTGGCAAGGGCCTTGAAATTCAATCTTCCTGTGGTCCACGAAGCTTAGCAGGTGACAGTTACAATCTCACACACTATGAAAGGAACAACAACAGAACAAGGTGCCCCATGTGAGACGAGGAGAGCTGATTCTCTGACAGGTGGGTTAATGGTCATCCTTAAATATGAACCCTTGGCCCAGCTTGGCCACAAGTGATGTGAGAAATTGAACTTAGCGATTTGAAGAGTGTGGGCCCCTCACCCCTTTCCCCGGGCCCCCAGCTTCCAGCTGTCTTGATGTAGATACCGTGCAAGTCAAGATGTTAACTGTCCATCTGGGAGGTTATGGTCACGGATTTAAAAGGAAAAACTGAGCGTCCATAGCTCAGGAAGAAACCGAACTATTAAGCTTCATTCCGTATAGATCTCGGATGCCTGTGCAAGCTTCAAGGAGATGAGACAAAAGGCAGTTCTGAAGATACTTTCTTGTCTAACGGGCCCTGCTACATTGGACCATGAGCTGCTTGTGGCTCGGATGTGGGTTATGCCCATTTTCTAAAACCTTACAAAGGAGCATCCCTGGACCTTGGTGGTGCTGGTGGTGCCAGGAATCACCTGGCAAGGCCAAAGATGGACCTTGATGCCAAGAAAGCCTGTAAGAAGTTAGAAGGTTTGATCTCATGCAAAGGGCCCTATCATGTATCTTAGGAGAAGGGGTAGGTAGTTCTTCAGGGCAGAGAGGCCCCCAGAACATCCTCTCTTCCCCATCTGTGGGAGACTCCCAGACTTAATGATTGTTCTGGTCTACGCGCCTGGAGGGTCTGGCTCGCGCTTCTCTACCAAGGCTCAGGGAAGTCAAGGTCAGTGGAGGGAGACCTCAGTAAACCCACACACGGTAGCTCCTCACGCATCTGGTTCCCTCGGCAGCCAGGGTGCTCTTAACCCATCTCCTAAGGGTATCAGTGACAGTGCCCAAGAGGAGGCACCCGATTTCATACAAAACAGACATCTCGGCACCACACTCGCCACACACCGCATCTCCTCACCTTCATGTCGGAAGGAGACGTACACCAGCCTCTCATCAAATTTCTGGACCTGCCGGAAGTTGTTGATCATCTCTCTAGGGGACGGGTCCTCCACCCGTGTGCAGTACAGGGCTGTCTCCAAATCCGTCAGCTACGGGGGAAGAGCAGAAACATACCCCACGGGCAGAGTGACACCCCCTTGCCTGACCTCGAGGGAAAGGACCACCAGATCTCACCTCCGAGGCCTGGCGGGAGACCCTTGAGAAAGCAGTGGGGAAGCCAGAAGCTGCCCCTCCCCTGCGTGTGTCTGAGTGATGGGGCTCGGCGAGCCCGTGTGTCTTTCCACTGTCTTCCCACCTCCCGGGGCTGCTGGAAGGGTTCATGCTGTCAGCTCCTGATTGAGCCTGAAATCTGCCCTGCAGGGAGGGAAACCTGGGGTGGTGAGGGGTTCCTCAGCCTCCCACGGAGACTGCATTCCTCTCCTGAGCCTCATTCAGGACCCAGCTCTGAATCAGAGGGGCCTGGGCCTTAGGCTGATGGTCCCATCAAGAGGAACCAAAAGAGGGAGGCAAGAGTCTCACAGGTCATCTGACTTCTAGTCCCATGGTATTTTCATACACCCATATAGATCATGTAAATGTTTCCAAGGCAGTTTCTGGGTTAGGACATATTACTGCCTTTCTGAGCATTTTATCTCTTGATTCATCACGTCTTTATTCCTGTCAGCCTACTTGCTGCCATTTATCGAGGTTACTCAGATCAATAGCTCATAGTAGAAAGGAAGGAGCAGCAGTGAGAGCTGTGCTGGCTCATGAAGCGGGTGGGGGCCGTGAGCCAGTGTGCAGCGGCCCCCTGGCCCCGTCTCCTGGGCAGCCATGCTTCCGACTGATGAAACTCAGCTGCAGGGTAGAGACACCGGCAGTGACCTGGAACTCAGCTCTATCTTTGGGTCTTAGCTCTGTCACTAACCAGCTGGTGATCCCCAAGTTTCCTCAACTCTCTAACCCTTGCTTTCATCACCTAAGAAATGAGAGGGTTAGAGATGATTCCCAAGGACTCCGTCCCCCAGTTTTACACTAGACTGTGAACTTCTTGAGGGCAGAGATCCTCATTGCTGTAATCCCCATCCCCTCGGCTTTGTTAAAAGTCTAACCTGATCCTGTCTTTATTCTGCCCCTGTAAAGTAGCCATGCTCTTTCCTGCCTGGGAGGTAGACACTATCCACTGAAGGATATATTAGGAAACGCAGCTTAACAGCTCTTATTTAAAGAACTGTGGAGACAGATTCATTTTCCCCACTTGACTTGATAGCTCCACTTTTGAAGCTCAGCCTGTAATTTCTGAAGTGCTTCCAAGCCCCTGTGATATTTGGAGAGGTTTTGAATAGCTTCCAGTGAAACTCTAAGTGAGGAAATTAAGTCGTTGATTATGATATGGGTGGTGGTAGGGTCCGAGGTACTACGTGCTCTCTGACAAGAAAGAGCACGACAGTTACCTGCTGCTGGGAAATTTCCACAGGGTTCCGGAAAACCGTCCAGAGCACGGTCGGGTAGCAAGGAGGTGTGGTCAGGGACCCTCGGTAGCGGTAGTACTCCTCAGGCCTCTTCGGCAGCAGCTCTTCGATGCTGAAACCCGGAATGGACACTTCTTGGCCTGGAGAGACATGTTGGGGGATGATGGCAACTCGCTCCCCAAGGCGGAGGTACAGCTGAGCATATGAGAGACTAGGAAGGTGAACTAGCCCCATTCTGAGCCGCCTGATCCTAGGACTTGGTCACAGACAGTACCCGGCCCCTGCATGGGTTCTTCTTCAGATCACACAAGGGTGAATACACTCTTCTCCAACAGAGGGTGAATACGCATCCAAGGACCTCTCACCTTTGTACTTTACATCTTTAAGGTGACTGAAGATCTTGTCATATGATGGATTGAAGGAGCCCATCTGCAATAGAGATGGGGCAGGTTGAACAGGGACAGAATTCAATAGGCTGAGCTTGGCTTGACAATTGTGAATGGAAGGGCTCTGCTGAGGGTGTGTAATCACCACTGCTGAGATCCTCCCCAAAGGATGCACTTTACCAGCACAGTCATGATGCATCACTAGGCTGTTAGGGGGTTGGCGGAATGGTCCTGCCCTCTTGCGTCTCAGGACATCCTATTTCCAGCTCAAGGCACTGGGGCTGGGGTGTCCCAGAGCAACAGGTAGAGCTTGTGCTCCTGACTATCTGGCTGTGAGCTTAACGGCCACAAATAGCATGTTCTCTAACCAGAACTTAAGGGAGCTTGAGTTCATGCAAGCCAAGTCAGGCAAGTAAGTATGTTGAGAAACGACATACGTGCTGTCTCCTTAGGGGGGAAAATGCAAGCAAATCAGGAGATGTTCCCATGTTCTGGGATTAAGGAAAGAACTTATGCTGGGGTTCCTATAAAGGATGGAGCTTGAATGCTGGAAATTGTATCAGGCATGTGATGGGGCAGCAGTGAATGATTCCCCCACCCCCGACAGGCCCTGTCCAACTTGGCAATTCCTTGCTTATGCAATGGGGCTGGAGACTAGGACTCATCTTTCCAGTGTCACCTAGGACATGCCCATTCCTGCTGTCCAGCCACAGAAAGGGCTGCCTCCAGGCCAAGAGAGCAGGAACCCTGTGCGGAAATAGCCCCTGCTCTAGAGTCAAGACACAGCCGAAACAGAACAGACAGGTGTGCGTGGAACCATAATGCCAAGTCTGATGTCATCCTGACATCAAATTTCATGTAAAATGCCTCTCAACATCTCTTACCTCTATGAGAACAGCTAGGACCGCGAGGCCTTCTGGCTTGTCACTGGCGATGCTGGCATTGGGGTACAGGTCCGAGTTATAATAGACCATATGCAGCTGCAGTGGGAGAGGGGAGATGAGTTGCTATCCATCGGGGGATAGGGCCCCATGGGAAGCTTTCAGTTTTGCAGGAGACTGGAATCCAATGGGAGGGACAGACCACCCCCATCCCCAGCTAGATTCGGCCTCCCAGACCCTTGCCTTATGGCCACCCCAGTGTTCCCTTTTCTCTCAGTCCTCTAGACTGCAAACTCCACCAGGCCAGTCTGTCCATCTTATTCACTCATGGTATCCCAGTGTCTGATATGGTGCTTGAAAAGTACCAGGTACACAATAGATTTTGAATGAATGAATGAACAAATTGGCTTTTATACTAGCTGTGAAAAAGCTTGGATACTTTGGAGCACTTCTCCCTTCTGATTTTTCCTACTTACTCTGGATCCTGGGGCAAAATGGTCCCGTGTGGCTTGCCCAGCCTAAGCCCGGCCACTCTGCATTTGATCTGGGGGCCGGGGCAGTAAACCTCCAACTGTAACTTAATCATACTTGTACCCAGAGCAGGACATGCATTTATCTCTCAGGTGGAGACAATCACAACATGACTTTTATACAGGTTTTATCAACTATATTTTAAGAGACCATGAAACAAAAATGCTACTCCATGAATGTAGACCCCAAAATACCATTCTAAACTCATTTTTTTTCAAAGCAGAAATTACTTATCATTATTAAAGTGAGGAAAAGAGAAGTTTTTGAGAAATGTTGGGTTTAAAAGGTCTAGGTAGGGCTTCCCTGGTGGTGCAGTGGTTGAGAGTCCACCTGCTGATGCAGGGGACACGGGTTCGTGCCCCAGTCCGGGAAGATCCCACATGCCATGGAGCGGCTGGGCCCGTGAGCCATGGCCACTGAGCCTGCGCATCTGGAGCCTGTGTTTCACAACAGGAGAGGCCACAACAGTGAGAGGCCCGCATAGCGCAAAAATAAAAGTCTAGGTAAACTCTGATGAGTGATGTTGATAATGAGGGAGGCTATGCACGTGTGAGGGCAAAGAGTATATGAGAAATCTCTGTATCTTCCTCTGCATTTTGCTGTGAACCTAAAAAAATGCTCTTAAAAAAAAAGTCTTAAAAAATTAAAAAGAAACAGTCTAGGTAAGCATTAAGACATTATTATGACAAGCTCTGACAATGTTTAACCTGATTTTTTTTTTTCTTAAGCAAAAAAAATGTTTATTTGGATCAAAGAATGCGATTTGGGGCACACAGATTTGGGTAGCTTCCCAAACAGTGTCCTGCTAGGGAGTAAAAGGGGCTTTTAAAGGCAAAGAAGAGAGGTTTGCATTACAAAGAATTTTGTAATTTTCGAGTTGGAGGCAGAAGCTAGTCTTGGCTAAACATGGTTGAATACTAAGGCTGTTACTAGAGGGAGGGAAAAGTTCGTTAATGTGACAAGTTGCAGGTGTTCTTGCAGAGTCCATGGAGTATTGGTGGTTTGGCCCAGTTCAGAAGTTCATGGTTCCCGCTGGTGAGGACGTGCATAAGGTTCACCTCCTTAATGGCCTCCTAGCTCCATTTTAAAACCCCTTGACGTAAGTGACTCCATTTTATTTCACAGTCCTTTCTCCTGATTCTCTTGGAATCTGTCATCCTCCCCCTACATGACAAGGTTAAGTCTGTGATCTGAGACTCCCCACCCATTGGTTAGTAAATATTTCCATTTTCAGCTGCATTGGTGTTTGTTTCAATTGTCATTTTCTTTGTTGTCTCTTCTCTCCAGATGTGGCTTTTGCCTCAATATTAAAACAATTCCAGCCTTCAGAAAACAGGTGGATAGATATTTGTAGAGTGAAAGTGTTCCTAAAAATCTCAGATAATCCCTCGTTTCCTGCGAGAGGCTGCTCTAGCCCGTTCTAAAGGGTTATAGCTGGACCTCTTGGCAGTTGGCAAAAGGGGAATAGTTTGTATTGCTTGTCATCAGCTTTATACAGGAAATGAAGTTTGTCTTGGGTCTACCAGCAAGCCTGCTCTGCTCTTGTCTGTTCTCTCTTGCCTTATGTGATGTGTTAAAATATATCCACAAATTATTTGACTCGTTCTTCAGAAAGTAGAGCCTAATTCCTCTCCCCTCAGGTGTGGCATTGACTAAATGTCTTGCTTCTAATAAATCATGTAAGGTGGAAGTGATAATATATGACTTCTGAGACCACATCATAAAAGGCATTGTGGCTTTCGCCTTGCTCACACTTGGATCACTCACTGTAGAGAAAGCCAGCTGTCATGTCATAAGGACACCCAAGCAGCTCACGTAGCAAGGGAGTGAAGCCTCCTGCCAATAGCCAGCATCAGCTTGTCCACCATATGAGCCATTTTGGAAGCAGATCCTTCAGCCCCAGTCAAGCTTTCAGATAACTGTAGCCCAGCCAATACCATGACTGCAGTCTCATGAGAGACTCTGAACCAGAGCCAGTCCCCTAAGTTGCTCCCAAGTTTTTTACCCACAGAAACCGCAAGATAATAAATGTTTGTTGTCTTAAACTGCTAAATTTTAGGGTAATTTGTTATGTAGCAATAGATACCTAACACACTTTCCTTGGTTGAACCCCTATCTGGGCATCTTCACATCTTCACTTACTTCTAAATAACTCCTTCTCACACTTACTCACTCAAGGCGCCTAAGAACATATCTGGTTTTTTTCATCACCTTTGAATACCTCATATTTAAAGTAATATTTGTATCACAAACTCCCTTATGTCATGCCTTGGATTGATTTTTCTATGATCAATGTTATATTTTCTTCAGGTATTAAAGCTTTAAACAATAAAGCATGTTGTTGGAAATCTTTATCATTCTTCACAGAAAAATTCCTTTAATTTTTGGGTAGTTTAAATATATTATGTCTATTCTGCATTCTCCTTCTGGACATTAAGAGCTTATAGACATGACTTCATTCTGATAAAGCCCCTTAGACATGCAGGAGTGTCATCCTCCTACTTTGTTTAACCTGATTTTTAATCCTAAAGGTAGTATCATCTGTCCTCCAAAAAACTATATTATATATGATCACATGTATTTTAGTTGATTCTTTGCCTCTTGAGACTCTGACACACTGAGATTTTACCTCTCTTCCTTTTTCTTCGTTAATCTCTTTTCCCATCTTATGTGATTATAAATAGAATTCAAGCATATTTTAATGAATACAGCTCAATGTTCCCCAATTTTCAAGTGGCCCTTTCTAATTAAAAAAAAAGTTATATCAAGTTATTTCTTCTTTTTAATGGTCCTCTATTAAGGATTTCTTAGGGGCTCCTACTTTACCATCTTTCCCCCCCAAAGGATGTAGCCTCCACACCATCTTGGCCTGGCATTGCTTTGGGAAACAGTGCAGAACTCTATGTGGCTAAAACCCTGAAGGTCCTAGGTCCTTATTTCTTTTTATTTATTTATGTATTGTCTATTTTTGGCTGCGTTGGGTCTTCATTGCTGCGCACAGGCTTTCTCTAGTTGCAGCGAGCAGGAGCTACTCTTCGTTGAGGTGTGCAGGCTTCTCATTGTGGTGGCTTCTCTTGTTGCGGAACACAGGCTCTAGGCGTGTGGGCTTCAGTAGTTGTGGCACATGGGCTCAGCAGTTGTGGCTCACGGGCTTAGCTGCTCCACGGCATATGGGATCATCCCAGACCAGGGATAGAACCCGTGTCCCCTGCATTAGCAGGCAGATTCTTAACCACTGTACCACCAGGGAAGTCCTGATCCTTATTTCTTTTTACAGCTGACCTTTGAGCTTGTGTTCTGTTTTAGCACTTTTCTCACTTGTTCAGATGAAATCAAGAGGAGGTGAAGACTAGTACAAACAGAAGGGAATTCCCTGCTGAGAGGATTAAGAGAGTCTTCTTATATAGACTCAAGCCAGAAGAACTGCTACACTTTCAAGGACCCTCCATAGAGAATCTGCCACTTTAGGGTCACCTTGATGTTTTTTCTCTGTTATTGACATTTATGGTCCATCTTCACCAGGTTCTTGGTCTGATGATGTGGCTTAATAGCAGAAAATTCAGTAACTATTTTTTTTTTTTTTTTTTTTTTTTTATGCGTTACGCGGGCCTCTCACTGTTGTGGCCTCTCCCGTTGCGGAGGACAGGCTCCGGACGCGCAGGCTCAGCGGCCATGGCTCACGGGCCCAGCCGCTCCGCGGCATGTGGGATCTTCCCAGACCGGGGCACGAACCCGTGTCCCCTGCATCGGCAGGCGGACTCTCAACCACTGCGCCACCAGGGAAGCCCTCAGTAACTATTTTTAAATGCCCAAACCCTCTCAGCCTACACCCTAACTCCTTTACCCCCCATGGGAAAATAGAAGCCTCCTTATTGCAGTTAGGCTGAAAGAAATGGCTGTCCTGGAGGTTCAGAGAGGGGCCTGGTCTGGAATATGTGCACCTCCAGTAGGGCCATCCTACTGGGCCAGAATTATAGCTCCTCCACCTCTTGTAACTCGACCTCTAATTAGCCTAAGACATTAAGCAGTTCGGCCTTTAAGAACAGAGGGGAATGGTCGTGTCACTGTTTACCATGGGCTCCATTAGCTGATCAGTAGCATTTATCCCTTTGTATTTATTGCCCTTTAAACATTCAGAACCACACCCCCAAGTGCAATCCCACGGGAACGCTGAAAAGGAGCAGCTCAATCCCCCAGCCTCCGCTGAACACTTGTAGTGCAGGAACGAAGCTCTGCTCCTTTTCTTTGGCATTTGGGGTAGCACCTCAGAGCAACGTAACGCAACACTGTGATGATGTCCCAGGCTATCCTCAGTGAGTCTCTGATGGCCACAATGCCCTACGCGTTATAATGCCAGTCATCCCTTGATTTGTGGCCAAATAGAAGAGTGACCCTGGACCCTGGTCCCCAAGCTCCAAGCACAACCCATGCCCGAAAGGAAAGATGGGATGGGAAAAACTTATGCAAGCAGCATGGCATATGAAGAAAACCGAAAAGTTGGAGGAGCACTTAGCCTTGTATGATTTGGCAGTGGGATGGTCAGCCACACAAGCTGGTGGGATCTTAATCTGTGCAAACAGAAGGGCGATGTCTAGAAAAGGGGTATGTGTGTCCCACTGTGCCCCCCGGGAGCACTCGCTGCTTTCTGAGCAGCATCACTCAGTAAAAGACATGGAAACAAACTCAGCAAGTTCAGGAGAGGAAGGGAAGAGGGACACCGGGGGTGAGCTGCAGCGTGGCCGGAGTGGCCGTACCTTCCGGTGCTGCCAGCAGGGCTGGGGTGGGTGTGTAGAGCGAGACGGCCCCCTCCACCTCACCCCCCGTGCTCTGATCTCGTCTGCACACCAGCCAAGTGGAAGGGTGCCAGACCACCCACCGCCGGGAATCCTCTGCCAGCCGGGCCGCCCCACTCACCTCGGCAGCAAATTGCTTCCCACCCACAGTGTGCTCCGAGCCGTGAGGTTCATTCTCGTCCCCCCAGTGCAGGTGCAGCTGCGAGGCATTGTAGCGGGCCCCAAGGCCCTGGATGTGCATGTCCTTGGGCAGTTTCAGCTTCACTGCAGGGAGAGGAGGGGCAGTCTTCAGAGCCCTGGCCAGCTGAGTACTGTCTGAGAGCAGGTAGACATCACCTGCCCAGGGCCTAGACAGGGGCGAGTGGATGCAGCAAGGTGGGGACCGGACAGATGCAGCCTGTAGGTCAGAAACCTGGGCTCTTTCTCTGAGAATGTCCCCCTTTCACTACAGCTATTCCAGTGGCACAAGCACCTTCTTGGTTCCCCGTGGAAAATGATGGCAGGAACTAATTTAGACCAATGGATGAACGTTTGTTTATATATCCATGTATTACACACTTGGCTATGAAGATAGAACCTGTCATGAAGTATCTGCCAAGCTGTAGAATTATATAACAACAACAACAAGAATAATCGCTCTTTATTAAGCACCTCTCTATTCTGGATATTAACGTACATAATCTCTAGTCTTTACAGTACCCATCAATATGCCCATTTTCCAGATGAAACCTCAAGGAGTTTAAAATTCTTATCCAGAGTCTCATGACTCATAAGTAGTCAAGCCATGATTCAAATTCGGGTTGGTCTGACTCCAAAGACTGGGCAAGCCCCCCAGTAAACTGCGTGGCCCCTTGAGTTGTTCATGGTGCCCCAGAATTCACTCCCGCACCATATCCAATAGGCCAAGAGGCTCAGGCCTGTCCCCTCTCCCGTCCCAAGAGATGTGCCGCTTCTGAGAGGTACCACCCCGGCAGAACCAGCAGAGCCCAGGACCTGCAGCATCCCCTGGAGAGAGTGGTCCAAGCATCCCTCAAGGCTCCCCTTTGCCCTCCTTCCTGGGTGCCTCAGTAGAACCCACCCTACCCCCTGCCCCGGCAGACAGAAGAGGCCGGGAAGCTGAGGAAAGCTCAGACACCCCTTCAGGTCTTGGAGGTCGCTCCCTCACCTGAATGGCCATTGTTGGTCAGGACAAATTGCTGGTTGGCAGACTCACTGTAGCCTTGGAAGCCAAGGGGCACAAGGCTGGCGTTGTACTGGAGGATGTCATCATGCAGGTCTATTGGGGACTGCATCAGGCCCCCACATGATGGGTAGCTCTTGGACCAGCTCTTCTCCCCGTCGGGACCTGGAAGGAGAGATTCAGGTCCATGACTTAATCCGTTTTCCACTAAAGATTTTTCCTCAGCTTCTAATTCTGTGTGCAGTACAGTTACTCCTTTTCTATTCTTTTCTTAATCCCTAGAGGTATACTCTTAAGGCCCAGAGACCCCAGCCTACAGAGCCAGGTCATGCAAATGCCTCCAGACCATTTGCTTTTGAAGTGATGTGGGGAAAGAGGGACCAGAGCAGCCCCGTGGCAGGGACTCTGCATTATTCTGTCCGTTGTTCATATTTCGACCTCATGCACATCCATTCCACGTGAAGACCTTGTGACTCTCAGCAACTTAGCATCTGTGCATTGAACGCCTCCTGTGAGCAGGAATTGCTCTGGGTCTTGGGGCTGCCCAAGCTTACATTCTAGTGGGGAAGATTTTTTTTTTAATTTTATAATTTTTGTGTGTTTTTAGAAGCGAAGGACATTTGTTGTTGTTGTTCAAGTTCAGTTTAAAACCTATGGCTCTCTTTCCTTTGGTACTTCTTAAAACTTGAAGTATAGTTGCTGTACAATATTATATGTTACAGGTGTACAATATAGTGATTCACAATTTCTAAAGGTTATACTCCACATAGTTATTTTAAAATATGGAATGTATTCCCCATGTTGTACAATATATCCTTGTAGCTTATTTTAGACCTAATAGTTTGTACCTCTTACTCCACTACCCCTATATTGCCCCTCCACCCTTCCCTCTCCTAGTGGGGAAGAATTTATTTAATCCACTGGGATGTCCCACGTTGAAAACATTGGAGTCTGTCTCCAACTCCAGGTAGGTCTTTGAGGTTGGTGATTTACAGGTATGATCTTCCTGATAGGAAACCCTTGAGGACCTTGACTCTGAATACCCACATCTAGAGCAAGTAAAAACCCCCAACCTGATAGGGAAGCTTGGAAAATATCAAGTAATTATAAGCCAGTGTTTACGCTGGGGAAAAGTATGACAGTATTACAAACTAATTATTACAATATAATTGACAAACTAGCAGTGAGCAGACTTATCAAATAAACCCTCCAGGGCTCAGGCTTCTTGCTAACTACCAGGTAATAGTCCTTCCCCTGGAAATGAAAATAAACAATCCAATCCCATGTTCACTTTCTTACTCCCACAGGGAAAAGTCTTTCAGGGATGTAAGGCTATGTTTAAAAGATTATCTCCTATGGTAATTAAGTGGATTTTCAAGCTGAGGTTTCTCCAGAAAAGCAAATAATTGGCAGGTCACGGCTCGTTAGAGTAGAACCATGGTGCCCTGTGGGCTCTCTAGGAGTTGGGAACCAAGGTTTGCCACCTGGAGTTCATTCATCAGTATTTCAGCACACGGAAAGGTGTCACCTAGAGCAGAAGGGGAAGGAATACCACGTCTTCTGGGCACCCTTGCCATAGGCCACGGCACCATTTCACGGCAGCGCTTGTGTGTGTGTACACCGGCCTCACAGAATCCCCATCCCCTACACCTTGTTCTCTAACTAGGGGACCTCACCTGAGAGTAGGGAGAGTCAGAAGCAAAACTTGGTGCCCACATTCATTTGAAATGCTATGGCGAGTTGGTCCTAGGTCTGGACACACACAAGAGAACCCTCTAATATTTCAGGCTGTCAGCCTTCGGGTATACCTTTTCAGAAATGTTGGAGCTGGAAGGGATTTCAGACTCTCCAGCCCAGCCTCTCACTGGACACCAGTTTTCCCAACTCTCACATGTCAGAGTTTCCACTGAACTCTATTGTTTTTCTTTCCACGGCCTCAAAGCCCTGGACTCAAGGCAACTAAACTACACCAAGATGGCGACTGGTGGAGAGGCAGGCTGGAGGACACCAAGGCAGTCACTCCAGGGGGCAGACTGGATTAGGGCAGTTACTCAGCTGGGGGCAAAACAGAATCCCTTAGAGACCACAGGGTTCAGAGATGAAGCAGTCAAGAGGTATCATGCCAGCCCTGAGGGTCAGGAAGCAGCGCAGCTCCTAGGTGGCAGCCCTTCCAGAGTGAGGCTGCCAGCCTTTTCTCTGCTCACAACAGCATCTGGGCCCACAGCCAGGGTGGCAGAAGGTGCCAGACAGGCATGAATGGAAAAACTCAGGACGTGAAGAGGCATGGCAAAGAGATCTCCCCTTGAACACATAGCTAAAGGGAACTGAGTAAGAAGGACTTTCTTTTCCCAGAGCCAGAGCTCCCCTGAAGGTTTCATGAAGAGGGGACTGGGCCATCCCATTTCATCTCTGTGAACCCATGTCGTGCTTAGGATCACATGCATAACAGGCACTGAGTAAACATCTTCCCCAAAGAATGAAAGACCCCCAAAGAACAGAGAGCTTGGGGAAAGGTTATGAGGAGGAATTTTCCTTTTGCCCTAAATACTTTCGTGGAAGTTGGCCAAATTAGGTATTTGGGAGCAGAAAAGACTAAGGATATAAAAGGCAACAGAGGGCTTCCCTGGTGGCGCAGTGGTTGAGAGTCTGCCTGCCGGCGCAGGGGACACGGGTTCGAGCCCTGGTCCGGGAGGATCCCACATGCCGCAGAGCAGCTGGGCCCGTGAGCCACAACTATTGAGCCTGCGCGTCTGGAGCCTGTGCTCCGCAACAAGAGAGGCCGCAACAGTGAGAGGCCTGCGCACCGCGATGAAGAGTGGCCCCCACTCACCGCAACTAGAGAAAGCCCTCGCACAGAAGCGTAGACCCAACACAGCAAAAATAAATACATAAATAAAATTAAAAAAAAAAAAAAAAGGCAACAGAGTCAGTGGTGGCAAAACCTTCCTAGGAAAGAGAAGCAGCTGTATTGGACCCGGAGACTCCAGAGAACCAGATTCCAGCACCAGCCGTCCCCCGCCCTCCACCTCCATGAGTGACCTCAAGCCAGTCACCTTCCCTGCCTTCGTCTCCTTTGCCCTTTGTACAAATGCGAGGGGTGGACACTATGTTCTGGAAGGTCCCTTCTGACTCTCAAGCTCTGAGACTTCTTAAGATTACTAGGACTAAGCACTTTCACCTCTGTATCAGGCCGGTTGGAACGGGTTGGAGAGAATTGCTCATCCAAAGGCAGTTCCTGGGCATGTGACGAGGTGCCCAGTGGGAACCAGCTGTGGGAACGAGGGCACAGGGTGCTGCTGCTCCTGAGGCTGGCGGGAGAGTGGGCAGTGCTGCCGGTTTGGGCTGCTGACCACTGGAAGCACTCGTCCTGAGTGCCCCTCACAGGCCCTTTGGGCAGCGAGATCTAGGAAGCCTCTTCTGTCCCTCCTCCTCCTCGTGATGGTGATGGTGATGATGGCGATGTTAGTAGTTTTGGTCCTTACACCTCTACAACTCCATGGGGTCAACAAGGCAAGAATTGCCCCATTCTGTAGACGAAAAATTGAGATGAAGTGATTTGCCCAAAGACAGACTTTGGCTTAGTAACAGAGTTACCTTGCCTGGGTCACAGGACCTCCATGCCTTCTATTTCATTATTTATCCAGGAGATTTCGTGCACGCTCATATCCTCCTTCTCCCATGACCTCCTTGAAGGCAAGGACCATGTCTCATTCACCCCTGCCTTGTCCACAATGCGTGGCATAGAGCAGGCCCTCACATGTTTACTGAGCTGGATTCTCTTACTAATTTTCTGCTTGTTCCTCTCCAGGGAAGCATGCACCTATATTAAACCCCCTAGCTTCTCTCTATTCCCCCACATAATTTTCTTTTTCCTATAAAAAGTAAAGAAAAATGATGTTACTTGCTCGGGTTCAAAAGTTGCCCTCCTAGCTTTCTAGTGTACCTGCGTGAGGTTTTGTTCTGTTTGGGGCCACTCATTGAAAAAGAAATCCGGTTGCTGGCCGGTAGCCTGGGAGACGATCTGCTGAGTATGGGGTTTCACTGCAGTTCACGGGACTCTCCGCCAGCATGCGATGGCTGTGTCCCCTTCTTACATGGCTAGAGACGTTGTCAGAGCAGCCTCTGATCTCTGTGGCTTGTGAGTGAGAGAGAGAGGTGCCATGTGGCTGGGCACCAGGACACCCAGTATCAGGCACGTAGGCAGCAGGCTCCCTTCTGCCCTGCAGCCTCTGTGTGAGCAACGTCATTGCTGATCTAACACTGCACTTTCTTTCGCTGGCAGCTACTGCCCAGGCTGTAATTTTTCAACTTGTTCTCAGCTTTCACACTCATGCCAAGCGCTCTGCTGCCAGAAAACCTCTCCTGGGACTGACTCTTCCAAAAGAAGCATTTATTTCCAGCTACCGTCAAAATGTGACTTTTCTCTCGGGCTGTGACTTTGCTTCTTCCGGGGATTAGATTCCTCGCGTGATCGTGACAAAGGAGATCATGTGTATCTCCCAGTTTGTTTTTCCAACTAAAATCAAGGCATTATTTCTTTCCAGTTCATGAATTTTTCTGTTTGAGGCGAAACAGAAGTGGACCAAATTTCTGTTTTGAATTGTAACAAGAGATGAACGTGGCACGGCTCAAAATGCCTCTCATGCTTTCCAGCTGGGCATTACTGAGGCCCAGAGTACAAGACTTGCATTACCCGAGGACCAGAATTTCTTTCAGGGAAAATGTCAAATGCGTGCAACCGTAGAGGGAGGAGCAAAATGAACCCCATATCCCCGAGCGTCAACAACTCACAATCCACAGCCTATCCACCTTCATCTCTACCACACCTGCTCTCCCCTATCCCTGGATAATTTTGAAACAAATCCAAATATATTTCATCTGTGCATATTTCAGTATGTCTCTAAAACATAAGGGCTCTTAGAAAGAAAGCACAATACCATTACCACACTTAAAAGGTTAACAGTCCCTTAATATTATTAAATCCAGTCAGAATTCAGAATTTTCCAATTATCTCATATCTTTTTAAAACATTTCTTTTTACAAACAATAAATGCTGGAGAGGGTGTGGAGAAAAGGGAACCCTCCTGCACTGCTGGTGGGAATGTAAATTGATACAGCCACTATGGAGAACAGTATGGAGGTTCCTTAAAAAACTAAAAATAGAACTAGCATATGACCCAGCAATCCCACTACTGGGTATATACCCTGAGAAAACCATAATTCAAAAAGAGTCATGTACCACAATGTTCACTGCAGTTCTATTTACAATAGCCAGGACATGGAAGCAACCTAAGTGTCCACTGACAGATGAATGGATAAAGAAGATGTGGCACATATATACAATGGAATATTACTCAGCCATAAAAAGGAATGAAACTGAGTTATTTGTAATGAGGTGGATGGACGTAGAGACTGTCATACAGAGTGAAGTAAGTCAGAAAGAGAAAAACAAATACTGTATGCTAACACATATATATGGAATCTAAAAAAAAAAAAAGGAAAAAAAATGGTCAGAAGAACCTAGGGGCAAGATGGGAATAAAGATGCAGACCTACTAGAGAATGGGCTTGAGGACAAGGGAAGGGGGAAGGGTAAGCTGGGATGAAGTGAGAGTGGCACGGACATATATACACTAGCAAATGTGAAATAGATAGCTAGTGGGAAGCAGCCACATAGCACAGGGAGATCAGCTCGGTGCTTTGTGACCACGTAGAGGGGTGGGATAGGGAGGGTGGGAGGGAGGGAGATACAAGAGGGAAGAGATATGGGGACATATGTATAACTGACTCACTTTGTTATAAAGCAGAAACTAACACACCATTGTAAAGCAATTATACTCCAATAAAGATGTTAAAAAATAAAATAGGAATTTCAGAGTTAAAAAAACATTTCTTTTATTGAAGTATAGTTGATTTACAATGTTGCATTAATTTCTGCTGTACAGCAAAGTGATTCAGTTATGCACATATCTATACATTCTTTTCCGTATTCTTTTCTGTTATGGTTTATCGCAGGATATTGAATATAGTTCCCTGTGCTTTACAGTAGGACCTTGTTGTTTTCATATCTTTTTAATGGTTGTTTGTAAAATTCAGGATTCGGAGAAGGTCCACATAGTGAAGCTGGTTGATGTGTTATGGCCTAGATCTCAATTTGATGGCACTAAGCCTTGTCAGAGGACAAGTGGCCCCGCTCTTCCAAGGCTCAAAATCTCAGAGCCAGGCTGGCTCAGCCCATCCTTTGCCCTCGGGGTGGGTCATGGGGTCCCAAGATTCCACCATCACCACCACCACCCCAGTTAGGCCCTTACCAGGTCACACTGTAGAGGCTCCACGCGGGGTCCCCGCCCCAGCCTTTGCTGTTGCAGCCAGAACCGGGTGTAGCCCTGCTCCCGTGGTACCACCCATCCGTCCACTCCCTTTCTCCATAGCACACCCTGCCCTGCCCCGCCCCCACCCCCAATAAGACAAAGCAGAACCGCAGCCATAGCCACCGCAGTTCGCCCCCATGGTCAGGCCAGCTCCCCATCCTCAGACCAACCTTCACAAATGTTCTTATGCTAAAAATCTGCTTACAATGCTGCTTTTTTTCCTCTCTACCTTTCCAAATCTTGTCCATCTCCAAAATCCAGCTCAAGTCCTGAGCAAGCTACTCCAGCACTTTCTTCCTGCCTTGAACTCCTAGGCCAGATTACCCGGCTTCCTACCATGGTACAGTGCCTTGAATTGTCATTTAGCCATCTCACCTGTGACTGTTACTCTAAACCCGTTCCAGACTAGAACTCTGTAAGTTTTGAAGACCTTTGGAAGCCTAGGACTCTGTCACGTCCCTCCCCCATGTCCGAGCGTATAGTGGCATTGCCTAGACACTTAACGAATTGATTTGGAGGGTTTCTTAAGCTCATTTCAGAAATCTAGCCATAAAGGGATGGGAGAAGGGTGTGTGGGTGTGTGTGTGTGTGTGGTGTTTACAGGAAGATGAGGGTGACAAGAAGCTTTTTTTTTTTTTTTTTTTTTTAATGAAGAGACTTGAGCACACTTCCACGTAGAAGGAAAGGGGAATAGAGAAGGAAGGATGGTTCCGGGAGAAGGAGGGGCTGATTCATGGAGTGTGGCCCTTAGAAGACAGTGGGGGAGGGGTGGACCCAGCCAGCAGAGGTAGAAATTACCTCTGGGCTGAAGGAGGCACTCAGTAAGTGTTTGCTGAATGTATCAGACCAGAACACTGAAGCCTTCCTGGAAAGGAAGCCTATAGAGTAAAAACCCAGTCAGAAATCCTAGAACTTAGCAGGCCTGCAGAGATGATCAGAGAAGAAGATGGGCCGTGGGATGACAGACAGTCTCAGTTTCTCACATTCTGAGATGCATGCAGCCCAGGTACACCCATGAGCCTAAAAGAGTCAATGTGATTTTTAAAGTGAACCTATATTTGGCTATTTTCTTACTACACCTTATGTCTTGTTTTAAAATTTAATACAATTTCAAAGCAGGTACAACAGTAAAGAGCACAGTAGCATTGCCCTGTGTACCCATCTCTCCATGACTAATCTAGTTTCATCCATACCCCCCGCCCTATCCATTCCCCCTCCACTGGATTCCTTTGAAGAAAATCTATGGATGCTCATATATAACTATAGGTAAGAACTCTGTAAAAAATAACCACAATATCATCTTCACATCTAAAAACTGTTAACAATGATTTTGTTTTAATTTTTAAAAAAATCTTTATTGGAGTATAATTTCTTTACAATGGTGTGTTAGTTTCTGCTGCATAACAGAGTGAATCAACTATACATATACATATATCCCTATATCTCCTCCCTCTTGTGTCTCCCAGTGGTTTCTTTATGTTGTTGTTGTTGGGGGTAGGAGTTTATTATTTTATTTATTTTTGCTGTATTGGGTCTTCGTTTCTGTGCGAGGGCTTTCTCTAGTTGCGGGGAGCGGGGGCCCCTCTTCATCGCGGTGCGCGGGCCTCTCACTATTGCGGCCTCTCTTGTTGCGGAGCACAGGCTCCAGACGCGCAGGCTCAGTAGTTGTGGCCCACGGGCCTAGTTGCTCCATGGCATGTGGGATCTTCCCAGACCAGGGCTCGAACCCGTGTCCCCCACATTAGCAGGCAGATTCTCAACCACTGTGCCACCAGGGAAGCCCCCAATGGTTTCTTAATGTCATCAAATATCCAGTGCAAATTCAAATTTTCCCAGTTGTCTCATAAATCTTTTTTGGTTTTTTTTCCTATTTTTTAATTGAAGTATAGTTGATTTACAACGTGTCAGGTATATAGCAAAGTGATTCAGTTATATATATATATATATATATATATATATATATATATATACACCCTTTTTCAGATTCTTTTCCCTTGTAGGTTATTATAAGATATTGAATGTACTTCCCTGTGCTATAGACTCATATATTTATGAAATAGTTTGTTTGGATCAGGGTCCAAATAAGGTCCATGTATCATGACTGGTTAATATGTCCCTTGAGTTTCTTTTAATCTATAGGTCCTCCTTTTATTTTTCTCCAACATGGGTGTATTTGCTCTGTACATACGTATGTAGAGATTCACTACTGCCTTGGGCAAATAACAATTCATGCAAGTAAATGAAGGATAATTTTATTATTTTATAATCTGTTTGCAGACATGGTATGGGGTAAGTAAAACACTTTATGGGTTGAGTAATTTCTTATATTTATACATTTACAACATATACGTTACAGCACGTATTGCAATAATAAAAGCATATAGGGCTCCTTAGAAGGTCAGAACTATGTAATTACTGGTACAGTTTGATTGCTGTTTCTCACTGACTGCATCCTATGTGCTTAAGAATAACAAAAATTCTAGTGAAAATAGACTAGTGACTATATCCGACAAGTCTGGACAAAAAAACAGTATTCATTATTATCTTATTATGACGTTTACCTTTTTGGGCCTAAGTCTGTCCCTCAGACCTACCTGGCGCCCCTGACATTTGTGGTAGCCACACTCTTGGGGTAGAGCCCTCAGTGTCTATGTGAACGCCTGGGCAGCCCATCCTGGGCCACCATCCCCAGGGCCTGTCTCTTTAAACTGGCTACCGAAACGCAGTCAGATCAAAACTTGCCCCAATGGATAAAACTACAGTGGCAAGGTTTTACACATTCTAGATGTTGACACACCTTTTTTTAACCAAGAGTCAAAAGTTTCCTATAATAAAAGCTTTTGGTCAGTCCCCAAGGTTTGTTTTGTAAGGGGATCTGACTCTAATAAAAATGCCCCCAGTCTGGGCATGTATATTTATATGAAAATGATCACAGATTGTGTATCAAATTTGAATACACAATTAAATAGATTATATTTGCAATTTAAAAATGAATATTCAAATGTTGAATAAAAGAGAAAATTGCTAAATACCCTCCTTGGAGTGCTATTTAGTTTTGAAGTTCATTCGTTCATTTCTTCAACATATGTGCCTTCTGTGGGCCAGGCACTGTATTTAGTATTGAAGATACAATGGAGAACACAACAGATCTGGTCTCTGTCCTCATGGAACTTACATTCCAGTGGAAAAGCCTGATAATAAATTACAGATAAGAAAACCAATACATAAGTAAAATAATTCCAGTCTGCAGTCAATGCTATGAAGGAAATAAGCAAGGGCTATGATGGAGAAAAATGGAGGGACCACTATGGACCAGGTGGTGCAGGCAGGCTTCTCAGAGGAGGCACCATTAAAGTTGAGACTTAAAGGATGGGACTGAGCCCACCATGAGTCAAACCTGGGGAATGGCATTCCAAAGGGAGTGCACAGAGCACTCAGAGACCCTGCTACAACAGAGAGCTTGTATATTTTATGTGTATGTGATGTAAAGACTCAGAATGAACCAATCTGGCTTCCCCCTGGCCAGGCTGGGTGCCGCCCTACGACAAGGCTGAGTGGGAGTCATTCAGCACCCGCTCAGGTACACTACTCCGTCTGTTAGAAAGGTCCTCCTTTCAGGGGGCTGGGACCCAGCTCTCTCTGGGGGTCACCCATCCTTCGCGGTCCTGTGGCTGGAGCCATAGAGAACACAGCTAAGCCACAGGACCCCATTCAGAAGGGAAGGCAGCCTCTGTATCCTCTCTAAATCCATCTCAATGCCACACATTCTGAGGATGTTGTTAGGATGCAGAAGTCACATTGTTAAAATATGTTTTATATATATTTGACAGCTCCTGCAGTTCACTTCTGAAGTTGATTAAAAGACACATGGCTTCCCATAAAAGTCCAGTGGGTTCAGCTGATCAGTAGTGTGGGGTTCCCACAGCACCTGCCTTGGCTGGATTCTTGCCCCCTGAGCCCAGGGCCACATTGTGCTGACTCTGCCTGTTTCCCTGACAGTCAAGTGGAGAGGCATGGCCATAAAGCCCGAGATCCTGCCCAGAAGGAGAGGAGGCTAGCAGAGGGGTGGGTTGATGATTGACAGGTGATGTCTTATGGTTTTATTATAAACAAACAGGGGTCAAGGAACCAAACTGGCGTTGAAGCCTTTTCTTTGTTAATATTACAAGTGAATCAGAGACAGGGCAGAGCAAGGGCTGGAGAGTCAGTGTTACTTACTATTTACAAAGCTTAAAGCTGGACTGCCATAGCAGGCCCATTCTGCTTCCTTGGTTTTTACTGTTACAGATCAAGAAAAATAGGAATGTTTTCTAAAGATGCTGTTAAGCCATACTTTATATCGAACTTTTCTCTTTATTATTTCAATTTTTGTTTGGGTCGGCTTGAGAGGGAGGAGACTGGGAAAGGGTAAATTCCTCCCAAGCCACTCTTTGGCATCCTTTCTGCTTTAGCCATGGCAGTGGGGCCTCTAGTGCAGGCTGGGGAGCGAGAAGAGGTGAGCTGCAGGACTGGGGCCGCCAGCTCAGCTCTCTGCTAAACCTTGCGAAGTCCTTCCCCTCCATCTTGCCATACGTAGAGGGCCCCTCCCCCTCCAGTAATCCCCTTCCAGTATTGCTGGGGTGGAGAGAAGAGGGGGGAGGTATGGGTGTAGCTAGAAGAAAAGGCTTTGCGGTCATTTACCCTTTGGCTTCCAGGCATTTGTCAGGTCCTTTCTGGAGGGAAGGCTCTTATAGGGAGGAGGGTGAGGTTTCCAGGATGCCAAAGATAAATGGTGACGACTGTTTGTTTTTGCTCCTGCATCTCCGGCACCCTCTTAGGTCCTGTTGCCTTAGAGAGCGTTTGTTGTGGCGAAGCTCTGCCCACCTCTTCGGACTCCTCTGAGCCTGCTCTCCCCTCCCCTTTTTATTGCAGCAATGCTGAGACACACCAAGCTGCATCCCAGCTCCCAGAAACACCCTCTCCCTGCCCCTCTCACCCTCCAAAAGGCAGGACCAAGGGTTTCCCCACCCTCGATGCTCCTGTGGAGCCCTTTACACTTCTCTTTCCTAGAGGCACCTACACTTATCAAAATAACATTTTATACTTTTCTACCCAGTAGACCAGTGGTTCTCAAAGCGTGGTCCCTGGACAAGCATGATGACCACCACCATCATCACCTAGGAGCCTGTTAGAAATGCAGATTCTTGGGCCTCCCCCCTACCCCCAGACACCCTGACCCAGACACTCTGGGGGTGGTGCTCGGCATCTGTCACTGAACGAGCCCAGTGGGTGACTCAGCGCTCGCTGACGCTGACGGTTGGGAAGCACCACACTGGGCTCTCAGCGCGTCCCATTCATTCCTGTCTCCCTGACTCCTCCCCCTGAGCCTGCACGTCCGTCAGCGTGCTCAGCGAAGGGCTCCTGAGCAACAACAGGCCGCTAATAAGCTAGACAAGTTGCTAAGGTGGTAACGGCCTAACCCCAGTAGGGAAACCAAGCCAGGCCCATCACCTGTCAGTGCTCAGTACATGTTATTCTCTTTGATCTTCTTTGACTTGTTCACAAAGGAATTTTGGTCGATGTAAACACACGAAGTCCCCAGAAGAACCCGACATCCTGCCCTACCCTCCTAAAAAAAGAATATTAAAAATATTCTTTCTCCATGCTCAGGCAAAGACCACCTCTGAGTAGTACGAACTGCAGACACCATCTTTTTAATGCACTGTTATATGTGTAATTATGGAAACATAATTATGGTGTTTGAGGTCATTTTTCTTCAGTGTTGACCATTAGGAACATTACTTCCCTTTCTAAATCTGTTTTCGTGGCTCATTTCATGTTTTTAATTGTGTGTGTGTGTGTGTGTGTGTGTGTGTGTGTGTGTGGTAAAATATACATAGCATAAAATTTACCATTTTTAACCATTTTAAAGTGCATTCGGTGGTGTTAATTACAGTCACACTGTTGTGCAAACATCATCACTAGCCCTTTCCAGAACTCTTTCCATCACCCCAAACGAACATGCCTGGTGGTGCAGCCGCTGTGGAAGACACTTTGGTGATTCCTTAAAGAGTTAAACATAGCATTGTCGTATGACCTGACAAGTCTACCCCTAGCGTAGAATTTTGAGGTATATACTCAAAGGAATTGAAAGCAGAGACTCAAACAGATACTTGTACACCAATGTTCATAGCAGAATTATTCGTAATAGCCGAAAGGTGGAAATAACTCATGTGCCCATCAAGACATGAAGGGATAAATAAAATGTGGTATACACCTACAGTGGAATACTGTTCAGCCATAAAAAAGCTCAGTTCATTTTAACATACAACTTCTTTTCCAGGAATCTAACCAACTAGATGTCTGAGGAGACCTGAGGTGACTTTCTGTATTTTCACATCTATCACAGAAGCAAACTTACAGTAGACGCTCAGTAAACACTCATTGGTTGAGGAAAACTCTCTGTATCTTACTTGGTCTAGACTCAGAACAGTTGGTGTGCCAGACTTTGGTGTGTATCAGAATCCCCTGGAGGACTTGTTAAAACACAAATTTCTTGTTAAAACACAGATTATTAAAACACTCTCAGGGTTTCTAATTCAGAAGGTTTGGGGTGCAGTCCCAGAATGTGCCTTTCTAACCAAATTCCCAGGTGATGCTGGTACTGCTAGTCTGGGGACCACACTCTGAGGACCACTGGTCTAGCTCAGTATTTCTCAACCCTAACTGCCCATTGGAGCTTCCTAGAGCTTCTAAGTTTGCCCCTGGCCCCCGCCCCAGAGATCAGGTTTAATGGGTCTTGGGTGGTGTCCAGAGACAGGAGGCTTTAAGAAGCTGCTCAGGTGATTCTGATGTGCGGCCGAAGTTAAGAAGAGCTGATAGAAAGCCTTCATTACATCGACACCGTTGGGGCTGGAGCCAGGGCTTTTTGCTCTCTGGTGTCAAGGTAGGGTTTCTTTTTTCCAAAGTAATTAATTTTTTATTGTGGCAGAATATATATAACATAAATTTACCATTAATTACATTTAGTATATTCACAGTGTTGTACAACTGTCACCACTGTTTAGTTCCGGGACATTTGCATCATCCCAAAGGAAACGCCACACTCACTAAGCAGTCATTTCCCCTCCTCCCCCCAGCCCTTGGCAACCACTAATCTACCTGCTGTCTCTATAGGTTTGTCTCTTCTGGATATTTCTGATAAATGGAATCATACAATTTGTGTCTGGCTTCTTTCACACAGTATAATGTTTTCAAGGTTCATCCATGATGCAGCATGTATCAGTACTTCATTCCTTTTTTATGGCTGAAGAGTATCCCATTGTATGGATGTATCACACGTGTTTCTCATTTCATAGGGTTGCTTTTTGCTGTAGTTCAAATATTTGACTGCAGTTAACTTGCTGTTCTCTGCTATAAAATAGCTGTTGACTGAAATAAAGCATTCACGTTCCTCTTGTGTGGGTTTTAGAAGGTAAACTGTGAACAGAGCTGGCACGAAAGGAAGCTGGAGATAATACAGCCTGGTTTCCTGGAGACGAGGGTCTGGGGGACAATGAGGCTAGTATTTGTAACAAGCTTCTGAATGAAGAAAGAAAACTTCAAATAATCACGATAATAAAGGCATGTTCCATGCAAGGTGATGAAGCAATGTCCCCTGGCAGCAAAAGGAAACTGATGGGAGAGCAAATAATGTGAGCAGAGGCTGCCTTAGTGACCCGCTCCTTCCCTGGCAGAGAGAGAGAGAGAGAGAGAGAGAGAGAGAGAGAGAGAGAGAGAGAGAGAAATGTAACAGGCACTTTTAATCGTCGGTATGGCTGCCTCTGCTGCCAAAAAGCTGCTCTTCTCTCCCTTGCTCCCCCATCCACCTTCTCAGCACTTATCTTTGTGAAACGTGTGAGGCTGTGAGTGAGGACCCGAGACTGGATGGGGTGGCTAGACAGCAGGTCAGGGGCCGTCCTGCATATCTAAGTTGGATGCAGCCCTGAATAAGCTATTTAGTTGTGGACTTTGATATCTGTTTACTAGGACGAGAACCTCCCCTTCCCTCCTGCTCTGATTCCTCATCCCCTCTTTGCAACCAAACATCGTCCGGTCACTTCTGCATCTCCACTTCCTGCTCAGATCTCACTGCTTCCAGGCCCACATCCCACTGGATTCAAATAGACTCTTCAGCCCTCATTTGTCTTGCAGCCCTTGGCCCTGGTGCCTCCCCCCCTACCCCACCCCATTTCTGAACCTGTCCTCTCTGGGTTTCTGGGGGATACTGCTTTGTCTGAGTTATCTTCCCATTTCTCCTGCCCCTTCTCAGCTCTCTGTAGCTACCTGCCCTTAATGTCAGCTCTCCCTGTGGTGGTGTCCTTTTGGCTCTTCTCTTTCTCACTTACACTCCCCTGGGGTGACCTTATCCCCTCCCATGGCTTCAGCACCACCTCTGCCCTGTCGGGGTTTCCTCCTGAGCTCCAGACCCATTGCCTACTGGCCACCCGCATTGGACGCTCCATGGGTTCCTGAAATCAGACGTGGCTGGAGGGGGAGGCAGATGAGCAAACAAATAATTTGAAAAATAACCACACCTACCATCCTTTCCTCTGTCGCCCTCCTCCTTCCAAAACCTCCTCCACCTCCTTCGAGGTTCTCTATCTCAGCTGATAGAACCGCCCACCCCCCGAAGGCTGGGAATCACACTCCACTCCTTCCTTTCCTTTGGCCCCATTTTTAGGCACAGAGATGTAACAATTTTACTTTTAGGAGTCTTTTTTTTAAAAGAAAGAAAATATTTTTTTTAAAAAAAAAGAAAATATTTTCTTTTTTTTTAAAAAAAAGAAAATATTTTTTCTTTATTTTTAATCTTTTTTTTAAAAATTGAAGTATAGGGCTTCCCTGGTGGCGCAGTGGTTGAGAGTCTGCCTGCTGATGCAGTGGACACGGGTTCGTGCCCCGGTCTGGGAGGATCCCGCATACCGCAGAGAGGCCACAACCGTGAGAGGCCCGCGTACCGCAAAAAAAAAAAAAAAAAAAAAAAAAAAAATTGAAGTATAGCTGATTTACAGTGTTATGTTAGAGTCAGATGTACAGCAGAATGATTCAGTTATATATGTGTGTGTGTATATATGTATACGTGTGTATATATGTATACGTGTGTGTATACATAGACGTGTGTGTATATACATAGACGTGCGTGTATATGTAGACATGGGTGTGTACGGAGACGTGTGTGTGTACATAGACGTGTAGACGTGTGTGTGTATACCTATATGTGGCTGTGTATGTGTATATTGTAGGTGTGTGTATGTATACGTGTGTGTATACGTGTGTGCATATATGTATACGTGTGTGTATACATATATATTCTTTTTCAGATTCTTTCCCATTATAGGTTATTACAAGATATTGAGTATAGTTCCCTGTTTTATACAGTAGGACTTTGTTGTTTACTTTATATATAGTAGTGTGTTTCTGTTAATCCCAAATTCCTAATTTATCCCTCCCTCTCCCTCTTTCCCCTTTGGTAACCATAAGTTTGTTTTCTATGTCTCTGAGTCCATTTCTATTTTGTAAATAAGTTCATTTGTATCATTTTTTTGAAGATTCCACATATAAGTGATATCATATGATACATGTCTTTCTGTCTGACTTACTTCATTTAGTATGATAATCTCTAGGTCCATCCATGTTGCTGCAAATGGCATTATTTCATTCTTTTTTATGGCTCAGTAATATTCCATTGTGAATATATGTGTGTATAGAGATATGTGTGTATACATATATAATATATAATAACAGTATATACTTCTGTATATACTGTACTCTTCGCGCCAAAATGGACAACCTGAATCTCATGAGAAACCCTCAGACAAACCCAAATGGAAGGACATGCTATGTGATATCTAGTCTGTGTGCTTCAGAAATGTCAAGGGCAGGAAAGGTCTAAAGAGATGCCACAAATAAATTAGTGAATTATCTGGATTGACTCCCAGTTCAGGAAAAAAAGCTATCAAGGACCAAATTAAGTTTCTTTTAAACTTGGCCTTCATCTGCCCCTACTGGCATAGCACTGTTCGGATGCATAGCTCCATATCTGTAGGCCTCACTGGCCTTGTTTCTCCAGCCCTCCACTCCCTACGCTAGATCCAGATCCAGACATTTCTCTGCTGAAAGTTCTTCAGTGGCTCCTCAAGCCTTCAGGCTTAATCCCAAGGTCTGGAGTGCAGCCCACAAGCCCGTCATGATCCCACCCCCCTCTCTAGGCTTTGCTTCCCCTACTACCGTGTGTCACAAAGTGGGGGTGGGAGTCTTAAGACTTCACCCCGACTAACAAGTTAGCCTGCCACAGTTTTCACGGATGCTGGTAAAGACACGAGACTGCTGAGTCAGAGACGAAGGACAGTTTAATACTCAGGGGTAGCAGAGTGACATTTGCAGCTGTTTCTCAAGCCCCAGTTCCATGGGGTGATGTAACCAGGGCCTTGTAACACCTCCACTTGCAAGCTGCTCTGCATAAGGAGCATCCCCCTCAGCTTAGGAAACCCCAGCACGTAAAGGGGGCTGGTTAGCAAACTTGCCCAGCCTTTGCCTCCAAGAGAGACATTATTTTACTGGACAGCAAACAGATCTGCTCTCTGCCCTGGAAGGAGACACTGCCTTATCTATACAAGATGACTTGCTACATAAACATCTTTGAAAAGATAGTCTGGAACGAAAGCTGTCGGAGCCTCTGCTCACAGACGCAGGGAGAATCTTTTCCCTACCACTTCTCAGACACTGAGCTGCTGCCATCCTGATTCTCTGATGGCACCTCACACTCTCGTCTGGTTTCGGAGCTCTGCTGCCTGCAGCGGAATGCCGTTTTCATCCCTAAAACGCACACCACCATGCACGTAAACATACACGCACTCTCCTTGCCCTGCTAACTCCTTTATCTTTCAAGAATCAGCTCCTCAGGGAAGCCTGACAGCCACCGTCACCCCCAAATGTACGAATTCTGCCCCACCTTTGTGTCCCCAGGGTCAGTGTACATTATCACAAGACTTAATCTGCTCCGTTGTCATTACCTGTTTACACGCCTGCTTGCCCCTCGACCCTCAGTGCATGGAAGGCAGGGGCTGTGTCCTGCTTGTCTCTGATCCCCAGTGACCAGCCCACAAAGGGAATCATTAAGGATTGGTCAAAAGAATAAGTGGATCCGTGAATAGACTGTTATTTTAAAGCTGCTAGCAGTTTCTTCCTGTCACTTGAGGAAGAGTAGAATGTAAAAAACGGATGAGGATGGAAAATCTTCATGTGGGAAGGGGCAGGGCAGCTGGGGAGGTCCATAAGCATTTTCTGCATTCTGGGGGAGGGACCAAAACTTTGTCCCACTCCTCCTGTTGCGGGACAGAGCACTTGGATAAGCCCTCTTAGTGACCCAGACTTGAGGCAGGTAACTACCCAGCGTTTCTGTGAAAGCTCAGCCCCAGCTGTAACAGTCCAAGTGCTGGCGTTTCAGGCTGAGGTGCCAAGCGTTCTGTCTAGTGATCCAGTGATCCAAATAGGGTGCATCTTTAACTGGTCTTGCAAAGAGCACTGCCTTTCTAAAATAATGGATTTAGCTGTCCTGGACTGGAAGGTTGTTGCCTCACCTGTGATGTTATTTCAGACTAAGCCAGTGGTTCTCAGGAGTGATTTTTGTCCCCTCGGGATGTTTGGCAACGTCTGTGGAGACATTTTTGGTGCCATAAGGGGGAATGCTGCTGACATTCAGTGGGTAGATGGCTGGCCAGGGATGCTGCTAAACATTGCACAGGGCACCGGACAGCCCCCAGACAAAGAATTATCCTGCCCCAAATGTCAACAGTGCAGAGGCTGAGAAGCCCTGGACTATTGTGATTGTCTCGGCTGGGCCACACAGAAGGAAAGAGCAGATCACACATTGCAGAGGATGTTCTTCTAGAAAGAATGAGGTGCTCTCGCTGTCAGTCATCCTGGGGCAGGAAAGAGGAATGGAGGCCTAACCTCAGGGGAGGGGAAACACAGTCAGGGCTCCAGGCCAGGAGAGCAGGACTGGCGCCTACGACCTGATGGTAGGAAACCCCCAGGGACGGGGACGATCATTGCCTTCGGGGAGTACTGATGACAGAGACATCTGACTTTCCTCTTAGGCTGTAGTTGCCTGCATCACCCTGGGACCTCAGTCAAATTTTGTTAAACTCCAAAGCCTAGTGAGTTGTTGTTTTTCTTAAAGCTACCATTTAATGAGCACTTACTACGTGCCAGGCATCATTCTATATCAAAGGTTGGCTAACATTTTCTACAAAAGGCCAGATAGCAAATATTTTAGGCTTTGTGATCTGTATGATCTCTGTCACTACTACCCAACTCTGCTTTTGTTAAAAAAAAAAAAAAAAAAAAGGCAGCCATAGAGAATATGTAAACAGGTGAGTGTAGCCGTGTTCCAAGAAGATTTTATTCACAAAAACAGGTGGTGGACTGGATTTGGCCCATGGGCCATAGTTCACCAACCCCCATTCTATATGCTTAACAGGTATTAATTAATCTGCATAACAACCCTACGACAGAGGCGCTATGTTCTCATTTAGCAGATGCGGTGACTGAGGCACAGAGGTTGAGTAACATGCCCAAAGTCACAGCGCCAGTAAGCAGCCAGGCTGCCGCTGACCCTGACCCTCACGTGCTCCCCGGCGGCAGCCTTTGGAGGGTCCAGAGCCTGGGCGGCAGCAGCAGTTATGAGGTGGTGAGAGGGGACCAGCAGACAAGCCCTGGCGATGGTCCAGAGCTAGAGGGGAGAAGCAGCAATGGAGAGATTTGTGACCTTGTAAACATTCCTGGGGGGTCTGGAAATAACAGAAAGAGGGGATCTGGTAAAAGACGTGAGCTTTCTGCAGCTACCCACGGGGGAACCTGACCTAAGGGAGGCTGGCTAGTCTCTAAACATTGGCCTGCTGTTGAGCCCGTCCTTCACTTACCAGCTTTCACAAAGAGGAAGTCCTTTCTGATATCTAACCTATAGCGCTTTTGCTGTTATTTAAAGCTGCTCCCTCAGTTTTCCCTTTTAGGGGGAAAACTTGCTGTTTGATGGTTCTTCTCACACCTGAAAGCCTTCATCCAGTTCATCCAGGCTACTTTTTTTTAAAAATTAATTTATTTATTTTTGGCTGTGTTGCGTCTTCGTTGCTGCATGCGGGCTTTCTCTAGTTGTGGAGAGCGGGGTCTACTCTTCATTGCGGTGCGCGGGCTTCTCATTGCGGTGGCTTCTCTTGTTGTGGAGCACGGGCTCTAGGCACACGGGCTTCAGTAGTTGTGGCACACAGGCTCAGTAGTTGTGGCACGTGGGCTCTACAGCACAGGCTCAGTAGTTGTGGCGCACGGGCTTAGTTGCTCCACGGCCTGTGGGATCTTCGCGGACCAGGGATCGAAGCCGTGTCCCCTGCATTGGCAGGTGGGTTCTTAACCACTGCGCCACCAAGGAAGTCCCCATCCAGGCTACTTCTGTCTCCCTTCCAGAGGGGTGTGAAGTGCAGTGGGAAGGTCAAGGGCTTTGGAGCCATTGGCCAAGCTGCCAATCACAGCTCCACCACCTACTGGCTGTGTGACCTTGAACATATCTCTTAGATTCCCTGAGCCTTGCTTACAAAATGAAAGTGGCAGTACCCACCCGGCAGGACCCCAGGGCTGTTGGGAGGAATAAACATGGTAGCTGTAGTGTCTATTTGTTATGGACTTACAAGACATCCTGGTTCCCTGGCCCTTCTGAATGGAATTGTCTCAATTCCTCCTTTCCGCAGCCCCCCCCCCCTCCGCCCGCCGCCCTTAGGGGCTGTTTTCCAACCTTTTAGAGCAAGTTCTCCTTTTCACCTCTCCGGAAAACAAATCTAGGGCTCCCTGCCTGGCTCCTTTTACTTCTAATGAGATATGCATGGTGATGTGGCATTTCGTTTCAGACTGGTTTCACCTCTGAAATCCTGCCATCCCAGATCAAGTGCCACCTTCTCCCTGGTGCCTTCCCTTACTCCCAGAGCCAAAAGTAAACAGAGAAACAAACCATTCTTTCCTCGTTCACTCAACAAATGTTTCCTCAGCACCTCTCCTGGACTGGGCTCTCTGCCTCTGCCCGAGCGGCGCCTTAGGGGAGGCTGTCAGTCCCCACATGGTGTGCATATGTTCTCCTTCTAGATAACCCCCCTTGGGGCTAGAAAGGGCTCCTGCTCGATCCCGTACCCCTCGAATACTGCCTTGCTTGCAGCAGGCTTGTGCTCAAAAACCACCAGGGAGGAAAACATCCTCCAGTGACCATTTAGCACGTTAGCCTTAGCTGGAGAGCGAGCACTTGGTTATTAACCCCAGAGGTACCTGTGCTTCTCAAGGCAATTAAGTGAAGGAAGAGTATTAAAGTCCTGCAGTTCTCCATTTTTTTCCCCACGGCGTAACAAGGTTTCTGACCAGACATCTTTGCACACCCAGTCTTCCCTGCAGACCTCCCATGCTCAGTTTTTCTCAGCACTGGGGCACTCCCTGCTCCATCCTTGCTGACAGAGATGTTTAAGCATTACACCAAAAGGTTTCTCAAGAGCTGGGAGGCTCTTGGGAAACTGCCAAAAGGAAGCACTGAGGGGTGGCTGTAAGTTCTTACCCAAGCACCGTTCCAAGCAGGGAGATGTCAACACACATTCCCGTAGCTCAGAAACCGGCGGAGAGGCTCACTCCAAGTTCATGGTGTAGGAGATGGAGGTGTGAGTGTCGGGAGTGTGGACACATCTAAGAATGTAGATACACGTGAACGTGGATGCATGCGAGCACACATATGTGTGCATGTGTAAGTGCGTGCATACACCTCTTTCCTGAATCACCAGGACCGAGCACGGGGCAGGCAGCTCTCCTCATTCAGTCTCTGCTGGGGCTCCTGTCTTGCTGTGCTCGCACGGTGTTCCTCACCAGGAGCTACTTCCTGCCCCTCTCCCCACCCCCAGGTCCACCCGCTCTCTTTGATCTGCTTTTTTCCTTCACTTACGCGTGTCGTCTATTCCCAGTTCTTCCTTCCAACTCTCATCTTTCTGATTCCAACCAGCACACTCCTTCAGCTGTCCATCCTACTCCCAAGAATCCGAAAACGGTGTTGATTCATTACTGTCCCTGCAGGACCTCTGACATCTCTCCCAGCCGTGTGCTGCCTACAGTGACCATGACTTGACTGTATTGATTTTTTTCCCTAGCAACCACACTGGTCTTTGATCTACATTTCCCTTGAGTGTGTCACAAGGAACCATATCAAATGTTTATTTATGTCAGCAGGTATTAAGTCTGTTGTGTTTTCTTTAACCACTAAGCCTTTTACTCTGATGTAGGGAAGAAAAGCAAGTTAACTTGGCATAATTTGTTTCTGGCAAGTCTATATTATTTACTTTTTCAAAAAAATCACTGCATTTCCTCAGTGGCTTTTGCGCCGTGTTGTGATGTGTTGTGTAGGGTACGCAATGCCTGGCATAAAATGAGCATCCACCAAATGACTAGGAAAATACACGAGTCGGAAATCAGGAGACACAAATTCCAGTCTTGGCTCAGCTTCTCACGCTTGGGCCACTTGACAGCTCTGAGCTTTCCTCGCCTCATCTGTAAATGAGTGTGGGGCTTGGCCACATCAGTGCTCCCCACTAGGGTCCCACCTAGGCAGCAGTGGCAGCCTGGATGCTGATTTGAATACTTCACGAAGCCCAACAGAGATGGGCTCTCATCTACAGTCAGGCTGCTCCTGCCAGTCGCAACATTAGATGTCTTAGTTTCTGGCTGAGTTATATCAACAGGTCAGGACCCCCGTTGCCCCTCCCATGGTTCAGACCCCTATCCCCCTCTCCTGCATCTGGCCTCCTTCCTTCCGTGTTCCACACTCAATTCACTCTTTACTTTGTAGCCACAATGATCCTTCTAAAAGGCTTATCTCAGCTTTCCACCTAGAACGCTCCAGCTGTCCCCCTGCTGTCTCCAGAATGAGGTCCCAACTCCTCAGCCAGCTCACGGGCCCCTCACTCTGGCCCTGGTCCATCTCCCCAGCCCCTGCGCTCCTCACTGAGGTCCCTGGTAGTGCCCAGAACCTGCCAACCTAGGTGATCATTGCACAGTCTGTCCCTTAACCCCAAAGGCTCTTTCAGCCCCTGCCCTTTGCCTGGCTAGCTCTTACATGTCCTCCAGGTCTCAGCTTAGACATCACCTCCTCCAGGAAGCCTTCTCTAATCCTTTCCCAAGTGAGGGCACTCTTTTCTGTGCTTCATCTCTCTGCTTTGTAAGGCCTAATTCACTGTCTCCTCCCAGATTCTCAGTCTTATTCATGCCTTATTCATCATTTCCTCAGCACCTAGCCTAATACTTGGCACTTTGTATTTACTCTATAAATGTTTATGGAATAAATGTGAATCCTTATCTTGGGCTAACTAAAAACTTTGATTGGTTTTCAGATCTGTCTTTGATTAATAACAAATGGGAGAACTAACTATTTCATTTATAATTTGTTAAACCTTTTAAACAATGGTATCCATGGAGGAGGGCAGAAAAAAAAGAGTGATGCATGTGTAGGGTACCATTACTCTCAGGTCCCTTCTAGGTAATAATTCCAGAAATTTATTTGTATAACATTTTGGCTCAGGATCATGAAAAATACCTATAAACTAGAAGGGCACTATCAATGAAGAACCTTTAGATTTGCAGGTCATAAGAGAATAGACAGTCACTCAAGTTAGAATCACCAGTTTGCCTCTGGGCTTCCTGGTGGCCAAAGCCAAAAGGGGAAACAGTCATTTGCATGACTGCCTCAGACCTGCTACAAAACCTCTTTGTTCCACAACCTTCACAGTCACCTTTTCTCCTTTCTCCACTTCTCATGCAGTTCCCAGAAGATGGAGTACCAAGGAGGGGCCTCCCTACAAAAGCACCAGGCGCCATTAGCCAGCGTCACCATTCCCTGCTATAAGCAAATCTCACCCTCATCATAACCAAGGAGCCCTTTCTGAGCCAACTGTCCCAAAAGGTGGGGGCAGCATGACCATCTGCCCTGAAGCTAAGCACGGGCATCCTTACGAGATCTACATGGGTCTCCTATTCACCCAGAAGTCATACAGCTGATCTAGTCACAAGTTAATGATTACAAACTCATTTAAAAAGTTAAGATGAGCTAAATGAGCCATTTTATTTAGAGTCATGCCAGTTCTTTTTTTTTATATATACTGCAATTTTATTTCAATCGCACAATTGAAGTTAGCATGTAGGAAATTTAAATGAAACAGTACGGTAAAAATAGCAGAGAACAAAAAGCTCTAATAAGGAAGTCCACCTAAAGCATGAGAATTCAACATTCATTAGTGTTTCATTTTCTGTTTTGATTGACACTTGATGCTTTCAAATTTTGAAACAAACTTTGAGATCATGATGACTATTCTGAAGAGATTTCAGCACCAGCACTAAGATTTGTACATTCAGTTGGTTTGCAATTGACTTGTTAGCCATTTACACAGTGTATAGTACAGATCTGTCACAGGTCAGATCACAGTGTTGAAGGAAAGAAGTACCTTCCTGTAATTAGAAAGGATCCCTTAAACTACGCTCAGCTTAAGACATCCAGTGTACAAGAGCACGAAAACCATCATAATATTGTGGCTCCAAGGAACATAGTTTTGATAAGGAAAATAACCTAAGCTTCTGCTTCCCGTCTTAATTACTGAAATCTCTAACAAGGACAAAACTGTCACATAGGACAGTTACATCAGTTCTGAGTCAACCTTTATGGACATGAGGAGGTGGCAGCTCGTATTTGTTCCTTCCTGGTTGGCAAAAATTAAATGCTTGCCAGGTCATTGGAAAGCTTGTTCCTTAAAGGAATACTTTTGTGAGTTAAAAAAAAAAGAAGAAGAAGAAGAGCCCGTCTATGGGAATTCCCTGGCGGTCCAGTGGTTAGGCCTCGGTGCTCTCACTGCTGTGGCCCAGTTCAGTCCCTGGCCAGGCAACTAAGATCCCACAAGCCATGTGGCTCAGCCAAAAAAAAAAAAAAAAAAAAAAGCACCTAATTTATTTTGTTTACAAATACTTGTCATACTGGTCCAACACCACTAAAAAGTGTAAGTGAACTGTGGCTTGACTGAAAATTGAAAGAAGTTACAGTTCAAAATCTAATATGATTCCCCATCATTCCTATATGCTGTGTTGGACAGCATGCATACTAGCCATTATTTTTACATTTTCTTGCCCCTACTGTTTCACTATTTAATTGTTGATCAGTTAAATCATTTCAGCTCCTTTCTCTGTGCTCTTAGCATCGAACAGGGTGTTTCTTGGTGAGTATTTGTGGAACAGCTACCATATTTCATTGCTTCTAGATGCCATGGATTATAAGATATATCCCACTTACAGAGATGCTAAAATAAAATTGCATCTGAGAATCAACGAAATACCGTCTTTGTCCACAGCAGGTCCTGGCTCTCTTTTTTTTTTTTTTTTACATCTTTATTGGAGTATAATTGCTTTACAATGGTGTGTTAGTTTCTGCTTTATAACAAAGTGAATCAGTTATACATATACATATGTCCCCATATCTCTTCCCTCTTGCATCTCCCTCCCTCCCACCCTCCCTATCCCACCCCTCTAGGTGGTCACAAAGCACCGAGTTGATCTCCCTGTGCTATGCGACTGCTTCCCACTCGCTATCTGTTTTACGTTTGGTAGGAGGCAAGAATATACAGTGGAGAAAGGACAGCCTCTTCAATAAGTGGTGCTGGGAAAACTGGACAGCTACATGTAAAAGTATGAAATTAGAACACTCCCTGGCTCTCTTTCTTGGCCATGCGGTGTGACCCTGGGAAGAGTCTGGCTGTGCTCTTGGGCTCCGCAGTCGTGCCTGCACCCTTCACCCCTGTGGCCGCCCCTGCAGAGGAAGACAGTAACAGACCAGGAGAGAGGGCCCCTGCTCCCTTCAAGGAGAGGTGGAGCCTGCTGAGACGATCTCTGGTCCATTCTCCATTGAAAAGGAGACCTTCTAGTCTCTGCCCGGGGCGCCATCACACACCTGCTCTGAATTCAGCCTTTTTGCTTTCAATCTTTCTTCTAAGCTGGTTTACCCTACGGGCTCCCTCTCTTTCCCCCTGCTGGGGATGGGCTGCCAAGGGCTTTAACTGGCTTCTGAATGCCTGGGGCTTGAGACCAGCATGAAGCAGAGAGGGCAAGTTTGAGCACAGCCAGAGGCTTGACGGAGCCCCTGGCAGGACCCACTCCCAGCTCTCACCAGCCAACTCTCAGCCCACAGTTCCAAGGCTTGTCTCTGCCCCAGGTGGGTGACAGCCCCTGCACGGGGCTGGACTTATGTAGTTCAGAGCCCTAGTAGCCCAGCCCCAGATTTCTTCCCAGCTCCACTCCTGAACCCTAAATCAAGGCTCAGCCCAGAGGCTCAGCGGGGAGTAGCACCCTGCCTCCGTGGGCTGGGCAGAGAGGCAGGGTATGCTCCAGTGACTTCAGCTGCGTGGCTGAGGTGACCACGGCTATGGAACCAGATATCTGGTGCCTAGATGCCAGGAAAGTGCCCGGGTGATGAGCTCCTGCTTGACTCCTGGTCTGAAGGACAAGGCTGGGAAGAACTTTCTGGCCTGTGACGCCCGTGGGACAAGGTCTTGGCGCCCTTGGGGTTTTTTGCTCAAGCACTTTTTTTCTCACAAGGGAAACTCCTTTTGTTTGTTCAGAATATAAAAAGAATACCTCCTCACTGTTAAAAACTCAGGCAGTTCAGAAAAGCACGAAGAAGTAGATCCTTTCTAACAAAACTCAGGTTTGTTTGGTATTGTGGAGTTTACCAGGCATTTCCCCATCTATTGGCTAATAGAATTCCACCATAACTCTGTAAAGTGAAGGGAAAGAAGACGATTAGCTACACGTGCTCCCTGTTCGCCAGGCACCGCGAGCCTGCTTCTGTGTATTATTTAATCCTCGCCGTGACTCTGGAGCAAAGCAGCGTTTCTCAAACTTGAGTGTGTATCAGAATCACCTGATGGGCTTGTTAAAACAGACTGCTGGGCCCAGCCCCAGAGTTTTTGATTTGGAGGTAAATCTGGGCAGGGCCCGAGAATTTGCGTTTCTAACAGAGTCATATATGGTGCTTTTCTTGCTGCTAAAAGAACAGGAGGTGAAGGGTTTGGGTTTTTCCTCCCAGGCTCCTCCCATGAGTTTCGCTTGTAGCTCTGAGTGTTTGGGAAGGGCATCCCAAGCCCCAGGTGATGTTGGTGCTGCCCATCCAGGTGCCACTGAGGTAGATGCTATTACTGCTCCCATTTTGTAGTTGAGAAAACCGAGCTCCGGAGAGGTTGTTACTTTCCTAAGACCGTTTATCCAGAAAGTGGCCTAGCTGCTATTTCCAGGAGGTCTGCCTGGTTCTGGGCTTTGTACACTCTCCACTTCTTCCTCCTGGTTTTCTGTCTCACCCGTCCCTCGCCCCCCATGACACTACACCCGTCTTTAGGAACAAATGCCAGCTTCCCTAGTTTTTCACCCAGCTGGTAAGGCCAGCTGTGAATATGAAAATGCAGGCATTTGGGCAGCCACAGGCCAAGATCCTCCAGAACACACAAACCTCAATTCTGCAACTCAGGAAAGATGAGAAATAATGACGAGTGGGTAGACCACACCACATCCAGGCAGACCCTGGATGTCACAACTTCAATTAGAAGTAACTGGAACCATAGCACAGATTTAATAAATCACAGCAGGTTGGATTGCTAAGCCTCAAGGGAAATCCCCAAGATGTAGCGGTTAGGGATTCAGTTCCCCGGTATGAAAAACATGTTTTGGCCTTTTTTGTTCTCTCTCCCTCTTTCCCATAAGAGTCCTTTGTGCCTCTTGTCCTTCATCCTCAGGATGGCAGTGGGAACGGGGGAGAAGTCACTGGGGTATTGTGAGTTGTCCAGGCCTCTGCCTTTGGTAAAGACGCCAGTTCTCCGTAATAAAATCAGCCTATTAATTGCACATGCTCCCTAACTGCTGTTTTAAGTTCTCCCTTTAGCTCTAATTTAATCTGTTTTTTATACTGCCTTTGAGCGTGAAGGTCACACGGTGCCTTTGCCTACTACAAAAGTAAAGCCTCCTAGCTTCCTTGCATGTGTTCCATGTCTTGTTCTAGCTTGGGAAGGATGTCCTGAACCCCAGAGATAGTCTGTTTATGGTAACTTAATATTCCAGCAGATTCTGGACAGAAGGGGGTGGAGGTGGGAGCCTGGAGAACCAATGAGGTTCGCTCCAATGGAGGAGCCCTTCCTAATTCCCAAAGGAAATTCTTTAAGACAGAGCGTCTGTTGTCTGGGAGAAAGGAGAGCAGTTAAGGAATGAGGTGGCAGTGCCTGGTCACAGGGAGTCCTGACAGAGCCCGGGACCGAGAAGCTGGGCAGGAGGGCCTACAAGCCCGGTGCCCGGCACCACCAGGCTAAGCTGCCATCTTTCCAGCGTCCCCGATCTGGGATGGAGGGGTGGATGCCTTGCGAGGCCCTGACTTGGGGAGAAGTGGGACTCGTTCACCTGCCAGGAGGGGGGTTGGCTTCCTCTTCCCCTTACATCTCATCTCCCATGACGGTTTGTCTTATTTCTCCCAAATGATGAACAGTGGTATTTGTCTGTTTCTGAACTAGCTCACATGGGAGGAGCACCAGAGCAGTGTCTGGCATCCTCTGGGATGGAGCCCCATGTCCCTTCTCTGCTCACGTGATGCGTTCTTGGGTCGTTAGCTTCAGTACAGTCACTCCTTTTGGTTGCTCTGTTATTTTGAACACGCTGAGGGTTTTTTGGTTGTTTCTTGTGGGAGGGCTGAAAAATCTATTGGGGTAAGGATGACTCTCCCAGCCAGCTGGAATTGTTTAACTCTTTTATTGAATATAGTATACATACAGAAAAGTGCATGTATCGTAAGTGAACAGCTTGATGGATTTTCACAAACTGAACACAGCACCCGTGTCAAGGGACGAAACGTGACCAATATGCCCTCCTTCCAGTCACCTCCGCACCCCAAGGGCAACCACTACCCTGCCTTCTAACAGCATAGATGCACTTGAGCAGACTGGAGTTCAGCCTTCTCTCACGTGTCAGCCTGACTTGCAGTTGCCCTCCATTTCAGAGTTGGTGGGTCAGCAGGATTGAATTGGGGCTGATTGCAGGGGGGTAGGGCTCTGACCCAGCACATGCCAACGCGTACCCAGCTGCTGCTCCAGCCACCCGGGAGGAGCACTCAGGGGCAGGGCTGGCTCCATCCTGGCTGCCAGACGGTCCTCCTGTCTGCAGGGGGCCATCCGGGAGGTTAGCCTGGTGACTCAGTGTGGAGAGGGGATGGGGCTCGAGTTCTCTTTCCGAGTGCTTCTAGAAGTCCTATCCTGTGTTCCTGGAAGCGAGAGGCCCGCAGAGTAGGATGACTCAGCGGCATCTATGTGAAAAGTAGCTGTGAGGTCTGCGCCCTGGGAAAACCAGCATGTGGCCTTGGGTTGGACTTGCCCCATTCGATGCAGCCTGTATTGTTTGGAAACCATTCTTCCCTCCCCCGCTACCCCCGGCACCTATGCCAGGCTCTCTGTTTACTTGTGTGACTCGAAGCACAAGTGCCAGCTGCCAGCCTGGACCTGTTTGCCTCCTTCACTGGCCCCCCACTGACCTGACTCCACATCACGTGTGCTCATTTCACTAATAAAAAACCAGGTTTGCCTCTGTGCTCGCCCACATGCATGCCATGCATCTTTAGACTCTGCCCTCTGCTTCCTCAGCAAAGAGCTGCTCTAACTGTGCGCAGGAGGGACAGAGGGCTGGCCAGCGCTAATGGCCAGGAAGAAGTGCTTCTGGATTGGTCGGTACGGCTGGACAGAAAGGCCCTCCCTTGGGGAGCACCATGTCATGCCTAAGTGGCAGTAAGATTTTCCTCCTACACCTTCTTGACACCGTGTCTCTCTGTTCTCCGTAACTTCCTTGCCCTGCCCAGGGGCGCTGTCCCGCAGACGCAGGGAGCCCTGGGGAGACGTGACTTGTGTCTCCACTCCACCTGGGAAGCCAGTAGAAGAGGTGTGGGGCAAGTTACCTCTGACTCAGGCTAGAAAGGTCTTGGGAACCATCTGGTCAGAGGTTCTCTAACAGAGTGCCTAAGAATCGCCTGGAATAGACAGGTTTTTCAGGTTCCCTCCCTCCCCCAGATCCAGGCTGCGGCTCAGAAATCCGTATATCTGGAAGGCATTCCAGGTGATTCTGATGCAGGTGAGCCCACGCCATAGCTTGAGGAACACTGGTCTGGATAACCCCTTCCCCAGGTCACAGAGGGGGAGGAAGCAAGACCCCGAGGGCTCACATGCTTCCTCCAGACCATATGGAATAAGGTCCAGAACTTGAGCCCCACCTTCGTTCCGTGCCTACACTGCTCCTGTCTCCTCCCACAAACTGAACCTGCGCAAGGGGCCCTGATCCCCAGACTGCACCGATTCCTCCTTTGTCAGGTCTCTTGCCCTACCCTTCCCTCTTAACTGCCGCCACTGTAAACTGGACGTTAAGACACAGAATCGGGTTTCTTCAAAGGCCAAACACCTTCCGGCCTCCCTCCCATCCTTCCTCTTCCACCACCTACCATCCCCTACTCTCCATAAAATGCAAATTACCCCCTGCCCCGCCCCTCCATCCATGGGACAAAGTGGGAAGAGCCTGGCCTCCCCCTCCATGCTACCCCTGATTCTTTTTTTAATTTAGAACAATATTTATTAATGAAATATATTCACCTTAGAGAAGTCCATACAACACTCTCAATATAATAGAATACTGTTGACACAATGCAATCATTATAGCTTTAACAACATGTTACCAAAAGATGGACACACATGAAGCTTTTATTTGTGGTAGTGAGGGAAATAACATTCAACTCCAAAAAATAATGATGAGATACACAGGCGTCAAATTGCCTTCTCATATAAAGAAAACGTGTAGACACAAAACTATTATTATTTTTGAGAGAAGTAAAAATCTATTCCAAGAAAACAATGTATCTTGATAATAATAGTCATAGTCTACTTTTATTGGGTGCTTGCTGTAGAACAAGTATCAATACTATGCCAGCCCATTTCACATGGATCTCACCATTCGATCCTGACAGTAACCCTGTGGTTGGTGCCATTAGTAGAAAGTCTAATATAGGCCTTTAGAACAGCAACAATGCCTTCCTGTTACACAATGTTAGTGTTTTTTGGGGAAAAAAAAGGGCTGCTGGTGTCTCATGTTTTTCTCTCTGTATTTTGGGATAATTTAAAGTATTAGCTAAATATTGTTGAAAAAAATTTTTTTTAGTATTTTGTTTCGTTTTGCATTTTTTGGTAAGGCAAGCACAGGATAAACATTCAAACTTTACGGACAGTGAAAAGTAACTCTTCCCTCCCAGAGCTGACCCGTAGTCCCTCAGTACTCCTTTCCAGGGGCCATTACTGTTTCAGTTTCTCCTGAATCCTTCTAGAAAAATTCTGTGCAAACACAAAGTTACAGTGTACACACATGGTGCCACATATACACACTAATACCTGGCTTTTTTCATTTAACAACATAGCTTGGAGATGGGAGATGGGCCAGCATCCTTACTTACAGACCTGCTGCAGTCTTTTAATACATGACCCAACCTATCTTTCTGACCTTAGAGTCCATCCCTCCCCTGTAACGACTTCTCTACATGTTTTCCCTCAAATGCCCTCTTGCTCTTTCTTGCCTCCATTCATGTGATACCATCATCAACTTGGCCAATAGCACTTCCTTCCCATCGTACTGAATCCTCCCCATCCTCCAAGGTCCGGTTGAAAACCCTCTTCCTCCAGGAAGCCTTCCTTGACCATCTAGCCCTAGCCCTCTCGTCCTCCTCTGAACCATCAGAGCACTGAATCGTTTACTTGTTATCTGCTATTATTACCTATTATATTCTGCTTGGAATTGTGAGCTTTAAGTAATTCCCATCTACAGACCACAGCCTATGCTTCTAATTACCCACCCACTTAGCAACGTGCCTTGCCCATAATAAGTACGTAAGGGATGTTAGTAGCAGTGGAGCCATGCAATGCTAGAGCCGAGGAGACCTCGGCCTGGAGGTAGCTGGTTGATTAGCTCAGGGACTTTTCTCTGCCTCTCGGGCTAACAAACATCCAAAGCCTAACTAGCAAATCCAAGGCAGATCTTTCTCTGGATTCTGCTTCCTCTGTAGTAATCAACTTCCCAGTCTGTCACCACCCCTCCTGTGCCAGTGAGGCCAGTTCCACCCTCCTGCTCCCCATAACAATGTCTCTTGCACATCCCTCGTCACTCAGTCCCAAACAAGTCATTATTAACATTCCTGCGCTTGCCAGCGGACCCTAGAGCTTGACCCCCATCCCCACGCCAGCTGATGACCAATTCCCATTCATTGCAATACATGAGCTAAGCCGATTTCAAGCTGCTTATCTCGAAACCTCTGTGCACACTTGATGTCCCTGTCTCTCCATTTAAGACAAGCATTCCTCTTTCACTAAGGACTGACCATCACTGCTTGCTTACAAACACGGCAACGAGAAGTTAATTCTAGACACACTGGCAGCTTAAGTTCTCGGGCCTGAGCCTAACTTTCAGAAAGGAGCCCTTTATTCTTTGTTTACTGTAGAATAAATGTCCTACAGAGGAGAAGGGCACTCTCCTGCCTAGGGCCCTTGCAGTCTGAAGGTAACCTGGGCATCCTCACCTGGGCGGTTTGCAGGAATCTGAAAGCCTTACACTGTGACTCGCAGTTCAAATGCACAAAGCAGGCTCAGCTGCTTGGAGAAAGAGCTGTCTGAGACCTGTGTGGAGCAAGTCTTTAGAGAGGACGTTGTGCCCTCTTTTAACAATACCAGAACTGCTCTCCCCAACCCCCCAAAATAACCTCTACAGATCAAGAAGTTTCTGACTTTCTCATTAAATAGTCATCTCCTCAAAAAAGTATTTAAGATCTCTACTTACCTATATAGGTCCACTTGGATCCTGCAAAGAAGAAAAAGCAAAAAAGCAAGTAAGTACAACTGAGCTTGAACAAGTTAGAGAAAACATGGCAGATTTTATTTTTAAATGGGTGAAATTAAAAGGAGCTGGATGCCCAGAACTTCAGACTTTTTCAACATGGAGAAAAGGGAATCCTTATGCACTGCTGGTGGGAATGTAAATTGGTGCAGCCACTATGGAAAACAGTATTGATCTATAGGTTGCTCAAAAATATTAAGAACAGAACTGCCATATGATCCACCAATTCCACTTCTGGATATTTATCCAAAGAAAACAAAAACACTAATTAGGAAAGATATATGCACCCCTATGTTCATTGCAGCATTATTTACAATAGTCAAGATATGGAAGCAACCCAAGTGACCATTAATAGGTGAATGGATAAAGAACTGCGATATATATATATATATTCCACAGATATATATATGCAATATTACCCCGCCATAAAAAAGAATTAAATCTTGCCATTTGTGATTACCTGGCTGGACCTAGAGAGTATTATGCTAAGTGAAATAAGTAGAGAAAGACAAATACTGTATGATTTCACGTATATGTGGAATCTAAAAATCCAACCAAATGAGCAAACCTAACAAAAGAAAGAAACAGAGATACAGAGAACAGGTGGTTTCCAGAGGAGAGGTGCATGGAGGGAGGATAGAAATAGGTGATGGAGATTAAGAGGTACAAGCTTCCAGTTGCAAAATAAATGAGTCACTGATATGAAATGTACAGTGTGGGGAATATAGTCAATAACTAATATCCTTGGATGGTGACATTTTAATTGTATAGAAAAAAATCACTATGTTGTATAATAGGAGCTAACATAGTGTTGTAGGTCAATATACTTCAAAAACAAACAAACTTACTCATAGAAAAAGAGATCTTATTTGTGGCTACCAGAGGCAGTGAGTGAGGGCAGGGGGAGTTGGATGAAGATGACCAAAAGGTACTAACTTCCAGTCATAAATAAGTACTAGGGATGTGATGTACAACATGCTAAATATAATTAACACGGCTGGACGTTACATATGAAAATTGTTAAGAGAGTCCTAGGAGGGGCTTCCCTCGTGGCGCAGTGGTTGAGAGTCCGCCTGCCGATGCAGGGGACGCGGGTTCGTGCCCTGGTCCGGGAAGATCCCACGTGCCGCGGAGCGGCTGGGCCCGTGATCCATGGCCGCTGAGCCTGTGCGTCCGGAGCCTGTGCTCCGCAACGGGAGAGGCCACAACGGTGAGAGGCCCGCGTACCACAAAAAAAAAAAAAAGAGAGAGAGTCCTAAGAGTTCTCATCAGAAGGAAAAATTTTTTTTCTATTTAATTTTGTACCTATATGAGATGATGGGTGTTCACTAAGCTTATTGTGATAATCATTTCATGAGGTATGTAAGTCACATCATTATACCGTCCATATTAAATTTATACAGTGCTGTGTGTCAAGTATATCTCAATGAAACTGTAAGAAAAAACATTTTTTTAATTAGAAAAAAAAAAACCTTTTTCAGAGTCTGTGTCAGAACAACTGCTTCTCAGAGCAACTGTGCTCCCAGGGGAGACAAAGCACAAGGCAGTGATTTTGTGCAGGGGCCCAGGGGTTAGGGAGGGCGCTTCTTGATCAGAAGCCTCCCGTATATCTTAGAGAAGCCAAATTTCATCACCTGAATGGGTAATAAAGTCACAAGGCTCAAAACTCAAAAGCCACCAAGAGGTACACAGTGAAAGTGATTCCTGCCACCCGAACTCCCTGCTTCATTAGACTCAGTCAGTTTCACCAGCTGATGGGAACACTTGCACAGTGTGGCTGCACACCCAGGTCTCTGTATTCTGTCCCCCCTGCCTTTTTGCACACAAATGTTGACATACGGGAAACCCTGTTTTGCATCTCGCTTTTTCCCACTTAACAACACAGCCTGGAGAAGGTTTCACCTCAGTACATAAAGAGGAGAAAACTAATCCCCAAAGGAAAGTTTTTCTTTGAGGGAGCTGCCACCCTCATCTGAATTAGAATTCCAGGGGCAGTGGCAATGTGGAGGAGAGGTCCTGCCAGGAATATAATGAAAGTCACCTATCACTTCCCACTCCACACCCTTCACTCATAAAAGTCCTTTGTGCTGACAGCAAAACATAGTTTTAAAAAGTCATTGCCTAGTACACCTGAAACTAACACAACATTGTTTCATCAACTATGCTCCAATATAAAATAAAATTTTTTAAAAAGTCGTTGCATAAATAACCAACAAGGGCCTACTGTATAGCACAGGGAACTATATGCAGGGAACTATCTTGTAATAACCTATAAGGGAAAAGAATCTGAAAAAGAATATATAGATATATGTATAACTGAATCACTTTGCTGTATACCTGAAACTGACAATATTGTACATTAACTACACTTCAGTTTTTAAAAAGTCGTTGCAGAGCTGTGCTCTCTCATTACCCTGCTGGCACACCTCCCTCTTCATCTCCAGGAGGAGCCTGAGACTCCAAACTGAGACTCAGGGTGTCTCGGGACACATCACAACGAGGGGACTGTTCAACTCCTATGTCCCTCTCTCCCAGCTTCTCCCAGTGCCTCTGAGATTCTCGGCCCACCAGGGTACTGATGCAAGAGGAAGACTCACATCTCCTTTCTCTCTTGGGAATGATTTGCAGTAAAACTTACCTGACCAACCATCTGGTAGTCACTTATCACAACTGGGCATTTCCTACTCAAGCCAATGGTGGTTTTGAAAAGCGAAAAAGGGATTTTGTTTGTTTTTTCTTTGTAAGCTGGTTTAATGTCCTATTTTTTTTGTTGTTCTGTTTCATTTCTTTGCCTCAGTCTTTTTAATTTTCAAATTCAATTGGCAATTTTTCAAATTACACTTGTACGTGGTTTAAAGAGTCAGATGGTTCTATAAGGCTTTTAATAAAAATATTGGTCCCCCGACATTCCCTAGTCACTTTCCTGCTCCCTATGGCAACCACTGTGAATTCTTTTAAAATGATTCTCTTGGCATTATCTCATCTCTATAACACATGCCCATGTTGTGCCTTCATGATTTGCTTTGGTTTAGGCATTATTTGTTGACATCCCACTTTGGAAGAGATGGATTGAGGGCTCTTTCACATACCTGCAACCCGACACCTCGTTTTATAGGTGAGAAAATGAAAGTCCACAAGGAGAAGCGGAAGATCAGTGCCTGCTAAGAAGCATATCTCCACATTTCCCATCACTTCCCACGAACTTAGAGAATCTTTGAGTCTCCTTCCCAATCTTTGGGGTAGAGGGGGGAGTCCATACCCCTTAGAGTATTCGATCAGTACTATGGACCTTTCCTCACTAAAAATGCCCACTAACACAACATTGTAAAGCAACCATACGCCAATAAAAATTTTTAAAATGCCCATAAGCTTGGACACAAAATTTCATGTACAGTTAAGGAGGTCCATAGAACCATGTTAGGTGGTTTTTGTTTGTTCTGTTTTGTTTACTGTAAGCTTCTTTGCCATAAACATCTTCCCTGCTGCGTAATTAATTGGCATTAAGACAATTTTTCTGTGAAAGATCAAATAACTAGTTGAAAGTTTTGGTTTGACAGTTTGGTTTCCACTGGTTGAAATGCATTAGCATTTCTTCCAGTCAGTGATGTTACTGATGTCTTTATCCAGCTGACCGATGACGATCATTTGCCCCAAGAGTTGGTTTCTTATTTTGAAACACACTACATTGGAGGAGAAAGAGGCAGAAGGCCTCGAGGGTGCAGAGTTGAGCCAACATTTCCCACAGAACTTTGAAACATCTGTCACTAGAGATGTGACAAGATGCCAAGAATACACCACAGGGTAGAGGCTTTCACAGTGCAACACGAAGCTCAGGTACAAACATGCATCCCTGTATTTGGAAACCGATGCCTCTCTTAATGAAGGAAGAAATGTTAGCGAGAACGAAAAAGTGCACTGCCGAATGAGGAGATGAATCAACAAACCAAAAAAAAAGAAAGAAAGAAAGAAAGAAAAAGGTATAAAATACTATGAATGAAAGACTTGGAAGACAAATACTTAGGAACAACCCACAAAATAAAATCCGTTATTTGCACAGTAGTGCCATGAATCTACACACGTTTAAACTGTATTCAAATATTTTGTATTTTGCAATAAAGTCTTTTAAATTGTTATTTCTTATGTTTCACTGTGTCCTTTTTTAAAAAAAATTTTATTGGAGTTTAGTTGATTTACAATGTGTTAGTTTCCGGTGTACAGCAAAGTGAATCAGTTATACATACATATATGCACTCTTTTTTAGATTCTTTTCCCGTATAGGTCATTACAGAGTATTGAGTAGAGTTCTCTGTGCTATACAGCAGGTCCTTATTAGTTATCTATTTTATATATAGTAGCGTGTATTATGTTAATCGCAATCTCCCAGTTTATCCCTCCCCTCTCCTTTACCCCCAGTAACCATAAGTTTGTTTTCTACATCTGTGACTCTGTTTCTGTTCATTATGTCCCTCTTGATATCCCTCTTTTACTTTTATTTTATTTTCTACAGCAAAATTGCCTTATGGGTCAATTAGTTATGCAGCGAAAGTGCTTGCGGCAAAGATGCTTACAGGCGAAAGTACACAGGGCCCCACAGACCCCCTGAAACTTGCTATGGACCGGATGGGAGTTAATAGTCCCCAAATTAACCTCCTCTGAATTAGCAATTGGATGAAGACATCCAGAACTGTGGGGAACCCAAACTTGTATGTGACCCCCAAGTTTACTGCTAGCCTTTTACTGAAACAGTAGTGAACAGGAACAAAACAGCCTGGCTTTGGAACCAAGCTACAGAAGACTTCAAACCTCTTTTCTGAACATTTCCCCTCAGCGTTCTGTTTGAGGGCTTCTGTTAAAATAGAATCATGGATTTCAGAGGCAAAGGAAGCCAGGTGGTTGCCACTTAGCCAGGCAGAGCACTTGGAGGCCCAGGTTGTAAAACCTCACAAAGAACGGGGCAGTTTGTCCTCACTGCCTCCCTGAGAGACATAGGCCACTCGGTGATCCTGGAGGCCACCAGGAAAAACATCTGCTACCTCTGAGCAGTCCTGCCTTGGCCCGAAATTTTAATTGCACCTGCACCAAAATCAAATCATGGCCTTAATAACCTACATCTTCTGCTGCTCTTCCCAAAGCTTGCTAAGCTGCGGTTCCCATGTTGTTGCAGCCCTCATCCTCAGATGAGGTATCAGCATAGTACTCTGGTAGGCTCAGGGCCCAGTGTGGTTGAGTACATCAGGGAGCATAACGGCTCAGGCGGTGACACAGGACTGGGGAGTTGTTCTTAAACAGCAGCAGCATCAGAGCAATCTTTCCTGCCCTCCTTTCTCTGAACGAACCTGCTTGGCCCTCAGGACTTGGTGCTTTGGGTATAAAGGGCTGTGCCTGGAGGGGCTCAGAAGCTGGAGTCTGGGGAGGAGAAGCACGGTAAAATGAAGGGGAGGGTGGGCTGAGTCAGGGGTTCTCACTGGATGAAGGTCGGGGCCCAGCCTGGTTCATTCAGTTGAGCCAGAACTGAAGGCAGGAAGATTTTATAAGGGAAGTGTGCCCCTTTGCCTTTTGGAAATGTCCCCTCCTGGTTTCCCACCTTTAGCTTTAGGGGCAAGGGTCTTCACAGAATTAAACTGACCCCACAGGCAGGCCAGGCAAAGGCCCCTGCGGTTACACCTCAGTAGCTTCCTGAGAGCACTGTTCCCTTTCCAAGAAGGTTATCTGTTCTATCCGGAGCCTTGGGAGGCCCAGCTGGATGCCTGTTAGAACCTGCAGACCCAGCTTATACTGGGCAAGGAGAATGTCCTGGGTGCCTTCGGAGAAAATGATGTTTACAGAGATTCGGGTCAGGGGTTCAGGGCCCTGCCTGCTTCCTGTCCTGGGTGCTAGAACCCACGTCCACGCAGCCCAAGGCTGCCCAGCTCTCCACACCAGGCTCAGGCAAAGCAGGCTCTGCAGAGTTCATTGAAATGTTCCCCTACAGCAGCGGAGAATTCCTAGGTTATGTCTGGAAGATGCAAGGCTTCACCTTATTATGCCCCTTCCCTCCCTAACCCTGATGTTCCCCAGTGCCAACAGCTGGGAGTTTAAGTGCCCCAGGCGGAGGGCGGACCACACTCTCACCCTGTTGCCCAGCTTAACCCCGCTCCACCCTGAAACCTTGGGTTTAATACTGACACTTTACACCTCAGTGAGTTTTGCTTTGACCTTGTCCCTGGAGGCAATTAAAAAGCCAAGAAACCTGCCTGAGGCATAACAGAATTTTAAAAGCTGTGTTCTTAGAATCAAGGGGTAAGCAGGCTGCCTCCTCAGTGTGGGGTGAAAGTAAATTTTTTACTGAAAACTTTCCCCAGCCCAACTGGGAGAAGGGGGAAGGGAGAAGAGTGAGGGGGAGAGGAGGGTATGGGAGGTCAGAGAAGCAGAGGGGGGAGGATGAGCTGCCCCCAGAGTGAGGGGAGTAACAGGCTTTCAGGAAAGAGAGCCAGTAAAGGGCTTCTCTCTCGTCCTGGAGCAGCTTGGAGCTCTTTCAAGTCAATCAAACTTTGGGTCTCAGGGCAGCTTTCTTCACAGGGGAATCTGTGTCAAAGTTTGCAGTTTTATAAATTAATCTCCACTTTTTGGTAACTACTTTCTTCCACCCACCTTCTGCCCCACCAGATGAGGAAGATACTACCCAGCATTTCATGCCAGCTAGTGGACTCGAACTGAATTAAGAAGAATGGCAAAGCTGCTGACAGCCAGGCTCCCCCTGCCTCCCCTTGCCCTGCCCCATGGGCACCGTGACCTCTGAGGGGAGGGGGCTCCAGCTTTCATGCCGCTGAGCAGGACCAATTTCCCACTGCCACCACCCAGCCAGGGAGGATGGATTGTCAGCCATTCTAGTCACTTTGGGCCCTTCTATAAGTGTTTCAACCAAGCCTGGGTCCAGGAATGGTCACAGCTACAAATGTCCGTACAACTTGGGACAAACTGTCAAGGGCAGGAGCCACCATCCGTTACTCGGGAAGTTTCCATAAGTCACCATCTACTCCCCCAGAAAAGCGCTCACCCAGCTGTGGAGAGGCAGGCAAAAGCCCTGACCTTGGCTGCTCTCTGCAACTCACTGCCCAGACCTGAGCCTACAGATGAGGCCCCTCCATCTCCTTCTGCTACTGGCTGGGCACCACCAGCCTCCAGCCCTTCAGGGTTCAAAGCCCTAATTACACTCAGAAATAAGCTGTGTATGCTCGTCTGAGGGCACGTACACACACACGCGTACCAGAAGTAGAGCCCTTCTGGAGAAAAATAATGATTAAGGATGGGATGCATCATTCCTTTGACTTGGAGGTGAAACAGTGGTAAAGAGCCTCTCCTCCAAAGAAAAGCACCCACCACTGAGCAAACCCTCCCTGGTAAAGAGGCTGCCCAGAACACCCCGGTCACTCCACCATGTGCACGTGGATCGAGGCACAATATTTGAAATCCCGGTTCTGTTTCTCCTCCCCGGTTAGCAAATTCCCAAACCACCTCTCCAGAGCGGGAGTGCTCCGAGAACACACAAACATATTTTAATGCGAAGACGACGTGCGCCCTGGCAACCGGAGCCGATCCTGCATTCCACAGGAAAACGAAGCATCCTTTGTAAATATGTGCTATTTTGAGACCATGCAGGTCCTTCCCCGCTCCCCCCAAATGATTTTCATCATTAACGAGCCCCGTGGAAATCCTTCTGCCCAGGTGTGGCTGATCGCTCGGGATTGTCAGGAAAGAAGAAACTTTACCGTTGTGTGGGGTTGGGTTAGAAGGCTGTTCCTTTAAGACCACGAGTAGGAGGACGGCAGCCGCGTGCAGGCTGCGGAGGGGCATCTTCTGGCGGCTGCTGCGGACAGGAGGCGGGCGCGGGCTGCCGGCAGCTGGGCTTCTCTCTCTCTGGCTCCGGCGCTGGGGCCGGCGGGGCGCGCACCAGGCTCGTGCGTGCAGCCGGGGCGCCAAGGGCGAGCACGTCAGTTCTTTGGGCTCCTGGCTCCCCGCGGGCTGCTTTTATGGAGAGACTCAGTCCTAAACACATGATGTCACCGGGTGGAGGGTGGCGGGAGAACGCCCTGCCTACGGGAGGTCTGGCGCCCCAGTTCCAAGGTGAGTTGTAACCCTGACTTCAGCAGCTCTCCGCGGGACAGCGGCTCGGGCGCTCCCCGGAGCCGGGGCTGACCTGGGAACCCACTTCTCCGTGGGAGCCGCGTGCAGGCGTGGGGGAGATCCGCCTGCCTTGGCCCGGTCGGGAGGGGGTGCGTCTAGGGACTCGCTTCAGTGGCCACGCCCTTGGTCTGTCATTGCCCTTACCGAGAAGCCCCCGTAGTACAATGCCATTTGGGCAGGAGCCTCCTCTGGGCCCCAATCGTGTGCCTGCCTGGACTGGGCACACTTTAGGGACTGGACGACACAGGTGGGGTTTGGCGAGGGCTGCATTCAAATTACGAATTTCTGTGGACGGTACAGTGGGTCCTGATAAGGTCTTACCTTTGAAATTTAGACGCCAAGAAATTAACAGGTAAATAGCACAGTGGGGATACAATGTGAAATAGAAGCAGATATACAGATAAATAGACTAAACAGCTTTACTAAGCAATTAGACTTTGCTCTCATAACAGGTAAGTAGGCAAGGCTCATACTAGTTCATAATATCAGTAGTTCTTTAGGAAGCTGGGAGGGGGGCGTCCCTTCTCTGGGGTTGCGGTGAAAGAAAGGGACTTAACGTTATTTACTGAGGACCTACTCAGTGTAAGGCTCTGTACCAGGTGTTTTGCATCTTGGCTTAGATCGGTGTCTGAGTTCTGTTTTCAGTGCAGATTGTCATCACCTGTTGCTCATTTTGCCCGCTTTCCTCACGTGTCCGTATTCTTTTAAATATATGCATACATCTAGTCATACACTTGCGGTTCTGACCCTCTTCGTATTTAGTCCATGTTCAGTTGTTAAGTCAAAGGTCTTACTAACTTGCTGCCCCCAATGCTCACGACGTCTTCCTGCTGCTGTTACTGCCGCACCCTGTTCCCACCACTACCCTTGTCATTTGTGCTTCTGGCTTCCCTGGGTCCTCTGAACGTGTCTGCCCTGCTCCCCATGCTGGGCTCTGTCTCCTTCCTGCTCTGTGACCCTGCCTATTCTCTTGGCTCCCTGCTGCCTACAGATATGGCTCGGATCACATGGTCTGCTGAAGGGTGCCCACCCCCAGCCCTGGTATATGACCTTTGGTTTTGTTACCTGGACCAGCCTGCCTTCTTCTCTTGACCACAGCAGCCTGACCAGCCCACACCTCTCTGGTCTCTGCTGACCCTCAGCCTAAGTGGACTCTCAGGCTGGCCTCAGTGACCAGAGAAGCTGCTTGTCCGTGGTAGTTTTGGAGGGATAGAGCAGCTTGTCTGCTGAAAGCCTCCAGGAAGCACATGCCACCCACATTCCAAGGGGTGCTACTGTGCTGTCCCTATCCTCAGCTATTGTTTGGGTTAATAAAGGGCTTTGAAGTCTTTTTAAGGAAGTAGTTACAAAGACAATCTTGTTACAAGCGCTTTCAGAGGATGGTAGACTTAAGGATGACCTTTTCTGCCTGTAACTCTTGATCAAGAGCCGCACCTCCGGGTGGTGAGTGAGCATTTCACTGTGGTTCTTGGAACACGCACGTCTCTGATTTGTCATCAAGGTCTTTAGAAGATGAAATGCACTAGAGGAACACAGAGGTTGGGGAGGAGCCACTGCAGGTTCAGAAATGCACACCATGGAAGTGAAATCACTCACCCCACATTTCACCACTGGTTCAAGGGATACTGGGCTGGGCACACATTTTGTTACTCCCACTCTGTTCTGTCTGGCTAAACAGTAAGTCCAATTTCTCCTCGAGCATGAACCTCTAAGCGTTCCCCAACGATTCCCCAGAGACAGAGAAGTCTAAAAAGGGGATGGATTTAATGGAATTTTGTGAACTGGGTTTGATGGAGAGAAAAGAGAGGGTTGGGTTGTTTACTGCATAACTAGATCAAAGACCCGGTTAATTAGTAAAGAATGGATAGCAATTAAAAGAGAATTGAGAATGTAAATGGAGACCCAATTGTCCTAAGTGCTTTAAGTTGTTTTCTTCTAGTTTTATTGAGATACGATTGATAACATAGCACTGTATAAGTTTAAGGTATACAGCATAATGATTTGACTTACCCACCTCCTGAAATGATTTCCACAGTAAGTTCAGTGAACACCCATTATCTGGTATACATACAAAATAAAAGAAAAAGAAGAAATTGGTTTTCCCTTGTGATGAGAACTCTTAAGATTTGCTACAGCAACTTTCCTGTATAACTTCCAGCGGTGTTAATCGTATTTATCACGTTGTACGTTACATCCCTAGTATTTATTTGTCTTATAACTGGAAGTTTGTACCTTTTGACTGCCTGCATCCAATTCCCCCACTGCCCCTACCTCTGATAACCAGAAATCTGATCTCTTTTTCTGTGAGTTTGTCTGTTTGAAGTATAATTGACCTACAAGAGTGATTTTTTTTTTTTAATCCTAGGGTGTCAGAGGGGGGAAAAAATCCCACAGAAATGAATGGAATGACCAAACTTCTAAAACATTGAAGCTGAATATCAAGCCTCCCCGTCCCACTCCCCAGCAAGCAGCACAGACCTCACCAGCTTAAGACCCCGACTCTGAGAACCCTCCCTGCCAGAGGCTTCCTGAGGCCTGTGTAACTGAACATGTTTGGATTTGCCTTGCCATCAGCAGATGAGGCTGTTGTCAGCTATTAAATAGCTCACTACTCAATGGATTAAGGTAGAAAGTGGACCTTCAGCGCTCAAAAGATGGCACCAGGCCAACAAATGACACGCCCAGATGAAAGGCCCCAGGGAGGAGAGCTTCTCTGAAATATCGCCATCTGGATCAACTGGGGGGTGAGGCTGATAAGTCAAAGGGCAGAGGAAAGGAACACCGGATTTGGTGTCAGGAGGTCTAGACTGAAGTGCCTGCCCCACCACTTACTGGATGGCCTTGACAGTGATGCAACCTCTCTGAACTTCGGTATCCTCGTCGTCTCTAAAGTGTAGATTGTCATCCCGGCCGCTGGGGCATCGAGAGAATTGATATATGGCTGGAACGAGATAAGGTGGGTGGAAACTCTTCATTCATTCATTCATACTCTATGTGCTAGGAACTGTGCTAGGCACAGTGCTTGGTCTTGCAGAGTGTGTAAACATAAAACAAATAATCTCATAAATAACCATGTAACTATGATTGTTATAAGCTTGATGGAAGGTTGATGTATAACCAGAAGGGGCGCACTCTGTCCTGGGGCTTTGAGGGAAGACATCGTCAGTGTAAGGATTAGATTTTATGACTTCCTAAAACCTTTGAAATGCACACCTAATACCAGGCTCTCCTTTCTCAAAGCTGGTGCCATCTGGCAGTATTTGCCCTTTACACAAGCTAATCATTGGCCTTTCAGGCATAAGGGTTAGAGTATAGAGATTTTTATTTCTTAAGGTAAGAATTAACTTTTCAGATAGTATCACTCAATTGGAAATGAAGCTTTTTTTTTTTTTTTTTTTTTTTTTTTTTGCGGTACGCGGGCCTCTCGCTGTTGTGGCCTCTCCCGTTGCGGAGCGCAGGCTCCGGACGCGCAGGCTCAGCGGCCATGGCTCACGGGCCCAGCCGCTTCGCGGCATGTGGGATCTTCCCGGACCGGAGCACGAACCCGTGTCCCCTGCATCGGCAGGCGGACTCCCAACCACTACACCGCCAGGGAAGCCCGGGAATGCAGCTTTTGATGGGGCAAAGGAAAGGGCTGGCGGGAAGTGAACTAACATGTATTAAGTGCCTGCTATTTGCCAGACACTGAACTTGGCACTTTATTCTTACAACAATCTGTGGGGATGAGTGTTACATTTGCCGCTTTACGGATGAGGCACCTGAGGCTTGGAAAAGAGAAATACCTTCCTTGCACAGGTTCACGAGGCTTGAGTTGCAGAGACTGAATTGTCAACTAGATAATTCTCTGTCTCCAAGGCCCAGGCAAGCTCTTTCCATGGCCGCCCTAACAAATGTGTCAAACGGGGACGTTGTGTTTCCGGAGCCCTCTGAGATGTGGATTCTCCAGTTTTCCAGATGCTGTGATTGTTTTTGTTGATCCGGGGCACAGTGTACCACTTCTGGCAATCACATAATGCTCCACGTGGGACATGGCTGTGTCCTTCTCCCAGAATGCCACGGGGAGGGGGTGCTGAGGGCCCCTGCACTCCGCTCACTGCGCAGACCATCTTCCCAAATGGGATACGAAGAACCTGACACCACAGAGCTTTGATTTGATATGTTCTCCAGCAAAGGAGAATATGAGCCCAACCACGGAGTTCTTTGTTATATTAATGAGCTCTGCTTTGACCGGTGTGGGGTGGAGGGTGGCGTATGGAGGGAAGGTGGGGGAGAGGGAAGGAAGAAGGAAGGAAAAGACCAAGGGGTTTCCTTTGCCTGGGCGGTGACTGAGGGAACCCCTAGGCCAAGACGTGCATGGACCCCTTGATCCCCATGTGAAAGTCTAGGTCTTTGAAAAAATACAGTCACTTTTGTCTCTTTCTTCACATCTGCTTCTTCACTTCTGCAGCTGTGGCTCAGAGTCATAACCTCTGTGTGAACCCTAGCTACCGTGCTCAGTTTCAGACAGGATCAGGTGGAGGGCAATGTGACCCACAGGAAAGAAGGCCAGACTTGTGGCTCTGCCAGGAACCAGCTCTGGGTCCTTAGCAAGTCTCTGGCCCAGTGTATGCCTCAGTTTTCTGATCTGAACGTTGAAATAAGGATGTCTAACCCCACCCGGGGTTGTGAGTGTAGGATGAGACCATATATGGGAACGTACTTTGGAAAACAAAAGCACTTGACATACACAAGATGTTCCTGAGAGTGGGCTTGAAACAAAAGAAAGATGTCTTGATCTCAGTCTTGGTTTACTAACTTAAGAAAATGAAATCTGGTTTCCAACCAGGGACTGTAAGTTCTTACCCAGCCCCTGCTACCAGTTTCCATGGTAACTTGTGACTCTGGTCTAATTACTTGTCCACAGACTCCAACTGCTTCTTCTGTCGAGTAGGGAATGATGGCTTGTCACCGGGACTTTTATAAAGCCCTCTTCATGATTGATTAAAAATGACAGTAAATCAAAATCCTATGCACAGGGAAAGTTAGCATTTTAAGTGAAAATAAACCTTGGTGCCATATGTGTTATCTCTTTCCAGGTAAATTATTCTGAAAACCATGGTTAGCTGACACCAAGACTGGTTAGGAGATATCATTAGACTATAATAGCTTAAGGTTTCTCATATCCATCTATCCTTTCACACCTGCTGGTTGGATCCACTCTCCTCTAACCTCAGAGGTTTGGTCCAGATCCTGTTCTCCTTGTTCTCAGTCTGAAGCACTGTCCTCTCTCAACCCTGTGTTTTAAACCATAGTGCGGTCACAGACCACATTGCAGCAAGCTCACAGGTGCCATCCTAAAGCAAATAGTCTTCATATCGATTCTGACAACTTCCACCAATGGTTAGGGAGGCCAAATAGTAGAGGGGAAAGAGCTTTGGCATCATATGAAACTGGACTTCGCAACTCAGCTCCACCACTCACTTCCTTTGTGACCTTGAGCAAGTCACTTAACCTCTCTGAGTCTCAGTTTCCTACCTTTTAAAGAGATGAAAGCCATAGAGGAAGTATACTGCAAAGAGGAGAGGGGAGGAATAAATATAACGAGCTAGGCACGTGAAGAACTTAGCGCAGTGGCTCATAACAAGCACTATGTAAATGTAGTTCTCTGCTGTAGAAAGGTCTTGATTGGCTGAAGGGGGACTATGTCACCCCATAGTTCCTAGTTTGGGCAACCCCACCAGCCCCCCTGGTTTGAGCAATCACACCAAATTCCGTGAACCCTAAGAAAAGAATGAGTGATTTCCAAGTAACACTGTCCCCCGCAATTCTACACATTGGCCTCTCAAAGAATGTAGTTTTTGTCATAACAAGCCAACCTCCCTACTGAAGCAGTGATGCTTTCTAAATCAGTAGACTCAGAACCACTCTGCCGCAGGAAATGCCCAATCACTGGACTCTTGGGGCTGGGAGGTGTTCCTGAGCTCAGAGATGCCACGTACTATTGCAATAAGCTGCCAATTTCCGCTTGCTTGGATGCTCTAGTTCCGTGCAATTGCAGGAATGCATGAGCTTATCCCTCCTTTCAGTTCCTTTCACAACAAACTAGCAAACAACCCCCAGATGCTTGCATTTCAGTTTGCATTGGTCTCCCCTGGTCTCTTATCCTTGAAATAAGAGTTTGGGGCTCACTTTGCAGTGGAATAAATTATAACTAGGTTACTTCTGTCTGCATCCTAGTTTTTTTAACACAGATATGCAAAACTTCTCTTTGATATTACATATCTGTTTTCTCGTCTCGACAGGGTTTTGTGGCGGTTAGAAATGATGACAGGATACAGAGAGAGTCCTTAAAGGGTGTTCAAAGCATCAGAAAATGAAAACTCAAAAACTTGGGCTCGCTCTTCAAATTCGGTTTCCACTGGGGGGCATGGGAAGGGAAAATCCCTCCAATACCTCAGTCATTCCATTTTTATCATAGAGACTTGATGATAAAATGAAGTGGTACTTAATTCCAATGAGAATTTGTAAAATTCTTTTGAGATGTTTGAGAAGAACACTAAACTCCAAGATTATAAAGTGTACTTTGCCTGTAACTGTTGAGTTGGCTGTTTGTTTTTAGTGCAGGCAACAGATGTGTCTGTTATAAGAAGCATCCCTGGGCTTATTCTACCCTCTGAGAGAACAAACAAGTTGACACAGGCCCACTTCATAGGAAAGAAATCAATTCAGAGATGGTGAATAAGAGAAATCCCATCATAATAGGTCTCATGTAACTAGCTGTCAGCAGAAGAGAAGTGGTAAGAAGTGGGGAAGAGAGCAAAGTTATAGAAGGAAGAGTGCTAACTCGTAGCCATTGTCCAGACAAAAGGGGAGATGCAGGGAAGTGAAAGAAGGTGCGTGGGCTTCCACCGGGGGCTGAGCAACAGGGTGGTCTTGTGAAGCCTCAGTACAGAGTCTGATGCTGCACAAAGCATGCCAGGCAAGACTGGAAATGGAACATTTTTTTTTAATTGAAGTATTGAGTTACAATATTATATTAGTTTCAGGTGTATAACAGAGTAATTCAGTACTCCATTTAAATTTGTTATAAAATACTGGCAGTATTCCCTGTGCTGTACAATATATCCTTGTAGCTTATTTATTTTATGCATTACTACATTTGTGCCTCTTAATTCCCTACCCCTGTCTTGGCCCTCCTCCCTTCCCTTTAAAGTTCCTGGAAATGGAACTTTAAACATTGAACTAGAACCTGGAAACATCTCAGCCAAGTGATTTTTATATACAAAGCTCTTTAGGGGGAATTCGTAAAGGAAAAGAATTGCCCACTACTCCATCCCACCTGACAATAACTTCATTCTTGTACGTTCCACTTTTGTTCTCGTCCGTGTCAACAAAAAATATTTACCAAGTTACTACCAAGTAAATATACTGTATTTTGTATACTACGTTTTTGGAAACTAACAGTAGGTCATAAGGATTTTTCCACATTCCTGCATGGTCTTAAAATTTTTTTTAACATCAACATCTTGAGGCTTATGAGGAGAGCAAGGAGACCAGGCGGAGGGAATGTTCCAGATGGACGAGAGCTGGAAAAGAAGGGACCAAGAGGAGCAAGGGGAGAGCAGTGAAGAGACACTGTGGAAAACACTTTGGATTTTTTTTTTTTTTCGGTACGTGGGCCTCTCACTGCTGTGGCCTCTCCCGTTGCGGAGCACAGGCTCCAGACGCACAGGCTCAGCAGCCATGGCTCACGGGCCAGCCACTCCGCGGCATGTGGGATCTTCCCGGACCGGGGCACAAACCCGTGTCCCCTGCATCGGCAGGCGGACTCTCAACCACTGCGCCACCAGGGAAGCCCAACACTTTGGATTTTTGAAAACTTTTTATTATGGCAAACTTACAAATATATATAAAAGTAGAGAGGGACTTCCCTGGTGGTGCAGTGGTTAAGACTCCACACTCCCCATGCAGGGGGCCAGGGTTCAATCCCTGGTCAGGGAACTAGATCCCACATGCATGCCGCAACTAACGAGCCCTCGAGCCGCAACTAAAGACCCAGTCCAACCAAATAAGTAAATAAATTTTTTTTAAAAAAGAGTTGAAAAGAAAAAAGGTAGGGAGTGTAGTTATAATGAGTCCCCACGTAGCTATCACCCAGCTCCAACAATGATCAACTCATGACCCACTTTGTTTCATCTCTACCCCCACCAACCCATCACCCCCTTCCCCGGGTTATTTTGAGATAAATCCAAGACATCACATTATTTAAGTGGTTGTCAAACTTGAGCGAGCATCAGAGTCCCCTGGGAGACTTGTTAAAACAGATTGCTGAGCCCCACCCCCAGAGTTTCTGATTCAGCAGTTCTAGGGTGGGGTTGAGAATTTTTATTTCTAACAAGTTTCCAGGTGATACTGACGCTGCAGATCCAGGGACCACACTTCGAGAACAATGGTATTATTTTACCTGTACGTATTTTGCTTTTAAAAAGGACTTCTTTTTTTAAAATAATTTTTAAATTTTTCAGCAGCTTTATTGAGATATACTTGGCATACAGTAAACAATACATATTTAAAATGTCTTAATTTGGAGTTTTGACCTATGTGTATATCCATGAAACCATCATCACAATCAAGATAAAGAACATTTCTGATAGCCCCAAAGATTTCTTGTGCCCCTTTTTAATCCCTCAGGCTGTAGTACCGACCCACTCCAAACACCCCGAGAACCAGTGAGCTGTTTTCTGTCACTATAGATTATTAAACTTTTTTAGGATTTTACCTATGGAGTCATACGATATGTGTCTTTTATGTGTGGTGGCTTTTACTTAGCCTAATCCTCTTGAGATTTATCCATGTTGTGTGTGCATACATAGTTCCCGCCCCCTCCCCCAGGACTCCCTTCTTTAAAAGGTAATCATGATGTTACCATCACTCACAAAAACCAATAATAGTTTCTCAGTATCTCATTCTTCTTATTGTCTTCTTGGTGGTTTTACTATCCATTTGTTTGAAATGGGCTCCAAACAAGGTCCATACACTGCAGTAGGTTAAGACATCTCTTCAGATTCTTTTGATCTATAGGTACAATTTGAACTGGTCGCCTGAAGGGTCATCTGAGCAGTAGCAGAGATGTGCAGGTGTGTATTGTGAGAAGAGCACAGACTTGGGGTCTGCATCGCACTCTACCACTTACTGGCTGAGAGAGGTTGGACCTGTCATCTACGTGCTCTGAGCCTCACTTTCCACATTTGTAAGAAGATAATAAGCCTATCTCATGGAGAAAACTTGTGAGGATTATAAGAAAATGAAGGCTGTGGCATGGTATCTAATACATAGTTGGGCTACGGAATCAGAAGATTTGAGTTTGTAGAAGCTTTGTGACCTTGGGCAAGAACTTAACTTCTCTAAGCTTCAGTTTCCTAATCAATAAAATGGAGCATAATGGTCTCTTTTATAGAGTTGTGAATGAGCTAACGGGTATAAACATCTTAAGCATAGTATGCAATATGCAATAAGCACTCACATTTTTTGTTGTTCTGAAAACACCAATTATTATTTTAAATTTATTCATTTATTTTTGGCTGCATTGGGTCTTTTTTTGCTGCGTGCGGGCTTTCTCTAGTGGCGAGCGGGGGCTAATCTTCCTTGCGGTGTGCGGGCTTCTCATTGCGGTGGCTTCTCTTGTTGTGTAGCATGGGCTCTAGGTGTGTGGGCTTCAGTAGTTGTGGTGCGTGGGCTCAGTACTTGTGGCTCGTGGGCTCTAGAGCGCAGGCTCAGTAGTTGTGGTGCACGGGCTTAGTTGCTCCGCGGCCTGTGGGATCTTACCAGAGCAGGGCTCGAACCCATGTTTCCTGCATTGGCATGTGGATTCTTAACCACTGCGCCACCAAGGAAGTCCTCTTTCTATTGTTTTAATTTTCATTTATCTGTTAGCTAGTGAGATTGAGCATTTATCTAACAACTAGTGGGATTGAGCATTTATCTAATAACTAGTGGGGTTGAGCAAAGCTAGTGGATTTTCTTGTGTGAGTCACATATTCATAGCCTTTGCCCATTTTTCTACTGGGTTCTCTGTCTTTTTCTGATTGACTGTAGAACTTTCTTATATGTTCTAGGTAAGAATCCCTTGCTGGTTTTAGAAGTGTCAATTTTTTTCCCAGTTTTTCACCCGTCAGTTGATTTTGATAATGATACCCATCCTTATCATTATCATTAATTTTTTTACATGTACACATGCTTTTATTTTTACAAATAATAATGTGTATACATATGCAAAGATACTGTAATCTATATAATATCCCACATATCAATATTATTTCACATGAAAAGTTAGAAAATATTAGGAAGAATTTAATAAAGATACTATGGTATATGATATCTGAACATACTAAATACAAAAATAAATTATGTTAGCTAGCTATAGAGAATAAATCTATGAAAGGAGAAAAAGCTATGTTTGGTGGTTTTTTTCTTTTGAATTTTATTTTATTTTTTTATACAGCACGCTTTTATTAGTCATCCATTTTATACACATTAGTGTATACATGTCAATCCCAATCTCCCAATTCATCACACCACCAACCCCACCCGTCGCTGCTTTCCCCCCTTGGTGTCCATACGTTTGTTCTCTACATCTGTGTCTCACTTTCTGCCCTGCAAACCGGTTCATCTGTACCAGTTTTCTAGGTTTCACATATATGCTATCATTAATTTTAAAATAGTCAAATCCCTCAATTTTTTCTTTGGCCTATGGTTGTACTTTTTAGGTCTTGTTTTTTTTTTTTTAAAAACCCTTCCCCACTTTAAAGATCATAAATATATTCTCCTATAAATATTTCTATTTGGGCTTCCCTGGTGGCGCAGTGGTTGAGAGTCCACCTGCCGATGCAGGGGACACGGGTTCATGCCCCGGTCCGGGAAGATCCCACATGCCGCGGAGCAGCTGGGCCCGTGAGCCATGGCCGCCGAGCCTGCACGTCCGGAGCCTGTGCTCCGCAACGGAAGAGGCTACAGCAGTGACAGGCCCGCGTACCGCAAAAAAAATATACATTTCTATTTATTTGTTTTGTAGGGTTGCCTTTCACATTCATATCTTTAATGCCTCTGAAAGTCACCTTTGTTTATGGTGTTAGGGATTCAGCTTAGTTCTTCTCCATCTAGTGAACCAGTTTTCCCTGCACTATCTACTAAGCAACGTATCCTGACCCCACTGATTTGTGGTGTGTTCTTTTCCATACATCAGGTACACTCAGCCAAATGCATAAACACACACGTATACATTTCTGAGCACTTTCTGGCCCTTGGTCTATTTGCATGTTTTTGCACCAGGACCATGGCATTTTGTTACGCGGCATTGGAGCAGAGTGGGACAAGTCCTTTCTCTTTGCTCTTTTCTCAATATAGACTCAACTAATTGTGGACTTTGGTTTTATTCTTCCACATAAATTTTGGAATATGCTTTTTCATTCCCTCAAAATATTTGTAGGAAGTGTATTGAAATTGCCTTGAATTTTTATATTAACTTTGGGAAAATTGATATCTTTACATGTTAAGGGGTCTTGCCCACCACCATGGCACCACCTCTTTGCTTATTCAAGTCTTATATTATGTCCTTTAATAGTTTTATATTTCTCTCTAAAAATTTATTTTGAGCCTTTTAAGTTAATTTTTAGGTACTTTGTAGTTTTATTAAATTTTTATTTTATATTGGAGTATAGTTGATTTACAGTGTTGTGTTAGTTTCAGGTGTACAGCAAAGTGATTCAGTTATACATATTTTTTCAGATTCTTTTCCCATGTAGGTTATTACAGAGTATTGAGTAGAGTTCCCTGTGCTATACAGTTAGGTCCCTGTTGTTTATTTTACATATAGTAGTGTGTATATGTTAATCCCAACCTTCTAATTTATCCCTGCCCCCACCACCTTTCCCCTTTGGTAACCAGAAGTTTGTTTCCTAAGTCTGTGTCTGTTTCTGTTTTATAAATAAGTTCATTTGTGTCATTTTTTAGATTCCACATATAAGTGATATATGATATTTGTCTTTCTCTGATTTACTTCACTTAGTATGATAATCTCTAGATCCATCCATGTTGCGGCAAATGGCATTATTTCATTCTTTTTTATGGCTGAGTAATATTCCATTGTATATATGTACCCCATCTTCTTTATCCATTCATCTGTTGATGGGCATTTAGGTTGCTTCCATGTCTTGGCTGTTGTACAGAGTGCTGCAATGAACATAGGGGCACATGTGTCTTTTTGAAATATGGTTTTCTCCAGATAGAGTACATTTTTAGGTACTTTATAGGTTCGTTGCTCTTGTGAAAGGTGTCTTATTTTCTATTATATTTTCTGGTCGAGTATTGCTGATGTAGAAGAATGCTACTGATTTTTGTAAGGAGATCTTGTTCCTGACATCCTTGCAGACAATAAGTAGTAGATCTAAAAGTTTTTCTATTAATTCTGTGAGGTTTTCCACATAGGTAATCAGATAAGCTATAAATAATGACAGTTTTGTCACTTCCTTTCAAATCCTTACACATATCGCTTCTTCTTCATGTCTTATCACGTTGGCCAAGACCTCCAGTACTCTGTTGAGTTGTAGCAGCTCCTGTTCTTAGAGGGAACATGGGGCTGTCTGCACTATTATCTCCTCCCTATCCCCATGGATTAAGCCTGCCCTAAGGTAGCTGTCTGTACTATTATCTCCTCCCTATCCCCATGGGTTAAGCCTGCCCTAAGGTAGCCACAGGCTCCATCTTCTGTTGGCACACAGGACTAATCATTCTGTTTTGTCTTGTAGTGGAATTGGGGTAGACAACAATCTGCCCATGAAAATGTGAGGGAAAGAAAAAGATCCCAAGATAAAAGCTTCCCCACCTGTGGCATCTTTCCCCTTCCTCTGTAAACTGCTGTCACAGACACACATATTGGAACCCAACTATTTGCTGTCCTTCTAGAGGCTTCTCACAGTTATTGCATTAGATACTCAGATCCAACAACGGCCCCATTTCTGAGGTACTCCGTAGCTGGGTTGAAGGAAATAGCCAGTAGCCTAAAATGGGTTGCCATTTTGTCAGGATCCAGAAGCCAGAGTGATACTTCTAAAATAACTATGATCATGAGAATGCTTTAATCAGAAGCCGTTGAAGACCCTCACTGTAAGCTCTTTAATAAAAGCATTCAAAGGTCTTGACAAGCTGGCCTTACCTCCTTTTCCACTTACACAACTTATCCCACATTCAAACCACTCTGGGTGACCTCTTTTTCCTGAACAGGTGTACTTTAAACCTAATCTGTTTACCATACATAGAGTTTTCTTATCCTTTCTCCACGTTGAGAAATCCTACTCATTGATCAAGGCTCATCATTCTTATGAAGTCTTCTCAAGTTCATCCCACGGGGGTGCATCATTTCTTCCCTAGCGCCCCCCATAGCACTTCTGTGTCAGACTTGCCTTATAGTTTGTTGTTAGTTATCTAACTGTCCCATTAGATAGTGACCTCCAGGAGGGCAAGGACTGTGTTTGATTCCTCTCTATCTCTGCAGCTGTTCTTTACACGTAGTAGATGCTCAATAATTTTTATTCATCAAATTAAATTATAGAGGCCACAAATTATAGGAAAAAGAAGTCATTTGTAAGGGTGAAGTAATGCTCTTGCCCAGTCTTGGCACCAGTAGGATTCAATGTGAATTTGCAAAGGTGTTGTTACCTTCAGTAATACTCAGCAACATGCAAATAGGAATGAGAACAGACACCGTAAACTCTTAGTCATTCTCTAATGACTTATTTATTACCTAATAAATCATTTGAGTGCTATACTAACAGGTGTTCAACCTGTGCAGCACTGAGCAACTATTTAGAATAAAACGTACCTGCAAAGTCTAACATATAGGGGCAATTGTGGAAGTTAGCATGAGGACAGACATTCCTGGGTCTCTGTTCCTGAATAATACTCCTACTTACACTGTTAGGTAGGTATCCTTACACACAGCCCTTGAAATGTACCTATTTACAGGGGAAGGTTATGACACAAATGGAAATTTATTTTTAAAATAGTACCTTTACTTTCAATAGGAATTTCCAATAAGTGGGATAGATTAGTCATGTTATAGAGGAGACATGAGAAAGGTAAATGAAGAAACTGAAGTACAATTAATAATGTTTATATTGTTCCTTTTCTTTGAATGATATATAGCAGTTTCTTTTGTGTGTTTATTCCTTTTGCATCCCTGGGCAATGGGTAAAGGAGGTATTATTATCATTTTGGTGAAAACTGAGATAAAGAGAAATTAAATTAATTTTCTTCAGTAGATTTTTGCAGCACTGGCCCTCAATTTGTTCATACCTCCCTGGATCCACCCTCTTGAGTCACACCTTTCCCACTGACTCAGACTTGGCCATGTAACTTGCTTTGGCCAATGAAACAAGAGCAAATATGACACGAGCAGAAAATTTTAAGTGCTTGCATATTGGAGTTTGCCCTCTCTTACTGCCCTTGGGTACCCTGAGACCACCATGGTGAGACCACCATGCGAAGGCTGGGTGAGCCTGCTGGAGGATGAGCGATCATACAGAGCAGAGTTGGGTCATCCCAACTGACTCCCCCTTGACCAACCAGCCTATCAATCTCCTGATATGTGAGTGAGGCCAGCCAACTCCAGATAAGCCACCTACAGACCTCAGAGATCCACCACACCAACGTCGATCAGATTAACTGTCCAAATGGCTTATGGAATCATGAGAAATAATAAGTGTTTGCTATTTTAAGCCACTTAGGTTCCAGGTGGTTTGTGACACAGCGAAACTTAAGAGGCCTATTACCCAAGAACGCCGGCCTAATCAGGCTCGATCTCGAGGTCCTGGTCCCTAGGTTCATGTTCAGTTGCTGCCACCCCTCTTCTAGTCGAAGTTCAGGTTGAGATATACAGATCTTAAGGATATGATTTTATATCTTAGGTGTGATCAAACCTCTTCTTGAATTTCTCAAGGGCAAAGGCCATGCCTTGATTTTCCCAGTACATTTCTTTAGTCGTAAAATATGCTCTGTGAGGGGTATAACTTTTCTGAAAAGGAACGAAAGTTTAGTTTTTATGAGGCTGGAAGATAAAGAGCTACATGTGGTATGTTTAACTCTCAAAATGTATATGGGGCACAGATACTTCTAGTTACAAAGAAGATTTTAGACTAACATTCTTTCCTAAGAGAGAAAACAGAGAGGAAGGGAACAGCACGGACCATCCTCTTGTCCCTGAACCCAGACCAAAATCTTGCAGAGCCTCTGGGCTGAACTCTTCAGGCAATCACATTGACATCTATGTGAGCAGCGCCCCACCAGAGTTGTGCAGTATACCACCTACGCAGCTGTACATGAGACCCCCTACTTGGCACATAGTAAATGTTTAATGAATGAATGAGCAAGCAGGCAACTGAGCGTGCACGTGTGCATACACATCGTGCTTGTAGCATTTAGCAGAGTTTTAGCTGGAAAGAAAAAATGTATATATAACAAATTAGAATGAGTATCCCTCTTTAGTGGGCTCCCAGAGCACAAACCATTTTGCTTTTGGTGTGACAGAGTGAGAAAATAGCCAAATAAATTGTGTAGATCAGATATAGATTGAGAGAAGAAACTTTCACCATATTTTGCAGGGCAAAAAAATAAAATAAAAACTCATTTTGGTTAATGGTGACACCTAGTGGTGTATCAAAACTGTGGGTTTTCCTTGGAGTAAACTATTTTATTTTACAAGTTAGGGTGAAGGAGCCCTTGGACCCCTGCACCCTTCACAGATTAGGTAGTTGAGGCCCCCAGGCCTCCCAAGGTCAGTGCAGGTAGGAGGTTGCTGCAGAATTTAACTCTCCAGAGGCCGTTCCAGTGGTGCCGTTGCAGAGACCTCAGAATAAATGCCAGAGGTGGTGGTAGCAGGGGGGTCCTTCCAGTAGTACAGGGTTACTTATTGTCACTTAAGACAGTTGTTCTGAGCTGTCTACCTTTCCATGACATCTTACCCTTTTTTCCATCTTCCCCTGCTTCTTGTGCTTGTCCTTTTCTTTTTCGCTCTTCCCTTCTCCTTCTCCTCTGGCAAGACTCCTCCTCTCTCTTTCCCTTCCTTCTTTTCTCATCTGCTTTTAGTTTCCCCTCCTTTATTCTCTACCTCTTTTTCATTCTCTTTTCTCTGTGTTCATTTGATGCCTCAAGAATGTTGCACTGTCTACTCTGGTGACCACTAACCCATGTGGCTATTTAAATTCAAATGAACTAGATGAAATGAAAAATCCAATCTCCCAGTCATGCTAGTCACATTTCAACTGCTCAGAGGCACCAGTGGCTGCCCTATTGGACATTGCAGAACATGATCATGTCCAGCATTGCAGAAAATCCTCTAGGAAAGCACTGGCCCAGGGCTTGGCTGACCTACCTCTCCAGTCTCTCGTCTCTTTTCCTTCTCAGCACCTCTTCTCTAAGTAGAAGAACAGTCTGCGTTCTTCTCCTCTCCCGTCCTTCCTGCTCACTCCACTTTATTTGGTGACTTTCTGTTTTCTGTATATTATTATATAAACTTGTCGAGGTGACCTTGCCAAGTAAACACAAAAATATATAATCACATTGGACAGTTTATTTGGGGCAGTGAGTGATTCACAGCATCTTGTTTTCCATGCCTTGGGACACATCAAAATATTTTTAAACTCAACACATCAACACAGTATTTAAAACAATTATACCTCAGACCTTTTTTTCTTCTTTTTTAATCCACAGGTGTCTACCTTTCTGCCTTGTCTTGAGTTCAAGTAGCTTTAAAAGTAAAAAGTACAATTTTTTAATGCCTGAAAAAATATACATTTTAAGTATAAAATGGCTTTGAAATACACAGGAATCTAGTTACAGATTGGCATTTGGCTGGGATGGAATGGACATTTACTTTTTGTCGAATGCCCTTTTATAGTATTTGATTTTTTTACAAGATTTGTAAGTGTGTGTTCAGAACTTATTAAATTGAATTCTAAATTACTTTTGAAATTAAAAATAATGTCTGAAAATGTCACGACACCAAGAGGATCAAACCAAAATAGTCCAGGAAAATGAGATCTCAGAGAAGGTAGTTTCTGAATGAGCCTGCAGGGTTTGGGTGGTGATGTGTCTCTTTAAAGAGATAATGCAGGGGGCAGAGCCCTGTGTTAAATTTAGATTTATGTCCAGTGATAATTTGCCAAGAATCAGAATGCCCTGACAAGTGTCCCCTCCTGACCGTTGATAGAGATTTATATCAGAAAGAGAGCCATCCTTTTCCTTCCCACCCATCACTGAGAGCCTGTCCCTTTGGTGCCCACCTCCAAAGGGATGGAAGACGCTAACAGCCTTTGAGCCTCCTTTCCAGGGTCCACTCGCCCACCTCTCTTCAATAAGGTCTTGATGAACAAAATGAAAGTTACCCTTTCTCTCCCTTTTCCTTGGCTCTCCCGGGCTAATCATGGTCGCACGACCTCCTTCGCACCAAGGGATCTTCAAGGAAGAAAAGAGGGTGGAGCCTGAGATCTTGCCTGACTTGAAAATTGGTTTCAGCCCAAAGGTACTTCAAAACTTGGATTTATGTAGCATTTACAGTAGAGACTCGGGGTTCTTTGGAAAGGGATTTGAGGACAAGGATAGAACGATCATACCTACAAGATAAGTGACAGCTGTGCTGCCAGTTTGAGAGAAAGGGAAATTGAGGCAGGGCACATTGGTGCGAGCTGGGATTCACAGCATTCTTGACTTCCCGTAAGGCCACATGGCATCCAAACCATATAATCACATGCCTAGACCGAACTGTAGCATCTCTGTGTGCGTTCATCTAAATAAAGCGCCGCCCGGACCATGCCACCCAGGGGAGTTGGTTTGTGGTTCTTTCCCACTGTGGACTTCTATGGTGCCAGCCTGACCTCGGGCGGAATCATGGTTCCCCTAAAAGAGCAAAGGTTTACACTTTAGCTCCATGGGGCCTGCAGGGGTCAGTTTCTAATGAAAGGCTCTCTGGAGCTCTATGTTGGGAAGACAGAGTTGGTGTTGGGTTCTCCTTCTCACCCTGCAGCAGGGTCGACTGGCTTCTTTATATGACAGTCTCAGGACAGCATTCCAAGTGACAAAGGCAGAAGCTGCAAGTCCTCTTTAGTTCCTTGCCCCTGAACTCACAGGATGCCAGTTCAGCCAGCTGTTACTGGTCAGAGCAAGTCATAAGTCCAGCCTACATTCAAAGGGTAGGAAAATAGATTCTGCTTCTTGGTGGGAGGAGGTGCAAAGAATCTGTGGTCAGATTGCATCCACCACACACATATATTAAGATATTCATTTAATATTGAAATATACATAATATACAGCAAACCTAGAAAACATAGCCTAAATTTCCACAATTTCCCTTAACTGGTTGAAAGAAAAAGCATCTATCACTAAACTGTTCTTCCAAATGCAGACTTTTCACTCTTTTTAAACCTAGATAATGCTCTTTTTTTAAATGCAAGAATAAAAGGGGAAAACCTGACTGTCTTTTAGAGGGAATGATAAAACACAGTCCTGGAAATTGAGTCTCCAGCAGGGAACATCTGTTACCACTTAATGTTTTAACCGTATAAGCCCCAGATGACGAGAATGGGTGAGATTCTGTAGTTTGGGACTTACTAAGTACCATCTATTTCTCAATTAATTTTTAGTTGATGTGGAATTTTGTGTTTTAGGAAGACAATTTGAAGGGCACAAAATAAAGCTAAGAAGAATAGAAGTGAGCAAAACAGGAGGCAGTTCTAACAGGAAAGCAGGTGGAGGGGGTTCTGCCTCTGTCCGAGGTTAGCTGGATATTACATCAGATGTTATTGTTACTCGCATTAAGAGAGACTGAAAAAAAATGGCAGTTTTGCACCACAAACAAAATGCATGGAAGAAAAAGAGGAAAGGGAACACAGTGAGAGTAGGAGGATAGTAAATGCTAAGAAGTGCAATTTGTGAAAAAGCTTTACTTCCAAGAAAAAAGAATATTCATATAATTTTGGAAGAAACTGTCCTGGAACAACTGCTGTTTTAATCCCCAAACCCTGTCCTCAATATGTGAGACTGCAGTCGGCTAAAGAAACATGTCCCAGAAACGATTTATACACTCAGGCATCAGGAAAGTCACTGATAACAGGTAGTACGTGATTTTCTTAAGGAGAAAATGACTGATGACCACCGCAATTCAAAGAGCATGGAGTAAAATCACGGGCTCAGTGAGTGAGTCAGGATGAAAACGAGAAAAAACGTAAGCGAGGTAAAAATAGTCTGATTTGCAGGCTGCAAGAAAGGGAGATATCTGTAAGATATCTACCCACTGTGCAAGAATCTACCCACTCCCTCCTCACCACAGTCCTGGAAACTGGCCTTCTAAAAATGAGAAAAAAAAGAAAAGAAAAAGGAAAACCCTGAGACTTTACTGACCTGGACAAACAGCCAAAATGGGGCTGTTCACAAAGGAAACCATAAAAAAGATGAAGAGACAACCCTCAGAATGGGAGAAAATATTTGCAAATGAAGCAACTGACAAAGGATTAATCTCCAAAATTTACAAGCAGCTCATGCAGCTCAATATCAAAAAAAGCAAACAACCCAATCCAAAAATGGGCAGAAGACCTGAATAGACATTTCTCCAAAGAAGATATACAGATTGCCAACAAACACATGAAAGAATGCTCAACATCATTAATCATTAGAGAAATGCAAATCAAAACTACAATGAGGTATCACCTCACACCAGTCAGAATGGCCATCATCAAAAAAATCTACAAATAACAAATGCTGGAGAGGGTGTGGAGAAAAGGGAACCCTCTTGCACTGTTGGTGGGAATGTAAATTGATACAGCCACTATGGAGAACAGTGTGGAGGTTCCTTAAAAAACTAAAACTAGAATTACCATATGATCCAGCAATCCCACTACTGGGCATATACCCTGAGAAAACCATAATTCAAAAAGAGTCATGTACCACAATGTTCATTGCAGCTCTATTTACAATAGCCAAGACATGGAAGCAACCTAAGTGTCCATCATTGGATGAATGGATAAAGAAGATGTGGCACATATATACAATGGAATATTACTCAGCCATAAAAAGAAATGAAATTGAGTTATTTGTAGTGAGGTGGATGGACCTAGAGTCTGTCATACAGAGTGAAGTAAGAAAGAGAAAAATACCATATGCTAACACATATATATGGAATCTAAAAAAAAAAAATGGTTCTGAAGAACCTAGGGGCAGGACAGGAATAAAGACACAGATGTAGAGAATGGACTTGAGGACACAGGGAAGGGGAGGGGTAAGCTGGGATGAAGCGAGAGAGTGGCATGGACATATATACACTACCAAATGTAAAATAGCTAGTGGGAAGCAGCCGCATAGCACAGGGAGATCAGTTCAGTGCTTTGTGACCACCTAGAGGGGTGGGATAGGGAGGGTGGGAGGGAGGGAGACGCAAGAGGGAAGAGATATGAAAACATATGTATATGTGTAACTGATTCACTTTGTTATAAAGCAGAAAGTAACACACCATTGTAAAGCAATTATACTCCAATAAAGATGTTAAAAAAAATTAAACACACAGACACACACAAAAATGGGGCTGTTCAGAGTGAGTTGCAAGGCATGCTGGGTAGGGAATGTTAAGAGCCTGTGGCTGCTTTGGGGTCTTGCCCTCACTAGCTGTTTGACCTTGGATGAGTCAGATAATGTCCCTGAACTTCAAGTTTTTATCTGTAAAATGGGAGCCTAAGGTATTGCACACAGCGTGCCTGGCACTCAGTAAAGCCTGGGTACTTATAAAAATACTTCCTCCGGGAATTCCCTGGTGGCGCAGTGGTTGAGAGTCCGCCTGCCGATGCAGGGGACACGGGTTCGTGCCCCGGTGCGGGAAGATCCCACATGCCGCGGAGCGGTTGGGCCCGTGAGCCATGGCCGTTGAGCCTGCGCGTCCGGAGCCTGTACTTCGCAACGGGAGAGGCCACAACAGTGAGACGCCCGCGTACCGCAAAAAAAAAAAAAAAAAAAAAAAAAAAAAATACTTCCTCAGTAAATTCCTGTTATTCTCTTTGGGAGCGATAAGGTCCAGCTAGTTTGTCCCATTTCCTGTCTCCTGGCCAGTCCTAACATTTAAGCTCATATGAGACTGGACCTGATTTAAGCACAGCAACTTTGGGGCTCCCAGTGGGAGTGGTGAATCGTCCTCCTGGCCAGGATCCACCTGGCCCCAAGTGGCAAACCTCAGTATGGCTTCAATTTTTAAACATCTTGTTGCCTTAAGAGCCTCAGTAGATTTTCAAGTGTTGCCTCTATTGCTGCATCTATGTTTCACTCCAAATATAAAATGCTAACTTTTCAAATGTGCATTTTCCTTCCCAGGAAGCCTTTAAAAATAATATAGATATCTATTCATCTGAGTGTTTTTTGCCAGGAGACAAGAGAGTGGAGGAATGATCTGCTGCATTTTAATTTTAAACAAATATAATCTTTAGCAGTGGTTGAATTCACTTAATATTTATTGAACGTTTAGTACATGCCAGGCAAATACAAGTGCTCAGGTGAGACAAAAAAGTAAATCACAGTCCTTGCCCCTTAAGAGTTTATGGTCCAAAGGGGGCTAAAACTAGTATACTGTAATAATTACATTCAGGGTATAATGTAGTAAGGATCACACACCAGGTAGGGACAAGGTGAATCAGGGATTTTGAAGGAAGGGTAGCATTTTCTTTCTCTCTTTTTTTTTAAACATCACACTCTTTGTTTTCCATAAATTTATTTTTTTAAATTTCTTTTTGACTGCATTAGGTTTTCTTTGCTGCGTGCAGGCTTCCTCTAGTTGTAGCGAGCGAGGGCTACTCTTCCTTGCGGTGCACAGGCTTCTCATTGCGGTGGCTTCTCTTGTCGTGGAGCACGGGCTCTAGGTGTGTGGGCTTCAGTAGTTGTGGAGCGTGGGCTTCAGTAGTTGTGGCTTGCGAGCTCTAGAGCGCAGGCTCAGTAGTTGTGGTGCGCGGGCTTAGTTGCTCTGCAGCATGTGGGATCTTCTGGGACTAGGGCTCGAACCCGTGTCCCCTGCATTGGCAGGTGGATTCTTAACCACTGTGCCACCAGGGAAGTCCCAGCATTTTCTATAGGAGATTTTTATTACATCAACAACATTCCAATAAAAATAATACTCTAATGAGTAGTGATTTTCCTTTCTCTGTGTTCCTTTACACATCCTTATTCATACCTTTATGTGATTTTTATAGTGTCTTCACAGTACCATTTTGTGCTCTCATAAGCATTATGTGATAAGCATTTCCTTTTGCTAATAGTTTTCATCATACTTTCCATCTGGTGGTGAGTGTAATTTCCTTTACAGTCCCCTGGTGTGGGATACTTGTGTTATTTCTCCAGTTTCTTCACAGTTAACAGTTATGGTGTAAGGGGAATCTTTATTATGCATGTAGCTTTTTTTCTTTTTTGGTATCACTTTCTTTAGTTTAGCTCTGCAAGGTAGGATTGATGGGGGTAAATGGGCATGAACATTTCTATCTCCTTTGAAATATATTGCTCCATTGTTCTCCCCCCCAAAAAAGGTTGGACCCATTTACACCGTCACCAGCAGTAGATGTACTTGTTTCATCAAAAGTGTGACAATGTTGGGTGATTTCTCGTTTTGTTTTGTTTTTGCTTTTTGTAATCTGCTAATGTTATAGCTATGCCATGATGCCTCGTAATAAATTTTTTTTTTGATGTTGGGGGTAGGAGTTTATTAATTTATTTATTCATTTTTGCTGTGTTGGGTCTTTGTTTCTGTGCGAGGGCTTTCTCTAGTTGCGGCGACTGGGGGCCACTCTTCATCGCGATGCGCGGGCCTCTCACTATCGCGGCCGCTCTTGTTGCGGAGCACAGGCTCCTGACGCGCAGGCTCAGTAGTTGTGGCTCACGGGCCTAGTTGCTCCGCGGCATGTGGGATCTTCCCAGACCAGGGCTCGAACCTGTGTCCCCTGCATTGGCAGGCAGACTCTCAACCACTGTGCCACCAGGGATGCCCCTCGTAATAAATTTTAATTCTCATTTCTCTGTTAACTATGTTTCCCTATCCTTCCTGGCTGTAACTCTTACATGACTTGCCTGTTCAGGTGAAATGATCAGGAGTTCTACAGGCAGAGCACTGGTGAGCAGGCACTTTGAGGGCAGCAAACGGCTTACTCAGGTGTTGAGGTAGGAGAGAGCCTCATGCCAAGGAACACAGACTTTTTGACTGAGGCATAGGGTGGACCAAAAAGAGAAATGGTGGAGGTGAGGCCAGAAAGGAAAGTGGAGGCCAGCATGTGCAAAAGCTTGTTTTGAGTCCTATAGGATTTTTAGTTTAACTTGGACAATGTGCCTCATAGGAGCGAACAATTGGGACAGGCTGTCTCTCTCCTTTACCTCTGATGAGTCCACAGGCCCAGCAACCAGAACTACCAGCTCCACGTGCCCCTGTCGCCTCTAAGTCTTGCCCCCTCGCTTTTTGTCCACCTGGCGCCTGCTGGTTCCCACGGCTCCTGCCCACCTGCCTCCCCTCCACCTTCCGTTTCACACTCCCGGAACCGGGGCCCCTCCCCTCCTCAGGTGCCATCCGACCCTCACTGTCGGCACGGCTCAGCCTACTTCCGATTTGCCCTCTGTTCTTCTGAACCAGCCCAGGACCCAGCATCAGCCCCGGGCACTGGACCCCCAGTTCTGCACTCCCCACCTTGGCCCGCTCAGGGATGTGTTCTCTCTGTTGACCCAGAGGGTTAAAAACCACAGGACTGGGAGGGAGGCATCCACAGTGTCTTTCCTCCTCTACCAGGAAAAAGCGAGGCAGCCCACAGTAGAACTATAGAGGAGATGGATGTGGCCCTTTGGGAAAACCCCTAGGCCTTGCTTCCCGAGAGCTGCGAAGTCCCAGGGGAGTGTTTCTGCCCCCCAGAGCTGATAGCCAGATGATAGCCAAGAATCACATTTCTCCTGGCTCATTCCCAGCTGGAGTCCCATGTGCTGCTGAAAGAGGCAAAAGCTGACAGCACCAGGCCCTTCCCCAGGCTCAGTCTTGGTAACCACAGGGAAGCTTCCAGAAGATGTGGAGAAGGCCCTGGACCAGGAGCCCCAGACTGGAAGTAAGCCACGCCAGGTTAGGCTGTGATGCAGGACAGTTGCCTCAAAGTGAGTTCAGTGGGATCTTAAGTGATATTGCTTGGAAATATGAAAGTCTCCGATGGGAAAATAAGTTTCCCTAGACAACACCCTGGGAGCATCCTCGACCCAAGTGCTGCACTTCTGACTTTCTGTAAGCCGACTTTTTGACAGAAAGCTCTTGGTTCCACCACTTCCAGCTGCATACCTTTGGGAGATTTCTTCACCCCACTAAGCCTCATATTCCTTATCTGTGAAATGGGAATAATGAAACCAACGCAAGGTGTTCCGAGGATGAAATGAGATAATGTATATGGAGTGATTAGCGTGTGGAGGCCCTCCATAAATGGTAGTGTGATCTTTTGGATTACTTTGGCCAGCTGCCTGCCTCTGCACCTCTTCTGAGTGCATCAGAGGTTGTAGAGCATCTGGCCCCAAGCCCTGAGAGGTACCACACGTCCGGGACCATTTCCTCCTCCTAGATATGCAGCCCCGTGCTCCCTTTCAGACATCTGTGGCTCAAAACTTGGGTCTCCAGACGCCCACATGTGTGAGGAGCATCTGTTCCTCCAGGGCAGGCAGAAGAGAGACAAAACCCCATATCCATGGGCACAAGCGCAATAGCTTCCCCGTTACCTAGGCCTTGATGGGAGGGGCTGCACTCAGGGGTCCAGGGTTTCCCCGGAGGCATCGTGACTTCCCCACTGCTTAGGGGTCTTGCAGAGAATGGCACAGCTGAGTCCCAGCAGCATCTGATGGGCACTTACCGAGCACTGTCCTCTGTCCAGCCCCGGTAGCCGGCGTCATTGTCTCCAAATGCTCTCCCAATGGGAGTTTGGGGAATGCCGAGGGTTCCACCCCTGGGTGCTCCGTGTGGCGAGCACCACTCTGTCTCCATGCTAGGCTGATGGGAAATCCTGTCTACCGCAACCCTGTGGAAACCACGAAATGCTACACGAGTGTAAGGCGTGATAACTGTGATTTCTGGCATGAGTCACATCCCCTGAACCTCACCAGCCTTTGAAGACTCTCCACGGGTGGCGTGGTTTGATATTTTAGCGGATTGCGTGGCTCCTCAGCATGGGTTTCAGCTCTTCCTTTCTTTTCAGGCAAGACAAGTTAAATCACACCCTCGTCAAGCTGGAGCGATGCCCCCAGCTAGTGTCTGGCATGAGCTGTGATGATGAGATCATTCGGTTTCTAAGGTTGTCCGCACACTCACCTGGTAGAGTGAAGTCTCGGGAATTCTAGCTGCTCTGAAAAGTAGAAAATCAATTGCTTTTGATCCTGGAATACAGTTTGCTCTCCTATTGTGGGCAAGCAATTACTAACTTGACGTTTAAAAACATCTTAGTGTCTGTTTTTTATTAACTATATTTGACCAGACAGTATAAGCCAAATGAAGGAAAAGGTAAAGCTTTGAATATTATCTGAGGGACTAGCTGGAGGAAAATAGAAACAGAACATATCATATCAGCATGTGCTAAGTGCTTCCTGCCACTAGATACTGCCTGCCTTCTCATCTTATCCTCACACTAACATAGGGACCTATTTTTGCCATTTTTTTCAACAAATGAATCTCAGTTGTTGGAATAATTTATTTTTTTCTGACTTTTTTTAATACTTTTTTTAATGTCTTCTATTTATTTATTTTTGGCTGCGTTGGGTCTTCGTTGCTAAGCGTGGGCTTTCTCTAGTTGCGGCGAGCGGGGGGCTACTCTTCATTGCAGTGCGTGGGCTTCTCATTGCGGTGGCTTCTCTTGTTGTGGAGCACGGGCTCTAGGCGCACAGGCTTCAGAAGCTGTGGCACGCAGTCTCAGTAGTTGTGGCTCACGGCATGTGGGATCTTCCTGGACCAGGGCTCAAACCCGTGTCCCCTGCACTGGCAGGCGGATTCTTAACCACTATGCCACCAGGAAAGTCCCTTTTCTGACTTTTAACATGAAAAATAAATTAAGCTTTAAGTCCAGGTTTATCAGTGCAGTGACTTTGGGAACGCTTTTCTCCCTACACCAAAACAGGAGTTCTAGTAAATGTGCTGGTTTCATGATTCTTAGACTTTCTCTGGTTGTTTCCCATCCGTTCTTCTTTGGGCAGGCGCACTACTAACATTTGCAGAGACCAAGGCAAGAACGTAAATGAGGGCTCCCTGGCCCACAGTTCATAATGCTTCTCTCCGCACCTCTGGTTCTGTTCCTCACAACAGAGGGCCTTGCGGACATGGGTGCAAACATCCCTGTCCAAGTTTCATTGGCATGCCCCCACCAGAGCCCCCTTGGCCATCTGTTGGGCCCACCTTTGGAAGGATGGGTCTGGGGAAGGGTTCATTAATGGCCCTAGAAGAGGGCTTGGGGTCATTTCAGCAGAGAATTCCAGGGCCCAGGTATCCAGAGCTGACCTGGCAGGTCCTCCTTGTCCTTGGCTCTGCCTGGCTCCTTATTCTCACTCCGTGGGGAGGGGCCTAGCCACAGGAAGGCCTGAGCAGATGGTCCTAAAAGCAGAAGGTATAGGACAGGCACCCTGACTGCCCAGATCTAGGGGTAATACTGCCTTTGTATTTAGTGCTGGATGCCAGTGCCAGCCATGTCAACTGGGAAGCCAAGAAGCTGTGGCTGCCCTGGGCCCAGAGGACCAAAAAGCATATCCCTGGACCCAATGACAGGCCTCCAAGTGGAACTCAGAGGGACTGGATGCCCTCTCCACCTAAAAATTCTTCCTCTGTTGCCAAAACTTTGTTCTACGTTTTGTCTTCAAAATGATTTTTTTTTGCCAAAATAATTTTTTTATTGAAGTATAGTTGATTTATTTACAATGTTGTGTTAATTTCTGCTGTATAGCAAAGTGATTCAGTTATACATATATATATTTATATATATAAAATTCTTTTTTTCTGTATTCTTTTCTATTATGGTTTATCACAGGATATTGAATATGGTTCCCTGTGCTATACAGTAGGACCTTGTTGTTTATCCGTCCTATATGTAAAAGCTTACATCCGCTAACCCCAACCTCCCACTCCATCCCTCCCCCAACGCCCTCCTCCTTGGCCACCCCAAGCCTGTTCTCTGTGTCTGTGGGTCTGTTTCTGTTTCGTAGATAAGTTCATTTGTGTCATAGTTTAGATTCCACATATAAGTGATATCATATGGTATTTGTCTTTCTCTTTCTGACTTACTTCACTTAGTATTGATGTGGTAATCTCTAGTTACATTCATGTTGCTGCAAATGACATCATTTCGTTCTTTTTGGGGGGCGTGGCTTAACCTTTATTTCTCACAGTTCTGGAGATTGGAATTCTAAGATCAAGGTGCAACAGATTCTGTTCTTGGTGATGGACTACTTCCTTGCTTGCAGACAGCCACCATCTCACTGTACGCTTACACAACTTCTTCTTTGTGTGCATGTGGAAGGAGAGACACCTCTGTCTTCTTCCTCTTTTTTTAAAAATTGGAGTGTAGTTGATTTATACTGCTGGGTCAGTTTCTGCTGTACAGCGAAGTGTTTATTTCATTCTTTTTTATGGCCGAGTAATACTCCATTGTATATATGTACCACATCATCTTTATCCATTCATCTGTTGATGAACATTTAGGTTGTTTCCATGTCTTGGCTATTGTGAATAGTTCTGCTACGGACATAGGGGTGCGTGTATCTTTCTGAATTATAGTTTTCTTTGGATGTATGCCCAGGAGTGGGATTGCTGGATCATATGGTAATTCTGTTTTTAGTTTTCTGAGGAGCCGCCATACTGTTTTCCACAGTGGCTGCACCAACCTACATTCCCACCAACAGTGTAGGAGGGTTCCCTTTCAGAATGATTTTTTACGTCCGAAATTCCGTGGCTCTTGCTTTACATTCACAAGGCAATTAAGTTGGAAAATCTCAAAGCAACTAGGAACAATTTCATAAACAGACAAATCAGTTACAAGAGAGGCTCTCCAAGTTCAGAGGCTGGGGAGAGGGACAGGTGGCCGTGAGGCTAGATGTCCCTCTTTTCAGCCTCTGATGATGGGGCCTCACTCCCTGGGAAAGGCTGAACAGTAACTTCGGTGTGTAGGTGCATGGTGAGCTCTGTGTCTGGAATACCTAAGACCTGAATGAACAAAGCAGATCTGGGGTGTATAAGGACCGGAATTTCCAAGAGAAAATAAGCCCTTACTCTTTTAAGGAGAACCCGTGTGTGGACATGGCAGCAAGCTAGAGTTTTCCAAGTGGAGAAGCCTCAAGCTTCACATCAGTTGGGAAAAATGAGGATGGGGTTTCAAAAAGAGGGTGAGAACTCATTTAAATTGGCCACAGGCCACCATGTTTGATACTAGATAGGCACTTTCTGAGAAGTCTGGGCATCCATGCTAAATCAGAAAAAAGAACTGAATTCAGGGCTTCTCAGTGTTTTCTTCTGACAGAATATTTTCTCTAATGACAGAAGCCAGTGGCCTTGTACCCGGGAACCGGAGACCATGGCCCAAAGCTACTTGGGGCAAAGGCAAATTTTCTTCCAAGCTTTATGCGTCTGAAATGTGTTAAAATGGTACATTCGCTTCCATTAAAATCCTGATTCATTTAATGGAAAGCTCTAAGGATTTTCAGTTCTTCAGGGCTGCAGGCGTGAGGCTTCTGCTTCTGAAAGGAGATCAGAAACAGGCAAGTGATCCAAATCCAAGTGTTTCTGACCTAATGTTGGGACTGATTAATAACAGAAAAGGCTGACTTCAGCCAAGGCACACGGGACCAGTGATGGCTGATGTAAGCTTTCCGTTTCTGAGCTGTGTTTCTCTTGTTGGCCTCAAGCCTCAGCCAGGTCTAGTACACCTGCTGGCCTTGTCTGAGTGGTACCTTGGCATCAAGAGAGAGGCCTGACTCCACCCTTGTGGACCAGGGGAGCATCCCAGAGAAGGAGTTCCAAGGCAGCCAGTGGTGACCAATGGAGAGACAGCAAACCATCACCTGGCAAACAAGCTAAACATCACCTGGCAAGCAAAAACTGTCCCCAGGACCTTGAGAAGTACTGGAGAGGAAGACAGCTCCTGGGGCCAGATTAGAAGGGAGTGAGAGTGTTTCAAGGCTGTCATGAGCATGTATGGTACCTTCACGCCAACTACAAACCAAGGGCCCCTCTGAGCAATGAATTATAGAAAGGCTGGTACCAACCCCGCTTGTCACCTTGCTTAGGTGCCTTTGTGCATTACACAGCCTGCACTTAGAGAATGGCACTGGCTGGATGTTCAAGAGAAGGTGACCCTAGAAATAGGGGACCGTCTAAGCACCTGGGTAGCAAAAATAACATTTCCCCCAAATTTTCCAGCAAAATCGGTGCTCTAGATTAGGAGTCAGCAAGCCATGGGCCGCGGGCTAGCTTCACGCCTGCTTTTGTAAATGAATTTTTATTGGAATACAGCCACGCTCATTCAGTTAGAGATTGTCAGGCTGCTTTCATGTTCCAACAGCAAAGTTGAGTGGTTGCTACAGAAACCACATAGCCCACAAAGCCTATTTACTATCTGGCCTTTTACAGAAAATGTTGGCTGAACCCTGCTCTAGAGAGAGATGCCATGTATCTCCTGTGGCTTTTGCTCACCTGTTGGCTCACTGCTGAGTACCTTTAAAAATTAACTAGCCCTGTTTGAAAAGCTGGGAATCGATCATTGAATCTCAGAGTCAATAACAGAAACACTGAATGTTTCCTGTTAGGACTCCCTCTCTCGAATAAAGGACTGATGACTAGAGAAAGAGTAAAGGAAAGGGTTTACTGCAGTGGGTTTTGCTAGAAACCATTAACTTCCAGTCTTTTCCCTCTCACTCCCGGCCCCTCCCCCCACCCAAATGTTACAAAGCCTTGGAACGTCTTCCACATCCACCCGGTTCATTCTGTTCCACTTCACCAGCCGGTTCAGGCCTTAGCACGCTCCTCCCTGGACCATTTCCACAGCCCTCAAACTAGTTCCCTTGCCTACAATCTTCTTCCTCTCCCTCCCACAATTGCCAAATTAATGTTCCTAACATGGTGGTGTTGCTTTCTTCCTTCCATGCCGGCTCACTGCCTACAGCAAGAATTTCAACCCTCTGAGGCATCTGAATGACGTGCAGTTTCCTTTCAAAGGCACATCACCAACCCGCATAGAACCTGATTCTGTAGAACTGACCTTGGACCCAGGCTACGTGTTTTTTAAAACTTACAGATAGTTCAGAGGCACAGTCAAGGTTAACAACTACTTGCCTGCAGGGTATGTTTCAAACTCCTTAACCTGGCCTCAACCTACTCCTCCCAACTTGTTCCTAGCACTTTTCTAACCTGTATATACAAAATCTTTTCAATCTATCTTAGACAGCAGAGTGTATACACACACACATTGCGTATATACAAATATATATATATTTGTATGTATGTATATATAAGACTTTTGCGTGTATGTATTAGGTATATATATATTTGCGTATATGTATATATGATATATGTATATTTGTGTGTGTGTATATACGAGGTATACTTAGATCAGTGAGAGATACATGATTATATATATATACTATATGATCATCTTCTATATGCTCCTATAAATATGCTTGTAACTGCATAATTTAATTTTGAAAGAACACATAAAAAACTGGTAATAACAATAAAGTTGTTATTGTTATTTGTTTGTGTTTAACCAGGAGGCAAAATGGAAGCTCAAGATCGTGTTTAGAGTTAAATTACAGAAAACGAAAATTAAATTTTCTTGTTTAGATACCCAAGGTTGTAACCTGGGAAATGTAATACCCACACATGTGTTATCTGGTTTAGTCCTCTCAACCACCTCTGCAAGGTTAGTATCATTCCCATTTTACAGAGGGAAAAACCAAGCCTTAGAGAAGTTAAATGACTTAATCAAGATTATACGACTTCTCAGGGTTAGAGCTGAGATCTGAACCTAGAGTCCAAAGTTGATGCCTCTTCAGGACTCCAAATTCCCTTTTAAGTGGGGTTTGTCTCAGCACTTCTAAGAGAGGTTCACACATCTGCCAACTAAGAGGGTGGTTGGCTTTTAAGGACCAAATTATGCTCTTGGGTTGAGGGTAGGAGAGACAGAAACGGGATGAATGGGAGAAAATAAAGGGAAAAATGTGTACCCCCCACTCCTACCCATCTCTCTTTCCCTTCTTGGAGAAGGGCCTCTTGTCTGATTGGTTCCCTCTCCCTTCAACACAATTCGATCCAGGTGTGTCTCCCACTCTACCCTAATTCCTGGCAAACCAGTGTTCGGGAACCTGATTTGGGAAGGCTTGAGTTGACAGGATAGGCCATGGTTTCATGCAACAGGATGTCTGTTATTGCCACAGTGTCCTCCCAAGGGACAGTGACGATCTGGGTGTGCCTTGGTGGTAACTTCCCCTGAAGGCAAGTGAGCTGTGAGGTCTCAGTTACTTCTGAATAGGACCAAGGAACCACAGGTGAAGCTGCCACCCAACCCAGGATGTGACTACTTATTGTATGAGTGAGTGAGTGAGTGGGTAGATGGATAGATGGATGAAGGATAAATGGTAGATGAGTGGAAAAATAGAAGGATGATGGATTGATAGATGGATGGATGGATGGACAAGATGATGGATTGTTCTCAGGAGCTCTGCCCGTTCTTCACTATCCTCTAGATATGGTGGCTTACGTCACTTCCTTCTACGCTTGGGGTCACTCAGAGATGCATCTAGGACTGGATTAAAAAGCAGATCTCCACTCTGTCATAGACTGTTCTCTCCGTTTGACTTCATACAGTTCAAAGGATTCTACTCCAGACTGGTTCTGTGTGATTAAAGAGCAACAATGTTCCCTGTGGCAAAAACTTACAGATTGTTTATACAAAAATAAAAAGGATGCCTGAGACTATGGAAACTGGAGGTCTTCTGACCTAATTATGATTAGTAATAGGAGAGCTTCATGTTTACCCAACACTTCTTTTCCCTTGGTGCCAGAGTTACTGAGTCCGTCTTCCCTGTTTTCATGTTTTTTCCTGTTATCCTCCCTCCAGGGTAGTTAACTAATTTCCCCCTCACTCCTTTCCTGCACCTTCCATTCTGGCTGAACTAAACCACTTGGGTCTGATTTTTCTACTTCTTCTATGAAAGACAGGTTTTAAAATTTCAAACAATAGTTGTGGATTTTTCTATAACTCCTTGCAGTTCTATCAGTTTTTGCTTCATGTATTTCGAAGCTCTGTTATGAGGTATACACATGGTTAAGATTATTATGTCATCTTGATGAATTGACCCCTTTGTCATTATGAAATTACCCTCTTTATCTCTGCTAATATTGTTTCTCTGAAATCTACTTTGTCTGGTGTTAATATAACCACTCCAGTTTTCTTTTGACTAGTGTCAGCATGGTATATTATTTTCTATCCTTTTACGTTTGACCTACTTGTGTTTTTGTATTTAAAGTGGATTTCTTATAGATAGCATATAGTTGGGTCTTGGCTTTTTTGTCGAATATGACTATCTCTATTTCAATTTGGATGTTTAGCCCGTTTAAGTTTGTTGTGATTTTTATATGGTTAGCTTTAATTATACCACCTTGCTGTTTGTTTTCTGTCTTTCCCATCTATTATTTGTTCATTTTTCCATCTTGTTCTGACTGTTTTTGGATTAATTGGATATTTTTCATGATTCCATTTTTATCTCCGTTGTTGACTTATTAGCTATAACTCTTTGTTGTGCTACTTTAGTGGTTGCTTTAAGGTTTATGGCATACATCTTTAACTTATCATGGTTTGCCTTCAAGAGATATTATTACCACTTCATGTAAAATATGAGAACCTGGGCTTCCCTGGTGGTGCAGTGGTTGACAGTCCGCCTGCCAAGGCAGGGGACACGGGTTCGTGCCCCGGTCCGGGAAGATCCCCCATGCCGCGGAGCAGCTGGGCCCGTGAGCCATGGCCGCTGAGCCTGTGCATCCAGAGCCTGTGCTCCGCAACGGGAGAGGCCACAACAGTGAGAGGCCCACGTACCGCAAAAAAAAAAAAAGTGAACATATGAGAACCTTATAACAGCTATTTCTATTTCTCCCCTCCCAGCCTTTGTGTTATTGTCATCATACATTTACTTCTACGTAATGGCATTGTTATTATTTTTGTTTTGAATAGTCAATTATCTTTTAAAGAGATTTAACTAAGAAGAAAAAGGTCTTTAAATTGCCTATGCAGGGAATTCCCTGGCAGTCCAGTGGTTAGGACTCAGTGCTTCCATTGCAGGGGGGCACAGGTTCGATCCCTGGTCGGGGAACTAAGATCCTTCAAGCTGCCAAAAAAAAAAAAATTACCTGTGTAGTGTCATTTGTGATGCTCTTTATTCCTTTATGTAGATCCAGATTCCCTTCTGCTATCATTTTCCCTCTGCTTGTCAGACTTCCAATAATATTCCTTATAGAATAAGTCTGCTGGTGGTGAATTCTTTCAGTTTTTGTATATCTGAAAAAATATTTCCCCTAACTTTCTTTTTTCCTCTTTTTTTAAAAAAATATCTATTTATTTATTTGGTTGCACTGGGTCTTGGCTGCGGCAGGCGGGCTCCTTAGTTGTGGCATGCGAACTCTTAGCTGCGCCGTGCACGTGGGATCTAGTTCCCTGACCAGGGATCGAACCCAGGCCCCCTGAATTAGGAGCTCGGAGTCTTATCCACTGCACCACCAGGGAAGTCCCTCTTTTTTCCTCTTATAATTCTTTTTTTTAAAAGATATTGGTTTTTTGGAGCCATTTTATGTTCACATCAAAATTGAGAGGAAGGTACAGAGATTTCCCATATACTCCTTGCCTCCACACATGCATAGCCTCCCCCATTATCAACACCCCTGATTAAATGGTACATTTGTTGCAATTGAACCTACACTGACACATCATAATCACCCAAAGCCCACAGTTTACCTTAGGGTTCACTCGTGGAGTTGTACATTGCATGGTTTTGGATAAATGCGTGATGACATGTAACCACCATTATAGTATCATACAAAGTATCTTCACTATTCTAAAAACCCTCTATGCTCTGCCTATTCATCCTTTTCCCCCTTCCCCAACCTCTGGCAACCACTGATCTCTTTACCATCTCCATAGTTTTGCCTTTTCCAGGATGTCATGGTTGGAATCATACAGTACATAGCCTCTTCAGACTGGCTTCTTTCACTCAGTAATATTCATGGGTTTTTTTATGGCTCAATAGCTCATTCTTTTTAGCACTGAATAATAGAACATTGTCTACATGTACCACAGTTTATTCATTTACCTTTTGAAGGGCGTCTTGATTGCTTCCAAGTTCTGACAATTATGAATAAAGCTGCTATAAGCATCCATGTGCAAGGTTTTCTGGACATAAGTTTTCAGCTCCTTTGGGTAAATACCAAGAAATAATGATTGCTGGATCATATGGTAAGACTATGTTCAGTTTTGTGAGAAACCATCACACTGTCTTCCAAAGTGCTGCACCGTTTTTACATTCCCACTGGAATGAGAGTTCCACACCCTCACTAACATTTGGTGTCATCAGCATTGCAGATTTTGGCCATAGTAATAGGTACATAGAGGTATCTCATTGTTTTAATTTGCATTTCCCTGTTGACATGTAATGTGGAGCATCTTTTCAAATGCTTATTTGCCATCTGTATATCTTCTTCGGTGAGGTGTCTGTTAAGATCTTTGGCCCACTTTTTAAATTGGGTTGTTTGTTTGCATGTTGTTCAGTTTTAAGGGGTTTTTGTGTGTGTGTGTATTTTGGATAACAGTCTTTTTTCAGTTTTGTCTTCTGCAAATATTTTCTCCCTGTCTGTGGCTTGTCTTCTTATTCTCCTGATCATCTTCATTTTTTTTTTTTAATTTTTTTTAGTTTTTTGCCATACGCGGGCCTCTCACTGTTGTGGCCTCTCCCGCTGCGGGAGCACAGGCTCCGGACGCGCAGGCTCAGCGGCCATAGCTCACGGGCCCAGCCGCCCCGCGGCATGTGGGATCTTCCCGGACTGGGGCACAAACCCGTGTCCCCTGCATCGGCAGGCGGACTCTCAACCACTGCGCCACGAGGGAAGCCCCTCATCTTCATTTTTGAAAGATACTTTCATTGGGTATGGAAGTCTAGTTTGACAGTTGGTTTCTTTTTCTTTTTAATACTTTAAAGATGTCATTCTGCTGTCTTCTAGCTTACTTTGTTTCTAACAAGAAGTCTGTCATCTTTATTTTTGTTTCTCTGGAATAATATGTCTTTCTTCTCAGCTGCCTTTCATTTTCTGTTTATCGCTGGCTTGAAGCAATTTGATTACAATATGCCTTAGTGACGTTTTCTTCATGTTTTTGTGCTTGGGGTTTATTGAGCTTCTTTGGGTCTGTCAGTTTATAGTTTTCATCAAATTTAGAACATTTTTTTGGCTATTACTTCCTCAAATATTTTTCGCTCCCTGCCCATCCCACGCCCCATTTCAGGGACTCCAGTGTCTAAATTACATGTCTGTTAGGGCACTTAAAGTTATCCCACAGTTCACTGATGCCCCAATTTTTTTTTTTTTTTAGTCATTTTTCTAAGTTTAATCTTGAATTGTTTCTATTGCTCTATCTTCACATTCACTGTTCTTTTTTTTCTGCAATGTATAATCTGCTATTAATATTAGCAAGTGAATTTTTCTTCTTGGACATCACAGTTTTCATCTCTAAAAGTTCAGTTTGGGTTTATTTTATATCTTTCATGTCTCTACGTATCATATTCAGTCTTGCCTCTAGCTTCTTGAAATATGGAGTATAGTCATAATAACTTTAAAAAAATATTATTGTAGGGCTTCCCTGGTGGCGCAGTGGTTGAGAGTCCGCCTGCCGATGCAGGGGACGCGGGTTTGTACCCCGGTCTGGGAGGATCCCACATGCTGCGGAGCGGCTGGGCCCGTGAGCCATGGCCGCTGAGCCTGTGCTCCCGCAGCGGGAGAGGCCACAACGGTGAGAGGCCCGCGTACCGCCAAAAAAATATATATATATATTATTGTATATGGATTCTATCATTTGTATTCTTTCTGAGTCAGCTTTGATGGATTGATTTTTCTCTTCATTCTGGATTAATTTTCCTGCATTTCTGCATGCCTGGTACTTTTTGTTGGGATGCCAAACATTGTGAATTTTACCTTGTTGGATGTTGAGTATTTTTGTATTCATGTAAATATTCTTGAGCTTTGTTCTGGAATGCAGTTAAGTTACTTGGAAACAGTACTGTAGGGGAGCAAAACTTGCCACCCTGAAATGTCTCTTTGGCATGCGGACTGTTTTGAACAAAAACAATCAAGGCCCAAAAGACTCAGGAAGAAATTTTGACCCCTCCCTAAAAATTTTTTACATAAAGGGTCTGCTTCTGGAATAGAGCTATCACCAGAGATCTCTGCAAAGATATGGGCTAGGATGGTGGGGGAAACTCTAGGCAGGGCCTAAAGATCGGAGTTCCATTGTCTCCGCATGGCTTTTCCAAACAGTTGCTTTTCCATCTTCATGTCGATTGCTTTCCTCGCCTTTGAAGTCCCAAACCACTACTCCCAACATCCTCTTTTGTCTTTAGCTGAAGATGGTATTTAAGGTGAGGGCTTAGGCCATTTTGGTGAGTTACTCAGCTTTCCTGGGTCTCTCCCATGTATACATGTTACTAAACTTCTGTTTAATTTTTCTCCTCTTAATCTGTCTCATGTCAATTTAATTCTTAGACCAGCCAAAAGAGCTAGAAGGAGAGAGGAAGATTTCTTCCTCCCCAACAGTTTGATAATTTCATGTCTTATTTTTCACTTTTGTTAGGCCGGGCAGGTCAGAGCTGCATTTAATTTACTTATATATATATATATATATTGGTTGCACTGGGTCTTAGTTGCTAGTTGCAGCTCACAGGCTCCTTAGTTGTGGCTCACCAGCTCCTTAGTTGTGGCATGTGAACTCTTAGTTGTAGCATGCATGTGGGATCTAGTTCCCTGACCAGGGATTGCACCTGCATTGGGAGCATGGCATCTTAACCACTGAACCACGGGGGAAGTCCCTGCATTTGATTTAGAGTTAATTTTTTTCCCCAAGGCAAGACCCTCCTTGGTACTCTAATCAGTGCCTCCTGAATTATGAGATTTTCCACTCTGGCTGCTGGGAGCAGGCATTGTTCTTGGCCCCACGAGCTCTGAGCCCTGTTCCCTCAAATCCTTTTGGGTGGTTCTTGCCCTGGTTTCAGCAGGAGTCTTCACATGCCTTGGCTGGCCAGTACTCAAATGAATACTCAAGGGGGACCCTCTGCATATCTTCATAGTTCTGTCTGTGTGCAGCTCTCTCCTCTGCTACTCCGCCCTGTGAGGTCTAGCTGCCATAGCTGCCCTGCAGCCCATCTCTGTTCACAAAACACAGGGAGGCTCCCAGGCTCTGCCTGGGTTCCCCTCCATATGTCACAGATGAAAAACTTTCTTCAGGCAATGAGCTAGGTAACTGTAGGGCTCACCTCACGTGTTGCCATTGTTTCAAATATTTTATCCAATTTTTTAGTTGTTTTGCATGGGAAGATAAATTCAATCCTTGTTAGGCCATCGTGAATAGAAACAGAAGTCCTGTTTAACTGATGTTTAACATGTTAAACATCAGTTAAACAGGACTGATGGGAATAAACAGAGGACCTTCCCATATAGTGCTCCATGGCTGTGAATCCTCAAAGCGGCCCAGCAGGTCTATCCCTTTGGGCACTCAAGTGCAAACCCACCTGACCTGGGCACTTTTTAGAGGCAAATGCTATATAGCACCCTCAAATTGACAGCCAAACATTGTGCCTGAAACAACAACAAAAAAAGGGGTGAAAATCAGTTGATATTTAACAAGACAGACCTACTCCTGTAAGACCATACTGGTCTATATCCTTCCCCAATACAAAAGTGAGGTGTAACCTGGAATTCACAGTACCCAAAAAAGCTATCAGTGGTGAATCCCTAGACCCTTAGTAGAATAATATCCCACACTGTGGTATCTTAATGGTTTAGCCCACAGTCTATTCCCCTTTGTTAGGCCATCTCTTTTTTTTTTTTATTGTGGTACGCGGGCCTCTCACTGCTGTGGCCTCTCCCGATGCAGAGCACAGGCTCCGGACGCGCAGGCTCAGCGGCCATGGCTCACAGGCCCAGCCGCTCCGCGGCATGTGGGATCTTCCCGGACCGGGTCACGAACCCGCGTCCCCCTGCATCGGCAGGCGGACTCTTAACCACTGCGCCACCAGGGAAGCCCTAAATAGTCATCATTTTAACGGCTGCATAATGTTCAGTTGTGTTGATGCATAGTGGTCCACAGCAGTTCCTTATTTTGGACATTGATGTTGCTTCTAAATTTTAGATATGGAAATAACTTCATGATAAATATACTCGTGGAGGTTTTTGTTTATGTTAAATATAACCTTAGCAGAATACCAGGGGTGCAATTACTAAGTCAGGGGGCGTGACCATCCACGTGGCCTTTGCCATGTAACCCGTAGAGCTTTCCCTTTGTCAATAGCTATTTACTTAAAGCCCTGGGTCCTCCCAAACGCCTAGGAATCTTCATTTTAGAAATAATCTATTTGGGGCTTGTTTTTGTTTTACTGGGTTGTGGGGAGGCTAAAGAGGACAGCTGGGAAGAGATGGGCCAACCCCAGTTTGCCCAAAGAAATGTCTATTTTCTAAGTGGCATGAAGAATTTAGGAGTAAGACAGACAACTCATTTCTTTCTTTTTTAAAAAAAATATTCATTTATTTATTTCGCTGCACCGGGTGTTAGCAGGCAGGCTCCTTAGTTTCGACAGGCAGGCTCTGTAGCACGTGGGCTTCTTAGTTGTGGCATGCGAACTTTTAGTTGTGACATGCATGGGGGATCTGACCAGATATTGAACCCGGGCCCCCTACATTAGGAGCGCGACATCTTATCCACTGCGCCACCAGGGAAGTTCCTAAGGCAGACCTCATTTCTAATCTTGACTGCTAGTGGCACGGTGTGTGACCTTAGCAAAGTGGCTGGCCCTCTGTAAGACTCAGTTTCTTCTCTGAAATAGAGATATCAACTATATCTACCTCTCAGGTCTGCTCTGAGGATGAGATGAGAAAACGCATCTCAGTGCTGGACATAGTCCTTGGCCCATAGTGAGTGCTCTGAGGAGATGAGCTGATTTTAAGATCAGCAAAAGATGTTCCTCCCAAGACCACACCTCAAGGGCACAGAGCCCGGCCCTGATGGGCCAAAGGCTGCCGAAGCTGGACCCACAGAGCTTCCTGGTAGCAAAGTAGATTCCTGGATGAGGGGCTGATATTTTCAATGGCTCTGATGCTGGTGAAAATTAAGTGATTGAAAGAAGCCAGGGGGCAGGGGTAGAATGCAAAGAATCTTCTCTGGACTTGTGAGTCTGTATTACCTGTTTTAGCCCAAAATGAGAAGGAAGCGGTGTGCATTGAGCAACTATTACGTCCCAGGAGTTTTACATGCACTTTCTCCCCCAGGTCTCCCTGCAGTGATGAGGAGAACTTAGAGTCTTCTAGGTGACCTGGGCTTGATCCAAGCCCTGACCCACGAGCTGGGGAACAGCACCGAACTATATGTAATATTTCCTAATGTGTAAAATGGGGGTGATTGTCATGATGGGAAGACACCATTGTCATGATGGGAAGCGCCTGGCACATAGGCACACAGTGGTAGCTATAATCGGAAACTTGCCCCTGGTCGCACAGCTAGGAAGTGGCAGTGCTGGCATTGGGGCTGGGTCTCCCGCCTCCAAAGCCCACAGTCTGTCACCACATCACATTTTATCTCTTTGCAAATACTGTGTGATACAAAATACTTGAGAAATGCTTTTACGGTGATTCAAATGAAGGATTCTTCTGGGCTTTTTGTATTCTGTTCAGAGTGTTCTATAATCATGAAATTCATCTCTCCAGTCACTTCTGAAAGTTTCCTTTCTTATACAAGAGCTTAAAAAGGATGGAGTCCCCAAAATGTAGGAAGACTTCCTTGAGATCAGAGCAGCCAGCCAGGAACAGAAATGCAGTCACCTGGAACTCTCCCCGCCTCTTCCTGGAATTACGAGACATTCACAAGAGGGGAAGCAAGTTCAGAGAAAAGGGAAACCTCATTTTAGAGGCTTGGGGATGTTCACTACACCTTGTTGAACCTGTTTGGCTAATAGATAAGGAAACTGAGGCCCAGTCAGTCACATTGGTCATAACTGCGCCATGCTTTCGTGTCTGAAACAAAATTACTAACCACCCTTGGGTTTCTGGTAAACAGTGTTTAAGGTTTAGCATCAATATGAGCGATTGTATATGAGAACGTCTCTTGGTCGTGCAGTTAAATTAGCACCTTTCTAAAGTAATCCTTGCCTGGACTACATTGTGGCTGGAGCAGTCCACTGCACGTGAAATGCCCATGGGCTCCACAGGCGTGCAGAGGTCTGAATTAGGGGAAAGATGTGCCACTTGTCAAGATGCAAGGGAACTTCACGTATTTCATCCTTCTGGTACCAGACTCAATACAGGGTCAAATAACTCCTCTTTGCAGTGGTCCCCATGTGAGGGGCTTGATTCATCATACTAGGTTTCTTTTTAGCCTGTTGGACCAGAGTAGGGGCTGCTTAGGAGAGGAAGTCTAGGCTTAAAGAACTGGCTCTGCCCATAGTAGGTACCTGATCTAGAAGATGGGTTTAGTAATATCTACATCCAGTCCTATGGCTTTTATACAGTCTATAGGCTGATGCCTCCCAAATTTGAATCTCCAATCCCAGCTTCTCCCCTGAGCTCTAGATTCGTTTATATGACTGTCTCCTGGACCTCTGCTCTTGGACGTCCAATAATCAACAGACTTCAAACAGAACTTTCCATTCCCCGCCCCTCCAAGCCTGCTCCCCCCGCCCACCCCATCTGCCTCTTCTCTGTAACACCATCAGTTTTCACCCACCTGCTCAGGCCAAAGACCCGGGAGTGCTGACTTCTCTTCCTTTCCGTTCCACACTTAATCCATCAGCTAATTCTGCCAGCTTTCCCTGCAAAATACATGTAGAACCTGACCATTTCTCACCACATCTACTATTTCCACCTTGTCCCAGCATCTTTTTTTGCCAGAACCTATGAATCCCTGTATCCAAATAATGTTTTTAAATACCTAAAATAAAATACTGAGGATTACAAAGGAAACCAATCATATTGAAATAAAGTTATCAAAATATTGTAAAGAATAAACTTATGATATATTAATAGATGTGCTTTATTATTACCACATGAAATGAAAAGATCTAGTGGCAAGTCTAATAACTATTATAATTCCAAGGTAGTGTTGAATATAGACAGTGTTTCTAGACCTGCAGTAACTGTGTATAATGTGACATAAAAACATCTGTGATTTCTAGTGGTGTCAAAGTCACAGGCAATGCTTGTATTGTGATTTGTTGCCTACATTGATCATTGAAGGAAAGGATAAATTTAATTGGAGGGTAATGAAAATAAAGATATATATATACATATATGTGTGTGTGTGTGTATATATATATATATACACATATATATATGCACACATATATATATTTATATGTATATATATATACTATCCCCCCTCTTCCCCGCTCCCATCTAAGTGCATGAACTCCCTGAATTCCGGATGGGAATATCTGATCAACTCTACACTGCCAGCGTCTCTAGCTTGGAGTTTTGCAGGAGCCTCCAGGCTCCAACCTGGCCACCTCTTTCCCTGGCAGTCTACACAGCAGTCCCAGGGATCCCCTCCCTGTGTGTCATATTAGATCACTGCCCAGCTTCAGACACTCCGACAATGTCCTGTCACCAAAAATAAAACCCGAAGTTCTCACCACAGCCAGCGCGGCCCTACGTGATCCAGGCCCTGGCTATCTCTCTTCTCCAAGAACAGGGCACCAGGCCAGAGGAAGGCCTGTGGGTGCCGAGCCCACCTCCTTGGAAGGCATCAACGAATCTGCTCTCACAGCACACTCCCGGGGCTCAGCTCCCACCCCAGACTGAGGACCCCCCTCCCACGGCCCATAGTGCTCCCCATGAGAGGCGTGTTGGGAAACACCTTTCCAGAAGGGTACTAGGTTAGTCCATTTGGGCAGCTATAATAGGATACCACAACCTGGGTGGCTTCTAAACTACAGAATCTTAATTCTCAAAAGTTCTGGAGGCTGGGGCTTCCCTGGTGGCGCAGTGGTTGAGGGTCCGCCTGCCGAGGCAGGGGACACGGGTTCGTGCCCCGGTCCGGGAAGATCCCACATGCCGCGGAGCGGCTGGGCCCATGAGCCATGACCGCTGGGCCTGCGCGTCCGGAGCCTGTGCTCCGCCTCAACGGGGGAGGCCACAACAGTGAGAGGCCCGAAAACAAAAAAAAAAAAAAAAGTTCTGGAGGCTGGAAGTCCAGGATCAAGGTGCCAGCATGGTCGTGATCTGGTGAGGGCCCTCCTCCTGTTCATGGCCGGCAGGTTCTCACGTGTCCTTGCATGGAGGAAGGGGCAAGCAAGGTCTCTGGGGCGTAAGCTCCACCGCGAGGGCTCTACCCTCATGACCTAATGACCTCCCAAAGGCCCCACCCCCTAATACCATCACCTTAGGGGTTGGAACATCAACATGTGAATTTTAGGGAGACGTAAACATTCAGACCATAGCAGGTACTACTGCCCGTAAGCAGCAGTGTTCTGCTGCTTCTCCCGTGACTGACTCTGGAATGGGCTTGGAAGGTCGTTCTGGTCTTGGCCCAGTTCTGGGCCTTGTTCTCTCCCGGTCTGACTCACCTGATCTCTCAACTTTAAGTCTCTGCAGAGCCCTGACCACCTCCAACTCCCTCCACCCGTCACGCTGCCTGTGCCCAGGTCTCCTAGGGAGCCGCCTGAAGGGCCAGCCTGTCGGCCACAGGAGAAACCAGCCCCCCCCCCCTTTAATGGCCACCTACAACTTGAAGCAAATAAAGGCAATGATCTAGCCCAAGTCCCAGCCTGATTCACCAGGCTCGGTTCCCAGTTGTTGAAATTTCCTTTCTGGGGCTCTCAGGAAGCAGGGCTGTATGGAGTGGTTGGATGGGGCTGGCCCTGGGCCGTGTGGAGTCATAGATCAGGATCTGGGGTGAAGCTGGGCATCTTCAAACAGGGCTGGGCTGAGAGGTAGATACTAGGCCAAACAACAGACCTGCCCCAGCTCAGGCCACCTTAACATAAAAAGGTGAGAGTACCGACAGAGGCCACAGACCATATACCTCAGCATTTGAAAGTGATAGATCAAGCTAACGAAACGTGAATTAAAATATGTTCTGTCCTCCTACCTTGACAAATATACCTTCATAACAAGAAGGAAAGCCAGGATCAGATTTAGGATGTTTACCCTCCTCAAAGTTAGAAGTCCACATAGGGCAGCACGGCCCCCAACCCCCAACCTGTAGGTCTCCCTGCCCTGTTTTCCTTCCACTCCCAGCTCTGTCTCACACCATGCAGGGCCTTAGGTGAATGCACCTCCATACCCCGCCCTGCACACACACAGCACCCTCGCCCCCGCCAATACAAGCCGCTGCCCTCAGCCCCCTCCCAGCCAGAGGTAAGCACAGCAGCTGTGCAATCTGAAAAACAGGTCATGCAGGCCCTGCAGTTGCACTTGGAGACCCTTGGGCAGGGAATTTGGGAGTTCCTGGTACCCTGAGGATGGTCTAGTAGGGAGGCTCAGGTTCCGGGCGGGCATAGCCACTTGGCCCCATGAACTTCTCAGCCCACGGGAAGGGGGAGGACCAGAGCAGTCCCATGAAGTGTAAGGCCCAGGATGAGTGCCCTCTTCCCCAGGTCTAAGGGCAGTCCGTCCCTGAGCCCACAGCTGAGCAGGCAGACCTGGGAGGGTACTGGAGAATGGAGCCTAGAGAGCTTGCCCCGGGCAGGAAAAGGGACGTGAAAATCTGTTCAGAGGGTGCTAGGGACAGAGCTGCTAAAGCTTCAGAGGCAAATCCAGCTCATTTTTGTCTGTTTCCAAAAACCTGCCCTTAAAGATTTTGCTCTCATTGAGGATCTAAAAAAGAATCCCCTGCAAATATTGGATTGGCCAAAAAGTTCTTAGAGAAAAACCCAAACAGGATGTATGTATATGTATATAGCTGATTCACTTTGTTATACAGCAGAAACGAACCACACCATTGTAAAGCAATTATACTCCAATAAAGACGTTTAAAAAAAGAAAAGAAAAGAAAAACCCAAACAAACTTTGGGCCAACCTAATAGTTTCAGAACATTCTATTGTAAAAATTCTAGTATGTTGGTGAAAAATAAGTTTTGTTGCTTGATGATTTCACCTTTCATAAAATATTCTATCCATCTAATTTAAAAATCAGAGCAGGGTATTTAAAACTCAATAAACACAGGCAAGAACAATGAACCTTGAATTGTTGTTGTTAATCTTTTTTTTAATTGAAGTATTGTTGGTTTACAATGTGTCAGGTGTACAGCAAAGTGATTCAGTTATATATATATTATTTTTAATTATGGTTTATTACATGATATTGAATATAGTTCCCTATGCTATACAGTAGGTCCTTGTTGTTTATCTATTTTATATGTAGTAGTGTGTATCTGTTAACCCCAGATTCCTAATTTATCCCTCCCCGCCCTTTCCCCTTTGGTAAGCACGTTTGTTTTCTATGTCTGTGAGTCCATTTCGGCATTGATGTTAACCTTGTTTTTAAATTATGACCAGTTCAAGGGAGCAGTACCAAGGGAAATGGGAATAAAAAGTTAAAGTAATTTTGAAAAAATAAGTGAAGTGGGATAAATATAGGAAGAAACAGAGATGTATGCATAGACTATGAGAAAAAGAAGCACAAAAGACCTATATATACAAATGAATATTCTTACACTGGTGCCTTTTAAGACACTGTTGCTAAAGATTTTAAAACAGTGTTGCATTTTTACAACCAGAGGCACCAATAGCCATATCATCCCTCATCTCTAAGTACTTGCCCTGTGAGTTGTATGAACTTGTGTGACAGGTTTCTGGTTTCTCAGCCCTTTCTAGAACTGTCTGGGCATGAACCTCTAGCCCCAGATCATGGAGGTGGTTCATCTTATTTCATAGTCACATAAAAGCATTAAGCAGGTGTTAGGAGTTAGGCATCTAAATCAGCAGGACTCTCTTTTGCCCCTATAACAATCTGTCATCCATAGTAACTAATTTTTAGATAGGACTGGAACTTTTTTTTAAAATAAAATTATTTATTTATTTATTTTTGGCTGCATCGGGTCTTCGTTGCTGCGCTCGGGCTTTCCCTAGTCGTGGCGAGTGGGGGCTACTCTTCGTTGCAGTGCGTGGGCTTCTCGTTGCGGTGTCTTCTCTTGTTGCGGAGCATGGGCAATAGGCACACCGACTTCAGTAGTTGTGGCACGAGGGCTCAGTAGTTGTGGCTCGTGGGCTGTAGAGCGCAGGCTCAGTAGTTGTGGTGCATGGGCTTAGTTGCTCTGCGGCATGTGGGATCTTCTTGGGCCAGGGCTCAAACCTGTGTCCCCTGCATTGGCAGGTGGATTCTTAACCACTGCGCCACCAGGGAAGTCCCTGGACTGGAACTTTTTAACACGTGACATCATACTCTCTCTATTGGTCCCCCCATAGCCCTATAGCTAAGGGCACTTTCCCATCCTTGAGATACAGATAAACTGAAGGAGAGAACAGTGAAGCTGCTTGCCTGGGGTCTGAGAGCAAGTTAGTTACTGGCAGAGCCAGTACGAACCGGGAAGCTCCCAGGTCTCTGCCTCCTGGTACTGTGGGCTCGCCCCTTTGCCTGACACCCTCCTTCCCCATCCTCCACCTTCCCCTCCTGCTGTCAGTGGAGAAGAGCTCAGGGTATCTGACAGCCACGTGACTTGGGTGTGGATGCCCAACAGTGACAACAGGGAGACGTGATTCTGGGCTCTTCTGATGAGGGGGTGTGAGTGTAACCAGCTGTATGTGGCAGGGGAGGACCTAAGAGGCAGCTCTGGGAGGACCTGTTTCCAAGAAGCAGAGAAAAAACGGGTCCAATGGTGCTTTGAAATTAAAGCACATGACATCCAGATGGGCTGAATATGGAAACAAAATAATAGCCATGCTTTAGGAAATCACCATCCTCGCCGTGTCTGAAGACACTGGCCCAGATTAAAAGGGAAAGAGGGAGGGAAGGGGCAAACCAAGGAGGCCAAGCTACTGCTTTGAGCCAGGATTGCCCCTGAGGAGAGGCACCAGGCCACTGTTCTTAGCTGCAGCTAGCTGTGCCTGCTGCATGAGCCACAGGTAACTCAAGAGGAGGCCTTAAGAGAGTCAGAGCTTAATAACTGCGTGTCAGGTGGGAGATTGACTGCTGGGTGGCCTGATGGATGGCGGGAGGGACCAGAATGAAGAGTCAGTGCTTTGCTGTCAGGGTTTCCGCAGGCAGAGGGATCTGGCTGCACCTGCTCATCTGTATCTCTGGCACTGCATTTTCAGGTTGGGATATTGGATTCTGCCTTGAACCAAATTTCTTAATTTTTATTTTTAAGTTGAAGTGGGAATTGAATAAGAGCAGCTGAAATCCGGTGAAGAAATTCCCTCAGTACAGCTGGGTGAATGAAATCATCTGACCTCTCATCTCTCTCCAAGCCCTCCTATCCCCCAGCAGCCCAGAAAGAGTACAGACTGTTCTCACGAGTCCTCTTCGGGGAAAATTTATCCTCCCTCTGAGGTCATAATTTACAGAACCTTAGGCACCTGGCAGGTCATACCTGCCTTGGCAGCTCTGAAAAGCTACAGACATTAGGGTGGGGAACCCACCACTCAAAAGCCACATCTAAAAAAAGAAAAAGCCACATCTAAACCTTTGTTTGATTTTATCTAGCCCTTGACAAGAAGTTACAAAAATATTGACCCCTGACTTGGGTGTCATAGGCCTTTGTTGTTTAGTTTTAAGGGTACTTTTGTCCATGTGGCAGTAGAAGAGTACTGGTCTTGGAGTCAGGAAACCTGGGCTCTGTTCCCGGGTGAGACATTTCATCCATTTGAATCTGAGTTTCCTTATTCATAAAATGATATGATTCTCTAAACAGATAACGCACCTGAGCATTGTCTTCAGATGCTGACTACTAGTTATAATAATACTTATTGAATGCCTTCTAGATGCCGGGCACTGTTGCAAGAGCTTTACATGAACCAACCCGTTTCATCTTCGTAACATCACTGTGAAGGGGTAGGGCATTGTCATTACCCTAATTTCTAGATAAGGGAACCGGGATGCCAGCCCAAGGCCACTCACCCAGGAAGTGGAAGCCTTCAGACACAAGCCGAATAGTCTGGCTGCAGAGCCTGCCCTGCACGTACTGTACACGTGCTTATGAGCATCACTGCCGTCACTGTCTGACTGTAACTTAGTCAAGCCTGTTGGTAGTGGAGGGGGTAGCTGGGTGGCATTAGCACTGACATCACCACCAAAGGCTGATTTCAAAACTTGTACAAAGCCCACCATTATTGCTTGTATCTGTATTTGCTGAAACCATCGATAGAGATGTTTTTGTAGATTGGTGGCCCATGAGGTTGTCACAGAAAAGGAAACTGAGGTTCAAAGAGGTGAAGAGCCTTAGACCATGGTCACCCGGCCAGAGAACAGCACTGGTGGGATTCCAACCAAGTCCCCAGAACCCCTGCGTCTGCCCTCACATCAGGCCACCTCTTCTTGTCTGTGTATTCCCACTTAGATCCTGAGCTCAGGCAGGCTGGACACTGGGACAAAGTGAGGAACACACCTTCCTCCTGTTACTGGGGTTCTACGTGAATAAAAAAGCAATAGTTTAATGAGATGGGTGTGGTGAGGCAGAGGTCATTTTGGAGCACAGGGTACTGTCTGGGAAAGGAAGACAGGGACAGGACTCAACAGTGGGGTCAGGGTAGGGGGCTGTGCAGTGATGAGAGGGCAGCACAAGACACCAGAGGCAAACCTGCCCCACTCCGCAGGCTTCCCTCAGGCCAGCCCGGTGTTGAGAAGAGGTTTGAAATGAATGTGTTTACCCCACCATGGCCCTGCCACGTGGCTCCTCTCCCCAAGGGAGTGTGTTCCTGGTACACATAGCACAGGTGGTTCCTCAGGTGGGATCTGGTCTCTGGGCTCACCTTGGCATGCCTGCAAGTTCTGTCTTCTCTGCTTTAGAAAGCTAGAAACACACTTTTCTTTGAATGGGCAAGTCCCACCCACACTATTTAAAAATAAGAGTGGGCAAAAACAGCAAGCTGGGCTCCCAGACACCAGTGTTTTTCATCCTGGCCCCAAAATCCAGGGGGATGATTGCCAAAGGCTCTTTCAGTTGCCTAAATGTGATGTCCACCTCAGACCATCGAAAAACGTTGTTCAGAATAGCCCCAGACAGGAGCCCAGGGCGTTCTGAGCAACTGAGGAGCCCAACTGAGTCACAGCTTTGACTGCGGTCAAGACTGGTTTTTTTTTAGGTCAAGACTATTCATCTAAATAAGGCACAAGAAAAGCTGGTGTTTTAAGCCATTGGAACAAGATGAAAATAGCTCCCCAGCCTCCCTCTCCCTCACTTTTCCACCTCCGACACCTGACACAGAAGTCACCGGGCCCGCCTCCAGGGCTCCATAATCCAAACTGTGGTGAAGGGGAAACCCTCCACAAGGGCCGGCTTTGGACCGCTGGGCCTTCAGATCCAAACGTCTAAGACGTGAAAGACAGCGCGTGTAGGGCTCTGATCACCCCCCTATGAGGGCGCCAGCTGACCAAACTGAATGACGTGCCATCAGCCATGGGCTGTGTCTGGCTGATGAGCAAAAGTAGCTGCCTTTTCTGGAGCATATGCGCAGTAGAGATTTACATTAGACACTCACTGCTAACGCCAGGTTGGAAAGAGCAGCCACCCTGAGCAGAGGAGCAAATTGGAGACAGACAGTGACTGTACTCATGAAACTCCATTAAACTGTGGGCTCCGTGAGGACAGCGCCACGTCTACCCCATTCACTGTCCTTCCCAACACTCAGTGCCTGGCCCATAGCAGTAAATGGTAAGTAGAAGCTGAAAATAGTTACTGAGTGGACTCAATCTCTCCTCTTGTAGCTACTGGAATCAGTGTGCTTTCCTGGAAATATCAGACATTTCAGGCCCAGCTCTGTTGAATACCTTTAGTCCACGGTTTCTTTATCTGTAAAATGAGTATAAGGCTCCCCTGCCTTTCTTCCAAGGTTACTGCACTGAATATGGGAAGTGCTTTGAAAACTAAAGCAGGGACTTCCCCGGCGGTCCAGTGGTTAAGACTCCACGCTTCTGCTGCAGGGGGCGCGGGTTTGATTGCTGGTTGGCGAACTAAGATCCCACATGTCGCACAGCATGGCCAAAATAAAAGAAAAAATGGTACAGAAAACTAAAGCATCTTATACAGGTTAGGGATTATGACTATTGTTGATGGGGGATCTCTTCCCCTGAGCTCTATCGTGCCCGACTTTGAAAGCAGTCAGAACCTGAAGGTATGTCAAAGATGTGTTTCGGGCTTCCCTGGTGGCACAGTGGTTAAGAATCCACCTGCCAATGCAGGGGACATGGGTTCGAGCCCTCATCCGGGAAGATACCACATGCCATGGAGCAACTAAGCCCGTGCACCACAACTACTGAGCCTGCGCTCTTGAGCTCGTGTGCCACAACTACTGAGCCCTCGTGCCACAACTACTGAAGCCCGTGTGCCTAGAGCCCGTGCTCTGCAACAAGAGAAGCCACCGCAATGAGGAACCCACGCACTGCAATGAAGAGTAGCCCCCGCTTGCTGCAACTAAAGAAAGCCCGTGTAACAACGAAGACCCAACACAGCCATAAATAAATAAATAAATACAAAGTTCCCTTTAAAAAAAAAAAGATGTGAGTTTCTTTGGATCGTGAAAGATGTTATCTTAATAGATTTTTACGCTTTCCGCTTTCTGTTATGGTACTGAAATGTGGCCATCTCTGCGAGTGTAATGTTGAATCAACATCCACCAGAGAAACATTAGCATCATAAGTGGCTAACTGTGAGCTGGGTACTCACATCTGAGCAGTTGAGTGAAGACTGGAAATTCTTCACCTTTCCTATGCACATTAAAATAGAACTGACCCGTAAAGTATCCTCTTTAAAAACAAACTTTTGTATTATCATGCCAATCAGTGAATACAAACATTAGCTATTCAGTGAGTGGCTTTTCCAGGGGCGGACACTGGGCCAGGAGTTTGACCAACATAATTTCATTTACTCCTTTCTTCAATGCTATGAGGTCAGTATTATTCCCATTTTACAGATAAGAATAATACCCACTTATCTGCTGGTAATCATGGGAAAATTGTTTATTGTCTCTGGGCTTCAAAGCCATTTTCCCAAGACCACCAGCGGACATCTGGATTTCTCCAGCAGTAACAATGAAGAGGCGAAGAGAGTAATGCTTGGGACCAACCAATGGAATGACAGCAAGACCCTTCTGTTTTGTTACAGGCCGCTTCTCTCCTCCTCTTCCACCTCAAAGCCGTGTAACAGGCTCTAGCCATCTACAAGCTACCATCCAGGACTGTTCAACCACGGTGCTGGGTCTGGCTGCACCTGAATCACATCAGATCAGTGACGTGTACCCAGGTGTGCCCTACTGTCGGGGGTTGACCGGACCAACAAGGTGCTTAAGGATAGTTTGGAGCAATCACGTGGGAGCTTAGCTCTCCAAACCACTGCTCTCCTTTCCAAAGGATGCCACGGGAGACTCCACTAATTCCACCAAGGGGTTGCAACTGGCCATGTTGGAACCACCTGGGGAGATTTAAAGTACTGATGCCGGTGGACCTCCAGAGGTTCTTACTGAATTATGCAGGCAGGGCCAGGGAAGGGGGAGGTTTTCAAATTTACCAGGTGGTTCTAACAAGCAGGGGGTTGAGAATCACTGCTCCAAGGCTTTTGGGAGCTCTTCCTGTAGAAATGCCTTCAAAGTCTATGGCACTTCCCTTGAATCTTGTCAACAGTAACCAATCTTCTTACTCTAAAGATAGACTGGATTTTTTAAAATAAATCTATTCCTTTATTTATTTTTGGCTGCACTGGGTCTTCGTTGCTGTGCGTGGGCTTTCTTTTTAGTTGTGGTGAGCGGGGGCCACTCTTCATTGCAGTGCGTGGGCTTCTCGTTGCGGTGGCTTCTCTTGTTGCAGATCACGGGCTCTAGGCATGTGGGCTTCAGTAGTTGTGGCACGAGGGCTTCAGTTGTTGTGGCTCCCCGGCTCTAAAGCGCAGGCTCAGTAGTTGTGGTGCACAGGCTTCGTTGCTCCGCGGCATATGGGATCTTCCCGGACCAGGGCTCACACCCGTGTCCCCTGCATTGGCAGGCAGATTCTTAACCACTGTGCCACCAGGGAAGCCCTGATAGACTGGATTTTTTTAAAAAACTGCTAAAGTCCTTCAGAACTGAATCTGTGGAATAAGAGTGAAATACTGCTCTCTGCCCCCAACTGGAGGAGAAACCTCAGAAATGCACCTGGGTTCCTCATGTGGCTCCCCAGGTGGTTTCAAAGGTATAATTCACTGAGCACACACCAGGGGCTGTGCTAGGGCCAGAGCTCTCAAGGAGATCAGAGCTGGTTCTCCAGGCAACTGGGGACCAGGACCCAGGTGTGGGATTCCCCTGCCACTGGAGCTTCCTCACAGTGGCATCTATTTGAGGGGCTTTGCTAAATGCCCTGTCCCCCTCCTGCCACGTGGAGTTGTGCCCTCAAAGTGTTCCTGGTTTCTGAGGCAAAAGTGTTCTGTGACTAGCATCTCTCCAGGCTGCATTTGATCCCAAGCTGTGGCCTGGGGTTGAAGGTGAGTGACCTCCTGTCCCCTTTGTCTTGCCCACCCACAGGTCCTGCCTACTTTGCCTCATCTCTTGGTGGAGGAAGTCCCAGAAGTAAGTTCTAGAAAAGCAATCAAAGTGTCAGAGAGGAACAAAACTCTGGGATAGACTGACAAAGGGAAAGGGATCATGTGACTTAATTTTTCACGGTAGTACTGTGCTCTGACCACTGATTTCACATTGTAACCTTAGCAGGTGTCTAAGACCTCAGTTTCCCCGACTGTAAATAAAGGCGGCATAAAGGATAACCTTTTTTTTTTTCTTATTTTGTTTTGTTTTCGTTCTGTTTTTTTTGAAGTATAGCTGATTTATAATGTTCTGTTAGTTTCAGGTGTACAACAAAGTGATTGTTGTACGTATACATATATACATATATTCTTTTTCAGATTCTTTTCTATCGTAGGTTATTATAAGATACTGAATATAGTTCCCTGTGCTGTACAGTAGGTCCTTGTTGGTTATCTATTTTATACATAGTAGTGTGTATATGTTAATCCCAAACTCCTAACTTATCCCTTCCCCTTCCCTTTCCCCATAGGTAACCGTAAGTTTGTTTTCCACGTCTGTGAGTCTGTTTCTGTTTTGTAAATAAGTTCATTTGCATCATTTTTTTACATTCCACATAGAAGCAGTATCATATTTGTCTTTGTCTGACTTCTTACTTCACTTCGTGTGATAATCTCCAAGTACATCCATGTTGCTGCAAATGGCATTATTTCATTCTTTTCATGGCTGAGTAGTATTCCATTGTATAGATATACCACATCTTCTTTATCCATTCATCTGTCGATGGACATTTAGGTTGCTTCCATGTCTTGGCTATTGTAAATAATGCTGCTATGAACACTGGGGTGCATGTATCTTTTCTAATTAGAGTTTTCGTATTTTCTGGATACGTACGCAGGAGTGCGATTGCTGGATCATATGGTAATTCTATTTTTAGTTTTTTAAGGAACCTCCACACTGTTCTCCATAGTGGCTGCACCAATTTACATTCCCCCCAACAGTGTAAGAGGGTTCCCTTTTCTCCACACTCTCTGCAGCATTTATTATTTGCAGACTTTTTGACGATGGCCATTCTGACTGGTGTGAGGTGATACCTTGTTGTAGTTTTGAGTTGCATTTCTCTAATAATTAGTGATATGGAGCATCCTTTCATGTGCCTGTTGGCCGTGTGTATGTCTTCTTTGGAGAAATGTCTAGGTCTTCTGCTCATTTTTTGATTGGGTTGTTTGGTTTTTTTTTTTATTATTGAGCTATATGAGCTGTTTGTATATTTTGGGAATTATGCCCTTGTTGGTCATGTCATTTACAAATATTTTCTCCCATTCTGTAGGTTGTCTTTTCATTTTGTTTATGGTTTCCTTTGCTGTGAAAAAGCTTGTAAGTTTGATTAGGTCCCATTTGTTTATTTTTGCTTTTATTTATTTCGCCTTGGGAGACTGATCTAAGAAAGTATTGCGGCAATTTATGTCAGAAAATGTTTTGCCTATGTTCTCTTCTAGGAGTGTTATGGTGTCATGTCTTATATTTAAGTCTTTAAGCTATTTGGAGTTTATTTTTGTGTGTGGTGTGAGGGTGTGTTCTAACTTCACTGAGCAAACGCAGCTGTCCAGCTTTCCGAGTACCACATGCTGAAGAGACTGTCTTTTCTCCACTGCATATTCTTGCCTCCTGTGTCAAAGATTAATTGACCGTAGGTGTGTGGGTTTATTTCTGGCTCTCTTCCATCTAAATGGGTAATCTTTAGCATCCTTTCCAGCTTTCAAATTCTGTGCCTGTAAGATCCTATGAGCCTGAATTTTTAAAATCAAGACTAGATTTTAAGTTCAACTCATTACAAGTCTGGCCTCTGCTGACCAGGGGGACCAAAAATGGATGGACACAAAAGCAGAATGTCCATATGGAGCGTGAAAGCCAGAGATGAGCCTTGCCGGCCTGTGGTGTGTTCTAGATGTGTCCACACAATGAGTTTCCAGAGAAGGCTGGGAACAGTGCCCTGAGGCCAGTGTGAAAGAAATGCTTTCCTTGCTGTCTGTTATGTAATTGTCATGTCTGCTGGTGGTGGTCATAGAGGTAAGAGGAAATCATTCTGGAACGAGGGCAGGACGTCTGCAAGTACCACCTCTCAGCTTGATGGTTTTGGGGAGAGGCAAGACTTGCTCGTGAATCCTCACATTTCTGTAGGCCAGAGGAGGTGGTGGAGCCAGTAACTTGGACCTCATGGAATAGTGTAGTTTAATGTTGAGAGTGGAGTCTGTCAGTCAGCCCTGGTTTCCAATCTTGGTCTTGCCATTTACTAGCTGTGTAACTTTGGGCAACTTATTTCACCTCTCGGGGCCTTGGTTTTATCACTGGAGGGTAAGTAGGGATAATATCCACCTTGCAGGGTGTAGAGCCGTTGGGATACAACAAACAGTGCACACAAAGCGCCGGGCACATGGTAGGCGATCAGTGCACAGTAGCTAAAAGAGCACCACAGCCTCCAGGTGTTCTGTCACCTTGACAGTTCAAGAACCACCTGCACTACTTACTGCATGATCTACCCAGCTGGCCTCACTGCAGGTGGAACTAGGCCTTTACCTGAGGAATGGAAAGATTTGCAGAAAGCAAAGACACCTGCTCAAGGGCGGAGAGAGGGACCCTAGTAGCTAAGACCCCTGGATCTTTCTCTGGTCCTTCCTGCCACCCCTTTGACAAAACAAGGAGACACTACCCCCCCATCTTTGGGGGTAGAGACACTAAATGATAGCCGCTCCAAAAAACATGCTAGCAAGAACATAACATAAACACAGAGCTTCATTGTAATCCCCAAACCGAAATTATTCAGATGTGGGCCAGGGACCAGCCCAGCATGGGAGGGCGTGACTGGGGGGCACCCATGTGGTCTCCTGGAAGCCTCTGCCTGACAGGACAGCATGCGATCAACATGACAAGTCTGTGGCTAACTCCAGGTTGCACGCATACTGTGCTTATTATACGTGTAAGTATATTGTTGAGGCTTTGAACAGGCAGCTTCAACATCTTTTCGGTATATCACTATTATTAAGGAGAGTTTTTAAAAATAAGATCCTTCGTACTTGGGGAGGGGTGGTGAGGGAGGAAGGCATCAACACTGTGTGGCAAGCAGACCTTTTTAGCTTTCAAATGATGTCACTTAACAAGTTCCACCGAAATACACTCAGGAAACAGCCCCAGTGCACGGCTGCTTGTGTCCGAGGGGATCTGAAAAGCTTGCCCATTCTGAACTGCCTTCCTCGCCACCTTGCCCCAGACCTAGTGTTGCCACCGTTAGCTACCCTTTTGGGTCACAGTCCCAAAGGAAGAGAAGAGAAGGGACAGCAGGAGTTAAATTTATTAGCTCACTTAATATTGGAATCACATGGGGAGCTTTAAAGATTAGGGGTGCCTGGTCTCACTGCCCAGAGATTCTGATATAATTGGCCTGGGGTGCATCCTGGGCACTGGGAGTTTTTAAAAGCTCTCCACATTATTCTAATATACAGCCATGATTGAGAATCACTCTTCCACGCCCTCTCGCCCCAACACTCCACCCTCACTCCCTCCCAGAAAGCAAAGACATCTACTACTACTCCAGCCCTGGTCAGTATAGCAAGCCCTGTGGCTCAGCAGACACCCAGCAACAAACTACAAGGTAGGTATTTGTTATTCCCATTTTACAGATGAAGAAATCGAGACCCAGAGAGGCTAAGTTTTCCACAAGGCCACACAACTAATTAATGGCAGACTGGATGTCTCTGGCTTCAGAGGGGTTCCCAGTTCTTCAGGCTGCCTTGATAACCTGGGAGCATTAACTCATGAAGCTATTAATACATCAGAGGATTCGTTTATATTAGTAACAGCCCCTCACATTTTTATGAAGATATTATGGATCACAAAGCACTTTCATTTTTTTTTGAATTTTATTTAATTTATTTTTTTATACAGCACGTTCTTATTCATCAATTTCATACACATCAGTGCATACATGTCAATCCCAGTCTCCCAATTCATCACACCACCACCACCACCCCCTGCTGCTTTACCCCCTTGGTGTCCATACGTTTGTTGTCTACATCTGTGTCTCAACTTCTGTCCTGCAAACTGGTTCATCTGTAGCATCTTTCTAGGTTCCACATATATGCGTTAATATACAATATTTGTTTTTCTCTTTCTGACTTACTTCACTCTGTATGACACTCTCTAGATTCATCCACGTCTCTACAAATGACCCAATTTCGTTCCTTTTTATGGCTGAGTAATATTCCATTGTATATATGTACCACATCTTCTTTATCCATTCGTCTGTTGATGGGCATTTAGGTTGCTTCCATGGCCTGGCTATTGTAAACAGTGCTGCAATGAACATTGGGGTGCATGTGTCTTTTTGAATTACGGTTTTCTCTGGGTATATGCCCAGTAGTGGGATTGCTGGATCATATGGTAATTCTATTTTTAGTTTTTTAAGAAACCACCATACTGTTCTCCATAGTGTTGTATCAATTTACATTCCCACCAACAGTGCAAGAGGGTTCCCTTTTCTCCACATCCTCTCCAGCATTTGTTGTTTTTAGATTTTCTGATGATGGCCATTCTAACTGGTGTGAGGTGATACCTCATTGTAGTTTTGATTTGCATTTCTCTAATAATTAGTGATGCTGAGCAGCTTTTCATGTGCTTCTTGGCCATCTGCATGTCTTCTTTGGAGAAATGTCTATTTAGCTCTTCTGCCCATTTTTGGATTGGGTTGTTTGTTTTTCTAATATTGAGCTGCATGAGCTGTTTATATATTTTGGAGATTAATCCTTTGTCCATTGATTTGTTTGCAAATATTTTCTCCCATTCTGAGGGTTGGCTTTTCATCTTGTTTATGGCTTCCTTTGCTTTGCAAAAGCTTTGAAGTTTCATTAGGTCCCATTTGTTTATTTTTGTTTTTATTTCCATTTCTCTAGGAGGTGGATTAAAAAAGATCTTGCTGTGATTTATGTCAAATAGTGTTCTTCCTGTGTTTTCCTCTAAGAGTTTTATAGTGTCCGGTCTTACATTTAGGTCTCTAATCCATTTTAAGTTTATTTTTGTGTATGGTGTTAGGGAGTGTTCTAATTTCATTCTTTTACTTGTAGCTGTCCAGTTTTTCCAGCACCACTTATTGAAGAGACTGTCTTTTCTCCATTGTGTATCCTTGCCTCTTTTGTCATAGATTAGTTGACCATAGGTGTGTGGGTTTATCTCTGGGCTTTCTATCTTGTTGCTTTGATCTATGTTTCTGTTTTTGTGCCAGTACCATATTGTCTTGATTACTGTAGCTTTGTAGTATAGTCTGAAGTCAGGGAGTCTGATTCCTCCAGCTCTGTTTTTTTCCCTCAAGACTGCTTTGGCTATTCGGGGTCTTTTGTGTCTCCATACAAATTTTAAGATTTTTTTGTTCTAGTTCCGTAAAAAATGCCATTGGTAATTTGATAGGGATTGCATGGAATCTGTAGATTGCTTTGGGTAGTATAGTCATTTTCACAATATTGATTCTTCCAATCCAAGAACATGGTATATCTCTCCATCTGTTGGTATCATCTTTAATTTCTTTCATCAGTGTCTTATAGTTTTCTGCATACAGGTCTTTTGTCTCCCTAGGTAGGTTTATTCCTAGGTATTTTATTCTTTTTGTGGCAGTGGTAAATGGGAGTGTTTCCTTAATTTCTCTTTCAGATTTTTCATCATTAGTGTATAGGAATGCAAGAGATTTCTGTGCATTAATTTTGTATCCTGCAACTTTACCAGATTCACTGATTAGCTCTAGTAGTTTTCTGGTGGCATCTTTAGGATTCTCTATGTATAGTATCATGTCATCTGCAAACAGTGACAGTTTTCCTTCTTCTTTTCCAATTTGTATTCCTTTTATTTCTTTTTCTTCTCTGATTGCCGTGGCTAGGACTTGCAAAACTATGTTGAATAATACTGGTGAGAGTGGACATCCTTGTCTCGTTCCTGATCTTAGAGGAAATGCTTTCAGTTTTTCACCATTGAGAATGATGTTTGCTGTGGGTTTGTCATATATGGCCTTTATTATGTTGAGGTAGGTTCCGTCTGTGCCCACTTTCTGGAGAGTTTTTATCATAAATCGGTGTTGAATTTTGTCAAAAGCTTTTTCTGCATCTATCGAGATGATCATATGGTTTTTATTCTTCAATTTGTTAATATGGTATATCACATTGATTGATTTACGTGTATTGAAGAATCCTGCATCCTTGGGATAAATCCCACTTGATCATGGTGTATGATCCTTTTAATGTGTTTTTGGATTCTGTTTGCTAGTATTTTGTTGAGGATTTTTGCATCTATATTCATCAGTGATATTGGTCTGTAATTTTCTTTTTTTGTAGTATCTTTGTCTGGTTTTGGTGTTAGGGTGATGGTGGCCTCATAAAATGAGTTTGGGAGTGTTCCTTCCTCTGCAAGTTTTTGGAAGAGTTTGAGAAATATGGGTATTAGCTCTTCTCTAAATGTTTGATAGAATTCACCTGTGAAGCCATCTGGTCCTGGACTTTTGTTTGTTGGAAGATTTTTTTTTTTTTGCGGTACGCAGGCCTCTCACTGTTGTGGCCTCTCCCGTTGCGGAGCACAGGCTCTGGGCACGCAGGCTCAGCAGCCATGGCTCACGGGCCCAGCCACTCCGCGGCATGTGGGATCTTCCCAGACCGGGGCACGAACCTGTGTACCCTGCATCAGCAGGCGGACTCTCAACCACTGCGCCACCAGGGAATCCCTGTTGGAAGATTTTTAATCACAGTTTCAACTTTATTACTTGTGATTGGTCTGTTCATATCTTCTATTTCTTCCTGGTTCAGTCTTGGAAGGTTATACCTTTCTAAGAATTTGTCCACTTCTTCCAGGTTGTCCATTTTATTCGCATAGAGTTGCTTGTAGTAGTCTCTCAGGATCAAGGCACTTTCATTTTAATTTATTATATTAAAGATGATTCCTGCATTTTAAGGATGAGGAGACTGAGGCCCAGAGATATTAACTTGCTCATGGGCACACAGGTAGAGGAACCAGAGTTTGAGTCCAAATCCTCTTCTCTTTCCAAAGAATGGAGCACGTTGGAAAATGGTGGGGTTGGGATGAATTTTTTTGGATATAGGGAAGGTTGGAAAGGTTCAGAGCAGGACAAGCTCGCAGGTTCACCAAATGTGGGAAACCAGAAGGCAGTAAAAGAGGGTAGGAGGCCACAAAGAATGCTCCATCGTTTCTGTGGTTGGGCATCTCTCATCCAGCCCCTCTCAGGGAAGCAAGAGTGGTGAGTGAAAGGTATTAATGCCGGAGGCCCTGCCCAGTAAAGAAAAGAAGGAAGGGAGAAGGCGTTTTGTTCCTGTGTGACTGCCGCCACACATCTGCTGAGTTTCATTTGATTTTTCTAAAATACATTCTCTACCACACCCAGTACCCAAATCTTGGTTTTGAAAAACCATTCTCCACTACAAGGAACAAGCACTCCTCGGAGAAACAGTTGATTCCAGGTCTAGGGCAAGAAAATACTAGGTGAGGCTGGAATGTCTTGTGGGGCCAGAAAATGAGGAAGTTTTAACGTTTTTTATTTCATGGAAAATACCTCAGTCAATTAAAAAAAAAACACAAACCCACAGGAGCCACTGTTAAAGGGTTATTACTGGAAAAACTGGCGACGATTTGGGCATCAGCGTAAATAATAACTGTAAAAGATTATAACATATCCCATTCAAAGAATCTGTTAGCCCATACTGATACTTATAAATACAAACGTGTAGACAAATAGATAAGTAATTACGGGATAGGAACTAGTATGGGGAAGGAAAGCTTATCTTCATATCAGATAAGTGTAGAAGAAATGATAGGTAAGAAAATCACTATTTTGAAACTACTATAATAAAGGATTTGGGCAAAAAAAAAAAAATCCCCAATGGATGCTAAAATCATCAGGTGATAATTTGTTGGGAAGCCCAATATTTACACAGTCTCAAGTCTTTCTCCATGAATTATTCATTAATTACAAAGGGAAAAGTGTCCCTTGGCAGTTGAGAGATCTGGAAACACAACCTTAACCAAGTGACCAAAGTTAACATCAGTAATGAGACAGCCGACATCAGGCGCCTCCTGGTATGATGTAGTGCAGAGGACACACTGTTTCTGTAGTATTTCTGCCCTAAAGTCATCAGCTGGGTCTAATAGTGAGAGGACAGTCAGACATTGAGGGACACGCTACAAAACATCTTGCCCCATAAACTTAAAAAATGTTAATACCATGAAAAACAAAAAAGAATAAGGAACACTTCCAGATTAAAGGGAATTAAAGTGAATGAAAAGTACATAATATGTGTGATCTTGAATTGAATACTGGATTGGGGGAGAAAACATGCTTTAAAGATATTATTGGAATAATTGCAGTTTGATTAAAAAATGTGCATTATTGTATTATATTAGTGTTAAATGTCCTGAATTTGATAATTGTATTGTGATTATATAAAAGAATATCCTTGGGCTTCCCTGGTGGCGCAGTGGTTGAGAGTCCGCCTGCCGATGCAGAGGACACGGGTTCGTGCCCTGGTCCGGAAAGATCCCACATGCCGTGGAGCGGCTGGGCCCGTGAGCCATGGTCGCTGAGCCTGCGCGTCCGGAGCCTGTGCTCCGCAACGGGAGGGGCCACAAGAGTGAGACGCCTGCGTACCACAAAAAAAAAAAAAAAAAAAAAAAGAATATCCTTGTACTTATAAGTTAGTTACATGCTGAAGTATTTAGGGGTGAAGAGTTATATCTGCAACTTACTCTCATATGGTTCAGAAGCAAAAAGGGAAATACCAGTGAGTCTGGATTGTATGTGTGTGTGTGTGTATATGTGTGTGTGCATATGAATATAGAAAGAGAAAGTGGTAAAATGTTAACAGTAGGTGAATTGCACTGAAAGGTACGCAAGCATTTGTTGTTAATATCTTTGCAACTTTCCTATATATTTGATTTTTTTTCTCTTCTTTTTTTTTTTAGATTCGAATTTTTTAAAAAGTAAAAAGAAGAAAGGGGAGAAAGTATAGGTATTTTTAGAAATAGCCACACAGCATTCAAGGTGAGCTGTGAAGGATCAGGGAAAATACTTTTATTCTGAAACTCAGCTACTATTTCTAAAAGCATGGAAGTTACTGAATTATTTGCCTGTATCACTGCAGAGGTGGGAAAATACTATGTGCCCAGGAAGCATAGGTGCTGTAGTTACTGGGTAAAGCTCTTCCCCTCCCCAAAGTTATTTTTTTAATTGAAAATGAAAATTAAAAGGAAGGAAAAGGGGAGAAAAAATGAAAATAAAAATAGTAAGCATTATTCTATAGACTTGGCAGATTTGCTCAGACTGCACAATTATTTAGCAGGGCTTATAATTCAAGAGAAACGGAAATATATACTATGTTACTATATTAAAATAGCTATTATTTTAATAGCTATTTTATTATTAAAGTAGATAGAATGTATCTACTATATTAAAGTAGATAGAATGTATCTACTTTTAATTATTGGTTATATAAATAAAACCCCATGGGAATTTTTGTTCTGGGTTGTTGATGTGCACCCTATGACTTTAAAACATGTTGGAAGTGGAAACTTTTAAAATATATAATTCATTGTAACAGTCTTTATCATAATGAGACAATATACACAAAAGTTAGACACATCCTGTGATGTTAGTCTCCTACTTAAAGACCCAGTAAGCCAACAGAAGCCCATGCTCCTTATCTAGGCACTTATGCCCTCACAACTGGCCACAACCCACTTTCCAAAATCATCTTCTTCCCCAAGACCCAGACACTCCACAGACCAGCCAGGCGGGCACTCCTGACTTTTTTCTGAGCCAGGCTCTGCCTTTCAGGCCAGAATCTTCGCTCACATTCTTCCCCTACTGGAAATCTCCTCCCCTCTTTCTAGCAGGTGCCTTCCTTCTTCAAGGCCCAGCCCAACTGCAGCCCCAATCCCACTCCCACCCCTGCCAAGGAGAGGTGACCCTGCCCCCTTCCTGCTGTAAATGTCCCTGGTATAGCACCTGCCGCACTATCCTTTAACAATGTGTCATGATAGGGGTATCTTTCCTCTTTTCCAGAATCGCCTCTGAGAGTCCACAGCTGAAAACTTCTCACATTTTTAGAGCAACTCCACCTGTGGGCCCACCTCACCCCTGTAAAAACTTTCTGAAAGGCAAAACATCATTTCCGCAGCACCAGCACCCCATTTCTCCCACCTGAACCCCATCACTCCATCTCCAGTCTCTGCAAGATGCGTTGGGGTGGGGTTGATGATGAACTTTGGGAGGGTGCCCTTTATGTAAAGTGAGATCATTTTTTGCCATCTCCTCCCATTGCGAGGGGTCACTAGATGGGTCACACGCCTTAAAGCCAACAGTGGGAGAACCACAAGACAGTCTCTTGTAGAGCTGCAAAGCTGGCTGGCCTGACCAGAACTGGGAGGAAGGAGAGGGAAGGCTTGGGCCTTAGGATGAGAATGGTCAAGGCCACGTCCTCCGTCATAGTCCTTGAATAGTACAACTGGGCTGAGGGCTACAGAGCTGGGGACCTCAAAGGTAAAGAGACTGGTATAGCATGGGGCGAGTGGGGTGCTGCCCATTGGGGATGGAATAAGGCAGCTGAAAAGATGGGGTCAGATCCCTCATGGGCCAGCCAACGTCAAGGGAAGTGCTTGAGTCCTGCCCCTCTGGGGCCTGACGGGGCTTCCACCCATCCATTCAGAACTTTCTGACAATGAGATAGCTCAGGGGCCACGGTCCCTGGGTCACCCTGGAGATCAGCAACTAGAGCAACGAGGAGGGCCTGCCACAGTCAGTCGTGGTACAAGACCATTTCCCTCTCACATCTCCAAGCTCAGAAGAGCAGAAGCAGGAAGTGTAGAGGGGCCAGGAATGGGCACACCCCCAGGGAATCAACCGCAGGCATTGTGGAGCTGGGGGAGGGTGACCAGAGCCTATGAGAGAGAAAATGTGAGTTTACTGCAAAATTGCACATTTGTAGATGTTTATATTATTTTAAAAACAATTTAAAGTCCGTGCATTTCCAGTTTTAAGGTAGCCTGCATATATTTTGGTTGGCTTTATTGTGTGAAACACATCAGTGCAATGCACAAATTCTTTTTTTTTTTGAAGGGCTCATCTACTCCAGAAGGTATCTAAACTTATTTTAATTTTTAAAAATTTATTTTATTGAAGTATAGTTGATTTACAATGTGTTAATTTCTGCTGTATAAAGAAGTGATTCATATATATATATGTATATATATATATATATATATAGAGAGAGAGAGAGAGAGAGAGAGAGAGTCTTTTTCACATTCTTTTCCATTATGGTTTATCACAGGATATTGAATATAGTTCCCTGTGCTATACAGTAGGACCTTATTGTTTATCCATTCTGTATATAATAGTTTGCATCTGCTAATCCCAAACTCCCACTCCATCCCTCCACCCCCCTTGGCAACCACAAGTCTGTTCTCTGTGTCTGTGAGTCTGTTTCTGTTTTGTAGATAGGTTCATTTGTGTCATATTTTAGATTCCACAGATAAGTGATATCATATAACATTTGTCTTTCTCTTTCTGACTTCACTTAGTATGATAATCTCTAGGTCCATCCATGTTGCTGCAAATGGCATTATTTTATTCTTTCTTATGGCTGAGTAATATTGCATTGTATATATGTACCACATCTTCTTTATCCATTCAACTGTTAATGGACGTTTAGCTTGTTTCCACATCTTGGCTATTGTGAATAGTGCTGCTATGAACATGGGGGTGCGTGTATTTTTTGAATTATAGATTTGTCCAGGTATATGCCCAGTAGTGGGATTGCTGGATCATATGGTAGTTCTATTTTTAGTTTTTTAAGGAACCTCCGCATTGTTCTCCATAATGACTGCACCAATTTACATTCCCATTTACCAACAGTGTAGGAGGGTTACCTTTTCTCCATACCCTCTCCAGCATTTATTTGTAGACTTTTTAATGATGGCCATTCTGACCAGTGTGAGGTGGTACCTCATTGCAGTTTCTTTAAAAATTTTAGGTATTTTAGTATCCTTTTTTTCAAATTTATTTATTATTTTTGGCTGCGTTGGGTCTTCGTTGCTGCACACAGGCTTTCTCTAGTTGCGGCAAGTGGGGGCTACTCTTCGTTGCGGTGCGCAGGCTTCTCATTGCGGTGTGCAGGCTTCTCATTGCAGTGGCTTCTTGTTGCAAAGCACGAGCTCTAGGCGTGTGGGCTTCTGTAGTTGTGGTGTGAGGGCTCAGTAGTTGTGGCATGCGAGCTTCAGTAGTTGTGGCTTGTGGGCTCTAGAGCGCAGGCTCAGTAGTTGTGGCGCATGGGCTTAGTTGCTCCGTGACATGTGGGATCTTCCCGGACCAGGGCTCGAACCCGTGTCCCCTGCATTGGCAGGCGGATTCTTAACCACTGAGCCACTAGGGAAGCCCCCTCATTGTAGTTTTGATTTGCATTTTGATTTGCATTTCTGTAATAATTAATGCACAGATTCGCTTGCTCACCAGCCCTATGCCTTGTGACTTTTTTAGAAAATCAATTATTTATAGTTTCTACTTAATATGAAAATATGTACTTTGAAAATGTTTCATCCCTCCAGAGAAAACAAAAGGAGAAAAATCCCTCTTTTGCTATAAGAAAAGTCAGCTGTGTGAGCAGGTGTGTCCATGTAGTAACATGCTGATACAGTATAAATGGACTAATTTTTACCTCTCAGGGAAAAAAAAGATCAGTCCACCACACTGCATACACATACACATACACATTCAGAAGTAAACTACAAATGCAGTTGCATTTTTATAAAGGTCCTTAATATCTTAGCCCAAAGACACAGCTAAGCAGTGGGAATCTGAGTTACTGTGGCAGACCCGAAGGAGGACAGTGGTTAACAAGGGGACCTGAAGCACAGACAACCTCAGACCTGAACCTGGATGCACCTGGGCCTGGGACCCTTCTCTGGAGTTTACCAGCTCTGCAATCCAGGGCAAGTTATTTGCCTCCTTAGGCCTCAATTTACTCTTACCTATAACACCGGAGTGTGTCAGTGAGGATGCTTCAGCTTCAAAGAACAGAAAACCCAACTGGAAGCAGCTGAAGCTATGTCTCATTATAACATAATGAGTAGGGGGAGGGAAGACCGTCAGGCTTGGCTTTATTGGCTCAATGCTGTTGTCAAGGACCCAGGTTCCTTCTATCTTTGTGCTCTTCCTGTCTCTGCTCCACCTCCAGACCCTGTATTCAGACACAGTACAGTCCAGCAGCAAAAGAGCAGGACAGCCGCTCTACAAAGAGCAAGGGAGAGCATACCTCAAAGTCCCGCAACAGCACCGCTCCTGCATTGCATCAGTTAGAATCATGCCAAGGGCCTAAAGTGGCGATTAGCAAAGACAGAGGCCCACCTTGGTGGGCTTGGACCAACCATGATTCACTCCCGGAACTGGGAATGGGGCCGCCTTCTCTGAGTCTCGGGAAAGGCGGAGAGGAGCAGAGCAGCGTTGCAATCGTCACCAGCAAGAAGAGGCAGATGGGGAGTTACTGGAGTAACTGGTGAGTGGGCATCCAACTGTGTCTGCTGTCTGGGGTGAAAAATAACACCTCCCCTAAAGTCTCGAGGCAAAGATTAAATAATATATGTGTAGGGCTTCCCTGGTGGCGCAGTGGTTGGGAGTCCGCCTGCCAGTGCAGGGGACGCGGGTTCGTGCCCCAGTCTGGGAGGATCCCGCATGCCACGGATCGGCTGGGCCTGTGAGCCATGGCCGCTGAGCCTGCACACCCGGAGCCTGTGCTCCGCAACGGGAGAGGCCACAACAGTGAGAGGCCCGCGTACCGCAAAATAAATGAATAATAATATATGTGTAAACCACTTGTAAACTTTAAAACATTGGATATATGTTAATTACTGAAAAGACAAAGCGTTAAGCACATGAGAGGGTGTAATTTTTGCTTATCTGTGCACTAAATCAGATTATTAGGTGAGAAGCAGAACTTTCCTTTCTCCCTTCCCCCTCTTCCCTCCTTCCTTCTTTCCTTCCTCTCTCCTTCCTTCCCTCTCTCGCTTCCTTCCCACCTTCCACAAACAGTACTGGGAACTATGCTAAGTAATTGAAATAAAGCACGCATCTCCTAGTTGCTCCCAGTCTGCTGGGGACCACTTAGAATTTGTCTTACAACATAAGCACTATAAGGTGGGAAAGAAAAAGCGCCAGAGGGCACAGAGCCCAACTGTGCCTGGGCAGTAACAAGTGAGTAAGGTTGCCAGATAAAATACAGTGTGCTTAAACTTGAATTTTTTACTTTAAAATATTTCAAACTTATTTCAAATTTAAATTTGAATATAGCGTGGGACATATACTAAAATGATTGCTCGATGATCTAAAATTCAGATTTAACTGGGCATCCTGAATGTTTGTTGTTATTAAATGTCAACTCTATGAGTAAAGAGATGTTAGAAGAATTGAACTGTATGGAATCAACTTGCTTGGACCAGTTTGGAAAGCCGTGGGGATTTGGGGGAGGGTGGAGTGGGGGGGATTGAATTGGATTAGCTTAAATAGAAAGGAGTGGAATTTTTTTTTGATTTAAAAATTGTATTTTGAAGTATAATTGATTTACAATGTTGTGTTCATTTCTGCTGTACAGTAAAGTGATTCAGTTATACATATATATTCTTTTCCATTATGGTTTATCACAAGATACTGAATATAGTTCCCTGTGCTGTACAGTAGGACCTTGTTGTTTATCCATCCTATACATAATAGTTTGCATCTGCTAATCCCAGACTCCCAATCCTTCCCTCCCCCTCCCTCTCCACCACACCCCACGCCTCCCCGCCCCTTGGCAAGTCCGTTCCCTATCAGAAAGGAATGAAGTTTAATTGGTTGGGGGGAATAAAATACAGTGAGTTTGGCTGAGTGAAGAGTTGGGTTATAGACCCAAGTCCTGCTCCTAATGAACATTTATTGAGTACCTAAAGCGTGCCAGGCACGGGGTGAAGCACTGGGCATGCATTATCTCCTTGCACCCCCTCAGAGCAAGAGCTCAGGTGAGGCAAGTGAGGTGCCCAGGATGCAAAACTTAAGGAGACACTCGTGTTCAGGGTCATGGAAGTGTGTCCTCTTCCCAGCCCTGCATCCCTTCAACAACCCATAGCCCCATTTCACAGCTAAGGAACCTGAGGCTTAGCACAGCTCAGCAGTATGTTCTGATTTGCTAAAGTAGTTAACAGTGGAGCCGGGATGCAAGGCCAGAAGGTCTGTGCCCATAACCTTCCTTCACGTACCGCCTCTCTGACAGCAAGTGGTAGAGACAAGAAATTCACCGGCCTCCTTCCAGACCATATGTCATACACACGACTTGATTTGTGTGGCATGGCATTCACACAACATTTTAAATTCAGGGTGAGCGAAACCTCTAGGACAGAGTGGATAGAACTCACCTGTGGAGGTAGGGTAGGGGGATCTCTTCAAGTCCTTGACCTTAATGTGGCAGTTTGCAACCCTAGCTATTCATGAGAATGCCTGGAATACTTAAAAAATCCTAGCCCACCACAGATCTCTAGGGGTGGGGCCCAGCATCAATATTTTTAAACTTCCCCAACTTGAAACCTTCGAGGTTAAAAATCACACACACCCATATATTCTTGAATGCCTAAGTGTTGAATTAAAGGACATACGCTCCAAATACAAAGAGATGGTTTCTGCCTTCCCACCATACCCCACACCCGCCCCCCCACTCCTCCAAAGACCTGAGAGTTTTCAGGGGACAAATCAGGCCGAGAGATGTTGGGTGAAGGGAGCCTGGGGACGTGCTGAAGGCTGGCAACCTGCAGCCTTCCTGCTGTCCTGTAAACAACAAGGGCAAGAAGATAGCAAGATGGGTGTTTGAATCCCAAACATACTTGTTTTAGTGTAGGCAAGACTGTGACATTTTTTAGTCCTGAATTGTGGGGTGGTACCAAAGAGAAGGGTAGAGATGTGACTAGCTCTGTTAGCTTGCACCTCTGAGGATACCCTTTGGTAGGGGTTCTCTAGCTTGCTTCCTTATCCCGGAAGCTGCCTTGTTTGTACACCCAGGACCAGAGGGAAGATCTGAAGTTGCAGAGAATCCTCTGTTATGTCATGATAAGCAGGAGGGCACAGAAACCAGATGCAGAGAGGAGCCGTTTTCCTTGGGCCAGGCTCAGCCAGGGACAAGGCAAGTGGCCTTAACAGATCGCTTAAACTGCCTGAGCCTCAGTTTTGTCATCTACCAACAGAGGACAGTTATTCCTGCTCTGCCTCCCTCCTAGACTTGGTCTAGGCAGATTAAAGGAGACACTAGATGCAAGCCGTGCTTAGACAATGTTGACACTCGATGCAACTTGTAACTTTTATGGTTCAAATGAGAATTTCATATGTCAACTCTGGACCCTCGTGGAAAGCTGTAAATATTTCTGTGAAGACCTGAAAGGCCTTTTAAAAATCTTTGATAATATTTCAGACTCTGTCGGCATTTTTGTTATGAAACCCATATTCATTTATTTTATCTCTACCTACTTTAGATATTCAGAGTTTGCTACTTGAGGAAGTTTCTAGAAATCATTCTAGTTTAACATTTCCAGTGACTTTGTACCACTATGAAGGTATTTTCGAGGACCAGAAACAACAGCATGGGAAATTTAGAAATGTAGAATCTCAAACTCCACCCCAGACCTATGACTCAAAGACTCAGAATCTACATTTTACAAGATCCCCAAGTGATCTGATGTGAAAGCCTTGTCCTAGTCACTAACCTGTGGGGTTTGAGAAAATCAGTGGGAAAGAAATAAGTCCTATGCCTGTTACAGTTTGAGAAGCACCCACTCAGAAAAGCTCCCAGACCCTTGTGTTAAGAGGTCTTCTCGAATCTCCTGGGGGGTGCCAGTGCCCCCCAGTATTTCAAGAGTGACTCCTGATATTAGAGATGAGAGGGGGAAACCAGGGGCAACTAAAAGGTTGAGTGTGAGGCATTGTGCATGCAATTACCTGCAAGACAGGCTATTATCCCATTTTACAGGTGAAGAAACTGAGGTGGATTAAGGATGAGTAACTTGACTAAGGTCTTGTATCTAGTTAGTGGAGTCCCTGGAATTCTAATTAGTATCTGAGTAGCTAATTTACGTCATGACCTATTCCACCACTCCACTCTACCTTTCAGAGTAGAAGACCTGCTTCTAAATGCTGCTTTAGGCTCAGGCATGTAGCTTAAATGTAGGTCTTTATACCACAATACTGTTTGCATTGTGGCTTTCCTCCAATATCTAATTCCAGTACATTTTCATCACTCAGTAAAGAAGCCCATATCCATTAGCAGTCACTTCCCATTCTCCTCACCCCAAAGCCTCTTGAAACCATTAATCTACTGTCTGTCTCTGAGGATTTACCTATTCTGGGCGTCTCATGTAAGTGGAATCATATAACATGCGGTCTTTGGTGGCTGGCTTCTCTCACTTAGCATATATTTTAAAGGTTCATCCATGTTTAGCATTTAACAGTACTTCATTCCTTTTTATTACCATGTAACATGCCACTGTATGGGTATAGCACATTTAAAAATTTTTATCGAAGTATAGTTTCTGTACAATGTTATATAAGTTACAGGTGTACAATATAGTGATTCACAATTTTTTTTTTTTTGGCTACACTGCACAGCATGTGGGATTTTAGTTCCTCGACCAGGGATCAAACCCATGCGGTGGGAGTGTGGATTCTTTTTTTTTTTTTTTTTTTGTGGTACGCGGGCCTCTCACTGCTGCGGCCTCTCCCGTTGCGGAGCACAGGCTCCGGACGCGCAGGCTCAGCGGCCATGGCTCACGGGCCCAGCCGCTCCGTGGCATATGGGATCTTCCTGGACCGGGGCACGAACCCGTGTCCCCTGCACCGGCAGGTGGACTCTCAACCACTGCGCCACCAGGGAAGCCCGGGAGTGCGGATCCTTAACCTCTGGACCGCCAGGGAAGTCCCCACAATTTTTAAAGGTTATACTCCATGTATAGTTATTATGAAAGATTGGCTATATTCCCCATGTTGTACAATATATCCTTGTAGCTTATTTTATACCTAATAGTTTGTACCTCTTGCTCCCCCCACCCCAGTCTTGCTCCTCCTCACTGGTAACCACTGGTTTGTTCTCAATATCTGGAGCACATTTTGTTTATCCACTTACCAGTTGATGGACATTTAGGTTGTTTCTACTTTTTGGTTATTACGGATAATGCTGCTATAAACATTGGTATACGAGTTTTGTGTGGACACAGGCTTTCAGTTCTCTTGGATTCATGCCTAAGAGTGGAATTTGCTGGGTAACGCTGTGTGTAACTTTTTGAGGAACTACCTGACTGTTTTCAAAGAATATTTTCACCATTTTGATACAGTATGAGATTTAAACGAGATCAGAATTTAGTCGAAGAAACCCAGGGAGCGTGGAACTAAACAGACAAAGATAGAAGTCATTCTGTGAACTTTAACCCAAACTACATCTGACTGTGTAGTTACTCAAGAGTAGACAGAAAACAAATTTGAACAGAACCTGGGAAAGACAGTCGTCTAAGAGCCTGTGACTGTTGATAACAGAGCCCACGACCCAGCAGCCCTGGGCCCAAGTCCCTCCTTGCCGCTAATTCACTGTGTGACCTTGGGCAAGAGCCTTCTTTCTGGCCTGTTTTCTCAACTATAAAATGAGAATTTGCATCTGAATGTGCTCTAGCTGCCTACAGTTCCGTGTCAGTCCTCGCGCATGCTCAGGGAGGTCCTGTGCCTTTCCTGGGGCCCGAAAAACCTCAGGGAATTGCTGGAATTACAGGTGCACCCGAGGACCTTTCGGGAATGATGACAAGTGAGAGGCTTTCCCAGTCATGTGCTCAGTGACAGGCAGTCTGACACCACCGGGACAGAGGTTGCTCAGCCACTGTAAACTGAATCACGTGGGTGCCCAGTTCCTGGATACTGTGAAAGTGAGAATGGAGTTCACCTGCTTAGAAAGAATAAGACAGTAGCAATGGCAACCACCGCACCAAACTCCACTTTTAAGCTTTGCTTTTGAAAAATAACGTTTATTATGTATTCATTATAAAAGTAATATGTGCTCATTATAGAAAAAGTTAAAACATAGAGAAAAGTAATGATGAAAATAAAAATCAAGTATAATACTACCATCCAAAAATAACCACAGTTTACACTTTGATGTTGGTTTTTCTATTCTTGTCTCCATATTTGTAGTTACTAAATTGGTATTATTCTCTATACACGTTTTGTTCCCACTTGTTCCGTGTCATTAACGAGTCTTCAGAAACTTGATATTAATAATTACAGACTATCCCATTATGTAGATATACTATTGTTTATTTAACTACTCATTTATTATTAGATATTTATAGCGGGAGGGGTTCCCTAAGGTTTGTCTCTAAAAATAAATGAGGGTCACATTTGTTTCGGGAATCCCAGACCCCCTGGCATTCAAAGCCCTTCACAATTTAACTCCAGGCTGTCTTTCCATCCTCAGCTGCCTGAGTCTCCAGGGCAGGGCAGGCGTTTAGCCTGTGTGCACGGATGGAGCTGTCCTGTTTGTAAAAATACTAAAATACTTCAGCAGAGGGTTAAATTGCGAGGAAGCCACCTCTGACTGCTGTCCTGAGCACCCCACCACAACCTCAGCATCCCGCCTCCACCCCAGTCCCTCTGCAGGGACCTCCCCTCAAACCCAGCAACTGAGACTACTTGGCCAGTAAGCATTAGGACTGCTTAGTGCCTGGTCTTTACCAGTGTTAACTCTGGACTTCCACACCTTCTCCAGGTGGCCCTTTGTTTACACTGCTTCCTCCACCTAGAAAACAGTTCTCATTCCTTGGAATCTTGCCAATCCTTCAAAACCTAATTCAAGTCCCACCTTCTCCATGAAAATGTATCCAGCAACTCTGCCTCAGTCTGATCTCTTGGTCCTATGAATTCTTCCAGTCTTGGTTTGTTATGTTATAGTTATTTCTGCCTTCAGAATACTATTGACACAGAATTTGCAGTTGAATTTCTTTTTTTGTTTTGTTGAATTTTATTTTTTTTATACAGCAGGTTCTTATTAGTCATCTATTTCATACACATCAGTGTATACATATCAATCCCAATCTCCCAATTCATCCCGCCACCACCCCCATCCCCAGCTGCTTTACCCCCTTGGTGTCCATACGTTTGTTGTCTACATCTCAATTTCTGCCCTGCAAACCTGTTCATCTGTACCATTTTTCTAGCTTCCACATATATGCGTTAATATACGATATTTGTTTTTCTCTTTCTGACTTACTTCACTCTGTATGACAGTCTCTAGATCCACCCACGTCTCTACAAATGACCCAATTTCGTTCCTTTTTATGGCTGAGTAATATTCCATTGTATATACATACAACATCTTCTTTATCCATTCATCAGTCGATAGGCATTTAGGTTGCTTCCATGACCTGGCTATTGTAAATAGTGCTGCAATGAACACTGGGGTGCATGTGTCTTTTTGAATTATGGTTTTCTCTGGGTGTATGCCCAGTAGTGGGATTGCTGGATCATATGATAATTCTATTTTTAGTTTTTTAAGGAACCTCCATACTGTTCTCCATAGTGGCTGTATCAATTTACATTACCACCAACAGTGCAAGAGGGTTCTCCACACCCTCTCCAGCATTTGTTGTTTGTAGATTTTCTGATGATGCCCATTCTAACTGGTGTGAGGTGATACCTCATTGTACTTTTGATTTGCATTTCTCTAATAATTAGTGATGTTGAGCAGCTTTTCATGTGCTTCCTCTCCATCTGTATGTCTTCTTTGGAGAAATGTCTATTTAGGTCTTCTGCCCATTTTTGGACTGGGTTGTTTGTTTTTCTAATATTGAGCTGCATGAGCTGTTTATATATTTTGGAGATTAATCCTTTGTCCATTGATTTGTTTGCAAATATTTTCTCCCATTCTGAGGGTTGTCTTTTTGTCTTGTTTATGGTTTCCTTTGCTGTGCAAAAGCTGGAAGTCTCATTAGGTCCCGTTTGTTTATTTTTGTTTTTATTTCCATTTCTCTAGGAGGTGGGTCACAAAGGATCTTGCTGTGATTTATGTCAAAGAGTGTTCTTCCTGTGTTTTCCTCTAAGAGTTTTATAGTGTCTGGCCTTACATTAAGGTCTCTAATCCTTCTTGAGTTTATTTTTGTGTATGGTGTTAGGGAGTGTTCTAATTTCATTCTTTTACATGTAGCTGTCCAGTTTTTCCAGCACCACTTATTGAAGAGACTCTCTTTTCTCCATTGTGTATCCTTGCCTCCTTTGTCATAGATTAGTTGACCATAGGTGCGTGGGTTTATCTCTGGGCTTTCTATCTTTTTCCATTGATCTATGTTTCTGTTTTTGTGCCAGTACGATATTGTCTTGATGACTGTAGCTTTGTAGTAGTCTGAAGTCAGTGAGTCTGATTCCTCCAGCTCCGTTTTTTTCCCTCAAGACTGCTTTCGCTATTCGGGGTCTTTTGTGTCTCCGTACAAATTTTAAGATTTTTTGTTCTAGTTCCGTAAAAAATGCCATTGGTAATTTGATAGGGTTTGCATGGAATCTGTAGATTGCTTTGGTTAGTATAGTCATTTTCACAATATTGATTCTTCCAATCCAAAAACATGGTATATCTCTCCATCTGTTGGTATCATCTTTAATTTCTTTCATCAGTGTCTTATAGTTTTCCGCATACAGGTCTTTTGTCTCCCTAGGTAGGTTTATTCCTAGGTATTTTATTCTTTTTGTGGCAGTAGTAAATGGGAGTGTTTCCTTAATTTGTCTTTCAGATTTTTCATCATTAGTGTATAGGAATGCCAGAGATTTCTGTGCATTAATTTTGTATCCTGCAACTTTACCAAATTCATTGATTAGCCCTAGTAGTTTTAAGGTGGCATCTTTAGGATTCTCTATGTATACTGTCATGTCATCTGCAAACAGTGACAGTTTTTCTTCTTCTTTTCCAATTTGTATTCCTTTTATTTCTTTTTCTTCTCTGATTGCTGTGGCTAGGACTTGCAAAACTGTGTTGAATAATAGTGGTGAGAGTGGACATCCTTATCTCGTTCCTGATCTTAGAGGAAATGCTTTCAGTTTTTCACCATTGAGAATGATGTTTGCTGTGGGTTTGTCATATATGGCCTTTATTATGTTGAGGTAGGTTCCATCTATGCCCACTTTCTGGAGAGTTTTTATCATAAATGGGTGTTTAATTTGGTCAAAAGCTTTTTCTGCATCTATTGAGATGAGTTGTTAATATGGTATATCACATTGATTGATTTATGTATATTGAAGAATCCTGCATCCCTGGGATAAATCCCACTTGATCATGGTGTATGATTCTTTTAATGTGTTGTTGCATTCTGTTTGCTAGTATTTTGTTGAGGATTTTTGCATTTATATTCATCAGTGATATTGGTCTGTAATTTTCATTTTTTGTAGTATCTTTGTCTGGTTTTGGTATCAGGGTGATGGTGGCCTCATAGAATGAGTTTGGGAGTGTTCCTTCCTCCGTAATATTTTGGAAGTGTTTGAGAAGGATGGGTGTTGGCTCTTCTCTAAATGTTTGATAGAATTCACCTGTGAACCCATGTGGTCCTGGACTTTTGTTTGTTAGAAGATTTTTAATCACAGTTTCAATTTCATTACTTGTGATTGGTCTGTTCATATTTTCTGTTTCTTCCTGGTTCAGTCTTGGAAGGTTATACTTTTCTAAGAATTTGTCCATTTCTTCCAGGTTGTCCATTTTATTGGCAAAGAGTTGCTTGTAGTAGTCTCTTAGGATGCTTTGTATTTCTGCGGTGTCTGTTGTAACTTCTCGTTTTTCATTTCTAATTTTATTGATTTGAGTCCTCTCCCTTTTGATGAGTCTGGCTAATGGTTTATCAATATTGTTTGTCTTCTCAAAGAACCAGCTTTTAGTTTTATTGAACTTTGCTATTGTTTTCTTTGTTTCTATTTCATGTATTTCTGCTCTGATCTTTATGATTTATTTCCTTCTACTAACTTTGAGTTTTGTTTGTTCTTCTTTCTCTAGATCCTTTAAGTGTAAGGTTAGATTGTTTATTTGAGATTTTTCTTGTTTCTTAAGGTAGGCTTGTATAGCTACAAACTTCCCTCTTAGAAGTGATTTTGCTTCATCCCATAGGTTTCGGATTGTTGTGTTTTCTTTGTCATTTGTCTCTAGGTATTTTTTTGATTTCTTCAGTGAACTCTTGGTTATTTAGTAACGTATGGTTTAGCCACCACGTGTTTGTGTATTTTACGTTTTTTTCCCTGTAATTCATTTCTAATCTCATAGCATTGTGGTCAGAGAAGATGCTTGATATGATTTCAATTTTCTTAAATTTACTGTGGCTTGATTTGTGACCCAAGATGTGATCTGTCCTGGAGAATGTTCTGTGCTCACTTGAGAAGAAAGTGTAATCTGCTGGTTTTGGATGGCATGTCCTATAAATATCAATTAAATCTATCTATTAAATCTATCTGGTCTGTTGTGTGATTTAAAGCTTCTGTTTCCTTATTTATTTTCATTTTGGATGATCTGTCCATTGATGTAAGTGAGGTGTTAAAGTCCCCCACTCTTATTGTGTTACTGTCGATTTCCTCCTTTATAGCTGTTAGAAGTTGCCTTATGTTTAGAGTGCTCCTATGTTGGGTGCATATATATTTATGATTGCTATATCTTCTTCTTGGATTTATCCCTTGATCATTATGTAGTGTCCTTCCTTGTCTCCTGTAACATTCTTTATTTTAAAGTATATATTATCTGATATGAGTATTGCTACTCCAGCTTTCTTTTGATTTCCATTTGCATGGAATATCTTTTTCCGTCCCCTCACTTTCAGTCTGTACGTGTCCCTAGGTCTGAAGTGGATCTCTTGTGGAAGGCATATTGATGAGTCTTGTTTTTGTACCCATTCAGCAAGCCTGTGTCTTTTGGTTGGAGCATTTAATCCATTCACATTTAAGGTACTTATTGATATGTATGTTCCTGTGACCATTTTCTTGTTTTAGGTTTGTTTTTGTAAGTCCTTTTCTTCTCTTGTGTTTCCCACTTAGAGTAGTTCCTTTAGCATTTGTTGTAGAGCTGGTTTGGTGGTGCTGAATTCTCTTAGCTTTTGCTTGTCTGTAAAGTTTTTGATTTCTCCGTGGAATCTGAATGAGTTCCTTGCTGGGTGGAGTAATCTTGGTTGTATGTTCTTCCCTTTCATCACTTTAAATATATCATGCCACTCCCTTATGGCTTGTAAAGTTTCCACTGAGAAATCATCTGTTAACCTTATGGGAGTTCCCTTGTATGTTATTTGTTGTTTTTCCCTTGCTGCTTTCAATAATTTTTCTTTGTCTTTAATTTTTGCCAGTTTGATTACCATGTGTCTTGGCATGTTTCTCTTTGGGTTTATTCTGTATGGGACTCTCTGTGCTTCCTGGACTTTGGTGGCTATTTCCTTTCCCATGTTAGGGAAGTTTTCGACTATAATCTCCAAATATTTTCTCGGGTCCTTTCTCTCTCTCTTCTCCTTCTGGGACCCCTATAATGTGTATGTTGTTGCGTTTAATGTTATCCCAGAAGTCTCCTAGGCTGTCTTCCTTTCTTTTCATTCTTTTTTCTTTATTCTGTTCTGTGGCAGTGAATTCCACTATTCTGTCTTCCAGGTCACTTATCCGTTCTTCTACCTCAGTTATTCTGCTATTGATTCCTTCTAGTGTAGTTTTCATTTCAGTTATTGTATTGTTCATCTCTGATTGTTTGTTCTTTAATTCTTCTAGGTGTTTGTTCTTTAGTTCTCCCAGGTCTTTGTTAAACCTTTCTTACATCTTCTCGATCTTTGCCTCCATTCTTTTTCTGAGGTCCTGGATCATCTTCATTATCATTATTCTGAATTCTTTTTCTGGAAGGTTGCCTATCTCCACTTCATTTAGTTGGTTTTCTGGGGTTTTATCTTGTCCCTTCATCTGGTACATAGCCCTCTGCATTTTCATCTTGTCTGTCTTTCTGTGAATGTGGTTTTTGTTCCACAGGCTGCAGGATTGTAGCTCTCCTTGCTTCTGCTGTCTATCCTCTGGTGGATGAGGCTACCTAAGAGGATTGTGCTAGTTTCCTGATGGGAGGCACTGGTGGTGGGTAGAGCTGACTGTTGCTCTGGTGGGCAGAGCTCAGTAAAACTTTAGTTGGCTTGACTGCTGATGGGTGGGGCTGGGTTCCCTCCCTGTTTGTTGTTTTGCCTGAGGCAACCCAACACTGGAGCCTACCTGGGCTCTTTGGTGGGGCTAATGGCAAACTCTGGGAGAGCTCACCTCAAGGAGTACTTCCCATAGCTTCTGCTGCCAGTGTCCTTGTCCTTGTGGTGAGCCACAGCTGCCCCCCGCCTCTGCAGGAGACCCTCCAACACTAGCAGGTAGGTCTGGGTCAGTCTCCTATGGGGTCACTGCTCCTTCCCCTGGGTCCCGATGCGCACACTTCTTTGTGTGCGCCCTCCAAGAGTGGAGTCTCTGTTTCCCGCAGTCCTGTCGAAGTCCTGCAGTCAAATCCCACTAGCCTTCAAAGTCTGATTCTCTAGAAATTCCTCCTCCCATTGCTGGACCCCCAGGTTGGGAAGCCTGACGTGGGGCTCAGGACCTTCACTCCAGTGGGTGGACTTTTGTGATATAAGTGTTCTCCAGTTTGTGAGTCACCCACCCACCAGTTATGGGATTTGATTTTATTGTGATTGCGCCCCTCGTACCGTCTCATTGTGGCTTCTTCTTTGGATGTGGGGTATCTTTTTGCTGAGTTCCAGTGTCTTCCTGTCGATGATTGTTCAGCAGTTATTTGTTATTCCGGTGCTCTCGCAAGAGAGAGTGAGCGCACGTCCTTCTACTCCACCACCTTGACCCAGTCTGTCTGGATCGGGTTGTTTGTTTTTTTAATATTGAGCTGCATGAACTGCTTGTAAGTTTTGGAGATTAATCCTTTGTCACTTGCTTCATTTGCAAATATTTTCTCCCATTCTGAGGGTTGTCTTTTCGTCTCGTTTATGGTTTCCTTTGCTGTGCAAAAGCTTTAAGTTTCATTAGGTCCCATTTGTTTATTTTTGTTTTTATTTCCATTTCTCTAGGAGGTGGGTCACAAAGGATCTTGCTGTGATTTATGTCAAGGAGTATTCTACCTGTGTTTTCCTCTAAGAGTTTTATAGTGTCTGGCCTTACATTTAGGTCTTTAATCCATTTTGAGTTTATTTTTGTGTATGGTGTTAGGGAGTGTTCTAATTTCATTCTTTTACATGTAGTTGTCCAGTTTTCCCAGCACCACTTACTGAAGACGCTGTCTTTTCTCCATTGTATATTCTTGCCTCCTTTATCAAAAATAAGGTGACCATATGCGTGTGAGTTTATCTCTGGGCTTTCTATCCTGTTCCATTGATCTGTATTTCTGTTTTTATGCCAGTACCATACTGTCTTGATTACTGTAGCTTTGTAGTATAGTCTGAAGTCAGAGAGTCTGATTCCTCCAGCTCCATTTTCCTTTCTCAAGATTGCTTTGGCTATTCGGGATCTTTTGTATTTCCATACAAATTGTGAAATTTTTTGTTCTAGTTCTGTGAAAAATGCCATTGGTAGTTTGATAGGGATTGCATTGAATCTGTAGATTGCAGTAAAGCTATTTCTTAAAAGCAAGAGAATGATGAACACAAAATGAGGACAGTAGAGTGAAGAGAATGCAGCAGCAAAGGATAAGTGGGAGCATTGCAGGTGACATTTTTCCTTAAGCTTAGTATGCAATTTGTTTTATTATTCTTTAAATTGTACTTACATGTTATATATATATTCTTGTATGAGTGAACTTTTTGCCAAAAAAAAAAAATCCTCTCTTTTAAGAACAAGACCTGGGTTTTTTAAAGGGCAGTCAGACTACTATCAGAAGGTATTTTCTATGTAGCTGAAATTCATACTAGCCGGGCTGCAGGTACAAGAAGATTAGGGGACACTAACACAGGGGGCTTTCCCCATTCCAGGCTTTACTGCACAAATGCTGCCAATAAAATATAGCAAAGAACAATCTGAGGGGCTGAAATTCTGCATGACAATGAATTAGAACTTACTGCTATACCCTAGTAGCCCCTCTGTGAATTTTTCACAGTGTTTCACAATTTATAAAAACTTTGATATAAGTTAACTCTGTCAGTTCCCATAATGCCATTGAGAGGTAGCCAGAGAAGGTTATTTTTAACCTTTTTATTTATTGTGAAGAGAAAGAAACCATGTCACAGAGAGGTAATGTGACTTGCCTGAAGACACACAGCCAGGATTGTGTCTAAGAACTCCTGGTCAAGTGCTCCTCTTACCTCAGCTGCTGCCTCTCTGTTGAGTGTGGTAGACAGAGATTCTGCCCCAAGTCCTGCACCGCACCTCCCTCCCACCACATCTTTCCTGGGAATGGGTCAGCCTGCCCTGGGCCCTGCCCCCTTGCACCCCCCTTCCAAGACTACTCTCTTCTCTGGTCCTGAGTTATATTCCCCTGTGTCCCAATCATTAGGAGTCTTCTATTTCTTCTTCTCTAAGGAATTGTTCCAGACACTCATTTTCCTTGTCTTTGTTACAGCCCCTCTACATGGATTTCTATCTCCCGCCTACTACAGTTGACCCTCAGTATCTGCAGGGGATTGGTTCTAGAACCACCATCCCCCCCCCAGGAATACCAAAATCTGCGGATCCTCAAGTCCCTCATACAAAATTGCAAAGTACAGTCAGCCCTCTGTATTGGCGGATGCGGGACCCACAGTGGCAGAGTGCTGACTACAATACGTCATGAGTTTGTTGACACCTGTCCAGGCTTGAACATCTGTGGGATGGCACCCTGGGCACACAGATCCTACAGATGGCCCTATAGGGTGCAATTGTTCTCAATGGGAAATATATATGAGTAGTTTGAAAAAGCTCCCAGGTGATTCTGATTGGCCGTTCCATTCCTCATTGAGAATCAGTGAGACAGTGACATCTTCGCTTTGGGAGCTGGTCGAATTAGTTACTTAACCTCTCTGAGCCTCCTTTCCAAATCTGTTACTCCATAGGTGTTTTTAAGAAATTAAATGAGGTAGTGCCTACTACAGGGTATGTGTTAATGAAATGTTATTTCCCGTCATCTAATCATCCCAGAAAAAAGTAGTGATATATTAAACCAAAAAGCCTTACCAACAGTCAGAATAGCTCACCCTCACACAGGTCCCATTTCTAACATTTGCTGTCTTCTTTCAGAAGAAGGACTTGTGCTCTGGAAAAGTATTTTAACTACTGCTCAGAACCCTGCATGGTGCAATAGTTTGAGTTAGAGAGGAGAGGCCCGGAGTTCTTGTTGGAAGCTATGTAGAAAAAGGAAACTAACTCCCAGCACAGAAAGCATTCCCAGAGCTGTGCTCCAGAAATCATCCAGGCTGGGAAGTGGCCAATCTCCATGCAGGGGGTAGGGGAGGGTCAGGAAGGAGGGAATCACAGGTTCATTTACATTCAGGACACAGGGAAGATGCAAGGGGAGTCAGTAGCTGGGGGTCTAGTTTGCTGTGTGAGTTTAGGCAAGTCACTTCACTTCTCCGGGCCAGGGGTTTGGACCATGGACCCTTCCAACCTCAAGGGCACTCTGTATTTCTTCAGAGTCACTAGGAAACAAATTAACTCTCCAGTCACATAATTTTCATTTGCATTATTGTAACCTAGGCTGATGTCCAACTCTTTTTCATAAACAGTGGGAAATTATGTCATTTCCATTACCGAGTCAAGCACAACCAAGGGTCACAGAATCTCTTTTCTCACTTTGTAGCTCTGGGCAGCAGGAGAGGCTTGCACGCACTTTAGATTCTGAAACAGCTGAGCTTTCTTAGGAAGATTCCATTAGGAGTTATTAACCCAGTTATTAAAACAGTAAGTACCGGGCTTCCCTGGTGGCGCAGTGGTTGAGAGTCCGCCTGCCGATGCAGGGGACACGGGTTCGTGCCCCGTTCCGGGAAGATACCACATGCCGCGGAGCGGCTGGGCCCGTGAGCCGTGGCCGCTGAGCCTGCGCGTCTGGAGCCTGTGCTCCGCAACGGGAGAGGCCACAACAGTGAGAGGCCTGTGTACCGCAAAAAAAAAAAAAATGTAATTCTCAAAAATGTGTAAAAGCAACAATATTCAGTGTACCTGATGTTGCAGCAAAAGTGACTCATGGATATAATATTGGTGGCGTTGTATTGTAAATTAGTAACAGCTCTTTTGGGAAGCAATATGGCAACACATAGGGTGAACCATATTCATGATCATTGAGAAGGAATGCAATAAAAATCTGCATGAAGAAGTTAACATCAGCAATATCTATTATAGCAAGAAAAGAAAGAAAAAAAATTATGAGTAAGCTTAGGGGACTTGCTACATAGATTATGATATAGGTACACACTTGTCTCTTATAGAGCTGTAAGGATAATTATGAAGATCAAGCAGCAACATAGAGAAGTGTTTACAGGGAGTGAAACGTATCTAACTTCAGAATACCAGGTGTTATGATTATAGCTCTGTAAAAATGTGCACACAAGTGTCCAAGGGCTGGAAGGTGTTGAAATTAAAATAGCTACAGTGTTTGGAAGGTGAAATACTGTGTTTTAAGTTTTTCAGCTTAGATGTCATTTTGTCTTCAATTAAATAAGTAGAAGAAAGTATATCAGTTAAAAAAGAATCTTATTCCTAAACTTCCCCACTAGACAAGGAGAGCAGGGACCCTGCCTGTCTTGTTCAAGGTTGTTTATCAAAGCACATGTCTGGCACGTGGTAGGTGCTCTGTAAGTATTTGTGGGCTGATTGACCACTGCTGTCAGCCTTTCTAAACAGGGTTTAATAAATCACTGATAAAGGCCTCCTGCTTTTGCCAAGATGCCTTTACCAGCACCTTCACAGTCTCCAAAAGTAAAAACAGCTTCCTTTACAGGCAGCTTTTCAAAACCCCGCGTCATCTCTCCCCCAGAGTTGCACTGGCAGAAGGAGGACATCACTTTAAAGCCACCACCGACACCAGGGCCAGTCTAGGTGGGAAGAACCTTCCTTTTCTTTGGCAGCTTCACCCTTGGGGCAGATCCTCACAGGGACACAAGGGGGAGCAGCTTGATCCCCAAAGTCATCTGGACACTAACTCTTTACACCAGGAGGTGGCAGCCTACGCGCTTCCTTACGGCGAAGGGCCCTTTGACAGTTCAACGTTCAGAGTCTGCCCATGGTGAGGGCGTGACAAGGGTGGCCAGGCCTCAGGCCAAAGTCAGGAACAGATGGAGGCAATCAGTGCCTGCTGTGCCTGGTGCTGTGAGAGATGGCATCTCCCTCATTTTACACTTGGGGAAACCAAGGCCCAGACAAGCTAAGAGACTGCCAAGTCCCCAACCCCTAGTAGAGTAACATTGCCCAGAGCTGAGCCCAGCTCTCCGTACTCCACTGCCCACCCTCTTTACATTACACCATGTGCCTTCCGGTCCCCTGGCAACAGTAGTCTGAAAAAGTAGGCAAGGATGTTTCTAAACCTTTGGTTAAATGCTATTTATTCATTCATTCATTTATTGTTGTTGAAAGTCTGCTTATTTCCCAATTTTAATTCTAATCAATTGCAAGAACTTCTTAACCAGAAATATAGTTCCTGCACTAAGGAAGGGAATTTCTGCATAATGATGCCTAATGATTATTAATTTCCACCATTTATACTTGTCAGGAGTAATCAACAAATAGTGTTTCATTTTTTGAAGTTTTGTGAACAAGTCTACCGTACAATTTCTGCTAAGTTAAATGCTTTTTGTTTATTTATTTTTGGCTGTGTTGGGTCTTCGTTGCTGCACACGGGCCTTCTCTAGTTTCAGCAAGCGGGGGCTACTCTTCGTTGTGGTGCGCGGGCTTCTCATTTTGGTGGCTTCTCTTGTTGCAGAGCACGGGCTCTAGGCACGCGGACTTCAGTAGTTGTGGCACACGAGCTCCGTAGTTGTGGCGCACGGGCTTAGTTGCTCCGCGGCATGTGGGATCTTCCCGGACCAGGGCTCGAACCCATGTCTCCTGCATTGGCAGGCAGATTCTTAACCACTGTGCCACCAGGGAAGTCCCTTAAATGCAAATTATCAAATTGATCCTACCCTTTGACCTTGAAATACCACTTTGGGAAATGTGTTCCAAGGAAACAAAAATATGCAATATATATTTATAAATATATACATTTTATGTATTTTGAAATATAAAAAAATAAAACAAAGGTGCATACAGAGATGTTTAGATCTGAGCTTCATATTGCATTTAAAACTGGAAGTGGCCCAAATGCCTGACCACGGGCAGAAGCTGGGAGGATTTTGCTGTAGTCATTACACTGACACTGAGAATGGTCATTGTGAAGATTGGAGCCGATGTCCAGCACATCACACGGGCACTATCATACTGGACATTAAAATAGAAAAAGCAATAAAAGCAAAAATAAACAAGTGGGACTGTATCAAACTAAAATGCTTCTGCACAGCAAAGGAAACAGTCAACAAAATGAAAAGGCAGCCTACTGAATGGCAGACAATATTTGCAAATCACATATCTGATAAGGGGTTAGTATCCAGAATATTTAAAGATGTCGTACAACTTAATAGAAAAATGCAAACAATCTGATTTTAAAATGGGCAGATACGAGTAGACATTTTTCCAAAGAAGACATACGGGTGGCCAATGAAAAGATGCTTCACATCACTAATCACTGGGGAAATGAAAATCAAAATCAAAATGAGATATCACCTCACACCTATCAGAATGGCTGTTATTAAAAAGACAAGAAATAAGTATTGGTGAGGATGTGGAAAAAAGGGAGCTCTTGTGGACTGTTGGTGGGAATGTAAATTGATACAGCCTCTACGGAGAACAGTATGGAGGTTCCTTAACTAAAAATAGAACTACCATATGATCCAACAATTCCACTTCTGCGGATATATCCAAAGAAAATGAAAACACTAAGTTGATAGGATATTTGCGCCTCCATGTTTATTGCATTACTTATAGTAGTCAGGACATGGAAATGACCCAAATATCCATTGATGGATGAACGAATAAAGAAGATGCTATATATATATATATATATATATGTATGTATGTATATAATGGACTGTTATTCAGCCATAGAAAATGAAATCTTGGCATTTAGGACAACGTGAGTATAGGACAACATGGATGGACCTTGAGGACATTATGCTAAGTGAAATAAATCAGACGGAGACAAATACCACGTGATCTCATATGTGGGATCTAAAGACCAAAAACAAAAAACCCAAGCTTATAGACACAGAGAACAGATTGGTGGTTGCCAGAGGTGGGAGTTGGGGGCGGTGGGCAAAATGAGTGCGGGAGGTCAAAAGGTACAAACTTCCAGCTATAAAATAAGTCACCAGGATGTAACACATGGCATGGTGACTGTAGTTGCTAACACTGTCTTGCATGCTTGAAAGTTGCTAAGAGAGTAGATCTTAAAAGTTCTTATCACAAGACAAAAAAAAAAGATAAAACTAGTAACTAAGTAAGGTAACACACGTTAACTAGACTTATTATGGTGATCATTTCACAATGTATACAAATATCGAATCGTTATATTGTACACATAAAACTAATGTTATAGATCAATTATACCTCAATAAAAAATAAATTTTAAAAAATTCTTAAATAATTCCATATCAGTTGGCAAATAGTAGGGACTGAGTGTCCCCCCCCCAGCCTCCCTGACCCCTCCACTAGGGTCTTCCTAGATCTCCCCATCCATCAACTAAATGTGATTGCCTGGTGCAGAAGGACCCTCCAGGACCCTACACTATGCAGTGGTCAGTACACATCCTAGAACCAGTTGTTAAATATTTTTAAACCTCCCCTGGCTAAGATTCTGTACCTTTACAAAAAGGGACCTTATTTTGGAATGAGACAAGAGACACGGGTAGATGAAGAGAGACATTACATGACTTAGTAAAGGAAAATGAAGTAGAACTTGATATAATGAATACAATTGGCCCTCCCTGTCTGTGGGTTCCAAAGTCAATTCATTTTATGTGAGAGACTTGAGCATCCTCGAATTTTGCTATCCATGGGGATGCTGGAACCAATAACCTGTGGATCATGAGGGAGGATTCTATAAGGAATAGCAATGACACAAACTTGTATTTGCATAAACAAGACAAGAGTCTGTAAATATTCTGTAAATGAGGGAAACACCCTTTCCCCCTCTTTGCTTCTTTGAAGAAAATTGCAGGGTTTTTTTTCACTCTCCTACTCTTCTGACAACGAAGTAGTTTGGGGAAGGCTGAACCTGGAGGTGATCTGGATGGTAGCAGAGCAAATCTAGATTCCCTGAGCCAGAAATGGCAGCTTATCCCTCTGGCCAAGGGGTGGATTTGCATCAGCTAGCGATGTAGTTCTGGCCGGGGAGGTGGAAGGGAAGTTGGCTGGGAAGATTATAGCAAGGCTTTCTTTTCCCATCTAAAGGGACCATGACAGGAACATCCCCTTTGTTTCCTTTGAGGATATCTTGCTTAAAACTAAAGGCAAGGGCTTCCCTGGTGGCACAGTGGTTGAGAATCTGCCTGCTAATGCAGGGGGACACAGGTTCGAGCCCTGGTATGGGAGGATCCCACATGCCAAGGAGCAGCTGGGCCTGTGAGCCACGACTGCTGAGCCTGCGTGTCTGGAGCCTGTGCTCTGCAACAAGAGAGGAGGCGACAGTGAGGGGCCGCACACCGCGATGAAAACTGGCCCCCGCTCGCCGCAACTAGAGAAAGCCCTCGCACAGAAACGAAGACCCAACACAGCCAAAAATAAATAAATAAATTTATTTTAAAAAAAAGAACTAAAGGCAAACATCTTGCATCCCCAAAGGGAAAGCTAAGGGAATTTCAGAGAATGAAACTCTTAGCCATGACATCTTTGAACTGCTGAATGAATCAACCCTGAAGGTGCTCTACTACTAGCTTTCTTGTTATTGTTCAAGCACTTTAGCTGGATTTGCTGGTATTTGCAGAGTCCCACTAGAATGTAGGCTATTTGTTTACTACTGTATCTGTATGATCTATGACACTGCCTGGTACATAGCAGACCCACCATAAATATTTGTTGAAGGGATAAATGAATAAAAAGCATCCTCATTGATGTAGGAGGGTATTCAGTTTTCCAATGGTCTTGGTGTTAGATTTTTCTGTTTAAGTTTAAAAAAATATCCAGTCGTGTTGTTGACCATCTATTGTCTCCAGTGCCTAAATGTTATGGGAAGAGGAAGACCTGGATTTGAATCTGGATCTGCTACTTACCAGTCAAGTGTCCTCAGGCAAATTCTTCATCTTCTCTGAACACAACTGTAAAATGAGCACAACTACTAAATTATAGGGTTGCTGTGAGGCTTAGATGAGAAGTGGCCACAGAGCTGGGCACATGGGAGGGGATCAGTTGGTGTGTGCTTCTCACTTCCCTATATCTCCATATCCTCAGGTACCAGCTGCCACGAAGGCTGAGTTCTTCCTTGACCTTGAGAAGGGCCTCATGGGCCAGGGGAGGAGTCAGACATATCAACAAATCAACCAACTGACCGATGTTAACATCGCCAGAAATGGGACAAAGTGACATCATACAGCTCCTGATATGATACCCTGAGATGAACCCAGCATCACCTCTGGCTACCCTGGCCAAGTCCGCACAGCATGAACCCAAGGTAAGGAAATATCAGACAAACCTAAAATGAGGTACTTTCCACAAAATAACTGGCCTAGATACTTCAAAAATGTCAATTGTCATGAAAGACCAAAAAAAAAAGAACAGGGAACTGTTGTAGATTAAAGAATACTAAACAGACATAACAACTACATGCAATGATGATCTGGGAGTTTTCTTTACTATTAAGGACATTATTGGGATAATTTGTGAAATCTGAGTAAGATCTGTATATTAGATAATAATTAGTATCAAAGTTAATTTCCTAACTTTGATAATTATTCTCTAATTATGTAAGAGAATTTCCTTGGTTTTAGAAAACATACACATTGAAGCAGTAGAGGGGTATAATGTCTGAAAATAACTCATAAACTGTTCAGAAAAAAATAAAATTATACACCCGGCGGGGGGAGGGTGAGAGAGAATGAGGAGAAGGTAAAAGCAAATGTGGGAAAATATTAATATTTAGGGAATCTGGGTGAAAGATGTACAAGAATTCTTCGTCCTATGCTTGCAACTTTGCTTTAAGTTTGAAACTATGTCCAAAAAAAAAAAAATTAAAAAAATTTTTGAAGCAATACTAGAGCCGTGTCCTAAAGGACACTAGGAATTTGTGGGTTGGAAAAGGAGACTTCCAGGCTAAGTAAAGACTTAGGAAAGTATTCAGGAAGCCGCTAGGTGCTGGCGGGTCCATTTCATAGAAAACTGCATTTAAACAGGTTCTGGAAAGAGGTGTCAGAGTCCTCCAAGCAGACAACAGGAGGAAAGGCCCTTCAGTCAGTGGCCAGACGTATGAGAGAGCAGGGCACTAGCAGGCAGAAGTTAGGTGTGGCCGAGGGCAGTAAAGCTGGACATTCAGGTTGGGGACAAATTGCAAAGGATGAGTGCCCTGCCAAGGCGTTGGGACTTTATTCTGCAAGCAGGGAGTGGAAGATAAGATCTATGTTGGAGACAGAGGGGAGGATAAATGGAGAAGAGCAGGATGGCAGCCAGGCCACAGGTGACTTGTGCAGTGTCTGGGGAGTGAAAGAAGATGCCAAAGGCCCAAATGATAGCCCTTTGGACAAAACGAGAAGGGCGATATGTACATTCCCCCCACCCCCCAACCCATGGGGAAGCAAACTGGCACACCAGTTTTGGTGCTCTGATTCCTGTTTGCTCTGCATTGCAGAGGCCACAGGACATTTGACTCTCCAGCATGGGCAAGCCCCCAGCAGGCTTAGTGGGTGGAGCAGACACTGACGCGTACAGCAGGGGATGGAGGGCCACTAGCCATCTCATAGCGGAAGGCCTTCGCTAAATTCAGAAAACCACCTCCGTTCCCTGTCCTGGCCAGCGTGGTCTCTTCCCGTCCCTTCAGTCCCTGATTTCCCAAGATTCCAGTGGGCTACCCAAGTGACTGTTATGGCCGGTTCTGCCATGTTTCCACCCCAGGAGGCTAAAGGCCTGGCCACAAATTCAGTTCCTTTTATTGCACAACAGTTGGGCATTTTCGAATCAAATTGAACCAATCCATTCATTCAACATTCAACAAATATTTGCCAGGTGCTACTGTGTGCTTAAGGGACTTATCTAAGTGGAAAGGGGAAGTGGGTAGGGCGGGAACATGGCTGGGTTATATTGTAACGAGAGTGGCTTTTCCCCTTGGTGTTTCATTTGGTATATCTGAATTAGATATTTGTTTCTCATCAAATTTGAAAGGAATTGTTGTCTTTAAGTCACTCCTCGCCTAATGAGGATGCAGCCCAGCAACAAGTGGCACCAAGGGGCATTCTGAGCAGCGTAGTAAACACTCACGGAGCAAGATGGTCCCCGTGTGGCCTGACTCATGCCAGGGCCTCTTCGTAGTCAGGGTGGTTCTGATGGCAGTGATGATGATGATGATGAGCAGCTCCTATGTGCCAGGCACTCTGCTAAATGCTTTCTGCATGTTCTCTCCAAACCTAACCACTTAATCCTGAGAGGTAGATATTTTATGCTTGAGGAAACTGGTTCAGAGAGGTTGATGGATTTGTCCAAGGCCACACAGCCACTTAGGGGCAGAGTCTGGATCTGAACTCAGACCTTCTTGTCTCTAAAGGTTACGACCATTCCAGTGTTGTGCCACTTCCCACCGCTTCGAAATGGGAAGGAAGTTTCAGGTAAATGACTAAAAGCATCCCCCAAGGCGACGGTTCTCAAACCTTAGCAAGAATCAGCGACACCCAGAGGGCTTATTGGAACACAGATGGCTGAGTCCGTGTTGAGGTGTCTGAGGTGGGGCCTGCCGATCTGTATTGCTAACAAACCCAGGTGATGCCCACGCCGCTGGTGCTGGGATCGCTCTCAGGACCACTGCCCGTAGGGAGAGCAGCGAGTTGACTCTACTGGTCCCCCACTCCTCCCCCACCCCTCTGTTAAGTTCGGCGTCTGCAAAATCTTGCCATTTCCCCCGTCTGAAGAGGAGGCCGAGGCTACTGCTGCCTCCTTCTGCTGTCTCCCTGGGAGCCTGTGTTGGGCGGCAGGAGCGCAGAGCGTCCCTGGCTGAGCCCTCTGCTCCCAGCTGCGCACAGACTCATCTGCTCTCGGGTCACTGCCCTCTCTCTCTGAGCTCCACCGTCGTTCCCAGGCTTCCCGAGCTTTCGCTCACTTGTTGATTCTCTGCGAACCAACCCTGCTCTCTTCTCCTCAGTCAGGTGTGGTGTGTGAGCTCTGATCTCCTACAGCACCCTCTCCTGAGCTGCAGGGAACGTGGGACGCAGAGGTCGTCTCTGTCACCTGAGATCCTTGTTCCTCTGGGAAGATAAACTTTCTAGCAGCTTGGTAAACTTCCCAAGTTATAGTTTAACATGGGAACATGTGTTTCAAAGGCTCATGGACTTTTAGACTTGGAAAAGCCCTAGCTGAAAGGAGGAGAAGGAGGAAACGAACACTTACTGAGAATCTGCCATGTGTCAGCACAAGGCCAGAGGCTTAGTGTGTGTCACAGTATTTACTCTTCACAGTGATCCTGTGAGTTCTGGGGTGTTTGTGTGTGTATGTTTTAATCTCCATGAACAGTAGAGAAAACTGAGATTCTAAGAAGTTCAGCAGCTGGTCCTGACCACACAGCTGGTTAGCAGCTGAGCCAGGATGCGACCCCAGGTCTGCCCCTGCTCTTTCCACCACCACTGACCCATCAGTTCACATCATTGGTGTTCTCTCTAGCTCTGAGATAAATTTCCTGGGTTTTGAGCCACACATGAGGCCCAAAGGCTGGCCTTCTAAGACAAACCCTGGGTCAGTCACGCAGTGGTCAGTGCTGGGGATGCTGCCAGGGGGTGGGAGGAGGAGGTGAGGAGAGAGGCCACGATCAAGCGCTGGGTGAGCAGGGGGAAGCTGCCAGGAGTCTGGAGGAGTTGGTAGCAACTCTCCGCCTGGGAGCAGGCGAAGCCAAACGGGATTGCAGGAGTCTCCAAAGAAGCAGCAGCAGCCAGACCCTCAGCTCAGGCCAAGCTAATGGCTGTGCTGCTCCGAAGAGCCAGGTGCCAGCCTTCCTGGTCAGGCTGTGGGCCTGTGTAAAGGCAGCTTCTGCCCGGCACATCTGTCAAGTGCCTACTTTTGTGCCCAGCATGGTGAGGTATTGAGGCTACACTTAAAAAATAAATAAATAAATAAAGCATCCTTGTCATCAGAGAGCTCACAGTTTGGGAATAGGTGCAAGCAACTAATAAGACCCAGCCAGATAAATATGGTTTTTAATATGGTGCTTTGTAGCTTAGAACACCTGTTCGCATACACATATGCTGTCCAGGGACCCTCACAGGGACACTGCCGCAGGGGAGAGAGGAAGGACACTGTGCTAATCGTTCGGCCCTTCCACATCCGATGCTTCATGGACCCTCGGCACACCCCATGGGGCCCACAGAAGAGGGAGTCCTGACTGCCCCTTGGTGTGTGGGTGACGCTGCCCAGAAGGATAGTATTCAGCTGGGCTTGGAGAGATAGATAGGAGTTCTTTATGCAGAAAAGAGAAAGAGGAGGTTACTGCACTGCCATTTCTTATACTATGATTTTGGTGTCGTAGGCACTTTTAGCCTTAGCTGCCAGGAGCAGGGCTTGAGCTGGGCCTCTCAGCCTCTTCCATTCCGATCTGAAAAGCCCTAACTCTTTTATCCGTCTTCCTGTGGCAGCTCCCTTCAGGAGAGCCAGAAGGTCTAAGGTGCTGGCCAGCAGGCATCTCAGAGGCTGGTGGGTGTGCTTTCAGCTGACGAGGGCTGGCTTGGGAACAAAAGTTAAGACTGACTTTTCTCTCTCTCTCTCTGCCATCCATTTTTCTTCAATGACTGTCTTCCTAGAGTCTGTCATGTAATGACTGTGACAGGACCAGGGACACATGAGGAGGAGCCATCAACCATGCCTGTCATCTGTCCTCGTTAAGTCCCCAAAAGAAAACGTTAGTTGTGAATCAATGAAAAATCGAGCACGAAGCCAGCGGGGAGGAGATTTAAATGTGTCTCTTAACTAGTGGCGAGTGAGAAAACAAGTTCTGTATTAGAATTCGGCAGAGTGGCTTCACCCTAGGTAGCTGAGGGGGCCAGGAGCTAGGAGGACACAGGGAAGGACTCTCAAGAGGATGCTGGGGCTTCCCTGGTGGTGCAGTGGTTGAGAGTCCGCCTGCCAATGCAGGGGACACGGGTTCGTGCCCAGGTCTGGGAAGATCCCACATGTCACGGAGCGGCTGGGCCCGTGAGCCATGGCCGCTGAGTCTGCACGTCCGGAGCCTGTGTTCCGTAGCGGGAGAGGCCACAACAGTGAGTGGCCCGCGTACCGCAAAAAATTTTTTAAAAATTTAAAAATTGAAAAAAAAAAGAGGATGCTGGACATTAGTTGGCTGGTTGGGAGGGGGAGGGGAGAGCCTCAGGCTGCCAAGTGGTCACCCAGCCGAGCTGGCACTGAGAAGAGCTTTGGAATGAGGGACAACCAGTCCTCCACCCCCAACAGACCTGGCTGCTCTCTGGGGTCCTCCGTGGTGCGGCCGGGGTGAATGCTGCCCAAGGAAACCTCATACAGCACCTGCAGGGCGACCAGCTCTTCAGTGCGGCGCTGACAGAAGCAGGTGGAGAGCCTTGCCCCCCCAACTCCCGGCAGCAGCCAGATGAGGCCGTGGCCAGGAGCCAGATGGTGATGGCTCGGGCTAGGGGAGTCCCGGCAAAGTTACTGCGAACCAGTTATGCAACCTCCCGCTGTAATCAACCACCGTTTGTCTCCTGCCAAGCCCTCACGCTGCCTAGGCTGGCACAGACACCCTCTGTGTGGAGAAGGAATGGCACTGAAATTATAAACTGCATTGTGACTGAGATTTTAATAACCAGATTGAACTATAAGCCTGGAAAACCTTAAGGGAACCCAAATAAGTTGCTGGCTCTGAGACTGTGGAGGGATCTGGACCAAGAAGGGTTAATGTAATTATGGGAAGAAAGCTAGTTTCATGTTGGCCCACATAAGGGTGACTATAAAAACTAACCCATCAGACTCAATCTTCACAACAACTCATGGGGTTATTTTCTTTTTTGCCTTTTAATTGAGGTGCCATGCACATGACATGGAATTAAGTATTATAATAGTGTACACTTCAGCGGCATTTAGTACAGTCACAAGACTGTGCAGCCATCACTTCTAGCAAGTTCCAAAGCATTTTCATCACTCCTTGGGGTGGTTTTTTTTTTGTGTGTGTGGTACGCGGGCCCCTCACTGCTGTGGCCTCTCCCGCTGCGGAGCACAGGCTCCGGACGCGCAGGCTCAGTGGCCATGGCTCACGGGCCCAGCCGCTCTGCGGCATGTGGGATCCTCCCGGACCAGGGGACGAACCCCTGTCACCTGCATCGGCAGGCGGACTCTCAACCACTGCGCCACCAGGGAAGCCCTCCTTGGGGTGCTTTTATCCCCTTGTTATGGGTGGAATATTGAGGCCCAGGAAAGTTAAGTGAGGGATCCAAGTTCATCGATGGTAGAAACCAGACTTGAACCCGATCCGCTAACTCCCCTGGAAGGAGGGAACATTGTCTTCAGACTTTAGTAACAGCCTCTGAACTGACTTCCTGTCCTCTAGTCTCCCCCGTCTCCAGCTGCCTTAAATATAATTAGTAGATGCATCTCCTACAGCCAGGCTCTGACAGCATCATTCCCCATCTCAGCCTCCCAGTGGGTCCTCAGTAGCATCGAAATAAAGTCTGAGTTCCTTTATCCACTGTAAACTTTCTGTTGATGCAGTCACCAAGCAACTTGTTTCTTTCCAGTGTGTGGTCCGTGGGAAACGCTCTTGCATCCTCACCTGGCAACTCTGGGATTAGAGGCTCATCCCAGCACAGTCCCTCTCCTTTATCTTGTCTATCAGCTGCTAGCCACCCTACATTTGTCCTTTAGGCTCTTAGGCAGGATCTGACACCAACACTGGCTCCCAAAACTGTAAGAAGCACGTATCAGGTTCTCTGAATGTTGCCATTGGAGCCCCCCTCACTTGACTCAAGGGGAGGGACAGGAACCCCCATCTCTCCACCTTATTATTATTAGCTAAATTATTTTAAAGTCAAATAGTGGATGCAATGCAGATATTAAATATGTTGATGCCAATATATACGTGTTAGTTGAAAAGACATTCACGGTGTATTGTCACCGTGATGCCAAAAGGTAAAATCCTATATATGGTGTATAATTCTGTCTTAGAAAAATATCTATCTATATATAGAGAGAACATATATATGTTTTGAACCCATGCATATATTTGCATAAGAAAAAGGTCTGAAAAGGTATACTCCAAAATGTTAATGTTAGTCCTTTCTGGGTGGTATAATATAGAATGACTCTAATTTTTTCCTTTTGCTTATTATTTGCTAAGTTTTTTTTCTGTAAAAACATGGCCTGTAGAAGGAAAAGAATACCAAAGAGGAAAAGGGTTCCTGTAGTGCTTTGTTCACACACCTCAATGTGACTTCATACAGCTAATTGTGTACATGCATCTGCTTTCCCCTCACCTTGGGGACATGGATGTCATCTCATTCATTTTCTCTTCTCCATGACATCTCCATGACAAACTCAAGAGTTATTAGCCAGCTAATGAGTGGACTCAGCCCCTTCTCTCTCTCACCCCTCCTGAATGATAGGGCTGGTGTAAACCTCTGATCTAAGCCCCTCAGGCACCCTCCAGGGAGTTACCCTGATACTTGCAGTCCTGGGTTCCTGAAGTTTCCCCTAGGCAATGGTGCCAGTGAGTAAAAGACATACACACAACTACCTCACCTGTTTCCTACCTTTACTAGGCCAAAGTCAGAGGGAGAAACAGCAAGTCTGTAGACCCAGAAATTCTCCTGTGCTTGTGGGTTTCTTCTCAATATGATTTCATTACTGTAAGGCAATGTCTCATTGCCTGGGCGACCAGGAGGGGGATCTGCACAGAGCAGCCTCCACCTCGACCTTAACTCTATTTTGTTAAACTCCCACTGGCTTCTGAGCTCACTTCACATTTGTGGTTGCAAAATGTAAACATTCTTCAGTTCTGCTGGGGTTTTTTCATCTTGCTTTGTCTCTCTTCCTAAGGAATGGCTGACATGTATAGTTTCTCTTGCATTTTACCAACTAACCTTGATATCTTTCACTCTTCCCATACTGTCTTGTGATCAATATTGTTCAGTCAAAAGAGATGAGTATGGGGACTTCCCTGGTGGCGCAGTGGTTAGGAATCCGCCTGCCAATTCAGGGGACACGGGTTCGATCCCTGGTCCAGGAAGATCCCACATGCCATGGAGCAACTACTGAGCCTGCGTGCCACAACTACTGAGCCCGCGTGCCACAACTACTGAAGCCTGCACGCCTAGAGCCCGTGCTCCACAACAAGAGAAGCCACCAAAATGAGAAGCCCGCACACTGCAACGAAGAGTAGACCCCGCTCGCCGCAGCTAGAGAAAGTCTGCACACAGCAAAGAAGATACAATGCAGATAAAAAAAAAAAAAAAACATAGATGAGTATGTATTTTCAAGGTGTGAACCAGAATGTCAGAATTGGACATTTCCAGTTGAGAGAATGTTGGCCGGAACAGCTTTAACTATGTTTGTTTTTCCCCCTTGATTTACATTTTTTCCCTTGGTTTTCCTTTTCCAGCTCCATAGTGGCACAAACACACGTTTCTAAACTACACTGTAGGAACAATTCTCTGTGGCATTGGAACTGAGCAGGACCTTGCAGGGCCCTCCCGGGTACAAAAGCCCCTCCATGTCCCCCGTTTCTTGCTTGTAAGAAAAGGCTTTAGTCTCCTAGGGCTTCCCTGAGTTTCAAAGAGCGGACTCAAGCAGTTACTAATTAGGGAAGAGAGGGAATGCAGAAAGAAAAGAAATGCAGTTAAGCAAGAAAAGTAACGATAATAGTTCAGCAATAAAAGAGCCCTAGTTCCTCCTCAAGGGCTATACATAATCTGATACACATCTTTGAGTTGTTCTGTAGGAACTGAGACACCCCTCACCCCAACCCACGTGGAGGGTGGCGACTACACGCTGAGCACAAGCACGTAGACCCCAGACTGGTTAGAACCAAAAGGCTGATGATTGAGATTCCTGAAATATAACCCTGTTACCTTCTCACCACCAACCAATCAGAAGAAACTCACGCACCCTGCAGCCCTCACCCCAGATATCACCTTCCCTGAAAGCCATTGGGGAGTTTGGGTCTTTTGAGCATGAGCTGCCCATGCTCTTTGCTCGGTGCCTGCAGTAGACACTGTGCTTTCCTTCACGACAACCTGGTGTCGGTAACTTGGCTCTGCTGTGTGAGGGGTGAGACGTGAATGAATTATTCCTCTCCCTGGTGAGGCTCAGAGGTCTTATTACGGAACTGAACTTAGGTCAAGGCAAGGCATACAGGCAGCTCGTGCTCAAAAGACCCGAACTTCCCGATAGCTTTCAGGGAAGGGTTTTTAAAGGCCACATTTGGGGTGAGGGCTGCAGGGTGCATGACTTTCTTCTGATTGGTTGGTGGTGAGGTAGCAGGGCGACGCTTCAGGAATCTCAATCATCAGCCTTCTGGTTCCAACCAGTCTGGGGTCTACGTGCTTGTGTTCAATGTGTAGGAGCTGCCATCCACTTGGGTAGGTGACTGCGGGGACGAGGGGTCTTGGTTCCTGCAAAACAACTCAAAGATAGGTATCAGATTGTTATGAATATCCCTTGTGGAAGAACTGGGACAAGGAACTAAGATAATAGTTTCATTGCTGAACTATTATCATGACTTCTTCTTGTTTAACCGCTTTTCCTTTGTTTCCGCATCCCTTTGTCTTCCCTAATTAGTCATTTGAGTCTGCTCTTTGGAACTCAGGGAAGGCCTAGGCAATTAAAGTCTTTTTCTCCAAACAATAAATGGGGGCATTAAGGGGTTTTTGTACCCAGGAGGGTCCTACTTGGTTTCAGTCCCCCTTTTCATTGATACTCCTCAATCCTGAGAGGACCAAATGTGGGACAAGAAAGGGAATAAGTTTTTGGATAGAGAGGTTAATCATAAACTCGACAGGGGAACTCGGTGTCAGGGGGACTCAGTCTCAGTATGATGGGCAGAGAACGAGACTCCTCAATAATAAAACTCAGCCTCCAATTCCCTCTCATTCCATCTCTTGTCCTAGTTAAAATATCTGTGAATTAGACTCCATTTCTGGAATTAAGTCCCTAACAAAGTTGTTTTGTGGGGAGCCGAGCTTCTGCAGGCTGAACACACTAGCCTTGCCCAGCATCTGGCACTTAACTGTTGAAAGGAATTAAATCTAATTAAATAGAATCAAACCAAAACGAACAGGTAGATGACTAACCAGCCTTTCAAACAAGAGCCACTGGCCCTTTAAATGCAGCTCGGTTGAAGCCACAGTGTCTAAGAGGAGGCAGGCGCAGTGCTAGGGGCCCCTTCCATAGTTTGTGGGGCGGGGGTTCTCTTAGCTCATTGCTCTGTGTGAGTCCACCGTGGTTTCTCGTAGTCACTGCCTGTGGTGAATAACTGGCTTTGAATCAAGTCAAAAATGAGAGTCTCTGCTGAGAGCCATGGTATGAGCTGGGCCTGGGTGTGAATCAGCACGAATAGAGGAGGGAGGCTGGGAGGGAGAGAGGAAGGTGGGCGCCCCCTAGGGTCAGTGAGGCAAACACTGTAACTATCAGAAACATGAGAGCATTCATGATGTGAAATGAGCCGTGTAACTCATGGCCCAGCCCTCTCTGGATAGGTTCCTGTCCTGAAAGTAGCTGAGAATAGCCAGACCCAGAGAGGTGCAGATGAGCAATCTCAGGGTATGGCCTGACCCTGCACCTGGGGCTTGAAGGGCAGGGAAGGAGGAGAGTCAGCCACTGTGCTCCGTGATGCAGTTAGTCTTCATGACGAATCTGGGACATAGATGTTATTCCCATTTTATAGAAGGGGAAACGGAGGCCCAGAAGGGTGACGCACTATAATGGAAAGGATATCACCTTGAGAGACAGACAGAATTGGGTTCTAGCATCCCAGGCACCATCCCCTACCACCTGCATGACTTTGGGTAACCCCTTACCCTCCCTGCCCCTCAAACACCTCATCTGTGAATGGGAGGTATTAGTGCCCACCTCACAGAGTTGTTGTGAGGATTAAACACAAAGAAGATGGTGCACAGAAAACAAAACCCTGATACACAGGAGGGAGGGGTTTTTTGGTTTTTTCGTTTTTGTTTGTTTTGTTTTTTGCGGTATGCGGGCCTCTCACTGTTGTGGCCTCTCCCGTTGCGGAGCACAGGCTCCGGACACGCAGGCTCAGCGGCCATGGCACACGGGCCCAGCCACTCCGCGGCATGTGGGATCTTCCCGGACCGGGGCACGAACCCGTGTCCCCTGCATCGGCAGGCAGACTCTCAACCACTGCGCCACCAGGGAAGCCCTAGCCTGTATTTTGAGCATAACATTGGCCTCTATTTTTTGTTTTCAGTTTTAGCAAATATGTATGCATTTCTGAGCTATGTATACTTTAATTTTGTTGTGTTTTGGGGTGCTTCTATATAAATAATATCAAATAAAATTTAATGTTTAGTGATTATGAGATTTATCGTTTAAAGCTGGTTATGCACCTACCCCACAACTCATTCGTTCCACTCCTAGGTCTGTACCGTAGGGCAGTGGTTCTCAAACTTTTTGGTTTCAGGACTCTCTTATCCTCTTAAAAATTATTGGAGATCCCATACCAAAGAGCTTTTGTTTATGTGGGTTACATCTATTGATATTTACTATATTAGAAATTGACACATTTAAAAATATTTATTAACTAATTTTAAAATAAACCCAGTACATGTATTTTTTAATTGAAGTATAGTTGATTTACAATATTGTGTTAAATTCTGCTGTACAGCAAAGTGATTCAGTTATACATATATATACATTTTTTAATAGTTTTTCATTATAGTTTACCATAGGATACTGAATATAGTTCTCTGTGCTATACAGTAGGACCTTGTTGTTTATGCATTCTATATATAATAGCTTATATTTGCTAGTCCCAACCTCTCACTCCATCGCTCTCCCAACCCTCTCCCCCTTGGCAACCACAAGTCTGTTCTCTATGTCCATGAGTCTGTTGCTGTTTCGTAGATAGGTTCATCTGTGTCATTTTTTTAGATTCCACATATGAATGATATCATACGGTATTTGTCTTTCTCTTTCTGACTAACTTCACTTAGTGTGATAATCTCTAGTTGCATTCATGTTGCTGCAAATGGCATTATTTCATTCTTTTTTATGGCTGAATAGTATTCCATTGTGTATCTTCTTTATCCATTCATCTGTCGATGGACATTTAGGCTGTTTCCACGTCTTGGCTCTTGTGAACAGTGCTGCTGTGAACATAGGGGTGCATGTATCTTTTTGGATTAGAGTTTTGTCTGGATATATGCACAGAAGTGGGATTGCTGGATTATATGGTAATTCTATTTTTAGTTTTCTGAGGAACCGCCATACTGTTCTCCATAGTGGCTGCACCAACTTACATTCCCACCAACAGTGTAAGAGGGTTCCCTTTTCTCCATATCCTCTGCAGCATTTGTTATTTGCAGAGTTTTCAATGATGGCCATTCTGACGGGTGTGAGGTGGCACCTCATGGTAGTTTTGATTTGCATTTCTCTAATAATTAGCAATGTTGAGCATCTTTGCATGTGCCTGTTGGCTGTTTGTATTTCTTCTTTGGAGAAAGGTCTATTTAGGTCTTTTGCCCACTTTTCGATTGAAACCCAGTACATGTTAACACAACATATTTTATGAAAAAGAATTATATATGCTTGAAAATTTAGGGAGATGAGCGGCATTGTTTACATTTTGCAAATCTCTTTACTGTCTGGCTTTAACAGAAGACAGCCTCATATAGATACATAATTGGAAATGGTAGGAGTATTTTTTTTCTTTTTTGGTAGGAGTATTTTAATGGCCTTTTCTGATAATTAGGTACATATCATGCAGCCTCTGGAAAACTCCTCTGCCTATGCCTGACAGAATGAAAGTGAAAATTATTATGAAAATAGTTTTGACCTCACGGACCCCCTAAAAGGACTTCACGGACCCCTGTGGGTCCTTGGATCACACTTTGAGAACTGTTGCCTGAGTGAAACTTGCACATGTGTGCAAGGGATGTGCTAGGAGGGAGGGATGTGCTAGGTTGTTCACTGCAGCATTGCTTGTAATAGAAAAATCTGGAAACAACCCAAACATCATTCATCAGCAAGAGAATTAGTAAATGAATTACGGTTCATTCACACAATGGTGTATTTTACAGCAGTGAAAATAAGGCCTCTTTTCCTATCTTTGTACGTAGGAAGTCTATGTATTAACAGAGTTCTTACATTTTGACTGAGTAGCTCATTTGATTGGTGTAGACCAGAGTGTAAATGAGGCCATGCACAAAATAGGTATGTAAGAAGTGGGCAAACAATGAACAAACCCAAAGACTGAATGAAGAGGCAAAGCCAGAGTCACCTACCTTCCTGTTGTGATTTTTGTCATGTTAAATTCTCAGGCTTGAAGCCTTTTTATTTTCTGAAGCACTTGACTTCAGCCTAATGATTAAAAGCTAACTTCCTGTTTTAAAATGATGTGTATGTCATGGCAAAGTAGTTTGCAAACAGTGGGACTTAATAAACACAAGCTCACAGAGAATTCAGCAAATTTATAAAAGACCTTCTTTTTGGAAGTTTGAGAGCACAGGGCTAATACAAGTACATTTTGTGTTTAAAACTGAGCCTTCTTGCTGGAATAAAAACATTTCAAAGCAAAATCTTCCCACACATCTGATCCCCAGTTAAAGGGAAAAAGGAACAATTGTGAGCTTTATAGAGGCCAAACAGGCCACTGAAACGATACTCATCAGCACAAAATCCTAAAGGTTGTAAGGAAGTAGACCCAGGATTCCTATGAATGGAATTGTTTCCCAAAGGGCTCCCCCCTCCACCACCACCGTCCTATCCCCTCAACACACACACACACACACACACACACACACACACACACACACACACGGGCTCTGTACAGTGTACTCTTTCAGATTAGAGGTGCAAGTGTTAGTCTTACAGTGGCCAGAGACGACCAAACTAAGAGGGGTTCATAAAGGATACACGTTGTATTTGTCTTTCAAACATACACTTATATTAGCAGTTATTAAAACAGGGACACCTTGTATATCCAGAGGTCCTTACCCAGCAAACTTACTGGTCTTTTTTTTTTTTTTTAATATTTATTTATTTTAATTTTGGCTGCGTTGGGTCTTAGTTCCAGCACGTGGGTTCTCTAGTTGTGGCACGTGGGCTCAGTAGTTGTGGTGTGGGCTTAGTTGCCCCATGGCACGTGGGATCTTAGTTCCCTGACCAGGGATCAAACCCGCGTCTTCTGCACTGGAAGGTGGACTCTTAACCGCTGGACCACCAGGGAAGTCCCCCAAACACACTGGTCTTGAACATAGGGGTTTTTTTCCCCCAAAAGATTTTCCCATTTTGTAGTATCCCTGTATTGCCCACCAGTTTTTTCCCTAGCTTAACTCCCAGGGAGCAGGCAGCCAGATATGGACCCACCAGGCAGGAGACTGGAGATTTCTTCTCAGGTGAAACTTGCCCAAGGGAAATGGCTTAAGAGATTGACAGTTGAAGGTCACCTAAATAAACAGTGGGGTCTCTGCCTAGTTATCCTGCCTGAAGCCTTTTAATCAATAATCCTCTTCTCTCTCTCTCACTCACACACACAGATTTTCCAATTAGCTTTTTCATGCTTCACTCTTAAATAAGGCTAATATTAAAATAATATTAAATAAGGCAAAATTCAAATAATTGAGGAAAAGTCTCTAAAAGATAGCAGCTAATACACACAAAACAATGAACTCAAAGAAAATAGAGAAATACAGAAAAGAGGAGGAAAAAAAGATATATTCTATGGTTAATCTTCAGGAAGAGAAAATAATGTATCCATGAAAAAAGAACAGGGTGCTAAAAAAAAAAAAGCATTTGTAAAACAATAAAGAGCCCTTGGGATTAAAAATGTGACAGCTCAGTAAAAGAGTTAGAAGATAAAATTTAGGAAATCTCTCAGAAAGTAAATAAACAAGACCCCCCCATAACTTTTGGTTGAAATCTGGCATTTAAATGCACTTACTTTATCAATCAAAAATTATTTAGGAAGCCTTGGTTTAGGAGACCAATTTTTCAGTATTTCCTCCTCAGTCAACATCTCTGGCTTCTCAGACATGAAGAGACTCCACCCTCCCTTTCTTGTGTTTTGACTTCCAAGAGTTACTTACTTCAAGTGTAGAGGTATTTTTATGGATGAATCCATAAAGTCAAATGCTGGTTTCTGGCTAATAAGTAAAGTATAACTGACTAAGAAATAGATAACCCAATAAAAAAGTCCAGAAACAGACCCAAGTATATATTTGAATGTAATACCTGATAAAATTAGCATTTCAAATCAAAGGAGAAAGGAAGGGCTATTCAATAAATGGTACTGAGACAATTGACTAAACACCATTTTCCATTTGGGAAAGCCATTTAAATTATATTGCTACCTCACTCCTTACTCCAAAATAAGTTCCAGATGAATAAAAAACTCAATATAAAACATGAAACCATAAAAGTATAGAAAGAAAATATAGGTGAATATGTTTATCATCTTAGAATGAGGAAGGCCTGTCTAAGCATGCCATGAAATATAGAAACTGTAAAGGCAAATACTGATAAATTTGAGTACATAAAAATTTTTAATTTCTATAAAAGAATAAATATATTTAAAAGGCAAAATAAACTAATAATTTCAACATGTATGATAGATAATTGGTTAATTTCCTTAATGTACAAAGTATTTGCACAAATGAATAAGAAAAAAAAAACCCACCCAAATGTATCAGTCAGGATCCAGTCAGAAAAACAGAAACCATGCTAGGTAATTCAAACAGGGAAAATTAATGCATCTGGTTACACGAATGTTGGAGGGTCAAAAGACAATTGGGTAATAGATTCAAAATTCATACCATAGAGAGCTCATAATGTTAATTTATAAAGAACACCTACAAGTCAAAAGGAAAAAGACCAACAACTTCACATAAAAATGGGCAAAGTATATGAAAAGAAAAGTCATAGTTAAGAAAATACAAATGGGGGACTTCCTTGGTAGTCCAGTGGTTAAGAATCTGCCTTCCAATGCAGGGGACTCGAGTTTGATCCCTGGTCGGGGAACTAAGATCCCACATGTGGCGGGGAAACTAAGCCTGCGTGCCATAACTACTGAGCCCATGTGCTCTACAGCCCAAGCACCACACCTAGAGAGAAGCACACACGCTGCAGTGAAAGATCCCGTGTGCCTCAACTAAGACCTGATGCAGCCAAATAAATTAATTAATTAGGGAGGTGTGTGGCACTCCCGCAGCTGAACTTTGGGGGCAAATAAGTGGGGCCTGCTGGGAACAGGACTTCTAAAACGACAAATATGTCTGGAAGGCTGTGGTCCAAGGCCATTTTTGCTGGCTATAAGTGGGGTCTACGGAACCAGAGGGAGCACACAGCTCTCCTGAAAATTGAAGGTGTATATGCTCGAGTTGAAACTGAATTCTATCTAGGCAAGAGATGTGCTTATGTGTACAAAGCAAAGAACAACAGAGTAACTCCTGGTGGAAAACCTAACAAAACCAGAGTAATCCGGGGAAAGATAACTCATGCTCTTCGAAACAGTGGCATGGTTTGTGCCAAATTCCGAAGCAACCTTCCTGCTAAGGGCATTGGATACAGAATCCATGTGATGCTGTACCCTTCAAGGATTTAAACTTACTGAAAAGTAAATAAATAAAAGTGTGGATTTGTTCCCTTGTATTTTTGTTTAATTAATTAATTAATTAAAAAGAAAATACAAATGGGTTTTAACACATGAAAAGATGCTCATTCAAAAGAAAATAAAAATTAAAACTATAATGAGATGATATTCTTCATTTGTCATTTTGGAAAGATCAAAAGCCATTAAAAACAACAAGTACTGACTCAGAACCATCCAAAATAATTGAAGTGGAAAAAGCAAGTTGCAGAATGGTGTGACAGTTTGTGTCCCAAAAAAGGGAGAATAAGAATATATATTTACAATACATACAAGCTGCACACAGTATATATACACACACACCTACATACATACAATAATAATCTCTGGAAGAGTAGAGAAGGAAAAGTGCTAACTGTTGTTTTTGTCTGCAGGAAGGGGACCTGGAGAAAGGGGAACTTACTTTTTACAGAATACCCTTTATTTATTTATTTGTATTGTTGTCAAGTACATGTAACATAACATGTACCATTTTGAGTATTTTAGAGTGTACCATTCAGCAACATTTAGTACATTTGCAGTGTTGTGCAGCCATCGCCACTATCTAGTTACAGAACATTTTCATCACCCCAACACGAGACCCCTTACCCATTAGCAGTCACTTTCCCATTCGCCCTTTCCCCCAGACCCTGGCAACCACTAACCTGCAGATAAGAAAATCTCTATGGGTTTGCCTCTTCCGGATATTTCATGTAAATGGAATAATATAATATGTGGCCTTTTGTGTCTGGCTTCTTTCAGTTAGCATAATGTTTCAAGGTCCATCCAAATAGTAGCATGTATCAGTACTTCATTCCTTTTTATGGCTGAATAATGTTCCACTGTATGAATATACCGCATTTTGTTTATCTAGTGTCAGTTGATGACATTTGGGTTGTTTCCACTTTGTGGCTATTGTGAATAGTGCTGCTGTGAACATTCGTGTATAAGTTTTTATTTGAACACCTGTTTTCAGTTTGCGGAGGTATAGACCCAGGAGTGGAATTTCTGGGTCATATGATAATTACTGAAAACTCTGTAGTGACTTTTTTTTTAAATTAATTTATTTATTTATATTTTGGCTGCATTGGGTCTTCATTGCTGCATGCATGCTTTCTCTAGTTGCAGCAAGCGGGGGCTACTCTTCGTTGCGGTGCTCGGGCTTCTCATTGCGGTGGCTTCTCTTGTTGCAGAGCGCGGGCTCTAGGCACGCAGGCTTCAGTAGTTGTGGCACGTAGGCTCAGTAGCTGTGGCTCACGGGCTCTGGAGTGCAGGCTTAGTAGTTGTGGCGCACAGGCTTAGTTGCTCCGCGGCATGTGGGATCTTCCCGGACCAGGGCTTGAACCACACTGGCAGGCAGATTCTTAACCACTGCGCCACCAGGGAAGTCCCTGTAGTGACTTTTGAATGTTGTACCACATGCATATATTACCTAATCAAAACTTGACTATTGTAATAAAAATAACTAAGTAGAGACAAGTGTATTGTTTTATAATCACATTTCGGCAGCTCTGCAAAATCAGCATTGGATCAGTAAAGGGCCTCACAGTCCTAAAAGAAACTGAGGTGTAGAAAGTTAAAATATAATCTAATTTTTAAATATGACTCATAGAACCAGTAGGTCTTCAGGCTACAAATGTTCCCCATCATTAAATGTTTCAGCAGCATTGCCCTGGTGAGCGTGGGAAGGGCTGTGAGAATGTTTTCTAAATCCATTTTTAAAAAGGTAAAGCGGTAATTAAAGTTGGCTTCAACCCTGTGATTGTTTGCTGCCTGGACTCTCAGTGGGAGCCTTGGCTCCTGCAACACCACCTATGTCCTCTAGGGGGCGATCCCCGGAGAGACTGGAGTTCCTGGCGTTGCTCTGCGCTGGTGACCGGGGTGTGTTCCTCCCGCAGAGCTTTCACAAAGACAAGGAGAGGGAACACTGTGACAAAGAACCAGCGATGGAAGGACACTTGGAAAACATTTCTCAAGCCCTCTATTTTTAAACAAGGAGACTGAGGCCCAGAATGGCCGCTGATAGTCACACAGACTTTAAACACCAAGTCTGGAAACTTCTGCTATGTTGCTTTGTAAAGTGCGGGGAGAGTGGGTTTCCAGGTCTGATAGAGCTAAGTTTGGATCCCTCCTCCTTCCCTCTCTCTACTCCCCAGTCCACCCAACTCCCACCACTTAACTTAAATGTGTGACCTAGGGCCAGTTAACTTTTCTGAGCCTGCTTCATTATCTGTATAATGGGGATAATATCATGAAGAAAGAAATGATGAAGGAAGGGAAAAATGATATCATGTATGTATAGGACCTTGTTTACACTTGGTGCCTATTGGTTCTCGATAAATATTTGTCATGTGAATGAACATGTCCCTCCTCTAGCCCTCTAGAGGCAGTGCTTCCGCTGCCCAAATAAATTTTTATTGATGACACTTTAGGCAGTATCCTTATGGGCTTCCTCACATCTAGAAAGCTGACCTTGGGAGGGAAAGGAAAGGAGAGTTTGGGGTGGTAGCGCCGCTCCTGTTGGGGTGAAAAGCTCCTTCGTGAAGCCTGAGCAGTCCCAGTTACTGCCCTGCTCTGCTGCCAGCACTTAGACGCCTGCACATCTGTCAGCCAGAGGTCCCCAGAGCTCCCAGGTCCTGACAGACTCTGCTGGAAAAGTGGGGTCCCTAGTGAGGGCAACAGAGTCAAATCCCCCTCGGCCCAGTTTCTGCCTCCCCTTCCCCAGTGCTCAGACAAAAGACCCAATTTGGCTATTTCAAGTAATACTAATCAAAATGTTTTATGGGAGCTGTTGTTTATGCCTGGCTATAAATGATCATGCAAATCAGCAAACACATCAGAATAATGTGGTGATAAATTATAGTTGTTTGCATTATAAAATTCAGGTCATGTTTTCTCAGTCTTCATAATTTATATGGTACAAACAATTTTTTTCAATTAGGTAATACGTTGTAATGTAAGTCTCACAGTTTGGGTCAGGGGGAGGAAACAGGGGGAATGGGCTAAAATATATTTTTTCATTACAAAAAATGTTGCTGCAATATACAAAATGGGGGAAATAGAGAAAAGAAGTCTCCCATAATTCCATCATTCAACCACTGTTAGTGTTTTTCAGTAGATTTTTAAAAGATTTTTTAAATGCACTTTTTACAGAGTTGTAACCAGGCTAACATTTCATTCCTTTGGCAGTGAAAGTGCAGAGTCCTAACCACTGGACCGCCAGGGAATTCCCCAGGCTAACATTTCTCATTAGAAACCTTTGGCTTCCTCAGTGCCTCACAATGATATTCATTCATTCATTCATCAAACATTTCCTAAATGCCTACTATGTGCGCAGCACTGGGGTGCAAAGATGAATTAGACAGGGTCCTTGCTAGGATATTGTTCGTTCTCCTGTCACAGCCTTTTCAGTTTGTTTATGTATCTGCTAAATGGTGCTGTTCATTGGGGGGAAGCCCTCAAAAGAAGAGGACACTGATGTATTAAAGGCAGGGTACGGGAGTGTGTCTTGTGAGGGCAAGGAACAGCAAAGAGCCTGGCATAGCCAGAAAAATAGGAAGTGCTCAGTGAGTACTTGCTGAGTGAATGAATTATCCCAGCATGCAGTGCAAACACTTTGGTTTAGTGCTTAGAGTGCCAAAGTAGCTCTCAAATTGTATCTCTCTCTGCCTCCTTTCTTTCAGGTTTTCAAAAATGTTATCTGTGCAGATGTTATCCTCTTGAAATCTCTGGCCAACCTTTTAAGATCTCATTCCTCCCACTATCCTCCTCTAACCTCACTTCCCATTTAACTGAGAATTTGTCCATGACTTTGAGTTTTCCTCTTCTGGGTCACTTGCTTGGGTCTCTGTATCCTTCTTGGTCTAATGTGCCCAGTGCATAGAACTATAACTGGTTAAATTAAGTGATCAGTTAAAGATTTCTTAAATGAGTCAATGCATTTACCCTTGTGAGTTTCATCAATCCTTTTGACATCCCCTTTCTTTAGGCTTAATTTACTTGTGCTTCTTTTAAAATTAATTTTTATTTGAGTATAATTGCTTTATGATGTGTTAGTTTCTTCTGTACAGCAAAGTGAATCAGTTATACGTATAGATATATCCCCTCTTTTTTGGATTTCCTTCCCATTTAGATCACCACAGAGAATTGAGTAGAATTTCCTGTGCTATACAGTAGGTTCTCATTAGTTACCTATTTCATACATAGTAGTGTATATCTGTCAATCCCAATTTCCCAGTTCATCCCCACCCCCCCTTCCCCTCTTGGTATCCATAAGTTTGTTCTCTACATCTGTGTCTCTATTGCTGCTTTGCAAATAAGTTCATCTGTACCATTTTTCTAGGTTCATCTGTACCATTTTTCTAGAATCCCCATATAAGCGATATTATACGATATTTGTTTTTCTCTTTCTGACTTACTTCACTCTGTATGACAGTCTCTAGGTCTATCATGTCTCTACAAATGACCCAATTTTGTTCCTTTTTATGGCTGAGTAATATTCCATTGTATATATGTACCACATCTTTTTTTTTTTATCATCGTTATTGGAGTATAATTGCTTTACTATGGTGTGTTAGTTTCTGCTTTATAACAAAGTGAATCAACTATACATATACATATATCCCCATATCTCTTCCCTCTTGCATCTCTCTCCCTCCCACCCTCCTTATCCCAACCCTCTAGGTGGTCACAAAGCACCGAGCTGATCTCCCTGTGCTATGCGGCTGCTTCCCACTAGCTATCTATTTTACATTTGGTAGTGTATATAAGTCCATGCCACTCTCTCACTTTGTCCCAGCTTACCTTTCCCCCTCCCCATGTCCTCAAGTCCATTCTCTAGTAGGTCTGCCTTTTTATTCCTGTCCTGCCCCTAGGTTCTTCATGACCATTTTATTTTTTTAGATTCCATATATATGTGTAAGCATACGGTATTTGTTTTTCTCTTTCTGACTTACTTCACTCTTTATGACAGACTCTAGGTCCATCCACCTCACTACAAATAACTCAATTTCATTTCTTTTTATGGCTGAGTAATATTCCATTGTATATATGTACCACATCTTCTTTATCCATTCATCTGTCAATGGACAGATGCTTCCATGTCCTGGCTATTGTAAATAGTGCAGCAATAAACATTGTGGTACATGACTCTTTTTGAATTATGGTTTTCTCAGGGTATATGCCCAGGAGTGGGATTGCTGTGTCATATGGTAGCTCTATTTTTAGTTTTTTAAGGAACCTCCATACTGTTCTCTATAGTGGCTATATCAATTTACATTCCCACCGACAGTGCAAGAGGGTTCCCTTTTCTCCACACCCTCTCCAGCATTTGTTGTTTGTAGATTTTCTGATGATGCCCATTCTAACTGGTGTGAGGTGATACCTCATTGTAGTTTTGATTTGCATTTCTCTAATAATTAGTGATGTTGAGCAGCTTTTCATGTGCCTCTTGGTCATCTGTATGTGTTCTTTGGAGAAATGTCTATTTAGGTCATCTGCTCATTTTTTGATTGGGTTGTTTGGTTTTTTGATATCGAGCTGCATGAGCCGTTTGTATATTTTGGAGATTAATCCCTTGTCAGTTGCTCATCTGCAAATAATTTCTCCCATTCTGAGGGTTGTCTTTTTGTTTTGTTTATGGTTTCCTTTGCTGTGCAAAAGCTTTTAAGTTTCATTAGGTCCCATTTGTTTATTTTTGTTTTTATTTTCATTGCTGTAGGAGGTGGGTCAAAAAAGATCTTGCTGCGATTTATGTCAAAGAATGTTCTGCCCACGTTTTCCTCTAAGAGTTTTATAGTGTCCAGCCTCACATTTAGGTCTCTAATCCATTTTGAGTTTATTTTTGTGTATGGTGTTAGGGAGCATTCTGATTTCATTCTTTTTCATGTAGCTGTCCAGTTTTCCCAGCACCACTTATTGAAGAGACTGTCTTTTCTCCATTGTATATCCTTGCCTCCTTTGTCATAGATTAGGTGACCATAGGTGTGTGGGTTTATCTCTGGGCTTTCTATCCTGTTCCATTGATCTACTTGTGCTTTTTCAGGACTCACGTGAGTTAGTGTCCATTTTTCACTCAGTCTGTTCCTTTCCCCGGGAGAGGGGCCACGTGCTACCTCCCAGGGGTGTCTCTTTGCATACCAGCCTCTTTTGGACTTAAAGAGGATGGAGATCTTTTAGGGAAGGGAAGAGAGAATGCCTGCCTGCCTGCCACCCAGCACTCAAAAGAGCAGGCCGATCAAGCCCAAACTCTCATGCCTTGGATCTTCCCCAACTCCACCCCAAGAGTCTATCAGAGTGTGGATCTAGAAGCCATTTACACGAGCTCCCCATGGGAACAAGAAGCTACAAGAAGGCAGGCAAAGGAGTAAGGGCTCTAATTTAAGATTAGAGCACATAAGATTCACATGTTCTAGTCAAATCCATATTTATAAAAATAAATCCAGATTTTCAACCATGTGACGATGTCTTGTCTCACACCACACCAAGACGTCTTTATGGGGCTATCACAGAGAAACAGGATAGAAACCCTGGGCTGGGGATGAGGAGACCTGGTTCTCTTCCTGGCTTGGCTTCTCTTTTATTAATTTTAATTTTAGTTTATTTTTTCAGCTCTATTAAGGTATAATTGACAAACATATAAAACATATAAAGTGTCCATGGTGGTGATTTGATATGCGTATACATCGTGAACTGGTTTGGCCTCTTTAGGTGTCAGTTTCCTCATCGGTAATAGGGTGACTGGACTACGTGACCTCCAAAAGTCATTCAAGTGCCAAGATCCTAACCCAGGATCCTGTCTCCAAGGGAAAGACTGCCACGTGGCATTCAGATCTTCCCACCATGACAACTGTGCAAACTAGTATCACCCTCACCCACAGACACACAACACTGTCCTATCACAGGGAACTCAGTTTTGGACAGGCTGCTGGTGCACAGAAGGAAGTAGGAGGTCAGCGTATTCAAGGGAACTCAGCCCTGAGAAGAGCTGATGGCCCTGCCCAAAGTCTCGGGAGGCTGAAATGTATCAAAACTCCCATTTAATAATGTGTGCTGAGAACCACAGGTGCCACGTGAAGGACATTGCTGTTCCCATCCCACCCTTCTCCACCCCATTCTAAATCCTGTCCCCTTCACCCGTTTCCAGGATGGCTGCCCCTAGAAACCAAGGTACAATCCGAAGGCTGTTTGGCAAGTGTGAGTGTCTCTGTGACAGGCGGGGCTCCCTGGTCCTCTAGAGTCCTGCCCTCCTAGGCCTCTGTCCCCCCACACCCTCAGTGCCAGAGACACAGTGGCCAAGTTCCTTTGCAAATGCCCTTTCTCCATGCTCTTGGCTGCTTTTCCTATTTCTGATTACTCAGGTTCCCATTAAAGTGTGGGGATGGCTTTGGGGAAATCCTCTAGTAGATGCTAATTTAGCATAAATGAGATTGGAGGAGCTGATTTCCTGGGAAGTGTCTGACTTTATTAGTTGGGAAGGGTGTAGCCCACCTCCTACAGGGCCTGGGGCTGCCCCCTTTTGCCAACCCTCCCCCCCCCCACTCTTTCCTCAGAATCCTTTCAGTCTTCGCCAACCCCTCTGACCTCCTTGCAACCAGGCCCAGGTTGCAAGGAGGTCATTTTTGTCTTCCAATGGGAATATTCTAGTAGGCTTCTCCCCAGATAGCCACTCTAGGGCATCCAAGGCAAAAGAGCGAGCTTCAAAAATGTATATAGGGTAAAGTTGGTGACCCATGTTTATAGGAACTTGCTTTATGAATGGCAAGAGTTACACGTTCTACACATATTATCTCAACCATTCTTTACCACTCTATGGGGTAGGCACTATCGTAACCCCCGTTTTACAGGTTTTGGACCTAAGCGGTTCAGAGAGAGTACATCGCTTATCCAAGATCACAGTTATTAAGAGGTAGAGGGGCGCTCAAACTCAGTTCTGTCCATTGCCAAAACCAAGTCTCTGTCCATCAAGTCACTGTCTTCAAAGGCCAAACATTTGTTGAGGCCCTACTATGTGTAAAACCCTGGGGCCAGTACTATGATAAATATCCAGATGAATGAGGATGGGCAGCTCTTGCATTCCAGGGAGACAGTTTCTAACTGGGCGGTAGTATAAATGTGAGGAATTCTGTTCCAAAGCAGATTGCAGTAAGTGCTGTCTCTAAGGACAAGCAGAGTCCCATGGGAACGTGAATAAAGGAGGGAGATTAATCCATGCTGTGTGTTTGTGAGAGAGGGAGAGAGAGAGAGAGAGGAGGAAAGAAGAGAGGAAGAGGAGAAGGAGGGAGTGGGAAAGAGAGAGAAAATATGAATGAGATGGGTGCTGGGCAGAATTTTTCTAAACATGGGCTTGGTGTTGCACCTCGGTGGGTTGGAGGGCTTCCACAGGGTGGAGTGAAAGAGGCCGAACAAAGAGCTTGAGCAAGAAGCCAGGGCGAGAGCACTGAGAATCTGCTCAGCAGTCAGGCCCGTGTGGTAGGTGGAGAAGCAAGGCTGGCAGGTCAGTCAGGACCAAATTAGGGGAAACTTGACGCCATGGAAGGGTCTAGGCTTGCTTCTGGGAGCAGTGGGCAGCTGCTGACAGCTTCTAATAGAGCACAGGCAGGAAGTGATGATGCAAGCTTGCAGTGAGATCTGGCAGTGAGAGGTGGGGATGTGGCCTTTGCGTGGTTCCTCCCTTCTTTGGCCAACACCCACTGCCAGGCTGGCCACTCACGAAGAGAACTGGTTCCAGCCGTGCAAGCTCCCAGTCTTAGCACAGGCTGAGCACAAGGCCCCTTCAAGGCCTATGGGAGGGGTTCAAAGAAGGGAGTGTCCTGATGTTTTTTTTGGCTGTCGGGGAAGGTGTGGTCCAGTAGGAAACATTGAGGGTCCTGGGGTAGGAGATGGCGGGCATGGGCAGGGGAAATGGAAAGGAAATGTATTCTGAGACATGGTGAAGTCTTTTCAACTCAGCCAAAGCAGAATAAGTGCCCTCGCCCCTTACAAATTCAGGCTAATTTCTGACTTTGAAAATCTTTTTTAAGGAAGTACAGATGAATTTGTCTTTCAAGTGCTGTAGAAACTCAGTGAAATCCAGAAACCAGTTGCCAGGCCATTCAATTCACCAGAATTATTTTTTTGATTCAGTTATAAGAAAAAGTGGTAAATGACTATAGCCAAGTTAATATCAGCACGTTGGGCTTCCCTGGTGGCGCAGTGGTTAAGAATCCGCCTGCCAGTGAAGGGGACACGGGTTCGAGCCCTGGTCCGGGAAGATCCCACATGCCGCAGAGCAACTAAGCCCGTGCGCCACAACTACTGAGCCTGCGCTCTAGAGCCCGCGAGCCACAGTTACTGAAACCCACATGCCACAACTACTGAAGCCCATGTGCCTAGAGCCCGTGCTCCGCAACGAGAAGCCACCGCAGTGAGAGGCACGTGCGCTGTGACGAAGAGTAGCCCCCGCTCGCTGCAACTAGAGAAAGCCTGCTTGCATGGCAACAAAGACCCAACGCAGCCAAAAATAAATAAATTAATTAATTTAAAAAAAAAGAAATCAGGATGCAGTAATAACCAAAATGGGAAAATAATTTGAAAAAGAATAAATACCTGTGTACGTATAACTGAATCACTATACTGTACACCTGAAACTAACACAACATTGTGAATCAACTATACTCCAATATAAAATAAAAGATTAAAAAAAATCACCATGTATTTTCTACAAGATAAATGAAGAGTAGCCCGTGCTTGCCGCAACTAGAAAAAGCCCGGGAGCAGCAATGAAGACCCAGTGCGGACAAAAATTAAAAAAAAAAAAAAAAGCAGCTAGTTTAGCTCACAACTCAAAAAAGTGCTTAAAAAAAAAAAATCAGGATGTCAACCATAAAACTACCCACTGTGGATGACCACAGGCAGAATCAGCGGTGCACGTAGAAGGTGACAGTCTAGGACCCATTCGAGGGGTATGGGGGAGGCAAGCCTGCCTCTGTAGCCATCTTTCTCCAGGATAACCAGCTCATGCATCCTGCACACAGGAAGGGCTGAACGAGAAGCATGAAAAAATCCTTTTGCAGCTTCGCTTTGCACAGACTCTGGCAAGAGAGGAGCGCTCTGATGTCAAGAGCTGCCCAGAGGACTCTGTGTTGCTGGACAAATGTGTCACCTCTCTAGCACCAGTTTCCTCCTCTCTGAAACTTCTGGCCCTTCCAGTTCTCTCATCATTCTGCCCTAAGGGCTCTCAGGGTAATCTTCCACGAAGCCTTGCTGATTCTGAGCTCCATTTCCAGCCTGAAAGCACCAGCCGCTCCACAGGTAGCTGAGAAAGGCCAAAAGGGCTCTAAAGCCCTTTCCTTACTTTTCCACTATTGTTCTTCAGATGGTAATAATGTGGAATACCTTTTTTCTCCTGCTGCTGCCAATTTATAACTGGGTCAACCACAGCAGAGCTTTCTAGATGATGGAATTATAAAATATGCTTATAACCTTTGGTGTGATTACATAAATGCATAAATTATGGGTGTTGGCAACTTCAGAAAATGGTTCTGATCATGACATGTGGATCCCTGTTCTCCCTTTCCAAACATTAAGTATTTGGCTAAGGGAGACAGAGCAGGGGAATCTCCATTTTGGAAGCAGCTATTATTATTCCTATTTCATAGACACAGGCTCCAGAGAGGTCAGGCTGCTGGCCCAAGGTCACACAGCAGGCCAGTGGCAGAAGCAGGACACCAGCCTGATTGGACCCAAAGCCTTGCTTCTTTACAGTGCATCAGACACCTCATGGAAGGGTCTGGGACTATGAAAATCTACGTTCTGGTTGGGTGAGAAATTCATTTTCTGGTTAGCTGGATATTCCTGATAGCTGAATTGTCAGGTTAGGTTAGGTTAGGAGGAGTGGGGGAAGGCAGAGACGGAGGTTCTCTAAAGCCTAGGATTCTTTTCCCCACCAAAATCCTGCTTCTTAAAGTGTATGAGCCTCTCCCTCAGTGGTTTCCAAGCTCCTCATGGACACAGTCTCAGAGGTCTGGTCATGATTATGGTGTGGGGCAGTCACCTCTGCATTCAAATCTCTCCCATTTGGTTCTTCTTCTTTTTTAAAAAAATATTTATTTACTTATTTGGCTGCACTGGGTCTTAGTTGCGGCCAGCAGGATCTTCGTTGCAGCCTGTGGGCTCTTAGTTGTGGCATGCAGGATCTAGTTCCCCAACCAGGGATCAAACCCGGCCCGCTGCACTGGGAGCATGGAGTCTTAACCACTGGACCACCAGGGAAGTCCCTCTCCTATCTGGTTCCACCTAGGTGTGTGCTGTGGTTTTCATTTGCATTTCCCAGATGACTAATGCAGTTGAACATCTTATAGATGTTAATAATTGTTAGTGGTACCCTTTTTTCCTCTGTCTTATCTCTCATCTTTCTGCGTCTTTGCACCCTTATCCCCTCTCCCAGGACCTGGCAAAATGCAACCCTGAAAGAGTCCCAAGTCCTGGGAACCCAGATTTCTCTATGATGGCAGTTCTCTGCTCCAGAGCGTCAGCTGCCCTTTAATGTCTTTCTGCCCTCCTTGCCAGCCTCACCTCTCAGCTTTCTACCTCCTTGCACGTGACTCTCCAGCCAGACTGGCAGTCTCAGACCCTCTCTGAGTCTCTGAGCATTTGAAGGTACAGTTCCCTCTGCCTGGGATGCTATGACCCCCTCCCCCACTCTACCTGGTTAACTTCTTTTTTAATTTTTTATTTATTTTTTAATATTTCAATAAATTTAACCAGAACAAACGTAACATAGGGGTAAAAAAAAAGATTACAAAAACTTAAACTACATCTTGACAGAGACCTGTAGGAAATAATGTGCAAACCAGCGCTGGTCCCCAGAAACACTTTGCATTAACTTTTTTTTTTTTCACACACACACCCTGTATTTTATTTTTACAAGAGAGAAATAAACTGACACCAAGCATTGTAAATGGATGACCACAACAAAAGCAACAACGATTGCAATTACCAAACATGAAACACACTCATACTATGTCATAATATTGACATTCAGTCCAGTAATCCTCCACTGTAACAGGGACCTGGTTAACTTCTGTATACCATTCAAGTCTCAGATCATATGTCACTTCCTCCAGGAAGTCTTGCCTGATGCTTCCCCCACCCTCACCCACCAGCCTGGGTTAGTTGCCCCTTGTTTGTGGCTAAGTAACATCCTGTACTTCCCTTCATAACACTTATCACGCTGGGTTGCACTTGCCTCTTTGCTGATCTGTTTCTCTTGCTCCCTTCCTCATCCCTTTGAGGATGAGACTTTGTGTTGTTTCACTTTTATATCCCGTGAGCCTTGGGCATCAGTATATTTGTTGAATGAACAATCTGGCCTGGATCCCTTTAAAAAGGATAAAAATCTGCCCTTCTGGCCAGCTATCCTAGAATCAATGATTTCAGGCCATCATCCTTCATCCCCCACATCAACCCTCCTATTTGACAAGGTCTCAAGGAAATGGACACTTATTGAGGGTCTACTGTATACCAAGCACCAAGCCAGGCCCTTTCTGTGTGAAGTCATTTTCACAATTTAAAGGCTTAAGACTCCATGTCTAGATGGCACTTTGAAATTCAGAGGCTCTGATGTCCAGTCAATGAACAAAGGGGAAAGGAGTGATATTACACTTTCCATCTTGACAGTGGCAAAGAGATGTCAACAGAGGAGGCCCCCATGTAGTGCAGAGCTCTAAGTCCCTGTACCTTCAGTGCCTGGCACGTGGCAGGAGTGCATACAGTGTTTGTTGGGTAAATGAACAAATGGTTGAAGAGGAAGCACAGAAAGAAAGAGCAGACTGGAAGCTTAGAAGACCCAACATTTCTTTCTGGACCTGACCTAATATATTTCCCCCACGTGTTGATAAACAAAACTAGACACTGAAGTATTTTTGTCATGGGCAGCTGTCCACAGTGCCAGCTAAGGCTGATTCTTGTGATTTCTGCTCACTCTATTGACTAAAGGGAGCTGTAAAGGGAGGTGAGAAATTTCTTTTCTGAAACCAGGAGGAAAAGAAAACAGATTTGGGGTGAACAGTTAGCAGTCTCTGCTGCGGGATACAAGGACGGTCTTGCCTCTGCCCGTGTCACTGGGTGGCCCTGAGCTATCACAGGATAAATGGATGTTCACTCTAGAACGGCCCTTGGGGATCATCCAGATTCAGCTCCCTGATTTTACAAATGGGAGACTGGGGCCCAGAGAGAAAAGTGACTCCTTGACTTGTGAAAGAGTTGTTTGGTGCTAGAGCCATTTGGTTTTGCTTAATTGGTCAGTGCTTTAGCTGCAAAGTGGGTCTTTAAACAAGAAAACCTTCTCATCTCCTTCATAAAAGTGCTGTGAAGTTCACATTTCAATGATAAAGAAGAAAGCATTAAAAGCAATACAAATTAAGATGTTGATGATACAACGATTGTTACAATGGTACTGAATATAAATGATCCTTTCTTTAGTTACTTAAAAGGCTCTTCTGTGTCCTGTGGTCCTTAAGAGTCTTCTTCCTTATCAGGAACTTCAGCTACCCCCATAAAATACGGCAAAATTATTTAGCTGGCCATGTGTGTGAGGGGTGAAAACCACTTTTGTTAAAAGAGCAATTACTAATTGTGTAAATTTACGCAATTGTTTATACCTTCTTTGAGCTTTAGTTCTTTCATCAGTAAAAAGGAAATGATAATACCTCCAACTAAGATTTGTTGTGGGGATTAAATAAGAAATGAAAACCACTTGATATAGTATCTTGCACCCAGTTGGGACCCACTTAATGTAAATTTCTGTTCTTGCAGAGTTAGGGTCCTTTCTGTGAATACCTAGGGGAACATTACACACAATGATTGATGTAATTGCTCTTGAAAGGGGCACTTCCAACAACATTTAATCAATAAATATAATCTTTTCCCAATATCTTCAATCGCTGAACTCATTGCCTAGGATCTACAGTTGAAAAGAAAAGCATCTGCTCCCAAAGGAGACTGAAATGTAAACAGAAAAGCCCAGCACCATGTGACAAGATGCAGGAACAGAAAGAGTGATGGTGTGAGGGGAGGGCATAGAAGTCTGCTCGGTTGAGTGATGGAGGGCTTCCCTAAAGAGGCTGTATGCTTCATGGGGGAGGAGTTACAGCTGGGCAGGTAAAAGGGAATGGAGGGGGGAGGACACAGAGGTGTGAGGAAGCACATTGTCTATAATGAGGGAGCTATTTTAGATATTGCTAGAACCGTTTTTTTTTTTTAAAGCTTTAACAAAAGAGAAGGGACAGGTGACTGTGATGGCAGTGGGTTTCCAATTTTATCTTGCCACACGTAGGGAGCCACTGAAGAATTTGGGGCAGGGAGATAATGCAAAAGGGGTGAATGAAAAGAACTGGGAGAATGACAGCCAGTGAGGGCTGCCTGGCTGAAGCCCACACCCAGCCCCATCATTCATTTAATCATTCAACAAATAGTTCCTGAGGACCTGCCATGCACCAGGCTGAATTCCAGAAGCTGGAAATCAGGCAATGAACAGGACTAGCAAGGTCTCTGTTCTCATGGAGGAGACTGACAATAGATAAACAAGTAAACAAGGAAGTATCAGATAAGTGCCTCTTGGAAATTAAACAAGGTGATAAAAGAGTCCCTGAGCGGCTTCTCCTCACCCTCTCCCCCTCCTTCCGAATACTCACCAAGCCTCCTCTTGAGTTTTCCAAGGAGGTTTTGCTCCTAGAAAAATCTCTAAGGTAAATAATTAACCTAGCTCTCTCGGTGCTTCCAATAAGGCTTCTTCCCCTGGGCCTGGTCAGCTTGCAATCCTCGCTTCCGGACCACCAATTCTGCCAGAAGTCTCAAGTCTAAAAGTTAGGGGATGGTCATAACAACCTTGAGACCGGTCCTGATCATGGTTCCCTCCGCAACCTGTAACCCCCCACTTCGCCACCCCCGCTCCTGGCTCAACCCTCCCTCCTCCCTTTATATAGATATAGCCTTTAGAAGAAAAACATTTGATAGTGTGATTGAAATTGTGCATTCCTCTCCTCTGAAAAATGCAAACTTTTAAAACTCGTCCTCCTCTGCTGGCAAGAGCCGCCCTCCTCCCGCATCCCTACCCCCTGGGACTCCCGAGGGCTGGGCGGGGACTCTCAGGAAGCGGCGCGTTCCCGGCACCCGGCACCCGGCACCCGGCACCCGCGCTGGAGGCTGGCTCTGCACCACCAGGGCTCACCCTTGTGTAAGTCAGAGCTCCTCAGCGCCGAAGGGATGTGGGCCGAGAACCAAAAAGAGAACGTAGTAATAAATGTAGCTGAAGAAACGAGGGACTAAAAAAGCAGATTTCCCAGTGTGCCCCGTGGTCTTCCCCCGTTTGACATATTTACTCACCACGAGTTTTTTTTTTCCAAAGAAAAAAAATTTTTTTATTATGAAAACTTTCAGAGACAAAGGAAACTTTTAGGTAAACCTAGCAAAAGTCCCAGGAGTGACTTCTGATTTTGCCTAGCTTCTCTGAACTGGCTGATAGTCATAGTTCGCCCTCTGCGGTCTATACCAGTCAGGGGGGACTAGGTTAGGGGCCCTGCTCGGAGGGGTTTTTATTCTAGTTAGGGCGAGAAGACTCTAATAAAAACTATTTTTCCTTTCTTTTTTTTTTTTTCTCCCCTGGCAGATTACACCTCACAAGGTGTTTTCACATTCCTGATGCCTTTAAAATCATAAACTCAGAGCTGAAGGGAAATTTACAGATCAAGTGGGGGAGAAGGGGATGACTCCCTGGCATATATTGGGCCACTTCCTAACCGCCTGCCCATGATAGACATTGCTAATCGATCACTCATTCATGATTGAACACATTTATTGGATGCCCTCCATGTTCCACATGTTATGTTAGGAATACAGCAGGAAACCAGACAGACTTCTTTTGCTACCCTTATGGACCTCCAAGGGGAAGACAGACATTAAACAAATAATTACGTGCCTGAAGAGTGTTTTAAAAAGGCAGAATATGGGGGCAGACAAGGGCATCACACACCTGGAGGTAACCTGGCATTGGGGCAGGGGCAGGAAAGGCCTCCCTGAGGAAGTGATGTTTAAGCTGAGGTCTAGATGATAAGGAAACTGAGTCTTTGCGAGGGTGAAAAAGGAACCGTTACGTGCTAGGATAAAAGACTGGCGTGAGTTCAGGGCATGTTTCATGGCTAAATGAGGGGGCATGGATCGTAAACGGGGGGTAGGTTTCTGGAAGGAAACAGAGGTTGATACAGCCAGGCCTTGAAAAAGAATCGGTTGATAGGAGGAGAGGGTTGGGACAGCCTGGGCAGAGGTCACATTTATTGTTTATCCTCCCCCTTCCTAGGAATTATTCTCTCACCTGCTGTCATTAAAAAGAAAAAAGCTATAAATTATTGACTATCTGCTATGGGGTGGAAATTCTCACGAATTCTCGCATCTTCCTTGAGAGATAAGTATTATTTTCCCAGTTTTACGGATAAAAAAGGCTTGGGAGGACTAGAGACACTTGCTAAAGTTGGTCACCAAGTAGGCAGCAGGGCTAGGATTTGAGCAGCTGCACTTTCCACCACAACTCGTCACTGCCATAAAACCTCAAGATGGCTTGCTCTAAAGCAGTCAAGTAAAACTTGGGGAGCAATCAAAGAGCATTGACAGAGGAACTGGAAATACTCCGGGAGTTGGTGAAGGGGGGGCGAGGGGGGGGGAGGAAAGTGTGGGCAGAGAGGCCGCAGGTGAGTGGACACCGTTAGGCAGAGGAGTGCGCGGCCGAAACCGAGAGGTGGCGGGTGGTGGGGAGGATGGCGAGGCGTCCTAAGTGACTGAGAGGGCATCCCTGGACTGCTCCAGGACTGCACTGCGGGGAGGTGCCCTGCTCTAACCACTACCCGGCCCGGCCCAGTTAATCATTTCCTGACCTTCCTTCCTCCTCTCGCCCAGCCCGCAGGATTGCCACATCAGCCTCCCCCTCCCCCTACTCGCCTCCTGGCCCTGTTGCTCCTTCGCCGGGTTTTACAAGGAGCCTCAACTTTGAGGCAATGTTCGTAACAGCCCGGGACGTCCTCAAGGCCGTGCCCCGGAGAGATAGCAGGCTCGCTAGGGTGTAACGCTTGCCCTACCGGCCGCTGGAGGCCTGCCCTATCCTCTTTTCTACGAAGGGGTCAGAGAGGCGGGGATCCAATCCAATCCCGGCACGGATTAACCAATTACAGACTCGGTTTCCCCTGCGGTAAAAAGGAGGATGGTTTAGAGCAGCTGGCGGTGTGGTGCGAGGTTTAAATGAGGTAGCGTGTTAAGTGCCTGGTAGGAGACAGCAGCAGGTGTTTAACAAATGTTAGATCCCTTCCCTTTTTATCACCTGGTAACCGGGACCGCCCTGCTCAGCACACCCAGGTTAGTTACCTCATTTAAACTTACACCGGAGGGTGAGGTACGAATGTCCGACCACGTGCTCGAGGTAATGCAGCTGGTGAGTCACAGTGACCGGGTCTGAACCCAGATTCACGATCGTCCCCGCACTCAGCACCCAGGTGGCTGGCAAAGGCCACGTGTTCAGAACCTAGAACCCAGTCAGTATCGTACCTGCCGCAGGGAGCAGACCACTAAACCAGTACTGCTCTGGGACCTATGCATCCCGCTGGGCCACCGGGGGCCAGGCCCTTAACCCCTCTGAGCTTGTGCCTTCGTGTGTAAAATGGGGGCTGTCTGTCTGCCCGGGTGGTTTTAATTTTCTTCTTCACACTTTCTTGTGTGGCCAGATTTTCTACCGCAGTGTAGTCCGGCCACCACACACTACGCAGGGTCAGTCTTCTCTGACTGTGAGCGCTCGCCGGGCCGGGGTAAAAGCCGCGGACCGGCCCGGCGTGCCCCGGCTTGGCGCCCCACCCTACCCGGGGCCGGGGGAAGCCGCGGCTGCCGGGGACAGCGGAGTTGGGAAAGTCACTTCCGAGCGCTGTCCGACGCTGGGCCACCAGCCTGCGAGCGCGGGGACCCCACCCCGCGGGAGAGGACGGGGGCGGGGCCGGGCCTGTAGGCGGGGCCTGCCCAGGGGAGGGGAGGGGCCGGCCTGGGAAGACGGAAGCCTCCAGCCTAGGGGTGGCGGCAGAACCCGGATGCCGGAGCACCACGTTTTCCGGAGCCGGGCTTCGGGAGACGGCGGGCGGGAAAACCCGGCGCCCGGAAGCTTTTGCTTTCTTTGACGCAAGGGCTCGGGACGCAGCCGCCGTCGGCAGAGCGCCCGGCGAGGAGCGACCCCAGGCAGAGCCTTCGGAGTCCCTCCTCCGCCCCTCCCCCCCTCCCCGCCTGGTCTCGGAGCCTCAGTCCTCCTCGCCGCCCTCCTCGTGGCCATGGAGTGTCCGCACCTGAGCTCCAGCGTCTGCATTGCCCCGGACTCAGCCAAGTTCCCCAACGGCTCCCCGTCGTCCTGGTGCTGCAGCGGTGAGTGCGGCCCCAGGCGGCCCTGCAGCGCACCCGAGGCCCCGGCTCTGCCGGGCCTGCCGTCTAGGGGCCGCGGGCAGTCGGCGCGCGGACTCGGGGAGCGGTGCGGGCGAGCCGGGCCCAGCAGCTGGGGAGGGGTACGCGGCGAGGCGGGCGGAGCGGCGGCGGCGGCTCCTTTGTTTCCCGCGGCCCGACGGTCCGGCCGGCGAAGGAGAGGCCCGCGAGGGATAGAGACCGCGGGGGCCACGAGCTCGTGGGGACGGCGGCGAGCGGGGACCCTGGCCTGCGGCTTGCGCCCCCGCGCCGCCCTGCAGTGCCCGGGGGTTGTGCTGGCCTGTGTCGCCGGGTCGGGGGCCGCGGGAGTGGGTGTCCGGCCCCCACAAGGCGGCCGCACGTGTGGCGGGGCCCGAGTTGCGTCCCCTCCTAGACCGGACGGGAAAAGCGCCGCTCAGGGGCGCAGCTTTGTCTGGGCTGCAGGGCGCGCTGGGGCCCTTCGCTACCTGCCCCGGACCCGCTTCCTTTCGCTTCCCCCCATGCTCCGGCGACTAGATCCACGCCGGGCAAGCGGGCGCCGGGACCTCGAGAGGTCTCAGAACTCGGGCGGCCGAGGTCGGAGTCTTTCATCAGCCCGGGAAGGTGAAGTTTGAAAACAGGCTGCGGGCTGAAAAAGCTCAGAAGGCTGATCGAGCAGCTGCTTTGGAGGGGCGGCTCGCGTTGCCTTTCAGATATTTTTGTTTGTTTGAAATTGCTTTGGGATTTCCGAGTGTATGTGCTGTAGGACAGTTATTAGGTTTATGTAATGCTTTTGCATTGCTTAAGCATCTTATCTCCTTCTGCCGGGCCCCTCGGAAGCCCCAGTGCCCTCTTATTGTCTGCTCTACCGACTTAAGATCGCACCGGCCACACTGCTTTGATTACTTCCTGGTAGGGCCCTGGTGCCGCCGATAGAGTCTTTGTTTATAAGCTTTGAGATGATCAGTGGTAGTTTGCGTTGTAGTGTAAAATTTGAACTGTGCATTTCAAAAATCTTAAGTTCATTTGAAGAAATAAAAGGAGGAAAACAGCAATGGTACGATTTAGCTGTGTGACATTTCTCATTGTGGGCCGGAGCTGGGAGGATAGTTTAGAGAATGCCTTGACACTTTTGACAGGTTACTTAAATGTTGATCATGTCCTTGGAGAAAAATCCAGGTAAGGCCACAAAGAAAAATGTACCCTGGGATAAGGAATGGAAATAACTGCCGTTTCCTTGAGCTCTCAGAGGTTTGATGCTTTGCTTGCCTTTGTAAAGTCAGATTGTCTTTTTCTGCATAAAGCCCATGAAGATTAACCGGTTAATTGGTTTTATGGTGCAGTATTGCAGTTCTTTTATGAGGGTGTAGAAACTTACCTACGAATGTTTCTTCTACAGTGAATGTTGAGTATGAAACAACAAATAAGGTGTGTCAAATTGCTTTACAAATTAGTTGGTGTTGTATTATCTATAATTGTAGGTAGAGCTGTGGTGCTGTAACTGTAACCCCAACCCCAGGGATTGAAAAAAAAAAATGACCAAAGTAAACTCTAGGAAAAGCATACCTCATGAGGAATGATGAAATTACTTCTCCTCATCTGTGGTGAACTGCAGGGATAGATACAAAGCAGACAGCACACTTCTGGCTGTTTCTAGGTAAAATCACATCAAATTTTAAAATGGCCTCATTGGTCACATGCATCTAAAAAAAGGAAAAGAGTTTATGCAAGTGGCAGATATCCTGTTGTGAGTCAGTCTTGCCTTTGTCAGTCAGGGCGTCCACTTGAGTGTGGAAAAGAGATACAGAAAGTTGAGCATCTCTTGAGGAACTTAAGTTAAATTGGAGCATAACTAAGAGGCTTGTGCTGATAAAAAGAACAAACTAGTATGTGTAGTCTTCAGGGAGGGGTGATTTTTTTTTTTACATCTTTTTTGGAGTATAATTGCTTTACAATGGCGTGTGAGTTTCTGCTTCATAACAGAGTGAATCAGTTATACATATACATATGTTCCCATATCTCTTCCCTCTTGCGTCTCCCTCCCTCCCACCCTCCCTATCCCAACCCTCCAGGCGGTCACAAAGCACTGAACTGATCAGGGAGGGGTGATTTCTATCCAAGGGCTAGGATGTCATCTTTGCATCTTGCAACGAAGTTTGTCTTTGACACTGCTTTGGGAGGGTGATTTTAGTCATGTGCGTGGATTTGTAGAACCAATAAAGCTAGTTTTGCAACTTTATGTGGGTTTTTTCCTTCTGCTCATATTCTACGAGTTGAACCCATTTCATGTGGGCCTTCCGCTTTAACTTCTTGGCATCCATTCATTGATATAGTCTCATGTTTTTGTATTGAGTTTGATCTTGTTCTTGCCCGCCTGTTGTTTCAGTGATTAAATGATTATTAAAGCTGTGAGGGCTTCCCTGGTGGCACGGTGGTTGAGAGTCTGCCTGCTAGTGCAGCTTGAACACGGGTTCGAGCCCTGGTCTGGGAGGATCCCACATGCCGCGGAGCAACTGGGTCCGTGAGCCACAACTGCTGAGCCTGCGCGTCTGGAGCCTGTGCTCCGCAACAGGAGAGGCCGCGGTAGTGGGAGGCCCGCGCACCGCGATGAGGGGTGGGCCCCTCTTGCCGCAACTGGAGAAGGCCCTCGCACAGAGGCGAAGACCCAACACAGCCAAAAATAAATAAATAAACAAATGTGGGGTTAAAAAAAAAAGCTGTGAGTCCTTGACTAATTCATCATCTTGGAGGGCTATGTATTCTGGCCTTTATTCTCCAGCACTCTGGAATTTCTTCCTGCGTTTGTTTCTTTCTTTTTGGGTAGCCAGTGTGTGGAATAATGCGGTGACCAAGTATTGAGTCTGATTACCTTCTCATTAGGGAGGGAAAAATCTCTGTTTTGGCACTGGGACACTAAAATTAATGCCCTTGCCTTGTTTTCTTTGGGAGTTTGCAGTTACACCACAGTGAAACAGCCTTAAGGCAGCCAAGCAAATTGCAAAAGACCAGCATCCTAGGCTCTCCTAGGTAGCAGTACATCCTTGGAAGGTAGTTCTGTTTCCTTGGAGCATCGGTTTCATTATGTCATGTTAAAAAAAAAAGCGGGGGTGGGAGTAATACTTCCCATTTACTTCACAGGTTGTTGTTAGGATGAACAAGGTAATTTTTGTGAAAACTTTGAGAAACTCCAAACACTGTTCAAGTAATAGGTGGTATTATAGGTCAGAACATCTTTATAAAGAGGACTCTCAATAAATATCTAAAGCCCCTTAGATAGGGCCTGGGATGGACTGGCTTTATGCTGAATTATGCTTTTCAAGGAGATATATAATTCAACAAGATTAGAGGTGTAAGAAGTAATTATACTTCACAATTAACTTGAGCTTCTTATCTATGGGAAGCCCTTGGTATATATTATTGTATATGTTTTATAATTGTGTACCACAGTGGTTCTCAAGCTTTTTGTCTTCAGGACCCCTTTACCCTCTTAAAATTATTAAGAACCCAAAGAGCCTTTGTTTGTACAGCTTATATCTATTGATATTTGCTGTACTAGGAATTAAAACAAAAAAATTTAATATATATTTATTAAATCATTACAATTAGCAATAATAATTCCATTACCTGTTAACATAATAGTTTGTATAAAATAACTATACTTTTCAAAGCAAAAAAATTGGTGAGAAGATTGGCATTATTTTAATTTTTGCAACTCTGTTGTCTGGCTTAATAGAAGACAGCTGGATTTTCATATCTGCTTTTGCATTCAGTCTCTTGAGATATCACACATCATGTAGCTTCTGGAAAACTCCACTGCATGCTGGTGAGAGAATGAGGGTAAAGAATAAAAGTAACATCAGTGTTATTTATGAAAATAGTTTGAGCTCATGTACCCCATGCAGGGGTTTTGGAAACTCTCAGGGCCTCAGGATCACACTTTGAGAACCCACTTGTATACAATGATAGTAACAGTTAAGGACACCTGCTCTGATCAAAATAGCTTTAAAATATTAAAGAATTCCTTAAGGCCTTAAAACTAGCATCATTTATGTCTGTGTGGAGACTTACAGAGTTTATAAAATGTATTAACTGGGACCATGGGGTCCAGTAGTCAGTCCCTTGCTCTCAAAAAAGTTACAGTCTAATCTAGTTGGGGAGAGATAGGAAACTAACTGGTTAGAAGATTAATCCATGTTGTGGTTTAAGGTAAATGTTGAAAATAGCAGTCTCCTAATGAGGTAAAAGTTGATTTATGTCTAATTTTGCTAAAGGCATTATCATATTTATTTACTTATTTATTTATGGCTACGTTGGGTCTTCGTTGCTGCACGCGGGCTTTCTCTAGTTGCAGTGAGCGGGGGCTTCTCTTGTTGCGGAGCACTAGGCGCGTGGGCTTCAGTAGTTGTGGCTCGTAGGCTTTAGAGCGCAGACTCAGTAGTTGTGGCACACAGGCTTAGTTGCTCCGCAGCATGTGGGATCTTCCCAGACCAGGGATTGAACCTGTGTCCCCTGCATTGGCAGGCGGAATTTTTTTTTTTTTTTTTTTTTTTTTGCGGTATGCGGGCCTCTTACTGTTGTGGCCTCTCCCATTGCGGAGCACAGGCTCCTGATGCACAGGCTCAGCGGCCATGGCTCACAGGCCTATCCGCTCCACGGCACGTGGGATCTTCCCAGACCGGGGCATGAACCCGTGTCCCCTGCATCAGCAGGCGGACTCTCAACCACTGCGCCACCAGGGAAGTCCCTAGGCATTCTCATTTTAAATGAAAAAATTTTAAATAAAAGAAACTAGGACATTCTCTCAAGGTTTTTGTTAAGTGCACATATCAGAGGTTATTTTCAGAAGCTGGAGGCTTGGGCATTTCATATTTATGTGGGTAAAAGAGTTAAACCAGTGGCAAAGTACTGAGGAGAAAACCCAAATTGTTTAAAAGGATGACCTAAACACAACTGTTTTAATAACTAAGGAAAGCCAAAGACTTAAAGCGTTTGGGTTAAGTAGCTGGTTAAATTGGAGATATTTTAATAGCATAGGCATGAGAATTTTTCCGTGATTAATTCTTCAAAGAGTTGAGAAGGCCTCTCTTTTTAAAAATAATTAATTAATTAATTTTTGGCTGCATTTGGTCTTCGTTGCTGCATGCGGGCTTTCTCTAGTTTCTGCGAGTGGGGGCTACTCTTCGTTGCGGCCCACGGGTTTCTCATTGCTGTGGCTTCTCTTGCTTGCAGAGCACAGGCTCTAGGCACAGGGGCTTCAGTAGTTGTGGCTCTCAGGCTCTAGAGCGCAGGCTTGGTAGGCGGATTCTTAACTGCTGCGCCACCAGGGAAGTCCGAGAAGGCTTCTTAAAGTTTCTAGTACATGCTTGCCCTCACGTTACCTAAGGAAAGTAAGTGTAGGGACTTCCCTGGTGGCGCAGTGGTTAAGAATCCACCTGCCAATGCAGGGGACACGGGTTCGAGCCCTAGTCCGGGAAGATCCCACATGCCGCAGAGCACCTAAGCCCTTGCGCCACAACTAATGAGCCTGTGCTCTAGAGCCTGCGAGCCACAACTACTGAGCTCACGCGCCAAGAGCTTGTGCTCCACAACGAGAAGCCACTGCAATGAGAAGCCTGTGCACCGCAACGAAGAGTAGCCCCTGCTCCCTGCAACTAGAGAAAGCCCGCGTGCAGCAACAAAGACCCAACGCAGCCAAAAATAAATAAATAAATAAATTTATTTTAAAAAAAGAAAAGTAAGTGTAGATTAAGTAAATGTTTTGCAGTTTGGGGTGGATATTGGAGATAAAACCTTTTTTGAAGATCCATTTAGTAGGATGGTGTTCTGATTATTGATTCCTTGTCATTGGTAATAAATCTGTAGTTTGTGATAAAGCTTGCGATAAAGGTGAGAAATCCCGTTGATGGGATGATGAGTTATTTTGTATCGTATTTCTCTCACAACCTGAATCTAAAGAAGACTCTTGTATGCCCAGTAGACTAAATTTTCTAGGTAGGACCAGTCATTTGTTCATCATAAGGTCAAATGCGTTTACTGCATTTTAGTAATAACTCTGTATGAAATAATTTATTAAGTGCCTAGAGTGTAATAAGACACTCAGTAAATATTTGCTTAATGAATGAAGGAACTTTCTTCCACTTGGATGGTGGCTGGAATGGCCTTAAACTTTATGTTTAAAATAAATGGAAAGTGAGCTTCTCCCCAGAATGCTTTCACCAGTCTTCACTTCCAGCTTTTAGTCTGTAAAGTAAACTTTGACTGGATTGTGAGCAGCTGACCATCTGCAATGTTGTTACCACAACGAATTTGTATTCGTTTGACATTCTGTGTTTATAGGTGGGCAGGTGGCCATTTTTAGTAGTAAATGTGGATGGGGCAGTTAAAAATCAATGGACAGGTGATACTTTTTTCACATTAATTTTGAAGATTAACGTTTGATTTTTATATGCTTTTCTGAAGAATTTAAACTTTTTAAAAAATAATATTTGTACACTTAAGTCAAATGTAATTGTCTTTCTGGTTTTTCTGGCAGTATCCACCCCCAGTCCCAGCCCCCAGAACCTTAAAGCAGCCTAAGCATATTTCCAAAGTCTCTGAATAATTGGTAGTACATGTGAAGGACCTGGAATTTAGAATGTGCTCCATGTGTTTGTTTGAAGAGGCTGCAGTCTAGGGATTCAGCCTAACATTTTGCTGTTGTGAAGAAGTTTTGACACATGGATCAAAAGTTATTTTCTGATGGTATTCTTAGTAGTATACAAAGACTATCCTTCTTGGCCTAAGCAGGAGAGAGGATGGGATTGATGGGAGAATTTGAACTCTTCGTTTCTGTTTCTTGTTATTCATTTATCCTCAAAATAGCTCATTCTCATCATTCTTTGCTTTTACAGCATTAGCCTTAGGCTCTTATACCATCCTACTTTTTCCTCTTTGAAATTTATGCAATTTCCTTCTTTACTGGAATATAATAGATTAATTTTGGATCCTTTAAACTCAATTTGGTAATACTTATGTTTTTCTAGTGTTTGTAGCTCAGTAAGCAGAACAGTGAGTAATTTAGTTTGTAGCTCATTGAGTAATTTAAATTCCTGTTTTAAAATTTAATTGAGTCCCTCTTCCATCAGGGAGTAATTTACAAATATCAGTGCATTTCCCCCAACCTACTTTGTTTTTTCTTTTTGAGCTATTTCTCCTTTCTTGAGCTGTATTATATATTTTCCTTCTTTGAAAAAAAAAATTAGTGTCCAGCCTATGGGTTTCGTGTTCAACCTAGGTATCCATATAGACTTGGGTAGTAGTTTATTAATGTTTGAAGTGGAAAGTATATACTGTTTAATGTATTTTAGTGTTTTATGTTTATTCATAGCGCCTTTAAACGTGAGAGCAACTGCATTCTAGGTGTTTTAATAGAGCTTTCCTGGACAGATGGCTTAGGAGGAAGTACTTAGATTCGCAGCAGGGGCTAGTACTTTTTGGAGCGTTTATTTGTGATGAAGCTTACCTTGATTGACAGCTTAGAATGCTGAGAATACCATTAACAACAGGAACAGCTTGTTCATCTTACCTAGAATTGTTTTGTGCCAAGACCTCTGGAGATGCTCTGTGATTTGTTAACAGTCTGTTTTGAGAATGTAGGTAAGAGTAGGTATCTTTCACAATGAAAGGAAATTTACCTAAAAATTGTTCATTGCAGTTGTATCCTGAGATCTTTCCGATTGTTGAATGATCTTTGGCTTAGAAATTTGTAAACAGAGATCATCTTTTAACTGCTGTGAGTCTGCAGATGTTAGTATATATAGTAATTCCAGATGTTTTCTCATCTATGAGTTTTACTCAGTAGGAGGAGAGCTGAGAACAACCTAAAGTAACTTCAAAGCAGTTGGCTAGCATTTAATCCTGACTAATTTAATTAACTACCCATCCTTGTAGTTTTTCCTGTTTCATAGATTGTGAAACAGACAAAGATTAACAGAGTTGCTCAAGATGCTTGGGGGCATTAGAGATAGCCCAAAGTTTAAAATACCATTCAAACCATACTTCTGGCTTGCCTTTGTAAAAGCAGGGTCTTTATTTTGTCATCTAGTCACTTACTGCTTGATAAGTTAAAGGATTATAGATGTTTGGAAACATACTCTGAATAATTCCTTTGAAGATTTTTGATGTGAAAGTACATTTTAAATTCTACCTTTTGAAAATAATTTTAGATTTCTGTATTTTTTTTTTTTTTTTTTTTTGCGGTAGTCAGGCCTCTCACTGTTGTGGCCTCTCCCATTGCGGAGCACAGGCTCCGGACGCGCAGGCTCAGCGGCCATGGCTCACGGACCTATCCACTCCGCGGCATGTGAGATCCTCCCGGACCAGGGCACGAACCCGTGTCCCTTGCATCGGCAGGCGGACTCTCAACCACTGCGCCACCAGGGAAGCCCTAGATTTCTGTATTTGATTAGCCCTTCCTCCCCCTGTTTATTGATTAAAGTGCCACCAAGTTGGAACTAGATTGTTAGTACAGTTGGAAGAACACTGTTTTTGAACGTCTGAATTTCGGTTCAGGTCTAATTTTTTTGTAGGCTGAAATTCACATTACTTTAGTTCAGATATCATGAGTCAGCCTTCTCACCATAGCTATGGATAAAATGCAGTTAGCTTTCAGTTATTACATAAATGTGCTTCGCTCTTGAAGTTGCCCCCTCCCATTTTTTCATTTTGTTTCTGCTGGAGGAGATTCTTTTTGGAGGTGGGTTTGTTGTGGGGTGGGAGAGGGAGAGAATTCTTAAGAAAGGGAACTTTGCTTTTGCCTCTGGTAGCTCAGAGGTTATTTGAATCTTTGCTTTTAGGCAGGGTACTTTGTTGATTCCATCTAGTTATATTCTAAGATTTTCCAATTATATTTCTTGTAAAAGTTAATTATAGTCTTTAGACTGCAGGGCTTAAAACAGATTTCCCTCCCTTCTCCCCCCCCCTTCTTAAGACATACTGAAAATTAGGTATATATGTGTGCTATTTACAGATACACAAAATGCAGATAAGCTTAAGATGGCAGTTTCAGATTTTGAAAACTGTTGTTGAACTTAAACTTGGACATTGGAAAATGAAGTTTGTAGTTGTCTTTGTGTTTATCTAAATACTTCACCATTAATCGATGCTAGCTAATTAGATTTTATAAGACTCTTTTGAGGAGGGAATTGAGAGTTTATTTTGAATATGAACCAGCTTGTGTCTTTGAAAAGATATTATAACCAACTGGAGTTTTTCTGGAGACTTTGTACTTTAGGGTTGAATAGCTCTATCAGTGGGCTGTTTTCCATTTTGAGTAGATGTTCTTTCCTGATATTTTTTTCTTTGTTCTAGCTGGGTTTAAGGCAGCCTTGTAGAAATCTGCTTGCCTGTCTATCCTTGACCTGCCCTGAAGACTCTTAATTTTGTGGACTGTTCTTAATACTATTCTCATCACCAGGAAGAGCAGGCTAGTGATTAACTGTCATGTTCTTGCGGGTTTAATTTAACTGATTGTAGGGTAGTACACTTGTTGATTTAGCTTCTTTAAATCTTTGTCCTTACTGACCACACTCAGGTTTTCTTTTTTAGATAATAGATTATTGTCCATTCCTTTGTCTTGAACATTTGTTGTACAATATTGGGATGGTAGGACTTTGGTCCAAGTTTGTGAAGATCCTGCTGAAATTTCTAGGGAGCAAGTTTTTTTTTGGTGATGGAATGTTTCCTTGGGATAATTGATAGTTAACATGTTAGAGATATATTCTAATATAATATTTTTGAAAAATAACTTCTATATATAACTCACACACTCTGGGGCCAACATTTATATTATTGATTGAGTGATTTGTAAATTTTAGTGTCACACAGTAAAATTGAGATTAACTCTAGTTTCCATTTGAATTATTTTGAATGTTAATTGTGAGCTGTATTAACATTGGAGAAATTGTTTGCAACAACTAGCTCAAGCTTCACCTTATGTGTATGAAGTAGCTACCAAAGCTCAATGTTCATGCTGTGAGAATTTAATTCTAATTTAATTTAACTGCATCGGTTTCATTTCAGTTATTTCAAGTGTTTTGTTTGTGTATAGTCTTTTTAGAAACTCATTTTAAAAATATTTTTCAGGCTTTTTTTCTTTGAATAATTAGTAGAGATTTTTGCGGAAATGTGGGTCCGATTTTAAAATTGTACCTATTGGTTGTAAAAAATTTCCAACTCTTGGTTTGTGTTAAATAATTAGAGCAGCTATCAGAGTTTACAGATTCCTATTTTCTGTAATCTTGGGTATCTAGCCCTTTAAGCAGAGTATAAGTATGTGCCCAGTTTGCTTTTTCTTTCCATTTCTTCCTAAAAAGTCCTGTTGATTTTAAAAGAACAGTTTCACAGCACACCAGTAAATACAACTGTTGTAATTTCACACACCCCCATCCCCAACTTTGTGCTTTAGTGCTAACCTATATTATATACCATAAAAACTAGGAAAAGAACTGTACAGTGCAGATATTAAACCTCCGCTCTGAGTAAATTTAGTCTTTGATAATAAGAGGTCCCTTAACCTCTTAATTGTTTCATTTATTTATGGGAGGGAGTGCTTCCTATAAAATATATATATGCATCTTTTCTTATCTTGCATACACTTTTGTTTTGAAATAATAGTTGTGTGGTGTCTACATTTATGACTTGATTCATTTCTTTTGAAAATCCCTCTACTGTTTAACCATGGATTTGCTTATCAGGTTGCTGGCAAAGGCGTGGAATTGCATCAGATCTTGCTATATTAAATAAATGGAATATTGGATGCCAGAATTTTTCTTAAGTGATTCATGGCTTTTGTGTTCATTCTGTGTATAGTCAACTTCGTAAGGAAAGTTATTTTTGAAACAATATAAACCCCGGATAATTTTTCTGTAGTTATTTGTGTCTGGTCTTCCAAAGGCAAAAGTGGCCCATTTTGACTCTGATTTAATAATCTTCTTTGACTTCAGCAGTTCTAATCCTTCTCCCCACTACCCTTTCCTCTCATTTGGAGGTAGGGGCACAGATTCAGTATTTAGCTGAAGACTGTAGAATAGGTAAAGCATAATAGCATCATTAGGTGTTTTTCACCGAAGTAGGTCTGAACAAGTCTGGGTTTGTGACAGAATGAATAATAAAAAAATGTGTTCAGTACATTACAGTTTTAGAGAATATGTAGTTTCACATACATTATTTCCATATGCTGTTTTCATTTGACATTGAAAACTGATTTCAGAAATGCATTTTAAAATACAGTGAAATGCTTGAGCCAGTGAGGGGACCAGTCTTAGGATCAGAATTTGCCTCTGTAGGAAATCAGCAGGACCAGATGCCCTCTCTTTTCTGGCTCTGTAGGTATCTGGATCTGTTAACATAGATGATACATTTTGGCCAGCTTTGAAATGACATTCTCTAGTAGAGGACACATACCATTAGCTCTGAAAATTAGCCTTGTAGTATACAGGGAATTCAGTAGGTGCCTGGCCCCAAATGATAAAGTGCTGTTGTAATTTTTATTTCATGTAATAGATTATAGGCATTTTTTTTAAAGATTAAAAAAATGGTTTAGGCAACTTCATGAATTGATATGACTGTTATATCAATTTACCTTTTAAAGATTAATTCATGTTTTCAAAAAGTAATACGTGTACAGTTAAGTCGTACAGTGTAGTATCAAAAGGGTTAAAGTAGAGCAGCAGCCTCCCTCCCCTCTCCTCTCAGCCCTTCTGTCCACAGACCACCACTTTCAGCTCTATTTAGCTTTCTCTGTCATGTTTACCTACATACTTCTAAGTAATACACTGTTATTTCTTAATTTATCCATTTTAGGTATCATCTCCTGATATCTTGCTATGGTAAATGAGGACATTAGTGTTTGCATTACCCTCCCCTCTGCCCCTCTCTCCATTTCTCAATATAACTAGACTACAGATTTTGATTAATATGGTGATTCCTTTTTTTTGTCTGGCATTTTATTTTTCTTTGAGTTAATAATTGGCTTTTTAAAAAAAAATTGCTTACTTTGCCTTCTGTACATTTTCCCCCAAATGTAACCTATAAATCTATTAAATGTCTATGAATATTATTTTCCAAGCACTTAAACACATAATGTCTTAGTATTATTTTTTCCTGAAGCTTTCCTTCCCAGAGCTCTCTCGCTCCCATCTGAACTGACTGTTCTCTAGGCCTACTTGACAGTTTTTATCCTGTAATTCCCTTGCTATTCTTTTGTATTAGATCTCTCATTTCCTGGATCCCAGGTCTTTCTCTTCCTTGGTTTATTAGACCATTTTGCTGGGGTACATCATCTAGCTCCCGTCTCAGGAGAGGCAAATTTTTGATCCCACGCAAGTCAGACACTTTTATTCTACCTTTATACTTGACTGCTTGGGTGACTATAGACTGTTAGAAAAGATTTTTCTCTTAGAATTTTGAAAGCAGTATTCCTTTGTTTTTAGGCTTCCAGTGTTGTTGAGAAACCTGATGCCTTTTTGATTACTGTTCCTTCATATATATCTTTATGTTCTTTCTCCTGGAAGCTTTTAGGATATTCCTTTTATCCTTGGTGTTCTGGAATTTCAGAATGATGTGTCTTGGCATGGTTAGTTTTGTTTTTTTTTCTAGTGATGGGTACTCAGGGAACTTTTTTTTTTTTCCACACACACACTGTATTTTATTTTTACAAGAGATAAATAGACTGACACCAAGCATTGTGAATGGATGAGCACAACAAAAGCAACAATGATTGCAATTGGTACTCAGGGGACTTTTCAATCTAAACATTTGAGAGTACACTCGTCCTCCCATACTTAAATCTCCTAGTTTGTACAACTCCTATTAATTGAATGTTGAGCACTGTGGGTAGAACCTGTAATTTTCTTATCTTTTTGTTTCTTTGCCGTTTGGTTCTAGTTCCTGAGGTATTCCCTAGGTGTTTTTTTTTTTTTTTTCCCTTCCACCCTTCTATTGAATTTTGTTAATAATATTTTTAATTTTCAAGAGCTTTTTCTCATTTTTCTGACCATTGCTTTTTCATACATCCTGTTGCTGTTTGTTGTTTTATAGTATCTTCTCTCTTTACTCCTGGATTTTAGAGTTTGTTTGTTTTGAGGTTTTTCTGTGCTCCCTGCATGGTTTCTGTTCCTCTGAGTTCCTCTTTTTCTTTTCAAAATGATTCTCTCAGACTGGAGGTTTTCTTCAAGGATCTTGATTTATCTTTGTCTATTTTTTCATGTGAGAGTGAGGCACTAAAAAGCTCTGTAAGTGAGCGAGGCTTGTCTGTAGTGGGCTTCACTGTAAGGTTGTGGGCAGGCCACCTTCTTCTTCTTCTTCTTCTACATCAGGATGTAGTAAGTTCCATGAGTCTGTTGTTGCTTGCAGCCCTTGACTCCTTGTTTTCAGTGCCACCCTTACCTTTGCTGTCTGCCGGGCCCAGTGTCCCTGAGCCCAGAGCTGCCTCCTGTGTGCACTCTTCTCTGCTGGCACTTAGGCTGTAGCTTCCTTCATGCTACTAAGATCAGTACTGCTCCTCCAGCTTCTTCCTGACTCCCAAAAATGTGTTGAAATGTGCTTGTCTCAAATGATCTTTGTGAGTTCATGTCGATTTAATTTCTTTATTGTCATTTTAGTGAGATGTTAGGATGGAGAGGAGGTAAGAGAGAAATTGGTCTGCCATGCTTAATTTGGTGTTTATTTTTAAATGAGATATTTTTTTTTTTTTTTTTTTCTTTTTTGCGGTATGCGGGCCTCTCACCGCTGTGGCCTCTCCCGCCGCGGAGCACAGGCTCCGGACGCGCAGACCCAGCGGCCACGGCTCACGGACGCAGCCGCTCCGCGGCATGCGGGATCCTCCCGGACCAGGGCACGAACCCGCGTCCCCTGCATCGGCAGGCGGACTCCCAACCACTGCGCCACCAGGGAAGCCCTTAAATGAGATATTTTAAAATCCAGCTTTTAGGGCAAAACAAGTGCTTTGCCCCATCAGAAATGGCTCTTATTAGTCATCGTCCAGAGAGTTAAATCACTAAAACTGAAATATTGCAGTACTGTTTTTGAGTAAAAGTTCAAACTCAGATTTACCTTCCCTAATGAACAGAGCAAAATATTGTCGCTATTACCTGAGTCAGCAGAGAGAGCAGATAAGCCTGGGGGTTTGACTCTGCTTGGGAAGCCAAATACAAGCCCGAGTTTGGATATATAAAAGAAACATTGAAAGAAAAAGTTGTAAGGTCACTTGGACCACTGCAATTACTATCTTGTAATACTATTACTGGATTAATTTATCATCCATCAAGAAAGGGAAGTTACTGCCAGGTTTATAGTACTGTTTGGCTCTGCACAATGGTAATTTAACCTTTTCCCTTGTGTTTTAGTAATTTAAAAAAATGTTCTTAATTGGAAGTAAAGAATAAAATTTTTTTAATCTCAGAAAGCCTATTTATTTTGATATAATTTCACAAAGAAACATTGCTGGGCTTCCCTGGTGGTGCAGTGGTTGGGAGTCCGCCTGCCAATGCAGGGGACACGGGTTCGTGCCCCGGTCCGGGAAGATCCCACATGCCGCGGAGCGGCTGGGCCCGTGAGCCATGGCCACTGAGCCTGCGCGTCCGGAGCCTGTGCTCCGCAACGGGAGGGGCCACAACAGTGAGAGGCCCTGCTACAGAAATTCCCATGAACTCTTTACCTAGATTCTTCAGTTGTTAACATTTTGCTACATTTGTGTTACACCTTTGAACCTTCTTTTTATGCACCTCCCCCCCCCCCACCACCGAGTAATTTGCAGACCTAATAATGCTCCTTCATCCAGAAATACTTTATTTTTTTTTTTCCCCAAGCACAAAGACTTTCTTTTCACTAAGCACAGGGTATTGGTCAAAATCAGGACATTTAATAACTGAGATAATAGTATTATCGAATGCACATTCCATTCTTAGATTTCTCCAGTTGTCCCAATAATGTCCTTCATATAATGTAGCTATTTCCCTTTTCTGCCCCCCACATCTAATCCAGGATCATGCATTTCACTTAGTTGTGATAACTCTATAGTCTCCTTCAGTCTGGAACAGTTCCTTATCCTGTCTTTGTCTTTCACATCTTGGTATTTTTGAAGAAAACAGGCTAATTATAGAGTGTACTTCAGTTTGAGTTTTTCTGTTGTTTCCTTATGATTAGATTCAGGCTGTGCATTGTTTTTTGTAGGAACACTGCAGAAGCAATGTGTATTCTCAGGGCATCAAGAGGTATATGAGGTTGGTTTGTCTCATTTTGGTGATGTTAACTTTGATTATTAAGGTGATATTTGCAAGGTTATTTACTGTAAAGTTACTATTTTCCCTTTGTTATTAATTTGTAGGAGATGCTTTGAGATTTTATGTATAGATGTCTTATTCCTCATCAAACTTTCATCTAGTAATTTAGCATCCATTGATGATTCTTGACTGAATCAGTTATTACTAGGATGGTTGCAAGATGTTGATTTTCTGACTTATTTCTTCTAAGTATATACAGGGAAGAGCTTTCCTTTCTCACCCACTTGTTTATTCATTTATTTTATTAACATGGACTCATAGATTTTTATTTTATTTTGTGACATTCTGTTATTTATTTTGAAGCTCAAATTGTCTTAGATTTGGCTAGTGGGAGCCTCCTTAGGCCATAATTTTGACATGCCCCTATTGTTCTTGGAGCCCTTTCTTGCTTTCTGGCATGGCAAGGTGCTCCAGGCTCATCTTGTACTCAGCCTGCCCCAGTCCTGGAATCAGCCATTTCTCCAAGTAGCCATCATTCCCTTTAGTGGGGAATAAGGTTTATAAACTATGATGTCTCAGCAAATAGGAGCTAAGAAATATAAATAAATAAACATGTCTATATTTGTGTGTGTGTGTGTGTGTGTGTGTAACCATGAGTTCATTTTGATACCTTTAATTCCAGTTCACTACAGATCTAGTCTTGCCCTATCTGTATTTGTAATGCCCTTCTCTAACAGAGAGAATCTGGTTCCCATTATCTCAGCATATGTACTTGTTTGCCCCATGCCATAATCAGAGAAAGTGGTTCTAAACTGCTAACCCATAACATTGCAAAGAAAACTCCTTATAACTAGAGTTCACTATTTGTTTACAGTTTCTTTTTGTATACTCACAAAATATGAAATGTTATGTTCAAAAGTTGTTTGGGTTATTTCCTTCCCTTTCCTTCCATCTTTTAATACACTGATTTATTTGATTTACAGTTAGCTTCGTTTGTTTCAGTTTGATTTCCATTTTAGTTTTTTTTTTTTTTTTTTTTTGCGGTACGCGGGCCTCTCCCGTTGCGGAGCGCAGGCTCCGGACGCGCAGGCTCAGCGGCCATGGCTCACAGGCTCAGCCGCTCCGTGACATGTGGGATCCTCCCGGACCGGGGCACGAACCCGCGTCCCCTGCATCGGCAGGTGGATTCTCACCCACTGCGCCACCAGGGAAGCCCTCCATTTTAGATTTTTTTCCACCTCATCCTTGCTGATTTTATTTTACTTTTTGAGTATATAAAACATGAGTATCGTTCCAAAAGTTAAAGCCATACCAAGAAATGTTACTACCTAACCCTTCTACTCATTCCTATCCACCCCATGTAGACAACCAATTATTTTTATCTATCCTTCCTGTTTCTTTTTATTAAAAAAAAAGCAGGTACATGAGTATTTTCTTATTTTCTCTCACAAAAGGTAGCAAACTAAGTATACTCTTTTGGAATTTGCTTCTTTCATTTAATAGTGTGTTCTGGATATCACTCCATGTTTGCAGAAATTTTACTTATTATTATTTTTAACAGCTTCATAGTACTCCATTTGTGATGTGTCACAGTGAATTCAAACATTCTCCTAACTTTGGGTATTTAGGTTGTTTCCAGTATTTTGCAGTTTCAGATAATGCTGCAACTAACAGCCTTGTACAAATATATTTTTGTATTACTGGGTATCTTCAGGGAAGATTAAAAGTTTTAACGTTTTCATCATGTGAGCAATAATGTGTAAGTGATTTTATAATAATACTTCAGACTATTTGTCTTCCTGCTCCTATCTTCCCATCTACCGTGATCTTACAAATACATTCAAGGCTGTGGAAGTGAAATACTTTATTGTAATTATATTTCTGTCTGGGAAACCTTGAAATCAGAGAGCTGGAAGTGGCCTTGGAAACATTTTTAGTCTACGTTCAGATTCATTTTAAGCAGTTGACTTTTCCTTTTACATACTCGTCAATACTGTTTTGCCACCTAAGTACTCAGACCCAGCTGTTGTAGTAGTTTTCTCTTTTAATTTAATTCATGTTAGATTCCTGTGTCATACTGTTAACTGGCTGCTCCCTTGGGGTATAGAATGGCAGTAGGATAAGACGGTTATACATAGGATAGAAATAAGGATTTGGGCATCAAAAGACGGTTATACATAGGATACAAATAAGGATTTAGGCATCCATTTTCTCCTACAGGTCTCAGCGCATTAGTGAGTAGTATAAACTCAGAGGAGCATCTTGGATTCCTAGATGATGCAGCTGGTTGATGACTTCCAGTCTTTTGTTCCAACAAGTGGGCATTGGAGTAGAAGGGCGACCTCCTCCTGCATTGCTAGATAACCAGGTAAAAAGATTGACCACATAGCTTTCCATCAGAAGGGCCATAAAAGGATTACATATGTATTGAGATAACAGATCCCCTCAGCCTAAGGGTGACTGGAGCCTCCAAACAGATCACTTCTGGCCCTTCGATGACTCTTCAGTTTATGTGCATGCACCATAGATGTTATCATTTTCCATGCATGTCTTGACGTGAAAAAGATTAGGAAAGTTGGCTAGAGCAGTCTCAAGATTAGCCTCTGAGAGCCAAGGATGGTGCCCCTTAAAGAGAACCAGGTAATCCTTATTTATCTTGGATAAAGAAGAATTGAATTATTTAGAGTAGAATACGGGAATAGTGGTTTTGAGATTTTTGAAGGTCGTTTTTTACAATATAGGACAACATTAGGAGTGATGTTTTGCTCAAGAATTAGGTTGTCTTATGGTAATGACAGCACACCTGGATTTAAACTATTAATGGGATACAGAAAGAGCCAGTCCAAAGGATGATTGCAGCTTAGTTGATGACAGACTGCAGTGTTCTTACTGTCTTACTGCCCCTGTTGCAGAGGGGATAGTCTAGTCTTTGGATAGTTTTTGATTCCTATGGAGTAGAACCTCTCAAAGGGTCTCATCCTCACTTCTACTAAACAACAATGTCAGTCATTCCCATGAGTCGTTTGACAGGGGTGAACGGTATATGCTGTATCGCTGATACCCCTCCTTCTACAAGTAGTGTTCTGATTATCTATTGCTGCCTAACAAACTATCTTACATCTTAGTGGCTTAAAACAGCCATTTTATTTTTCTTGTCATCTTGTGGGTCAGGAATTCAGGAGGAGCTTGGCTGGGGCTGCCTCAGCTGGCGTACCTGAAGCTGGAGCATCCACTTCCATGATGGCTTCTTAAGTCACATGTCTTGTGCCTCTGCTCCTGCTCTGTTTCTGTCCCTCCCCACGCCCCCATGCCCCATGGTGTCACATTCTGCAAGGTCTCTCTGTGTCGTTTGGGTTTCTCACAGTGTGTTGGTCTCAGGGTGATTAGGCTTCTCGCATGGTGGCTGGCTTCCCCAAGAGCAAGCAAGAAAAAGAAGCAGCTGTCAATTTCTTAAAACACAGACCTGCAAATTGGCACGCGGTCACTTCTGCCATTTTCAGTTAGTCAAGGCACTGCAGAGCCTGCCCAGATTCAAGGAAAGAGGACATAGACCTGCCTCTCAATGGGAGGAGTGGTCATCTTTTATCTATCATAGGGCCGTTAAGCAGAAAGGAGAGAATGGTTGTGAGAAATACTGAACTGTGACTTTATCAGAAAACTGATCAGAAATTTACTTATGTAATGACTCAGGAGAGATTAACTGACTGCCAGCCTTGAATAAGAATGGGACTGAAGCCAGAGGAGGAAGGTGGGAAAGATTCTCATGGGGCAAAGCGGAAAGGCAACTGAGGTAAGCTTTACTTCATAGCTCATGCTTGGTCTCCTCCTCCTTCAGTATCTGGACCTCCGCTCAGTCTCCTGAGCTCTGCATGGGCTCACTTCTTTAGCCCTGGGTGCTGCCTGTTGCTTTGTATGAGAATTCTCCTGTTGCCCTGCTCCCTGGGAACCCAGCGTGCACTCCCAGAATGAGCCACAGTGCCGGGCGTGGGAGGTGGCGGTATGGGAACACAGGCAGTGATTTTGGCTACGCTCAGGCTGCTCTGGCACCTCTGGCGGTTGCTTAATATCGCTGGATTTCTTCTTTTCTGGACTACGTGAAGGCTCAGTTCCTGCTTTCTTTATGTGACTTTACTACTCTTTTTCCCCCGGTAATTTCAGAGGATTCAAGTTGAAGATAGAAGAGGCTTCAGAACTTTTAGCATAGAATAGGCTCATGAGTATGTGGTTCAAAGAGCATTTATGGTATAAAGAAGATTATACGCCTTGTTCTAAACATCTAAGAATGTATCAGTTGGAGGGTAAGCTGGGTGAGTCCTGGAGTATATTTTACTTGTATATGTACAGGAATATTTATAGAATTTTTATGATAATTCTGCCCTATCCTCCAATTTCGAGAGGAATAACACTTTTACTATTGATACTTCTATGGAGTGTGTGTGTGTGTGTGTGTTTTGAATAACAGCTGCAAATATTTTTCATTGATCATATGTTTACACACCCACAGAGTTGTAATCTAGGATTTTGGTTTCACTTATCACTTATGCTTAATAATTTAGAATAAGTTTATTTCATTAGGACAACTTTATATTACCAGTATCTTTAAATTTAAGACATTTAAACTTTACTTTTGTTATAAAAGAAGTAATGCTTTCTGAAAAAAATTCAAACAGTATAGTTGAAAGTAGGTCCATGTGGCTCTAATCCCCCATCCCATTCTTTTTACATGACGGTTAACAGTTACTATGTACCCTTCTAGACTTCAAGCAGTTTATATACAGGTATATAACGTATACACAGAAACACATAGTACATAATCTTTCTAAAGCAAAAATGACAACCTTCTGGACTTACTGCTCTGCAACAGTCCACACCTTCAAATACTGAGTTTGAGTTCCAGTTCTGTCACTTAAAGAACTTAGCAAGGTATATAACTTCTCTGTGCCTCAGCTTCCTTATCTATAAAACAGGCCAATAATGGTACACATCTCATTGGACTGTAGAGGATTAAATGAAGTAATATTTATAAAGTGGCACAATAAAGTGCAATAGTACTTGGCACATAGTATGTACTAGATAAATATTAAATAAAGAACCTGCTCTTTGAAAAAACACGTTATGAATATTTTCTTATGGGTTGCTGGTGTTTTAGTGTGGCACTTTAAAAACTGTGTTGTTGGTAGGGGGTGGTTTTCTGAGTTTTACTATTGGAGCAGCATGTTTGTCTACAGTGTTTTTTTTTTAATAAATTTATTTATTTATTTAATTTTTGGCTGTGTTGGGTCTTTGTTGCTGCGCGTGGGCTTTCTCTAGTTGTGGCGAGCAGGGTTACCCTTCGTTGCGGTGCGTGGGCTTCTCTTGTTGTGGAGCATGGGCTCTAGGTGCACGGGCTTCAGTAGTTGTGGCTCGTGGGCCCCAGAGCGCAGGCTCAGTAGTTGTGGCGCACAGGCTTAGGTGCTCCACGGCATGTGGGATCTTCCCAGACCAGGGCTTGAACCTGTGTCCCCTGCATTGGCAGGCGGATTCTTAACCACTGCGCCACTAGGGAAGCCCCTGTACCATGGTTTTGAACAGCGATTCCACACACTTTCTGACCTCGCTGTTGCAGTGAGCTGCTGTTACTGACAGGCAATGTGCTGGGAATGTGTTTGCCTCTCAGGAGTTGTGGGAGCAGGAAAAAAAAGCTGAAGGTTGTTGATTTAGAAAATTATACTACACTAGCAATTAATCTTTTTGTTAAGACAATTAGGAGGAGAGTGGAGTTGGAAGAATTTTATCTATAGGGAATTATATGATTATTTAATCTATTTTTTGCTTTGTGTTCTTTGAATAATTTTATAATTAGAGGGGACATGCTCATCACCTAGTTTTTATTCTACAGTGAAGAAATAGACTCAGAATAGTAGTGATGTTCTCAGTTCTATAGCTAGTAATGATGGGGCCAGGACTAGAATCCTAGTCATTGGATCCTCACCTTTCTGAATTCTTAAGAAGTTCAAGAGCCTCTCTGCCAGTTGAAGCAACTATTGAATAATGGATGCGCTATAAATGGCTTGCCTGTCAGTGCTGAGTGCTTGAACTATTTTGCCTGTAGAGACAGTGACCAAGTTGTATTGTAAGCACTAGTGCATGATGTTTTATAAAAAATTTAGAACTTAAGGAGAATTGTTGATGGGCCTTGAATACCAAATGTATTCTATCTTATTAGGTTCTATGTAGTGAATAATAAGGCTATTGAAGATCAGTGGGAAGAAATTTATATTCGCTGTGGATGCCATTTTGCCTTCTGAACACAACCTAGATATTCGTGTGTAAATAGGCCCCTTTAAGCCCAGAACTCCCTAGTTTTCTTTTTTCTTTTTTAATTTATTTTTTTAATTTATTTTTGGCTGTACTGGGTCTTTGTTGCTGCACGCGGACTTTCTCTAGTTGTGGCGAGTAGGGGCTACTCTTAGTTGCGGTGCGCGGGCTTCTCATTGCGGTGGCTTCAGGTGTTGCAGAGCACGGGCTCTAGGTGCACGGGCTTCAGTAGTTGCGGCTCACGGGCTTCAGTAGTTGCAGCTCACGGGCTTCAGTAGTTGCAGCTCACGGGCTTCAGTAGTTGCAGCTCACGGGCTTAGTTGCTCCGCAGCATGTGGGATCTTCCCGGACCAGGGCTTGAACCTGTGTTCCCTGCATTGGCAGGTGGATTCTTAACCACTGCGCCACCAGGGAAGTCCCCTAGAACTCCCTAGTTTTCTGCCCTTCTTGTCTCTTGGTAAAGGAGCAGACTGTTCTTTCCTGCATAGGAGTAGCAGGGAGTAAAACCACTTTGGTTTGTAGATCAGTTGGATGCCTTCCCTCTGCCTTTGTGCTCCATCAGTTGTCCCTTCCTAGTTTCCAGGAGGGTTAAGGCTTTTGGGGGCTTTAGGAAGAAGACATGAATGCGAGCATGTTTTAGAGGCTGGGCCTACTTCACCTGTCTCCCTTGCCCAGCCTGTGTCAGAGCTTCTATCTTGTGGAAAATGGCCCTAGCTTAGGAGAGGATCGACATTCTCCACTCCCCGCAAAGGGGTGCTGCTGCCAACTTGCAGAGCTCGTGGCTGAGGGTAAGGACAGGGCCAGAGGAGAGTTCTGAGGCTATAGCAACAGGAGGAGAGTGAAGGGAGCTGGATAGTACCAGCCCCCCAGGCTGAGATGCCCAGGAGCTGTGAGAGGAAACCCGAGCTCGGGGTTGGAAGAATCTAAGCATATGGGACAGATTGCTGGAGGAGAGTAACTTTGAGGAAATTTCATAATCTGAGTGAAAGAGGACCAGACTTCTGCTTATGACATCCAGTGACCCTGCTGCGGCCACGTGTAACAGTGTGAGAAATATACTGCATGCCTTCCCTGCCATGATGTCACCTTGAAGTGTAATTAGGCATAATAAAAAGAGCCTTTATAAGTTTTCAGACTTATCTTTTTGAACTCCTACAAGTTTCCAACCTTATTAACCTCTTTCTCTCAAGTACCGGCATTTAAGATTTAAAAAATAAAAACCCTTCATTTTAATATTTTTATGTTCTGCTGAATAGATAGTATATTTATAGCTTAAAAACATTTTTATTGACTGTGTATGGTTTTGTTTTATACACACACACACATGCATACACACAATATAGTATTTCAGTTTTGTTATGGTTCTTGTAGAGTTTTATAAAATAGCCTGCAAACCTCTAATGCAGTTTCCATGGGAAATGTGTTCATCCTACAGATAAACTTGAAACCCATCTGTCTATAAACTGAGACTACCTTTTATAATAAAGTGTGTCCCCTTAACATGATTAAAGTAAATGAATTTAAGATTATTGCAGGTATTCTTTTACTCATGCTGTGACCTGTTCTATTTGTAGCAATAATTGAGAGTTTAATTTAAAGCCAGTATTTTTCCTTCTATTTTCTAATTGTCTTGGGTACTTTAAAGGTTTATAATTTGGATAAGGTATATATACACAGAGTGAATATTCCCCAAAGCAGTGTAATAAATGGCTTCAGAATGCCCCATAATACCCTTTTCTCTGTAGTTTCCTAGCCTTCAAATGTTCTTCTGGTGTGAAACTATTAAGCCCTCAGAGAGTACTGTCATTTAAATAACCAAGACCAACTGTCTTATCACACGTTAAGTCTTAACTTTCTTATTGTAAATATTCATGATAAAAGAAATTTGATTTCTTAACTTAGAAAGTGAGGTCTTTTTTGAGATTTAGTAAAAGGCACAGTCACTTCTTTCCGATGTTTTTGAAAGTCAATACTATTTTATTTCCTTTTATTCTTTCTCCTCATCCCTGTCTTAAGCACCTATTTATTTAATCAAGGTATAATTCACATAACATAATATTATTTACTTATTTATTTATTTATGTACATGCCATGTGGCTTGTGGGATCTTTAGTTCCCCAGCCAGGGATCGAACCTGGGCTCTTGTCAGTGAAAGCACCGAGTCCCAACCACTGGACTGCCAGGGAATTCCCCAAATTAACCATGTTAAAGTGAATGATTCAATTCAGTGCATTTAATACATCTACAACTACCACCTCTATCTTGTTCCAAGACATTTCATCACCCCAAAATAAACCCTGTACCTATTAGGCAGTTATTCCCCATTTCTTCCCCTCAGGCTTAGGGTATCTTTTTGAAAATCTGAAATTAAGAAATTAAAAAACTGATAAAACTTTATGAGGTAATTGAGATTTTATAAGACGAGATTTAGAGTACACTGTTCTAATTCAGTAACATGAAGAAATGCATTTAATATACTGATAGTGGAAAATTAGATCACAAAATTGTATGTACTTTTTGTCCATACACACACTTTACAGCCATCGGGGGAAAAATGAACATTTGGTAGGAAACACACCAAAGTAACAGTGATTTTGTTCTAGATTTTTTTTTTTCCCTCATTCAAAGGAGGGGGGGAAAATCTTCCCATAATTACACAAAAAACAAAAACCTGTAAATGACTAAAAACTTGGGCCTAAACTTACTATTATAACGTAATTACTTATTTCAGGTTAATACTAAACTTCTTCCAGATTGAGTACAGTGTTCCTTAGTATTTACTAAAAGAAAAAGGTTTGCTGGAGGAATAAAACTATATAATATTTGTAGTTTTTTAATCCTTCAAGTTATATCACAGACCAGGAATATCTGTTTCAAGTAAACTGTGTTCTAATTTATTTTTCCCTTTAAAAATATACTCTATAGGACTTTCTTTTCAAACTATAAAAATGTCATATTTTTGTTGATACAAATAAAATACCACAGGGGTGTACAAATAAAAAGCCAACAGCCTCCCTTACAATAGTCTTCTCACGTACTTGACTAAAATAATTGCTGTTAGCAGTTTGGCATTCTTCTTATTAGCCTTTGTCATGTGACTTACATGCACATACAATAAAATTGGACCCAACTGAGTAAAAAACTAAAATGCCTTCAGGGTGGCCCTAGCAGTTAATGTAATGCCCTAAGGAAAGGTCAGGCCCTTGGCTAACTGGAAGGGGATTTTTACCACTGAAAGTTTACTCATTCAAAAATAGTTAGAGCCCTGTGCTGGGCAGAAAGGCAGAAGCCCTTGGGCAGTATATCACTGTACTCTCCTATTCTTCCTTGCCTTCTCCTCCCCTCCCAAATGTGGAATGAATGTATGTCAAAGATTTATTTAACTCATTAATAAGGGAACCAGCAGGATGGTAAAGCTGATTCCAAGAGCATTTGAGGAATTGAGTGAATGCAGACACTGAAGAATGAATGTTGAAGTAAATTGCTAGGCTAGATATAAAACCCATTAATGTCCTGCAGGGTAGGAAAACCATAGCCCTTGGAGTCTGCCAGACAGATATTATCTCTACCAAATAAAAATCTACAAGTTCACTTGTAAGTTCATAGAATTTGGGTCCTAATCAGTAGTAAACAGCAGGTCAAACAATGGTATTATAATTAAATATCTTTGGGATATTCATTATTCATAATGAATATAATATTCATTATATTTTATTATACATTGAAAGGGCTTATAGTTCTTGATTCACTTTATTTCCAGTTTTGGCTAATTTTTCTTAAAAATGAGAAAGGCCGATTGTGATGTGTGATTAGACAGGACCAATATAATATAGTAGGGATCAGATCTTGGAAGAGCTTGGTATCTTAAACTAAGAAATTTAAACTTTGTTTCAACAACTGTTCATTGAGCATATACTGTGTACCAGGCAGTGGACTTATTATAATCCTGAGTGTGTGGATGTGCTGCGGTGCCCCTCTCTTGGCCCCCTAGGAGACTGACTAGTGGTTCTCAAGTGGTTGTATTAGGGAGTCACCTGGGAAGTTGCTTTTCTCAAAATAGACATGTTCTTTTGTCCTTCTGTACCCACCCCAATGTAGATGTCCCTGCCTGAGTAGAACATATGTGTTTTGAAAAAGCTTGTTCCAGGTGATTTTTATATCCCTTCCCTTTTAAAATCATTGTTATGTTTATTGGGCCTAAAATTGAGTAGGTAAACAGCAAGCAAAATTGTAATCAGTATTTGAAAAGTTTTCATACCCCTTTTTGCCTGCCGCATCCCTATAATACTCAAACTAAAGTAATTAATGTCCTGATTATACCCTCAGCAAGAATTACATGCAGTTATCATTTAGAATTATATTTAATGCATTTGAGACATTAATTTGGGAAGAACTGGACTTATTAGTCTTCCGAATTGTATCCTTAGGTTATGCCTCTCACTAAATAAACTAAAAGAGTTGTCATTTATAGTAGCACATGATCTGTATGGTAAAGACATGTGATTAAAAAATTAGACTTAAAATGTTTTTTTTAATCTTTTTTTTTAATGTTTTGTCTTTTTATTTTTTGGCTGCGCCATGCGGCATGTGGGATCTTAGTTCTCCAAGCACGGATGGAACCTGTGCCCCCTGCGTTGGGAATGTGGAGTATTAACCACTGGACTGCCAGGGAATTCCCTTAAAAGTGCTTTTGATGAGAAAATAAGACTGTCCTTAACTTGTCAGAGCCTGTTGAAAAACAAAAAAGGAATAAGTAATAAAGGAGAAAAGTGTTTAACCTGTGGTTAAACTATTTGAGTCCGCAGTTAATATGAGCAGTTGCTGTGGACGTGCGTTTAGATTCTTTCAGTATAACGTTAATTAGGCAGCCGTTTTGTGTAAATGCACTCACAAAGCAAGGATTTGTGATTTCAGTACATCTAAGCAGCCATGGAATTTATAACTTAATCACAGGATGTGGTATTACAGATTAGGGGAGAAACTGGGAAATAACGTGATACAATTGGCATATTGTGTATTTTTCTTTTTATTAGTGTGCCGGTCCAACAAAAGCCCCTGGGTCTGTTTGACTTGTTCAAGTGTCCACTGTGGAAGGTAGGTGACATGCTTATTACTTCACTACCCAACTTGCTTTTTTCAGTTTACCTTTAAGCTTTATGTCAAAGTTTTATTGATTTGGATTTATTTAGCACCGTTGTTTAATTATAGCGTGTATGTAATTCTCTGTAGGGCTTCTTCCCTCTCCTAATAGAATCCCTTTGTTCAGTGATGGAACTGAGGAAAATCTAGGGGGGAAAACCCCTTTATATTGATAGAAGAATTAATTTGATGATCAAGACAATCTACTAGTAATATTTGATTGACATGTGGCCAATTTTGTTTCACCTGTTACCTACCCTTCCCTACCTTTACTGACTTTTGAATCAAATCCCAGATATCACATCATTCTTCTGAAAACAAAACAGATAAAGGAATTCCCTCGAAAATGGTCTCACTGTGGAGTTCATTATTTATGCTAAGATGTACCAAATATATCATTGTTCCGTTAAGACATTTTTGCATTCTAGGAACTTAACACTCGCAAACCCAGTTCAAGCCTGAGCATTTCCTCCCAGTTCTTGGCTTCAAAATGATGTTACTTAAATACTTTAGTAACTCTTTCTTCTAGCACAAACTCAAATAAATATCAAACTTTGTGTGTCTGGTAGTAGCACATTTATTTCTGTGGCTCTTTTAGCTTAGAAAATCTGCTTTGAATTTACTTCAGAAGTTAGTAGCTTAGCATCAAGGAGGTGGGAAATCATACTGAGTCACACAGGCTGAAATTTATATTGTATTTATTTGGACAGTTTCCCCATCGTTATTCGTAAACCCTCATTGCATGAAGAGAGCATCTTTGTTCAGTTAACTTTCGATTTTTCACATTTTTAGTCCTGGAATTGAGTCTATTTTTCCATGTACACTTAAGAGTACTTTTGGAAAATGTTAACTGCATATCTTAATTGTGGTTATTGTGGTTTTGAAATCTCTAGGATTTGGGGAACCTGAAAATACTTTGTACAGATAACATTTTTTTTAAAAAAGAAGAAAAGTAGAAGCACTTAAATTCTGCACTTGAAGAGACAGATTCCTCTCCTAGATTTTGAGAGGTGAGAATTATAATGCAATAAAATTTATATAGTTCTATCCTCCAGTTGTCTCATAGTGCTTTACAGCCTAAATCTGGAAGGTCATATGTCAACAAAAAGACCTGACATACTCTCAAAAAGTGGAGACATTAGTGTTCTTAACAGCAAGCAACAAACAGTTCTCTAAGTAGGTATTGGAAAAATAAATTGAAAATTTTCTAGGCTCTGTAGGTAGTATGTTTCCAGTTGTAAGCAATCTTAAATTTGGAAATCTGACATGGTTTCAGAGAAATATAATTAAGTAGATTATACAGATAATGAGAGTAACCTGCATTTGGATCTTCATTTTACATAGCTGATTGGCTAATTTTCTTTTGCCATGTAATCCTGGGTGTTGATTGCCAAGAATGACAATTTTCTTAGTAATTTAGACCACTTGTCTTTAGGGGAGTCTTAAACTGAATATTCTTTCAAACTAGGAAATGTACTTTATCAGTAGTATATTTGAGTTATATATTGTATTGGTCTTCATGACACCATCCCTTTTATTTTTCCTATTTTTTGTGATTATTGTTAAAAAATCTGTGACATGTATATGGACATTTTTCCTTTTTAGACCAAATTGGTTAAAATCTAAAACTAGATGAGGGAAATATTTATTTTTACGTGGTAGTTTATACATGACTGTCAACTTCTGACATGTATTTGAATATTAGCCAAAACATTGCTAATCTTAATGTTAGCAGTAATACACTTCTTACTTTATCACTGACATTTATTACAGTAACCATGGAAATATCTAGTACATTTGGAGGCTACAGTATGGTGGCTAAAGGAACTATATGTACTATTCATTAATTCATGCATTCTGAGCCATGGATTATTTAATCACCTAACAACCCATGAGATATAAGTACTATTATCTCTGTTTTATCGATGAGAAAACAGAAGTAGAGAGGTTAAGTAACTCACCCAAGGTCACCAGGCCATTATGTGATAACGCCTGCTAAAACCCAGGCTGTCTAATTTTTGAGTTTATACCTTTTTTTTTTTTTTGGAGGTACGCGGGCCTCTCATTGTTGTGGCCTCTTCCATTGTGGAGCACAGGCTCCGGATGCGCAGCCTCAGCGGCCATGGCTCACGGGCCCAGCCGCTCCACGGCATGTGGGATCTTCCCGGACCGGGGCACGAACCCGTGTTCCCTGCATCGGCAGGCAGACTCTTAACCACTGTGCCACCAGGGAAGCCCTGAGCTTATACTCTTAATCATTATTTTTATTTTAACTCAGCCATATATACAATGGAATTAAAAATTCAGTTTAGTCCACTTTTGTGAACAGAAGACCCTACACACAAGTCTTGGTTATGTTTATTACAGTGAAAAGAAGGGGGGAAAACGTGATCAAACTCTGAGTAGAGGTTAGTAGTGCCTCTGATGCTTCCAGGTTTCCTGGGGTAGAGAGGCCAGGCTTGGAGTTGGTCCTCCTCACTTACCACAAACTATCCTACTTTCCCCAAGGTAAGTGTTGCTCGTACAGTTAAGGCACATCATGACAAAAATGTCACCTTAACTCTCTGAGCAGGTTTACTTTGCCACTATTTAACTGACATTTGTTTTGACTGTTCTGAGTTTACAATTAGGCCTTACCTTCTATAAATTGGCAGCTTTCTAGGAACTGGGAAGTTTTTGTTTTATGAGGGTCTTCAAGTAGTGGTCAGTTATGGCATTGTACAGTATTTAGGTGAAGGTGTAGATGAACCCTTATTTCAGTTTCATTTTGCTTTTTGTGATAAAATGATTTATTAAATCTGAGTTGGAAAGTGTTAGAAAATTTTTCTGACTGTAGTCAGCCTTTGATTATCTTTGCCCATGTAGTAAGAAATAACAGTTTATATAAGCTTAAGATAATTTCTGTTCTGTTTGGATTTCTTTTAAACAAACCTATTTCCATATTAGTGGAGTGATTATTCAGGCATTCAAATGAAAGATATGAAGCCATATTGATGAGAAAGAGATGGGAGATTATCCTGTTTCCATATCTGACTCTCATGTTTTATATTAGGCAGCAACCTAAGCAGAGCCTATGGCCCTGTGGGCAGTGATTGAGTAATTTAGTTTGCAAAGCTTGTCTTTGATAATAGCTGAGTTGGGAGTTAGCAGCCTAAGAAAACTTAAAAAAAAGAAAAAGGCTATATAGCAAAATTATCAGCAAAGGGGTTGATAAGTGATAATCTCAATGGTATTGAAACTGGTTTGCATAGATAACACCTTTCCTTGCCTGGCCCTAGTCTTGTGTACAATAATAAGTTGACTGTATTTGATTGCAAAAAAGCATATTTTAAGTACTCAGCTTAATAAATCACTAAGTGATGAATGCTCTTACAGGATTGAATGCTCTTTATTAGAAGGAATTCTTTCTTATTCTGATTTGATAACCATCTAATTTTATTATCATCTCCTGCTACTTTAACTTCCCAAGCAATATTTAGATTAAAATACATTTTCATTTGATTTTTGTAAGGTATGTGAATGGCCATGCAAAAAAACATTATGAAGATGCACAAATACCCTTAACCAACCATAAGAAATCAGAAAAGCAAGAAAAAGCTCAGCACACAGTGTGTATGGATTGCAGTAGCTACAGTACATACTGGTAAGTATTAATATTATCTGAAAATGCTGTTCCTTTACTATGTGTGTGCAGTTTTCTCGTCGTCCTCACTCTTTCCCCTCCCCCCAGTCTCTAAGCCAGTGGGGACCGCCATTACTGCCTTTTAGTCCTGTTGGAATTCACAGAGGACTGGGGGCTATCAGGAATGCTTGTCCTTATTCATTCAGATGTAAATTTAAATTGCCCTTTTCAGCCTCTAGGTCTCCTCTTCTTTCCCATCCCACTAAGCTTCAGGGAAATGAAAAGTATTTGTTGTTGTTCATTATAATTCCTTTTCTTTTTTGTTTTTAATTGAAGAATAATATTATTATAATATGATAAAAACCCACATTCCTACTGTCCAGTTAAGGTTTTGTTATATAATCTTTAACTTCTTTGTTTAAAAAATTATTTTGACAGTCTCCCCTGTCCCAACACAGTTCCACTCTCCTCTTCTACTCTGTAGATAAACATCAAGAATTTTGTGTGTAGCCTTTCAAGCTAATTTTTTTTAAGTGTCACATCCTTTAAAAGGGTATTGGAGGCCCTGTTCTCTCTGTCATATACTATACATGTCTGTTTCATGTAAATGACAATAAAGTAAGAATTTTTCTGACTACTTTGAACAGGTTATTCAGGTTACAAGTGATGTTTAACAATCCATATCCATTCGGTATGCTCAAAGAGTCAGTGTATTTTACAGTTTTAACTTTGGCGTGAAGCAAATTTCTTTCCTTGACTAGTAAATTATGAATAATTCTTTATGGTTTTAATCATTTTACTGAATTCAAAAGGTTTCTGACATTGAAAGGAAAAAAAAAAGCCATTTAAAGGAGCCCTTTTATTTTTGTTTTTGTTTTTGCCATATAGCCCTCAAATGTTACATGAAGGCAATACTGGGCAGGGATGGGGATTTAAAGTCCAAATATTGCTTTTGATTCACACTTTCTACTGAAGTTGTGTGCTAATCCTTTCTACATCATCCTTAGCTGCTTATTGTATTGTAGAAAGGTGTCTCATCAAAAGGAAGAAAAAAAGGTCAGTGGCCTACCAAGTTTACATTTTTACAGGTTTCACATTATTACACTGTGGCTATTGAATAAAACATTGTCAGGTTTAGTCCTGTAGATCACTAGTATTTCAGTGATCCTCTGTGTGGAAGATGTCCGGACGTGGAAGAGAGACAAGCTAGAGGTACATGAAGACATCAGTAAAAGTGAAAATCTTGGGAAGATTTTCTGAGCCTAGTGCTGAGTTTATTATTATTTGCTCTCATAAAACACCCCTTCCTACAAAAATTAAGCATTAGCCAAGCTGTTAAAGTGTTTTCATTAGTTTCCCCCCCTTTCCCTGAGGACACTTATATACTAGAATGACACAGCTATCTAATTGACAGAACCATGTGTTTCTGTAAGGTTGTAAGTATTTCTCTTTAAACAGCAGGAATTAAGATCATTCTTGAGGTATCTGTCTCACAGTCATCATTGCAGGTCATGTCAACCTGTATGCACCAGATGTTGAAAGCGTTCATTCTTCTTGATTTTTAGTTAGCAATGTGCATGAAATATTTAATGGGGAAATTTGGAAATACAATTAAATCTCTGTGTGCAGTGGGTTTTCTTGCTGTTGGTAAGATTATGAGGAAATAGTAACTCTTTGAGGAAATTTAAGGAATTATCTTGGAATTTTCCTAATGGAGTGGAATTATATTTGTAGGTCTCTTTAAAGATATAGACTATATACTTTAATGTCTTTGTGTATTGCATTTTAGAGGAATACCTTTATTAACTAGGACTGGAATTTAATTTGCTTTATATTGGTATAGTATGCTAAAGTACAAGTCATTTCACGGCTGAATTGGAATTAAATGGCAGATCTTGGACCTAGGGGGAATATACACCGTGGCAGGGGTTTCTTGGCCAGTTGCCAGTCTTTTGTGTGAAGTTATACAGAGCCGCAAGTGTGTGGACTCCGAGAGCTTCTGAAATGCAGGAAGGGAGCTGCAGCTGGTCACATAACCATCTCATTTGTGGGTTTAGAACAAAATGCCAGGGAATCATCCTGTAGCATTATACTGACAGCCTAAAAGGAAACTGTGCTAGTAGTAAGCTGATGAAGCTGTAGTTTAAATTAACATTTTCCCCACACCTCACTATGATTAAGAAACAAAAAAGGATTTCTTCTGTATGCGGTGTGTGTGTGTGTGTGTGTGTGTTATTTTCCAGTGCACCTTAGTAATTTCACTTCAGTTTGCAAATTTTCCTTGTATATAAATTTCTTGTGGTTACACTAATTGGTTTACTTTAGAGGTGTAGTAGGTTTAACCTATTCGATTATTAATTATTATGCTTGTAGTCAAAATATTTTGACTATAGCTAATGTTAAGGTGCCTTTTCCATGTGCTCTGTCCTCTGAAGAAGTTGAAACATGCTCCGAGGCTTACAGTTTTTCTATCCTTATTTTCCCTTTTCCAAGAGTCCCTGCCTTTGTCCTGTCTTTGCATATCCTTTATGAGGTTATCATTGAGCACTCCCCCCCTCCCCCAAGTAACTCCAATTGTAGCTGGATGTAATCTCCCCTAAACTCACAGTCCTTGGGATACTTGTAATTTCCTGCTGCATGTTAGTTATTTGTAAATGTCCTTGGGGACTGCAGGAACCATATGTCAGATCTTTGTATTGTCCACAGTACTCAGTGTCTGGTGCTGAGTAAGCAGTAGATGTTTGAAAGACTGAATTTTGTTAACTATTTTCCAAAAATGGGGAAGGTTATACCAAATCTATACTATTGTGCCCTCCTGATACTTTTGGAGGACTGAAGAGCTGCAGAACCCTTTTCCTGAAAAAGACTCAAATCACAGCCTATGTGAGCTATTCCATTTACCTCCCGAGAGGGACACCCTTGCAGAGCAGGTCCTTTCACTTCTGATATAAACTGGGCATCCAGGAGAAGCACATATTAACCAAAGCAGAACATAAAACAGGTCATTATTTCAAAAGAGGGAGAGAATCATTTTGGTTTGACACAAACCCACTCCTTTAGGAGACAAATGAAGATTTTAGTAAAAATGAAAATCTTAAGATTTTCACACAAGGGCAGGTGTTCAGATTATTGTGTGTGTGTTCAGTAATATTTCCTTTCCTCCTACCCCAAATTCCCTCCCCCAGTTAATACAAATGGAATTGTATGTGGTACATTATTGTATCAAAAAAAATAGTAAAATTGATTGAGAAGAAACAAAGATTAAAATTAGGAACTTCTTTTTTTATTATTATTTTTGCGGTACGCGGACCTCTCACTGTTGTGGCCTCTCTCGTTGCGGAGCACAGGCTCCGGACGCGCAGACTCAGCGGCCATGGCTCACGGCCCCAGCCGCTCCGCGGCACGTGGGATCTTCCCGGACCAGGGCACGAACCCGTGTCCCCTGCATCGGCAGGCAGACTCTGAACCACTGCGCCACCAGAGAAGCCCTAAAATTAGGAACTTTTATTTGACTTATTATGTAGATAGACATTTGGAGTTAATAGATTTAAAATACTGAACATATAACTTTTGACATCTGACATAGTCTTGTCAACTTATCAACAACAGCTGAATTTCTGAGAATTCAAAAGTATGAAAGGAGTATTAAAACTAAATTACTAGAATTTTTCCTTCCTGGTAGGGTAGTGTTTTAAAGCACTTCTTCAAACAAAGAAATATTATGAAATGTGAGTCAATTCATTTGTCTAGAAGAAAGACTTGTATTTTAGATTTTAAACACCTATAATAAATAGCAGTTTTAATTAAAACTAATAAAAATAAAGCTTTTATTTGTGGGTTTAAATGGATGCTGAATCATTTTCAAAGGCAGTTGTGATTAAAAATTAAAAAGGGGAAGATCTTTTGTTGACTATCCTTATAAACTTTTGGGGCACAAATTTTCAGTGTTGTAAAGATTAGAGAACAGGAAGAATTTTGTTGATTTAAAAACAGTATTTTGAAGTTTTATTAAAAAGAAACTTTTTAGCACATGGTCTGAAAGCAAAAGCCTCCTTCTTAATAAGCTGGCACTTTTCTGCTTTTAACAAAGGAAATGAGTTTTCTCTGCAAGTATTCTAATTTTCCAAAATTGGCTTAGTTGATGGCCACGCATTAGAATTGAATAAAAGAGAATTTAAAAATAAGCTTGCTTTCTAAAAGAGTTCTTTGGATTTAACTTTTCTTGGTTTGAAATAGATGAAGTCACTGGAATACCAGCTTTTTTTGTTTTGTTTTTTGTTTTCTGTAACTATATCTGTCATTTATAATAAAGCTGGAGGTCAAAGTTTACTCTAGGTGTCATATTATGATGTTATCTATTATACAAGGGAATGAAAAGGAATTTAAAACTTAATGATCGATTTGCCATTGCCCTTTCTCGAGGGGTACTTTTTGCATTAAAGTTTTTTGATTTTGTTTCTTTGGTATTAGTATTATACATGACTTACTGTATAAAGATTGCCTTATAGCCAGTAGATTAAAGGACTTGTTCCTTTACTGTTGCGTAAAAAATTCAGGTTCATTTGTATGATGATTGCTTCTTGTTTCACGTGGGTGAAGAATGATTTGGTCTGGGAATATTTTCTTAGTGCTTCAAGAATATGATGTGGAGACTTATGACTTGGGTAGCTTCAATAGCACTTACAACAGGAATGGAAAAAGCTTTAGAATTTTAAAGCTGAGAGAGAGAGATTTTCTTTGTTTTGAGTGCGACACCTGCACCATATAATATGGTAGCAGTTGAGCAATTAAAAGTGGCTAGTGGGACTGAGGAATTGAATGTTTTATTTTATTTTAACGATTATGTTTAAATTGCCACATGTACTGGTAGCTACTGTATTAGACAGTGTAGCCTCACACTTAAAATTTAACATTGAGTATTATGAAACTTTAAAAACCTTAAGACAAAAATCTGATAGAAACTCCAAAATGAAAATAAGTCAATTTCACTAACTAAAATAGTTGTAAATAAGTATAACTTAAAGCAAATCTAACCCAGTAAAATGTGTCACAAAGAAAAATTATATAATTACTGAGTTAATTTCACTAGTCTGCCAACATATTCATTTTAAAGGGAATCCCAGATGATTGTATCATTAGAAGCAAAAATACATTTATAAATAAGCCATTTCTGATTTTTAAAAAACTAATAACATTGAAATAAAAGGAAACTATTAAAATATGATAGTTCCCCCCCAAAGAAAGCAAACAACATATGCAAATTGATGAAATACTAAAGCTATTTCCATTAACATCAGAAACAAGACAAATACTTCCTGTCATCATTTACATCATCGTCACTATTATTAAACATTGCTTTGGCAGTTCTATCCATTGAAATAAGACAATAAATTGTTGGTATAAATATTAGAAAAGAACAAATTATTTCTGCTTTCAAATTATATAATGCTGAGAAAACTTGGGACCTTAGTAGAAAACACCAAGTAGAATTAATAATTCATTTTCAGATGGTGATACATAATAAATATGCAAAAACTAATAGCTTTCTCTTCATTAGCAGTCATTAGTTAAAAATGGAAATGACCAAACAAAAAAACAGACATTCAACATAATGACCAAAACTATAAACTAAATCTAGGAATAAGTATTACAGAAAGATACAAAGCAAAGATATGGATCCTTTGTGAAGAAAACTTGACATTGTAAACAGTTCCTTTCCCCCTCAAATTTTTACCTTCAAAAGTTTTCCTGGAGACAGGGTCTGATGAACATGATGGTCCTCGAACATACTGTGCACAACATCCAAAAAAATCAAAATAGCGGATATGTTGCTTTATTCAATACATAAATATTCATCGAGAACCAGCTGTATGTTAGGAACCTAGTCTTTAGTGCAGTGGTCTCTAAAATAATGCACTTGAAGGTACGGGAGGAAAATAGCAGAACTTTTATTAAAACTTTTTATCTGGCAAAAATAAAATCATTGGCAAATATTTAAAATACCTACCGCCAGTGGTCTGTAGACTACGTGGTTATGTGTCATGAACCACACACGGAGTGTCCTGAATCAGCTTCACGTGTGGCGTCCTCTCCCTTGTTCACTTTTAGCATTGTGCAGTATGTTAACGGTTTTTGTCTGCCTAGTTACATGGGTTTATTTAATTTTACCAAGAATCAACCCTCTTCAAATGGATACATATTTTAAAAGATTTTTTTATGAGAAGAAGTCCTCCGAGATAATAACAGTAACAATAGTAAGACAAATACTGGTGAACAAGGAAAAGGTAAGCTGACATACACTCCTACTCTGAGCTCATCAGATACATTTTACAAAGTAAAAATATTGGCTATCTAATAAAAACACAGACTAATCAGATCTGATAAGTTGGACAAAAAGTTTGAGACTGTGTGAAGTATGAATTTATATCCATTATCATTAATGTCAGACCTCACCCTATGAGGTGATACTAGTTTAATAATGAGATACTAGTTTAATAATGGTATGAAGACATTTAAAAAGTTTATTTCATCTCTAGCTCAGTCTTCTAAAATTTTTCTTTTTTTATACTATATGCATATTAATTTAGATTTACTTGCATATGTAATTAGCACAAATGTGTAAATGTGTTGGGGGTGATGGATGCTCAGTTTTGTGGCTTAATTTTTATCTGATTAGGAGCCATTGAGAATAATTTGAAGATTTCGTCTTAGTGGACTGGTGTTTTTCCTTTTATAATTAGAGAGGGCATGAGGCACAGGCTGGAAATAGGAAGGAGACAAGTGTTTCTAAAGTTAGAATTTTTAAAAGGAGGTAAACCCACGTTAAATTTTAGGATGAGAAAATAATTGAGCCATGCTGCATGTTTTAATTTTTGGAGAATGGGGAAAAAGTACAGATAGGGATGAACAAGTAAGGAATATTTTTTGTTGTTAAACAAGTGAATGGTGCTACAGGGAAAATACTGAGGGAGGGTAAGGGAGTTGGTGTATGGAATGAAAGCTTAAATCTAAACATAAAGCAGGTAACACTGAAGTGAAAGGGAAGATTGGGAGGAAAAGATGAGAGAGAAGAAAATTTAGGTAAGGTCGACATTGCAGGGACCATCAAATACTATAGTTTAATTCGGCTACAGATATCTATGCGTTTGAAAGTCACTGTATTTGGGTGGGGCAGAGGGAGATATCATACTAAAGGAAATAACCAAGGTTTAGAATAAAATATTAGTTGAGATGAAGGAGGAAAAAGATGGGTTTGGGGGAGATTATAGAGAGAAAAATATTTAGAAAGGATTAGGCATGATTAGATGCTAGAAATTAGAAAAAAAATCACAATCTTAAAAATGTACACATAAGGAATCAATGTAATGAAGAAATTGGACAATTTTGCTATTTATTAGAATAAGCAGAATTTGAAATAACTTGAGCTGTGATATTATCAGTTTTTTACCAAAGTATAATAGTAGTATAAATAATTGGTATTTCTTATGAAAATTTACCTGCTACGTGTTCTCTCAGTGCAAGGTAATAAAATTAATTGTGTATCTTCTGCTCTGAACAGCAGTATATATATAATACCCTACTCTACATTTAACAGTTTATTAACTGTTGGCTTGAAGTACGTTAAAACTACTTTAGTGTCATATTTGGTTCAAGGAATTTGGTTTGAGACTAATTTTTACATAGCTAAGATGATAGTATACTTTGCCTCAAGGTGTTAGAAGTAGAGAAAGATACCAGTACCTTCTCCTTCCCTGCCTTTTTATATCTGATTTCCTTATCTAACATCTCTAATATGTTGCCTGATATGACTTCTAAGTATTATTTTTTTGTCTTTAGTGTTCAGTTTACTTTAATTTCCTTAAACAGTTCTTTCTTTTTAGTAAATACAGAAGTAAACGTTTTCCTTGTCTGACAAGTAGTCTGTTAGAGGTAGAGCTCATCTTTACTTGAAGAATCACCTAACATCACGAAATTTAAACTTGCTTAAGTGTTAATATAATAGACTAAAAGTTGGTTGTGTAATATAGGTAGTTCCTGACTTTTGTTTGCTAGACATGTGAAGTCCTATTTATATGAAAAGATGCCAAAACCTGGACCTCAGCTCCAATTTCTCAGTAGAAAGATGAAAAAGAGGAGTAGAACTTTTTATATTATTTCAGTTACGTTTTGGGAACCAGGTGTATTTTCACCTTGCAACATTTAACCATATTTTATAACAATATTGATTTCAAAATGGGAAATGCATTCCAAGTTTCAGAGGAGCAATCTAGAAGCTTTGAAAACACAGCCTACAAGTTATGCACTTTTTTGTACTTATTCTGGTGTAATCTCCTTGAAGGGAAAACTAAGAATAGTGGCTAAATTTTGTTTTTCAGGTGTTAGAGGTAAGCATAATACTGACCTAATACCTTCAACACAATTGTAAACCAGGAAGAGATTTTTAGAACTTGTTTACTTTAAATCCTTCTTATTGCCTTGGGACTTTTTAATATCAGTATTAGTGGGATAGTTTCCAGTTTGAAAGCAGTGTCTCAGCTAAAGACTAAGGTAACCAGACAACATTTAAATTCTTATTTACTTCCTACTTTTGTTACTTATTTTCTTTTCACCTCTGGGCCAGGGAGGAAGAAGAAATCAGAACAGGGAATGGGGGCAGCTAGAGACGGGTGTGCTGTGAGGCAGCCCTGGTTACACAGCAAAAGGAAGCTGACATTTATTGACCCTCTACCACGTGCCAGGCGCCCCTGGACGTTTTGACCTGTGGAAGCAGGTGCTTTCCTTTTATCATCGTCATCTCATAACGCTTGTATAGTGTGGTGAATTCAGACAGGACAAAAGTTAGAATCTTAGAAGTAAATGTCCTTCATAGTGACTGTAAGAAGATCTAAAAATGACTCTTGGCAATAAGGACAATTGTGAAAACTTAAAACTTTTTAAGCCAGTGAGAACAAATTCAGCCAAAATAAAATTGGCTTCTTATAGTTCATTAAAGTTATATTTATTACCTCTTTATAATATTGGGTAGTATTATAGTAGAACAGCTAGTATCTTAGATATTTTCTAGGCTAGCAGTGCTGTGCAAGAGAAATAATTCGTCACATATGTAATTTAGAATTTTCTAGTAGCCACGTTAAAAAAGCAAAGACAAACAGGTTGATTAATTTTAACTGTATATTTTATTTAGCCCAGTTATCCAAAATATTATCATGTCAGCATGGTAATCCATAAAGAATTATTATAGTGTGCCTCTTTTTTTAACATGAAACCTTCAAAATCCAGTGTATTTTACATGTACAAGCACATCTCCATTCAGATGCTAACTTTTCGTCAGAAATGCTTGATCTGTATTTAGTCATAAAAATTGCAGTTAAAAATGTAGATTCCAAACACTATTAAAAATTTTCCAATAAATGAATAAAGTACCAAAAAACCCCATTTTCTTTAATACTTGGCGTCTGTTTTGACAAGACTGACTCATCTTTTTTAGAATAATTGAGCCCAAAGCAAAAGCATATCAGTCTCAAAACTGTATCTAATTTAAGTAAATCCACTAACTCTTGTAACCACTCAGTATTATCAACATCAAATTCAAAGGACCATTATATAAACTGAAAATCAACTCCAAATTTGTCCATATCAACAAAGCATTCTTCAATTTTTCTTATAGATTTTGCAGACAACTTACATAATGCCATCGTATTTAAAATCTTCTGTATATTTGTTCACATTGAAATGTGTAAAGTCATTATTGATTTGTATTATGAATAGTTTAAATTTTAACATAAATTCTCATACCTGTCTAGCTAGGTCACAAGCAAGCTTTTATTCTCTCCTTGGATCTTTAAATTTAGCTCATTCATGTGCACTGTGATATAGGTGAAAAAATGTAAATCATGCTGTGATGTTTTCTCTTTGTTCAGTATTGGCAGGTGTTTCTTTTGTTTCAAGAAAATCTTGAATTAGAGTTAAGAGTACAGTAAACCTTTGTAAAATTCTTCCATGACTCAAGCAGTGAACATTGGCAAAGAACATGTAGTCATTAATTCATTATCTTCCATTTCTTTTAACAGTTCCATAAACTGGTGATGAGTCAGAGCATTTGCACATGTATACTGAACAATTTTAATAACTGCATCCATGATACAGTCTACTTTAGAGCACAGATATTTTCAATATGTTAATATGCAGTGGATCAAATAAGGGAAATAATTCCATTAAATCCGGGTTTTTGATCCCATGTAGCAGGTCCTTGTCTGTCTTGATAGAAACTTTTTCCTGTCTAGCTGAAAGTGACAGATGTAAAAGATTAAAAAATATTTACAACATGCGGTTGATTGTTTTTAAGGTTGCAAATAGATGAAGACATTTCAATTTGGAAGTCATTTGAAACAAAACATACCCAAAGTATTAACTGGCCGTTGTCTCTTGTCTTGTAAAACTCATCTAAAGCGAAAAGTAAAAGTACTTACAATTTTCAAATGTTGAATGAATTGATCTTGAATAATGTTAGAAAGGTCTTTTATTCACTAACAGTTGCTTGATGGATCAACTGAAGATCTTTTACTTTTTGTAAAATATCCTTTTTGATCTTTATCTCAAATTCTAAAACATAACTCCCTTAACTGAAATAATAATTTAATGTTTCACCTCTCCATCTAAAAATGGTTTTCTTTCTTGAGCAGGAATTCAAGCTATTTTAAAGCTTGCCAGAATTACAAGCTCAAATCCTTAAAATCACTAAGAAACTTCTTTGTTATACATTTCATTCTGATTTCATTGATTGTGACAAATTTCATTGATTATTTTTTGACTGTAGAGAAGCAACTTATATTATTATGCATTTGCTGAAAATGACTCAATATTGTCTACTTTATTATCTTAAAACTTTTTTTACACAGCTTATTACTTTGGCTCTGCTGTATTAAGTCATAATTGCCATTATTTATAAAATTTGTGATACACCTTTTCCACTCGATACTGCCTCATTAGTGTGCCTATGTTGTCAATTACACATTTGTGTGCAATCTTTTTTTAAAAGTTCCAAACTTCATTTGGAAGTTAAAATTTTTTTTCATTGTTAGTTTTTAACCCAGAAAAATAATTTATTTGTATTAATTATTAAAATAAGTATTTCAGTTTAACTACCAATTACTATTTACATAGGTATCACTGTAACTCCTGCTGTCCGCAGAAAGTATTCAAACAAGCACATTACAGCGCTTCATTATTGCATAGAAAAATAACTGAAACCTTCTGTTGACATAAACTAGACTGGTGATATGCTTATGTGTGATCCTAGAAATGACATGTGCACCCACACTGTGCACTGCAGTACATCTTATATGATGTCATAATAAAAGTGAAATATAGTTTTACCAAAACCATAAAGTATTTAATGGAAATATATTTTATACTGCTTTAGTTAAATAAAATTTTATATCAATTAAAATTTTAAAAGATTAAAATGCATTTCCTCAGTTGCATTAGTCACATTAGAACAGCTCTGGAGTCTAGAGAAACTTATTCACTTTAATAATGAACATTCAAAGAGATGAAGCAACTAGACCCAGTTAAGTCAGCTTAGTTCAGAATGGAGCAAGGCCGTAAATGAATCTGTATTTCAATATATGAAAAACGTTCCTTTAACAAATGTTAAAGGCTGAATTCATGTCACACCAAAAAGAATTAATAAGAAAAAAATCAGTTATTTCATATAATCTGAAACAATTTGTTTCTTTTTTTTTTTTTTTTTTTTTTTTTATGCGTTACGCGGGCCTCTCACTGTTGTGGCCTCTCCCGTTGCGGAGGACAGGCTCCGGACGCGCAGGCTCAGCGGCCATGGCTCACGGGCCCAGCCGCTCCGCGGCACGTGGGATCTTCCCAGACCGGGGCACGAACCCGTGTCCCCTGCATCGGCAGGCGGACTCTCAACCACTGCGCCACCAGGGAAGCCCCAATTTGTTTCTTTAAACAAAGCAACCTTTTTTTTTTTTGTAGAAGCTAAGGGGTTTACTTTTCAATGAGATATTCTAGCAGCATGTATATACATGAAAGATGATCTGAATTTGCTTTTAGACTTCATTCCCCAGATGAACACTAGCATTTGGAGTTATTTTTGTTTTGAACACTGGGTATTCTTTTAACCAAAATACGTGCATATATTTATGCAAACATAGAATGAAAATGTAAGCAGGAATTAGAGTAACAATACAATTTCATTCTTTAGTGAATGCCTGAGGTTCATGGAGGAACCAAGTGCCTTAAACCCAGATTTGCAGAGTAGACCTTACCCTCTTAACATTTATGCTGACAGGAAGCAAGGAATTAAGCCTTTTCACTAATTTAATTCCTTTATGTCTTTGTCATAAAACTGATAAGGAATTATTTTCCTGCCATTGCTGGTACTTTGATCATAGAGAAACGGTCTAGGATGTAAAAGGTAGCTTTTGCTATTTGTAGAAACGTTAGGGATTGACCACGGGAGCTTGGAGAGAATACGTTAGAGACTCTTGATTGACAACACAGGCAGTCAATTAATGCGGAGGGGCATGATAAATAATTACATATATATTTTACTTAAAGTTTTCAAAAGCACTCACATTTTGAATTCTGTGAATAAGAGACACAAGCCATGCTTTTGTGTGTAATCTTTTTTTTTTTTTTTTTTTTTTGTAATCTTTTTTTTAAAAAATTACTTTCCTCCATCCTAGTCACAATTTTTTTATAGACTGGTTTCAGGTATGTAAGACATGTTTTTTGGATTCTGCTAGAGATGACCTAATTTTTACTAATTGCTATGCATTCAAAATTTTTGTTTGCTCAGAATGGCAATGTTATTGTCATTATTCTTTGGTAGTTATAATAAGTGGTTTTGTACAAAGCTGCAGTTCAAAAGAATATTTTGGTACTAGCTTGTAAGTTGTTTTTATTAAAATTGGCCTTATTCTAGGAAGAAAATTGAATGCTAATGTACAAGTTAAAGTTTATTATGTGTGATTCCTTATATTATTTGCTTATTGACTCGCTAAAACACACACACACACACAATATCAGTTTTAAGGAACATCTTAAATGTCTTTCTTCAAAGCGGTTATCGGTTTCCTGAAAGATGTAGCCACTGTTTTTGTTTTCTAACACCTTGGAATGAAAAGATTCATTCTTCTCAACCATCTGAATTCAGTTTATTTAAATTAAATTATGTGTGAAATATATGGCTTTTAGTTTTTTTATTCAAATATCCCTACATGTTAATTACTTTTTTCCTGCTTTTCTCTTAAATCTCTCCTGCCTGCAAACTCCCCATTAATTTGAGTTGGGAAGGATCACATTAAAGATTTAGGCTTCGTGCTACATGAACAGAATTGGTGCTTTGTATTTCATTTTCCATGTATTGTGTACCACTGAAAAGAATATAACACGTGTAGTAGCGTATTTCATTTTTGAAAGAGGAATTGAAGAGCTTTTGAATAAAAATGTGTAAAGAAACTGGTGTTCATTGCCTACGTGGCTTTTTATAAAGGACTCTCGAAAAGCATTCCACTGTGGATTCCAAGTCCTCTTTAAACTCACCACTGACAGTAACTGCCTGCAGAGGCATGTGATCATCTTGGCAGTAGCCAGGCCTTTTAGTGATTTCATTACTGTGGTTTCCTCAAGCTCTTTACACACATTGATTAATATTTTCCTTGCAGTTATCGCTGTGATGATTTTGTGATTAATGACACCAAGCTGGGACTGGTACAGAAAGTCAGAGAACACTTACAGAACTTGGAAAAGTAAGTAATAGGCCTTGGGAAAGAAGGGGTGGAGTGGGGTTGAGGGGTCTTTCAGCATTTCTGAGTGGGATTTTTGTTTATGAGTTCCATAACTTCATCACGTTTTTAGTGTGATTGAAATGTGAACAAAGTAAACTTTGGAGTTGGGTATCTGAAAATGCCCATAGTCAGTGATCATAGCTCAGCATTTATTTTGTTTAATATTTGTCATAAACCATGTGCAAGGGCTCCAGAGCCTGTTTTTCAGTTACTATCCACCAACTTATAAGCTCCTCAGTTTATTTGCAAGGGGAATTTTGGTAGTGCAAGGGAAGGGCAAAAAATGATACAAAATCATTAGAGTTACCTTTGATATTAGAAAATCCTTATCCAAATGTATTATGAGGTCTTCTTAGAAACTCTGAAATTTATGTATCAAGGGAAAATAGGTTTAATTATATTATTGTTCAGCGTGCATCTATGTGATAGCACAAGATCCTAGTTTCTTCTTTTCCTTTTTTTTGTTAGGGGCAGTATTTATCACTTGAAAGTATAGGAAGCTGTGAAATGCTTTGTCATCATAAAGAAATTAAACTGCTTAAGTGAATAGAATTATTTTTTGCTATAGCCAAATAGGTTAGTCAGATAAAGCTCACTAGACCCAAAATTCAAGCAGTAAACAGAAACCCCAGTAGCAATGTCTTTTGAAGCTGCAGTGGATAGAAGCGTGGCCCTGACTCAGGTGAAAATGGTCGCTGACTCAGGTGAAATTTGTGTAAATCACCCCTAATTGTCAGGTGCCATCTAATTTATTTATTTTTTGTTGTTTTTTAAAAAATCTTTATTGGAGTGTAATTGCTTTACAACATCTTATTTATTTTGACAGTTGATGTATAAAAATGGTATTGTGAGAACATGCCACAAGTGAGAGTCCTTCAGCAAACTTACATGTGAAGCCAACAGAGTATTTTAAAATTGAGTGCTGAGAGGGAATAACCTAAGTTCTTTGAGTGAAACACTGTCTAGCTTTGGTTAACCAAAGTCTCTGTGCATGTCTCTGTCTAAATAGACTATAAGCTGATAAGGGAAGAATCGATTTCTTTGAAATCTAAGCTAATTAGAACAGTCTGGGTTTAAGTGCACTTTGGCTTGTCATCTTGGGGCTCCTCACTTTTTCAAAGCGCCTCCTCCCTTTTAATTTGAACAAAGCAGCAGGAGCATATCTAGGGTTAGAGACACAGGTATAGACACACAGATCTAGAATATTGAATTTGGTCTGAAATAATCACAGTTAACTGTGAGGTAGGAGATTCCTGCAGTAATTTATGTAAATATCACTCTTTGGTGTGGTGATGTCATTGTAAAGATCTTACTAACTTGATTCTTTGTTATAGAAGTAGGTAGCAACCAAATTATTTCTTCCTGCCACTTATAGTTTTCTCTAAGAAAAGACTATATCATCTCAATGACAAATAAATTCATCAGAACTAAGTCAAAGGGAAAACCGGAAGTTCAAGAACCTGCATGCGTTTATGCAGATATTGAATCTTTTATTTCCATTTATTTCTTCGTCAGGTAAAAGCTGTCACAGACTGCCTTGTCTACACTTCTCCTTGGTCCCACTGAAAAAGCTACTTTGCAGTCCTTTTTCTATGTCGATAAACATTACCTAAATTTATTTTTATTTTTTCAAAGATAGCCTTTACTCTGTAATGGAAGCTACAATGAAAGAACTATGATTACATTTGAGTTTTACTTGAGACTGTTTAGCGTATCCTCTGGAGAAGCACTGCGCACCAGAAACGTTGTATTAATCTACACTGCCCAGTATGGTAGCCACTAGACACACGTGACTATGGAGCACTTGAAAATTAGCTAGTGTGACGAGGACTGAATTTTACATTTTTAAGTTTAATTAATTTAAATGTATTAGCCACAGGTTGTGAGCAGCTACCATATTAAATAGCGTGGATCTAAAGGATTCTGCCATTTTGAGAATCATTGATGATAAAATTTAATAACATATTTTTAAAAAGCTAAATGCTTTTTTTGTATAGGTTAAAACCAGAAGTTAACTATTAGGCATTATCACAGTACATACACTGTGCTTGTGAGTGAACTTCTTTACTTACAGAATTTGTGAAGGAATAACTTAACATCGTAGTACATATGGGATTATCTCTTCTTACCTTGTAGTCACCAGTACACTGAGAGGGACATACATTTCTGAAGACGTTTTTCCTAAGAATATTTTTAGATTTGAAACAGCTGACTGTCACTAGATCTGATGCTCTGAAGACAGTTCATGTGGAAATTTTGGAAAGAAAAATAATTATGTATTTTCTTTGGATTAACCTGGTACTTTTGGAAGATGGGAAAGAGTTGGTAGACTTAAAAAGTCTATATTGTTTAATAGTAACTTTCACTTCCTTTAGATTAGTTCCCCGATACATAATAATTTTAAAGTGAAGATAGGAATTATTTCCTCTGAAGATAGGAATTATTTTCTAACAAATTTCAAACTTAATATCTCTTTCAATGAGAAACATTTAGATAATTTAAATTCAGAATTTATGTGCTAATTAGAATTTGTTTTAGAATATGCTTTGTAGCAGAGCTGAATCAAATGAATTGATACATGCCTATGCGTCTATAATTTATCATTCTGCAAACTCAGATTATATCATCATCTATTACAACATACTAACAAAATATGATACCTTTATCAAAATTAAGAAAGAAGTGGCATAGAATTTGAGACTTAATGTTAAATCTCAGAATAATCATGTCAGACCAGTGTTTTTCTTTTTTACGAGTAGTGGATGTTCTCTTGTTTGAAGCTTCACCGTTGATTAGGTAGATAGAGCGGTGGAGGAGAGGGACTGTCCATCAGACCACATCCACTTGGCCAGCGTTTCTGGGAAGCGCCCGGCGGGTGGCAGCTTCCAGTCCCACCCTGCTGGAGGAGCAGTGGGGATTTCCAGGGGAAGTGGAACTCCTCAGTTACTTGAAATACTTGTGGGCCACAGTGGCCTAACAAGTCACTTCCGGGACTCCATGCCCTAGATACTTAGAACAGCCATGTTTACTCTGTCTTGCTGTGTAGTGTTGTGTATGTATGAACGTCTTTTTGACTGTCTGTTTGTGCTTTAATAGCTCAGCTTTCACAGCTGACAGGCATAGGAAAAGAAAACTCTTGGAAAACTCATCACTGAACAGCAAGTTACTAAAAGTAAATGTAAGTAATTAAAATGTATTCAAATATAAGAATTGGTTGAAATCTAGTCACTGTTTGATTACAGTTCTAACATTAATGTTGCCCTTTATAAACTTTTATAAATGTATGCCTTGGATTTGGAATATTTTACAAAATGTTTGCCACTTGTACTAATGATTCTTGACGTGACTGAATACCCCAGCGAGTCTGTCTGTCAGTGCCTTCCTTCCGTCAGGATGACCACCGTGCTCCTCTGCCTTAGGAGGCATTTGTTCTTAACGCCTACTCGTGTACCTTATTACTCCATCTCTGTAGGATCCCAAAGATCCTTGCTTCCTTCTGTTAAAGGTCCCTAGTGCAAATTCTATGGGTCTGGGGCTTCCCTGGTGGCACAGTGGTTAAGAATCCCCCTGCCAACGCAGGGGGCACGGGTTCGAGCCCTGGTCCGGGAAGATCCCACATGCGGCGGAGCAACTAAGCCCGTGCGCCACAACTACAAGCCTGTGCTCTAGAGCCCGTGAGCCACAACTGCTGAGCCTGTGTGCCACAACTAGTGAAGCCCGTGCACCTAGAGCCCATGATCTACAACAAGAGAAGTCACCGCAATGAGAAGCCCGTGCACCTCAACTAGAGAAGGCCTGCACGTAGCAACAAAGACCCAACACAGCCAAAAAATAAATAAATAAAATAAAAATCTTTAAAAAAAAAAATGCTTTGGGTCTGAAGTTTTGGTAAGTTTTTTCCTTAGGGCCTTCATTAATACAGTTTCACCATAAAAGAATAGGCTTCCTCATTCTGATACCCATCTCTTACCAAATGTATGGCCATTAATGGAGTAACAAAGTTTAAAGATGACTAAATATTGTAAAATATACCAGTAATTTTGTCCTGCATCTACCTCTCTGCTGTCATGCTAGCTGTGTTTAGACACACAATTAAGTATTACAATTTCGTGGAAGAAAGAGCTAAAGTGATGCTTTGGGTTGGATGGGTAGATTCACTAACCACGTGTAGTACTCAGACATCACAGTGCATTTGTACAGCTAATCAAAAAACAAAGCCTTAGTCTTTAAGGGAAGTTCAGGTAGTTTTTTCAGATTGATATTCCATTGCTAGGAAAACATGTATTGGTCATTTGCATGGCTTAGAGTTAAAAGCTGGGGGACAGAAATACTTGGCATGTTTATATTTTTTCCAATTTGTAGTAGCTTTAATAGAGTCTTATGACGGTGTTAAGTCTTAAACTTATTTAAGGATCTTCCTGGTTTTTGCATTGTGTACTCCACAGTACTTATTAATGGTGACTTCCTCATAAACTTCCATTTAGAACAATCCTAGGATCAGAAACAGCCTTCTAAAAATATCCAGACACGTTTACAGAGAGTAGAAAGAGAATTTGAAATATTTGTTGGACTGAAAAGTATCAATTCCGAACTGGCTTGTTGTTAGAGTTTCAAATATAGGCCTTTGTTCTTCTTTGATGTTGAAACAGTTGACCTTCTCTCGGTATTACTGAAGGCCACCTCTTGTTCCATTTTACAGGGAAGCACCACTGCCATTTGTGCCACAGGCCTTCGGAATTTGGGGAACACGTGTTTCATGAACGCCATCCTTCAGTCACTCAGGTACTGTTACAGTCACAGCTTAAGTATCTGACGTTAGTTTCTGGTGGAATGGTTAAGAGCAAAGGCTCTGGGTTCAGATCCTGTCTCTGCCACTAACTCTAGCCTAGTAACTTGGGACAAGTTACCTCAGTTCCCTGTGCCTTAGTTTTCTCGTCAGTGAAATTGGGGATAATAGTCTACCTCACGGGGTAGTCGGGAAGATACTATATAATTTACATGAAGTGCTTAGAACAGTGCCTAGCAGTAAATAACTGTTAGCTGTTATTATTTAGTTCCTGTTCCTTCTTGAATAGGCTTGAGCACAGGCCAGCAAACTTCTGTAAAAGGCCAGATTAAATAAATATTTTTAACCTTTGCATGCCACATCCAGGCTTCCTCACACATCTTCTCCTCCCTTCAACACCCCTCTCCCTTTTAAACAACTCTTTAAAAATATAAAACTCACTTTAAAAATGTAAAAGCTCACTGGCCCAGGGTCAGATTTGTCCTGTGGGCCATAGTTTGCAGACCCCTGGGCTATAAGGAACCTTGTTCAGATAACTTAGTTCAATCATTAGTTGAGTCTTAAGTATGGTCATAAGATCAGATGTTTAGAAGATCTTCAAAATGTAAGGTGAGCAGGGACTTCCCTGGCGGTACAGCGGTTGACTCTGTGCTTCCACGGCAGGGGGCTCGGGTTTGATTCCTGGTCAGGGAACTAAGATCCCACATGCTGCGTGGCTTAAAAAAAAAAAAAAAAAAAGTAAGATGAGCAGGAAAAATAAAATAGACAACAAGGCTGACCTAAGTTATACAGAAGAAATTATTTAGAAAGTTGCATACTTTTAGATTTTAATGTGGTATCAGAGACCACAGTAAATTATTTTCCCAAGGCCACCTTGCTAATGAGGAACAGAAGCCATGTGTGATCTCTCCTTAAAGGTACTGGCTCTCAGCTTATCTAGTCTTGCTCAAAGAAGAAATTCTAGTCACTACCGAATTCTCCTTGTTACTCTGTATAGTGTATTTAAACAATATGGTTGGTTTCATGGCTTTTATTTGAGGAAATTATTGAAAACTTGGGAACAAAGGCCCTGAAAAGAAAGAAATGGTGACAGGCTATATAGATGGGAAGGGGGAATTGAGGATTTCTGGAACAGAGATTTTGCTTTAAGGTCTTTGTTTATTTTTGCAAAGTCATCTACTTATATTCCCTTTAAAAAAAATATTTATTTATTTGGTTGTTCTGGGCCTTAGTTGTGGCTCCAGGGCTCCTAAGTTGTGGCATGCAAACTCTTAGTTGCAGCTTGCATGTGGGATCTAGTTCCCTGACCAGGGGTTGAACCCAGGCCCCCTGCAGTGGGAGTGCAGAGTCTTACTCACTGTGCCACCGGGGAAGTCCCCCTTATATTGTTTTCTTGGAGTAAATGAGGAAGCTTAATGAAGAAACGCAATGTTAAGAGATTGCATTGAGTATCATTTGAATGAGAAACTGAAATATCACATTTTCAAAATCCATATACTGTATAGGTCTCAGAGTGCTTTCTTTACTTCATAGTACATTTAAAAACTAATAATTTTTTTCCCTTCCTTTTAAAATAGTAACATTGAGCAGTTTTGCTGTTATTTCAAAGCGCTGCCTGCTGTGGAGTTAAGGAATGGGAAGACAGCAGGAAGGCGAACGTACCATACCAGGAGCCAGGGGGACAGCAACGTGTGAGTCTAAGAACATGTCCTTTCTGGCTTTGAGCTACAGAACAAATGACTCTTACTGGTGATTTCCACTGCATTATCTGAGTTAATAGGCACGTGCATTAAAAAAACAAACAAACACCAAGACAACTCTCAATTGTGTTTAAGTATCTAGCTAGCAATCTTAATAATTGTTAGAATTCTTTTATTTCTATTTACCGAGTAGGCAGGACAAATGTAGCACTCCGCTTGTTGAGTGTGTGGATTTGGGCATTCTAAAATTGACATCTATGAAGAAAACACAGTTTTAGGTATAGACCGGCGTGAATATCATTAGTCTTTGTGAATTGATTTGTCCGATAGGGTTAGGTAAACCTGTCTTGGATAATTACATTAATTTGTAGTTATCAAATTAATTACAGAGCAGTACTGTCAATTTTTAGCTGATATGGAAGGAGAAAAAAATTGACAAGTGATTATTGAGAACCAAACCAATATATATTCAAATTCAGTGCAGCCACGTTCTCTCTGGGGTTCAGCAAGATTTATCATATCATCATGACCGTAAGGGGTATCTTAACATTACTGAAATAGGGCTACGATTTATCATCTGTATGTATTTTAATGTAATGTTTTCCCTGCCTGCCCATCCCTGCTCCCACACACCCCATCCCCACACATTCTGAAAAGCCGTCTTATAATCTGACAGTGTTCTGCCTAGTTGCCTGAGGGAGAATAGGATAGGCCGTGTTAGGATAGTGTGTAGTGTGGAGTATGCAGTGAAGCCAGGCATTGGAGCAGGGATGGAATGATATCACTAGAAGTGGTGTTTTAAGAGTTTACTTTGGTAGCAGCATATAGGATGAGCTGGAACGTGCCTGCATTCAAGGAGGCTCTTCACTTTATAGTCATTGGTTAGAGGGAATAGCCGTGAAATGAAGAGGAAAAAATACATGTGCACAAACGTTAAGGGAAGAGTTAGTAGTACCTGATGCATTAGTGTCATTTAGGGTTTAGTTACGAATTATAGAAATTGCCGCTGGCCATTTTAGGCAGAAAAGGAATTTATTGAAAGTCTGTTGGTGAGCTTACCATTAGTGGATGCGGGGGAAATCAGGTCTGGAGTCTAGGCATCCATGAGGGTGTCCCATTAGGACCGCTGTCCGTGCTGCACCGAAGTTCGCATTGCCAGCACTGCTGGAGCTGGGTGCTGGGTGGATGCTGCTGTGACTGCTCGGCCCCTGCACTCCTTCCTGACTGTGCTCTTTGCCACCAGAAACAATCTGGCACTGTTCCAGCTTCAAATAGGCATACCCAGGCCGTGTACCTGAGTCCTGGCTTCAAGGGGGAGCGGGTGGGGGCTGAGAGAGCAAGTACCTGGCCTTTTCAGCTTCCACAGTAGGAGGCAGGCTTTGACTCTTAAGGTGGGGTTCCTCAAACATAGGATGAGGGTTCAGGTACTAGGGAGTAAAAGATATGATTTGTATCTCAGGAACCTACTGGATAACAGGGGTTAAGAAAGAAGATAGTGAGATTCTCTGTGATATCAACCAGGTTTCCACGAGTATGGTAGCTGTATTGACACATACAGTCATTGAAGTTGAGGAGGTGTATAAGCTTACCTACATGCATAGAAGACCAAAACTAACGGTGACTTAAACATCCGTGGTTTATCTTCTCACATAAAAGTTGGAGGTTATCCATCTAGGTTTGTTTCACACAATCATTGGGCTCCTCTGGCTTTCTGTCCCACCAGCCCTGGGTGAGACTCTTATCCACATCATCCACAATGGTGCTGGCGCACCACCATTTCGTCCTCATTCTAGCTGGAAGGCAGAAGGAAGGGGTGAATGAGAAGGACCACTCTTTCTCTTTAAGGGAATTTGTCAGAAGTTGGGCACACTCAAAAAAATTTTTTTATTCCAGGAGCTCATGTGCCAAGAAAAAAATGGAAGTTGTATTCCTGTGAGAGAAGGGGCGATTGGAGACTGAGGGGCCGTAGGGAGAGTACGGAGAGCAGGTTTAGGACACAGTGAGTTAGAAGAGACAAGAGGGCAGCCAGTAGAAAATTCCTGTTGGAACCTGGAGACAGCTGAGTAAAAGTGGTCATGAGAAAAATCTGGAGTTTAGATTTGGATTTGAGAGTCATTGGTATAGAGGTGAGTGTTGAAGCTTTGTGGCCAGATGAACTCTGCGGCAGAGATGAGCAGTCACGCACCGAGGTCTGGGGAGTGCGCTCCTAGAGAGTGGCAGGAAGGAGAAAGGCAAGAGGTGGAGAAAGAGATTCTATTACTTGTTTTATGGGTTTTTTGAAACATTTCATCCTTAGGTAATTTGATTTGTAACTTATCCATTGCTTTATTTTACAAGTACGGCAGTACTTTGACATGCTCAGAGTTCACCATATAGTTAAAAAACTAGTTTTGTCTATAATCACTGCTATTTGTATGGGTTTTTTTTTTTCCTTCTTTTTTTTTTTTTTTTTTTTTTGCGGTACGTGGGCCTCTCACTGTTGTGGCCTCTTCCGTTGCGGAGCACAGGCTCCGGACGCTCAGGCTCAGCGGCCATGGCTCACGGGCCCAGCCGCTCGGGGGCACGTGGGATCTTCCCGGACTGGGGCGCAAACCCATGTCCTCTGCATCGGCAGGCAGACTCTCAACCACTGCGCCACCAGGGAAGCCCTTGTATGGGTTTTGAGATGCTGTACTTAGCTGTCAGGTTGAGTTCAGAAGAGACCAAACTCTTTTTATGTTTTCATTTTTTATTTGTGGATTTTAGACAGTTTGGCATTATGTATTGAAATAGCAGCCTCTCACTAATGCTGAGGGTCTCATCATCCCCTGCTCTTTTCTAGGTCTTTGGTGGAAGAGTTTAGAAAGACACTCTGTGCATTATGGCAAGGTAGCCAGACTGCATTTAGCCCAGAGTCCTTATTTTATGTTGTTTGGAAGATTATGCCGAATTTTAGGTAAGTATTATTTAATGAAGGATGTTTAAAACATTAATATTAGTCTTTACACTGTTCCTGAAACAATTTCCAACAGTGGTGGTATTCTCAACAATGAAACCAGTGTTTTGTTTTTTAAGGAGAAGAGCAGAAGTTGGATATATCCTACTAGACAAATGTGTTTAAATAATAGACCTTAGAAAAATCTTTAACAAAAGGCAGGGCATTTTGTTGTTATAAAAACAGAGCCCTTACAAATAACTTACTTGCTCTAGGAAAACATACTGGACAAAATTTCCTTGATTTTTTTCAAAATCTTATACAGAGTAATTATCATCATACACCGTCCTGTTATTTCAGCTAAAAAAAGAAAAATCCAAATGTAGTCAGTAGAAAACCATGGTATCGTATTCACTGTTCTGGTCTGGGTTCTGAAGACCTTACAAGACTGTAGTTAAGTCCGTTGGGATTCATTCGCTTTCCAGAACGTAACACAATTAGCACATCATCTCCTAATGTGGTTATAGAGTCACAGCGTTTCCCGTGTTCTTTATCTGGTCTCGCTTGAGTGGGGAAACAGCCCTGCTGTCAGAGAAATCTCCCTCTTCTCCTAAGCTAGTCCTCCCCGTAGGTAACAGCAGATCTGAAGCACTACGGGTGCTTGACAGCAGCCTTCACCACCTTCTGCTGATTTTATCTTTCTGAAGCACGCCACGGCTCTTACTAGTCATGATTTTGGCGCCTTATGTACAGCCCTCTCTTTCTTTTTTAAAACCAGCACGCTCTGGTAAAACTCAGCAATACATCTTGCTTTACTGTCTCAGAGTGGTTTAGATATATTGGTAGTATGGAGAAATGTCTAAAGGGTAACAGCTTCAAAGGACTATAATTTGTTGCCTTGCCAAAGAGTCTAGCCTTGAGGATCAGACGTAATTGACTATTGTTAACCCTGGTCTTTGTTTTGAAGGAAATTTCTTTTATATTTCATGTTATTTAAATCTCTCCTGAGAAGGAGAGAATCATTTTGTAAGAATTTTAGAATTTCCTGACTCTAAATAGGAAAGGTAGAAATGATTAAGTTACTGCTAATCATGTCTGGACTTGATATAAAATTTCTAACAATCACCTACTTAGACTCTTGATGGGGATTTAATCTTTGTGTTTGGTTATTATATAAAAATTGCTTCCATTTGTTGAATGTCTATTATGTGTCGAGCACTTTAGGTATTTTATATCTGACCTTCATTAAGAAACACAACAAAATTCCCATCAGGGTAAGAAGTGTTAGCCCCATCTGAAAGAGGACGGAACTGAGACAGAGGAGAGTAGTTTGTTCAGTTTTATATATCTGGTAGGTGTTGGGACCAGAATTAGAACCCAGGTCTTCGTGGTGTTGGTCAGCGATAGACGTGTTAACAGTAATTTGTCCACGTGCCCCAGTGAGGCCCACCAACCACCTTTATACTCTTCTACTTGGTTCCCATGGTGACTCAGTTCCCTCTTCATCTAATAGAATTCTACTTTTCATCTAAATCTGCCGGTATCTCTGTTCTTTCTGGTTTCTTTAGCCCAGCTGTGAGCATGATTTAGTTTTTAGCTGCTTAATTTTACTCATTCTATTATTCCTACATTCTATTATTCCTACCAATGAAGGGAAAGAACTTTTGGAATAGGTAACCAGGTTGAGAAATTCGGGTGGCGTTTCCGGAGTGATTCCTATTACATATGAACTCTTAGATTTCCTTAATGACTGATCAGAATAGGATGTCTGTGTGTTCTTAGCAGGGCTTTCTCTTCGTTCTGTAGTAATTCAGATTGGTCCTCACTTTCATGTAATCAGAGAATAATTTTCTCTTGGTTAGCTCTAGATCTTGAGATGATATCATGAATAAAGTTTTAGTGCAGGATGACTGCACAGTGCCCAGGTGTGGGGTAGGGTTTTCTTCTCGTAATTGTTACTCCTATTTATGTGTACAGGGTAAAAGTTCTTAGAACATGCCGAAGTGGAAATGCAATGGGGTCTTGAATTATGTTTGTATTTATAATCCCAAAGTAAAATTTTTTAAAGTTTAGAAAGCCCATTTTCCTTGATTAACATGTGACAGTATCTAGGGAGTGTGATACCTAGGAATAAAATAAGAGGAGCCTGGGGAGTTCCCTGGTGGCCTAGTGACTAGGATCCCGGGCTTTCACTGCTGTGGCCTGGGTTCAATCCCTGGTTGGGGAACTGAGATCCCCGTAAGCTGCACGGCATGGCCAAAGGGGGGAGAAAGTGAGGAGCCTGAAATACAATCATGCATGTAGAAGTAGGAACAACTTTCCTCTATTAAATAAATAAATAAATGCAGAAAAAAAAGTACCCTAAATGTAATCAACAGCTTTGGACATAGAAATCATCAGAGCTATTCTTTCTCTTTTCACACCCAAACCAAAAGCCAGTCACTTAGCAGGGAAACTGTTCCTGAGTTTGAACTTCCCAGCAGACATATATCTACTTGCCACACTTCTTATGGCTTCGTAGCATGCCCAGCTTTTCCTGTCCTTTCTTTTTTCTTTTTTGCGGTACGCGGGCCTCTCACTGTTGTGGCCTCTCCCGCCGCGGAGCACAGGCTCTGGACGCGCAGGCTCAGCCTTCCATGCCTGTAAAAATGTAGGCAGTAGTCTTTCCTATCCATAATTTTATGAATGTACTTTAGATATCATTGCTGGATTTATCTACATAAACCTCTGTTACCTTCCAACTATACCAGCTTAATTTTCTGTCAGATTTCATTACTGTTCACTTGTCATTGATCTGTATTAGTAGAAGAATTCCATAGAATTTCCTGACTGAATATAGTGTAAGAAGTAACCTCAGAATATGTTGCTGTATATATTAAAGTTCTAGGCTAGAGCATAATTATAAGTCAACACGTTTTAAAGTTTTTATTTATTTAAAAAATCTCTTGAATCAGAGATTAGGATGCAAGTATAGAATGCTATACATCTTTAACTCTTTAGATAAAGTTTTTCTTCCTTTCAGCCAGTGTTTAAAAATTAGTATCTTTCAGTCTAAAGATTTAGTTTTAAATTCCTTATTTCTTATAATGGTGGTTTAGACCCAGTTTTCCGGTGCAGGTTAAGATGTGAAATTTTAACATTTGAGCATCTTCTACAGAGGCCGTGTGGGAAATGGGGAGATTCACAGTCCATCCAGGAGACATGTTACTCTCCTGTTGCAGGACTGTTCAGGCAGGTCACACAACCCCTTTTTTGCCCCTCAGTTTTCCTCTTAAGTGGGTCAGTTGAGATCACTAGAAGTCCAGTTAGCTCTACTATTCTGTGTTTTCAAACTTGTTTTTCAGTAGTGGAATTCTGTCTTGAAGGTACTTTTACATGTAAAACAAGGAGGAAGTGAGGAGCAAGAATCAGGGCGCCTCCCTGTGCTCTGAGCGCAGGGCTGTGGCCCTTCTCAACACTTTGCCCTCCTGCCTGTTTGGCTGGGCAGGCGGAGTCCCACAGTGACTGTTTCTGTTTGCTTCAAGGGGCTATCAGCAGCAGGACGCTCATGAGTTCATGCGCTACCTGTTAGACCACCTGCACTTGGAACTCCAGGGCGGTTTCAACGGTATTTCCCGCTCATCAATTCTGCAAGAGAATTCTACTCTGTCTGCAAGTAACAAATGTTGCATGTAAGATTTAGTTTCCTTTTGTTTTCTGGGAAGACCTCAGATTGCTACTGGTGTTCTTGTTTATTAGATTTATAATGGAAGGTGGGAAGTTTTCTGGACCTTTGCTGAAACTTTTGTGCACTTGAACTTTGTGACCAAGGGGACTAGCACATGCCTCCTGCTTCCAGATCGAAGGCATCTTGTACTTGCATCCAGGTGTAGTTCTAATCGTTATTTGCTATAGATTATTTTTAAACTTGAAAAAATAGAAAACATTTGTACAATTTAACACTAAAAATTTTCCTCCAACTGTATTGAATAATGTATGGGAGACAATTTTCATTTTGAATGTGAATTTTTCTAAAGCCTCATTTAGACTTAAATTTTCCAAAAATATGTCTGTTCTTTAATCAAATTGAGGCATTTGTAACATTTCAGAATTTTTTTTTTTGCCTCTCAGTATGAACAAAACAAACCTTTTGGGTTGCTTTCCCAGGTACTGATACCCCAAAATATACATTGAGATCAGAATGTTTATTTTGCTGAGGGAGAGAAAATTGACTTTTATTTCAGCTTGGATCTTGGTTAGTTGTCTCCTTTTGTTCAAATTTTGGGAAAAGTTTCATATTGACCTCTGCAGGAAAGGAATTATAAGACGAACTCCCCAAAGAAAGAAGAAAAGAGTAAGTTATATATAGAGTTTGCTGTAGTATATTGCCTGACAGTCCATAAATCGGATTTTGTGTAAGATAAGGTCTTTTTAATGACAGAGCAGTCTCAACAGCCAATCTGACTGTATCAGAGATGGGCAATCAATCAATATGAATTGCCATACTTTTTTAAATGTTTGAACCTAGGTCCTAGGAGCTATGGTTCACATTAGAATCCAGTACAGAAAGGGAAGGACCTGTGATCTGGTAGAAATGTTCTTGCTGCTAGCACCCAATCAAATATAGTATTAAATGAAAAATTCTGTTTTGTATTTTAGGATGACATATTCATACACAAAGGATATTGAGCTGGGCTCTATGAAGGATAGTCTGTGTGAAGTGAGAGGATATATGTCTTATTTGATGCCCAGGGCACCCTTAGGGAATCACATTGTGTGATATAAGATGTTCTTTTAGTAACTAATGAGTTTTCAGTATTAATCCATACCCTTTCATGATATTTTAAATAATAGTAATTTTAAGTTCCAGTAGTGAGTTAGGAACATAAAAAAATTATTAAGTATTCAAAACTCAGGCTCCTTTATATTCCCTTAAATTCACTGGAGGGTGCATTTCAGAATGTAAGGATCATATTTGCTAAAACTACAAAAAAAAGGTCTCCTGTATTTGTATTTATTCGTATAAACACACTGAACCCTACTGAAGGTGGGGGTGAGGATGGTAGAAATAAATGGCGGATGTGTTCTTTTTAACACATAGAAAATCATGAGTGCCAATATAAAGGAACTTTGCAGCATATAGCCTGTCCAAGTAGCCAATATTTAAACTCCCTCGTTGTGTAGTTATGATAAATGGAATAGTGATTTTGAAATAATTCGTGAACCTTGTTTTAAGTCATTGTATAATGACTAAGCTTAATGCCATACACATCAGATAGCCAAGAATTCATTAGTATCTTTTTCTCAGAGGAAGAAATTATAAAGGAGAAGTACATTGAGTTTAAATGTACTGCTTTTTAATGAAGCAGTTTCCATTTTAATTAAAGGCAGCAGTGTGTGTGAACATCAGTATAAAAGGGTCAATCATAGTCCCTTTATTTTTCAGTAGATTTTTTTTGGGGGGGTATATCCTTTGTGATACAGATATTAAATCTAAAACCTGAAATGGCCATTATATCCTACAGTTCCCATTGTATCTTCCCTTTGTAATTTACTAAAGCCATGTGTGTCCTATGAACAACTTAAAGAAACAAAAAAGCTACAGTATGTTTCTTTTGCCAGTGAGGAAGGAAGCCCTTTCATAGAAAAGGAAGCAAACTTTTAAAATAATAGAATTGCTCAGGTAAGTTTTGTCTGTCTCATCGTTGCAGTAGGTCTAATTTGGAGCAACTCGAAGTACGGTTCAGTGTTATTAGGAGTACTACTGACTGCAAGTGACAGAAACCACCTCAAATTGCTATTAGCGAAAAAGAGCAATATACTGGCTCAAGTAACTGCATAAGTGCACAAAAGTTATTATCTGTGTTCACTGTAGTACTATTAATGACAGCACACAAATGAACCTCAGTATCCATTGATATTTTTGTGTTTATTCTGATTCATCTTTATTTGCTCTGTTGACAATTTTATGCGGGTTCCTGTTGTTGCAGTGAAACCCATTTTGGGTTTTTTTTTTTTCGCGGTACACGGGCCTCTCACTGTTGTGGCCTCTCCCGTTGTGGAGCACAGGCTCAGCGGCCATGGCTCACGGGCCCAGCCGCTCTGCGGCATGTGGGATCTTCCCGGACCGGGGCACGAACCTGCATCCCCTGCATCGGCAGGCGGACTCACAACCACTGTGCCACCAGGGAAGCCCGCCATTTTGGTTTTTAAAATATTTTTTTCTTGAAGTAGTTAAATTAAGAGAAGGAGCATAGTGTCCACAGCAGGTGCTCAGGTCAGGCCAGCTGCGTGAACTTGAGCCAAGTTATTTAACCTCTGAACCTCAGCTTCCTGGTCTGCAAAATGGGGATGATCTTATCTACCTCAGAGTTGTTGTGAGGATTAATTGATTTACATGGAAAGTACCTAGAATGGAGCCTGGCATGTAAGTGCTAAATAATATAAGTGCTTGCTAATCATGCTGTCACTGGTGCACTATTCTTGTGCATTCTCTGTCCATACCGTGGCAGGCTGTGCACCTGTGAGTTACATGTCCAAGATACATACTTAGGAAAGAGAAGCAAAAGGCAAGTATGATCCTGATTATTGTTATAAAAGATGTTTACAACACTCTAAGGGCTTTCTTTTTGGTAAGCACTTGTCTAAAAGCACTGTAGGTATATTCCCATTTCATTGTCACCAGGCCTCTGAGGTAGATAGATGTTATGCCTGTTTCACATTTGATGAAGCTGAGGCACAGAGAGGTTAAGTAATATTAGGACAGTTGGTTTCTTATTGTTCTTAAAGTGCTGTACATATTATCTCCACAAGGGAATCATTATATTGTTTTAAGTGAGCTTTTTAAACGGCTTGTTGATAGTAATAATCCAGCACTTCAAATGTGAAGTCATATCTCCACCAGTGATTACTAAGTATGTATTAAATTTGTTTACCTCATTTTCCCCAAATATGACCATCTAAAAAACTCTGAAACTATCTTTGATCAAGGTTGTTGTTCAAAGTAAAGTAATTGAGAGTGCTCCCCATAATATGAGAAGTCTTGCAAAGGGTCCAATCTAAGGCAGTTCCCTCTTTTCTGAGGGGTATAATTGAGGGAAAGGGGTCCTGTTGCCCTGAGTACAGGCACGTACGTGATCTGTTAGTAATGGCAACTGTTCAGTGTTAGTAACTTTTGTACAAAGTAGTGGGATTGGGAGAGGAGCTGGGGGAAGGACAGTGGCTTAAACCTTTCACTTGGTATACATCTATATATAGCTTCAAAATTTTTGTGTTATTTTATAATTTAAATTAATAAATGATATATATACACCCCCAAACAGAGCCGCCTATAGGACCTTTACACATATTTACTGAGATGTTTTCCTGTGTGATTTTTCTCTAGAAATGGAGCATCTACAGTTGTCACGGCTATATTCGGAGGCATTCTCCAAAATGAGGTTAACTGCCTCATATGTGGGACAGAATCTAGAAAGTTTGATCCATTCCTAGGTAAGACATATTTGGCATATGGAGATATGATATTGTATTAAAATAATAACTGTAATGTTTCCTTTGAAAACTAAGACAGTAAAGAGATAAATCCTTAAAAATACATCAATTTTTGAAATTATTTTTTGAGTGTGGTTATATGCCTTTAACAATTCTGTTTTCCTTGTTTCCTTTGAAGACCTTTCATTAGATATTCCAAGTCAGTTCAGAAATAAGCGCTCTAAGAATCAAGAAAATGGACCAGTTTGTTCATTACGAGGTAAAGATACTTTGATGTTCTAGAATTTTTCCCCCTTGAAATAGCAAATAATTGTTGTAATTAATTAATTTGTGTTATAACTTAACAAAAGTCAAACCTGAATGTCTCTTCTTGTACAAAAAAATTGTTTAGCAAGATACTGACCTGCCAGGTGAAACGTATTTCTCACCTTTCTCCTCTTCTTAAAACTAGTTTAAAATTGAAAGTTTGTAACAAAACTTTTTCTGATCTAATGAAATAGAATTTATTCTATGGATATTTTACTAGTAACCAGAGGAAGAAAGAACCTCTGAAAAGGTTTATAAATTATGGTGTCATTCACTCTTTTGTATGACTAACAATTTGAGAGCTCTCTTGCTGACATAACTGTTGGCTAAGCCTTTTAATCTTGCTTTTAATTGCAAGATTCAAATTCACATCTGAACAGATTTTTTCCTTGTTGAGTGTTAACTACTTTAGTCAAGGCAGAAGACCTGTCCTTGACCAACCACTAAAATGACTAATCGTTCTTTTTAGTCATAGAAAGAAGAAACTAGGATAGAAAAAAGAAAGAGGATTAGTATGTGTTCTGTCATTAAGTACCTCTACAGTGAAGGCAAGTAAGGTTTCTACCCTGAATTACATGTTCACTAAAAGTTTTAGGGAGTATTGTCAAAAAGTTTTAGGTAGCATTGTCATAATGATTAATATACATATAATGTAAACTTTTCTTACAAAACAGAAGATTCTGTTGGTCTAAAACTGTACTGTCCAATATGCAACCATGAAGTCACATGTGCCTATTAAAATTTAAATCAATCAAAGTGAAATTTCAAATTCCATTGCTCAGTTATACTAGCCGTATTTAGAGTGATCGGGAGCCACCTGGGGCCAGTGGCTACTGTAGTGGTCAGCACAGATGTAGAACATTTCCACTGTTGCAGAAAGTTCTAGTGGACGGTGCTGCTGTAGAAGCAAATTATCCTGTAAAATGTAGATGAAAACACTTTGTTCTCCATCTATACAACAGTGTTGATTGTCTCTTTTGAACAGGAGTACAGAAGAAATTTAAGGAAGCCCCATCCATGCCACTTCCCTCTAAAATATGTGGCTCTAGTATGTTTCTCTAAAACTGTTCTTGGCCTATTTGAGATTAAGAAAATATCACAGTATACTTGTAGCAAGTGTCTGTCAGATCATTTTCCCTTTATATTTATGGCATATGAATACAGGCTAACTTAAGCATAAGACAAATATTATTTGACCATTTAGAGGGGAAATCAGTGAAAGTTAAAGGAATTAGCCTCAAATTATATAATCTAATCTAAATTAGATTGACTTCATCTTAAAATTTCAATAAGAACACTAATAATATTAATGTAGTAAAAAATACTGTTCCTTAATATCTATATCTGGGTATCTTAATATCTATATCTGGGTATCTATTTGAATCATAATTCCTCATGTTAAACAAAACTGTTAGTCCAGATGATTTTTGACTGATTGGAAGACCCAGAGACACTCATTTGCTCAGGTTTCTTTCCTCCTTCCTTCAGTGCTGATTCCCCCCACCCCTCCTGAATTGGTCATACATGGTTCTTATTGCCTCTGTAACATTTCACTTAAACTTAATGCCCTAATACTGAGAGATGTTCCTTTCTTGAGACCATCCAGGAGAGTGTATGACACAGCTTACTTAGGTGGTTGACTGGTACTAAAACAAGAATAGTGGCAAGTGGAATTTGCCTCATATCCCAAGTAGTATTTTTCTTGGCTCCTTGAAATCTGATAAAGATTGGTATTAGCATCAGGGGGCCCAGACCATCCTGAGGTGTTGAGGGTTTGGCTAGAAACATGTTTCCTGTATTCTCAGCTGGCTTTCCTTTGAATTCATTTTGTTAAAGAGCTTACTGTCAGCTTTAGAATGTCTAAACCATGCAGTATCTGCGAAATGCAACAAAACGAGATTTTCAGACGATGCTGGTGGTTTTCAAGAAGCCACCTAGTAAAGGACCCAGGGGGCTAGAAAAATTTCCAGATGAAAAGGCAGCATATTTCAGAGACTTTCGCAAGGTAACTGAACAGTACAACATCAAAAATATAACCAGGCTGCCTCGAGAGACAAAGAAGCACATGCAGTGGCAATTATCTTTCATGATGAAGCATCAAAGACATTTTGCCTTTGAGGGCTTCTGCTGAAGAATGAGGGAGAGGCTGGAGACAAGATGGTGGAGTAGAAGGACTTGAGCTCACCTCCTCTCACAAAAACACCAAATCACAACTAACTGCTGAACAACCATCGACAAAAAAGACTCGAACCTACCACAAAAGATATTCTATACCCAAAGACAAAGAAGAAGCCACAATGAGACGGTAGGAGGGGCACTTGTACAATATAATCAAATCCCATATCTGGCAGGTGGGTGACCTACAAACTGGAAAATAACTATATCGCAGAGATTCCCACAGGAGTGAGTTCTGAGCTCAATACCAGGCTTCCCAGCCTTGGGGTCTGGAATCAGGAGAAGGAGTCTCCAGAGCTTTTGGATTTGAAGGCCAGGGGGGCTTGAGTGCAGGAGCTCCATAGGACTGGAGGAAACAGAGACGCCACTCTTGGAGGGCACACACAAGGTTTCACATGCACTGGGACCCAGGGCAAAGCAGTCATAGGAGCCTGGGTCAGACCTACCTGAGGGTCTTGGAAGGTCTCCTGGGGATGTGGGGTTTGACTGTGGCTCACTATGGGGACAAGGACACTGGTGGCAGACGCCCCAGGGAATACTCAATTGGTGTGAGCTCTCCTGGAGGTCACCATTTTAGCAAAGAGACCTGACCCCACCCAACAGCCTACAGGCTTCAGTGCTGGCGCACTTCAGGCCAAACAACCAACAGGGTGGGAACAGAGCCCCACCTGTCATCAGACTGGCTGCCTAAAGTCATCCAGAGCCAACAGCCACCTATAAATACACCTCCTGAGTTGGCCCTGCCCATCAGAGGGACAAGACCCAGCTCCACCCACCAGGGGGCAGACACAAGCCCCTGGACCAACCTCACCCACTAGAGGGCAGACACCAGAACCAAGAAGAATTACAGTCCTGCAGCCTGGGGAACAGAGACCTCAAACACACAAAGTTAGATAAAATGAGATTGCAGAGAAATATGTTCCAGGTGAAAGAACAAGATAAAACCCCAGAAGAACAACTCAATGAAGTGGAGATAGGCAATCTACTTGAAAAAAAAAATTCAGAGTAGTAACAGTAAAGTTGATCCAAGATCTCGGAAAAAGAATGGAGGCACAGACCAAGAGGATACAAGAAATGTTTAATAAAGAGCTAGAAGCTTTAAAGAACAAACAAGAGATGAACAATACACTAGAAGGAATCAGTAGTAGAATAAATGAGGCAGAAGAACAAACAAGTGAGCTGGAAGACACACTGGTGGAAATCACTGCTGTGGAACAGAATAAGAAGAATGAAAAGAAGTGAGGACACTCTAAGAGACCTCCAGGGTAACATTAAACATACCAACATTCGCATGATATGGGTCCCAGAAGGAGAAGAGAGAAAGGGCCTGAGAAAATATTTGAAGAGAGATAATAGCCAAAAACTTCCCTAACATGGGAAAGGAAACACACAGTCAAGTCCAGGAAGTGCAGAGAATCCCATACAGGATAAACCCAGGGAGGAACACACCAAGACACATATGAATCAAATTGACGAAAATTAAAGACAAAAAGAAAATATTAAAAACAACAAGTGAAAAGCAGCAAATAACATACAAGGGGATCCCCATACGGTTTTATCAGCTGATTTTTCAGCAGAAACTCTGCAGGCCAGAAGGGAGTGGCATGATATACTTAAAGTGATACAAGGGAGAAGCCTACAACCAAGAATACTCAACCCAGCAAGGCTCTCGTTCATATTCAACAGAGAAATCAAAAGCTTTACAGACAAGCAAAAGCTAAGAGAATTCAGCACCACCAGTTTTATGACAAATGTGAAAGGAACTTCTCTAGGTGGAAAAGGCCACAGCTAGAAATGAGAAAATTACGAATGGGAAAGCTCACCAATAAAGGTAAACATACAGTAAAGGTAGGAAATCATCAAACCACAAATATGATATCAAAATCAGCAATTGTGAGGAGAGTACAAATGCATTTGAAATTAAGAGACCAGCAACTTAATCCTGTATGTATATATAGACAGATATATATATATATATATATAATATATAGATATATATATCAAAACCTCAATGTAGCTGCAAACCAAAAATCTATAATAGACACATGAAAAAGAAAAGGCAGTCCAAACACAATACTAAAGAAAGACCTACAAAAACAAATCCAAAACAGTTAACAAAATGGCAATAAGAACATACTGATAATTACCTTAAACATAAACAGATTAAATGCTCGAACCAAAAGACACAGATTGGCTGAATAGAAACAGAAAGCGAGTCCCATACAGGATAAATACAAGGGAAAACATGCCAAGACACATGCTAATCAAACTATCAAAAATTAAATATAAAGAAAAAATATTAAAAGTAGCAAGGGAAAAACAAAAAATAACATACAAGAGAATCCCCATAAGGTTAATAGCTGATCTTTCAGCAGAAAGTCTGCCAGCCAGATGGGGGTGGCAGGACATATTAAAAGTTATGAAAGGGAAAAATCTAGAAAAAAGATTGCTGTAACAGCAAGGATCTCATTCAGATTCGATGGAGAAATTAAAACATTTACAGACAAGCAAGAGCTAAGAGAATTCAGCACCACCAAAGCAGCTTTACATCAAATGCTAAAGGAACTTCTCTAGGCAGGAAATACAAGAGAAGGAAAAGACCTACAATAACAAATTGAAAACAATTAAGAAAATGGTAATAGGAACATACATATCAATAACTACCTTATATGTAAATGGATTAAATGTTACAACCAAAAGACACAGACCACATGTTGGGCAACAAAGCAAGCCTTGGTAAATTTTAAAAAACTGAAATCATATCAAGCTTCTTTTCTGACCACAATGCTGTAAGATTAGAAATCAACTACAAGGAAAAAACTAAAAAAAACAAACATGTGGAGGCTAAACAGTATGCTGTCAAACAACCAATGGATCACTGAAGAAATCAAAGAGGAAGTCAAAAAGTACCTGGAGACAAATGAAAATGAAAGCCAAGATGATACAAAACTTATGGGACACAGCAAAAGCAGTTCTAAGAGGGAAGTTTTCTTCTTAGGAAACAAGAAAAATCTCAAGTAAACAACCTAACCTTACACCTAAAGCAACTAGAGAAAGAACAAACAAAACCCAAAGTTAGTAGAAGAAAAGAAATCATAAAGATCAGAGCAGAAATAAATGAAATAGAGAGGAAGAAAATAACAGAAAAGAACAAGGAAACGAAAAGCTGGTTCTTTGAGAAGATGAGCAAAATTGATAAACCTTCAGCCAGACTCATCAAGAAAAAAAGGGAGAGGGCTCAAAAAAATAATAAAATTAGAAATGAAAAAGAAGTTACAGTGGACACCATAGAAATACAAAGGATCATAAGAGACAAGCAACTCTATGCCAATAAAATGGACAACCTAGAAGAAATGGACAAATTCTTAGAAAGGTACAAACCTCCAAGATTGAACCAGGAAGAAACAGAAAATACGAACAGACCTATTATAAGCACCAAAATTGAAACTCTGATTTTAAAACTTCAAACAAACAAAAGTCCAGGACCAGATGGCTTCACAGGCAAAGTCTATCAAACATTTAGAGAAGAGTTAACACCTATCCTTCTGAAACTATTCCAAAATACTGCAGAGGAAGGAACACTCCCAAACTCATTCTATGAGGCCATCATCACCCTGATAACCAAAACCAGACAAAGGTACCACAAAAAAGTAACTTACAGGCTAATATCACTGATGAACATAGCTGCAAAAATCCTCAACAAAATACTAGCAAGCCAAATCCAACAATACATTAAAAGGGTCATACACCATGATCAAGTGGGATTTATCCCAGGGATGCAAGGATTTTTCAATATCCTCAAATCAATCAGTGTGTTATATACCACATTAACAAATTGAAGTAGAAAAACCATATGATCATCTCAATAGATGCAGAAAAAGCTTTTGACAAAATTCAACACCCATTTATGATAAAAACTCATGAAAGTGGGCCTAGAGGGAACCTACCTCAACATAATAAAGCCATATATGACAAACCCACAGCTAACATCACACTCAATTGTGAAAAGCTGAAAGCATTTCCTCTAAGATCAGGAACAAGACAAGGATGTCCACTCTCCCCACTTTTATTCAACATAGTTTTGGAAGTCTTAGCCACGGCAATCAGAGAAGAAAAAGAAATAAAAGGAATCCAAATTGGAAAAGAAGAAGTAAAACTGTCACTGTTTGCAGATGACATACTATGCATAGAAAATACTAAAGATGCTACTAGAAAACTACTAAAGCTCATCAGTGAATTTGGTAAAGTTGCAGGATACAAAATTAATACACAGAAATCTCTTGCATTCCTATATACTAACAACCAAAGATCAGAAAGAGAAATTAAGGAAACAGTCGCATTTACCATCACATCAAAAAGAACCAAGTACCTAGGAATAAACCTACCTGAGGAAGCAAAAGACCTTATACTCCAAGAACTATAAGACGATGATGAAAGAAACTGAACGTGACACAAACAGATGGAAAGATATACCACATTCTGGGATTGGAAGAATCAGTATTATCAAAATGACTGTACTACCCAAAGCAATCTACACATTCAATGCAATCTCTATTAAATTACCAATGGCCTTTTTCACAGAACTAGAACAAAAAATTTTACAATTTTAATGGAATCACAAATGACCCCAAATAGCCAAAGCAGTCCTGAGAAAGAAAAATGGACTTGGAGGAATCATGCTCCCTGACTTCAGACTGTACTACAAAGCTACAGTAATCAAAACAGTATGGTACTGGCCCCGAAACAAATATAGATCAGTGGAACAGGATAGAAGGTCCAGAGATAAACCCATGCACCTATGGTCAACTAATCTATGAAATGGAAAAAAGACAGTCTCTTCAATAAGTGGTGCTGGGAAAACTGGACAGCTATGTATAAAAGAATGAAACTAGAATATTCTCTAACACCATACACAAAAATAAAATGGGTAAAAGACCTAAATGTAAGACTGGATACTGTAAAACTCTTAGAGGAAAACATAGGCAGGACACTCTTTAACATAAATGGCAACAAAATCCTTTTGGATCCACCTCCTACAGTAATGAAAACAAAAATAAACAAATGGGACCTAATTAAAGTTAACACCTTCAGTGCAGCAAAGGAAACCATAAAGAAAACAAAAAGACAACCCTCACAATGGGAGAAAATATTTGCAAATGAAGCAACTGACAAGTGATTAATCTTCAAAATATACAAACAGCTCATGCAGCTCAGTAACAAAAACACCAAACAACCCAATCAACAAATGGGCTGATCTAAACAGACATTTCTCCAAAGAAGACAGATGGCCAAAAAGCACATGAAAAGATGCTTACATCTCTAATTATTAGAGAAATGCAAGTCAAAACTACAATGAGGTATCACCTCACACCAGTCAGAATGGCCATCATCAAAAAGTCTACAAACAATAAATGCTGGAGAGAGTGTGGAGAAAAGGGAACCCTCTTGCACTGTTGGTAGGAATGTAAATTGGTTACAACCATTATGAACAACAGTATGGAGGTTCCTTAAAAAAGTAAAACTAGAACTACCATATGACCAGCAATCCCACTCCTGGGCATATATCTGGAGAAAACCATAATTTGAAAGATGTATGCACCCCAATGTTCACTGCAGCACTATTTACCATAGCCAGGACATGGAAGCAACCTAAATGTCCATCAACAGAGGAAGGGATAAAGAAGATGTGGTACATATATACAGTAGAATATTACTCAGCCATAAAAAATAAAATAATGTCATTTGCAGTAACATGGATGGACTTAGAGATTATCATGCTAAGTGAAGTAAGCCAACAGAGAAAGACCAATACTATATATTGCTTATATGTGGAATCTAAAAAAAAAGATACTAATGAATTTATATACCAAACAGAAATAGGCCCACAGACATAGAAAACAAACTTAAGGTTACCAAAGGGGAAAGCGGGGCAAGGGATAAATTATAATAGGAGTTTGGGATTAACATATACACACTACTATATATAAAGTAGATAACCAACAAGGTCCTACTGTATAGCACAGGGAACTATATTCAATATTTTGTAATAACCTGTAAGGGAAAGGAATCTGAAAAAATCGATATATGCATATGTATAACTGAATCACTTTGCTGTGCGCCTGAAACCCAGACAGTATTGTAAATCAAATACACTTCAGTAAAAAATAAACAAATAAATAGCTTACATCAGCTTTAAAAAGTATACGATGGGGTGTGGTAACGCTTCATTCTCTTTTTGTTTACCACTAATATCAATTAAGGGCAGTCATTTTTCTTGGACAGTCCATAGTGTGATGAATTTTAGTTGAGTAATACACATTTGTTTATTAAATGGGGATGGAGATGTGTGATTACCTGATAAGTCTTGCTTTTACATGCTTAGACATCTGCTTGGCTAGAATTACTTATGTGCTTTTTGGATCTGTAATTGTTAAGGTTAGTTTTCATTTAAAAAGGAAAGGTGATGGTGAGAAAGACCACTGTCATTTGAAATCATTTAACTGAAAGGGTGTATGGGAGGCGAAAATAACCCCGTGTCTAAACCCTAACAAAGATACCATCCGAAAGGAAAAAAAATGTAGCTTTATCTTACTAATACTATAAATTAAAGAATCTTAAATAAAATGTTAGCAGATAGAATCCAGTAGTCCTAAAACAGTAATATACAGAGATCAAGTAGGATTTATTTCAGTAATGCAAGACTGATTTAATATTAGAAAGTATAATTTATTGGGAGAAGAAAAATCAAAATGCCCAAATAGGTTTTGATAAAATTGTGAATTCATGACTGATTAAATTTAAAAGAAGAAAAAAAAAAGCCCTATTATCATAGGAATAGACATGTTCTTAACTTGTTGAGGGTTATCTATCAAAAGCTGTCAGTGATCATGACAGTTAATAGTGAAGCACTAATGCCTTTCCGTTACAGTCAGGAATCAGCCAGGAGGACTGCTGCTGTGGGACAAGGCAGTAGACAAGGAAAAGAAATAAGAATAAGTAGTGAAGAGGAAAGACCAAATTATTACATACCTAGAACATTTCAAGAGAATCAGTTGGAAATTATGAAAGAATGTTTAGCCTTAGCTATCTCTGGAACGCAGAAGACCTGCTTTCCTAGCCCTCAGTTAACAAAAAAATAAACACAGATATTGATTTGATAAATAAATGCTTAATGTGGAGCTAAAAAGCTTAGTAAGATGGCCAAATAGAAAATAGGCAAAAGACAACTGCTTTCTTATACATAGCAAAAGATCCTATTCACAGTTGTATTAAAAACTCAAAAGTTGGGCTTCCCTGGTGGCGCAGTGGTTGAGAGTCCGCCTGCCGATGCAGGGGACGCGGGTTCGTGCCCCGGTCTGGGAGGATCCCACGTGCCGCGGAGCGGCTGGGCCCGTGAGCCATGGCCGCTGAGCCTGCGCGTCCGGAGCCTGTCCTCCGCAACGGGAGAGGCCACAACAGTGAGAGGCCCGCGTAACGCATAAAAAAAAAAAAAAAAAAAAAAACTCAAAAGTACTTGAGGATAAATTTATTGAGAAATATGCAAGACCTAGATGAAGAAATTATAAAACTTTATAAAAGGACAGAAAAAGCTAGAATTAACAGAGCCATGTCATATTCTTGGATGGGAAGACCCAGTATGACAGAGATGTAGTTTTCCCCCAAATTACTTCTTACATTTATTCTAATTAGTTCAGAAGTTCTTCTGTAAGCAGATATTCTTCAGAGGAATTAAAAAAGTTTTAAAACAAAAATAATGGAGCAGGACAGAGATGACATAGGTAGTGTCCTGGAAGTACTATGTATATGGGAATTTACTAAATGGCAAAGGAGATACTTGAAATTAGTGGAGAAAATAAGAAATTAGTCAATAGGTTGTATTAGTGTAAATGAAAATTTATGTGGGAATCATTAATTTCATTCCTAACTCATGTTTTGCCAGATTAATTTGAGACTTCAAGATTTAGTGTGAAAAATAAAACCACAAGGGCATTATAGTAAAACATCTTTTTGATCGTGTTATAGGAGAGAGCTTTGTAAGTATATCATGAAGGCTAGAAATTCATAAATTTAACTGTATAATGGTAAAAGATGCCATAAACAAAGTAGAAAAGATGATAAACTTGAAACTAATATTTGTAACATATGAAAAAAAGTACTTGGGCAAAATACATGAATAAGAAAGAAATGCACATGGTCAATTTAACATCTGGAAAAATACTAAGTCTCATTTATATTCGAGAAAGTGTAAGTAAAGCAAAATTAGTCAAAATGATAAAGACAGATAATATACATTGTTAGTGAAAGTTCCGTAAGGTGGGCACTCTCATATATTGCTGTTAGGAGTATGAATTGGTACAGTTGTTTTCGGAGGGTAGTGATCACCATTTTTAATGGGCTTTTTTTTTAGACATAGTAATTTCATTTGTGAATGTGGACAGTAACATATGTAAAACATATTCATGGAAACATTGCTATTGCAAAAAATCAGAAATAACATATATGTCCACCAGTAGGGCATTGTTTTAATACACTGTGCTATGTAACATTTAAGAAAGATAAAACTGATCAACAGCTAGGCCCCAGAAAGAAAGCCACAAAATACTGTAGAGTCAAACACTATCCATGGAAGTATATATAGAGAATTATTCCATGAATTCTTCCATTTATATAATATTAAAAAAATACGTGCATTAAAATTCTTGAGCAGTGTACACCTGTTCACAGTGACTCTCTTAGTGGGTAGTGGGATTCAGAAAGAAATGGAACCGGGACAATTTTTCATCTCTTTTATATTTGAGTTTTTTAACTTAATGTATACCTTTACATATTTGTTTTGAGGGAGTAAAACAAAATGTGGATTATTTATGCATACTTCCCAATTACTGCTTTGTTTAATTTATATAGTGTATAAAGTGATCTAGTAACTTCAACAAATCAGTGTTATTCCCTGCTCTCTATAGCATGCTGTTGATGTAATGCGTTAGACTGACATTTATGAAATATATGCCCTGAAACCTTCAAGAATCTTAGGAGTTTTAGAAGCCACCTTGGCATGCATACACACACACACACACACACACACACACACATACACATATATATGGCATATATATATATATACACACACACAAACACACACATATATTTTTCCCTCATGAAATGCAGTAAAGTACAAATGAAAACGTTAAGCTGTTTTCTCAGATCCTTAATGAAGGTAAGTAGAGAACAACAAAACTTGGCTGAGGTGTGAGTGATGGGTGCCTAGTAGACTGGTCACCGGCCATGTGGCTCACTTCTACATGTGAGCTCTGAGGTGAGATTCATGTTCATGCTGCTGCAGAATATTACACTGTAGTGCACTTCGGGGCCATTCAGACTTTTCAGATAGTTAAGATGGCAGTTGTCAAATCTGTGAATGTCAAGGAGATGCTGTATCTAGGCAGTCCTCCTTTGAAAGAAATGTTTGTGTGCATATGTTTCAAACAAAGAAGCAAAATTCTTTGCATGTTTACTGTAGAATTTGGGGACAACTCAAAAGAGCACAAAGAGGAAAAGAAACATCCCTTCTAAGCTTATTTCCAGAAATACCATGGTTAAGGATATTTTAACTTAAAAACTCCTTTAAAAGCTGCTTTATAAAAAGGCAGCAGTTGGAACTTTAGAATTGGTGTGAGTTATTTTTTTAACCCATAGAAGCCATTACAAATAGGCCTTAACTTTTCAGGAGAACTAAAGAAGCTTTTTTAAACCCTTAGGGAAGTGATTGTGGCAGTGGGGGTAGTTCTCTACAAATCCAGCAAGGATTTATAATGTCGTTTCTTCACTGAAACTACTCCCTAGAGGCTGCCCTGGGCACGGCAGTTTTCTGGCCTGTCATTGTCTGGGGACAGCCCCAGGTGTGGGCTTCCTTTGCCTGTGGCAGCGCCAGGGAGAGGTGGGAGAACAGAGAGAGAGAGAGAGAGGGCTCCGAGAGGCAGCTGGGGCCACCGTTTTTAAAACTGAGTGTTGGAAAAACTAGGCTCAGCTTGTATTGCCTGCGTGTGAAGCGTCTGATGGGCTTTTCATGGCTTCTGTTCCATTTTGGTTTATCATGTACGGCCTCACATGAAAAGGAGGCAACTCTGCACTATGTTGTACATAAGTCAGTTGTGGGACCGCTTACTTGGTGGTCACCCCGTAAGTTTAAGCCTCTCAAAAAGTCAGGGAGGAAGAAAAATACAAAGGAAGACGATGTTGGAAAGCAAAAAGATGCTGGAGGAAGGTGAAACTGTGTTGGGGCGAAGAAAATGACTGGACGGTTCCTAGAGGGAGGGGCTTTGTTTTCAGAAAAGGAGCAGGATGATGCAGGGCCAAGGCCAGATGCTGTGGCTCTAGGCCTGTGTGTGGAAAGTGGGCGGGGCCTCCCCACGGAGGGAGACCTGCAGGGCGGCCGCAGAGGCGCCCACCCGTGTCTTAGCAGGGAGAAGAAACCAGAGAGCACTCCAGTACTTCTGGGCATTTTACATTTTGGTCTCAAAAATGCAGCCGAGTTGCTGTGAAATGTTGATATATTCTTTCAATAGTCTCAACATTTGTAAGGGTATCATATTCCTGAAATTAGAGGGTCTAAGTAATTATCAACAGAGACTTTCACAATGCCACCTTAGTCTAACTCATTAGTAACCCCATCTGAATGACTGCATGCTTCCATACACAGGAAAGTGGTTCAGTGCAGGTTAAATATAGGAAAAAGATGCTTCCCCACCATCGAGTTGTTTCTGCTTCTCAGTGTTATGTGGCTGGGGAGACTTGGGGAATGGATGTCTTGCTAGCAAATCATACCACCACCTGGTTAATGGGACGGAGAAGCTGAGTGACCAAGCACCTCAGAGTCAACATTCTTGCCTACTCTCTTTGTTTATGAAAGCTTCAGGCAGATACTGATTTTCACTTAATTAAAAAAAAAAAGTTTGTTTATGCTGGTAAAATATATGTAAAATTTACCATGTTAATAATTTAAGTGTACAATTCAGCAGCATTCAGTAAACTCACAATGTTATGCAACCATCGCCACTATTTCTAGAACTTTAGAAATCATCCAAAACAGAAAATGTACCAATTGAACAGTAATTCCCCATTCCTCTTTCCCTAGCCCTGGCACCTCTATTCTACATTCAATGAATCATACTGTTATCCTTCTGTGACTGGCATATTTCATTTAGCATAACGTTTTCAAGGTTCATCCATACTATGGCATGTATCAGAATTGCCTGCCTTTTTAAGACTGAATGATATTCCATTGTACATATATACCACATTTTGTTTATCCATTAATCTGTTGATGTAACTTTGGGTTGCTTTTACCTTTTGGCTATTATGAAGAATGTTGCTGCAAACCTAAGTGTACAAATATCTGTTTGAGTCCCTGCTTTCAATTCTTCAGAGTGTATACCTAGGAGTGGAATTGCTAGATCATGTGGTAATTCTTTAACTTTTTGAGGTACTGCCAGACTGTTTTCCACAGTGGCTACAGCGTTTTACATTCCCACCAGCAATGCATGAGGATTCTAATTTCTCCATATTCTAGCTAATACCTGTTATTTTTCAGTTTTTTTAAAATAATAGCCATCATAATGAGTGTGAAGTGGTATCTCATTGTGGTTTTAAACTGCATTTTACTAATCATTAATGATGTTGAATGATGTGCTTATTTGGCCATTTGTATGTCTTCTCTGGGGAAATGTCTAAGTCCTTTGCCTATTTTTGAATCAAGTGGTTTATTTTTGTTGTTGTTGAGTTGTAGGAGTTTTTAATATATTTTATCTATTAATCCCTTACTGGAGACATGATTTGCAAATTTTTTTCTCCCATTCTGTGGTTAGTCTTTTCCCTCTGTTGTTAGTGTCCTTTGATACACAAAAGTTTTTAATTTTGACAAAGTCCAGTTTATCTAATTTTTCTTTTGTTGCTCCTGCATTTGGTATCATATCAAAGAAATCATTGTCAAATCCAAAGTCATGAAGCTTTTCCCTTATATTTTCTTCTAAGAGTTTTGAATTAATTTTTGTATATGGTATTAGGTAAGGGTCTAACTTCATTCTTTTGCATGTGGATATCCAGTTTCCCTAGCACCATTTGTTGAAAAGACTGTCATTTCCCCATTGAATGATCCTGTTGCTCTTGTCAAAATTCTATTGCCCATATATTTGAGGGTTTACTTCTGGACTCTCTATTCTCTTTCACTTTATGTCACTACTACAGCTACGTATGGAACAATTTCCTCTGAAAGAACCCTGAAAACTAACTTTATGTCAGTACTACACTATGACTTTGTAGTAAGTTTTGAAATCAGAAAAGTGTGAGTCCTGCAACTTTGTTCTGCTTTTTCGGATTGTTTTGGCTATTTGGGATTCTTTGAGATTCCATATGAATTTTAGAATGGGCTTTTCTATTTCTGCAAAAAATGCCACTGGGACTTCTACAGAAATTGCATTGAATCTTTGTACTTCTATCGGTGGTATTGTCATGTTAACGATATCAAGTCTTCCAATCCATAAATGTGGGATGTCTTTCCATTTATTTAGGTCTTTATAAAATTTCTTTCAGCAGTGTTTTGTAGTTTTCAGTACAAATCTTTTGTCTTCTTGGTTAAATGTTTTACTGAGTATCTTATTCCTTTTAAAAATGCTATTGTAAATGAGATTGTCTTATTTTGGGGTTGTTCATTGTTAGTGTACAAAAACAATGGATTTTTGGTGTTGATTCTGTATCCTGTAACTTTACCAAATTGGTATATTAGCTCTAGCAGTTTGGTTTTTTATTTTTAGGAGTTTTCCATATAAAAGATCATATTATCTGCAAACAGATAATTTTACTTTTTCCTTTCAGTTTTAATGCCTTTTCTTTTTCTTGCCTATTTGCTCTGGCTAAAATTGCCAATACTATGTTGAATAGAAGTGGCAAAGGCATCTTTGTCTTGTTCCTAATCTTAGGGGAAAAGCTTTCAATCTTTCACCATTCAGTATGATGGTTGCTTTGAATTTTTCATACATGACCTTTATCATATTAAAAAAGTTGCCTTCTTTTCCTAGTTTGAGTGTTTACATGCTGATTCTTAAATGTGGAAAATTATATTTTTCCTTCCTATGTATAATCCCATTCCCCACCTCCCCCTCCTTCCCTGCAAGGTTACAGCTTTTCACACAATGCAACAAATACTTGCTTATGGAAGTTCTTATAATTTCAGCTTCAGAGATTACAAGACCATAGTGATCAATCTAAAGGGATTCATAGTACAAGCCAGTCTGTGGTATAGTCAGTGCTCTTGTAGCTAGAGATGTGTAACTTCGGAGGTCCCTAAGGGCAGCGTCACTCTAAGTTTAATATTTGTTACTTGCTTCAGGAAATAAAAGGAGGAACCATCCTTGAGATAAAATAGCAAGTTGGCAATGTAGTATTAACGAAATCTATTAGGACAGGGTTAAGAGGGAAGGGTCACTTCCCCTGAAGGTTGGGAAAGGCTCAAAAAGAAAAACCAAAACGTGAAAAGTTGAGTTGAGGAGAGGCAGTTGTGGGATGTACATTCCAGGTATTGGGATCAGGGAGCAAAGGTATAGTCAAGAACACCTGCAGGGAATTATACCAATGATCTTTTAGTTCAGTCTCCCAAGACAATAGAAATAAAAACAAAAATAAACAAATGGGACCTAATCAAACTTACAAGCTTTTGCACAGCAAAATAAACCATAAACAAAACAAAAAGACAATCTACATAATGGAAGAAAATATTTGCAAACAATGCAACCGACAAGGGATTAATTTCCAAAATATACAGACAGTACATACAACTCAACAACAAAAAAACAACCCAATTGAAAAATGGGCAGAAGACCTAAATAGACATTTCTCCACAGAAGAAATACAAATGGCCAATAGGCACATGAAAAGATGCTCAACATCACTAATTATTAGAGAAATGCAAATCAAAACTACAATGAGGTACCACGTCACACCCATCAGAATGGCCATCACTAAAAACTGTACAAATAACAAATAGTGGAGAGGGTGTGGAGAAAAGGGAAATCTCCCGCACTGGTGGGGGGAATGTAAGTTGGTGCAGCCACTATGGAGGACAGTATGAAGGTTTCTTAAAAAACTAAAAATAGAGTTGCCATATGACCTAGCAATCCCGCTCCTGAGCATATATCCATACAAAACTCTAATCCAAAAAGATACATGCACCCCTATGGCAGCACCGCTCACAATAGCCAAGATGTGGAAACAACGTAAATGTCCATCGACAGATGAATAGATAAGAAAGATGTGGTACATATACACAATGGAATAGTACCCAGCCATAGAAAAGAACAAAAGAATGCCATTTGCAGCAACATGGATGCAACTAGAGACTATCATATTTAATGAAGTCAGAAAGAGAATGACAAATACCATAAGATATCACTTATATGTGGAATCTAAAATATGACACAAATGAACCTATCTGCAAAACAGAAACAGACTCATGGACATAGAGAACAGACTTGGGGTTCTCCCCAAGGGGGAGGGGGTTGGGGGAGGGATGGATTGGGAGGTTGGGGTCAGCAGATGTAACCTTTTATATATAGAATGGATAAATAATAAGGTCCTACTGTACAGCACAGAGAACTATATTCAATATCCTATGATAAACCATAATGGAAGAGAATGTAAAAAGAATGTATGTATACATATAACTGAATCACTTTGCTGTACAGCAGAAATTAACACAATATTGCAAATCGACTATACTTCAATTAAAAAAAGAAGAAGAAAAAAAATGCATGGGGATTCCAGCTCAAGACAGCGACACAGGAAGATTCTGAGCTTAACTCCTTCCATGGACACACCAAATCTACAGCTACGTATGGAACAATTTACTCTGAAAAAACCCTAAAAACTAACGGCGACTCCTGCACATTGGGCAAGTAAGAAGGGAACCACATTGTAGTGGGTAGGAGAGGCTGAGACACAATCTCACCATAAGCCCACACCCAGGGCAGCAACCCACATAGGGAGGGAACTCAAAACCCAGAGCTTCTCCCTTCACTAGGCACCCCACCTTTTAAGACCTGCACTTGAGAAGTGAGGCCTCAAAACAGCTTTGAAAACCAGCAGGGCTTGCATCCACCAGACCCACGAGACTTAGAAATGGCTCTTAAAGGGCTTGTGCTCACTCACTTTAGGGGCCCATGCAGAAGCAGACCTTTGAAAAGCACCGAGACTTTATGTGTGGGTTATTTGCTGACCTTAAAGCATCAGCCTGAGGGGCAGGGGCCGGCTGAGATACACTCCAGGGATGGAGGCTGGTGGGTGCCATCTTCATGCTCTCCCTTTGCCTTGGTAAAACCTGCAGGTGCCGCGTTTTGTGTGTGTGTGTGTGTTCTGCTTTGGGTTGGTGCCATCTTTACACTACTTTTCTGTTTTGCCCCAGACAGCAGGCACCATCTTCAGGCTCTCCTCTGCCATCCTTGAGAGCACCAACATCTCCTGGAAGGGAACTTTCACATGCATCCGGTGCCCCAGTTTTGGCAGCTCCCGTCAGGGGATGCCCCTTTATCACCTGGTTCTGGAGGCCAGAGGGGCTTACATTCATTCCTGCATCCCATGAGACTATAACAATGGAGAGACAGTTCTTGGCAGACTGCCATCCCCACAGCATTGCATAGAAAACAGACAGACATACCCAGTCTTTCTGAGGCTTTGCTTGTCCAGGAGCTTTGGCCTGAGGGGCAGGCTTCTGGTCTGGCGCAGTTCTAGGGGCCTACAGAGTTGCTCTCAGGGAGTGGAGGCCAGCAGATGCAACCTTTGTGTTCTAGCAAGGCTAAAGCCTTGCTCTAGCTCACCAGTATCTTCCAGAAAGGAGCTTATACCCTTGTCTGGCACTCGGATTTTTGTAGCTGTTGTCAGGGGACATCTTTATGTCACCTGGCTGTGGTGGCCAGCAGGGCTTATGCTCATAGGTCCCAGAGGACTGTAACCAATGGAGAAAGAGCTCTTAAACAGCTATCACTCTCCAGGCACAGCAAGAAGCAACAGACTTAGGAGCTCAGCCTTTCTCTTAAAGAGGCCTATATGCTTATCATCATAGCTGCAGCCTGAGGGGTAGGCTTCTAATTAGACACACACCTAAGGGCTGACTATAATCCTTTCCAGAGAACCTGGAGGATGGGTGCTGTCCTCTCCTTCTGCCATGCTCCACAGTTCCATTATATCCTGAAGGGGAGCTCTTAGACATGTCTGGTGCCCCATTTTTTGTGACTGCAGCCCATGGGACGCCCCTTGACTGCCTGTCTCTGGAGGCCACGGGGGAGGTACTTGTGTTCCTGGGTCCCACAGGACTCTAACCATTGAAGATAGTGCTTGGTAGGCTACCACCTCCAGGGCACTGCACAGACAGCAGACTAAAACCCCAAGTCTTCCTGTAAAAGAGGCCAATTTACTTATCCTGGAGCTTTGGCCTGAGAGGCAGGCTTCTGGTTTGGCACACACCTAGGGGCTTATAGAGGTACTCTCAGGCAACACAGGCCAGGGAGGTCATCTTTGCACTCGCCCTCTGCCTTGCCACAGCTCACTGGTATCTCCCAGAAAGGAGTTTATACCCTCGTCTGGACCCCAATTTTTTGACTCTGGTGGGAGGGACGACACCAGCTTTGAGAGACAACCAAGAGCTAGGGCATGGTTGAGCAATATGGTTCATCTCCTACACAAAGTCCACTCCTTCAAGACTGGGAGAGGTGGCTGTGGTATCTAATGCATAGAGTCGAGCAAAATGAAGAAACAGAGGACTATGTTCCAAATGAAAGAACAAGATAAAACCTCAGAAAAAAACCCTTAATTAAACAGAGATAAGTACTTTACCTGATAAGGAGTTCAAAATAATGGTCATAAAGATGCTTACCATCTCAGGAGAACAACAGTGAGAACTTCAACAAAGAGATAGAAAACCCCCATCAGGACACATAATTAAAGTGTCAAAAGTGAAAAACAAGGAGAGAATCTTAATCTTTCAGCAGAAACTTTGCAGGCCAGAAGGGAGTAGCACAATATATTCAAAGTGCTGAAAGAAAAGAATTTCCAACAGGAATATTCTGCCTGGCGAATTTATCATTCAGAATTGAAGAAGAGATAGTTTTCCAGACAGGCAAAAGCCAAAGGAGTTCATCACCACTAAACTGACCTTACAAGAAGTGTTAGACTTCTTTAAGCTGAAAATAAATGGCACTAATTAGTAACAAAAACATAAAGTATAAATTTTACCATGAAAGGTAAATATATATAGTAAAGGTAGTGGATTAATCAGTTAGAAAGCTAGTATGAAGGTTAAAAGACAGAAGTAGTAAAATATACAATAATTAGTTAAGAGATACACAAGATAAAAAGATGTGACATTAATTATACTCTAATAAAGATGTTAAAAAAAGATGTGATATCAAAACCATAAATGTGGGCAGGAGGAAATGGAGCTTTAGAATGCGTTTGAACTTGTTATCAACTTAAAATAGACTGTTATAAGTTTTAAGTCTAAAATATATTATGTAAGCCTCATGGTAACCACAAAGTAAAAACCTACAGTAAATACACAAAAGATAATGAGAAAGGAATTTAAGCATACCACTAAAGAAAGTCATCAAACCACAAAGGAAGAGAGCAAGAGAAGAAAGGAACAGAGAGGAACTACAAAACAGCCAGAAAACAATTAACAAAATGGCAATAGGTACATACCTATCAATAATTACTTTAAATGGACTAAATTCTCTAATCAAGAGACAGACCAGCTGAATGGGTTAAAAAAATAAGACCCATCTATATGCTGCCTACAAGAGACTCACTACAGATATAAGGACACACAGAGTGAAAGTAGAGGGATGGAAAAATATATTCCATGCAAATGGAAACCAAAACAAACCTAGGATAGGTATGTCAGACAAAATGGATTTTAAAACAAAGACTGTAATAAGGCACAAAGATGGGCATTATATAATGATAAAGGGGTCAATACAACAAGAGGATGGAACGTTTGTAAATATTTAGGCACCCAGTATAGGAGCACCTAACTATATAAAGCAAATATTAACCGACTTAAAGTGAGAAATAGACAGCAATACAATAAATAGTGGGGACTTTAATGCCCAATTACATCAATGCATAGATCATCCAGGCAGAAAATCCATAAGGAAACACTGGCCTTAAATGACACATTAGATCAGACAGACTTAACATATATATACACAACATTCCATACCAAAGCAACAGAATACACATTCTTCTCAAGTGCACATGGAATATTCCCTAGGTAGATCATATGTAAGACCACAAAACAAGTCTCTTTTTTTTGGTCATACTGTATGGCTCATGGGATTTTAGTTCCCAGACCAGAGATTGAATCTGGGTCCTTGGCAGTGAAAGCATGGAGTCCTAACCACTGGACCACTAGGGAATTCCCAAAACAAGTCTTCATAAATTTAAGAAAACTGAAATCATATCAAACATCTTTCCCAGCCATGATGGTATGAAAGTAGAAGTCAACTACAAGAAGAAAATTAGAAAAATGACAAACATGTGGAGATGAAAACAACTTGCTACTGAACAACCAGTAGGTCAAAGAAGAAATCAAAAGAGAAATCAAACAGTACCTTCAGACAAATGTAAAGGGAAATAAAACATACCAAACTTATGCGACACAGCAAAGGCAGTTGTAAGAGGGAAGTTCACAGCAATAAATGCTTACCTCAAGAAACAAGAAAAATCTCGAATAAAGAACCTAACTTTACAGCTCAAGGAACTAGAAAAATAACAAATGATATCCAAAGTTACTAAAAGGAAGGAAATAACAAAGATCAGAGCAGAAATAAATGAATTAGAGACAAAAAAGACAACAGAAAAGATCAATAAATCTAAGAGCTGATTCTCTGAAAAGATAAACTAAGTTGCCAAACCTTTTGCTATGATTTAGCAAATAAAAAAGAGAGGACTGGGAATTCCCTGGCAGTCCAGTGGTTGGGATTTTGTGCTTCCACTGCAGGGGGCATGGTTCAATCCCTGGTTGGGGAACTAAGATCCCACATGCCACGTGGCATGGCCAAATAAATAAGTAAAAACACGTATTAAAAACTATTTAAAAAAAGGACTCAAATAGATAAAATCAGAAATGAAAGAGGAGACATTACAACTGATAACCACAGATATACAAAGGAGGATCATAAGAAACCACTAGGAACAATTACATGCCAACAAATTGGACAATATAGAAGATATGGATAAATTCCTAGAAACATGCAACCTACCAAGACTGAATCATGAAGAAACAGGAGATGTGAACAGACTGATTACTAGTAAGGAAGTTGAACCAGTAATCAAAGCCTCCCAACAAACAGTAGTCCAGGACCAGACAGCTTCACTGGTGAATGCAACCAAACATTCAAAGAAGAATACAATCCTTCTCAAACTCTTCCAATAAACAGAAGAGGAGGGAACACTTCCAAACTCATAAGGCCAGCATTACCTGATACCAAAGTCAGACAAGGACACCACAAAAAAAGAAAGTTACAGGCCAGTATCACCGATGAACATAAACACAGAAAACCTCAAAAAAATATTAGCACACCCAATTCAACAATACATTAAAAGGATCATATACCAATGATCAAGTAGGATTTATTTCAGGGATACAACAGTGGTTCAGCATCTGCAAAGTGGATCAATGTGTTATACCACATTTACACAAATGAAGGATAAAATCATATGATCATGTCTGTACATGCAGAAAAAGATTTGAGAAAATTCATCATCCATTTATGCTAAACACTCTCAAAGTGGGCATAGAGGGAATACACCTCAACATAATAAAGGCCATATATGTCAGGTCCACAGCTAACATCATACTCAATGGTGAAAAGCTGAAATCTTTTCTTCTAATATCAGGAACAAGACAAGAATGCCCACTTATGTCACTTTTATTCAACATAGTATTGGAAGACCTAGCCAGAGCAGTTAGGCAAGAAAAAGAAATAAGGGCATTCAAACTAGAAAGGAAGATGTGAAACTGTCACCATTTGCAGATGACATATTATATATAGAAAATGCCAAAGACTCCACCAAAAAACTGTTAGAATTAAACAAATTCAGTAAAGTTGCAGGATACAGAATCAACGTACAAAAGCCTGTTGCATTTCTATATGTTAACAATGAGCTATCAGAAAGAGAAATTAAGAAAACAGTACCATTTACAACCACATCAAAAAGACTAAAATACTTAGAAATAAATCCAACCAAGGATGTAAAAGACGTGTACTTGCATATACATCATTGATATTATCTATAAAATAGACATACTGTATAGCACAGGGAACTCTACCTAATGCACTGTGGTAACCTAAATGGGAGGGAAGTCCAAAAGGGAGGGGATATCTGCATGTGTATGGCTGATTCATTTTGTTGTGCAGTGGAGGCTAACACAACATTGTAAAGCAAACCATACTCCAATAAAAATTAATTAAAATAAAAGACGTGTACTTGGAAAACTACAAGACAGTGATAAAAAGAAATTGAAGGTGACACGAACAGAGGGAAAGATATAGATATACTGTGCTCACAGATTGGAAGAATCAATGGTTAAAGTGACCATAATACCCAAGACAATCTACAGATTCAGTACAATTCCTACGAAAATACCGATGTCATTATTCACAGAACTAGAACAAATAATTCTAAAATTTGTATGGAATCACAAATGACCCCGAATAGCCAAAGCAATCCAGAGAAAAAAAGAACAAAGCTGGAGGTATTATGCTTCCTGATTTCAAACTATACTACAAAGTCATCAAAACAGTACGGTATTGGCACAAACACAGACACATAGGTCAATGGAACAGAATAGAAAACCCAGAAATAAACCATGCATACATGGTCAGTTAATTTATGACAAAGGAGCCAAGAATATGCAATGGGAAAGGACCGTCTCTTCAATAGATGGTGTTTGGAAAACCAGACAGCCATATGTAAAAGAATGAAACTGGACCACTATCTTACACAGAACTTAACTCAAAATGGATTAAAGAATTGAATGTAAGACCTGAAACCCTAAAACCCCTAGAAGAAAACATACACAGTAAGTTCCTTGACCTCAGTCTTGGTGATGATTTTCTGGATCTGACTCCATAAGCAAAGGCAACAAAAACAAGTGGGACTACATTAAACTAAAAAGCTTCTGCACAGCAAAGGAAATCATCAACAAAATGAAAAAGTAACCTACTGAATTTGCATCATATATCTGATAAGGGGTTAATATCCAAAATGTATAAAACACTTGCACAACTCAATAGCAGAAAAAAACAATCTGATTGCAGTCGACCCTTGAGCAATGAGGGGGTTAGTCCACGTATAATTTATAGTCAGCCCTTCATGTCCACAGTTCTTCTGCATCCATGGATTCAACCAACCACAGACCATGTAGTACTGTAGTATTTACTACTAGAAAATATCTGTATGAGTGGACCTGCATAGTTTAAACCTGCATTGTTCAGGAGTCAGCTGAAGGGGGCTTCCCTGGTGGTGCAGTGGTTAAGAATCCACCTGCCAATGCAGGGGACACGGGTTTGAGCCCTGGTCCGGGAAGGACGCACATGCCACAAAGCAGCTAAGCCCGTGCACCACAACTACTGAGCCTGCGCTCTACAGCCCATGAGCCACAACTGCTGAGCCCACGTGCCACAACTACTGAAGCCCGTGCACCTATAGCCTGTGCTCTGCAACTGCAACAAGAGAAGACACCGCAATGAGAAGCCCACTCACCACAATGAAGAGTAGATCCTGCTCGCCGCAACTAGAGAAAGCCTGCACACAGCAACGAAGACCCAATGCAGCCAAAAATAAATAAATAATAAATTTTTAGAAAGTCAGCTGAAGGAATGGGCAGAAGACCTGAATAGACATTTTTCCAAAGAAGACATACAGAGGGCCAACAGGTATATGAAAAGATGCTCAACATCATTATCAGGGAAATAAAAATCAAACCCACAGTGAAATACCACCTCACACCTGTAAGAATGGCTGTCATCAAGAAGACAACAAATAACAAGTGTTGAGGAGGATGTAGAGAAAAGGGAACCCTCATACACTGTTAGTGGGGGTTGTAAATTGGTGCAGCCACTATGGAAAACAGTATGGAGGTTCCTCAAAAAATTAAAAATAGAACTGCCATGTGATCCAGCAATTCCACTTCTGGGTATTTATCCAAAGAAAACAAAAACACTAATTTCAAAAGATATATGCACCCTCATGTTCATTGCAGCATTATTTACAAATAGCCGAGATATGGAAACAACCTAAGTGTCCACTGATGGGTGAATGGGTAAAGAAAATGTACACACACACACACACACACTCACGCACACACACACATGCACAATGGAATATAATTCAGCCTTGAGAAAGAATGAAATCTTGGAACTTCCCTGGTGGTGCAGTGGTTATGAATCCGCCTGCCAACATAGGGGACACGGGTTCGATCCCTGGTCTGGGAAGATTCCCACATGCCGCGAAGCAGCTAAGCCCATGTACCACAACTACTGAGCCTGTGCTCTAGAGCCTGAGAGCCACAACTACTGAGCCCACGTGCTGCAACTACTGAAGCCTGCGTGCCTAGAGCCCATGCTCCACAAGAGAAGCTGCCACAACGAGAAACCCGCGCACCACAACGAAGAGTAGCCCCCGCTCGCCACAACTAGAGAAAAGCCCGCGTGCAGCAATGAAGACCGAACAGAGCCAAAAAAAAAAAAGAAAAAGAATGAAATCTTGCCATTTGGGACAACATGGATGTATCTTGAGGGCATTGTGCTAAGTGAAATAAGTCAGACAGAGAAAGACAAATACCATATGATCTCACTTATGTATGGAATCTAAAAAACAAGCTCATAGATAAAGAGAACAGATTGATGGGTGCCAGAATCGGGGTGGAGGGTGGGTGAAATGGGTCAAAAGGTACAAACTTGCACTTATAAAGTCACAGGGATGTAATGTATAGCATGCTAACTGTAGTTTATACTGTATTGCATATTTGGAAGTCACTAAGAGGGTAAATCTTAAAAGTTCTCATCAGAAGAAAAAAACTTGAAACATATATGGTGACTAAAGGTAACCAGATTTATTGTGATTTTACAATATATACAAATACTGAATCATGATATTATACAACTGAAGCTAATATAATATGTTATGCTTTATAAAGTATGCTTAAAAAAAGAAGAGTACATGGGCCTCTGGCTGCATGCTGGCCTGTGTAGAACCCGGCCCACATCTAATCCCTGCTAGACCTTGCCCCACTAACTCCCCTGAACGGGCTGTTTCTCACACCCTCTCTAGTGCCAAGGCTGACTATGACTTGAAGACTCTGAGCACAGCGAGTGTTGCCTTTCCTTATACGCTAGGTCTGTGCTTGCAACCCGACTTCTCAAACCAAACAGTATATTGTTTAAAGATGCATAAATACATATATATGGAACATAAAGACAAGCCAAGAAATGATTAAACGGAGGTCAGGATAATGACTACTTCTGGGGTTGGGGGAGGGTTGACTGGGATGAGGCACTCAGGAAGCTCTTAACAGGGCTGCCACGTAGGCTGCCCCCTGAACAACTCTAGGGGATGCCATTCACATAAACTCTGGCTTCTCAAGTACTAGAGTCCATTTCCTTACTGGAGTGGTGAGTACATAGGCATTCATATTTCTCTAAAAAAATAATATATTTATCCTCACAGAACAATACATACATTTTATTGATACATGGACTTCTGAATATATTACTAATTTTGCCAAGCTTTGGCAAACTGTTTCTATAACGGGCCAGAATGGTAATGTTTTTAGGCTTTACAGCAAATAAGGTCTACGTCACAGCTACTCAGTTCTGCTGTTGTAGTGTAAAAGCGGCCACAGAGTATATAAATGAGTGGGTTCCAAACTTTATTTACAAAACCAGGTGGCTGGATTTAGCTTGGGGCCAAAGTTTACCAAATCCCAGATTACACAGTTAAATCTTTAAAAGAAAAAAATATAGCTGTGGTTTATCTAGGGGATTCTGAGTAGTGTTTGAAGCAAAGGATTCACTGGAGATATATAATAGGAAGGTCAGTAATGCAGCCTTCTGTAATGTATGTTTATTAAGTTATGACTGAAAATGTTTGAGGTAAACTTGACATTTTTATGATCTTGGGGCTTTGTCCTTTGTTATGTAAGATACTGAGAGAAAATTGCTCTTTGAACCTTGATTTCATTAGGGAACCATTTTTATCAGAATTATCCAGATTAATTCTTTTACTAATAATGGTAAACCCAACTACAGTAATACCATCCGTCATGAATTGATCATCAGATTATTAGACATGATGCCAGGCACATTATACATGTTATTTCTCTTCCTCACAACAGTCCTTCAATGTAGACTTTTTTTTTGGTCTCCATTTTGCAACTGAGAAAGGCTGACTCTTCTAAGGTCATATAGCTAATAAAGCTGAGATTTGAACCTGAGTTGTTCAGCTTCGAAGTTCATAGTCTTTTCTTCCTACAGTACACTGCCTCTATTAAAGACATCCTGTTTTAATGCTGCCCAAATCAATTTGGTTTTAGATTGTCTTCGCAGTTTTACTGACTTAGAAGAACTTGATGAGACAGAGTTATATATGTGCCACAAGTGCAAGAAGAAACAAAAGTCCACTAAAAAGTTTTGGATTCAGAAACTACCCAAGGTAAGTGTTGAGTTTCAAATTATAATGCAATTTTGAGGGAAAAAATGCTTATGATTGACTGGAAGACAAATTATTTTTCTAACTTTATACTTATATAATCTGTTCTGCATTGGTCTCTAAGGGTTTCAGTAAAACTAAATACACCCTTTAAGAATTCGTAAGTAAATATGTCCTAATCACTATTTACAATGTGTGGAGTTTTTTTTTCCCCACCACGCCACTAACAAGCACTTCTCTGACACCATGGGTGTCCTACAATTGAACTCAATTCTAACACTATCTACCCAGAGTTAGAATCAGATTCCACAGGGTGAGGGCTCAGTCCCACAAGATCACCCTCCCCATCAGACACCAATCACAAGTCCAGGTTGTTACTTTGTGCATTATGCTTCTCAATTACAAACTACAGGTTGAGGGTTCCTGTGACCCTTTCCCTGGATTTCAGACACCAGTCGCAAGTCCACATTGTTACCCCTCCTTGTGACCGACTAGTTATAAATCAGAGGTTCCCATGACCCCCTCCTTGGGTTCTATTAATTTGCTAGAGCAGCTCACAGAACGCAGGAAACCCGTTTGCTCACTAGATTACCAATTTATGACAAAGGACGTTAAAGGATACAAATCAACAACCAGATGAAGAGATACAAAGGGCAAAGTCCTGAACAAAGGAGCTTCTGTCCTCATGGAGTTTGGGGCCCAGCATGGTGGCACGTGGAAGAGCTCTGGTTCCCCAGCCTAGAAGCTCTCCAAACCCTGTGCTTTTGGGCTTCATTACACAGGCTGACTGATTAAATCACTGGCCACTGCTGATCATTCAAACTCCAGTCCCTCTCCCCTCTTGGGGGTCGGGGTAGGGGGTGGGACTGAAAGCTCCAACTCTCTCATCTCTTGATTTTTTGGTTCTTTTGGCAACAAGCGCCCATACCTCACTAACATAAAAAGACACCTTCATGGCTCTCCTCACTTAGAAAATTTCAAGGCTTTTAGAAGCTCTGTGCCAGGAAAGGAGACAAAGACTAAAAACATACTGTTATAAATCACAGTACCACAATAAGGTATTCATGGAAGAAACTAATATCAAGAATCCAAAGAAAAGCTGGTAGGCCACCTAAAATATTATTTCAGAGACATTAGTACCAAGTAGCTAATTTTGATTGAAAGATAAATTGTTTATAATTTTTGTCTTTATCTCTCATCCAGGTGCTATGCTTACATTTGAAAAGATTTCATTGGACAGCCTATTTAAGAAACAAAGTTGATACATATGTAGAATTTCCCCTGAGAGGCCTAGACATGAAATGCTACTTACTAGAGGTAAGGTAATTACCTTTGTTACCCTGGTAAAAAATGGCTCTTCGGTAAAATTAAGTCTTCCCAAAGAGAGGGTAGAGGTCACTGAGGTAGGGAGATGCCGATGTCATTGACCACTGCTCCTAACTCAGTCCTGGGATACCTTCTCCCTTGTTCTGTAGCCTGAGAACAGTGGCCCGGAGAACTGCCTCTATGACCTTGCTGCTGTGGTGGTGCACCATGGTTCCGGGTGAGTATGCCAGCAGGCTTCTCAGGGCTGGGAATACAGAGTGAAGACCCACAATTTTGTACCACTCCCGATAACTCGCCCCAGACTCCCTATACTAGATTCAGGTTCATTAAAGTGGATGAAGTAGAACTTTCCTTCAGTCTTGGTGGGAAAGAATATTCCTGAGGACGTTGCAAAGCATGAAGAGAAGGCACATGAAACCAAAATGGAGAAGGTTTCATTTGAGCCCAGCATTCGGAACCAGTCTATTGTTCACAAAATCCTGAGTAGTTTTTGCTCCAAAGCTGCTGATTTCCTTGGCCAGTTGATATTTAAATGGGGGGAAATGGGGGATTATTTAGAATAACTTTACTTCATGTCATCTGCTTTTTTTTTTTTTCATGTCATCTCCTTTAAAGGTGCATTTCTTATTTTGTTAAATGACATTCTCGATTACTTTTTCCCCCTGAAGGTCTGTATTGGGGTATATACCTTATTTCTGGTCCGCTTGAGAATGGCAGTTTTACCTTCAGACTTGGCAAACCGCAACCCATGTTGAAAATCCTTTTCCCTCTGAACTTTGTAGACATTGCTCCACTGACTTCACCATTCATAGTTAAAAGTGACAAGTCCACTACGTGTCTGATTCTCATTTGTTTGTTTTTTTCTTTGGACTTGAGAAATTACATCAGATGCATTTCTCTTTGGTAGTTGACAGGGGCACTCTTTAAGTCTGATGTCTTTAGCTCATGGAAAGGGTTTTTTCTAGCAGTTTTCTAGCAGTTTATGAAGGTCTCTATTCTACAGGCTTTCTCCTACCCAGGAGGAAGGAGACTCTGGGGCTCCATGTGTGAGTGGGTGGGTCATGCTGAGAGAGAAAAGCCTTTGATGGCCAAAGTAGGAGGGAAAGTGCTTCCCTGGAGGCAGATTTCTGTCTTATGCTCAGGTTTCTTCTAAGACTTCCTGGTCCTCAGTTTTCCATGTTTCCATAGGCTTTGACCTCTGCTTGTTAGGTTGAGAGCTCCTTCACTGTTTGGTCTCTCTGTTAATCCAGTACCATGTAAACACTGCTTTGTGTGTCCTAAAAAATCCTCAATTTCTGGTCAGTCCATGGCACTCTTCCCTGTTTTCCAGTGTCAATATACTCCTTGTCATTTCAATGAGTTTTGAGAAGATAAACACGTGAGCCCAAGCAACTATCTTAAACTACAAGCCTCTAGGATTTATTCTCTAATTACAGTACTTATTAAAATTTATTGTCTACCTGATAATTTATATGGCTGCATAGATTCTTTTGTGATTTCTGTAGTCTTTTTCTTTGATCATCTGACCTTTCCTTACAGGGTTGGTTCTGGACATTACACAGCATATGCAACTCACGAAGGCCGCTGGTTCCATTTCAATGACAGTACTGTAACACTGACTGATGAAGACACCGTCGTGAAGGCCAAGGCCTACATCCTTTTCTATGTGGAACGCCAGGCCAAAGCTGGGTCGGATAAACTTTAATACCTCCTCCAAATCATTATTCGTCAACTACACCGGACAAACATTTCCAATTTTCCATAAATACTTGATCCAAGATTTAATTTCATTATGCACTTTTCAGTTTCCTATTTTGGGTTTAGTTTTATTTTGTCAATGGTAGTGACTTATTGAACATGGGCACCAACTAATTTTTTTTTTTAGTTCTACCAGAAAACCTCAGCAGATATTTTGATTTGCTGCTTTAGTTGTAATAATTCAGTTTTTATATGTAGTTTCAAGAACCTAGTTCTATTTGACTTTTTTATATTAATGTTCAGTTCTCACTTTGAGGCACATTTACATCAATGCATTGTTACTCTCACATGCTGAAAGGAAGATACGTTCCTGACCGTGAAGAGCAACGTAACCACCTGCTGCCTTCTCACAGCTGTAATGGAGATCAGGTTGGCTCAAAATCAGGGATCATGTGTGCACGTAATTTGTGGCCCACGAGATTTCAGTGACTGCTCAGTAATCATTCTCTTTGCTTGTAAAAGATAACTGAAAGGGCATCATTAAGTAGACCAGGTAACTGCTGCTCTTCGTATCTCTCAGAGCTGCTGTTTATCAGCACTAACTAAATTTGTTGGTTCAGTTGTAACTATATTGCAAATTCAAGAATTACCTTTTTTTTTTTTATTTTTTGGTTTTGGGGTATTTTCATGGACATAGGGGTACTGAAAACTCCCAGTAAGGCCAAATACACTTCAGTGTTTAAAAAATTCCATGACTCGGCTACGTGTTATCCAGGTGTTATTTATCCATTGCCATGAAACCATAGCTTCTGTTCGCCTTTTAGAGTCAGCACCTAATTCCCTGTTAGTTGTAGCACCGGGATTAACTGCATGTCCACTGTGGTCTTACTTCTTACTTGGTCACCTGAGGTTGAGATGCTACCCTCCAGAGTTGATTCTGACCATCACCTAAACGTCGGGTAATACTGTGGGGTCTGCTTCCACAGAAGGAAACTAAAGTCTTTACTAGTTTACATTTTAACAATTCTCATTGGCCTACCCTCATAGCAGAGCAATTGAAAATATTTTCACTTTGAATAAGTAGAGTTTCTATTCTCGAGGTTAGTAGTCTGTTTTAAAATTTTCAAGAAAAGGGCTTCCCTGGTCGCCCAGTGGTTGGGAGTCCGCCTGCCGATGCAGGGGACACGGGTTCGTGCCCCGGTCCGGGAAGATCCCACATGCCGTGGAGCGGCTGGGCCCGTGAGCCATGGCCGCTGAGCCTGCGCCTCCGGAGCCTGTGCTCCGCAACGGGAGACACCACAACAGTGAGAGGCTCGCATACCACAAAAAAAAAAAAAAAAAAAAAAAAAAAAAAAAATCAAAAAAATAGGCACCAGCACTATTTAGATTTAACTCAAACTGAAATCTGGAACCAGAATCCCATCTAATGAAGGTAACTGTGCTTTCTGCAAGCACTCCAAGCCAGCCTGTGGATCTTGGGGTGCTGGTGGCATGATGTGCAAATCAATGAGAGAAAAGGAAGGAGCTCCAGCTAGGCCTGTGGGATAGGAGCAGGCACATTTTCATGTTCATTTCTTGTCCCGGTCATTATTTTCCTCCCTTCCCGATTCTCTACAAGTTGTTACAAGGGGCAGAATTTATTTCATGTTAAGCCAGCCAACCAGACTTTTTGCTATTCTTGTTTTTCTGTTAAAAGAAAAAAATAGTCCAGATAATTTCTTAAGTGTATGAATGTAAAAGAAAGTTGGGTGGCTCTCCTCCTAGGTTGGATATTTGCAGTTGCAGGAGCAGATGTGCTCTATTTCCACTTTAATATTAGCTGGGTAAATCCCACATTTTCTCAGAGCAGAACACATCTGCTATATACTTTAACTAGAAGCAAATTACAATTATGTCTAAACTTATACTGTCCAATACAGCAGTCACTGGCCACATATGGTTAGTTAAATGTTAATTTTAATTAAAAATAAATTAAAAATTCAGTTCTCCGGTCACACTGGCCACATTTCAAATGCTCAGGTGGCACAGGACCGCCCAGGTCTGGGACAGTTCCACCGTGTGAACCCTCTCAGACAGCGCTGGTCTGCACTTTCACTCCAGAGAAAAAAGCTCTGCCATCGTGTTTAAGTCTTACAACTTAGAGCGCGTAGAATTAAGAGGGAAACATGTATTTAAAACAGTTCACAATGTTAAATTACACAGGTCGAGCCATGTGAAATTCTATTTGACTGTTTCTGATCTACAAAAATGACAGTTTCACATAATTTGATCTACTATATCAGTGCATTAACACCACATGTCATTGAACTTGAAACGTGCGTCTCCTTTGATCTCGCTCCTATGAATCCAGGCTCTTTTGTTTAGAAGGTACACAGCTATAACTTCTAACATTTGCACTTAAATCATTAGTCTCTGGACAGGCAGCAGTTATAACTCCAGCAAGAAAGCCTCGGGCAGTGTTGATGGAGGAAAGTGGCCTTTATACCGCATGGAACTTAACAACAGACTAGACTACTTTGTTGGGGAAAGTGGGCCTCACACAGGCAACGCTGTTGGCTTAGGAAATGAACACATCTCCGCTCTGAATTCTGTAGTGTTTTTATTTCTTGATTTTACTTCAGCAGACACATTTGAAGGGTATCATGAAGGTTCTTTGGAAAAGTGATTGGACCCATGTGAACTGTCCACTTGAACCCCAGTGATGTAAATGTGCCTATCTGCATTTTGAAAATTTTAACTGTGCAGCTTTATCACGCCTATTTCAAAAGCTGACTTTGTGCTCTTCGGGGCTCTTCCCTTGTGCCGTGTTGTCTAGCATGTTTGTGGCTTCTCGCTCAGAGAGCATTGCTGAGGCAGGGCCTCATGCCGAGTCACAGGGCTCCTCGGAAAAAGAAAACTTTCTCAGAAGTCCTCCCACACAGGTGGGCGACAGAAACAGTTTGTGGCAACACAAATCTCTCTCCATGGTGGAGAAACTTTTGCTTATCCACTGTATTCTACTCAGTGTCTAGTGATGACAAATGTAAGAGAATAAAACCAGTAAAGTATATGGGCCCTGGTTAAGTGTTAAATGTGTATCTCACCTGTGGAACCTACTCAGCAGCTTGGTTTCCGGGGTTGGGGACATACTTATTTCTTACAGCCAAACCTCTTCTTCATTGGTTTAGTGTATGTACATAAGTCTATTTAGATATACTTATCCCACTTCCACCTCCATCGTCCCCTAAACTTTCTCACATCCCCTCTGTTGCTGAAGTGGCCTCTTCACACAGGCCCTGGAGAAGCTCCTGAGCAAAGTCCGTTCCTGCATCCAGGGCATGGGTCCCAAGGGACGAGCGTATGGCCGCAGGAAGGTGCCCATAGCACAGGAAGGGGTGGGCGTGGGTGGCGTCATGCTGTGGTCCAAGGTCTGTGCATCACCTCACTGGGTGCAGTACCTTCCCCCTCAGGTCTGTGCAGGACCCCAGACTGCCCTCTGTGAGTGATGGTTGTGTGTGACATCATCATTTCCACTAAAACCTAGTCTGTATGATGCTGAGAGGATTACCTGTGCAAGTGACTGATTTCATTTAAGTTGTAATCACATCCCTTTTCTGCTTCACCAACCTGAACTGTTTCATGGAAAGTATCATTAAAGATCTGGTCTCTTTCCTTTTGACTTATTTCTGAACACCTTTCAGTGGAGCATAGTAAGTGATGATGTACTTAGCTCAAGCTACAGGCCGTTAGAGTCAGTCAACAGGTAGTAGTAGGTTTTTACAGACCCCTCGCCATCTGGGGCTGCTGGTGCACATGGGCCCAGACAGAGTGACCTGGAGGGGCAGGGCAGGGGAGGGGAGGGGGGTGGGGTGGGAGAGAGCCTCTAGTGCCTGCGTTCGGGTCCTGAGGGAGAGCTCGCCCGCAGTGAGTGACTTCGTCCTGTCTTTCCCTGTGACACTGATTTTATAAAAATGAGGTCCACTTGACTCCTTTGGAGCCAGACTCTACTCTGAGGAACTAGGTTTGGGGCTCCGAGCAAAGGATCGCCTTTTAAAGCCAAACAGGCAAACAAGTGCCATTGTTAAAAAATAAATATTCTGCTTTACACCCCTCTCTGCCCCCACGTCCCCTGCAAACAAGCAAAAAAATCAAGACCCACCCCGTGTCCACACCTATCGTTTTTCTGTGTTACTTATTTGCCTGTTTCTGTCAGTCTTCTGAAACTGAAGACAAAGGCGCCTACAGCCCAAATGGTTTTGCCTCCAGTTCCCATGTCACACGTCCCCTTTTGGCAGCTGTGCCGGTCAGAGGCCATAGCGGCTACTGCTGCAGCCACGGAGCTGAGCTCCACAGGGCGGAAAGGGAGGAGCTGGGAGGAGCTGCTGCCACAACCCCCAGGCCGCAAGCCAGATCCCTCCCTGCAGGCAGGCAGGCAGGCACAGGGACCCACCCTGCATTCTGGGGTGCTCCCTACAACCCCGCGGGACGAGCAGCGAGGAGGCCAGGCTCTGGACGTTCACCCTGCCCACCTTTTGCTGTTCGAGCAGAGCTGCGGGAGTGCAGCTTGGAAGCCACGAGGAACCACAATGACTCTCCCCTGTGGCCAGCACACTTAACACGGCTCTGCCTTTTAGGAAGGTGAAAGAACCCACTACTTCCAGGAATCAGCCCTCTAAAAAGTACTGGTTTGGAAAGGATTTGGGAGGGAAAGTGGGGATAATAAGGCTTTCTAGTAAATCCACCTCTGGTGAAGCAGTACCGTTTCAGTGGGTGAGTGTAGCTAGAGCCCAAAGAGGGACTCTGGCTGCCAGCTGTAATTTGAACAATTAAAATGATTAGCTTGAAATATGAGCACTTCCTAGTTAACCTTTCCTTGAGAAACACATCTTCCTTTTGGCTGTTTATTGGTTCATGTTGTTTTTAAGGAAAGTCACCCCTTCCACTTTACCTCGGCAGTGGCGGGGTGCCTGAGGCACAGGGGACCACTGAGACCGGCTCCTCAGAGCCAGGGTGCTGGCTAGAATGCCTGCTTTCTCCTCTAGGCTGCATTCTGCTTTTACAGGCAAAGCTGCACCAGGTCTGATCGAGCCTTAGTTCCCGAAGAGGGTCCGCCACATGTGCCTCATCTGTGTTACTCCACGCAAGTGGAAACAAAGTATTCCCATTCCTTCCCATTCTAACTATGTGGGAAAAGGGACAAAGGTAACCACTGAGGTGGTGTTCCCTGGTCCAGCAGAGGAAAAATGGTTCATCTCACTACTGTAGCCCACAAACCAACCAACCAACCAGTACACAGAGCTAGGAGTTCACAGGAGGGGAAATGCAGTAGGGTCCGGTGAATGATTGGGAGTGAAGCAGTATTAGAAAATGGATCCATGGACTGAGAAATCTCAGTTACTTTAGGAAGGGAGAGCTTAATGGACAACCTCCAGGCGACCTGCCTAGCAGCTTAGTTCCAGGATCTAAAAGCATCCCTCACAAGGAGGATGGTGTGTGGCAGGCTTAAAGGGCAAAAGAGTAAAATATTTCAACTTAAAATTGTTCCAAGCAGTTTTGTATTAAGAGCTACCTCATCCATCCTGACGTTTGGGGAAATACAGACTAGATACAGCGGGACACATATCTGGAAAAATGTAAAACCAAGTAAACTTAAGTTTAAAACGTGAGACACACAGAAGAACCTTGGAGAGAGAAGCTACTTAAGACAAATCTTTTATGGAAAAGCTCAGGGTAAAAATACAGCCAACTGGGAGACCAAAGAAATCCCTGCGCCTGGAGGAGGGCAGCAGGATTTGAAGGTAGCTCAGCCTCGAAACCATCACGACTGAACAAAGTGACAGAGGAAAGCGTCACCCATGGCTTCTGCTTACACCTCTGAGCACAAAACCGTCACCCTTAGCTCTTCATAGACAGCACGCTTCTTCCTACTAGGAGGAGAGCAAAAGACTCATATTGATGTCCTGGGAAACAAAAACAGATCCTATTTACAACTGGAGTCCCTCCCAGTGAGTAGAGACTGCAAGCCCAGACAGAGGTGGTCCAGCCAGCACCACAAATGAAAATGCCAAAAGAGCTCTCCGCCTAACACCACGGTCAGCTAAGAGGAAAGAAATCCCTTTTAAGGAAGCTATTTAATTTCAATACGCTGCTTTTCTGCCAGGATTTTCAATTCCTCGGAACATAAGCCGAGCCACGGACTGCTGCACGTGTGTCTGGGTCTGGGCTTCCCCGCCTCTTCAGAGCAGCAGCACCAGTTGTTTGCCAAAAATAAACACCATTCCTCAACCATATATGTCCACCAGCCCAGAGCTGGGGAGGAGGAGCAGGAGGTAGGTCAGGACCCCGGGCTCCAGCCACGCTCCGTGGCTGCTGTGCACCATGCACATCACCCAGCTCAACCGCGAGTGCCTGCTACACCTCTTCTCCTTTCTGGACAAGGACAGCAGGAAGAACCTTGCCAGGACCTGCTCCCAGCTCCAGGACGTGTTTGAGGACCCCGCACTGTGGCCCCTGCTGCACTTCCGTTCCCTCACAGAACTCAAGAAGGACAACTTCCTCCTGAGCCCGGCGCTCAGGAGCCTCTCCATCTGCTGGCACTCCAGCCGCGTGCAGGTGTGCAGCATCGAGGACTGGCTCAAGAGCGCCCTCCAGAGGAGCATCTGCAGCCGGCACGAGAGCCTAGTCAGTGATTTCCTCCTCCAGGTGTGCGACAGGTAGGCCGCCTCTGAGCAGCGCTGGCATCCAGAGCTCTGGGAGGCTTCCGGGGGTCAGGGAAGAGCAAATTACAAGAGCAAGACGGCTTTGCTTCGGGGAGCCTCAGACTAGGCCCAAGGCTTAGCCCCTCCAGGCCTGCCCACTGCGCAGTCCCCAGAAGATGGATAAAATCCTGGGGGAAACGGGCACCAATCCTCCTCTTAGCCTCACGGGTCTTGGAGCTGCTTCGGCAAAGAGGACAAACTTGGCTTCAGCTGTCCCTGTGTTTCAAGCGGCTGTCTTCCCTGGCAGCCGTTAAGTGCTGGGTAGGTCCAGCTGGGCCTTCATTTTCAAGGTCAGGCTCCAGGAAGAGGCTTCTAGATTCAGCAATCAGCTCACCCCTCCGATTTGCCCCTAGCAAGCAAACCCCAAGACCTGTGAAATGCGGCCGAGGAAGGAGAGTTAGCGTGCTCAGCTCTGGGTTAGCTGACCAAGTCAGGCTCCAGAAGTAGGGGTGGTGATAATGGTTTCCTTATTAGAAACTCACTAATCTTCACGGTACCTGAAGGAGAGAGTGTTTTAGCCTAAGTTTCAAATGAGCAAACCAGAACTCGTGACAGGTTGTGTGACTTGCCCCGGTCTAGGATTGCCAGATATTAGCAAATAAAAATTCAAAAGGCCCAGAGAAATTTGAATTTCAGATAGATGGAATACTTTTTTTGGTGCCTGTCCCAAATACATCCTGTATTTGACCTGTCAACCCCACAGAGTCTTAGCCATGGGTGAGACTCCCTTCACAGTCACAGCCTCCTGCCTAGAGCAGTCCATGCAAGAACAGACTCTCACTGAGACTTTACCAGTCCTGTCCTAGCCTTTGAGGAGAGACACCCCCTTGTTTACTAACAAACTACGTTCAGTCAGCTTGCTGCCACCCAAGTCTAACAGCTGCTATATTCTGGCAGCCCAACAAGGAATGGGAGGAAATAGTGTAGTGGCCTCGCCCCTCCCCCCCCCCTTTTTTTTTTTTAAGGCAAGAGAAGAAAACAGAAGATGGACTTGGGGCTGGTCCCTGATGGGACTATGACATTTTGATGAGTTTAACAAGGCCCAGAAATCAGACTGGAGGGCGATATGTATGGGGTGAAAAGCTTGCCCCGGATCTGCTGCATTCTTGTTGTAGGGGAACCAGGTTTAATCCCTCAAACCAGCAAGGTGTGGACTGGACCTCCAAGGCCACCGTCTAGGTACAGCAAGGGTCCCCAGTGTCACCAAAAAAGCAAAGGGCTCGGGGCTGAGTCCCCCCAGTTCTGCTACTGTCCAACCATGTGACCCCAGCCCAAATATTTAAACACTTTCAACCTCATTTCTTTATCTGTAAAATGGGATAAACTACCTTATCTCACATGCTGAAAGGATTAAATGACACAGCAGCACTGGCACATAGTAGGTATCAATAAGTATGCACCAAATCTACATCTGGCAATCAGCTGGGGAGAGGGGTTGTGAGAGGAAAGCTGAGGATGGCTGGGCAGGGAAGGAGCTGGCTTTTTCTTTCTCTGGTTTCTTCCTGCATCAAGATTATTTTAAAGGTTCTTAGAGGAAGGGATCATTTAACAGCCCTGGGGCTTAAGCCCCTACCTAATCCTTACCACCATCCTGAAAGTAACAGTTTCTCTGCCTGACAGATGAGGAGGTGGCCCAGCAAGGTTCGGACATTTGTCCTGGGTCACACAGCAAATATGTCACAGGCAAGTCACTTGAGCTCCCTGAGCCAGTTTCCTCATTCATGAAATTGGGGGTGGAAGGTTGATATGAAGACTTAGGAAGTTGTGTGGACTTGGGAAGACAGGATGCACTTGGCGTGTGGATGTGGCCATGACCAGTCTTTTAGTTCCTCACCTCCTTGCTCAGGGACAAGGGAGCTGAGCTGGCCCAGGCAGGTGCAGTCAAGGGGCAACGGGGGAGGCTGATGGGGAGAGGGAAACCCCCTGTGGCCCGACTCCAGCTCCCTCTGGCTACAGGAAGCCAAGGCCTGCACCGCTGAGACAGGTCCTTCTGGACTGGAAGCAGTCTGATCCTGCCTGCTCCCAGGAAACATGGGTTATGATGGCCTACGGAAGGTCCTGTACAGGTTCCAGATACCCCAAATCTCGCTTAATCATCACAGCAGCCCCACTGGTAGGCATTATTCCCTCCCTGCTACCCACTCCCAACACACTCCCCCAGGTAAACTAAAGCTCAGCGAGTGACTTAATCAAGGTCATGGCGCAACTAAGCCAACTTTGCTCAAATCTTTCCCCCCAGCAGGTGCTGGTAAGGTTGGGGCAGAGAGCCCCGCCCCCACCCCACCCCCAAAGCTTTCTGGACAAGCTACCTGTATCCCTGATTGTACCCACCTCGGGCCTGGGTCTAGCTACCTCCAGATCCTGGCCTGTGACAGGCTGGCATCCCACTGGAGATACAGTAACTGCCTCAGTCAACTGAGCTGAAACCAGGGCTCTAGAACTCAGAGCGAATACTCAAGAGTCGTGCCCCGATGGCCTCACGGGTTGGAATGGGCCTGACTCTAAGCCACCCCACAGGAAACCCTTCCTCTCTGCACCGTCCTGCCAGGAGCATCAGGGCCTCAGCTTGAAGCTAGACTGGAGCGGTCACTCTGCACCGCTTTCCTCACCCCCACCCAAGGCAACGAGTCTGAAAGAACCAAAAAAACTATAGCCGACCCTCCTTGGAACCAGCATCGCCTATGTCCACAGCAGGGCCGGGGCTTGGGCTCCTGGGACTAAGAGCCCAGGCAGATTAAAGTAAGGTGGGGTGGAGTGTCAGAAAGAACAGGGGACATGGGACAGAAGCCCCGGTTCAGATCCCGGCGTGTCACCGCGGGCAAGTGCCCGAAACTCTCTGGGCCCGTTCCTCCTCTATAAAAAGCGGGAGGGCCTGCCCGGTCTCCCAGAGTTGGCACGGGGACCCAACCAGGGAGCTAAGGGGCGTGACCGGGGGCGGCCGCACGCTAGCACGCTAACCGCATCCTCTTCGGCCCCGGCCCGTGGTCACCGCGTTCTCTCCGCAGGTGCCCCAACCTGGCATCCGTCACGCTGTCGGGCTGCGGCCACGTCACCGACGACTGCCTGGCGCTTCTGCTGCGCTCCTGCCCGCGCCTGCGCGCGCTGCGCCTGGAGAACTGCGCGCGCGTCACCAACCGCACGCTGACGGCCGTGGCGGCGCACGGGCGGGCGCTGCAGACGCTGCACGTGGACTTCTGCCGCAACGTGAGCGCGGCCGGCCTGCGCCGCCTGCGCGCCGCGTGCCCGCGCCTGACTCTGCGCGCCGAACACAGCGCGGCCATGATCCCCGATCAGCTCCCGCGCGGCCTGCTTTCGCCCGGCGCTGCCCTCCGCAAGCAGCTTCTGCGCTAGGCCGGGCGGGCCGTGTCTGGGACACCGGCCCTGGGCCTCCGGGCGGGAGGAGTGGCCTGCATTGAACAACAGACCCTAGACAGCCGCCACATCCTCAGCCAAGACGGGGATACGAGCGCCTCCCGCACATTACGATTTTATACATTGGCTCAGTGCAAGATTTGATGGCCAGATGCTTGAAAAACACTCTGGTGTTCCTCACTAAACACCAGCACCCTTCCCTGTCTCCCCTAAGCACCCGGTTCTCCGCCTGGCGCTGCGCGGGAGCCCTTAGCCCATACTCCCTGGCTGAGGTTGCAGTTGGCGGGGGGGGGGGTGGGTGGGGGTGGGTGGGGGTGGGTGGGGGTGTCTAAATAACAGCCGTGGGGAGGCGTGGCCGCTCGGAGCTACCCGGGGGCGCGTCTCCGTGCTGCACCAGCGGGAGGAGGGGAGGCACCCCGGGCGCCGGGCGCTAGAGAGCCATCGAACGGGTTACCTAGAGGCTTTGCTCCGCGCCGCCCCCCTCGCCCCCCCCCCCCCCCCCCCCGCTCGCCCGGTAGCCTTTCATCTGGCAGATGCATTCCTAGCAGTGACTGCAAACGCGATTCTAGAAAATTCGCTTGTTGCTGTGATTCTTTCATAAACTGGATTGTTATCCTTATTTTATACCGTTCTCCCATCATAAAGGGAAACAATCATTGGAAAAACCCAAAGTAAAGACATAAAAGCAGCAGACCTGGTTAAATCCTTGGTCAACGAAGCCATTAAAAGGCAATGCAAAGTTAAATTTTTACCTGCTATATTTGCTGAACGTGGGCGCACGCCTGGAGTTCAACTTCAGGGCTTTAGTCACTGGTGCCCCACCTTTAGCCACCAAAGGAAGGGCTCTCAGCCATCCTGCAGCCTCCCAGTTCTAGGTACACGGGGAAAACTTTGGGTACGTGGGGAAAGGAGGGAGAACGGTGGAGTAATGGGTGATACTCACACTCTGGCTCCTCCCATCACCAGCTGAGATCAAGGCCCTTTAGCCACCTGAGGCCAGGTGTTTCTTCTTTGTGAAAGGGGCTCTTGATGCCTACTCACTGGGTTGCACGCCCCAGGCCTGCAAGGCCTGCATTTGTCCAGCTTTAAGACTGAAGAAGGAGCCCAGAGTCAGCAGCAGAGACATCAATGGTTTAATGGATGGAGGAATCTTACGTGTCTGAAGCAAGGCCCTGGAGTGACGCCCCACTGTGCGCAGCTGATGGTGGGCAGGACATGGTGGCAGTCTTCGCTTGGTGGGGGGGAGGGGAGATTACCGGTTATAGGGGAATTGATGTCAGGTGAGCTCATTAGTTACGAGGGAAACCAATGGAAAGTCACGCCCCTCACCACCCCTTTGATAAGAACAGCCTCAGCTGGGGCCTGGGACAAGAACAAAGGAAGATCAGTCACGTGTGTAAGGTTTAGGTGAAACAGGCACTGGTCAGGCAGGGGATGTAAAGAGAGCAAGAGAACAGCCATCTTGAGAGGCCTGACCACACACATGGGTTCCTTAATTCGTTGCTCCAATATTGGGGAAACAGCAAGGAAAAAAAGACATTCTCATGGAGCTTCTGTTTTACTGGGGGAAGAGACAGTACGTAATTGGTGTATAAGGAGGTAAGTACTGGGGAAGAGGGAAAATACAGGGTGAGAGGATATTTGGGAATTGCTGGAAAGGAAAAAGCAACTTAAAAGAGGTCGACCAATGTAAGCCCCATTGAGAAGGAGGCATTTGAGAAAGGAAGTGGGGGAGAGAACGGTGCAGAGTCTGGAGGAAAATATTCCAGACAAGAGGCAACAAGCCTCCAGCGCAAAGGCCCCAGACGAGGAGCATGGCTGGTGTGTTATGGCTGGAACAGAGTGAGTGAGAAGGAAAGGTAAGCAGGAGAGGTGATGAGAAAAATAAGGGAGAAGAGGGGCCTCACCCAGGCCTCAGAGGTTATTATGAGGATGAAACGAGAGCTGGAGATCCCCCACTCAGGCCACCTCCAGCAGGTGCCAGGGCTCCAAGAAGATGACGGTGAAGGCCCAGAGGGGCTGAAATTTCTCTAGGCAGAGCCTGTGGGCAGGCAAACAGCACCCTACCTCGCCCAAACCCCTCCAGGGACTGCCAAAGGCCTCAGTTGCTGCCCCTGGGCCCCTGGTTAGACCACCCCTTAGCCCAGAAACCGGTAACCGCACTGACCCTGGACCGGCATAATCCGTCCTCATCCTTGTGTGGGGAAAGCCAGCCCTGCCAGGCCACCAGCTGCAGTGGAACACGAGGGCCTACTACTAGCCTGTGAGACCCAGGCGTCCTCTGGGTGATTTTCTAGTTTACCCACCCTTGCTCTGAACTCTGGAGAGAGGCTTTGCAGGAAATTAATTTTTCAGCCACTACTGCAAACAATGTTGAAAGAAAGCTCAGGCTTCCAGGGACTTAAATGTTTGTTTAAAAGAGCCACTTAAACCCCATGGCTTTGCTTTCATCATCTCAGATAAGCCCCAATTCCCAGAGGTCTTGTTTGCCCTAAGTTGGTGGTTTAGTCTGGGGGAAAAACAGGACCTGGTTTCTAGCTCTTCTCTGACCAAGGGCAGGTCAGCCCTCTTCAAACCTCAGCTTTCTTACCTGTATATTGGGATAGCTAGAGAATCTTGTTTGCAAAGTTCTCTTAAGGGTTATGAGACTGTGTTTGTAAAGCAAACAAAGGTTACTGTATATTCAGCTAGAAAGCGGGTAACTTACATTCCCCCTGAGGTTCCTTTTCCCACAGAAGCTCTTTTATAAATGAGGGCTAAGTTCCCCTTGATGCCTAGTAAACCCTCACGTACCAAGACTAGTGATCACAGAACGAAAGCTGTGCTGACAGTTGTGTCCAGCGTTGTTTCTAGGGCTCCGGTTAGGCCCTGCCCCCTGCACAGGACCTTTGGGTCCCTGAGCCCAGGCCCATCTGAGGTACTCCTGGAAGGCAGGCACTACTCTCCACGCTGCCTTCTAACAGTCCCTGTGCATTCACATCACCAGGCACTGAGCAAAGGCACTGGACAGAACACAGTGCCCTGGCTTAGCCTAAAAACAGCTTTCAAGTTCTTCTCTCAGGTTTGCATAGAACAAGGGGCACTGCATGCTTAATTAATCCACCAATTCATTCACCTCACAAACACTTACTGGGTATTGGGCATGGGCTGGGCCAGGCCCTACCTCAAGGGAGTCACTCTAGTCAGAAGACATGCAGCTGGGGGTTGAGGGGGGTTTTGAGTGCTCTCCCAGCTCTGCCAGCCATAACTTCTGACAAGTTATGACTTCTCGGAGCCTCCATTTCTCTATTTGTAAAATAGGACCAGTACACTCTCTGTGACACCGTGCTGAGATTTTTGTCTAATCGTGTACTGCCTGGCAGGCAGAGGGTAGGGAAAGGCGTCCTCACGTCCACAGGGGGCTAGAAGAGCCAAGTGCCCAGCAGAACCCACAAGAAGCAACACGTGACGGAGGACACGGCCTTTGAGCCGAGACTGGAAGACTGACCCCAGCTCCCGTAAGGTTGGTATCAGCAACAGGCACAGCTCAGGAAGACAGTCGGGAAGCCCGATGCATGTCCAGAGAAGGGCGAGCTGCGGGAGATGGGGGCCTGACCCACAGCCACTTGGAAATGGCTTGGGGATTATCTGTGCCCTCACAGCCTCCATCAGAACACACCACAGACTCTGCCCCGCTCCTGAATGCTAACTCTTTTCACTCTCAGTTGCGGCCAAGGCAGCCAAAGTGAAAGCTAGTGGGAGGCTGCAGAACCTCAGCACTGGGGCAGGACAGTGCCCCCTAGTGGGGGGCTGGCCCCAGTCACCACATCATACTGGCTCGTCGGCTGACCCTCAACGCCAGCAGAGGCTGGGGACACGTGCTCTGAGGTCAGGGGCTCCAGATTGCTCCCTAGGAAGCAGAGCCCGCTGGGGGGTACATTGTGCTCTGAGGCTTGTCTTACAGGGACACACTGGCCTGTTTTGGCACAGGCTGAACGTTTGCAGGGGGCTGACCGAGCCCCCTCAACTCCACCACTGGCGTGCTGACAGGAAGCCAGGACTCGCAGCTCTCGTCTGTAAGTACCTGTGATCCAGCACTTTCCGTCTCCTGACCTCGAACTCTTGGTCTGTAAAGGGAGAGATCGTCTGATGCCTTAGTTCTAGGATTCCTCCAGCTCTGGGATTCAATGCCCAAGACTTGCTTTTTGCTAAAAAGCGAGCTCACCACCTACAGGTTTCATCTCACTGGCAGTGCTGGGCAAAGGCCACGAAGCTGGGAGGCCCAGAAAAAAGCTGCACCTTGAAAGGGCCTTTAAGGAAATCTAAAGGCTAGGGGGTCAGAGTTCTCTTGAGACTTTTTAAGGGTGATAAAAACTGCAAGGATTTGTTAACTGAATGAGTCTAGCAAAGAAAAAAAAAAAAGGCCTAAGCCTCTATGGGGGTTGAAAGTGAACTATGGGGGAAAAAAATAGGGGCACTAGGCTCATTTCAGCTCCTCACATCAGGGACTCACACCTCCTCCTCTCTCCCAGAGCTTCAAAAGTTCAGAGAACGAAGAAAAATGACAGGTTTCCAGCAAAGAAATGGCATCTGTTATACAAGCAAGGTGTCTGTGCAGGTCTTCCTCGCAGAGTTAGGCCTCCTGAGGAGCCACCCGTTAGGCCTGACAGGTGGGGCCTGATCAGCCTGCTGCGGGTGCCCTTTCCCGAGTCCAGAGGGAACTGGGGCAGCAGAGCCCAGAGCCTCATGAAGGTCAAGGCCTTCTTGTGATTTAAAATAGTCTGAGACTGCAGACGTAGCCTTCAGCTGGGCACACCCTCAGCCCAGCCCACCAAGAGGGAAGAGGTACTTGTCACCGGGAGCCAGCCCAGAAGGCCCGAAGAGACCCCTTTTGGCGTTGTCCAGTATCTCAGCAGCACACAGAGGCCGTTCTTCGCTGAGAGAAGTTCCCTCCTGGCCCAGAGGCCCGGACAGTGCCTTCCCACCCCCCAAGTGAGTGCTTCAAGCACAAAGACCTTCACCGCTGCTTCTGACTGAGCTCTCAGATCAAGTATTAAAGGCTCAGAACCCCCTGGGGGTCCCCAGAAGCTGTGGTCTCCTTCTGAGACACAATGCCAGTTGAAGCTTCTTTTCCATAAGACTGAAATGTCTTCATTCTATTATTAGATATACTCACTGGGAAATAGCTATGCACCACATCATCTTAGCCATCTTAGCCAACAAAACCACACCTTCCTTCCCATTTCTTTTCACAAACACACACCTTTCACCTTCCTGGTGGAAAACGAGCGCCTATAAGGCTCTCTGTCTGGCACCTCATTTGAGCAGGCTGTCAGCCTTGACCTTGTCCGTGAAGAACGGTGGAAGTAGCGTGCGGCATGAACTTGTAGTGGATGGAAGAGGGAAGCCACCCAAAGGCCGTGCCCTCTCCCTGTTCCCACTCGCAGCCTTCACAGCCGCTCCCCTTTCTCCCAGGACCACACGCTCATTCTGACATGCCTGAGCAAATGAACACATCACCCAGGGCCTTCTAGGTCTGGGTTTAAGCACCAGGGGTGTGACCCCTTCCCCAGTCCCCTGCACAATTCCCCACCATCATTCAAGGACACCATCATTCAAGGACATAAAAGCCACGCATTAGTTCTCAAATTCATTCACACGTTCACATGGTCACTCATTCATGTATGCTAAGTGCCCACTTGGCTGCCCTTCCAGGGTAGATGACATGCTATTGTAAACTGCCCCGCTCTTTAATTCCATCACTGGATCCGCTGGCTCCTCAAAGGGCGGTGGCGGTGGGCAGTCAGAACTATATCACTTTAGTTAGTTTCCTCCTGGCCTAGTAGAGCTGCATCCCGTACCAGGCATCCTGGGGCTGTTCAAGAAAGGCTCCTATTAGCGTGTTACACTCTAAGCCAGCTACGGAGAAGGAGGAAGCATAGTGCTAAAGGATGGACACAGGGACCCTGTAGTGAGGGAACACAGTGAGAGACCAAGGATGACAGAACCAATAAACACAGGAGCTTTCACCTCAGGGGGCTGCTAGACCCATGTGGCCCTCCGCTCTGTCATTTCCAAGCGAAGCCCAGTGTGAAGGAATGTTTCTGATGAGTCAAAAAGCTGTCGGAGTGAAACTAGTCTGAAAGCTCATTCTCTCTTCATCAAAGCTCCAATAACAAAAGCAGCCCATGCACTGATTCCTGAATTGGCTTTATTTCTCTGCATAAGGAACCCTGCACAGGCAATTCAAATTAAAACAAAATAAATATATGAATATTCATGTAAAACTGTCCTTTCTAATGAACAATTATACACAATGTACAATTTCATGTTCACTGGGTGGGTTTACAAAAATGTACCATTCCCAACTAAAAATGCACCGAAATGGTTCCATGCAAACTTACCAAAAGTGACCACAAATATGGAGGGAAAAACCTGACTTAGAGCACTTTGTCTTTTTTTTGTACAATCACAGAAAAATAAAAACATCTAATTTCTTTGTTACATTTAGAGTAACTAAATGTGGCCACTGTTTATAATGTCGGTTTATGTTCCTAAAACATCTATTAGTTACCATAAAAGTGTATCAGCATTAAGTTGGAAGTGAGCATTATCGAGAAGAAGGAGGGGCGACGGCACCCTGGGTGGTCAGTAGTCAGTGTCGGAGCCCTCAGCGTTGTCCACGTTTCGCGAGAGCATGTAGTTGTCCATGTCGATTGAGCGGCAGTTGTTGATGGCGTAGCGCAGGCGCTCAGCCATGACCAGCTGGCTGGAGTAGGGCGGCAGTCTCAGCTGGAAGAAGCAGGTCTGTGAGGTAGGCAGACTGTCGTAAGGCTGTGGAGAGAGAGACCCAGAGCCATGACTGCAGCACTGGGGTATCATGGGGGGAGCAGGGCTGCTCATCACCACCACCCCCAAAGTCAGGAAAGCACTTCTCCCTGCCTTCAGGTGGGCTCCACGGACATGACTGACTGCACGGCCACCCGGAGAGCAAGCAGAGACTTGGCAGTGGTAGGAAGAGTGCAGGCTCTGGTGTCCTGTGGCCATCTAGCTTTTGGCGAAGATGCTTCTTTCCTCTCCTCACTCCTCCAAAGCCCTCATGTGTGAAATGAGAATGAGCCCTGACTGGCAGGGTTACCTGGTAGAACACACTTCGCACAGTGCCTGCCACAGCGTAGGAGTGCAACAGAGTTTGTTCCCTTTCACCAAGAGGGTGCAAACTTGAAGCTGCTACAGGGGTTCCCCCAACAGAGCCAGTGAAATGGAAGGAACAACTGTAAGGGAGCCACCACACTCCTCCTCCCCTCACCGTCCTCCTAGTGAGCATTCTGCCATCCTTCACCTGCCATGGCCACCAGCACACCGCTCAGATGAGGAAGGAGCAGTTAATGAAATCCCAGCCCAGCCCTTTAACCGATGGTGATGCAGTCGTTTAAAATGATAATTATGAAGATTAGCAGCAAAACAGAAAAGTGCTGGAGATAGACTGTTAGGTGGAAAAAGCAGAATACAAAACTCTAAATGCGTCATGCAAAAATGTATATGCTTGAAGAATTACACAAAGGTGAAAGGTGAAAATGGCTACCAGTAGGAGAGACAGGATTCCTGTCCCTCCCTGCAAACACTGTCCTGCCTTGCAAACACAACTATTTTCCAAACTATCTGTAATGATAATGATTTACATTGTTTTTATAATTTTTTAAAAAATGAGTTTTTAAAAAAGAACCTGTCCTCTCTTTCTCGTTGAACTCCTTGAAACCAGCCCTCCTCCTCCTGAGAACTCGCCATCAGGTGAGTGCATTTCCGAGAGGTGGGAGATGGAGGGCCCAGAAGCTGAGCTGTGCCAGAGCCAGTGATAAACGCAGAAAACCCTCAACCCACAAAGACATTAAAAGGGGAATGTCAACGGGTGGCTCTGATTTGGAAACTAGAGAAATGGTTGAAAAGTCACAAAGCAGAGACCCACAGTGGTCAGTTTTCTGAGGCTAAAACCCCCCAGGCAGGGGATTAATAGTGGATTAACTCCTGGGATGGCAGGGTAGCCCAGGACAGATACAAGGCAAGGCTTTTTTCCAGAGCTGAAGAGAAGCAAACCATTTCCTCCTCCCCATCTTTCTCTGAAGCAACAAAACAGATTTACAACTTACAGTTTCTGGCAAGTCACATTTAAAATTTACAGAAAGACTCTTTTCATAGCCTTTCCCGTGCATGGCCTCTCCAGGAAGCCCAGGAGTGGAGCCCAGGCAGGCAGCCTCAGGAGGCAGCAGGGGAGGGACGGCTTTGACTACGGCAACTTTGAAGGGGTGGTTACAGGAAAAACACCAGAAGGGCAGATACTGAAACCTGATGAAACTGGTAGGATGGGCCCTTGAGTGAGGAGGTCCTACCTTCCTTACTGTTTCCGGAATAAACACCATGGGCCCTGCTCAGGGGACTGCCCAGCTCACGGCGGGTAGAGGAGGAGAAAGAGGGAACACAGACACGTCTAACTTAATGTTGGGTTCGAGGAGTGTACCAAGTGTCCAGGAGATGGATAAGAAGAACTAAGTCTGCCTGGAGGAATAGTCAGGAGGCATAGGAAAGCATCCAGGAGGGCTTTCTGGAGGAGATGACATTGGTATTGGGCTTAAACGGTGAGTAATTGCTTGCCAGGCATAGATGGAAAGGGATGGGAGGAGAACTTACTAAAGCAGTGGGAATAGCCTGCACAAAGGCACAGATATTTAAAAACAGTGTGACCTTGGGAGTTCCCTGGTGTCTTAGTGATTAAGATCCCAGGCTTCCACTGCCACGGCCTGGGTTCAATCCCTGGTTGGGGAACTCAGATCCAGCAAGCCATGTGGTGCGGCCAAAAAAAATCTCCCCAAACAAACAAACAAACAAAAACCCCAAAATATAAAACAGTGTGGTCTGTCAGGAGAAAGGCAAGCAGCCCATGATGGCCAGAACATAATAAGCATCAAGAGGTGATATCAGAAGGCGGGGCAGAGGCCCGACTGTGGAGGTGTTGAAGACTGCTAAGGTGGCTGGCGTTTATCCTGGAGTCAACACAAGGGGCCGCTGAACGGTGTGAAGGGAAAAGAGTGACGTGGTTAGAGAGGTGCTTGAGAAAGATGACTCTGGCAGCAGTGTGCATTTAGGCCTCTAAGCCCTTTTATTCCTAAGCCATCTGTCAAAACAGCAGCTGGGCTGGAGCTCTGCAGCAGGGACCTTTCATCACGCTGCAGGGAAGCTGCACTGCCTGCTCCGTGATGCACGCCACGCACGTAGCCACAGAGCACGTTACTGCTGCTCCCTGTGTCTTCACGTTCCTTCTGGAGCATGTGCACCAGTTAATGGTTAGTATCTTCATGAAAACAAACAAGACCGTGTCCCAGTGCAGAAGTCACACAATGAAAAGGCATAGGAAATATGAGGCAGAGGCAACATGATGACACTTCTGCCAAGCTTAGCTTTCATTCAGGAAGTTACTGGAAGATTCAGTGAAGGTTGTTGGTTGTAGTGTGCTTTCTACATCCATTTAGGACTTTTTAAAAAAAAAATAATTTATTTAATTTTAATTTTATGTATTTATTTATGGCTGTGTTGGGTCTTCGTTTCTGTGCAAGGCCTTTCTCTAGTTGTGGCAAGCGGGGACCACTCTTCATCACGGTGCACGGGCCTCTCACTATCGCGGCCTCTCTTGTTGCGGAGCACAGGCTCCAGACGCGCAGGCTCAGTAATTGTGGCTCACGGGCCTAGTTGCTCCGCGGCATGTGGGATCTTCCCAGACCAGGGCTCGAACCCGTGTCCCCTGCATTGGCAGGCAGATTCTCAACCACTGCGCCACCAGGGAAGCCCCATTTAGGACTTTTTAAAATTGAAGTTATGTGATGTTTCTAAACAAGTTTTTGTGCTTGATTTTTTAAAAAAGTCTGGAAATTCCAAGCATTAATCCTGAATTGGCAGGCCTACTTGAAGCCGAACATGCAAGCATCAAGGAAGCAATAAAGGCACACATTACCAAGGAAGAAAAAATATCTTACTTACTCTATCAACCTTCATGATCTGAAATCTCTGAGAAATATCAGCAGTGTTGGCTGGTAGTCGAGATCTTCCAGACACAAACCTCATGAAAAGCACCCGCTCCTCATTGGAGAACTCCTCCAGCGTGTGCCAGAACCACTGTACCAGCTGATGCTGCTCGTCCACCTCCCGGTACCGCACCACTTTCTTCAAGACTTCTACAGAGATCTCGGGCATCCCGCACACCATCTGCTCCAGCTGCTTTGCTGTGAGGAGGGACAGCAGCGGCACAGGGACGATCCAGGACATCCCTTCTCGGACCGCAGCCACCTGCTCCCAGGAGAGGTTGTTCATTCAATGTGTGCGCATAGACTGGGCACCCATGGTGGACCCAACTGGGCTGGGCACCTCGTGCGTGCTCATCTTCTCCCAGGCCCTCTACTTGTCCCTCAGAACTGGCATGACTGCACACGGCCCAACCTCCTTGTCTCTGACCCTATGTTAGAACTTCTCCCTGCCTGTAGGACTCATACACTCCTTCCTGTCCCAGTTCAAGTCAATCCAGGAGCCCACCTTCCCTGCCCCACAAAATCCCCGCCCACTGGGGCCTTCCCTCATGCCAACCACACTCCTAATCACACACGGCCATGGGCTGTTAAACTGTGCTATGTGGGATACTTTGTCTTCTCAGGAGGGTAAGAAGCTCTTGGAGGATGTGTCTAGAGCGTCTACTGTTTTTGTAATTTATATTTTCTTTTGAAAACAGTTCTATCCTTTTTGTAAAAATCACTTGTGCTGATTGTAAAAGAAAAAGAAAAGTACAAAGAAGAAAGTAAAACTGAGATATCCTTTTGTAGGAAGGCCGCAAAAAGGACAGAAAAATTGATCAGGAGATGGGTTCTGTATCCCAGCTCCACCACTTCTTTTACTTTAATTTTCTGATCTGAAAAATAAGGTAAATAATTGCTGCTCCCATGATTGTGACAGGTATTTTAAATGAGTCTGTGTGACTGGGCAGTTAGCCCCTGTTAGCACAGTGCAGAGAACAGGTCAGTCAGGGAATGCCGAAGGGGTGCTGCCAGAGGCTGCCACACAGTCTGTTTGGCAAAACCCCTCCAAGGCTGTGCAGTAGTGCGTACTCTACACACAGACCCATCACTGTTCCAGGTTTCTTTCATAAATAACTTCTCCACTCTTGGCCAATTCAAAACCATCTACCACAAACAAGACCAAACCAGAGAACCTGAACAGGAGCCACACCTCGAGGAAGGCCCTGGAGTTATGATTGTACCAGGTTGTCATGCCCAGGGCTAAGGAACGGAGTGGCAGTGAGGGCAGTCTCTACTGATAGTAAAGGGAACACCCCAGCCAAAGTCTGCCAAAAAACAAGCTGTTTGCCTGGAAGGATAAAAACCAAAAGCTGTCTGGAAAAAAAAAAGGCTGAGGTACAGGGATGGCTGCTTGGGTTGGGGACAACTGGGGACAGCTATGGGAAGAAAACAGGGTTCTAAGAGACAAGGAGGAAGTGAAAAGAGGAAGATGGCCTTGTTACCCAGAAAGCAACAAAGCCAGGGCAGAGCACAGCTGATGGACAGCAGGTCAATCTGACCTTCATAGGAAAGGTCAGCACAAGAGCCTGGACACCACGGTTAAACCTGGTTTGCGATCCTGGCTTTGCCTTGGGCACATCACTTCACTTCTCTGGACTCCATGCATTCATTTGTGAAATGGTGATAGTAATTTCTCTCTCTCAGAGTAACTATGTGAAAAGCCACACATGCGGGTGCCTGGTACCACATCTGGCATGCAGAAAGTGATCAGGAAATTTTGGGTCAGTTATTCAGTCTGTAAGGAGTAAACATATTCAAGAACTAGAGACAAACCCTAAGCCCTGGCTGTGTAAACAACATTGCTGACAGGATCCACCCTTACTAAGCTAAAGGGTATAGTTTTCTGACTGGACTTGGCCCAAAGTCAGAGTCAAAGAAGGAACCAGGAGTGAAGGGTGTAGAATATATACACTTCAAATTACTACACAGCCTCAGAGCCTGCATCTAGCTCCTGAGAAGAACCCAACATATTCTGCAAATAAGGTATTACTGAAGTGGCTATGAAGGATTGTATAACCAAAACCACCACTTTTGGACACAATATTCATTTCTGTGGTCACTCGCCATACTCCCATCATTTATTAAATGCTTACTACATATCAGCATAGAACAAGGCTATATAAGTTATATATATGAAATACATTTTTCATTCAATGTCTCACACACTAACTGAAGAAAAAAGACCCAAACTCTGCAGCCTAATTCTTAGACCACAACACAGAAGTATGTGATATCTTGAGGAATTTCTAGGTAACAAGAAAGATATGTACAGACCTGGAGGCAAGTCTGTCCAGAGAGGAGATGCATTCTCAGCTGGGGCTTGAAGGACTGCAGCAGGTGGGGGAAAGAAGCACTCACATGGGATTGCAAGGCCAGTGTTTATGGGCTCATTCACATGGACCTCGACTGACCAAGCTGGAGTGGGACACTGGGTTGGGGGGCAGTAAGAAATGAAGACAAACAGGACAGAGGAAGAGTGAGAGTGAGAAGGCAGGCTCTGAAGGCCTGGGGGAGGGCTTGGCCTCAATCCTACCAGTGACCAATTCAGGGCTCACCTAAGGCCTTGAGTGAGGCGACAGCAGGCCCTGAGACTACGCCTGAAAAATCTCTGAAAAGGGACTGAAATATAGGTTGGCCAAAAAGTCTTCCATAACATCATATGGAAAAACCCGAACGAACTTTTTGGCCAACCCAACAGATACTGATTAATCAACACAGTGAATTCATATGCCAAAATTCAGTAAAAACCAGACAGCTCCTGCTTGGAGACAAATGCAAACATTCATATGCACCTCCCAAAATGTTTCATCTCACCTGTCGGTCCATTTCATGAAGTCGATATTCAATGGCCCTCTCCACATACTCCTTCCTATTAGAAAACGTGAGTGGGATACTATTTCCACCAGGGATTATAGGAACCATTTTGCCATCGGCGCTCTGGCCAACAAAAGAATCAAGAGGAATCATCTGAGAATAGAAGAAAAAAGAATTTTTACTCCATGGTAGAAATGACCACAAAAAGTATGTTACACACAAATACAGAAAAACATTAACAATATCAAAAATTTTAAGGATGAAAACAAGGCAACTGAGATAACTGATCAGGCTGCTTGATCCGCAGAGAGCGCTGACTCATCTGATTGTAATTAAAAATGAGGTTGCATCTCTCTGCCTCCAAATCAGTTTTGATGAACTCTGGTCATCCCAGGCCTCCCTCTCCACCTGGGTTCTCTCTGTCCTTCACTCTAGCAGGCAGAGAATGGATTAAAGGGGAAGGAGCAGAAGCTGGGTGCTGGAGCTGACTCTCTTAGCAGTTATTTAAACTGCTGGTTTGAGCTGCTAAGCGCAGCAATGGCATATGGCATGGGTCAGCCAGACAGCAAATGGAAGGCCATACCTGAGCTTTACACAGAAAAATTCTAGTCAACACCAACAGAAACATGAACCAGCCAGGATTTATTTACCTCATGGAAACTCTCCTCGGTAATCCCACTGTCTTCAATGTGAAGAATGCTGTTGAGAGTCTGCACGTAGAGCAGATCCACCTCCTCCAGGTCTTCCAGGGTGAGTGGGACGCAGCACAGCTGCTTCCACACCAGAGGGGCTAAGTGGAGGTCCAGAGGCTTCTTTGTGCGAATGGCAACCCCCATTAAAATTCCCAAGAACTTAAACTGCATTAAGTGTTCATCGAGGCAGGCAGAAGGGTTAAAAAGGAACCTGCAGAATTAAAGGAACTATTTCAAACAAGGTTGTCCTCATTTTTATCAGAAATAAGTTATCAAACGGCTATAGCATTAGTCTAGACCTGTGCTGTCCAATATGACAGTCATTAGCCGCATGTGGCTATTTAAATTAATTAAATAAAATCTAAAATTCAGCTCCTATAACCACATTTCAGGCGCTCAGTAGCCACATATGGCCTATCGCTATTGTTCTGGACAGCACAGGGACCATATTTTGAATTATTTTTAGAAGAACCGTAAGAGGGTAAGTGAATGATCTATTAGTCTTTAAGCTACCTGCTCAAGGGTGCCCTATTTCCTAAAATCATTTCATTTATCATTTACAAGTCCATGAAGCAGGATCCAAGATTCAAACTTCGACAAATAAAGGAATAATACATAATTGCACATACTAACTGCTGTGATTGGATAGCATATCAAAGGTTTTCAATGAGTTTTAATTCGTTGAGGGAAGGCCATGTAGGCCTTCAGAAACACAAAAGAAGTCTGGTTTCAATATCAAGTCTGCACTTCCTCTAACCCTCTATATTATCATTGAGTTGATCTCATAATAAATAACAAGTCATGATGTTAAGTGTCTTTCCTATGTGTGAAAAGAGAACAGTAGCAGTTCCTACTCCTTATCATGAGGATTCAATGGGATAATCCATGTAAAACACTTAGTACAGTGCCTGGCATATAGTAAGCACTCAATAAATTTGAGCTATTATTACAGACATTCAATAACACTTGCTGACTGCCCTTACCTGTCCCTATTGTAACCCACTTCTGCGGTAGCATTGGGAGAGGGTATAAGAAGGTCAACAATACCAGTTTCAAGTTCCTGTAGAAGAAAGAAAAACAATTTCTTAGAAATGACAATCAAATGCATCAAGAAAACGAAACAATTAACATTAAAAATCATACTGAAAAGAGAATATTGAGGAATTTACAATGCTATATGACAACCAGCCATCTCTATAATTATTTTTGTGGTTGTAATTTAAAATGAATTTAGGAGACTCCCCCATGTGCAGAACTAAGATGAAAAAGTCAATCCAGGGCACGAGTTGGGGTATCTGTGAGCAGGGTACAGTGATATTCAAATAAACTTAGTAAATGATAGCCAAGTATTATTTTAGTTACAGGATTTATCAGAAAAATCCTGATACTAGGCAAAGCTGGAAGGGTCAGAGCTGATCTGGAAGCAAAGCTGCCACTGTAGATCTTAAAATATGAACTGGTTCAAACTCTTTTTAATTAATTAATTAATTAATTTTTGGCCGCCATGGGCCTTCGTTGCTGTGCATAGTCTTCTTATTGTGTGGCTTCTCTTGTTGCGGAGTACGGGCTCTAGGCATGCAGGCTTCAGTAGTTGCAGCACGTGGGCTCAGTAGTTGCGGCACGCAGGCCCTAGAGAACACAGGCTTCAGCAGCTGCAGCACGTGGGCTCAGTAGTTGTGGCTCGCGGGCCCTAGAGTGCAGGCTCAGTAGTTGTGGTGCATGGGCTTAGTTGCTCCATGGCATGTGGGATCTTCCCAGACCAGGGCTTGAACCCATGTCCCCTGCATTGGCAGGCAGATTCTTAACCAGTGCGCCACCAGGGAAGCCCTGGTTCAAAATCTTAAGACTTTGAAATAAATGGGAGCGCATGGGTGGTCCTGGATTTGTCTGTTACATAAGTGTAAATATGTGTCATTGTTTCCTCTGCCAGTGTTACACAGCACAACAGATGGTGAGTCATTGGTAGATGGCGAAGCACTGGCACTTACTCAGTAAGGTATCTTCACAAAGCATTTCACAAACCTTTGCGGTAATTCGCCTATACATCATTAACAGCATAACTTTATGTAAGGATTACAAATGCATCCTTGCTTACATTTATAAAAACATGCCAGAGTAATCACTGGAAACAGTAAAACAGCCACCACCTGAGTGGACAACTCAGCAGGGGACACTGCATGAATATACCTGGCACATCTCTGTGATCGTGTCATCGAACACTCCTCCAGCATCATCAGCCCCTTCTCCAACCAGCTTAACTTTCCAGGCTCGGGATGGCAGACGGAGGTCTGATGCATTCAGTTTAACTACTTGTCTTGCTATTTGAACAAAGATGGGTTTACACTTCCTTCCTCTTTAAAATAAAGGGAAAACATAATGAAATACAATGCTCTCAAATCACCACAAAAGTCACTTGAAGATATTTTCCCACCAGTGAATGAAAAGGCCAGCTTAACAACAGCCAAACACTGTGCTAGGCCCACTGTAACCACACTGGGTACTGATGTAAAATACTATTACTATCCTACTTTACAAATGAGGAAGCTAAGGCTTCCTCACAGAGATCAGTTAGTAGTAAGTCCATCTCACAAAATGCTAGTTAATGAAACATATACACGTATACATAATATGCTAACCTGGTTGATATCCTCTTTACAGTAATTTGAGGTCCATAGTTTTTGCCTTGAACCATGGTTTTTCCTATAGAGCGCACCATTGGGAGGGTGTAGACTCTTGGGGCTAACAAAGGTCGGAGCTGTCCCTGCACAATGCCCCATGTTCCAGCATTATAATGAGATGTACTATTCTGTAACAGAAAGTAAGCTTAGCAGAAATGGTACAGTCTAAGGCTTAAAAGAAATAACACATCTCACTTTTACAAATGCACTTCAAAAGCATAAATCTGGGTATTAGCCATTATTAGCAACTTTATCAAAATATTTTTTCTGGTAAAGTATGATTATTATTTTTAAAAACTTATAAGATACAGAAAAGGACACACACACAAGCACACAAATAAAATCATCCATAATCCTATCATATGGAGATGGCCCCATTAACGCCTTCATCTATTTACTTCCAGTCTCCTTCCTTTTCACATTTTCGAGACCATACTATTTATTCAATTTTCCACTGCTTTTCTCACCTCACTTTATACCATACACATTTCTCTCACTAATTACAACAGGTTGCTAACACTCTTGTTTAGTGCTGCACAGTATTCTGTTGCCTGGTTGATTATCTATTTCTAACAATGATTTCTCAAACCTCTCATATGCCGTGACTAGTTACCCAAAGGATTTTTGACTAACAGTTTTACAAACTAACACACATTTTGGCAGGCATGCCTACACATTAAACAAACAAACAAACATAGCCAGCTTGCTTTCTTCCTAAATTATCAGACTGTTCTACAAAGACAATCAAATCAGCCAAATTTACTTTCTCTCCCCCACCTATCCCTCCACAAGGTATGCTCATTTGTAAGCTCATTTGTAAGGAGAGCAAGAAGTCTCCAAAATTTCTCAGACTCACTTACATAAGCACCTTGACTGTGGTGCTAACACCTTTGTGTGCTTAAGCTTTAAAATCATATTCTGGAGTTCGTAGAAAATACACGCTTAGCTTTTAGCCATTCATACTTCCTTGAACTTTGGACAAACCGAAACACAGAAGGAAGACCACTGTGTGTTCAACAGCATGATAACCTATATCTGGACTGTCCTTAACCCAGCAATAAAAGGGGAACAGAATTGGTGCCTTTTCTACATCTCTTGGGGGCTGAGAGTAAAAAGCATTAGCTACGCAAGAATTTTCCAAAGGCTGAGAAAGAGGCCCTGGGACCTGGTAAGCACATCACAGGCACTGCTTTCCAAGCCACCATTTTACCTGATTGTTGGGGCTGAGGTTCAGTAGCCTCCAGGATGAGTACATGAGGTCAGAGAAGTGGTAAAGCAGCCGGAGCCTGGCCCTCGCGGTGTGAATGCTCACCTCCCTCAGCGCCCCATACTGGGGGGGCACTGCATCGGGCAGGCCCAGCTGCAGAGGCACTGACACACCTGCCCAGAACACAAATGCACACTTGTAAAGGAAAATGCATTGTTTTCATCATGTTTAGTGTTTTGAAAAATTTCAAACACACATGGAAGTTGCAAGTATATAATGAACACCCATTCCCACCACTTAAATACTAAACTTAATATTTTGCTATATATGCTTTATCACTTATTTATCAATTCCCCTATTCACCATCCATTCATCTTAATTTTTTGATGCACCTTTTGATGCACCTGTGTTGGTTTGTAAAACATCTTTTTAATTTATCATTATGGAAACTTGCTTTTTTTTTCTCCTTTAATTTAGTTACCCATTTAACTATGGGACTTAAAACAGTTCCTGCACAAAAAAACTCCAAACAATAAAACCCAAATTCATTCTTTCATATTCAACAATTGTCATCTTCATAATAACACAAGGTGTGGGCCAGGACCAGGTAGGCAGTTCTGGAAAATGGAAATGGGCAACTCAGCAGAGCCACCTCCCATACTTACTAGGGATCTGACAGAAAGTGACCATGACAGAATGAAAGATATCAGTAGATGATTCAGAAAGGCTTTATACTGCAAGGATAAGAGCTCTGCAGAGCAAAAACTACAAGGACTGTATCCATGGTTATCATCTTATAGAAACACACAAAAGATTAAGAATAAGATACTCAACTTATTTGAGTTTCCTGCAAATAAAGATTTGTACAGTTCAATTCTCAGAGGTATTTTCCTACTATTAGTTAAAGCTAACATTTATTGAGTACTTTTATGTGCCTGGCACTGTTCTAAGAGCTTCACATGAATTGATTCATTTACTCCTACAGTTCTTTACAATAGGTGCTATTACCCTTGCTTTGCAGACAAAGAAACTGAGCCTCAGGGTCACTCATCTCCTAAGTGGAGGAGCCAGGATTGAACCCGAGCAATGTGGTTCCTGAGTCTGAACCTTCAGCCACCATGCTGTATGGTCTCTGTCCTGAAGTGGAAGGGAAATCCCACTGGAAGCTAAAGAGGCCCCTGAGTACCTGAAATTGTCAGTGGGCCGGCAGCACTGCTCATTCTGGGCTCTGTTAACCAGAAACCATCTCTTGCTTGTTTGCAATCTACTTGGCAGTCCTACCTTGCTCTCTCAGGGTATGTAAGAGAAAACAATCTCTATGGGAAGTCTTTCCCAAGGACCTGTGGCTAAAAGTAGAGGGCTTCACAAAAAGGGATGAGAATACGGAGCTCTCAGGCACAAGGTCACTTCAGGGAAGTTTTAGTGCCTCAGAGACCAGAGGATGGTTTTAGAAAGGACTTGAGGGCCTGGGAAAGAAATAGACCAAATATGAAGAAATGCATAAGGATAAGTATCATACTTAAGGCAATGGTTACATTTGTGGGGAACAAAAGATGGATCCGATCAGGGAGCGTACACAGTAGGGTGTTAGGTACACAAATATGCATTTTATTTTCTTTATATCTTTTTGTAGACCTATGAGGATTTCGTAATAAATTAAAAGCAAAACATACAAAAGGTAGAAACAGCCCATCAGTCCTGCTATATACACGGGAGTAAAATGGCAACAATTTTTTTTTGTTTTTCTGCTGTGCCAATGTATAGACAACATCATGTTTCAAATGGCTGACTAGGGTGAAGAATCTGACAAGTGGTCTCTGGGCTTTTCATCTTTATTCCTTAGCAGCATGGCTTAGAAAGCTACAGTTCATCACTACTATATATAAAAAATACTTTATTGCTATTCCAAAATTATAAATTTTGCTTGCCTAAGTGATACATTTTCTTCTTTTGGGGAGCAGAGAGGGACTGCTATGTAATGAAGTCTGCAGGAGAATCGCCTGCTCTGAAAGTATTTGCAGTACTGTAGTACAAAGAGTGCTTTGGTTGTGTGGGGGAAGGTTTGATGGTTTCAGAATGGTGCCTGGATGCAGTGTGAAGCTGGCAAGCAAACAGTGCAGCTGGGGAGTGCTGAAAGAGAGGCTGCAGGAGCAGGGATATGTCATCCCTCACCTGGTGCTCTTGGTGGGACAGGTGGCGCTGTCCATGCAGCACTGTGGCAGCGACCGGCCGAGATCTGCCGAATGTTTTTCCCTTGCAGAACTGTTACCAGGGTTGGTTCTCGAACGTGGTTGGTGTGGCCTAAGCCAAGCTGGAAATAAATTACAAATACACAGAGATTCAATTAGAAAGAGGAAGAGAGGAAGTCAAGATGATAAAATTTGTCTTGGATGGTAGCAGATATAAATAAGTTACTATCTGTACCAAGCAATGGCATCAAAATAATGAAATTAATTCTGATTTTCTCTATCAGAATGATCCTCATAGTTTATACTGTCTCCTAAAAACTAAGCTGTAACAAGGTCATTCCAAATCTAGCAGACGAGTCTTAATGACTGAAAACATCTTTGAACTCCACTTCTAGAGAGGAAATAAATTCTTGGCAAGTTAAAAAAAAAAACAAAACAGAATGATCTATAGAGCTTTTACTTAGAACACACTGATTTCTTGACTTTTAACATGGACTTCCTGTGTAACAGTAAATAAACAATTATAAAAACATACATAGAAGCAGATTCTCAACTCCGGATCTCTGTCCTTGGGGTCCGACTAGGACACCCAGTGTTTCAGTGGCTGAGCATCTCAACATCATCAGGCAGGATCATGTCAAGGCCCTGCCAGGGACCTTCCAAAGGTCTCTCAACAGCAACTCTCTTCTCATTAAGATAATGTGCAACCACACTGTTGAGCAGTTTCCCCATCTGTTAATATAGTGACGAGGACACCACAGAGCTACTGTGAATAATACTGGACCTTGAACTTGAGGGTCGCTGGCTCTAGGGGCAGCTAGACGTAGAGAGGATTTACAGAGGAAGGAGATGTTGTTCGCATGTGGAGCTGAAAGCCACTGTAGTAGCAGGTATCTCAGACCTGCCCCACCAAAGTGTGTCCCTTCTCCACATACAGGATAGGCTGAACACATCAACCTCTTGAGTCTTTTCTCAACCTCTTACAGGCTCAGTTTACTACTCTACGTAATGGGAGTGACAAGACTTCCTGAACAAACACAAACATACTTTGTATACTGTCATATTATAAAATATAGAAGTATTGTTTCATCCTTTCCATTTTCCAGATCAACTGATGCTCCTAGTACCTAACCTCTTTTATTACTGTAGTGAAAATGATGATTAATCGTGATAGTAGCAAATACTGAATACTTATAAAGTGCTGTTTACTATGTGCTAGGCACTTCTCAGTGTGTGTAGACACATATATATTCAGCGAATCCCCTTAACCACTTTACTGTACTGCCAGACTTTTTTTAAACCATGATATAACACTTACTAGACCATCATCAAGAGACAGAGAGGCACAACTGGACTCCAGATAATCAGCCCCATAGCAAAGTGACGTGCTTGAGGTCTTGTGTAGATATTCCGAGTTTCTAGCTTATCCCTTTGCCAAATGAAGAATGTTGTCAGATTTCTAGAACATGACAGAGCAGCAAGCGAGATAAATATGTACCTGCCCCTCTGAATTGCTCCCCCAGGCATACACATCTCCAGTTGATGCCAAAGCAAGTGTGTGTTCAGCTCCAACGGCCACATCTTCGATGACCACTCCAGCCAGGACAGGGATTTGCTGTGGTCGATTGTGATTGCGAGCACGCCCTTCTGGCAAGCCTATCAAACGATCTGAAAAAATAGCAAGAGGACATTTATGGATGGCACACCACAGTCCTTTTACATTTCCTGATGAGTCATTTAATGTCTACGGTGGTATGGCAATGACATACATAACTCACTGGGGCAAAAGCTGCTTTGCCAGTAAGGTATACTGGATTCTGAGCGAATAAAGTTTAAGACTGTTTCTTTGCAAAATGCCACGATCTCCTTTTTCATAAAAATAAATAAAATTTAATTTAAAATTTGCAGCTTATTTCAAACCAAGAGGCACCTCTAGCATCCTCATACTTGAGAGGACTGGCACGTAATTCACAGAGGCCCTAAAGTTCTTGCATTCTAAGAAAAGGCATCATGCAACCTGTCCTGTCCTCAAATTTCCAGCCAACTTCTCCCCTTCTCTTTGCTGCCAAACTTCTACGAAGTGCAGGCCAGTCCCTGTTGCTTCACATGCTGTAGGCCTGTTTGGCTTGGCCACCTTCTGCAGCCTAACTTGCATTCTCACCACTGCACTGAAACTGTGCTCTCAAAAGCCACGAATAGCCCTAACTGCCTACACTGCAGCAACCTCTTCTCCAGCTCTAGCCTGTGGAGCTCCACTTTACCTTCTGATAATGTGGCCTCAGCTCCTTCTGCCCCTCAGAGACTCTGCACTGTCCTGGCTCCCCAACTACCTCTCTCTCCACTCCCTTCAAAGCCAGCTCTCCCATGTTCACCTGCCCTTTACTCACATTCCCTAGAGTTTTACCCTCCACTTTTTTCATGCCATATTCTCTCCCTGGGTTTCTTAGAGCTTATTAATATGGCTTTAACTACACCATTAGGAATTATGCAAACCTACATCTCCATAAACAATCTCCCTGGAGTTCCAGATCCAAATCCCCAGTAACTTGCTAGACTTCTCCATACATGTAGTCTAGAGTATATGGCCCCAGTTCAATATGACTAAAACTAAGCTCCTTATCTCTTTCACCAGAACCAACTTCCCTGGCCTCAGCAGCGTCCATGTTCTTCCAAGACTAGAAACTTCAATCACAGCTCACTTCTTCCCCGCTCTTCCTGACACATTCTTCGGTCACTACAACTTGCAAAGAAGTTCCATTTACAAAGCTGAATATATTGCCAGGGAATCCCACTGTGGATGCTTAGATTTTGAACTTACTCAAGATTTGAATCCCAAATGCCTGTGAATTCCTAAGACCTGGACCCCCAGTCCCTGCAAGGGCTGGGAAATGAGGCAGGATCCAGAGGAGCTCTGGTGGTCAAGGCAGTGTTTGTGGTAGCATGGCAGAGGCAGCAGAGAGGAGGAAGGGAAGCGCTTTGCCAGGAACTCTTCTGGCAAGAATGAAGGCTCTGGCATGAGGGGCCATCAATGGGGAGGAGAGTTTGTCCTTACAACAAATATCATGAAAGTGGAGCAGAAAAGTCGCTAGTGAATGAAGGTTGTGTGGCCAATCATCACCCAGAATGAAAAATGACTCAGTTTAAGCACTTTCTATACGGCTGGAAGGCAAATGTTTCTGTAATACATGTGTGCACAAAATAAGCAATATAATTAATGCCTGGAAAATGCCCTACCTTGACCAAAGGTATACACATGACCATCTTTGGTCAATGCAACAGAAAACTGGGTTCCACACGCAACCTTTTTTATTCCAATTCCACAAAGGACATCAACTTTCTGCAAAATAAAAGCGTAAGGCATATAATTTAAAAAGGAAAATAAAAACACTCGAATTTGCCTACTGGCATGTATAAACTCAAGGATTATCTTCCAATAAAAATACTAATAGTCACTTACTTGTTTTCAGCTATATCCACACTCCTACATGTTATTTTCTCATACTGCTCTGCAAACTACCTGAATTTGGGCGAATAGTGTAGGGGGTAGGGGACGTTTAACTAAAATCCCCAGGACCCCATGTGAAGTGGAAACATTCCTCTGGGCAACGGAAACCAAAGAGAGTCTATGGCTGTTTAAAGAACACCATAAGACCATGTAAAGCCGTGGTCTGCTCCCAGTTAGATCTTTTCTGCTTTCAGAGGTGACAATAACTGCTTTATATGTTCTCCAGAGAGGATTTCCTTCCTTTTTGTATCCCTAGCTGAATATTCACCAGTCTAGCTATCAAGATGTCACAGACTATATACGATAGTGAATCTGGAGTTGAATATAAATTGAATACTTGTAAATCATGCTGCTTCTTAAACGTGTTAGAAAAATCCACATAAAAAGGATTGCACAGGAGGTCTTCTGAAGAGCCAAGAAACCTTCTATAATGTGAATAAAGCCCCTAAATCATCTGTTTATGGACTTGGATTTCCTATTACTTTTTAAATGCACATATATAATTCAGTGGTAATAATAAGCTGAAATGGCAGTCACAAGCAGAGAGTTACAAAACATTGTTCATGGTTCCCTCCATAAGACACCCTGGAGATACGTTTATACTTATTTCTTCTCTACATGGGAGGTAGTCCTACACTACTCAGCCCATGACAAAGACAGATGCTTGTCCTTGCAGCATTTTTATATCCAGTTTAGTAATTAATGCTTATTAATTACTTATTTTAATTAATTTATTTTAAATTACTTATTTAAAATAAGATCTGGAATGCTGGAAATTTAAGAATAAGCAAAAGAAGCTTCTAAATTTCATTATGAATTACCAAAAATGTTAAAGGTAAATTACTTCCAGCTAAAAAGAGGTACTGACAGAAGAAAACCATGTTGTCTGAATCTCTAGATTAAAGCCAATACTGACCTGAGGTGAAGATTTTGCAGTGGAATTTCCTAAGCCGAGTTTTCCATAGTCCCCATCTCCAAAAGCCCACACCATGGAGCCATCTGCTGACACTGCCAAAGTATGGTTTAAGCCACAAGCCACCTGGAGAAATAAAAGGGTGGTAAGGCAAATCACAATACCTAAAACACCCATTTCTGGGACACTCTGTCTTGACTTCAGTGAAAAACCTGGCTGTGTTTCCAAAGATTTTTTATTGGTTTCAGGGCCTTACATATGTTAACCAAAATGTGTCATGAAGAAAAAAATTCCTAATGTCCACAAACAAAAAACAACCTTTTTCAAAGTAAAATCCTTCAAATATCTGTGGCTAACTCTGAATCAGAGCGCACAAAAGATAGGAAAAAGTACATAGGATTAAAAAATACTCATTCACACCAGAGACAGTCTAAGGAATGATAAAAGATAAAAATAGTAAAAGATAAAAATATTTTATCTCATCTTCTTGTTAAGAGAGAGTCTCAAAATGTACAGGTCAGGAACAATTATTACTTAAGAGCAGCAGCTACCAATGATGCTGCAGTTCAGCCATCTACTTCCAGGATACTGAAGAGGAGTTACTATATTGCTTAAAGCTTTCATATCAAGTGGTATTATGAAGAGGATTTAAAAATATTCACATCCCGAATTAAGACTTCCATTTATTTATCAATTAGGCCAAACAAAATGTATATCAGGTTAAGTACGAGTGGTGATTCTAGTTTTCCTGAAAGGACAATGTCTAGGTGCACATAGCGGAAACAAGAAACTGTGATCATATAGAACGTATTATTGATTTATTCCATGCCTGTCCAATCTGATACCCCTCCAGTGCAGTTACTCTCTCTGGAAGTTTTTTGTTCGAAGTGTTTCCAAGACCCAGACGACCGTAGTCACCATTCCCAAAGGTAAACAGTTTGCCATCTGATGTTACCACTGCTGAATGTTTGAAGCCACAAGACATCTACGAATAGAACAAACAAGAACAAAAATTTTAACAAGAGGGCATACTAAGAAAGAAATCAGTCCTTTTTGGTTATTAATACAGTAATAATCTTTAAGTAAACTTCACTGAAAACTCAGGATCTTCAAGACCAGTATGTCCTATCCACCCAAGTGGCCCTCCTGCTCCCCCAAGTCTGATCCACCTCAAAATCCTCAGGAAGACCAAGCTAAACAGCATACCTTGGAAGTGTTGCTACTCTTCAGCTACGCAGGGATGACCTAGACTATATGAGTTAATGAATAGGGAAATTCTTTGTAAACTTTAAGGTGCTATGTAACTTTACAGTATTATTTTAGATCATAAACTGATTTTCCAGAAAATGTATATGAACTCAACCTTTGTAACGATAATGATAGGTTGAAAGCAAAGCTTTCCATTTAACACTATATCAAGAACTGTGGGGCAGGAGTTAAACCCCACTTCTTCCAAGGACCTGAAGCACCCTGGCCTGGGTCAACCAGCTGGCTCAGGAAAAAGGAGTCCATTCTAACACCAAAGCCCATTCAAACTCCTGAGACACTCAAGAATGACTCTGAACCACCAAAAACACTGGATCTTTTATGATGGGGTAATAAATTTTTACTACTGTTTTTCATTACCTAAACTTGAGAACTCAACACCTAGTATGTTTACATTCAAAGATAAACTTATCCAGGCGCAACTATGTCCCGCATGCCACAACTAAGACCCGGCACAGCCAAATAAATAAATAAATAAACATTTAAAAAAAAAAAAAAAAAAAAAAAAAGATAAACTTATCCATATTCTGTCCGACCTGCACCACTTCTTCTCCCTGTAAGGCTTCAATCTGCCTGGGCCGCCGCTGCCTGTCGCTGTTCCCATGGCCGAGTTTGCCATAATCACCATCTCCCCAGCTAAAGACCTCACCACTTTCAGTCAGGGCCATTGAGTGTCCATCAGAACCACAGGAAGTCACCAGCTGGGTCACCACAAAGCCTGGAACAGAGCAGAAACCCAACAAGAGTCGCTGAATGTTAAAAGTCCCCTCTTTACTTGAAGCTGCTACAGAGTAATCTCACAGAATCAAAAAATACCACAACAGTACTTCAGAAATATAAACAATGTCTTTAATTTTAAATCAGATTTGCAGCCATAACCTAGAAAACTGGGAGCAGTCACATAAAATGATGATGACAAGGAAGAGGAGAAGGGTGATAGGAGCAGTTATAGTCACTAAAGATTATGTTCTAGCCACTCCTATAAATGCTTTACATGGATCGCTCATTTTCTATTTTCACACAGATCCTATGAGGCAGATATTATCATCACCACTTTTACAACTGGGGAAACTGAGTCACAAAGAGGTTTAGTAGCTTGTGCCAAGTACCCGAGGCAGGATCTAATAGAACCGAACAGGAACCAAGCCCTCCCATCCCCAGTGTTGTGCACTTCACACACACATCTGAAGGAAGAGAACTTAGAGCTACTCAAGAATTTGTTCTGAACTCATGTTACTTGTATGCTTTTACTTAAAAAGCTCAATTTGCTCTCTTTGTAGGCTTCAGAGTCATAAAAGTTAACTTTAGGAACAAGCCAGGGGTCCGTGCAGTGGTTTTTCCAGAGGTTTTCTTTCTCCAAGTCACAGAGCACTCTGATGGGGATGCCCTTTAAAGTCTTTAGTACATACACACATTTCCGTATAAATTGATTTTTAATGTTAATGAAGCACATGCATGATTACTACTGCTATTAATACTTGCCTAATTACAGTTTTGCAATTTTAAAGAATTTGTTTACAATCTTCAGTGTGTATTAACACAGCAATTCTAGCATGGCTATGATAAGTAACTTGCAAAATAATACAGCTCAAAATATGGAAAATTAAGGTTGTACATGCCTAAACGAGAATCTAAATATAAGTGAAAACCCTACATGACTTTATCTAGCAAAGGTTTGAGATGAGTTCTAACATAATAAGCAAACATTCGTACAGATAGGTCATAGTTTCCGATCAGCTTTTAAATGAGGATAATTTTACCTTGTAAGGCTGAAATAACGGTCAGCACATGAAGGTCATCTGAATTTCCTTGTCCTAATCTGCCATAACTTCCTTCCCCACAAGCCAACACTGTGCCATTGGCCTGTATGACAAAGGTACAATTCTGACCACATATAACCTAGTATAAAAACACATAATTAAATATATTATCTTTTATTATATAGCTTTATCAGGCAAACATTTAAAATGATTCCATGTATACTTAGGATACCTTTATCGGTTCTTTTATCCTTTCATTAAAGAGGAAGGGTTGACATAACAATAAGCCCTTGACATAACAATGGGGTTCCTATAAGCCCTTGATTATTATAAAACCTCTTACTTAACCAAGAGATGTATGAGGCTCATCTGATGATTTAAGATACTTTAGAAACATGTTATCTACAGGGCTTCCAGCCAACTGTGCAGAGTTTAAATAATAACATTAACAACAAAATAGATAAAAGAAGTAAAAGGAGAGGCTGATGGGAAAATAGTAAAGACTGGCTGGAGGCCACAAGAAGCAGAAATTGCAGGGGATATACACATGAAAGAACAGTGTATCCTGGGGCTTACCGAGGTAGAGAAGAATGGAAGAGAAAGCAGTGGCCTCAAGAAGGGTTTAGAAATATAGTACCATGATTATTAGACGAGGGGAGGAGTGTCAATGACATCTGGTTAAAGGTCCCAGTAAGTTTATGGCCCCCAAAGAGAGAATTAATAATTACCAATATTTTAACTTCTATAAATATATGCTGGGCAGGCATAATGCATCATGATGTTAATTCATGATACGTGAAAACAAGAAAAATTTAGAAACGTATTAACAAAACCTAAGTCTGATAAAAACTCTAAAAAACTTTTATTTAGAAGCTATATACAAGCTATACATCATGACTTTCTTTGGTGATTCCTCACAATAGACTATGCAATGGACAAACTTTATCCTACAGTGAGTTACTGACAGCAAGGGAATCAGAACTGTCAGTTCCCAAGTTTCTTCTACATTTCTTTACCCTGTTAATTACCTGTTGGGCCTGTGAGAATGAGGGAGCTGCTGCAGGTACCATTACATTTCTTCCAGCTTCTGCCAGCTGTCCATGCCTGCCAGCACCCCACAGGTAGACATCACATTTACCTCCCAGGTGCCAGTCCTAGAAAACCACAATCAAGTCAAAATGTGATTCATTAATTCACTCAAACAAGCATGTACTGGGTACTAAGTGTGTACCAGCCTCTATGGGGGACACTAGGACACGAACACACAAGCATTTGGAACCAGAAGATTTACTAAGAACCACCACACAGTTATCTTTATCTTTACTGACCTCAGGTCTGGAAGTTGCCCAAGACATAATTTGTTCATCCATGCCATTAATCCATTTACTGTTATCCTGAAAGACAGCAAACACCAGGATCAATTTTGCTTAATCAATATTTATGTTTTTTTGGGTTTTTTTTAGGAGGCCTTAAAAATGATCACTTATTTTTAAATAGGAAAGGAGAAGCCCAAGATCACATGGTCAGTTACAAGCAGCGTGAAGACCAGAATGCAGCCCTCCCTTCTCCCAGGCCATGTTTTGAGAAAATCATTTGCGAATGATTTATCTGATCTAAACTAACAACTGAGTCTTAAAGAATTTGGTAATATTATGAGAATTTAAGAGCAGTTTCACAATCATGCCAAACTTGATTTTTAATATTTCCCTTTACTATAAACACTTGCATTATTAACTATCACGAACACATTGGAGATTCAAAGCGAACCATTTCTGAACACCCACAGGTACAAGGTCATCTGCAGGAGCCACCACCCCCGTGAACTCGTTGTATGGCTGTGGGCAGGTCATCTTTCTAGGTTGCAGCTTCCTCGTCTACAAATGACATATTTGAGGCAAATGGGCTCAGAAGGATACTTCCTAATTAAAATATTCTATATTTAGATAATTTCCTTCAATTCATATGTCTCTTTTATACTGTATCTTTATTTATATATTCAAATGTTTGTTTATATAAATCTTAACTAGGTAAAGGGGTTGTTAGATCAAGTGCTGGCCTGCACTATTCTACCCCGGCATTTTATCTCCATCACAGTTTCTGTATCTAGACGCTTTCAAATACAATCAGAAAGAAATGACAACTAAAATGTTCTCTTAAACATTATTGAAGTGCCAAATAATTTAGAATCTATAATTGGAGTAAATCTAAAAAGATGACCAGGAAAAGATGCTAAAAAATATTTATAAGTACATATATACTGGGGGACCTTCAAGATGGCAGAGGAGTAAGATGTGGAGATCACCTTCCTCCCCACAAATACATCAAAAATACATCTACATGTGGAACAACTCCTACAGAACACCTACTGAATGCTGGCAGAAGACCTCAGACTTCCCAAAAGGCAAGAAACTCCCCACGTACCTGGGTAGGGTAAAAGAAAAAATAGAGACAGAAGAATAGGGATAGGACCTGCAGCTTGGGGAGGGAGCTGTGAAGGAGGAAAAGTTTCCACACACTAGGAAGCCCCTTCACTAGCAGAGACGGGGCGGGGTGGGGGGGTGGGTGAGGGGGAAACTTCGGAGTCACGGAGGACAGCGCAGCAACAGGGGTGCAGAGGTCAAAGCGGAGAGATTCCCCCACAGAGGATCGGTGCTGACCAGCACTCACCAGCCCGAGAGGCTTCTCTGCTCACCCGCTGCGACGGGCGGGGACTGGGAGCTGAGGCTCGGGCTTCGGAGGTCAGAACCCAGGGAGAGGACTGGGGTTGGCTGCGTGAACACAGCTTGAAGGGGGCTAGTGTGCCACAGCTACCCGGGAGGGAGTCCGGGAAAAAGTCTGGAGCTGCTGAAGAGGCAAGAGACCATTGTTTTGGGGTGTGCGAGGAGAGGGGATTCCTTCCCTGTTTGCCCACAGAAGCACCACCTAAACGAGCTCCAGAGATGGGTGCGAGCCGTGGCTATCAGCTCGGACCCCAGAGACAGGCATGAAATGCTAACGCTGCTGCTGCAGCCACCAAGAAACCTGTGTGCAAGCACAGGTCACACCTCCCATGCCGGGAACCTAGGCAGCCTGCCACTGCCAGGGTCCTGTGATCCAGGGACAACTTCCCTGGGAGAACACACGGCGTACCTCAGGCTGTTGCAATATCATGCTGGCCTCTGCTGCCGCAGGCTCGCCCCACATTCCAATTATAACTACTGTACCCCTCCCTCCCCCCAGCCTGCATGAGGAAGAGCGGGCTAATCAGCTGCTGCTTTAACCCCCTCCTGTCTGGGTGGGAACAGATGCCCTCAGGCAACCTACACGCAGAGGTGGGGCCAAAACCAAAACTGAACCCCAGGAGCTGTGCGAACAAAGAGGAGAAAGGGAAATTTCTCCCAGCAGCCTCAGGAGCAGCGGATTAAATCTCCACAATCAACCTGATGTACCCTGCATCTGGGGAATACCTGAATAGACAACGAATCATCCCAAAATTTAGGTGGTGCACTTTGGGAGCAACTGTAGACTTGGGGTTTGCTGTCTGCGACTGATTGGATTCTGATTTTTATGTTTATCTTAGTACAGTTTTCAGTGCTTGTTATCATTGGTGGATTTGTTTATTGGTTTGGTTAGTAACTCTTCTTTTTTTAATTATTTTTATTTTAATAATTTAAAAAAATTAGTATTACTATTATTTTTTCTTTTTCTCCCTTTGCTTTTGAGCCGTGTGGCTGACAGGGTCTTGGTGCTCCGGCCTGGTGTCAGGCCTGAGTCTCTCTGGTGGGAAAGCTGAGTTCAGGACACTGGACCACCAGAGACCTCCCGGCCCTGTGTAATATCAATCAGTGAGAGCTCTCCCAGAGATCTCCAGCTCAAAGCTAAGACCCAGCTCCACCTAACAGCCAGGAAGTTCCAGTGCTGGACTCCCCATGCCAAACAACTAGCAAGACAGGAACACAAGCCCACCCATTAGCAGAGACACTGCCTAAAATCATACTGAGTTCACAGACACACCAAAACACACCACTGGATGTGGCCCTGCCCAACAGAAAGACAAGATCCAGCCCCACCCAGCAGAACACAGGCACCAGGTCCATCCACCAGGAAGCCTACACAAGACACTGAACCAACCTCACCCACTGGGGACAGACACCAAAAACAACGGGAAATACGACCCTGCAGCCTGCAAAAAGGAGACCCCAAACACAGTAAGTTACACAAAAAGAGAAGACAGAGAAATATGCAGCAGATGAAGGAGCAAGGTAAAAGCCCACCAGACCTAACAAATGAGGAGGAAATAGGCAGTCTACCTGAAAAAGAATTCAGAGTAATGACAGTAAAGATGATCCCAAATCTTGGAAATAGAATGGAGAAAATACAAGAAACATTTAACAAGGAAGCCTAGAAGAACTAAAGAGCAAACGATGATGAACAACACAATAAATGATATTAAAAATTCTATAGAAGGAATCAATAGCAGAATAACTGAGGCAGAAGAATGGATAAGTGACCTGGAAGATAAAAGAGTGGAAATAACTACCGCAGAGCAGAATAAAGAAAAAAGAATGAAAAGAATTGAGGACAGCCTCAGAGACCTCTGGGACAACATTAAACACACCAACATTTGAATTACAGGGGTCCCAAAAGAAGAAGAGAGAAAGAAAGGGTCTGAGAAAATATTTGAACAGATTATAGTTGAAAATTTCCCCAACATGAGAAAGGAAATAGTCAATCAAATCCAGGAAGTGCAGTGAGTCCCATACAGGATAAATCCAAGGAGAAACATGCCAAGACACAAATTAATCAAACCAACAAAAATGAAATTCAAAGAAAAAATAGTAAAAGCCGCAAGGGAAACCCAACAATGAACATACAAGGGAATCCCCATAAGGTTAACAGCTGATCTTTCAGCAGAAACTCTGCAAGCCAGAAAGGAGTGTCAAGACATATTTATAGTGATGAAAGGGAAAAACCTACAACCAAGATTCCTCTACCCAGCAAGGAGCTCATTCAGAATCAACAGAAAAATTAAAACCGTTACAGACAAGCAAAGGCTAAGAGAATTCAGCACCACCAAACCAGCTCTACAGCAAATGCTAAAGGAATGTCACTAGGCAGGAAACACAAGAGAAGGAGAAGACTTACAATAACAAACCCAAAACAATTAAGAAAATGGTAATAGAAACATACATATCGATAACTACCTTAAATGTAAATGGATTAAATGCTCCAAACAAAAGACATAGACTGACTGAATGGATACAAAACAAGATCCATATATATGCTGTCTACAAGAGACCCACTTCAGACCTAGGGACACATACAGACTGAAAGGGAGGGGATGGAAAAAGATATTCCATGCAAATGGAAATCAAATGAAAGCTGGAGTAGCAATTCTCATATCAGACAAAATAGACTTCAAAATAAAAACTAGTACAAGAGACAAAGAAGGACACTACATAAGGATCAAAGGATCAATCCAAGAAGAAGGTATAACAATTGTAAATATTTATGCACCCAATATAGTAGCAGCTCAATACACAAGGCAAATGATAACAGCGATAAAAGGGGAAATCGAGTGTAACACAATAATAGTAGGGGACTTTAACATCCCATTTCCTCAACGGACATATCATCCAAAATGAATATAAATAAGGAAACACAAGCTTTAAATGACACATTAAACAAAATGGACTTAATTGATACTTATAGGGCATTCCATCCAAAAACAACAGAATACTGTTCTTCTAAAGTGCTCATGGAACATTCTCCAGGGTAGATCATATCTTGGGTCACAAATCAAGCCTTGGTAAATTGAAGGAAAAATGAAATCATATCAAATGTCTTTTCCAACCACAACACTACAAGACTAGATATCAATTACAGGAAAAAAACTGTAAAAAAATACAAACACATGGAGGCTAAACAATATGCTGCTAAATAACCAAGAGATAACTGAAGCAATCAAAGAGGAAATCAAAAAATACCTAGAAACAAATGACAATGAAAACACGATGGCCCAACACCTATGGGATGCAGCAAAAGCAGTTCTAAGAGGAAATTTATAGCACTACAATCCTACCTCAAGAAACAAGAAAAATCTCAAACAACCTAACCTACGTACAGCTGATTCACTTTGTTATGAAGCAGAAACTAACACACCATTGTAAAGCAATTATACTCCAATAAAGATGTTAAAAACAAAAAAACAAAAAAACCCTAACCTTACACCTAAAGCAATTAGAGGAAGAAGGACAAAAAACCCGCCAAAGTTAGCAGAAGGAAAGAAATCATAAAGATCAGATCAGAAATAAATGAAAAAGATATGAAGGAAACGAGAGCAAAGATCAATAAAACTAAAAGCTGGTTCTTTGAGAAGATAAACAAAATTGACAAAACATTAGCCAGACTCATCAAGAAAAAAGGGAGAAGACTCAAATTAATAGAATTAGAAATGAAAAAGGAGAAGTAACAACTTCTGCAAAAATACAAAGGACCATGAGAGATTACTAAAAAGCAACTATATGCCAATAAAATGGACAACCTGGAAGAAACTGACAAATTCCTGGAAAAGCACAACCTTCCAAGAGGGAACCAGGAAGAAACAGAAAAAATAAACAGACCAATCACAAGCACTGAAATTGAAACTGTGATTAAAAATCTTCCAACAAACAAAAGTCCAGGACCAGATGGCTTCACAGGGGAATTCTACCCAACACTTAGAGAAGAGCTAACACCTATCCTTCTCAAACTCTTCCAAAATACAGCAGAGGGAGGAACACTCCCAAACTCATTCTACAAGGTCACCATCACCCTGATATCAAAAAAAAGTCAAAGATGCCACACAAAAAAAGAAAACTACAGGCCAATATCACTGATGAACATACGTGCAAAAATCCTCAACAAACTACTAGTAAACAGACTCTAACAGCACATTAAAAGGATCATACACCATGATCAAGTGGGGTGTATCCAGGAATGCACGGATTCTTCAATATATGCAAATCAATCAATGTGATACACCATATTAACAAAGTGAAGGATAAAAACCATATGATAATCTCAACAGATGCTGAAAAAGCTTTCGACAAAATTCAACACCCATTTATGATAAAAACTCTCCAGAAAGTAGGCACAGAGTGAACCTACCTCAACATAATAAAGGCCATATATGACAAACGCACAGCCAACATTGTTCTCAATGGTGAAAAACTGAAACCTTTCCTCTAAGACCAGGAACAAGACAAGGTTGCCCACTCTCACCACTATTATTCAACATAGTTTTGGAAGTTTTAGCCACAGCACTCAGAGAAGAAAAAGAAATAAAAGGAATTCAAATTGGAAAAGAAGTAAAACTGTCACTGTTTGAAGATGACATGATACTATACACAGAGGATCCTAAAGATGCGATCAGAAAACTACTAGAGCTAATCAATGAATTTGGTAAGGTAGCAGGATACAGAAGTAATGCAAAGAAATCTCTTGCATTCCTATACACTAATGATGAAAAATCTGAAAGAGAAATTAAGAAAACACTCCCATTTTACCACTGCAACAAAAAGAAAAAAATACCTAGGAATAAACCTACCTAAGGAGAAAAAAAGACCTGTATGCAGAAAACTATAAGACACTGATGAAAGAAATTAAAGATGATACAAACAGATGGAGAGATATACCATGTTCTTGGATTGGAAGAATCAACACTGTGAAAATGACTCTACTACCCAAAGCAATCTACAGATTCACTGCAATCCCTATCAAACTACCAAGGGCATTTTTCACAGAACTAGAACAAAAAATTTCACAATTTGTATGGAAACACAAAAGACCCCAAATAGCCATAGCAATCTTGAGAAAGAAAAAGGGAGCTAAAGGAATCAGGCTCCCTGACTTCAGACTATACTACAAAGCTACAGTAATCAAGACAGTATGGTACTGGCACAAAAACAGAAATATAGATCAATGGAACAGGATAGAAAGCCCAGAGACAAACCCAGGCACATATGGTCACCTTGTCTTTGATAAAGGAGGCATGAATATACAACAGAGAAAAGACAGCCTCTTCAATAACTGGTGCTGGGAAAACTGGACAGCTACAGTTAAAAGAATGAAATTAGAACACTCCCTAACACCATACACAAAAATAAACCCAAAATGGATTAAAGACCTAAATGTAAGGCCAGACACTATAAAACTCTTAAGAGGAAAACACAGGCAGAACACTCCATGACATAAATCACAGCAAGATCCTTTTTGGCCCACCTCCTAGAGAAATGGAAATAAAAACAAAAATAAACAAATGGGACCTAATGAAACTTAAAAGCTTTTGCACAGCCAAGGAAACCATAAACAAGACCAAAAGACAACCTCAGAATGGGAGAAAATATTTGCAAATGAAGCAACTGACAAAGGATTAATCTCCAAAATACACAAGCAGCTCATGCAACTCAATATCAAAAAAATCAATCAACCCAATCCAAAAATGGGCAGAAGACCTAAATAGACATTTCTCCAAAGAAGATATACAGATTGCCAACAAACACATGAAAGGATGCTCAACATCACTAATCATTAGAGAAATGCAAATCAAAACTACAATGAGGTACCACCTCACACCAGTCAGAATGGTAATCATCAAAAAATCTAGAAACAATAAATGCTGGAGAGGGTGTGGAGAAAAGGGAACACTCTTGTACTGTTGATGGGAATGTAAATTGATACAGCCACTGTGGAGAACAGTATGGAGGTTCCTTAAAAACTAAAAATAGAACTACCATATGACCCAGCAATCCCACTACTGCACATATACCCTGAGAAAACCATAATCCAAAAGGAGTCATGTACCACAATGTTCTTTGCAGCTCTATTTACAACAGCCGGGACATGGAAGCAACCTAAGTGTCCATCGACAGATGAATGGATAAAGAAGATGTGGCACATATATACAATGGAATATTACTCAGTCATATAAAGAAACGAAACTGAGTTATTTGTAGTGAGGTGGATAGACCTAGAGTCTGTCATACAGAGTGAAATAAGTCAGAAAGAGAAAAACAAATACCGTATGCTAACACATATATATGGAATCTAAAAAAAAAAAAAGTTCTGACAAACCTAGGGGCAGGATAGAACAAAGATGCAGACGTAGAGAATGGACTTCAGGACATGGGGAGGGGGAAGGGTAAGCTGGGACGAAGTAAGAGAGTAGCACTGAGATATATACACTACCAAATGTAAAATAGATAGCTAGTGGGAAGCAGGTGCATTGCACAGGGAAATCAGCTCGGTGCTTTGTGACCACCTAGGGGGATGGGATAATGAGGGTGAGAGGGATATGCAAGAGGGAGTTGATATGGGGATATATGTATACATACAGCTGATTTACTTTGTTATACAGCAGAAACTAACACAACATTGTAAAGCAATTATACTCCAATAAAGATTTTTTTTTTTTTTTTATGCGTTACGCGGGCCTCTCACTGTTGTGGCCTCTCCCGTTGCGGAGGACAGGCTCCGGACGCGCAGGCTCAGCGGCCATGGCTCACGGGCCCAGCCGCTCCGCGGCATGTGGGATCTTCCCAGACCGGGGCACGAACCCGTGTCCCCTGCATCGGCAGGCGGACTCTCAACCACTGCGCCACCAGGGAAGCCCCTCCAATAAAGATGTTTAAAAAATAAAATAAAACAAAATGAAGGTACCTTTTACAATGTTATTGTAAATAGAAGAAATACAGATAAGCTCTAACAGGGGAAAAATAATAAATATATATATATATACACATATATATATACATATATATATGCACACACACTAACAAGGTACCTATGGACAAGAAAATGAGAAAATGTGACTATGTCATTGAAAACCAGCCCATTTATAAGAGCTCCACAATTCTCATAATCAATCCCTGTCACCAAAGAAGACTTCCATCAGATTGAAAGTGAGTATCTGAATGCAAAATATTTTAAGTTCATATAAGGGTGTGCTTCTTGCTCTATTCAAGCTAGCAAATACTTATTGAGGGTCTGCTACTTACTAAACATCCATAATACAATCTCAGTTACATATAACAGTAGCTCATACTACACTTACCATTAGGAGTACAAGTTCATCCTCTGGAACAGGCTCCAGATCGGGAACAGTAAAAGATTCTGGAAACTGTGCTCCATTGGTCAGGGCTTCAGCAGCTTTTATGGTGGTTGAGAAACATTCTAACCAGGCCCACTCATTTGGATTCCACGATGCAGGGTCAGGGAGGCAGTTCTGGTGGTGTGGTGGCACTGGAGGATTACACAGCAGCTGATCCAGATGAAGTCCCACAGCAAGGGAAGCCAGACATTGCATATAGGGGCTGTGAACAAGCTGGTCACCACAAACCACATGAGGCTAAGAGAAAATGCAAGGATATTATGCTGAAGAGCCTCTGCCAAATAATATAAATTAGCCTCCTGCATTCTAAAAGCCTGTAGTCATATTTTAACTTTACTGTTTTTTTTAAGCTTTCTACTTTGAAATAATTTTAGATACACAGAGAGTTGCAGAGATAGTACAGAGAATTCCTAGAAACCCTTCACCCAACCTTCTGTAATGTTCACATCTTATATAACCATGGTGCGATAATCAAAGCTAAGAAAGCAACACTGGTTACAATAATAACGAAACCACAGAACTTTATAGGGTTTCCCACTAATGCTCCTTTTCTTTTATTTTCTTTTTAAAAAATATTTATTTATTTATTGGCTGTGTTGGGACTTAGTTGCAGTGCGTGGGCTCTAGAGGGCCCAGCTTAGGTGCCCCTCAGCATGTGGGATCTTAGTTCCCCAAACAGGGATTGAACCCCCGTCCCCTGCACTGGAAGGCGAATTCTTAACCACTGGACCACCAGGGAAGTCCCTAATGCTCCTCTTCTGCTCCAAGATTCAACCCAGGACACCACACTGCATTTAGCATATTTTCATTACAGTTTTTCTTGAATTAAAAAAAAAAAGGCAGATAACTGAACCATGGAGACCTGCTCCCTCTCACATTTCCTCCTTTACCAAAAGAACCCTGGTAGCCATCAAAGACAACCTTCTTCCCTGGCCCTCCCTAGATGTACTAGAGCAACTCTGTGAGAGACTGAGCGATTCAGAAAAGAAAACCTGGGCAAACCTCAGTGAAATCAACTGGGTGTGGTTAACAGCTGATAAGATTAATGTAGCATGGCAAAAAAAAAAAAAGGAAAAAGGAAAAACCCCAGATGAGCTCTGCCTAGGAGCAGCATACTGTTGACTACTGAGGGCTGGAAGACAAGCTATACAGGATCATGGCCTGGGCAACAAGTCCAAATTCCATAATTTCCCATTCTAGTATTTAATGACCTTACTTAATTCAACCTTACCTCTTCTACTAAACTTTCCGCAAGGATTCACCTGATAAAGTCGACAGGATGTTCACTCTGACACCCATATCCATTCCCCCTCCCAACTGTGGGATGGCAAAACCACACAAAAATAGATATATGGGTCAGAAAAGGGAAGATGATATACTCCGAGGTACAGGGATTTAAAGAAGTTTTAGAATGAATAAATAATCTGACATGAATAATAGAAACACTATACAAATTTGAGGGTTATTTAAAAATTTTACTCCCACTAAAATAAAGTAAAAGCAGGCTTAGGATTACTAAACAACTGTTTTAGACATGAATTATCTTCATCTGATTCCACCCAAACAGCCCCACTTATTTTACTCAGACCTCATACTCTTAAGGGATAAATTCAAAGCTATAATTCCAATTCCAAAGCACCAGTCATCTGTAGATCTGCAAGAATGAGTGTAATCAGTTACCTTTTCATAGGCATACTGCTCCTGAAGCATCACAGGGAGCCGCTCCAGAAATGCTCTCATGCAGGGAGCCATGTTTAATCCCAGAACACCCTGTTGTTTCAGTGCTGTCCTACAGGTTGCTAAAACATGATTGGCAGCAGCCCATTCTGCTGTACAATTCACGACCAAAACATCCTGATGAAAAATAAACCATGCCACGTGATATTTGTTTAAATAAAAGACATTCCATCACCATTCACATATGAGAAATTCCTACTAGTAATACATTAAACACTTTTGCTTTTTGGACATTTTATGCTATACTTTTAATGCCTATGAACTTCAAAACATCTTAAATTTTGTCTAAGGTAAAAACGAGTAACTGTAAAATGTGTGAACTACCTTGGATTAGCTGATTCTTCTTAAAGAGAATTATTTGCTATCTTATAGGACTTGTAGGACAAGGTATCTAGTATATTTTAAGAGTCTGACATGACCACAAGGATACTAGAGGAAGTAGTACTCTGCTGAGGGACACACATCTACAAGAGAAGCAGCACTGCTCTGTGGCTCTATGGTTTATTCTATGCAGGCTACTACTGCCTATGGTCTGATTCTATATTTTACTTCTAGTAGGACTGTTCATGCAGGTTTTCAGCTCTATTTTAATATTACCACATATTAACCACATAAATGTAAACCAAGGCAGCACACTGACACTATTCATTAAGGGTATGAAAAGCAATACTGTAAGAGATAATGTCACATCACAGAATTATTTCACAGTAGAGGGCTAGTATTTTTTAGTAGAACATTAAATTTGGAAGCCAAGATATATTCTGTATAGTTGAGTTAAAGGTCTTTGAGGTAGTTCTTCTTTTCAGGGAAAATTCTTTAGATAATTTAGTGCTGTCTCAAAAATCATGGCAGAAAGTAATAAATCCTCTTGATAATTTCCAGTGGAAACTCATTCAATAATTAAGCATTTTTCCCAAAGTATAGGGTACAGGAGAGTACCAGGTTCTAGTTTTCCTTCTGCCACTAAACAGCTGCCTTATCTTGGGCAAGTAATAATCCCTCTGGATATCATTTTTTGCCTCGGTAAAGTGGGATGCTTGGACGACGATTTTTAAGATACCTTACAGGCTAACAACTTACAACTTGATATGATTGTAAAATTACCTTTGATCTATTTGAGCAAGCAGCTACCCCAACATCTGGAATCCATACTGTGGTCTGAATAGCTCCAGAGCCAATCACAACAGTTTGCAAGACAGAGCCATCCTAAAATGAGATGTATTTATCAATATACACTACTTATCTAGTTAGCCATTATTTACATTTTAAATTTATACTTCATGTTCACAAAAACTTATTGTAAAACCTACACTTTAGGTATATTTGGCAACGCCCAACTGCATACTACTATCCAATTTTCTAGAGCCTTTTCTAAATGATTTTAAAAATACATCATTAAGAAAAAATAAGGGCAGGGGAGCCTTCAAGATGTCAGAGGAGTAAGACGTGGAGATCACCTTCCTCCCCACAAATACATCTACATGTGGAACAACTCCTACAGAACACCTACTGAACACTGGCAGAAGACCTCAGACTTCCCCAAAGGCAAGAAACTCCCCACGTACCTGGGTAGGGCAAAAGAAAAAAGGAAAAACAGAGACAAAAGAATACGGACAGGACCTGCACCTGTGGGAGGGAGCTGTGAAGGAGGAAAAGTTTCCACACACAAGGAAGGCCCTTCACTGGCAGAGATGGGGTGGGTGAGGGGGAAGCTTCGGAGCTGCGGAGGAGAGTGCAGCAACAGGGGTGCAGAGGTCAAAGCGGAGAGATTCCCGCACAGAGGATCGGGCCGACCAGCACTCACCACCTGAAAGGCTCATCTGCTCATCTGCCAGAGCAGGTGGGGGGGGGCGGCTAGGAGCTGAGGCTCGGGCTTCGGGGGTCAGACCCCAGGGAGAGGACTGGGGTTGGCTGCATGAACACAGCCTGAAGGGGGCTAGTGCGTCACAGCTACCCGGGAGAGAGTCCAGGGAAAAGTCTGGACCTGTCAAGAGGCAAGAGGCCATTGTTTCGGGTGCGCAAGGAGGGGATTCAGAGCACTGCCTAGACGAGGAGATGGGCATGAGCTGCAGCTATCAGCGCGGACACCAGGCACAGGCGTGAGACACTAAGGCTGCTACTGCAGCCACCAAGAAGCCTGTGTGCAAGCACAGGTCACTATCCACACCTCCCCTCCCAGGAGCCTGTGCAGCCTGCCACTGCCAGGGTCCCGTGATACGGGAACAACTTCCCCAGGAGAACACACGTTGTGCCTCAGGCTGTTGCAATGTCACGCTGGCCTCTGCCGCCGCAGGCTCGCCCCACATCCGTACCCCTCCATCCTCCCGGTCTGAGTGAGCCAGAGCCCCCTAATCAGCTGCTCCTTTAACCCCATCCTGTCTGGGTGGGGAACAGACGCCCTCAGGCAACCTACATGCAGAGGCGCGGCCAAATCCAAAACTGAACCCTGGGAGCTGTGTGAACAAAGAAGAGAAAAGGAAATCTCTCCCAGCAGCCTCAGGAGCAGTGGATTAAATCTCCACAATCAACTTGATGTACCCTGCATCTGTGGAATACCTGAATAGACAAGAAATCATCCCAAAATTGAGGCAGTGCACTTTGGGAGCAACTGTAGACTTGGGATTTGCTTTCTGCATCTCATTTGTTTCTGGCTTTATGTTTATCTTAGTTTAGTATTTAGAAATTATTATCATTGGTAGATCTGTTTACTGACTTCGTTGCTCTTTTCCTTATATATATATATATATAATTTTTTTTTCCTTTTTCTTTTTGTGAGTGTGTATGTTTATGCTTCTTAGGGTAATTTTGTCTGTATAGCTTTGCTTTTGCCATTTGTCCTAGGGTTCTGACAGTCCGTTTTTGTTTTTTTTTTAAGTATAGTTTTTAGCAATTATTATCATTGGTAGATTTGTTTTTTGGTTTGCTACCTCTCTTCTTTCTATTTTTTTATTACTTTTTAATAATTTTTTTCTATTTTAATAACTTTATTTAATTTATTTATTTTTTCTTTCTTTCTTTCTTTCTTTTTTTCTCCCTTTTCTTCTCAGCCATGTGGCTGACAGGGTCTTGGTGCTCTGGCCTGGCGTCAAGCCTGAGCCTCTCAGGTGGGACAGCCGAGTTCAGGACATTGGACCACTGGAGACTTCCCAGCCCCATGTAATATCAAATGGTGAAACCTCTCCCAGAGATCTCCATCTCAACGCTAAGACCCAGCTCCACTCAACGACCAGCATGCTCCAGTGCTGGACACCCCATGTCAAACAACTAGCAAGACAGGAACACAAGCCCACCCATTAGCAGAGACACTGCCTAAAATCATACTAACTTCACAGACACCTGAAAACACACCACTGGACATGGTCCTGCCAACCAGAAAGACAAGATCCAGCCCGACCCACCAAGCACCAGTCCCCTCCACCAGGAAGCCTACACAACCCACTGAACCAACCTCACTCACTGGGGGCAGACACCAAAAAACAACGGGAAATACAAACCTGCAGCCTGCAAAAAGGAGACCCCAAACACAGTAAGTTAAGCAAAATGAGAAGACAGCAAATAGACAGCAGATGAAGGAGCAAGGTAAAACTCCATCAGACCAAACAAATTCAGAGAAAATAGGCAGTCTACCTGAAAAAGAATTCAGAGTAATGATAGTAAAGATGATGCAAAATCTTGGAAACAGAATGGAGAAAATACAAGAAATGTTTAACAAGAAACTAGAAGAACTAAAGAGCAAACAAACAATGATGAACAACACGAAAAATGAAATTAAAAATTCTCTAGAAGGAATCAACAGCAGAATAACTGAGGCAGAAGAACGGATAAGTGACCTGGAAGATAAAAGAGTGGAAATAACTATGGCAGAGCAGAATACAGAAAAAAGAAAGAAAAGAATTGAGGACAGCCTCAGAGACCTCAACATTCGAATTCTTGGGGTCCCAGAAGAAAAGAAACAAAAAGGAACTGAAAAAATATTTGAAGAGATTATAGTTGAAAACTTCCCTAATATGGGAAAGGAAATAAGACCAGAAAGTGCAGAGAGTCCCATACAGGAAAAATCGAAGGAGAAACATGCCAAGACACATATTAATCAAACCAACAAATATTAAATTCAAAGAAAAAATATTAAAAGCAGTAAGGGAAAAGCAACAATGAACATACAAGGGAATCCCCATAAGGTTAACAGCTGATCTTTCAGCAGAAACTCTGCAAGCCAGAAGGGAGTGGCAGGACAAATTTAAAGTGAGGAAAGGGAAACACCTACAGCCAAGATTACTCTACCCAGCAAGGATCTCATTCAGATTTGACGGAGAAATCAAAAACTTTACAGACAACAAAAGTTAAGAGAATTCAGCACCACCAAACCAGCTCTAGGCAGGAAACACAAGAGAAGGAAAACACCTACAATAACAGACCCAAAACAATTAAGAAAATGGTAATAGGAACATACATATCAATAATGACCTTAAATGTAAATGGATTAAATGCTCCAACCAAAAGACATAGACTGGCTGAATGGATACAAAAACAAGACCGTGTATATGTTGTCTACAAGGACCCACTTCAGGCCTAGGGACACATACAGACTGAAAGGGAGGGGATGGAAAAAGATATTCCGGAAATCAAATGAAAGCTGGAGTAGCAATTCTCATATCAGACAAAATAGACTTTATAAGACTATTACAAGAGACAAAGAAGAGACGAGAGACAAGAGACAAGAGACTATATAATGATCAAGGGATCAACCCAAGAGACAAGAGACTACATAATGATCAAGGGATCAATCCAAGAAGAAGATATAACAACTGTAAATATTTATGCACCCAACATAGGAGCACCTCAATACATAAGGCAAATGCTAACGCCATAAAAGGGAAAATCGACAGTAACACAATAATAGTAGGGGACTTTAATACCCCACTTTCACCAATGGACAGATCAACCAAAATGAAAATAAAGGAGGAAACACAAGCTTTAAATGATACATTAAACAAGAAGGACTTAATTGATATTTATAGTACATTCCATCCAAAAACAGCAGTTTACACTTTCTTCTCAATTGCTCATGGAACACTCTCCAGGAGAGATCATATCGTGGGTCACAAATCAAGCCTTGGTAAATTTAAGAAAATTGAAACCGTATCAAGTATCGTTTCCGACCACAATGCTATGAGACTAGATATCAATCACAGGAAAAAATCTGTAAAAAATACAAACACATGGAGGATAAACAATACACTACTAAATAACCAAGAGATCACTCAAGAAATCAAAGAAGAAATAAAAAAATACCTAGAAACAAATGACAATGAAAACATGATGACCCAAAACCTATGGGATGCAGCAAAAGCAGTTCTAAGAGGGAAGTTTATAGCAATACAATTCTACCTCATGAAACAAGAAAAATCTCAAACAACCTAACCTTACACCTAAAGCAAGTAGAGATAGAAGAACAAAAATACCCCATAGTTAGTAGAAGGAAAGAAATCATAAAGATCAGATCAGAAATAAGTGAAAAAGAAATGAAGGAAATGATAGCAAAGATAAATAAAACTAAAAGCTGGTTCTTTGAGAAGATAAACAAAATTGACAAAACATTAGCCAGACTCATCAAGAAAAAAAGGGAGAAGACTCAAATCAATAGAATTAGAAATGAAAAAGGAGAAGTAACAACTTCTGCAAAAATACAAAGGACCATGAGAGATTATTACAAGCAACTACATGCCAATAAAATGGGCAATCTGGAAGAAATGGACAAATTCTTGGAAAAGCACAACCTTCCAAGACTGAACCGGCAACAGAAAATATAAACAGACCAATCACAAGCACTGAAATTGAAACTGTGATTAAAAATCTTCCAACAAACAAAAGTCCAGGACCAGCTGGCTTCACAGGCGAATTCTACCCAACACTTAGAGAAGAGCTAACACCTATCCTTCTCAAACTCTTCCAAAATACAGCAGAGGGAGGAACACTCCCAAACTCATTCTACAAGGCCACCATCACCCTGATACCAAAAAAAGACAAAGATACCACAAAAAAAGAAAACTACAGGCCAATATCACTGATGAACAAACATGCAAAAATCCTCAACAAAATACTAGCAAACAGAATCCAACAGCACATTAAAAGGATCATACACCATGATCAAGTAGGGTTCATCCCAGGCATGCAAGGATTCTTCAATATACACAAATCAATCAATGTGATAAACCATACTAACAAACTGAAGGATGAAAACCATATGATCATCTCAATAGATGTAGAAAAAGCTTTTGACAAAATTTAACACCCATTTATGATAAAAGCTCTCCAGAAAGTAGGCACAGAGGAAACTTACCTCAACATAATAAAGGCTATATGTGACAAACGCACAGCTAACATCATTCTTAATGGTGAAAACTGAAACTATTTCCACTAAGATCAGGAACAAGAAAAGTTGCCCACCCTCGCCACTATTATTCAACATAGTTTTGGACGCTTTAGCCACAGCAATCAGAGAAGAAAAAGAAATAAAAGGAATGCAAATCAGAAAAGAAGTAAAATTGTCACTGTTTGAAGATGACATGATACTATACACAGAGAATCCTAAAGATGCTACCAGAAAACTACTAAAACTAATCAGTGAATTTGGTAAAGTATCAGGATACAAAAGTAATGCACAGAAATCTCTTGCATTCCTATAGACTGATGATGAAAAATCTGAAAGAGAAATTAAGGAAACACTCCCATTTTACCACTGCAACAAAAAGAAAAAAATACCTAGGACTAAACCTACCTAAGGAGAAAAAGTTTTCTGTATGCAGAAAATTATAAGACACTGATGAAAGGAATTAAAGATGATACAGACAGATGGAGAGATATACCATGTTCTTGGATTGGAAGAATCAACATTGTGAAAATGACTCTACTACCCAAAGCAATCTACAGATTCACTGCAATCCCTATCAAACCATCAATGGCATTTCTCACAGAACTAAAACAAAAAATTTCACAATTTTTATGGAAACACAAAAGACCTCAAATAGCCAAAGCAATCTTGAGAAAGAAAAACAGAGCTGGAGGAATTAGGCTTCCTGACTTCAGATTATACTACAAAGCTACAGTAATCAAGACAGTATGGTACTGGCACAAAAACAGAAATATAGATCAATGGAACAGGATAGAAAGCCCAGAGATAAACCCAGGCACATATGGTCACCTTATTTTTCATAAAGGAGGCAAGAATATACAATGGAGAAAAGACAGCCTCTTCAATAAGTGGTGCTGGGAAAACTGGACAGCTACATGTAAAAGAATGAAATTAGTACACTCCCTAACACCATACACAAAAATAAACCCAAAATGGATTAAAGACCTAAATGTAAGGCCAGACACTATAAAACTCCTAAGAGGAAAACACAGGCAGAACACTCCATGACATAAATCACAGCAAGATCCTTTTTGACCCACCTCCTAGAGAAATGGAAATAAAAACAAAAACAAACAAATGGGACCTAATGAAACTTAAAAGCTTTTGCACAGCCAAGGAAACCATAAACAAGACCAAAAGGCAACCTCAGAATGGGAGAAAATATTTGCAAATGAAGCAACTGACAAAGGATTAATCTCCAAAATACACAAGCAGCTCATGCAACTCAATATCAAAAAAAATCAATCAACCCAATCCAAAAATGGGCAGAAGACCTAAACAGACATTTCTCCAAAGAAGATATACAGATTGCCAACAAACACATGAAAGGATGCTCAACATCACTAATCATTAGAGAAATGCAAATCAAAACTACAGTTAGGTACCACCTCACACCAGTCAGAATGGTCATCATCAAAAAATCTAGAAACAATAAATGCTGGAGAGAGTGTGGAGAAAAGGAAACACTCTTGCACTGTTGGTGGGAATGTAAATTGATAAGAGCCACTATGGAGAACAGTATGGAGGTTCCTTAAAAAACTAAAAATAGAACTACCATCCGACCCAGCAATCTCACTACTGGCATATACCCTGAGAAAACCATAATGCAAAAAGAGTCATGTACCACTATGTTCATTGCAGCACTATTTACAATAGGCAGGATGTGGAAGCAACCTAAGTGTCCATCAACAGATGAATGGATAAAGAAGATGTGGCACATATATACAATGGAATATTACTCATTATTAAAAAGAAATGAAATTGAGTTATTTGTAGTGAGTTGGATGGGCCTAGAGACTGTCATAGAGAATGAGGTAAGTCAGAAAGAGAAAAACTAATACCATATGCTAACATATATATATGGAACCAAAAAAAAAAAGGTCATGAAGAACCTAGGGGCAAGATGGGAATAAAGACGCAGACCTACTAGAGAATGGACTTCAGGATACGGGGTGGGGGAAGGGTAAGCTGGGACAAAGTGAGAGAGTGGTAGTGTATATATGGGCATATATACACCACCAAATGTAAGACAGCTAGCTAGTGGGAAGCAGTCGCATAGCACAGGCAGCTCAGCTCGGTGCTTTGTGACCAGCTAGAAGGGTGGGATAGGGAGGGTGGGAGGGAGATGCAAGAGGGAGGAGATACGGGGATACATTTATATGTATAGCTGATTCACTTTGTTATACAGGAGAAACTAACACACCGTTGTAAAGCAATTATACTCCAATAAAGATATTAAAAAAAGAAAAAAATTAAAGGGCAGAGAACTCTGAAAGGGGTTTCTTCAATATTCAAGGTATTATTACACAAAATATTCCTAGGATTGGTTGGGTTAACTTTTATCACATATAAGTTAATATAAAAACATTTCTTAAGATAAAAATAACATCTATACTCTTACCCTTAAAGACCAAATGTTCATGAGGCCACCTAAACCACCAGACACCAGGGCCAACCCATCAGAACTAAAGGCAACGGTCCGGACAGGGGTGATGTGTCCTCGCAATTGATAAACACACTTGGCTCCGACTGATTTCCTATATCCATCCTGCAATTCATTTTTATTTTTAACAAATATTGAAAAATAAAACAATTTATAGATTCAAGATTTACAATTCATTCTTGGAAATTTTATATTTCAGTATAAAATTGGGGAGGAGGGAAGGACAACTCTCTCATAAGGACTAGCCTGACGAAGAAAATAATAAGATATCAATCTGGTTCTCCTTTGCTGATGCTGTTTCACCTTTTTTGATACACTTCTAAGCTAGTTCTCTACTCTTCAAACTGGAAGAAATGACTACATTTAAGTTCCAATTATCCCTCAGAGATAGGAAAATTCTAACTTCTACTTTTTAATGAGTGTTTTAATTTTTAAATTTCACTTCATGTAATTTTCACTTTTAGCATCTAACATTTGTGAATTGCACATGCTGGTGCTATACAAACAAGTTCCTCTTTCTGTTGGCTTATGGGTCTGTCTGTCCCATGGTATGTAATCTCATGTTTGCTCTGCAGGTTTTAGGAATGAAATAGGTAGGCCTGTCCAAAGGGCTACTCTTTAGCACAGAGAGCAAATCAGATTTATCTCTAGTGCTCCTACCTCTGCTTCTGTGATATTTTCCTCCCATTAGTGAGCTATCTACTCCTCCCTCCTCACCCCTTTCTCCCTGCCTTTAAGCTCCCTCTTCCTTTTAGTTTTGAGACAGCATAATACCAGATATACTCATTTACCCAAAAATGACATAATGTATTTGTATAATGAACAAAAGAGAAAGCAACAGAGGTTGCAAACTGGCAACTCAGGGATACAATTCAACCGGCCAACCAGGGTTTTAAAGAATTTCAAGTCAGATGCCAATGTTTAATATTGGGAGATCTTACTTAAAACACTGAATTTTTGGTTTCCAACAACAAAAAAATTTGACAATCTGGTAGCAACAGGCTCTCATTTCTGGAGGGTGGCAATCTCCTCTGTGGCAACTATGCCCTTTATATGAAGCATGTGCACTCGTGTGTGTGTGTGTGTGTGTGTATGTGTGTGTGTTTTACCTTCTCCACAGCTTTGTGAATGAATTTATGTTCCTTATCAAATGGCTCTGTGAGCATCTACCATAATTTTTTTTTTGGCCATGCCACGCGTCTTGTGGGATCTTAGTTCCTCGACCAGGGATTGAAGCCAGGGCCACAGCAGTGAAAGCACTGAGTCCTAACCACTGGACTGCCAGGGAATTCCCTGTCTACTGTAAATTTTTAACCTCTGTTTAAGGTAAAGGGATGGTTCTTCATAGGTGGAATTCTGGTATCAGTAGGAGATACTTTGAATAGCAGTGCTCCCGTGGTGTTCCTGCTTCACTGTACCAAAAACTTTAGCTTAGGACTCACCTATTGGTAGTGTTGATTATATACCATAAACGATCACCGCTCCATATTTATTGAACATCTCACCTTAACAAGCAACTATGGTATCTCTGACGTATAAAAAATTAGGCTAATTCAGAGAGCACACAAAGTATGACAATTATTCACATTTCCCTAATGGCTCTTGACATTTGAGATACCGAGTAGGAGTATTACTTGATAACATATACTATCTGTGGTTTCAAATAAAGTCTTGAAAAACACCAGAATATTTACCTGGCAATTTGATTCCTGGTCCCACCATCCTTCTGAACTAGTCACACTGGTCTGTGTGGTATCTTGTGGAATACGCCAAACACATACTAAGCCACTCTGACAGCCACTTAAAAAATTTGATCACATAAAACCAAAACATATCAATATGCAGAAGTAAAAATATTCTCAAAGAGCAATCAATTAAGACATGATAGAACTACTACAGTATATTTTAAAATTTTATTTGTAGTAGTTATGTTATAATCTTTCACCAAGAAATACAAGTAGGATCTATATTCTAACAATATCACACACGGTTAAGGAGATGGCATATCTTTGGATTACATATCCCAAGCTTCACATTGGAAAACTTCTTTATTTCCCTAAGGTGATCTTATGGTATTACACATTATAAGAACAGTAACTGGCAGTAAACTGTTTAAGATTATTGAGAAGCCACACTTAATGCAAGTAACAGTCTACACTAATATAAAAATTAAGACACACACAGACCCACAAATTTACAACATACCTGGCCATTAGTAAATGCAACTTGGATCCTTTCCCTGGAAGGCTGCACCAAGCAATGCCATTTACAATAGATGGATGGCAGAGTGAATGTAGACAGCGCCAGCATCCTGCAACAGGCCCCCAGAGTTTCACATTTTCTTCTTTGGCACATGTCATAAGAATATGACCTGTTGGGTCCCACTTCATACTAATAAGAGTATCCTTAAAATGGTAGAGGTAGAAAAAAAATCATAGTAATGCTTCCTTCACAAATACTTTAAACTTAATAATTTATGACCTATACTTCTATCACTCAATTATTTTGAAATCAACATTTTATGCAAATTAGATACTGGCATAGTATTTCCAATCACTAGACCAACTCACCCTTTAATATAGTCTGCACTATATATATTTGCTGCAGTCAAAGCTCAGTAAATGTTAGCTGGATGAATGAATTATGAAATTCTGATTCAGAAGGGATGTGTTATCTTTCATCACCATTTTTAAAGTTATTTTTATGGACTACTGATCATTAAAATATGAAAAAGAAGAGACTTTAAAAACAAAGCATCTCTTACACCAAAACCAGCTAATACTATGAGAATCTGGGACATGTCTTGTGTTTATATGGTTGTCATCATGGGGTTCTTCTGACTTCGTTTTTTTTGCCCTTTTTCACACCTTCCAACTCCTGGCTTCATGCATTTATGTTACTTGCCTAGATGGCCCCATAAGCATCTGAACTGGCAACCTCTGTTTAAGGCAAAGGAATCATTCTTCATAGATGGAATTTCTAGCATTAGTGGGAGGTACTCTGACAGGGGGTGTTCCAAGGGTAATCCTATTTCACTGTTTTGGTTTTACCTCTTTCTTAGTTCAATGGCTTTCTTACACAGACTTTTCCATTTATATACATGGCCCAAAGACTTTGTATAACAATAGAATACTAAATCATAAGTGACTGATATAAAAAAGCTCTTTGAGAAACTAGTATCAAGCAATACTACAGTATAAAACAAGAAAAAGCAACCATCAGGTAAACATGCTTTACCTTATGTGCATCAATTAGAACAATGCCTCCTTTCTCAAGCGGTTCCTTTGTTCCCAATAACAATTTTCCATCAAAATATCCCACTGCAAATGGTCTGTCTTCACTGAACCAAGCAATGCAAGTTACAGACACTAACATGATAGAACAAAATAAAAGTTTTAAAAAGAAAATAAGAGAGACTTATTTGTCATTGTCTCCCTTAAAAGACAGAGACTTTGCAACAAATATATACCTCTACAATCACTGCAAGTAAGTTTACAAACATCTCTTTAACACATTTAGACAAAATGTAAGCTTACAGCTGGGATTCCATGTAACCCACTTTAAAAGTGTTATTTGTAAGTGACGAGGAGTACCTCATTTTTTAATCTTTCATTCTTTTGAAGTGGTTACTGAAAAACAGAGACAGGGCTTCCCTGGTGGCGCAGTGGTTGAGAGTCCGCCTGCCGATGCAGGGGACACGGGTTCATGCCCCAGTCCGGGAAGATCCCACATGCCACGGAGCGGCTGGGCCCATGAGCCATGGTCACTGAGCCTGCGCGTCTGGAGCCTGTGCTCCGCAACGGGAGAGGCCACAACAGTGAGAGGCCCGCGTATAAAAAGAAAAAAGAAAAAGAGACAAAAATTGAATTCCCTTGCTGATTTTAAGTCACTGTATAAGGTTCTTTCCTTTTGGACCAGAATCTACCATGAAACTGACAAGTGAAATAATCCAACTCTTAGAAAAAAAAATTTCCTGTCCCTTCTTTTGCTTAATATTGCCTATTCAGTGTGTTTCCATATTCTAACAAACATGTTATATTCTAACAAGCTATATTCATACTTGTTTAAGTATATGTAACACTGGAAGGCTACAAAAGAAGTAAAAACCAGTATCTGTGGGAGTAGAATGGGGACATGGGAGCTGAGCAGATGTGAGAAAGACTTTTTACTGTATGCCTTTTTATTTATTTATTTTTTTGCTGCACTATGCGGCATGTGGGATCTTAGTTCCCTGACCAGGGATCAAACCCGTGCCCCGTGCAGTGGAAGCACGGAGTCCTAACCACTGAACCGCCAGGGAATTCCCTACTGTATACCTTTTTAAACTTAAAAATTTTTGAACCCTATGATGGTATTATCTATTTAAAAAAGAACTGGGTAAGAAAATGGCAGCCACCAGGAGGGCTTAGGCCAGTGCGTACTCCCCAGAACTGCTGCTGCCCGTGTCTTTGTCCCCACAATGAGCCACAGCCACCCCCGGCCTCTGCAGGAGACCCTTTAATACTATCAGACCAGGGCTATGGACCTTGAAGAAAGCAAATGAATATTAACTTGTAGTGATGGAGATGACATGTTTCTGGAGGATCCCCAGTATTCGCAGAAGACAGAAACTGAGAGTAATGACATGAGCATTATTCTGTGAATAAAAAGGAGCCGCGGGCTGTCAGGGGAGGACAGGGACTGCTAACTGGGCAGTGCACCCTTCATGCTGAGAGAGAAGAGAAGAGAGGGCGAGCTTTCCTCTCAGACATCTGAGAAGCAAGCGTGCTGTCCTCCAGGCCTCGAAACTGCATGGCTGTGGCTGGGATCTTCGAGATATCCTACTCCCCGAAAACATATAATAAAAACTATCTAGTAAGATGACTAGCCATCCAAAAGGAAGATAGTGAGAAAATAAGTAAAAGTAGGCTTCCTGCTATGACTTCTTAAATCAGGAACTTCCCTCCCCTTCTCCACTTCCCCCCATTTCCTTAATTTTACTCATTTGTTAACAATTTCATCTCCATCAATGATTATTATCTTTTTTACTCTTGGACATTCTTAACTTTCTAGAGAGACCTAGAGCCCACTAGAAGTGTTCAGACACTTGCACAAAGGATAAATGACTAATTTAGATCTTATTTTGGCAGTGATGTGTGGTAGGGGTTGACAAAGAAATATCTTTCAACTTAGTAACTAACTAAAATGAAATACTAACTGAACAATTTAGAAAACAAAACCAAAAGTAATATTTACTCTGCATATGCCAAAAAAGTAAATCTATTTGACTGGGGGGAACACTTTCTCAACCAGACACAATTCCAGTCACTTACCATCCTTTCGATAGCAATGCTCCAATTCTCGACGGTGCATGGTGGATACATCAACAACTTCAATCAGTCCTAGAGATCCATCCATCCGTCCCACCAACAATAATTCTGGAGATTCTCCTGACCAGGCTAAGGATGGACCCTCTTCTGGCCAAGCCAGGGCAGATACCCAGTGAGGCTGAATATCTACTAACCCTTTTCCTCCTAAAGAGGGAGAAAATGTTAACTAGTTGTCACTTAATTCTTAAAAACAATAACAAGAACAAAAATACGTACTATTTAATTTAATACACTCAAAGCAGTCCCCAATTTTATAATAGCCTACTAATGAATAAGACTGCAAGGCAAGATCCTTCATTTATATACTACATATGATTATCAAATTCACAGCTTTTCTGTAACTATTAATATGACAAAAATGATAGCTTTATAGGAGAAAGAATAAAGGAAAATAATCAATATACAAATGTCAAACACTTAAGTCCTTTCCTAATAATTACTGAAAACCAAATTAATATACAAAATTTACCTATAGTTAAGGCTAGCTGTTCCTTCAAATGTACGAAATAGAACAGCTATTACCCAAACATGCAAAAGCAAACAAAAATGCTGGTAAGCCCAAGATTACAATAATAATTTTTACTTTCCAGAGAGGTTATTAAAAATTAACAAGAGTTTGTCCCTGTGAAACAGATAAAATTAATAGAAATATTTCAGGTGATTCAAAAGAATACATAGCTAAAAATGCAGTGATTGCTACTTCTCCTCAAATCCTACCCTGAATGCTGAGTGGTCCATAGAAAGAATTTTTAGTTTACAACTACCAGGTTAATTGAAACTCCTAGAAGGAAAAGTCAGGAAATGAACACTTTCTCTTTAATTTAAACCATACTATGCATAGATTTTCACAGTTGATGAATAGATTGTGAGATTCAAGGTGAAGGGAAGCCAATGTTTGGACTTAGAAGGCTAAGAGAAAGGCTTTTTTTTTAAAAAAGTAGCTTCAGTAGTTTACTAGTATTTATATGACTCTTACCATTAACTTGCCAGATATTCACCATCTTTTCCAAAGCTCCAGCTAGATATTTGCCACTGATACTCCAGGAAACAGGTGAGAAACTTGGATCACTAGGTGATCCCAGGCTTTCCTCAGCATCACCTTCCCTAGAATATAACAGATATGTATGGAATTCTAATCCCCATCATCACAAAGTAAACTAAATCCTAAACCTTAAAATAAGGGTTTTATATAGACTATAGTACATAAAGGCAGATCAAAAGCTTTTACATTTCAAAAGCCTGGCTAGCAGTATTTGACAATCACATAATTGCTAGTGTTTGTCATAATGTGAAAAATTACAAAAAAGTAATACTTAGACAACTGATCATTTAATGTAGTACATAATTTGTCAACAAAAGTATTCTGATTCCATATGGGTTATACATATGGTTATTACTCAGAGCACACTGACTCTTGTTTGCCTAATAGCTAGGGAAGTTTTATAGCTAGCTATAAAAATATAAAAGATGCTACGCTGTGCTACAGAAAAAATATCATTACCCTAATTCCTAAATAATCCTTGAAGAATGATGGAAAATTAGCCTACTGTTTTATAGAATTGAACATTTATAATGCTGGCATAGTAGACCTTGATTTAATTCTGAGTAAGCTGACAGATATTGACAGTTAGTATTTTTATTTTCTAAATTACTATCTTGCAAATTAAAAAAAAAAGACACTGGAGACTGTTCTAAGAGAAAAAGTTGTAAAAAATTTTAGTGACAATTTGAGTACACTAACACAACCAAGATGAAGCATGTTTAGGATTGTCTTTTTTTTTTTTTTTTGCGGTACGTGGGCCTCTCACTGTTGTGGCCTCTCCCGTTGTGGAGCACAGGCTCAGCAGCCATGGCTCACGGGCCTAGCCGCTCCACGGCATGGGGGATCCTCCCGGACCGGGGCACGAACCCATGTCCCCTGCATCAGCAGGCGGACTCTCAACCACTGTGCCACCAGGGAAGCCCAGGATTGTCTTATTTTTAAATGTTACCCAAGAGAGCTAATGTCAGTACTCACAATCTGTTGAACACACAGGTCTGTTGCAGTGAATACTGCTTCTTGGTGACATTCCACACCCGGATGGTGCCATCATTGCCACTTGTAGCCAAGAGTCCTTTTTTATTACACCAAACACAAGTCATTACCTAGAAAAGATTAAAAGTCCAGCAATATTTGAGCAAGTTTTAATTCAAATAATTCTATAATTTGAAAGAGTTCTATCAAATTAAAAAAAATCTACCATGAAATTGTAAAAGAAAAGTATCCATGTTATAAAACAACATGCATAGTCTTCATTCTTTTCTAACTGGCTTGTAAATATACACCTATTTGAAGTATAGCTTTAAAGTACTATGCCCAAACTCATTTGAGTTATCTTAGACCTGTTCACAATCTTTACTAAACATGCTTATTTAATTTAAAAACTTTTATTTAATTCAATAAAATGGAAATATTCAGCATGTTCTATAAAACTAATTACACAGACTATGAAATGATTAAATTGGTAAAATAGGGGTCAGTCTTCATTTCCTAAACTGCCCTTGTCACTGCTCAGGAGCCCAGTGGGTTAGACTAAAACAGGGAGACCAATTGCTTCTTTTCCTGCATGTATAAACCCTCATCTCTTGTGAGGCTATACCTTTGGTTTTCTTCTCATCTCCCATCTGATTTTCCCATTTGTATAATATTATATCATATAGTATACAACACACACATGTAGAGAAAGGAGAGTTGGTAACTACCAGACAAATAACTGATAATTTAGCTTGTGTGTGTGTGAGTATGTAAGAGAGAGACACACACACCCATGATCTGAACTTTAAGCTCTTGGAGAAGAGGAGAAACTATTTTATCTTACATAAGGTGATCGACACACTTGGGGGTCAAAATACATACTCTGTTTTGATGAGCCTCCAACTTGATAAAGGAGCATTTTCTGAGATCTCCTCCCATATCAGCGAGTGTCTGTGGAGTAGTTTGGTTGTCGCGGTCATGTGCAGCAAGAGTGCGCACCAGCTGTTGAGCAGCCCATTGCCTATGCTGTGAGGATAGCCTGGAGGAGAGGCAGCAGGCTGCCAAGGCGTTAGCCAGCTCCAGAGGGCCTACAGCAGAAGGATCATAGGAAGGATGGGCATACAATTGGGCAGTTAAACCTGCTTAAACAAAACAATGAAATGATGCCCAGGTGAGAGCTGGTGGTGGTGAACAAACAAAAATGGGTTAAACTATCTTTTAAGAATTAGCACTTTTTCAAGCAATCATTTCACTAAGATATGCATACAAGGTATAAAGCATTTATCTCACATCAAATTCTATATTAAATCTGATTCACTGCAAATGTACATTTATATACACTAATCAATAGTCTTTGCTCTAAGGATACACCGACTGAGAATGCAGCAGAAATCATTTTAAAGCCAGGGCAGAGGAAGCATGCCCTGAAGAATAAGTTTGGCTTTTGTTGCTCAAAAGTGATCTTAGGGACTTCCCCGGTGGCGCAGTGGTTAAGAATCTGCCTGCCAATGCAGGGGATATGGGTTCGAGCCCTGGTCAGGGAAGATCCCACATGCCATGGAGCAACTAAGTCCATGCGCCACAACTACTGAGCTTGCGCTCTAGAGCCCGTGAGCCACAACTACTGAGCCCGCGAGCCACAACTACTGAAGGCCGTGCACCTAGAGCCTGTGCTCCGCAACAAGAGAAGCCACCACAATGAGAAGCACGTGCACCGCAACGAAGAGTAGCCCCCGCGTGCAGCAACTAGAGAAAGTCTGCACAGCAACGAAGACCCGGTCCAGCCAAAAATAAATAAATGAAAAATAAATAAATTTTTTTAAAAAGTGATCTTAATAGCCAGTCAAGGGAACGCACTGATAGATCCAAAAGCCCATCTCTCTTGGCCAAATGGTCCTGATGAAGAGAAGGGTAAGTACTGCGTTTAAGTAGTCCCTTCAAATTGTATCATCTTAAGACAAAGAAAAAAATAGCACTACTTTATATAATTATATTCAGGAAGCCTACCAGGATTATTATCTATGGTGACCCAAACCATAATCTAATAAAATAATCTAATCAAACCAAGACTTATTTGGTACATTTTCTAATATTTGTTTCCAGGCACAATGAAAAAGTATCCATGCACTTTTCTTATGATCTAACTTAATAAGTATACATGATGTTATGTAATTCATCACATACAACAATGCAAAAACATATTTTTAAAAACATATCAAATTAATTGATTAAAAGACTGTATATTTAAATCGTATGAAACTTACCTTTCTTTTCAACTTCTGACTTATCATAATTAGGTCTCAGTTTGGCCCCTTTGTCTGCTAGTAATGCCACAAGGGCCTGAGTTACAACAAAATTTGGGGAGGTTACAAGTTTATTCTCTTCAGCAATTCCTCGGAGAAAGCTAGGTAGAAACTTTCGCTGAATTGGATCATCGACCGTGGTAAGATTTACCCCTGTTGCAGCAGAAATCAAGTTCTGAAGAGGCAATCACAACAAACAGGTTTAATTTTTACATATAATTTTGGAACAAAAAGAAGATTTTATCTCAGAAGGTTCTTTAAGAATTGGCTGGAAATAAGCAATGCAATAAGAAAAGCACTGAAAACTATCCTACCTGTGTACACAACTGCACCAGGAGTTTTGCAGCACTAGGAGTGTTTGATGCTAGACATCCCACTGCTGTGCTCAGATAGGCCAGGCAAGAAATGGGCTTGTTGGCCTTGCTGTGCCCACCTCGTGAGCGTTCTGAAGTGCTTGCCATGGCGGAAGGGCTGGTGGAGAGGCCAGCTCTCCCTGCTGCAGCCAAGCACATTAATCGAACCAACGTTCGGATATCTGTAAGTCCCAGAGATTCAAGACCAGCAGCCAGGCTACAACTGGAACCACTGCCAGGAAAGGAAAACACTTTAGATGCATAAAGAAAATAAATTTAAGGGACCATCTGGAGCCCCACATATCATCCATAGCACCAACAACCAAAATAAAAGGCAAGCTGCGCTATCACTAGTCATACAAGTCCTTAGAGATGTCCAAAAATATTATGTAAGCTGGAAACTGCTTTGAAACTTTTTTATTTTAATAAATATTGACATACTTAAGTATACCTGAATTACCAAAGTATAACTTACAGAAATGTTTACAAATCATGAATTTTCACAAACTGAACAAACCTATGTAACCACCTTCCAGATCAAGAAACAGAACATTACCAATACCCCAGAAGACTGCTTGGGCCCTTCTCGGTCTCTAGGCCTTCAAAAGTAACTACTATTCCAACTTTTTAAGGCCATAAACCAGTTTTGCCTGTTTCTGAACTTCATATAAATAGAATAATAAAGTATGTATTCTCTTCTGTCTGGCTGCTTTTACTCAGCATTATGCTTGTAAGATTCATCCACATTGTTGCATTACAGCAGCAGTTATTCATTTTCACTGACACAGAGGCATACTGTGGAGATGTTCAGGTTCAGTTCCAGACCATCACAATAAAATGAATATTGCAATAAAGAAAGTCACACAAATATTTTTGGTTTCCCAGTGCATATAAAAGTCACGTTTACACTACACTGTAGTCTGTTAAGTGTGCAACAGCATTAAGCCTAAAAGACAATGTACAGGGACTTCCCTGGTGGTGCAGTGGTTAAGAATCCACCTGCCAATGCAGGGGACACGGATTTGAGCCCTGGTCCGGGAAGATCCCACAAGCCGTGGAGCAACTAAGCTCCTGTGCCACAACTACTGAGCCTGCGCTCTAGAGCCTGCGAGCCACAGCTACTGAGCCCGTGTGCCACAACTACTGAAGCTCGCAAGCCTATAGTCCGTGCTCCGCAACGAGAAGCCACCGCAAGGAGAAGCTCACACACCGCAACGAAGAGTAGCCCCCGCTCGCTGCAACTAGAGAAAGCCCGCACGCAGCCAACGAAGACCAAATGCAGCCAAAAATAAATACTTATTTTTTAAAAAAGAACAATGTACATACCTTAATTTAAAAATAATGTTAACCATCATCTGAGCCGTCAGAAATCTTTTTGTAATAGTAACATCAAAGATCACTGATCACAGATCACCATGACAAATAATAATGGAAAAGCTTGAAATATTGCAAGAATTACTAAAATGTGACAGAGACATGAAGTGAGCAAATGTTGTTGGAAAAATGGTGCCAATAGACTTGCTCAACACAGGGTTGCCACAAACCTTCAATTCGTAAAAAAAAAAAAATGTAATATCTGCGAAGCACAATAAAAAAAGATATGCCCATATAAATGAAATTAAGCACAATTCATTTATCCATACAGATGAGAGCATGGGGCTATTATGAATAGTACTGCTATAAATGTTCTTGCTTATGTCTTTGGGTGCACATATGTAAGCATTTCTGTTGGATATATACCCAGAAGTGTTTTTCTGGGTCACAGAGTATGTTAATATTCACCTTTAGTTGGTACTATTAAAGAGTCTTCCAAAGTAACTGTCTCAATTTATTTTCTCACCAACAGTGTATGAGAGTTCTAAGTGTTCCACACCGTCATGATCACTTTTTTCCCCCCAGTCTTTTAAATTTTAGCCATTCTGATGGGTGTGTAGTAGTATCTCATGGGGTTTTCATTTTCATTTCTCTGAAGACTAATGTGACTGAACATCTCATTGTTCATATTTATTGGCCATTTTGAGAGCCTCTTTTGTCATTATGTCCATTTTTCTTTTGGGTTGTCTGTCCTTCTCTTACTGGTTTATAAGAATTCTTTACATATTTTGTTGGTTATATGCGTTGGTTATATGCATTGCTAAGATCATCTCCCATTCAGTGCTTTTTTTTTCCTTTAACTTTTTTGCCTTTTTACTTCCTAAATGACTTGCTAAACAGAAGTTCTTTTTTAATGCAGTCCAATTTATCAATTTTTTTCCTTAAAGTGAATGTCTTTTGTGACTTGCTTAAGAAATCTCCGGTTGTTCCAATATCAAGAATAAAATCTTCCTCTGTTATCTTATAGAAACTTTATTGATTTACATTTCACATTTAGACCTAAGAGCCACTTGGAAATACTTGCTTTATATAGTTTGAGGTTGGGGCCAAGACTCATTTTTTTTCCTTAAGTGAATAAACCATCTGACCTAGCCCAAGTTACGGAAAAGACCATCCTTTCCTCACTGCTCTGTAATGTAAGCACTGTCATAAATCAAATGTTTATCTACACGTGTGAGTCAGTTTCTGAACTTCATTTTCCACAGTCCGAACTGTCTAGTCTTGAGCCAACCCCATACAGTCTCATCTAAGTATTTTTTTAAATATCCATTTTTTTAAATTTGTTTATTTATTTTTGGCTGTGTTGGGTCTTCGTTGTGGCGCTCAGGCTTTCTCTAGTTGCGGCAAGCGGGGGCTACTCTTCGTTGTGGTGCACGGGCTTCTCATTGCGGTGGTTTCTTGTTTTGCAGAGCATGGGCTCTAGGTGCGCGGGCTTCAGTAGCTGTGGCTTGCGGGCTCTAGAGCGCAGGCTCAGTAGTTGTGGCGCACGGGCTTAGTTGCTCCGCAGCATGTGGGATCTTCCCGGACCAGGGCTCGAACCCATGTCCCCTGCATTGGCAGGCGGATTCTTAACCACTGTGCCACCAGGGAAGTCCTCATCTAAACTTTAAGTTCTTCTTTCAGGGTCCTTCTTTCTTCATGATTTACTGTTAAATACCCCTACTTAATCATTTCCTAAATGGATGTCTTTTAGGTATTCTTGGCACTCTTCCCTTTTTTAACATTATGCTCCACAGTATGAGCACAGCAAGAGTCTCCACGATGGAATATACAGGCTGACTTAGCTACACAGTTGGTAAACTCTGCAAAAAACTCACTCGACCTTTTAGTTTTACCCTACACCAAATGGATCAACAGCCTTGGTTTCCCATTTCAGATAATAAAATAAAATTTTCAGTTTATTCAGTTACTATAATGGCAATATTTTCTACCTAAAAAGAGCTAAGCATTAACTGAATGACTGACTGACTGAATTAATGAATGAATGAATAATAATGATGACTATGTCTAACTTCTTTCATTCAACAGTAGCTATTCAAGTTTCTAAAACTTCTATCCTCCCAAACAATACCAGACTCCTGTCTAATACATACTAGAAGCTAACGTAACATCTTTTGACACAAAATAACACTTACCTGACTGAGAGAAGAGACAGAGCTCTCATGACCATGGTTCTGGCCAGAAGAACCTGAGCAGCAGCAGTCACTCTCCTTAAAGCCACCACCCGGTCATGAGGGTTTGCTAAGGCAGCTGCCTGTTCACCTAATGTTATTCTCCCAGAGGAACTCTTTTCTACAGAGCCATGGCAACCTGAAAAAAATAACATTTTGCTTAGTTTATAAGAAGGTAAGAAAAAAAATAGCCGGACTACTGAAAAAATTTTCCATTCTACCTAGGTTCTAGGCTACCAGGAAATAAAGCAAATCAATGTGTTTTGCTCATCTGGAACTTTGTTATACAGAAAATTGCTTGGGAGAAATGGACATTTCTAAGTCAATAATCTATTATAGGAAAAATATGATTCTTAAATTTTTTTGGTTTTATTTTTGCTCATGTATCACTTCTACTGATATTAACAAATATAGGAAAGATATAGTTTTTAAAATATGCTTTGAGTACACATAAAGGGCTGAGTCACCAGTACTGCGCCAATTTTTTATTTAGTACTCCATACAGCAAAAAGTTACCATACCCTCGCACCGAAATTAAAAAATACTGCAAAATGGTTTTTATTCATTTCCAGGTTTCTCTTAACACAAAGTTTAATACAAACAAAAAACCCCCTACATTTTATAAATTTTCTTTTTATCACTTCAATATTTTATAAAAAGAAAATATCAGAAACTTAATATTATACTAGACCTTCAAAACATTAGAATAACTGGCTACAGATACTTGATGGGATAGGAAATGTTGAACCCTTATTATTATTAACCTTTACCTTATTATTATTATTTACTTTTCTAAGAAGCAAATTAATATAGACTCTATAAAATCCATGCCAATCAGCATTTCAAGTTTACCTATTTGCATCAGAGTCTCTTCCATACTGTTGGTCGCTGTTACCATTGCTACTGATGCTCCCAACGGATCACTGTCAGGGAACTGGACTGGTTCTGGTACAATGCGGCGGTCGTTTAAACCAAGTGGTCCAGCAAGTAATTCAAACTCTTCTTCACCCGTTAGCTTTTCCTCTTCATCAACATCCAACATGTCCCAGTCTTCTGGAATTTAAATAAAGAAGTGTATGGTATGTGAATATAAACATGAAATAACTCTGCTGGCAATGGTTATTTTGAGATATGTCTAAAATGCAGATGGACTGAAAGCCGAGCGCCTACAAAATGAACTACGGCACCATCTCCTGGTGACCCAACCAAACTGCACTCCTGAGTTATAGTGAGACTAAGGGAAAGGGAGGCAGAGCAGTCAAATCCATTTAAACCAAAAGCACATGTTACAGTTGGTAGTGGAGGTTTCAACTAATAAAAAATATTGTTACGGGGCCAACAAAAAGTTCTTGACCCTGTCCATAATCATTAGGAAATGAGTTACTTCAAATAAATGAATGCTTCAGATAAACTGATGCTCACTTCAATTTTTTATCTTTTACTTTCCTCAATTAGGATGGAAATTCAAAATGTACTACATACTTTCCCTACTTTGAAAAAATATGTATGCCACCTGAAATTAACATTCTGTGGCAAAGCTAGTATTAGGACCCAGGTCTTTTTCCTTTTAAAACGAGGGCTGTTGCTACCAAACTATCTTGAACTTTTGGGGGGAAGTTTAAGTTAACATGTACATGAATACAAACAAACACATGAAGGTAAGTTTTAGTAACAGATGTTAAGCAGAAGGTACATACAAAAATACATGTGAAATAAAGAAGCTCTCACAACAACTACCTTCATACACACTGTCCTGCTTGCCAATTAGATCTGGAGCTTGTCCCTTGTACCTGCACCAAACACGAAGAACATTGTGTTTTTATATGAAACAGTGCCTCAAAGTGCAAATTATGTCATTAGGACATTTTAAAAAGTCATTAATAAAGCAACACAAAATTTAAAAAGTGTGTTTCATGTTATGGGCTAATGTAATAAAAACTATTGGTATTAAGTGTTTACAAAATTAATGACTATTTTACCAAAATACTAGGGAGGTTTCTAGGTTACCTACATAAGGCTTTTAATCAAAACCTATTCCAGAACGTCTTAAAGACTTTAATAGTTGACAATAAGGGCAAAAACCCTACTCAATAGCAAACATTTGCTATTCAAGGGTATAAAGAAGTAATATTTTCATGGAAGCTCATTTAATCTAAACAGTCTATATTTTTCATCAAGAAAAAAGACCTTAAGATGTCAAAACTATGGTGAGAAACACCAAAGAAAAAAATTGAACATAAGCCTCCTGAAGGTTAAAGCAAGGGTCCCACTCACAACTTGACAACAAATTAAAGGTTAACACAGTCAAGCTCCGGTGAAGAACCTGAGGCCATACCAACTGTTCCCAGACTACAGGCTCCCACCTCTGGCAGGAACTTGAATTCTTCCACCTCCCTCATCCTTGTCCCCAATTCAGCAATCATAGGTCTTTATAAAGAAAAGGTTAAAGGTTACTCCTCACATAAAAAAAGCTACAATTCCCATGTCTTAATGAGAGATACTTTATGTACTTCGATCAGAGGGTATGGTTATCTATCCAATTTCAAGGTACCTTTCAGAACTTGTTGCCTTGGATTTGGTCTTCAGGGCTAAGTACTTTTCCCTGCAGCTGCCACATAGCAGGTAGTATGGATTTCCACTCCCACATTCACCACCGAACCAGCCATCCACATAGGAGCCGTTGCTGCGATAGCCCTGGCGGTTTGCACTGCGCCCACAGCCTGGGTGATTTCTCTTCATGTGCTGATTGAAGCTGACAACACTGCACTCACACAGTTCACATACCACCACTTCTTCCCTGTCTTCAGACTCACAAACATGCTGCACAAAATAATTTCATATCAAATTATTAGTCAAGTTAACATAAAATTAAGAAGAGGTAAACATCATTTATTATATTAAATTAACAATTTTGTTTACATATGCTGGAATATTTGCAAGATGTTCATCAAGGCTATATAACCAAGTTCTTTCAAATTAAAATCCAGATCACACAGTCTGAAGGTGTTCTTTGCCCCTTCCTCACACTAGTAAGTGACAATAAAAGTAACTGACTATCCTACTGAGAAAAAAGTTATTAATAAAAATGACAATCTGCCCCATCTCAAATGATTTAAAATCCCTCCAATGAACCAACTACTTTCATCTGATCATAACATGCATATCTATTTTCTGAATTTCTAAGAAGTCATTTGGATTCATTTATCTTATTAACATAATATGGTATATGCTCTTTCCTATAGAACTTAAACCTGTGAACTTCTCAGTTTCCCTGCTACAAAAAGTGTAATGCTAAACAATGTAAACATACAAACCCATCATGTACCCTGCCCTTGGATGGAGGCATTTACAAGATCTAGGTGGCACTGGTTCCTAGAATGAGGCATTACAGTGATTAAACAGAACCTATAAAGAAGAAGAGCATGCATTCAGATAGCAAGGTAAGCACAGTAGCCATGTTAAACACCCAGCAGAGCTGACTGGGACCTGATGCCTATTTTGTAATCTATCTTTGATATCAGAAATCAAGTTATCACAGCACGGCTCTATTCATCTAGTCTGGGGAGAGAAGCAATAAAATCGCACAGAGAAAGCAACAAGAGAGACTTTTTCTTACTAGTTTGTAGGTATCAAAGTAACCTCAAGTGTTAAAGCCCCAAACTTTAGGATGAGATGTCAGACTTTTCAGAATGTTACAACTCTAGGAAATGTTGTTATTAGTAAGCTGTATGAACAGGAGGGCAGGAAAATAAGTCAGAGCAGCCCCCGCTGCAGTCACACACACCCAGGTAGGCCAATCCAGTACCTCTGGGATCCACATTCCCAGAATATCGTTGTCACTGGTCAGGTCTTGTCCAAACATAGCTTCCATCGCTTCATCATCAAGATCAATTTCCAATTCCTCATCTAAATTAAAGTCATACAATGCCCCTGGGTCTTGTTGCAAAGATATTCCTTCTCTCCGACTTTGATTCCTATGGGCCTGCACAGAGCGGTATAACCCCGCTCAGAACAAAACAAGAAAGGCATTTTATTTGCATGTATAAAATAATTCTGAATATTTTGCCAGTTCTTAACTGCCATACAATGCAGGTGAGAGCCTACCTCAGCTGACTTATTGGATTCCAAACCACAGACATAAAACTTTACCTAACATATATATATATATATATATATATTCCTCTTCTGTGAAATGGGGATAATAGTATTCATCCCTTGCAGAGCTGCTGACAGGTTTAAATAAGATAATCTATGTAAAATATTTCATAATGTTTGTTATATAGAAGAACACTCAATAAATATGGGCTGTTATTATCCTTTTAGTTTTTTTTTTGTCAGTCGCTTTCATTAAATATTAAATACACATCCTATATGTTCTAAGACAGTCTCAGTTTTTCTGTTTCCATAAATTACTGAACCATTATTTACGTTTTAATAGTTCAAAGATTAAACTCTGTTTTGACAAATGACATATTCTAGATTTTAGTTTGGAAAATATATTCCCTATAATTTAAATTTCACATGCCCAGAACATAATCTTAAAAATATTTACTAAGGTAATGAAAAAATATATCTTTGCTTATCTGGGCCTTACCTAGTAGTGAAACCCTAAAATTCACAAAGTACATCAGAAAAGCCAGTGCCTACTTTGGCACAGTGCTCTTTCTAGCTCCTTCTCATCAGTGGTTCCTTAAACATGCATCTTCACTTCTTAAATTATAAGTATTTTGAGGGCAGAGAGAGCATTTATGAAATTTCTCAATATTTACAAGTGACCAGTATAGCCTTCTTCACCCAGAGGGAACTTAAAAATAAATCTATGAATGTATGCTGTGATTTAAATTATGTAAAATTATATAAATGCATAGAAAGTAATATGCAAATAGTTGCTCTTTTAATGTGGAGGTACTGAATACTTAGTATCATTAGTTTACATCTTCTTTAATGTTGCTTTTACATTTACTTTAAAATATAAACAAACTATATAATACTTTCACCAAGAGAAGGATGTGAAACATACACTTACCTGCTCTTGCTAGCAATGTTCGAGCAGCTAAATCAAATTTGTGCCTTCTTGTAACTGCTGAGCGACCCCTAGCGGGTGGTCCACTTCCAGAAGCTGCATTCTCTACATGATCCAGATTATCAGGGCTAAAAGAGCAAGTTTGAAAGCAACACACATTTTTAAAATTCATCATGAACAGAAAGCACAGGTGCAAGCTTGCTTGTAGTACTTTTTCCTCCAAATATTATCGAGAACAAAATATGTTTGTTTGTTTGTTTGTTTTGCGGTACGCGGGCCTCTCACTGCTGTGGCTTCTCCCGTTGCGGAGAACAGGCTCCGGACGCGCAGGCCCAGCGACCATGGCTCACGGGCCCAGCCACTCTGCGGCATGTGGGATCTTCCCGGACCGGGGCACAATCCCATTTCCCCTGCATCAGCAGGCGGACTCTCAACCACTGCGCCACCAGGGAAGCCCCAAAATATGTTTTGAAACATATCTTTTGTGTCTGGCTTATAAATATGTCATATTGCCCTGAGCAATAATTTTAATTGGTTTTGAAATACACCAACAATGAAATTACGCTTAATGCGAGTTTAAATTCAAATGAGGTCAATGGCCTTAACTAAATCCTAAATGATTAAATACTTAAAAATTGAAACGATTGGGAATCCTTGCCTTGGAAAAACAGGTATTTCAAAATAAGTTATGAAAATATTTATTAAGCTTGTCAGAAAAAGTCTGCATATTAATATAAGACAAGAGCCCCCCATATAACTTCATGAGCTAAAATGAAACGAAGATTTAAAGTCATAAGAAGTGCTGAAGGGGGAGGATTTTAGAAAGAATTACAGAATATTTTATTACATTTCTTTTTAGGCTAGGCATTATCAGAGAATTCATTTCACAACTTTAAAAAGGGGGGTATTGTACTGGATATTAAAAACTAAAGAAGAAATGAAAATATAAACCCATATTAAGAGACAAAAAAGACTGAAAAGTCCATTTCTATTGAATGCATTACTTTAAGTCAATTTATATTAAAATGAACATTCTAGTTTATATCTCTTATATAAAATTATTTTATCAGCATGTTTACTTTATTTCAGAATAAACTTATTTTAATTTTTAGTTTCTTCTTTTCAGCAATTTTATATTAAAATTATTTCCTTATTTTCATAAAAACATCATTCAAGTCAAAACCTGTCATGTCATTCTGTTAAGGGTGCTTCACAGAAACATAAGCTTGTAACTGAAATGTCCACCTTTTCATCTCTCTCTAGTTATCAACCTTATATACCATTAGAAGCATCTATGAAGGGACATAATGGGGTTCTTGGGGTACCATTTATAACACATGGAACAGAAATATGGAAATTGGAATTTCACCTTTCACTAAAGCCTTCCTCCATTTCAGCAGCATCAGCTGATGGTATGTCTCCTGGTGACTGCAAATAGCAGGGATCATTTGACTTCCCACCACTGCCTACAACTGTGGCTCCGTGCCTTGAGTCGGCTGTGCTGCCTGACTGGGGCTCCTCCTCATCCTCATGCCCAGGGTGCTCTATCATCCACATGGCAAGGACAGTGATGTTCTGGGCATCAGCCTCTCCTCGAGCACCTGAACAGGGGGAAAAAAAGGTCTAATACTGACTTTGGGCAAAATAATTAGTTATTCATGCTATCAGTTTAAGACTGTCTGCTATGTTGCCACTTTTAACTGTGTTAAAAATCTTACAAACCTTTATGGCCTCTTAAAAAACATACTGCCTTTAATAAAGATGGTGCTTCTCATAATTGCATATAATGATACATAAAAAGTTACAGTAAGAAAAATAAAAGGAATACAAATTGGAAAAGAAGAAGTAAAACGGTCACTGTTTGCAGATGACATCATACTATACATAGAAAATCCTAAAGATGCCACCAGAAAACTACTAGAACTAATCAATGAATTTGGTAAGGTTGCAAGATACAAAATTAATGGACAGAAATCTCTTGCATTCCTATACACCAACAATGAAAGATCAGAAAGAGAAATTAAGGAAACACTCCCATTTACCACTGCAACAAAAAGAATAACATACCTAGGAATAAACCTACCTAAGGAGGCAAAAGACCTGGACTCAGAAAACTATAAAACAGTGATGAAAGAAATCAAAGATGACACAAACAGATGGAGAGATATACCATGCTCCTGGATTGGAAGAATCAATGTTGTGAAAATGACTCTTCTACCCAAAGCAATCTACAGGTTCAACGCAATCCCTATCAAATTACCAAATGGCATTTTTCACAGAACTAGAACAAAAAATTTCACAATTTGTACGGAAACACAAAAGACCCCGAACAGCCAAAGCAATCTTGAGAAAGAAAACGGAGCTGGAGGAATCAGGCTCCCCAACTACAAAGCTACAGTAATCAAGACAGCAAGGTACTTGCACAAAAACAGAAATATAGATCAACGGTACAGGATAGAAAGCCCAGAGATAAACCCATGCACCTCTGGTCACCTAATCTGTGATAAAGGAGGCAAGAATAAACAATGGAGAAAAGACAGCCTCTTCAGTAAATGGTGCTGGGAAAACTGGACAACTACCTGTGAAAGAATGAAATTAGAACACTCCCTAACATCACATACAAAAATAAATTCAAAATGGATTAAAGACCTAAATGTAGGACTGGACATGATAAAACTCTTAGAGGAAAACATAGGGAAAACACTCTTTGACATAAATCATATCAAGGTCTTTTATGACTCACCTCCTAGAGTAATGAAAATGAAAACAAAAATAAGCAAATGGGACCTAATGAACCTTAAAAGCTTTTGCACAGCAAAGGAAACCATAAACAAGACGAAAAGACAACCCACACGTTGGGAGAAAATATTTGCAAATAAAGCAACGGACAAAGGATTCATCTCCAAAGTATACAAACAGCTCATGCAGCTCAGTATCAAAAAAACAAACAACCCAATCAAAAAGTGGGTGGAAGACCTAAGTAGACATTTCACCAAAGAAGACATACAGATGGCCAAGAGGCACATGAAAAGATGCTCAACATCACTAATCATTAGAGAAATGCAAATCAAAACTTCAGTGAGGTATCACCTCACACCAGTCAGAATGGTCATCATCAAAAAGTCTACAACCAATAAATGCTGGATAGGGTGTGGAGAAAAGGGAACCCTTCTGCACTGTTGGTGGGAATGTAAACTGATACAGCCACTATGAAGAACAGTATGGAGGTTCCTTAAAAAACTAAAAATAGAATTACCGTATGATCCAGCAATCTCACTACTGGGCATATACCCTGAGAAAACTGTAATTCAAAAAGACACATGTATCCCAATGTTCACTGCAGCACTATTTACAATAGCCAGGACATGGAAGCAACCTAAATGTCCATTGACAGAGGAATGGATAAGAAGATGTGGTACATATATATAAAGAAATATTACTCAGCCATAAAAAGAAATGAAACTGGGTCATTTGTAGAGATGTGGATGGACCTAGAGTCTGTCATACAGAGTGAAGTAAGTCAGAAAGAGAAAAACAAATATCAAATATTAATGCATATATGTGGAATCTAGAAAAATGGTACAGATGAACCTGTTTGCAGGGCAGGAATAGAAACACAGACGTAGAGAACGGACATGTGGACACAGAGGGGAAAAGGAGGGTGAGATGAATTGGGAGATTAGGTTTGACATATATACAGTACCATGTATAAAACAGATAGCTAGTGGGAACCTGCTGTACAGCACAGGGAGCTCAGCTCGGTGCTCCGTGATGACCTAGATGGGTGGGATGGGGAGGGAGGGAGGTCCAGCAGGGAGGGGACATATGTATACAGATAGCTGATTCACTTCACTCTACAGCAGAAACTAACACAACATTGTAAAGCAATCATACTCCAATTAAAAAAACATTAAAAAAAATTATACTACCTGTGGCTTCCATGGCTTTCGCAATCTGCCGGAGAGAGAACCCCATTTCCAACAAGGGTACTGCAATTGCTGGAGGAGGAGGAGAAGTTGAAAGTCTACTGCTTGGGTCTGACAAGGCTGAGACAAAAGAAAGAGAAGTCCTAAATATCACTATATGCCATGAATAAAAAGTATTCTTATAGTAACCATAATTCCCAATTTTCTTAATAGTGTCCAAATATAATGAAATGTTACTCTACTAAGAATTCTCTAGTAACTAAATATGATTAAATCTGATATAGCTTTTTAAGGTTTTTCTTAAAGATAAACTAGCTATAGACAAACCTGCTGAAAAAAATGTTTGTTTTCTTTTTAAAAAATAGTTTCCTACTGACAAAAAATTTCAAGCTTTACAAAAATTTGTAAGAATAGTACAAAGAATTCTTTTACCCTTGAACCACTGGAGAGTAAGTAGCAGACATAATGCTCCATCTTCCCTGAATACATTAATATATTACTCTTACAAATAACAACATTCTCCTGTATAACCACAAGGCAACTATCAAAGTCAGGAAATTAACAATTATCATCTAATCCAGATTCCATTCTAGTTGCAAGGAAAGTCCTGATAACGTTCTTTACAGCAAAGGATCCAATCCAGGATCATCTTTACATTTAATTTTCATGTCTCTTCAGTCTCCTTCACTTTGATACTTTGAAGATTCCAGGCCAGTTATAGGGTAGAAAGTCCCTCAATCTGATGTCAGGTTGTGCATTTTGGCAGGAGAAGCGCAAAACTGATGTTGCCCTCTTCTTACTGCATTCTATTAGATGGTTCATGATTTCATGTTGTCCTATTATGATGGGTCTGACAAGGTTAACTTGATGATGTTAACTTTGATCACTTGAGTGAAGCTGGTATCTGCCAGGTTTCTCCATTGTAAAGGTACTCTTTTTTTTATTTTCTTTGTAATTAGTAAGTATTTGTGGGAAAACACTATGAGAATAGGTAAATATCTCATTCTTCATCAGTTTCACTCTGCATCCATTTATGCTTACTGGCTGAATTAATTATCATTACAACGGTTGACAAAATGATGGTTTTTTTTAAGTCCATCATTGCTTTCAGATTCATCAGTTGGTATTCCACTCTAAAGCAAAGCTTCTCCTTTCTCCATCAGTATAGGGTTACGGATTCTCATTGCATTCATGAGTTACTATCTGTTATTGTAATTATTATTTATTTTTATGCCCCAAATCTCCCAGATTTGGCCAGTGGATGTCCCTTCACTCTGATTTCTATATCCTTCCAGCCTGTGCCCATCATTCTCTGAGTACTTTGTCACTTTATGGCACAAGCTATTCTAGGCTCATCTCATACTGAGACCTGAAATCAGCCATTTCTCTCTCAGAAGATCAAGGTTCCTTCTAGTAGAGAATGGTATTTAAAAGACAGGATCTTGGCACTAGGTGTGTGTACTGCTACTGAAGCATCACTGTCCCAAGGCCCTCGCAGTGGACAGCTGCCAGTGGAGGCCCTCTTCACCCTATATGGTTCTGACACCTAGTGCCAGGCCATATGGACACTTCTTTGCCCCACTTGGACTCCAAAACGTTATGCCAGGCCACTCCCCACACACATGAGGTGTTTTTTTTTTCACCCCAATCTGGCTCTGACAACCCATACTGGACTACCATGCCATGCAACTCCCATACTCTGCTGGCATGAGTGCCTCCCTAGCTTGGCCCCACTTAATGGCTTTCAAATTGAATTAGTAAGGAAGAAGGGAAGGAGGGAAAGAGGGAAGGATGGAGGGAGGGAAGACTATAACTCTCATTTTTGCTTAAAAAAATGTCATTACTGCTACAGTGGTGATAGCCCTGATATATCTGATGGACTTCTCCTTGCCACGGTAGAGTAACAGAGACTAGATTTACCCTCACCTTAAACAACTAAAAAAACAGACAAAAATTATCAAACAACAGTCTGCAGATATTGGACAATAGGTAGTGTAGGACGGTGATCCCTGAGAGAAGAGAATCAAATGAGGCAAGGTGTACAACTGCCTTAGCTTACTGCCTGGAAAGAACTTCCCAAACTGCAGGTCAGGGAGGGTAAATTCAAGCCAAACTCAATGGTCTCTCTGAATGGCGGAGACAGAGTAGAGAGTTCAAAAGTGGCTAGAATTCACAGGGCAGAATCCAGAAAGGGGAGATCTGTATGGAAAGAGGGCAGCTACATAGAGAATTCCAGAAATGTGCAGAGGGTCCTCTTCCCCTCAAGTCCTCAGCTGATGCTAATACAGCAACTATCCAAAGCTAGGGAAAGAATCACCAAGAAGTAGCAGGCAGAACAATCCTTAGAGCTCACATAGGGTTGGGAAGTTTGTGTTACAACAAGCCAGAATGAAAAAACTTTGTAATGCATAAGGTATTAGATACAATACTAAACAAACTAAAGGCTGTCCTGGTCCCACCTAACAAAGCTTAAAAGGAAGTCTTGAAAGAATCAAATTGTTTTCAAGTTACTTAACTGAATTCTAGAACAAAGTTTAAGTATAATACAATGAACGAAACACAAAATATCCAGCACCCAACTAGGTAAAATTCACAATGTCTGGTACCCAATGAAAAATTACCAAACGTGCAAAGAAACAAGAAAACACAATTCAAGATGAGGAGAAAAATTAATAGAAACAGATCTAGAAATAATTGATAAATTAAGTACCACAGACATTAAAACATACTATAAATACACTTGATTCTCATTAATTGTGGATTCCCTATCTGCCAATTAATCTACTCCTTTAAGTTAATTTGTAACTCCAAAATCAATACTCATGGCACTTTCACAGTCATTCACATGCACAGGGTGACCAAAAAATTCAGTCTTCTGATGCATTTGTTCCCAGCTGAGGTCAAACAAGGTGATGCTCTGTATTCTTGTTTCAGCCCTCAGACTATAACAAGTGTCCTTTCATGCTATTTAGTGTTACTTCTTTTGCATTTTTTGTGCTTTTTGTTGGTGATTTCATTGTTTAAAATGACCCTCAAGTATAGTGCTGAAATGCTGTCTAGTGTTCCTAAGTGCAAGAAGGCTAAAATGTGCCTTACGGAGAAAATATAAGTGTTAAGCTTCACGCATGCATGAGTTAATAGTGTTGCTGACCATGAGTTCAATGCTAATGAATCAACAACACATATTAAATATGGTGTCTTTAAATCGAAACACACATAAAATAAGGTTATATATTGATCAGTTGACAAAGTGTGACCAGAAGCTCACAGAAATCTAGCCCTGTATTTTCCCTAGAGAACAATGGTTCAGTTTTCACTAATTCTGTGTTCACAGAATATAACTGTTTTAATAATGAGAACTGTTATTCCATGTATTCTGTAAGGCAGAGGAAAGACTGAGTATGTTAAAAAAGACATGGGAGATTTAAAAAAAAAAAGACATACAGAACTTCTAGAAAACTACAATATCTGAAGGGAAACATACACTGGATGGGATTAAGAGCAGATTAGACACTGCAGAAGACAATATTAGTGACCAGAAGGCACAACAATAAAAATTATCCAAAATCAAACACAGACAGGAAAAAGAATTGAAAACAAAAACAGAGCAGAGCATCAGTGATTGTGATCTGCGCGATAACTGCAAGTGGCTTAACATATATGTAACTGGAGACACTGAAATGGAGGAGTAGTGGAACAGAAAAAAATCTGAAAAAAATAATGAATGAAAAATTTCCAAATTTAATGGACAACTTTAAACCTACATGTCCAAAAACCTCAATAAACCCCAAGCACAAGAAACATGAAAAAAACTACACCAGGGCAGATCACAATCAAATTGCTTAAGCCCAGTGATAAAAAGAAAAATCTTAAAAGCAGCCAGAGAAAAAGGCATATTACATCAACATTAGAAAGACAGAAGACTTATCACTGGAAACAATGCAAATCAGAAGACAGTAGGGCAACACCTTAAAGTACTGAAGAAAAAGAAACAACAACTGTCAATATAGAATTCTATTCCCAGTGAAAATATTTTTTCAAAAAGTAAGGTGAAATAGACTCTTTTGGACATAAAAGAGCCAAAAGAATTCATCACTAGCAGATCACTACAAGAAATGTTAAAGGAAGTCTTTAAAGCAGAAGGAAATGATACCAGATGCAAATATTGATATACATAAAAGAATAAAGAATCTCAGAACTAGAAAATATGTGAGTTAATAAAAAATACATATTTTAGTTTTTAAAAATATCTTTAAAAGATAATTGGCTATATACAGCAAAAATAATAATGTATTATGGGGCTTTATAAGATTCATAGAAGTTAAATTTATAATAACAAAAGTACAAAGGCTGCGAAAGGGGAAATGAAAGCATACTATTGTTAGATTCTTTTATTATACATGAAGTGGTATAACATTACTTGAAAGTAGACTGTGATAATTAAGAATGCATACTATAAACCTGAAAGTAATCTCTAAAAACACAACAGCAAGTATAGCTAGTAAGCCAACAAAGGAGATAAAATGGAATTTTAAAAATATTCGTTTAGGGCTTCCCTGGTGGCGCAGTGGTTGAGAGTCCGCCTGCCGATGCAGGGGACACGGGTTCGTGCCCCAGTCCGGGAGGATCCCACATGCCGCGGAGCGGCTGGGCCCGTGAGCCATGGCCGCTGAGCCAGCGCGTCCGGAGTCTGTGCTCCACAACGGGAGAGGCCACAACAGTGAGAGGCCCGCGTACCGCAAAAAAAAAAAAAAAAATATTCGTTTAATTCAAAGGAGATAGAAAAAGAGAAAAAAGGAAACAAGAACTGATGAGATGAAAAAAAAGAAGGTAGATTTAAACCCAGCTATAACAATAATCACAGTAAAGGTAAATGGTCTAAACATCCCAATTAAAAGGTAGAGAACGTAAGGCTGAATTTTGAAAGCTGGACCCAACTATAGGCTACCTTTAAGAAATCTACTTTAAATACAAAGACCCAAATAAGTTAAAGGTAAAATGACGGGAGAAGATACATGATTATAAAACAAATAAAAAATTCAGAAGTGGCTACATTTATACCAGATAAAGCAGATTTAAGGGCAAACAGTATTAACACAGATAAAGAGAGTCATTTCATAACAATAAAGAGGTCAATTCATTAAGAAGATATAAGAATCCTAAATGTTTATGGACCTAAAAACAGAGCTTTAAAGTACATGAAACAAAAACTAATAAATGAAAGGGGAAATAGACAAATCCACAATTATAGTTAGAGATTTCAACACCACTCCCACAGTAATTGATAGAATAGGTAAATGAAAAATAAGTAAGGATAAAGAAGACTTGGACAACACTATCAATCAACTTGACCTAATCAACAATTTCTAGAACATACCACTCAACAGTAGCACATACACATTTTTTCCAAGTGTAAATGGAATAGTTATAAAAACAGACCATAGGGCTTCCCTGGTGGCGCAGTGGTTGAGTCCGCCTGCCGATGCAGGGGACACGGGTTCGTGCCCCGGTCCGGGAGGATCCCACATGCCGCGGAGTGGCTAGGCCCGTGAGCCATGGCCGCTGAGCCTGCGTGTCCGGAGCCTGTGCTCCACAATGGGAGAGGCCACAAGAGTGAGAGGCCCGCATACCGCAAAAAAAAAAAAAAAAAAAAAAAAAAAAAAACAGACCATATTCTGCGCCATAAGACAAGTTTCAGAAATAGAGTCACAGATGTAGAAAACAAATTTATGGTTACCAAGGGGGGAAAAGGGGAAAAGGGATAAAGTGAGAGATTGGGATTGACATATAAACACTACTATATGTAAAACAGATAACTAATAAGAAGCTACTGTATAGCACAGGGAACTCTACTCAATACTACTGAATGACCTATATGCGAAAAGAATCTAACAAAGAGTGGATATATGTATAACTGATTCGCTTTGCTGTACATCTGAAACTAACACAACGCTGTAAATCAACTATACTCCAATAAACATTTTTTAAAATGAATAAGCTTAAAATAGTGAATTGAACATAAGCATTTAGTTCTACTAATTCCTGAAAACCCATTAAAATGGCAGTAAAGGAAATATTTTAAATGCAGAAATCCATAAGGACTGAGAGAACAGGAAAACTGCAGTAAAATTTTAGAAGTAAGAAAGCCAATGGGCAAACATAAATTGCCTCAGTGGTCCTGAGAAAACTGAATCCTCCAACAGCAATGAGGAAAGTCAAAACAACAGAACTTATTCCTCAGAATCTCAAAATGTTCAGAAATGGGTGGTAGCAGATACTTCTGGAAACGAAAGTGAGGCAAAAAAATAGGACTGACTGAGAGTCTAAGAAGCAGTTAGAAAATGGTACAACCACTATGCGACACTATAGGCAGTTTCTAAAAAAGTTACATATCTACCACCAAAAAATAAATAAATAAAAATAAAATAAAATAATTCAAATTATACAAGATATGTTCTTTGATGAAAATGAAATTAAATTAGAAATCAACAACAGAAAGATACCTGGAAAATCCCCTAGTATTAGGAAGTGAAATAACATACTTCCAAATAACCCATATGTCAAAGAAGGTATCAGGGGCTTCCCTGGTGGTGCAGTGGTTGAGAGTCCGCCTGCCGATGCAGGGGACACGGGTTCATACCCTGGTCCGGGGAGATCCTACATGCCGCGGAGCGGCTGGGCCCGTGAGCCACGGCCACTGAGCCTGCGCTCCACAACGGGAGAGGCCACGACAGTGAGAGGCCCACATAACGCAAAAAAAAAAAAAAGAAGGTATCAATGGTAAACTAGAAAGTACTTTAAACTGAATGAAAATGAAAACATAGCATTTCAAAATGTTTGGATTGCAGCAACATCAGTGCTTAGAGGGAAATTAACAGCATTAAAAATGCCTATATTAGAAAAGAAGAAAAGTCTAATATGACTGATGTACAGTACATTATTTCTCTCTTATATAGCCATAATTCAATCTACAGCTTCAAAAGAGAGAAGACAGCTCAGTTTGATGGGGCAGATCCCCCTTAATTAAAATCACTGTTCTACCTTCAGTGAAGACAAAACACAATGCCCACATAATAAAGTCTCACACATATGGAATGTCAAGGTCTGGGTGTCATAGCGCATGATAGCACACGCACCTGTGCGGTTAGCTGGCCTTGCTGACTGGGAATCAGGAGAAGTTAAGCTTTGCCTCCTTCCTACTTCATCAGAAGGAGAGGTTGGTAACGATGATATTGGAGGAGTCTGTGCACGACGTGTGGGAAGTACAGTGGTAGTTGGGTAACTAGAGAACATTTGCCTTTAAGAAAACAACAATGGTTAGCACAGAAATCCAATTAGAAAATAATGTATACATCACAATCTTCTTACAGAAGAATATGAGACCTGGAAAACTATACAAGTTAGCTATAGTTTAATTGGGGAGAGGGAAGAGAGACTCCACAGTTTTAAAAATCGTTACCTCATAGGATGCTTTTACTATAAAAGTAATACCTTTTCACGTGTTCAGCAAAATGAAAGCAACATAGCAGGTGGGGGGAATACAGCAATTAACAAAATAGATTTTTAAAAAATCTCTGCCTTCATGCAGCTTTCCTTCTACTATAATACCAAGGTGACAGGGGTATTTTGGTAGGCATATAGTAGTTAGAGAATAAAGAAGACTTTTAAAGATAGATAAATTATAAGTTACTTCAGATACATACATTCGCTATAGCCATGAAATTATTCACATGGATTCAAAGTGAGAGTCTATAGGTAAGTTACGGAAAGAAAAGTGCCCAGTCACCCAACACAAATGAAAAACAGCATATGAATGATATGTCAGCTGTGTAGAGGGGTAAAGGTACAGGAGAAGCAGCCCCTCTCACGCTGAAAAGGCAGGCACTGGCTAAAAATAAGTCCAGGAAGATCCTCACTGAGTGACTGCTCTTTAGATTTGTCCAACAAAACTAATAACTTTTTAAGCATCAAAAGAGCACTGTCAACCCAGTCAAGCAACTGTGATACGATGGTATCCACATAGGGGGCAGCTGCTCCCTGATTTTTCTTGTATTAAATGATGTTGAGCCAGGCAGAGACAACTGCAGCTCTACTACAGTCTTAGCCAATAGCAGGGAAATGCAGACTAAGAGGAAAGAAGGAGTCACAGGCCTGGTGAATGTCTCTCGGAGCAAGGGAGCATTATTTTACCATTGAATTCCACACCTATGGAGTTTGAAAGGAAACAAAGAGTCACAGTGTTACTGATTCTCTGTGGATGCCTTGAATTCTGTAATTGGCAGAAGGATTAAAAACCATATTAGAATATCCTATCACTCTTCTCTTCCTCCTTTCTTGAACAGAGGCACTTCCTGGAACTGTGTTACTTAAGTGAGAGAGCTAAGAGGCAGATGTGTGGGGAACCGCCACTGGTAGCTACTTGGATTAGCGCTCCTTCTGTCTAAGACCAGAGCAATAATTCTTAATGTGTGAGCTGAAGCTCACTGCATCAGAATCACTGAAGAAACTTAATTCAAATGCAAACTAGGTGCCACACCAGACCTACTGAATGCGACTTGCTAGGGAATACAGCCCCAGACATTTAAAAAGCTTCCCAGGTGGCTCTTGTGCACACCAAAATTTTAGACTCATTACGATAATAGCCACTCTCTCTCCTATCCTCTAAGATGTGTTTACACACTGGAAACAATAATGACCTATCAATTAAGGGAAGGGGGGAAAGAAATAAGAAAAAGGGAGACTAACTATTCTGCTTCCCTTCATTTCACTTAAGCCCTCGTTAAGAGAGCTCACAAAAGTCTCTCCCTAAAGATTTTCACTCAAAGGTTTTTATTTTATGTATACATCTGGCAAACTGAAGCAAAAAGAAACTTGAGCATTCTTTGGAATTTATGAGTCTACTAAAATAGGGCTGGATGAAGAAGATCATAAGACATGCTCTTTCATTTGAAAAGTAGACTTGTTTGACCTTATAGAAAGAATAAAAGTATAGTTAAAGAATTATGCTTAAAAGGAAAACACCAAGAAGAGAAAATCATTTTCCTGGAGGTAAGCTCTTTCTTGAGGCTCTAATATTCAAAATGCAAGTATTTACCTTTGGAGGAAAAAAAATATTCAAAAGCCTAGTCAAAAAAAAAAAAAAAAGATCATTATAAGAAGATAGAGTACTACAGTACCTGATTGTCAGTGGTACGGCTGATTAGATCTGGGACCACCAATAACTGGCTGAGAGACTTTGGGCAAGTTATTAAACTTCTGAGGGACACTTCCAACTTCAGTAAAATGAGTTTGACTATATGATCTCTTGGGTTCCCTCTAGCTCTAGAATGCCTTGACTTAGTTGGACACATTCTTCACAAGAGAACAACTGTGTGTTTGGAACCACAGGCATCAATATGGCAGACATTAAAGTCAATTTCCCTACCTGAGAAGACTAAGTGGCATCACTCCTGGGGACTCAGATGCAGGCACCGTTTCTGTGTCAGTGACTGGAGTGGTGGCAGTTGTGGTGTCCTCCAGTGAGCTGCTCATAAAGGATGTTGTACTCGAGGCTGATGGGCTAGTGGTAACTGGCGTCTGTGCCTGTTGGGCTTGGTCACTTTCTTCAGCTTGTTGATCAATCTCTATAAACCAAGATTACGGTTAAGAAAGTAGTAAGGATTTGTTTTTTCAAAAGTGACGAGGGAATGGGAAGCTTTTAATTTGGAAAGCTTCTAAATATATTTCATAAGTATCAATTTCTGCAAAAGATTTACAGAAAAAAATGTTCTTATATATATACATCCTGCATTCACTATTGTACTTGTTATAGACTCTACAGACAATAATGTAACAAGCCCTTGTAATTACTCATTTCTTATTTTAGAGAAGGTGCTCTTAAAAACAAAAAAGTTTCACTTTTGTTTGTTAAGATTTAACCAGAGGTTCTCTAAAGATCATTAAAACTGTGTTTCCTTAGCATTTTGATTTTGATGCCTATCTTTAGTCTTTAAACAAGCAAAGATGAAGATATGTAAATACAAGAATAATAAAAACCTAAACAGAAACTCCATGTTCTGAAAATGACAGTGCTTCACAAAATAAACTACTCCCAAGAGTTTAAAAAAAAAAAGTTAAAACGTCTAAGGGCTTACAAATATTTGTAATTTTTCCTATCTGGTAAGGGAGCCTACAAATAAACATAATCAAGATAGCAGTTGTTACAAATAGAGAGCTAATTCTATTTGGCTTGCTAAATGACGAAGTACTTTTCATAATCATGATCTTAACACTCCTATTTATATGCACCACACACCTCTCTCTTCCTACTTACTATCTAAGCTAAAAAAGGAAGAAGGGGAGTAAGGGAAAAGGTAAAAGAAGAGGAAGAGGAAGGGAAGGAAGAAAAAAAGAATGGAAGCACCATGAAGGCAGGTGACTTTGTTTTGTTGACTCCCCAAAATCTAGAATAGTACCTGGCACACTGTAAGCACTCAGTAAACGTTTACTAAATGAACCTCATTTTTATCTCAGAATTCATATTATCCCCAAAGGTGAGGATAAAAGATAAAACAAGGTTTTTTACACACAATATATAGTCTATGAAAGTAGTACTTTAAAAAGTCCTTTAAAATGTCTCTGAGAAGTTATCAGAATAATATATATATTGAATCAGATCAGTAAATACATGAGTACCTTCTGTGGCACGAGTTAAATTTCAGTTTTATGAAATGTAATAATTATTAAGTTCTAATACTTGCATAGGTTTAAAATAGAAAATTATAGGTACAGGCACACCTCGGAGATATTGCGGGTTTGGTTCCAGATCACTGCAATAAAGCAAATACTGCAATAAAGTGACTTTTTGGTTTCCCAGTACATCTAAAAGTTATGTTTACACTATACTGTAGTCTGTTAAGTATGCAACAGCATTATGTCTTAAAAAAACCCCCAAAAACCAATGTACATATCTTAATTAAAAAATACTTCATTGCTAAAGAATGGTAACCATCATCTAAGCCTTCAGCAAGTCACAGCAGCAACATCAAAGATCACTGATCACAGATCACCATAAGAAACATAATAATGATGAAAAAGTTTGAAATATTGTGGAATTACCAAAATGTGACAGAGACACAAAGCAAGCAAATGCTGTTGGAAAAATGGCACTGAAAGACGTGCCTAACCCAGGGTTGCCACAAACCTTCAATTTGTAAAAAACGCAGTATCTGCGAAGTGCAATAAAATGAGGTATGCCTGTAGACAGATGATTATTAATATAAAGAAACAGAAAGGAACTGTTTTCCTTGCAAAGGAAATGTGAAAATTGCTTTGGCCAAAAAAAAAAAAACAAAACAAAACTTGTAAGTCTTTAATAGAATATATCACTTCTGACAATTATGAATAATTTCAATAGCACGGAGCAAAAATTTTAAAAATCAGATAACTTACCTTGCTTAATTTTGCCCCCAAACTGGTCTTCCAAAAGGCCATGGACCACTAACTTATAGATCATGGCTTGAGCTCGTTCCAGATCTGCTAATCCCAGGGCTCTCTTTATGGGTGACCGCATAACTGCTCGTTTCACCATGTGGCGCATCAAGAACTGAAGGGCTGCACGCATCTCCACATCTTCATGAACAACTGGAGAGCTCGCACAGTCTGAGTTGTGGCCATTTTCAGCCAGAACTTTTGGTATCAGCAACAGTTCCGCATATTTACTACAGCCAAGAAGAGCACTAAGTGATTTCATAGCACCGAGGTAGAGATAGGACAGCTGGACTGCTCTGATTTCTGACTGGGCTATGTCATGGTTTTTGGATATGTGTTCGTGATTTTTTCTTTTTCCTTCTGTTATTTGATGTTGGGATTCCACACCTGGCACTGTTGAATCTAAAGAAAATGAAGCTATTTCGTTTTCTGATTTGGAGCTTGTGGTACCCTGACTTTTAACATCATCAGATGTTAAGCCTGTTCGTGTATCTAAAGCAGATTCATTCTCAATTTTCTGCTCAACATCCCCTTTCTCCTCAGACTCATGTCGGTGTTTCTTTTCATGTCGCTTGGTGCTCTGTTTGCCCATGTCTTCGTGAATGCCAGTCAGATATGTGAGGTCCAGCAACACAGAAGCCGTCAGGCCTCGAAATCGTGCCACGTCAAAAGGAAGCGGTTCACAGGGTTCCAGATTATACAATGGAGTATCACTAGGCGACCAAAAAGTTGGGAAGCTTTAATAAAGATCAGAATGACACAGGAAGAAGCAAGTGAGGGATAGACAAGAGGAAGGTACAGAAAATAATGTAGACAAAATACAATGTATCATGTACACAGTACAGAGAATAATTTGCACAAACTAGAGAACTCATTACAAACAGAAAAATGAATCTATTATGAGAAAATGGGGAGATGTGATGTTAAACGCAAAAGCAATGAGATGTTCATATGCTTTCAAACAAGAATATTCATTATTATATAATATAAGCCAGGAACTGGCAAAATTTCTGTAAAGAGCCGAACAGTAGATATTTTAGGACTTGGAGGCCACATGGTCTCTGTTGCAACCTTTCAACCCTGCCATCATAGTGTGAGCGCAGCCACTGATAAACCTGAATGAATGTGTGTGGCTATGTAACTTTATTTACAAAAAGAGGAGCCGGACCAGGTGTAGTATGCTGCTCCCTGATGTAAGCTATTTGGAAAGTTTGCATAATAAATCTACTTTATTTTATGGGTAATGGCCATTTATAACCTGTTCCAGATAAGACTTTGTTTCATTCAAAAAAATTACTTTGTAGTCTTCAATAAATGCTTCTAATTTAGTTTAAGCAAAAACATGATCAAGTATTTCCTGATACTCATCAAGAATTTCCATAAGTTTAAACATGTTACAATTAAACAAATTGGAACAGAAAACTTTAGCAAGTATACAAAGTTTGGCGGCATGCATTTGTTCTATTAACCGAAATCTTGGTTCTAGCTTAACTTTTCAAATCTTGTTTTCCCTTTGTGTCATTTTTCTTGTTGGTTTTAATTTAATTACTTTGCTATATCGTATTAGGCATCATAAATCCTTTCCGAAACAAGGCAAAGAATAAAAGAAAAGGCAGATACTTTCACAAGTAAAATTTTCATTGCTTTCTTAGCTTGAAGTCCATTAACTCCTGAAATTGTGTGTAAACTTCATGTATGGTTATTTTTCAGCTGAGAGGGTCCATAGCTATCATTAGATTCTAAAACAGTACCACCTCCAAAAAATTACTGAAGAACCACTGTTTTGTTTTTTTTGGGTTTTTTTTTGCAGTACGCGGGCCTCTCACTGTTGTGGCCTCTCCAGTTGCGGAGCACAGGCTCCGGACGCGCAGGCTCAGCGGCCATGGCTCACGGGCCTAGCCGTTCTGCAGCATGTGGGATCTTCCCGGACCAGGGCATGAACCCGTGTCCCCTGCATCGGCAGGCGGACTCTCAACCACTGCGCCACCAGGGAAGCCCGAACCACTGTTTTTGATACTGTCCCATGTCATATTAACAATGGAATCACTTTAAGCAGTATAATGAACAGTTACATAGTATCATCAATAAATCCATGTTTTCAAATGATATAATTCTGTACAGTCATTAGATGAGTGAGTCTCCTTATCGACTGAGATACTTGACATACTTCCTTTTAAACATATGAAGTTTCTATTTCACACAAATCCTATCTGATTGCAAACACATCTAAATGCTTTTAAGCACACAGTTTGTGCCAAATAAATGTAATTTTCATACCCATCCAACATGTTGCACACTAAGGGTATAGAAATATATGCTTAAAAAAAGGCAAGAATACTTAAAAATCACAGATAATCCAAAACCTAATTTTAGTCACTCAAATGTTCCCATTGTACATTCAAAGCCCTCCTACGTAAAATGTAACTGACAGATCTGCTGACTGGCTTTTTTCTGTCCCAATGTGTAATGAAAATGATTAAAAAGGAGGAAGCCAAATGAAAAATAGAAAGAAGGATCCCAGTTACACCTAAACTAGTGAGCTTACCATTTCTTCACAAAACAAAATAAAAACTATATATTTTACAAGCCACTAGTATTCCAAGGAACACAAGTCTGGGAAATATTTCTTTATGAAATCACAGTACTCATACCCAGATGTATGAAAAAAATTATTTTAAAAAGTTAATTGGCAGCTCACCTAAAATACATAATTACTCACTGTCCATAGGCAATGGCCCATTTCACCAATAAATACTCATTTGCTGAAAGTGTAACTCAACAAATCATACCTGATGGTAATTTCTGCTTCATCCCATTGGACTTTGGCAGACGTGCTGCCCTCCTTGACCACTCCCAGCAGTGTGGCATGGCGCCCAGTTTGCTTGTGAACACACCGACCTCCAACTCTAAGACCAGCATCAACTCCTCCTATCACTGCCAGCACGGGCCACACCTCTATGCAAAGGGTCCTCAGCTGCGGCTCTGACAGGTCAGCAAGGCCATGTCTATTGTGTTTACCTTTCTCTTCCTCTTTGCTCTCCTTCTCCTCTCTCATTTCATTTTCCTCTCGGCTTTGAACCGAGCGGCTTTTCTTTAGCTTCTGACCTGAATCTTTAATACATATCTTAATTTTGTGTAGCCTTTCCATCATTTTTTTGTTAATGCAGTAAGTCCAACGGTCTGTTCGATGAAGGATACGAATAAGCTGAATAGTGGCCTCTGCCAGCACTGCTGCTACTGGACTACAAATGGGGTCTCCTGGAAGTAAGTCTCGTGGTGTGCCACGCATCTGCATATCACAAATTTTCACCTATAAAAGAGGGTAGCAAATGTGTGATTATTAATAGTTCTCTATTAATTCTGTAAATTATAAAACTATAAATTCCAACACATGAGTCCCATGTGGAACTAGTATTTGGTCTCCTGATACATGTCTATTACACTATTGGCCCCCAATAAGGAGGGAACAAATATTACAGTTCTACTGAAGTCAGCAGCAGTATGGTCCTGTGAAATAAGCTACCCTGTCATTTAAACTGCGTGCAGTCTGTGAGCAGCAGTGCTGTTGTGGCCACCCAAGAGATAGATATAGACCAAGGTGTATGTGACTGACTCCATTTAGCACCAACCCCCACCCCCCGGAAAAGTCTTGAGGATCTAGCCACTCTAGTCCTCAAGACACCAGAATAATAACGAGTCCTGGGACCATCTTATATTGTTCCAGCGGCACAAAGATAAAATCACAAGGCTAGAAAATTGGTATATTCTCAATCTGGACACGCATTTCAAATAAGACATAGAGGCTGAAAGAAGAGCAAGACTTGGGTTCAAATCTTAATTCTGTGTAATTTTTGGAAATCATTTAATCTCACTAACCTCAGCTTTTTCAACTGAAAAAAAAATCGGCACTAATAACATTATCTATCTGTTACTATATTAAAGATTAAATTAGACTATGCACATAAAGTGCTTATCAGTACAGTGCCAGACACCCAGTAAATGTTCAAAAAATGTTAACTATTATTAGTATTGTTTTTTATCAGATTCTGAAGTCAGAAAAGGCTTCTGGGTAGAATAAAGTGATTGATACAAAGCCTATGGTTAAATTAATTCCTTCAAGGTTCACAAATGTTAGGGAGCAACAGGCCATCATTCTAACCAGAACGTACCAGTACCTATTCTAGGCTGCAAGAATATCATCAGGGAAAGGGATAAAAGCAGGTACTGGGTTGCCTCTTTATTTCATTTCCAGTTCAGTTTTGTTGACGACCTGGTTCAAGAAGCAGTTCCCCTCTCTCATGAATGGCTAGCTTGAAATTATACCTCCTTGAAAATTTTAAAAATATATTAAAAGCCCAGAATAAATGGTAACTTTCATGGTTAGAGTTTACCAAATCTAGCACTTCCATTATAGACACATTATATATGAAATGGCTTGAAAACTTTCTACTAAAAATTAACTAGAAATTCCGGAGACCAGACCTAGGCTACTTTTACTTGATGTTATATCCTCAAGTAAAAGGACGGGGTAGAAAACAAATCAACCCACAGGGAGACCACAAAGAAGTTTCTCTCTAACTGGGTTTTACATGAGGAGAAAAAAAAGTTTTTAATGAGAGGGTTATCTCTTTAATACTGTCCTCCTGAAGGTTTAAGGTTCAAATTTACACCATCTACAAGGTCTGAGAACCCTCTAAGCTGAATGAATGAAAGGCAGCTTCCCCGTCATAACTGAAACCTCCATTATTCACCTAATGGTATCTGATTACAATGAAGATTATTTTTAGATTCCTCTCTCATATGCACAACTGCCAGTAAACCAGATTATCCCTAAACTATTTCCTATAATTCCTATAATTGCACATATGTTTGAAAGTTGACTCACTATATTCAAATTACCAGAATATCAAATAGTGCCTTAATAAAGAGCAAAGGCAACTTCTAAAAGTAATCTAACCTTCATCTGGAAGAGTAAATTATCTGAGCAAGTACTTTTAATGGTAGAAATAGCTTATTATTTCTGTGAACTCTGATGTTAACAAATATTAATAAAAAATAACAAATACCCTTTATGCTTAATTACAAAGGTTTGAGGTTTCATTACCTTTTCCCCTGGGTTGCTACTATAGAACATTACGCATGGGTACAACTCTGCTGCATCCACATCTTCAAAAGCTAATTTGGGTTCCTATAGTGTGGCAGAGGTGATGGGAAAAAAAGGAAACAAAATTTTTTTTTAATTGATAATATCCAAGACACATTAAGAATCAAAGCTCTTATGAGACAGAGTAAGTTACTAGAGCCAAATCTCAATTAACCTTGCTAACCATGCTAAGGAAATTCCACATATAATAAATGACCTTAATTTGTTCCTCTGTTTCAACAATCTTCCTGGGATTTTACTATCTTTCTTTTTTTTTTTTGGTGCTGATAAATATTATAAGAACAGAAAGGTATTAGAGAAAAAGCAGAGAAGAGAAAATAATCTATAAACTGAATAGCTAGTACCTGAGTAACTGAGTTGAGGATAAATAAAAACAGGAAAACATGCAATACTTCTGAATGAGTTTCAGTACCTCTCCATTTTTCCCAAAGGAAATGGTCCTGGCTTCCATGTCTAACACACAGGTAATGAAATCTCCTTGAGTAAAGCTGGACAATGTCAGAGTCTGTTCTCCATTGTGATAGAGGTTACCACTGTAGGCCCGATAGAGCCACATATCCGAGGTAGTACGGTGGTTAAAGTCATGTACTGGCCAGCGAGAAACTCCAACACAGGTGCCTTCATTACCTCTGTTTTCCTTCACAATGTAAAACTAAAATGAAAGTGGTAATGTTCATTAATATTCAAAAAACTTGTTTATATACTATTAACTGTATAAAGCCATACTGGGGAATGTTTGTGAATAATATTTATGCATTTATGAGAATATAAATAAACATATTTTCAGCTTAAGTGAAAATAACATACAAATGAAATAATTTCATGATTTTGTAAAGATTTTAAGACAGATTTAATCTTTACCTTGTAGAACATTTAGAATAACCTTTGAGTATTTAAAATAAACAATTTTAACTTACATCTTAATTATGAAGCTGAGGAAGTACATCTAGTCCAGAAAATTATTAATGGAAAGCTTCAATTCTTTATACCAATTTTCTAACTACTCTCTTGTGTATACTTCTGTGCAGAAAAGAGTTAATACAGCAGGCCTGAGACTGCTGTCTTTAAAAAGGCATGCTTGTAACACTGGCCCTTGGCTAGTATCTGGGAATTCGACTTGTATACAGTTTCCTACACTGTTAGAAAACTTTCCCAAAATGATTCGGGTGGCTCACCAGGACAAGAATGTTTGAACAAACAATGTGGTTTACACTGAACACGAACTTTCCTTTTGGGAGCTGGAGTTTTGGTACGTGCCAGGCAGAGGATACCTTCATGATCAGTCTCCAGTAAAAATCTTGGGAACTAAGTCTCTAAGGGGGTTCCCTAAAACATCACACACATGTTGCTGCATTTTCTTGCTGGGACAAGACTGCAGTCCATGTGACCCTTCATGGGAGGGAGAGAACATAAGGAAGCCTCCACGTGGATTCCTCCAGATGTCACCTGTGTCTTTTTTCCTTATTATCCAGTTATGTATCCTTACTACCTTGTTATAATAAACCCCAGTCATCATGAGTACAATGATAATACTGAGTCCTATGAGTCCTTCTATCAAATCTTTGAACATAGGGGTCACCTTCAGGACCTCTGACAAAATGGTGGCAACGTGAGCTCCACTAGAACAACTCTAAGTCATTAAAATATAATTATATATTTGGGAAAAAGAGAGAGAGATAGAACTGGGGAAAGACAAAACTCTAGTGGCTATGGGGTTACACGTGTTATGAAGCAGCAGGTGAGTGGCTATCTGTTGTGAGAGGTAAAAGTTACCTATGGAATTCAAAACTAATAGATCCAACCCCAGGAGGGTTGGCTCACTGGGTCCCCTGGCTGCTTTTGGCCCTGTAAGATAAAGTGAGGGGCAAAGAGCAGCCAGAAGAAAATTTGTGCTCTTCTCTCCTCTAGGTGGGAGGAGAAAGAGAGCCCAAGCATTCTCACACATGGGCTTTGGATGGGCCAAAGAATAAACATTAGCTTGCAGCTGCTCTCTTGTCCAGGTGGGAGGGGGAAAAGTTCAAAAATTCCTGAAGATGAGTTTGGGGTAGACCAAAAGTATTAGAAGTATGTGTTGCTCTTTCCTCCAAGTGAGAGGAGAAATATTTAAATCAGTTCCCAGGGCTGGAGTAAAGCTTTAAATAGATGAAAGAGAGGGAGAAATGGAGAAAGGGAGAGAGAGAAAAGAAGAAAAGAAAAGAAAATACTCCAGCGATTTTCTTTAGCCTAGATGCTGTCACTGCTGTACCAGTGCCCTGGCCCAACCAATTAACCCTAAAAATGCTAAATTTACTGCTAGGGGTCTGAGTAAACTTGAGATCTGTGGGAAAAGGGAAAAGTAAACTATATACAACAGCTTCACTTTGTGGCTACTGCATCTAGATGTATGATAAAAAATGATGTAAAAACGTTATATGCTCGTAACTTCATAAATACTAAGAGATCATCCTGATAAGTAAAAGCTGCAAAGGAAAAGTCAGTGGGATACAACTTCCTTGCTTTTTGCCCCAGTTGAGTAGATCGGAACTTAAATTCTTTGAGTACTGGAAACAAAACAAGCCTCCATAACTGATGATTTTTTGTTATGATTTTTGCCTATTAGAACTGCTAGAAAAAAAGGGAGACAAAATAAAAAGAGTGGCACTCTCCACGTAGAAATATACTTAGAGAGTTTTAAAAAGCAGTTGTTAGTTGCCAATTAGTTCTTATAAAATCAGATGTCTGACCCTTAGAGGCTGATGATTTTCTAGCCTGAAATGCGTATTTTTGAGTGGGTAAATTTGTACTCTAAGATTGAGAAGGCAAAAAGAGCTTAGGAAAGCCTTGCTCGTCACTTAGACTTAAAATGCAGCTGTCTGATCCTACAGCATTTAGGCTTTATTGCTGCCCCCAAAAGTTGCCAATTTTATAGAATCCTCAATTCACAGCTTCCAACTGCCTGGACCTGCCTCTAAGTTAAAACCTCATACTGTCTGCTATGGGCTGTTTCAACCCAACATGAGCTGTGTTCAACTAAAAGCAGGCACCAGCCTAATGAACAAAAATCAGACAGGGGGCTGGTAAAGATTTAGTTGGTGCAGCCATAAACTGAAAACTACATGGATTCTAGCTGTACTGTCCAGGTCTCTTATACATGCCGCTGGGAAAGGGCCTGTTCTTTTGATAGCCATCTAATTTGAGCTGCTGATTGGCTTTTTATTTCTGACATAGAAATTGATTACATTCCTAACTTTGATTCTTACCGAAAGCTGAAAGTTGGAGGAGGGCATACCTAGGGTGCATGACCTCTATGTCCACTCTTATAACAGACTGGACTCTTGACCTCTTCTTGGGGAGGTCTCACTGCTGTTGACTTATTATGTTCAGTTTTTCGGACTAGTCGTAGTTTGCAACAACAGACTGATAGCTTGATTCAATATCTGATATACACGCCTAGTAAGACAGTTTATTAAATGAAGCTCTCCCCAGAAAAAGACTGATCTTTCCTAGGCTGCTCACTGGATAAATGATTAGGATAAAAGGCGTAGAAGGTTTTGTAAACCTATTCTGGAAAACAATTTTTTTAATTTGGATTTTGTCCTGACCAATTGCTAACCTTTCTGGTTAAGTTGTATCAATATAAAAACATTTTTGTTAAAAAAAAAAAAAAAAGTTTTCGTGTGGAAATTCTTTTGTCCCTCTTGTACCTAACCCTTCTGGACAAAAGGTCTAGATGGAGACAAAAAATGACTGAGAAGACCTAAAGTTATAATAACTAAATGGGAAACACTGATTTTAGAATAACGGTGGGGGCAGGGAGGGGAAAAAAAAAAAAAAAACCCAGGCCCTGGGAAAGTGTGGAAGAAGACAGAGGGCATAAATGATCATTGTTTTTTCGGAACTGCTCCTCCTCCCGGGGGCGGGGGGGGGGGGGGGGGCGGAAAGCCATGCTGTCAAGAAAGCTGTTTTTTTTGTTGTTGTTTTTTTTAATAGATCTTTATTGGAGTATAATTACCTCACAATACTGTGTTAGTTTCTGTTGCACAACAAAGTGAATCAGCCACATGCATAAAGCACTTTAAATTCAAACTAACTTCTGAGCCTTATACCTGACAGGCTATAAGAAGTAGGGGGTGACCCCAGGTCATGGAATTTCCACAGAACACCTCCAGATGTCATCCACACTCTTAAGGCAGATAAAATGATGTCACAGACAAACAAAACCGTTTAACAAACTGTCCTTCAGAGGCAGTCCCTCTGAAACCAAGCACTCAATTAAATTACTTAGACTGCAATGGGAACAGAAGGTGGGAGGCCCCCTGATGGGAGATCACATTGGGGTCCTGTTAACTTGTTCTGCCTGACTACTGTATATCCTGATTAGGGATATCTTAACAATTATAAACTCATTTCCAAGGATACCACGTATGACCTCTGGAATTGTACTTTTTGTGTATGCACCCTATTCTGATCCCTGGACTGGCCAGAGTTGTGCTGTGCTAAATTTAAGGACAAAGTCACTTGACTTTTTAAGATAGACCTTTACAATTAATGAGATTTGTTTTAACTGGCTAAGTCTAAGACCCCTGAAGTCAGTACTGGAGGTCAGTCTCACCCTGCTGTCTGGGGTCCTACCAGATAATAATATTAATTTTATTGTAAAAACACTGTGGCCAGGAGCCAGCCAAGGAGGTGGACTGTGCAAAAAAGAACACAGCAGAGACTGCTATCCTTAGAAATGTCTGCTTGCAATGTTGGTCCTTGGCTGGCACCTGGGAACTTGTCTGGTAAACAGTTCCCTACACTGATTAAAAATCTCCCTGATTGATATTGGTGGCTTATTGTGCTTAGACTGTATGACAATGTGGTTTATGCTAAAAACCCGCTTTCTTTCTGCGAATCTAAAGAAGGCCAGGCAGAGAGTATGTGACCAGCACTCAATAAAAATGTTGGGCACTCAGTCTCTAATACGCTCTCCCAGGAAGAAACATCACACATATGTTACTGCATTTTCATTGCTGGGTGTGCACTGTGTGACCCCTCATGGAAGGGATGATTATGATTTTTCAACCTTACACTAAAAAAAATTTTTGAGGTAATTTTACAATTACAGGCGAGTTACAAAAATAATACAGGGTTTCTGCATATCCTTCACTGAGTTTCCATTTATGTTAAAATCTTACATAGTAATAGAACATTTACATAAGATGATTTTTTTAATAGTCTTTCCATACTTTTTTATAATAACCTAGGAGGAAAGTACTAAAAAAATAAAATGCTTTTAAAAACTACTTGGAATTCTACATACCTTCCACTGATAGCACCCAGAAGTTACTCCAGTTGACGCCAATCCGTATCCTTTTCCTCCACTGCCATGAGTTAAAATCTGTCCATTCTCCACTATGCAACACTGAGCTTTCTCTGGGTCAAAGGATACTTCTTGTATAGGAAGATTCTCATCTTCTTCCTCCAACTCTCCCTGCTTCTACCAGAAAGGAAACTGGGTCAGTATTTTGAACTAACTCAGATTCAGTTCCTGAGATCTCCTTGGGTTGATTCCACAAATATTTATTATCTACTATGTACTAGTTACTGTGCAGACAATGGAACACAATCATACATACAGCATGGTCCCTGCCCATGAAGAGCTTACAGCTCAGTCAGGGGACAGAGAGACAAATAAATAACACCAGTATTGTAGTGAGAGAATAAAAGAAGTTACATGACAGGTATAGCAGAAACATATAAGTGTAAGTTTCTAAGCAGGCTTGAGAAGGATAAGGTAAGCATTCAAAAGAGGATGACTTCTGAGCTGAATCCTGAACGATGAGAAAGCATTAAGCAGCCGATCAAAGTAGAGAAAGAAACTTAAGACAGTATGGACAGCATGTGCCAAGTCATGGAGGTGAAACAGAGTTCACTGATTTAAAGAATTGCAAGCAGTATGGAATATCTGGAGGATGAGACTGAAAGAGAACAAGGAACTAGAAAGAGAAGAAGGAACAAAATCACGGAAGGCCTTCAATGCCATTCTAAGTTTAATCTTTACTCTAGACAATAGGGAGTGCCTACACAGAATGATTTATATAGAGGAACTACAATCAGATCTATGTTTTATAAACATTGTTTTACCAGGAGTATACAGGATGAAAGCAGAGAGAACAATCAGGAGTTTACTGCAAGAGTTCAGGTAAGAAATACTGAGAACTTAAATTCATTCATTTGCTCAATGGGTATTCAATAAGCATCTACTATGTACCAGGCACTATACCAGCTCCTATATACTCGGCAGTATACTGAACAGATAACGTCTCTGCTCTCATAGAACTTATATTTTACAAGGTGGAGATAGAAAATAAACAAGGAAATAGCAGGTAATAAGTGCTATGCTGAAATCAAAAAAGGTGATGTGATAAAGACTGTGTGGCAACTGACTCTAGAATGAGGATCAGGAAAGTACAATGAAGAAGTGATAATTAAGTTGAGACATGAATAATAAATTGACTTCTGAGAAACATATCTGAGGGAAGTATTCTAGGCAAAGAGAATAGCTGGCACAAAGCCCAAAGGAAGGAACAAGCTTAGTGTGTTCAAGAAACAGGAAGAAGGCAAGTTGTTCACAGTGTAGTGAGCAAAGAGGAGAGAACAAGGAGTTCTAGAATTTATCCCAAGAATGATTAAAAACCACTGGTGGGTTTTTAAAGCAGAGGACGAACATGCTCTGATTTACAATGTTAAAAGATCACACTGGCTCCTGTGTAGAGAATGGACTACAGGGAGTTAACAGTGGAAGCAGAAAGACCAGTTAGGAGAATATTGCATAATCCAGGCCAGAGATGGTAGTGGCTTCGAGTAGGGTGATGGCAGAGGAATGAGGAGGTGGAAAATTCAAGTTAAGTCTTAACAGAGAAGTCAACAGGACTTGGAGATTGTACAAAGAAAATGTGGGTGTGTGTGATAGAAAGAGAGGAATCAAGGATGACTCTTTGGTTTTTTGGTTGAGTCACTTACTAGGAAAGATGGGAAAGCCTGGGGAAGGAACAAGATGTAACAGAACTAAGGATGCTACTAAGTATGAGAGGCCTATTACACTATTATTCAAGTCGTAAGGCAAGTAGAAGATGGGTGTATGTCTGGAATTCAGGAAAAATGTCAAAAAAGGAATTAAAAATCAATGGCATACGGATCTGAATAAGGTTTTGCTGGCTATAGGAAATGAAATGGAGGTGACAGTTGAAGGAAAAAAGGGGTCTTGGGACCAAGCTTTGGGATACTCCAGCAGTCAGATTAAATAGAAGAGGAAGTATAAATAAAAGAGGATGAGAAGAAGAGGCCATTGTACTGGGACAGAAGGAAAGCCAGAAAAAGTGTAGAATCATGAAAACTGACAGAAAGATTAAGATAGCTAGATGGATGGATTCAAGAACTATTTAGGAGGTAAACATCAATGAGTTCTAGGGACCACATGGGTGGGGACATTAGGAGAATTCCCAGGAATTCAGGTTTGAAAAGCTAGTTGAATGTTAGTGCCACCAATAAAAATGGGATAGGAAGAAAAGGAGAAAGGTTTGAAGGAGAGACACGTGGGCTATCATTCAAGTTTGGAAGGCAGTGCATGTAGTGAAAATGGCCGTGGGTATGACTGAGACTGCTGGAAAAGCTAAAGACAGAACTCTGAGGAACAGTGGAATTTGGGATGGAGGCAAGGAGAAAGTCACACCAAAGAGATGCCTCCAGAGGGAATCAAGGATTGGCAGAGGGTATCTAGGAGAAAGTAGTGTTTTGAAAACAACAGAAAGCTAGAGTTTCCAGAGGTCAAGTAAGCTGTGGATAAAAAGCCATACACTGTATTACCAATAACACCTACCTCTGTCATTTAATTTCAGTGCTTTGATGGAAGATAAACAATTGGGCTGAAGAGATAATGAGAAGTAAGGAAGTGACTTAAACATACACAAGATTACTCTTCCCAGAAGCTTAGCAATGAAGGATGAGAGAATATAGGGAAGGCTTCATGGATAAAAAAGAAATTTAGAAGGGTGGGAATAAGAGATGTTTATAAACTGAGGGGAAAGAACCAGTGGAGAAGGAGACACAGTACAAAGAAGAGACTGAATAACTGATAGAACAAAATCAAAGGAGAAAGGATCCAGAGACAGGTGACAAGATATTCACATGTCTGTCTAAAAATACCTTTTTGGAAGAATCAAGTACCTGTAATTTTATTTCTTCTTCTTTTTCCTTTATCTGAATAGCATGTTTGGCCTGAGCAATGGGTGTCTCCCACATACAATCCGACAGGAGGGAAAACAGATGTTCAACAACCTATTTATTGAAGGAAAAAGAATGATAAAATTTGTAAAGGATCATTTTAACTATTTTTAGAAAAGATAAATCATGTAACTATAATATTAAGTCACATGTGAGATTTAATTATACCAATGTCTGACAGCTACTTTGGGTGGATGCAAGTTAAATATCATTTTTTAGAAAGACCATTACCCTACAAAGTGGGTTCAACTGTCCTCATGTTGCCCCACTATATGGACCTCTGATGAGGCCATGCAGCCTCACATCTTTCTCTCTCTAGATGCCCAAACCTAGGAAGAAATTCCACAAATTTTCCTTTCTTTCTGATCTTGAAAGTATTCACTATACCACTACTCCTCACATCCCATAACTCACTTAATTTCTCTTTCTCCTTGCTTAGAGATGAAAAAATTTAAAAAGCAATCTCAGAAGTGGAAGTCGTGCTATTGAATAAATGACACATTTACAACTGAAGAGACCATGAGTTTAGATTTTCGGTGCATAATGTTGCACATGTAAAGAACATCTTCTAATAACTTTAAAAATAGAAACCTGGGCCATTTGATCATCTTCTACACCAGATTCACAAGCTGGTAGCACAGCCTCAAGGACATGAAGTGCAAGGAGCCTCGTTCTTAAGTTACCAACTAGAGGAATTCCTGGAGGGGGAAAAAGACATTTTCTTATTATAAATGTGACTTAAATTCAAAGTTTAAATAAACCTCTTGAAAAAAATCTCTGAGGCTGCTAAGTATTTAGGATGGAACAGACTTCACTTCAGCATATTATCACAAGAATTCTGGATTCATCCCATATCCATTAATGTATATGAATATCCATGTTTGTGTTTCAGTTTTTATGTATGTAAGGGAACAGCACTATAACTACCTATGCCAAGTACTGTGCTATGCATTTCATACACATTAATAACTGTTGATCCTCACAAATCCTACATTATATCCCTATTTTACTGATGAGGAAACTGAGGCTCAGAGAAGTTAAGTAACTTGACCAAAGCCACACAACTCAGTAGAGACAGAAGTAGGACTATAAATGACAGGTCTGTTAATCTCTAAAGCTCAGGCTTATCATCGCCTTTAATTGCTTCTGACTCCATCTATGCCCTGAGGGACTCACAGGATTAACGGGGAGTAAGCAGTTTGTACTTTTCTAAAGTAAGCAAAGGTAGAGACAGGATACTGATGCTCTTTTTTCTATCCATTACTACAACACAACCAGTAGAAATAAATGAATATCTGATTTTTCTTCATGCTCTAAGAACTTAATATTACAGAAGGCTTACCTTATTAAAGGAGAAAAAAAAGCTATTGTAAGTTATACTAGTTAAGAAAAACTATTGGGAAAATGAGTATAAACTTACTATATATAAAGCTAAGATGTGTATTTACAGAAGAACCCTGATTTGAACAACTGATCTGAAAATAGTAGTTACCTGTAAATGGCAGATCTTTTAAGAAAACAGGAGAAAGGTAAGGGCTCTTTTGAATAAACTGCTGTTTTATTTGCAGCACAGCTGATCAGTTTTGGAAATTCTTTAAATACTGTTAACAACAAATGAATTTCTTGCCAGAATTTGCTACCACAAAATGACTGGGATAATTCTGCTGTAAGAACACTAACATTTAGTATGACTCCATTTTACTGTATTTTTGCAGTTAATAACTGTAGCTGTTATGTTAATAATAAGTTGTCTGTATTCTTTTTTTGTTTATGCCAATCTTAAAACAAAGATACAGGATCTGAATTTTTAAAAAATTGAATACACATTAAAAAAAGTAAAAAGAAACACCAATAAACTATATCGAGAGTGTACACATATAAAACAGCATGTACCATAGAAGACTATATTATGTTTCAGCACATTTAAGAAAGACTAGGGATGATGAGAAAGTTCTGGAAATGGAGAGTAGCGATGGTTGACCAACACTGTGAATGTACTTACTGTCACTGAATTGTACACTTAAGTGGTTAAAATGGTAAATTTTATTTTATGTATATTTATCACAATAAAAAAAAACAGATTAGGAAAGGACTGATAGTAATCTATGCAAGCAGACCAGACTTTTAGGCTAAGAACCAGGAATTAAGCTTATTATAAAGAACTCTCAGAGATAGCATACAATCAGAAGTTACAAATCAAGGCAACAGAAATCATATCATGATAAGAAAGAACAGACAAACTCCAATCTGCATTTTGATAATCCAAGAAGAAAACTCAAAATCTGTGTCAAATTATCATATTAAACAGGATGTTCTCTGCTTATTTTTATTACTGTAATCTGAACTAGAGCCAAGTTCTCTGCATTAAATCCACGATCTTCTCCAGTGCTACCTTCTATTATTAATTCCTCTCAATTTTTACTCCTACTTTTCTTTCAATCAAATAAGTACTCATAAAACAAGAAAGAAAAGGCTTAAAATCAAGGTCAAGTATCCAATGATGTTATCTGAATAAAACACATGTGATGTACAAAATACTGTAAAATAAGACAAAGGTGACATACCTGAAGAACATTTCTGAGATGCTATATTTAAAAGCACCTCTGTCCACTTTGGGGAAGCCATTTTTGACTGAATTGCTTTTGAAGATACAACTCTGCGAAGAAAAACTAGAAAATCCCCCAGATGAAGTTCGGCTGCGCGTTGTTTCCTAAGAGCAACTAAAGAGTGAAAAGACAAGTTTACATTACAACCAAAAGCCAACAGGAAACAGTCTTATATCAAATAACTTACGTTTAGAATGCAGTAAGCACACACCTAATTCAAAACCTAGGTTGTCAGTTAGCCTGGCTAACTGACAGATTGTCCCTAGCCTGGCTAAGACCCACTCAAAGCCAGTACTCTACCTCTTCTTTACTTCTTTAGCCTTTGCTAATATACAAACATTTATTACACTAGTTTGAAGAATATAAAATTATTAGCCTGCCCTAGGTACCTATATCTCACTCCAACCTTGTTCCTACACATTCCTTCAAAATCCAGTTCAAAGCTACCTCTTCCATGAAACTTTCTCTCTTCGTAGAGATCCCTGGGAAAATCTTTTAGGAGGCCTCCATCCTACCCCATTCTCACTCCCAGCAAGTATTTCTGTAACAAGACACTAAATTAATTAAATTAATTAAAGCCTGGAGACCTTAAATATAAAGCTGGTTAATACAACTTGATGATACAGTCTGTGTTTCAGTATCAGTACTACGTTTGAAATGAAGAGTATACCTTACTTTCAGTTAAGTATTTTAAAGAGTATGTGGAGTTATTAATACCTGGTCCACCTGCCTCTGAATGCCTAGCCACCGCTTACTAGAATCAGTCTCACTCCCAGCCATCCCCATAAATAGAATGGGTGCAACCTGAGGGGAATGGATGTGGACTCAGTCTGCTGTTACACCTACTGAGATTCATCACAGTTTCTTTTTTTTACTGGATATGAAAGGATCCAGTCTTCTTGGGGAGCTATAGGCTGAGAAGTAACTCTACTGGGTCTTCCCTGCCATCCATATGTGCAGTACTCAACAGAGTGGTAAGAAACTATTACCTGAACAACCCTGTATCCCCAAACTGGATCTCAGGAAAAAGGGAGGTGGCATTAAAAGCCTGTTTTAATTTTATCATACCCTGTGAGTCTGCCCATGCTCTTTGTATAAGCTACATACTTGCTATATAAAGAACAAGTAACTTGCCAGAGGTTCAGCCTCTGAAACCAAAAGCTAGCCCTAAATTAGGCTCATACATCCTCCTAGATTCTGCCCTAAGAGATTTAGCTATTTCTTCTGAGCTTATTGTATTACACTGTAATTATCTGTTTAAACAACTACCTTCCTCATTTCCCTAGAAGGTCCTTGAGGGCAGAGATAATGTTTTGTCATTTTTGTATCCCCAGCATATTCCTTTATCCACCCACCCATCTATACAGTATTAATATTATTTAAATACTACTTTATTTAAATATTATTTATTATAATATTCCAATATTAACATTAACATTTATTGAGCTCTTACTATGTGTTAGACACTGCTCTAAGTCCTTTACAGAGCTTATTATGGTAATAAGACACTGAATAACTTACCAGTTTTAGACCTTTATTCGCTTAATATATAACAGACATGTATAGTAGTTCTTCTGTTCAGGGTTTACGTTCTACTGAAATACAATGTTCACTATAGTTTTTTTCTTTTTTTTTTTGGCTGCGCCATGCAGCTTGCAAGATCTTAGTTTCCCAACCAGGGCTTGAACCCGCACCCTCAGCAGCAAAAGCACAGAGTCCTACCCACTTGACCACGAGGGAATTCCCACAATGTTCACTATAGTTTTTAAAAGCTGTAAGGAAATGACCATATTGCAGCAAGCAAAAATTATTACGGCTAAGTATAATGAAGAATTTTTTAGTGACTAGAGAACAGAACAGCCTAGCAAGAAGTTCAGCTTCCCTAATTCTAACCCAATTCCCATATAAAAACCCTTGGTCCTGGGGGAACACTTAAAACAAGAATGCAACCCAAGAGATGGGCTTTCATGATCAAATGCTACAAGAATATAATCTGGGGAAATCAGTCACCTAGAACCTCTAAGTTCTAGAGCCACAACAGCCAAGGAGAGGCTGAACTTAGACATTGAGTGGTACAGTTGCTTCATCAGGGTTAACCAACTCTAAAGAGAGGAAGTTCAGTCAGAGGTACCTCTAAACCATACATATTTGGAGAAAAAAGGGGTTTCTAAATGAATAAAAATCCTCTCATGCCTCACAACAGAAAGAACTCTACATTCTAATGATATTCACACAATGTGGATTCAACAAATGCTTGTAAATAATGACAGAGAAAAAAGATTTATGATACCTCTGAAGTCTCTCTTCTCAGTTTCTCCACTGGAGTCAATTTTTTTTTCTTCTTCATCCTCTTCTCCTTCTCCAAAAGAGGCCATAAGTAGTACACCGGCCTGGGACAACAAATTCTTCAACTGACTACAGAGTAGATCCAACAAAGATTGAACTACCTTGGGGCTCAGTTTATCAGCATAGGTCCTGAAAAAACATATACATGAAATAACAGGAAAAAAATAAATGGTAATTACACAGAAGGGCAAATGTGCTTAAACACATAAAGGAGATTACGGTGAAATGGAAATCACTAAAATGTGAAAGACCAGGCCCCACACAGTTCTACCAAGACATCTACAATGCTCACCCTGTAGTGATGGCTAGAATCTGGAGCAATCTTGTACTAGCCACTTTTAAAGCTGTGCTTAGCTGGGAAACACCCGTTTTTGGCAACAACTGAAGAGGTTGTCCTAGCATGGTGTCTGTGCCACATAACTGCGACAATACATTTAGCAGACCAGTGGAAATCGCCAAAGAAACATCTACTGGTTGATAGTGGACACTCAGGGCGAAAACTGTAACCAAAAGGAGACGCTGCTGGGCTTCTAAAAAGAAGAAAGAAAGAAAGGCAGTTGAGAATCTTCTTTGAAGTTAACAAAGCATTTACTAAAATAAATCATATTCCAAAATATAAATAGTAGTATGGAATACTATTACACTTTCAAGTATTTATTCTTTACCTATAAGCTGACCTAATGTTAAACACAGAACATTAGCTATCTAGCATAACCTCAGGCCAAAATGTTACTTGCACCTTATATTTACATGTGCAGTTACTCACCAATGTGATGCTTGTTGGCTTGCAGGGCTCTCTCCAGAGTAGCAGACAATTGTTGATAAATCTTATGCACAGCCATCTGGATTTCAATCTGAATATTTCTCTTAGCTGCTCTGATCCCATCCTAAATTACACACAAAGATTTACCTGTTCTATTAACAACAACAACACTTCCTACCCAAATGAAAGTAAAAGCATTTTATTCCTAGCCTATGCTAGAGCCCTATGGTGGTTTTTAATTATTTAGTATATAAAAGTTTTACAACAAATTTATTTTTTCAATGCTTGAAAATTCTTGATTCTATATAATCTCTCTCCTTTCCCACAAAGCATTTTTCCTCTCTAAACATGGAAGACATAAAGACAACACTTCAAAAAAAACAGTTCAAGCAATCAGAGAAACTTGGTTAAAATGATCAAGTCTAAAATGTAAATTCTTGAAACCGATCCTCCCAAACACTAATCCTTATCCCAACTTAGATCTACCTCTATGCAATTTGGCTAAGAGTTAATAAAACTGAGCCAGCAAAGAATCTAAAAGTACAATAGTACCATGGCTTACCTAATGGCTTATCTAACCCCAGCTATACTCAGGAAACTAAACCAATGAGGTATCTTTAAGTCACTTAGGTCTTTATATTTTTAAACCTCAATTCTAAACACCAAAAAGTTTAGCATTATTAAACTGGTGTTGTAAAAATACAGTTAAAATCTGAATATACTAAAAGGTGTCATCCTCCCATGACAGTTCTGTCACCTACCTGATAGTGATGCAATCGGCCACTCTCTCCTTTGGCTCCTGCATGTCCAACAGTGCCTAAACCGAAACACCCTGCTAGAAACTGCAGCCTCACAGATGTGAGCAGAGTGGATGACTGGAAACCTGAGCTTGATCTGCTTCCTGTCAGAGAGATGTTACCTTTTTCTTCCATTCCAGACAATAGTACAAGGATCTGATGAAGTGCCTCTAAACGAAGCTTGAGAAAAAATAAAATAAACATATTTTAGAATTCTTCACTGAACTGAGACACAAATAACTCTGTACGTCACAGACAATGTATTTCTTAGCACACAGAAAATTCTGATATTTCTTAGGAATCTATTCTATTAAGATAAACATTTCTTTTACTGTTATGACTTTAAAAATTAAAATATCTCTAAGATCTCTATAAGCATACTTCAGTATAAAAGAGGCTACACAGTACAAGGGGAAAAGTAGTAAATGTGGATGTAGGAGATCTAGTTTCAAGGCCAGAGTATTCCAACGACTATGTAGCCTTGGTAAACTCAATTTCCTGAGTCTCAGTTTCTTCATGTATAAAATGAGGCTAATAGTACTTTAATCTACTCACAGAGCTATTGTGATGCTCATGAGGAGATATACATGATTTCAAAAGCATCAAGTAGTATGGATACTGCTTCCTTTACTTATAACATTATATGGAATGAATACTCTTTAGTTCAAGAATTAGAAGTATTTCCAAAAGGTTCCTCTGTGGTTCTCTTGAACTTCTGGCTCTATCTTCCCTAGGAGGACACATATCCACCACAGCAGTCCGTTGGCCTACCCTCCTTTTTTTTTAAAACAAATAAACTTTTTATTTCGAAATAACTTTATATCTATAGAAGAATTGTAAAGATGGTACAGATAGTTCCTGTATACCTTTCCCCAAGCTTCTCCTAATGTTAGTATCTTACAAAACTATGGTACACTTATGAAAACAAATTAACATTGGTACAACACTACTGACTAAACCACAGAATTTATCTGGATTTCGCCAGAGTTCCCATAATGTCCCTTTTATGTTCCAGGATCCAAATCAGGATATCACATTGCATCAATTGTCTTGTCTCCTTTAGTCTGTGACAGTTTCTGTCTTTGTTTTTCATGACCTTGACATCTATGAAGGGCTGTTTGTGTATTTTATAGAATGTCCCTCAATTTGGGTTTGCCTGATGTTTTCTCATGTTTGGCCTACAGGTATGGATTTAGGAATGAATACTACAAAGTCCCCCTCTCATCACATTATTATCAGGGTATATGATATCACCAGAACTTACTATTGGTGATATTAATCTTGATCACTTGGTTAAGGTGATGTCTGCCGGGTTTCTGCAATGTAAAATTACTGTATTTTTTTCCCCTTTTCATACTCTGTTAGCTCTAAGTCACTAATTCCAGCTTACTCTCAAGAGGAGGAAAATTAAGCTCCACCTCCTGGAGGGAAGAGTATCAAAGAATTTGAGGACATGTTAAAACCACAATCATTAATAAATATTTTGAGGGGGATATTTGGAGGCAATGCTCACTAATATTAGCATTTATCATTATTAGCATGGTGTTCTAATCTAGGCCTTTTTAAATGGAGACAAATGGGTCAAAAATGGGGACTCTAAGAGCAGATCTGTATAGTCACCAACCAATCTCACCCTAGTTTCTAGGAGACAAGGAAAGACTTAGTGATTAGAGTATCTTGTGCACTATTGTTCACTTCAAACAAACTATCAGGCTGCTTTGGTTAAGACAGCAACATCAAAAAGCTCAAGTGAAGGAAAAGGGGAGGCAAGGAATAGAAGAAAAGGAAAAGTTTTTCCTACAATTGTACCTTCAGTGGTTCAGTTTAAGTTTCCACAGTCCCTCACAAGGAGTAAATATCAAAGACTTACTTCTGCCCTTAACTGTTGCTGTTCCATTGCAATGATGGAGGCTTGGGGACTTGTAGACATACTTTCCTCTGGCTCTTTAAAACCTGGGGCATTCCCCACATCTCCACTCACAAAGCTTACAACATTTTCAATCAAAGTGTGAACTCCCAAAGACTTGGTAAGATCAAAATCAGACTCAAAGGAGTTAGAGGAGTTGCACAACCAGTCTCTGTTATGTTTCAGCCGCGCCCAAGAGTCGCTCAGGGTTTCCAATTGACTATGCATAGGACCTACATACAAACAGAACAAAAACGCATCAGTGATGACCAAGATGAGCATACATTCTGAAACTAGATGAGGGCTGAGTGTTGCTATCATACCAACTGGTGAGAAATGGATACTAGTGTTTGAATACATGCATGCATTAAGTGAATCTGAGCAAAATGCTTTGGTAAAAAACAACAAACAAACAAAAACTACAGCAATGTAAGAAAACAAAGGGAAAGCCCTGTTTAATGTACCAGTGTCTCTGTAAGCGCTTTAGTAACACATTGCCACAAGAAAAAGAAAGGCAGAAGCTGCTCTCAAAATGCTTAGCTTAAAATGCTCTGCAGTATTAAACCAGACCATCATTTATGACCAAAATGGAACTCGGCACTTAGGACACTGCTGGTAAGACCTACTAGTAATAGGACTTCATCTGATTTAACATTATCATTGCAAAGATTGAGTCAAGACTGTGCAAAATGTGTACATATCTGCAATGAAATATTACCAAAAAATGAATACAGAAGGGCAAGTAAACTTACACAAAAAGGAGACATAAATATCACCCTTGGTTTCATTAATATAAGGAACATTTTCACTGTGTGATATGCACATTTATTTCAGGTTGTGAAACTCCTATATAAAGGAAGCAAAGTTTCACAGACAAGAATATATAAGATTTACTATAAAATGATATCTACATAAAATTACCAAGTGGTGTTAACAATAGTGGCTAAATATAATACCATTAGTTTTGCCAGTGGGCATTTTCTAGGCTAAAATCTTTACATTAGACAGCAAAAATGTTAATATGTTTGATCACAAGAACTGTCCAAGGCATGTGCCAATAATGGCTTTAAATCAATATATAAATGTCTAATTCTTACACGTTTTGTCTTTTTTGATTTAATTGATCTCAGGTACATGAGTTAGATTAATCATACTCCTTGGCTCATGATATACTCTCATCACTGGTCCATGCATGGCCTGCTTTTGTATTTATATTTACTTATAATAAATGTGAACACAGGAACTAGAGAACTGGCAGAATACTATCTATCTGTTCTTCCCCCCAACCCATCTCTCCCCTGTGTCCTCCAACCTAAGGATTTCATTATCACTCCTTTGCTTTTATTGTTGTTAAATATTGTTTTATCTTATATGTATTCCCAAGACAAATAATGTTTAGTGTTAGTTGTTTGTGACTTTATAAAAAACTATCATTTTATGTAGTCTTTTTGGACATTACTTTGCATTCAGTATAATATTGCTAACACTCATTCACATGATTCCATGTAACCATGGTTCATTTGTTTGAGTGCTGTATAATATCTCATTCTATGAATATACCAAATTTTTCTATTAGGAATGAATCTTGAGGTACCTAATAAAATATGCATTACAAAGATTATATTTGTTACATACTAGATGGAAAAGATGTGGGAAGAGGACTACTTAAACACTAATGCCCAAAGAGAAAATGAACTAATACAATATTGACTGTATAACTTATTTTTGAATTATTACAGTGATGTCAGGAAAACCCCAGGACCTCAAAATGAGACACAGAAATCCACAATAGGCAGTTAATATTATAAAGTAGCTATGAAATAATTTATATGCATTCTACTAAAATAATTTAGAATGGCTAAGAATATATGGTTTATCTGCCTTCTATATTTTAGCAAGAATTCTTAAGATTAAAAAATGTTGGATTTTCAGTTCTACTGAACATAAAAAAATAACCAATCTGAAAATTTCCCCAAACTGTATAGCTGAATATTTTCCCATGTAAAACAGAAAAGGTAAAAATCCAAAGAAAAATGTCATGGATGCATAATGTATTAAATTAAAATGATATTTAAAGAATAAAGGAGGGGCTAATGTGGAAAAAAAGAAAAAAAAAGAAATAATCATTTTCCACTTCCTTAAGCATCCCAAATGCAGACTCTGGATTTAACCTTAACTTACAAATGATATTTTTTGGTCTCTTAGCATTGAGCTTGTTGGTTCAATAATAAAATTTCAGAATAAAAATTTCTTCCATCTTCCAATACTTATAAATTACTTTTCAAAATGAAAAGACAATGTGCAGAGTTAATGCTAGAACCACAGAAGTAAAAGTGACCTTAAAGATTACCTAGTCCAATTTCCTCACTTGAGGAAACAGAGGCTCAAAGAAAATGATCTTTTCTAAATTAATAACACTAATCCCTTAAGTTTATGGGAGGTGGCCTTACATATTCCTGTTCTTAACTCACAAATCACTGATCCATGGGAATTTCAACTGCCTGCCTATGCAAAGGCTCAATATGTGAAGAAACTGCAAGTAGTGAATTGCCTTAATATACTCCAAAATATTCTATGGAATAGGTGGCCAATCCCCAAATTAAATCCTCTCTGCAATTTAAAGCAGGGGTCAGCAAACTTTATCTATAAAGAGCCAGACAGTAAATAATTTCAGGTTTTGTGGGTCATTCACTATTCATTTAACTACTCAACTCTGCTGATGTAGTGTGAAAGCAGCCATAGGTAATACATGAGTGTGGCTGGGTTCCAACAAAACTTTACTTTCAAACAAAGGTGGTAATCCAGATTTGGCCCTCTAGTCAGTTTGTTGACCCCTAATTTAAAACATGTAATTTATGGGCTTCCCTGGTGGTGCAGTGGTTGAGAGTCCGCCTGCAGATGCAGGGGACGCGGGTTCGTGCCCCGGTCCGGGAAGATCCCACATGCCGCGGAGCGGCTGGGCCCGTGAGCCATGGCCGCTGAGCCTGCGCATCTGGAGCCTGTGCTCTGCAACGGGAGAGGCCACAACAGTGAGAGGCCCGCGTACCACAAAATAAATAAATAAATAAATAAAACATGTAATTTATTAAGTATATAAGCCAAACAAAACTTTGTATGAATAAAATATAAGGAAGAATAAGACACTATCTGAAAGGAATAGGATAAATAAATTAATTAAATAATTATAACCAAAATGTTTAGGTTGATATCAAAAATACTTTGAAACACAAAATCTCACAATATGGAAATGAGAGATGAAAAACCTCTAATTCTTAAAAAAAATTATAACAACCTAATAACTGATTTGTTCTGTGTTGTTTTCTCTGAATATAGGAAATACTGTGTCTGAAAAGCATATCAAAAGCCTCTACAGAGTAATTGTGACTGAGCCCAATTCTTACTTAATATTAATTCAGAGTCTCCCACTATAAAAAGAAAATATAAAGTCCAACAAGAAATTTGAGATTGTTTACTTGTCCTTACAACTTTGGTTCTTAAATGGAATTTTCAAAATGAACATGGCAGAGCTGCAATACATACTTTATAAACCATAAAATATGTAGGCAAGCTAAAAGGGGAAAAAAATTAAACATGCCATCATGTACTTGCTTGAAGCTCTTCTTTTTTCTGGGGCTCAACTGGCCAAAAAGGAGTAAATACACTACCACAACAAGAATCAGAAGACAAAAGGAGAAATTTGATACAGGAGACAACATTCACATTTGTTCTTCTTTATATAATCTAATTCGAAATGCAGAGATAAAACAGCATTTCACCCATACAAGTTATACCATGAAACACACATGTTGATAAATGTTTCCAATATTATTTAGCAATAAAACCCTAACACTATATTTAAAGACCTGGGGCAGGGTAGTGAAATCAAACCATGATGCTCCTTCTTAAAATTTTGCTTTGGTATCCCCACCATTTTTCACTGTACCAGTTTCAGCTTAAATACAAAAACTAAAGTTAAGTATCTGCGAAAACATATTGTCTTTCAGTGAAGAACGAGCTCAGTTCTGCACAACTACAGCAAATCTTTTAAGTATTTATCAAAGTACCCAAATACTAACATGTTTAACAGCTTTTGTCAAGAATTTTGACAGGCTATTATGAGAATTAAATAAGTTAATATGTTTGAAGTGATTAGACCAATACCTGGCATATAGTAAGCAGTTTTTAAGTGTTTAATGAATATAAATTTCATATTACTTCTGAGGTGCTAAGCAGAAATATGTACCACCAGTCATCTCTTTTTAAAGTAACTGATGACATTTTTGGATTTAGAATTTAGCTCTGATGCCTCTAAAGAGCCGAACAAGTTGGCTGAGCTCGATTTATTTGCTCACTTTGCTCTACTCCTTCCTACCATACTCACTTTCTTGGACCAAGAGCTTGGACCAACTGTGACACATTAACTGGAGTGAGGGGAAAAGAAGCAATCATGGTTCAACAGCATGAATTCCAGTATCCCCAATGTCAAATACTGAAATTATAGGCACTAGACCCTCTCAAGGAGGAGTCTTTGGAGGCATATTAAGAGCAGCTGAAATGTGTATACAACCATTAATTGTCACTGATACATCCATTTAGTTTCAGTAAACGAGATGTAATTAAACATTGTTATCTCTAATTTCTCTTACTAAACTTTTAATAACTCAGGACCACTAGACTAATGAAAAAGAAAAGTGAGCGGAAAAAAGTTTACATTTCCTCTTCAAAATATTGGAAACGGGTAAATAAGCACATAGAAGAATTCTCACTTGGCTGGACATCTGCTTGTCCTTCATAGCTCAAGTCAGAATCAGAACACCTGAATGGCTCCAAAAAGTTCTCAGACTTGGTAGGTTCATCTGACCAACTGAAGATAGGCATGTTATGGCTTATGACATCTGGTCCATATTGACAATAAATAGGGAAAAAATAGGGTGGTTTATTTTAATCATCATTTAAGGGCAAAACAAAACAAAAAATTCCACTGTGGTCAGACGGTAGTCTCTAAATATACATGATTTTTAAAAATTTCTTTCAAAATATAATGTTCCAAATGTATTTTCAATGTTAATTTCTTTTAAAGAAAGAAATTCATTATAATTAAATACATGATATTAAGTATACATTTTCATTGCTTAATCCACAAACACTGGGATTCATGAGATTGAAAACTATTTTTGCTGCTCTTTCTAGAACAGTACTCCTACTTTCTAGTCACCTATTCCTAGGAACAAAGCTATCAGCAAACTTTTTGCCTGAGAACATTAAGATACAATGATTACTAGAATAAACTGGTACCACATTAGGTGATATCATAATAATTTGCATAACTAGTTTGCCTCCCTATTATAACTTCCTAAATGGGTAATTTAAACAAACAAACTTTTCCCGTGAGGTCCTGTTTGTTTGCCTTTCTGTTTCCAACGAAATAAAGTTAGATTCCAAGAAGTTAATAGGTCTTGGTACTATGACCTTTTGAAGAAGTTGGTTTACCCATAAACAAATTTGGATTAATGGCTTAATTCAGTTGTATCTACTTAGCTCTAAAACTACAGGAAAACGACACGTACTTATAGGGCAATTGTTTAAAATTGTGAACAGACAGCAACTCTAGAATAGTTATTTTACAGTGTCATATTAATTCCTCCTAAGTAATTTACACTTGACTTCTAAGTTATTCTTAATTCAAATCTAAAAATACCACTTTTTGTTTTATTCCAAAGATTACTTTGTCACATGCTGACACAGTTATCATAGACTGAATCTCAAATTTATATTTCCATAAGCATGATAAAGATCTTAGAGAAAAGAGTAATTTTAGTCAACAATCACTTATAAACATAATTAGTATAGTAGGAAGCTCTTAAAACAACAGGCTGGATCCCTTACGCTACTCAGTAAGTTTGGAGCCAACTTTTTATTAATATAACATAGAAATTATAGCAACAATCTTTGCCTGAGCTAACCAACATTAGGAAGGGAAAAGCGTTCCAAAAATTTAATTCCTAACTCAAGTGGTTAAGGAAAAGGATACTCTGGATAATTATGGCACATGAATTGCCAATTTTCAAAGAATTAGAAAATGATAAAATACATATTGCATGTTATACTAAACATCATTTAATTTCTTTGATATCACAAATACCCTATTTTTTTTGGAACCTTGATATGTTATAATACTAAAAGACTTTTCGATAAACAAAGCACCAGCTCTAGTCCCTATAATTCCTAATAGTTCCAAAAAAAAATCATTCTTAGTATTCTAAGTACCAACATTTCTTCTAAGTTATAAACACAAAAATGAAAAAACTGTGGGTGCATTTCTTCCTCTCATTCCTCAACCTTCCCTTACTTCTCACTTTTTTTCCTGTAGGGAACCTAACATCCTGCCAAGGAAGTTATCAAGAGAAGGGTTCAATTCTGAAATATAAAAGACAATATAATGGGAAAAAACAGTTTTCCTACAAGCTTTTAGAAAACTTCCACTAGTGGCAACTTTTAACATTTCAAGTTTTCACAACCACAGAAAAAATGGGTTAATATAAGTGCCAATTTGGGGGCTCCCCTGGTGGTGCAGTGGTTGAGAGTCCACCTGCCGATGCAGGGGACGGGGTTCGTGCCCCAGTCCGGGAGGATCCCACATGCCGCGGAGTGGCTGGGCCCGTGAGCCATGGCCGCTGCACCTGTGCGTCCAGAGCCTGTGGCTCCGCAACGGGAGAGGCCACAACAGTGAGTGGCCCGCGTACCACAAAAAAAAAAAAGTGCCAATTAATCAAGAATAATACTTGGAGAGTTTTTAGTTACCTTGGATTTGTATTATCTAAAACTGCTGTTCTTTCCATCTATTTGTACATATAAACAAGAGTTAACAATATTATTCATTAAGATACAGCTTTTAGCAAATGAGCTTAACTCTTGATGAACTCTAAAATCGCTCCTCATGGGAAAATTTTATTTTTAGAAATCATTTGTTCATCTCTTATATGCTTTGTATCTTGAGAGGCACTGAGGGAAAAAACTAGAAACTTTCAGTTTGAAAGTGTGTATGTGTGTGAATGGGGTAAAGAGTTCTCCCTGTAACACCATTTAAACTATAGCAACTATATCATTGAGCTAAAGCATGGCAAATTATGTCCATAACCCCCCACAATGTAAAGCACTGCTTCCAGAGTTCCATGGGACTTTTAAAAAGTCAAAACATGACAAATGAGAAAGAGAACTGAGTATTAACTCCTAGACATTCCCAGATCTTTTTTTAAGGGTGTATATTTTCAAAAAAATGATCTTCCTTTTAACTTTTCTGATAAAATGTTTCTAACTTTTTGCAATAATGTTTCAATGGCAATCAGATCTAAATATATCAGATATAAAAAGAGCTACCTAACCAGATATTTAATACTTACCTCTCTTTCTATGAGATGATGCCAAGTCCAAATCAACATTTCGTCTTCCACTCTGTTAAGTTAAAAATAAATAATAAAATTTAATTGTGAAAATTATTTAAGATTAAGATTTAATAGAATACTAAATAAAATAAAAAGTAATCTGCATAATTATAGCAATGTGCTACTTATTCACCAGTCAAGTCAGGCTAAGAACAAAAAGTCTCTAAAAACCCACTGAAAACAGTTCAGGCACATGACTCTGAGATACTAAAACACAAAGTCAATATGCACATTAATTAACAGTGTAAAGTAGCAGAACTTTTTCTTTGTTGTCACCTTTTTCTTCTTTGAAATCTTTGTCTTTTATCTTTCTAACACAGTATGATCTCTTATTAATACCCTCTAGATGCCTAAAGCCCCTGTAGCAAAGTCCCATTTTCCAAAATCACTACTTGCTCTATCCTCACTTTCCATTCTTTTCAAAACTATTAGCCTTGGCTAGGTGTATAGAAGAAGAGAATCTGATGAACCCACACTAACAGAAGAATAACACAGTCCTAAGCTTTCTGGTGGTATTTTAAAAGACTTCAAAATGTTTTCAAAACCTCTTAAAATAAAGAAATCTCAAATGGTTAAACTGCAGTCAGCTTAATAAAACAGTGAAGGCTTTCAGGAAGAAAGGAAGTATATTTGTGTGTGTGTGTGTGTGTGTGGTGGGGAGGCACTGGTGACAACTATCTACTCTATATACAGATAACCATATACAAACCCATGACTTAGATTTATGCACAGATTTGACATTATGGTCTCAGCAATTTCAATTGCACTTTATCACACAATAAAAAAGTTGGTGGCAAAGAAGAAAGGCTGCAGAAGTGACAAAACAGACCCATTTAGGAAATGTCATTTAGAAAAGTTTTTCCTGGTAATACATATAGACATATGTACCCACATAGTGGATAAATACATTTTGTTTTACATATACACACACACACACACCAGAAATAAGTATGTTCCCAGGCCATTTGATGCTGGAGAAAACACCAAACAGTTGTCACAACAGTTCCTGAAGATAATGCTATCTCATGCAATATAACATTTTTATTATACAGTACCTTTGCCATGAGGGCTCATGGAAGAAATTTATCTCAGGTCTCAGAACCAGAAATATCTGAGTTTTTCTTGAAAACCTGGTTTTTATCTTTTACACACTGTGAATCATGCAACTCGTGTTTTTCCTATTTGCTGGCCGATCTCTGGCAGAACATCACAGGATATGTGTAAAGGTGTACAAATCTTACTCAGGGCTTTATTTTCCTCTCTCAGTTTCTTTTAGCCCTAATTCATTCTCTTATACTTTTATAAATAGTATTTATTTTTGTATGCTAAATCAAATCCTTTGTGAAAGAGGGCGGTAGGGAAATGAGGGAGGTAGATTAGGAGAGCGTAGTAAGAATTGCTGGTAAGTATGACATGTGTCAATCAAACAGTTAACTGTGTAACTGTTGACTTAGGTTTCTCTGGTCACTAAGACAGAGTAGATAATATATCACATAATACTCTTTACGAAAGAAGGTTAAAACTCAGATTTAGCATCAAGCTGGTTAACTTCAGTTATTTTAAGAAAGCATTTCATTCACTGACAATTCAGGATAAACAAGTACTACCAGCTATCAAAGACATCAATGACAATCCTAAATAACCTCAGACAGAAGGGTAACAGATTTCAGCTGGAAAATCCCACACTGCCCCACTGCTTGCTCCTCTTCGTCTACAGGAGGCTCAGCCTGAAGGCTCAGCCCAAGTCTTCTCACCCACAACAGAATCTGCTCTCTCTAGTTCTTGACTTTCCCACCTTTTATAACACAATCTTTCTAAATATTCCATAAGAAAAGTTGATTAAGAGTCCATCTTTCCCAAAAATGTGTTTCTTAATCTTTTTAAAATTCTGCAGAACCTAGACGTGGCAATTATATCTAGGTTCAACCCACCTCCATTTATCTGTCTTCCCATTATGTTTTGAAAACATAACTTTCAACATGTTTTAAATTGTATTACTAAACTTGTTCACAACAACCCCGCTGAGGCAAGTATAACAGGTAGTGGTATTCCCCATTTCAAAGATAAAAATGCTGGAGCTCAGAAAGGTTAAGTGTCTTGCCCCACGTCAAAATCATTAGAGTCTATTGTGACTAAGTCAGATTTCATTGTTTGCTTCCAAAAAGTACACCACTTTAACTACATTTATCCTCATCTTTTAACTTTCATTTCAGTTGAAATGAATTATCAGTCATTTACAATATGCAAAGCACAATGTAGGAGACATGAGGGACATTAAAAAAACTCTAGACCTTCTAAGAGGTCTACTGGAAAGAAATACTAATAATACATAAGTAAGTCCAACATGAGACAAACCATTAGTGGTTTATTATAGATGCTAACAAACTGCCATGTAAATAACAGACAGAGTCACTGTGAGTAATCTTAGGAAATCTTAGGAAAGTTTTCTCGAAGAGATGACATTTTAACCAGGCCTTAAGAGAGAGGTAGGACTTCATCAACAAAACCCAGGAGAAGGACATTTAAGGCAAACGATGCTTGAGCAGAGGCTCAAAAGGTATGTTTGGAGTCTGGCAGATGGACTACTACGCTATGGCAAAAATGCAGATTACCGCAGGGGAAAACTGGCTTCAAAAGCAGGCAAGCAACATTTTCCAGAATCTTTGATTTCTGGGTAGGCAGTGCAGAGTCACTGAGGTTTTTTTTAATAGGAAGGTAGCATGACCAGCAGGTGTTCTGTTGTTGTTCTTGTTGTGTTTGTGTGTGTGTCTGTGTTTTTCTCTTTTTTAATTTATTTATTTGCTTTTATTTTTGGCTGTGTTGGGTCTTCGTTGCTGTGCGCAGGCTTTTACTAGTTGCAGCGAGCAGGGACTACTCTTCATTGCGGTGCACAGGCTTCTCACTGGGGTGGCTTCTCTTGTTGCAGAGCATGGGCTCTAGGCTCACCGGCTTCAGTAGTTATGACACGCGGGCTCAGTAATTGTGGCTCACGGGCTTAGTTGCTCCGTGGCATGTGGGATCTTCCCGGACCAGGGCTCAAACCCGTGTCCCCTGCATTGGCAGGCAGATTCTTAACCAAGGCACCACCAGGGAAGTCCGTTGTGTACATTTTTAAGAGCTCTACCTCTGGGAGCAGTATCAAAGGAGAGGAACTGGAAAAAGTAGGGAGATCAGTTTGAAAACTACCAGTTCAGGCAAAAGTAACAAGGGCCTATATTGAAGAGTGGAAAGAACAAATAGGCACAGAAATTTTACCAAAATAGATTAGACAGACATTCATTCGTTAAAAAAATATTTAATGACTGCCTACTGTGTGCCAGGCACTATAGGTACTTGGGATACAGCAGTGAATAAAACAGCAAAAACTTCTATCCTCAGGGAGCTTATATTCTAGTGTAGACTAAGAGAAACTGATAAATATAGCAAATAATGTTAGGTGCCAGAGGGTGAGGGGGACAGAGCAAGGCAAAGCAGACAGAGAGTGAATATCTGGAAAGGAGAGCAAACTGGAATTTCAAATAGAGTGGTCAGGGTAGGTGTCACTGAAAAAGTAACATCAGAACGAAGACTTGAAGCAAGGGGATTTGCCTACAGACAACAGTATTCCAGTCAGAAGAAACAGCCATGTAAAGGCCCTGTGGGGAAGTTGTGTGGTATGTTCATGGAAAAGCCAAGAGGTGTCAGTGTGGCAGAAGGAGAGTCATCAAGAAAGAGAGTAGCAGCAGAGGAGATCAGAGAGGAGTGAGGCCAGGATATGTAGAGTCTTATAGGCCCCTGCAGGGACCTAGGCTTCTACTCTGAGAAATAGTAAAGTCATTGGAGGTTTTGAGGAGAGAAGTGACATGATCTGTTATAAAACTGTCACAGGGCTAGGAGACTAGATAATGAGACTGATCAACTTGGAAACATAAATGGACAGAGAAGAATCTCAGTAGATGGCAAGACTGGGAACGTGAACTGGGAGCACAGAAATAATAACGGGAATGAAGAATAAACGGAGGAAGAACAAACAAAAACATACAATGAAACTTGCTTGAAGACACTGTTCAACTTTCCTCAGAGGAGGAATCTTTCACGCTTAGAAGTTTCTTTTAAACAATAGCTTCATGTTTATGTAGCACTCTATACTTCTCAAAAATATTTTCACATCCAGTTTCTCAATGCATAAGAGAAGAATTTCAGAGCTAAAAATGAATCTCAATCCAAAAAACCCAGAGTTTCCGTTTGAGCTATCATGTGACATGACCAAGGTCTCAAAGCTATTCATCAGTAGGATCGGGTTCAGAAGCCAAGTCTAACACATTACCACCTACACAACAGGCACTACTATCCTCATATCATACAATGGGACACTAAGGCCCAGAGAAGTCAAGTAGCACATACAGATTCACATGTAAGGCAGAGGATCAGCCAAAATGAAAATCCAGCTATCAACTCTAAGTCCAAAACTATTCAAATAGAAGCTATCTATTAGCCAGCTTTCATTCTATAATTTGTTTTACCCGTCACACTATAGCACATATTACTTTCTACTTCTTATATAAATCAGCATCGCACTTCTTTGATTTTTACCTTAAATGCCTGCAGTTCAGGTCCTGAGGCTTTTTTGATAGGGAACTGAGAGCTACTGAAAGATTTTAAGTAGAGGAGATATAAACAGATTTGTATTTCAGGTATATTATTCTAGTGAAATGTTGAAGATGGGCATAAGACAAGAGATGAGGCAACCAATATGGAGGTTTTTGCACCAGGCCAGGCAAAAGAGAAGGAAAGTCTGAGACAGAGCAGTGGCAAGAGGGATGGGCAGGACATAGTACAGAGATATTAAGAGTAAAATTTTCAAGGTTTGACTAATTGGACTGTGGGGAGTGAGGAGGTTGCAGGGACCAGGAATTAAGAAAAAGTAGAGTCAAGGATGAACCCAGGTTTCCAGCCTGGGTAGTTAATAGTAACACTTACTAAGATAGGGAATGTGAGAGAAGAGGTTTAGGAGAAAAATGAGTTTATTTTTGAATAGGTTAAGATTGTGGTCACCTGAGATGTTCAGGTAGAACGTCCATCAAGGAGTCAAATGCGTGAATTTGGAGTTTAGGAACAAGTCAGAGTTAAAGAGAGATACCTGAGTCACTAACATAGAGATGATAAATACCTATGCAATATAGTTATCTCATTTCTCTTAAAAGTTCTTTTAAAAAAGTTTTTGTATGTCTAAAACAAACGTATATTACTTACTCTAAACAAAGTCTTATGTTGCTATACAAAATTCCTTCTTTACTAAATCTAGGTATACCTACCAGTGCGTAACCCTCTTCATCTGATTCAGGCTGAGACAAATCAGATTCACTCCTCGATTTGATCAGTCTATAATTTGGACTTGCGTGGATTAGCCGGCTCTCTGCAGTAAGACTTTCACTCCTGTCTCACATGCACAAAGAAAAGTTTTTCGATTTGGGACTGTTAGTGAACATAAAATTGAATGGAACTAGCAGCACAGAGATAAAACACACACACAGTGAGGAGTAATTATGTCTGTCAATGGAAAACCCTGGCTCTCAGGCAGGTCTAAGCACAAAGTCCTTCTCAATTACACCAGAATAACTTCCATGCGACTAAGTTACAGAATTATGCCAATCAACTACTGTTGCTTATATGTGTGAAAAATTGTGCCTCCTCATTTAATCAGAAATTTATACTCCAGGCTGAATTAGTATCACTCTTTACATTAAATTCATCCTTGTCAATTTGTATTTCCTCCTCCATGTCTGTGTTAATTTCAGAATACAGTAAGTGAGAATAAACCATTTCAATGCATAAAGAAACAAGGAGAGGAGAGAAATGTTTTAAGTTTCTAGTCATTCCCACCTGGTCATAAGTCCACCCCCTTCAGAGGCACTTGTGGAAGGCTGCTGCAACTGTCCTTCTTCCCTTCGCTTCTGAAGCTCATCAATCACAGGACTTACTCCTAATATTAACAGGGCACATCGATGGATCACGGAGTTGCAGGCAGCAGTGTACACATCCTGACCCTCAGGAAGGTCTGTGCTGACCCTTCGCTCTTGCTGAGACTGAGGAGGTGGATCATCAGCTCGAGCCCCAGACCCTGCCCCACTGTTCATTCTATCTCGATCTCGGCTACGAGCTACTTCACGGGCTGAGAGGAAACACTGAAAGATTTCTGTAACATGTAACACAAAAACAAGGTCTTAACACATGGGGAGAGAAGAGCAAAGAAAATAACAATAAAAACAGTCAAAAAGTTTGGACCAAAAACTTACTGAAAGAGGGAAAATCATTTTTTAGACATTAAATACTAAGTAACTAAGTTAAATTTTATTAAAAATACACGTATAACATTAAACTTTTTATAAAAATTACAATAGGAAATACTTATGCCTTTACAGAATTTAGATTTGGTTGATTCTATTTCTACTCTTATGCGTTTGATCAGTGGTTTGCAAAGTGTGGTTCTAGAAGAGCAGCATCAACATCATCTGGCACTTGTTAGAAATGAAAAATACTGGGCCCATCCCAGACTTTCTAATCAGAAGCTCTAGGCATGGAGCCAGCAATGTACGTTTTAACAAGCCCTCCAGCAGATTTTGAAGGCCATTAAAGTTTGAGAATCACTGGGTTAGATAAAAATAACTGCCTATTTCTGAAATGCTCACAACCTTGGTTTGAAATTGTCAGGTTACAAAAGAACCAGACAAAAGTTAAGTTGCATTAGTTATAATGAAGAGCCCCCTTTCCCCTTCTGAAGTCCATATAATTCCTAATACCTACACTTTGTTGTATTTTAAACATATTACATAAGCACAACCATTAAAGGTCTTTGCTGAAACAGAATCTGGTTATAATAATATGGCCAAGACGGCCCCCAGAGTCAAATAGTATCACCAGGAATGTCCATCTTATGCCAGCTCTTCCCAATTCACAAGTGTAAAAAGTGGGTTTAACAAGGTTCTGATGCAGTGATAGGTATTTCACAATAGGAAAAGAATGTTTTACTCAAATTTAAGTGAAGATGGTATTTTTAATGGGGAACCCAGGCAAGAAAGTAAAATACTAGATTTGTCTGTTAATATGGAAGTACAAACTTTAAAAATGCATTTGTATATTTCAAAGTATTATTATGACAATATATTCATTATGCTGTTGAAAGTCCCTTATTTCTAAGAAAATCAAAGCAACGAACTAACAGTCTAGAGCTAGAAATCAGTTAAAGTAAGTAGGAGAATGGTTACTGGAATTTGGGGCAGACCTGGTTCTAATTCCAGCTGCTATGAACAGTGGCCCTAGGCACATAATTTTGCCTCCTTAAACCTCAGTTTGTCCATCTTTAGAACAAGGTAATACTAGAAATCATCTAAGATGGAGAGGATTATGAGTTAATCTATGTGAAGCATTTGACCCAGTGCCCAGCATATAACTGATGCTCAAAAATGGCAGCTAGTTTAAAAATTATTACTCCCTGGGTAACTATTACGCTTTCTTTTAATATAATTGAGGGTTATCTTTTGTTACTGTGCTTTCCCCTTTGGTCTTTGCTTTTAGGAATTTCTAAACTAAGTCTTAAGTTCATCTGTAAATGTTCCCTCAGCCTAGGTTTTAAAATATAATTATTCTCTGGGAATTTCCTGGCGGTCCCGTGGTTAGGACTCAGTGCTCTCACTGCCAGGGCCCAGGTTCAATCAATCCCTGGTTGGGGAGCTAAGATCCTGCAAGCCACGCAGCACAGCAAAAAAAAAAAAAAAAAATATATATATATATATACACACACACACACACACACACACACACGTTATATATATATATTTTTTTTATATATATATATAAAATTATTCTCCACCTCCTCATCTCCAATCCCCTCTTCTCCATCTGAACCTTATATTTCTCCTCTTGTTTTAATGGGCTTTGACCTTGTTTTGAGTCACCTCAAAATCATTTTTAGAAGTATGCACAACACAGATAAATTGATAATAAAGTAAGTGTCAAATTGACTGAAATATATATACAATCTCAATACCAAATGCATAGATGGCCAAAATGTTTTAGGCTACAAAAGTAAATATACACTTTAACTTGAAACAGCCAGATCACTCAAAAGATAACAAATGTTTCAAAGCTTCCATATTTCTCTTTAAACATCTAAATGATTACATTTTAAAACTATCTGTAGCCTTGTAATAAAAAAGTATGAAAAATGTCATTCACCAGCCAATAATATTCTCATGTATATTCTTGCTCTCTACTGAAATCAGCAGTGCAGTCAGTGGGGGACGTTTATAATTTTAAAAGTTCTACATATGGAAAATAATTGGGCTCTCCTAATAGGCTTAGAAAGGGGCTCTCTTCCTCACCACCCAGAGGCCAGCCAGGTGAATGGACAACTTGGTACCCTCCAGAGAACATGCTTTGAATGTCCCTATCCAATGACTCATGGGCATCACTTCATAAATGAGACTCAGTGGAACAGGTACTGTTTCCAAAAGCCTGCTTCCAGAGCTTTTCAGCCCAAAACATGTAATCCAACAGCTTCAGAACGGAACTAGCAGTTGTAAGAACTGAAATGTAGCTAATCAGATCATCAGGAGAATATCACACCTCTTTAGAAAAACTGTAAGGAAATGTTTTTGCCTCTCTCTTCTACAGTCAGTTTCCCTACCAAAAAGAATGCCACAGTGTGTATCTGCAAAGCAAGACGGATATACTCACTGCCAGCTGTCATCACTTCGTGTTCCCGTTCTTCCTCCTCATCCCCCGGCTCTGGATGCCCCTCTTCCCTATCTCGCTCAGCCTGTTCTTCCATTTCAGCTTCTTCATCAATGGTCCGGGTAAATGAATGCTCCTGAGGATCAACATCTGCAGAGTCTTGGTTTTCCGAGATCTTAAAGAAATGATCAGAGCTACACTGAATATACATATTTTTTAATTTTGAAAAATATCATTAAAACCTTGACTTTTTTATCATGGAAAATAATTCTAATAGCAGTAATAACACATGAATTTTACCACAAAAACAAAAGATACACTGGATAAATCTGAAAAGATTAGAAAGAATGTATGTACACAAAATATACAGAAACATCTAACTATGCTCTCTTCCTCAATATTTTGATTAAAATGTCATGCTGTAAATTGACTCATACATATCGCTGTTCTGCTGTAAACTGCTAACTTAAAATGAGTTGAGTACGACACCAAGCATAAAAGGTAAAGAACATGAAATGTGATTCCATTCAGTCTCCCTCAAGCTGTGTATGTTATTGTTACTCTGTATAAATGTTTAATAATGCTAATTTAAAACAAAACAGTATTTTTTAACCTTTTTTTGGTGAAAAACTTTAAGTTCTACTCTCTTAGCAAATCTCAATTATACAAACAGTATTGTTTTTAATTATTTTCTTTACTTTGTTTGTCCCTGAGGAAACCAAAAATTAGAAATCTGGTAAGGACAATGTTAATTTTATTTCCCATGGTGGTTATGCTACCTCGCAGTCATCTAAAGAAAAGAGTCCTTACAACAGGGGTGAAGAGAGTCACAAACATCCCACATATTTCAGTATAAAGCACAAGTGAAATTTTTTAATGATATCCTCAGATGTACAATAAAAGTTATTTTGTGATTCATGATTGGATGGGGATACTGAGCAGTCAGTCAGACTCACAAAATACATAAGTCATGTATCTCCACAATATTTAAGTTTCAAATTTGAGACTCAACAAAATGGCTAATTAGTATATTTCATGGGCTTTCAAGGTCACTAACAAATAGTTGGATCCACAGATATTAAATCAGTGCATGCCAAAAGAATACTATAATACAAATGTAGAGATAAAGTTTGGTTTTTAAAATCTAAGATCTAAATAATGGAGTGCAAAGCATCTAACATATGACGTTTCAAAGTAAGCACTTTTGAAGGTGAGGTATCAGGCTATACTCATAATTATAGGATCGTGCTATCAGGATTACCAAGCACTTTAGAAATCATCTCATTTTTGTTCCAAGAATTACTTCTGGAACATCCTTAATTAAAGTTTTCAATCTTTACCTCCAGCAGTGGGCAACTCTAAACATTAGAAGGCTTTTTTCCTTACATTCAGCTAACAATGATTCTCCATTCAGTTGTTACCCTTTTGTCCTACCTCTGCCCTCTGGAACAACAGGGAACACATATATTTCCTCTCCTACATGGAAGTCCTTTAAATATCTTTAAGGCACCTATCATACGACTTCCCTTTGCTTTCATTCTCTAAGCTAAACATTTTTGACACTTTCCAGTTCTTGTATAAGATGATTTTCAGACCCTTAACCAATCTAACTTTGCTAATATCCCTCATAAGTTATGGCACCCCAAATCAAATAGGATAATTCAAACGTGATCTGATGAGCATAAAACAAAGGAATAATATTTCATATGATTTGGACAATTCAATTTGTTGTTATTACCTATATGGCCTAAGAATATATAAACTTCCTTAGCAGCCATATCACACTTGATAAGTGGGTGGTTAAACCCCCAATCTTCTACTCATCCAATTATTTTCATTAGAAAAAGAACTACTCAATATTTATTGAACATCTGCAATAATTAAGCCACATTTTTTTTCCCCTCACATACACAAATATGGAGCTATCTCTCACAGCTTGCAGAAAAACATAGAAATTAACTGATTTCCAACTTTACCCATCTGTCTCTTGATGATGACCTGGTCTGAATAAGTTCAAGGTTCTTGCAAGCAAGTAAACGACTTCGAACTTTGTACACACAACGGTACACTTCTGATAAGCTTTTACCAGGTTGATATCTAAATAAAGAACCAAAGTAGAAAAGTTACTTAATTTCTCACATCATGAGAGCATATATTTGTCTGAGGATAGTTTTAAGTTACTTGCCGGCTTTCTCCACATGCTTGACTGAGTAAATTTGTGTGTTTCAGAAGAGCTGCAAGAACAAATCTAGACACAGTGTCCAAGAGTGACTCATTACTTAAAGTTGCACTGTCCCAATCTGAAAATAAAAATGATACACTGACATTTCACAGAAAACAGTTCAGAGGTGATTTTAATAGCTTTAGTCATCTAACACCTGAATTTTATCGTTTTCCTAAGCAGTTATTTAACAAATGCACCTACTAGATCCCGCATACTGTGCTAGGAACACAGCAGTGAACAAAACTAAGTCCCAGATCTCACAGAGCTTATATTCTAGTTGCGGTGGGGGAGGGGTATGAGGAGACAATACATAAAAACATTAATATGACAGATAAATGCTATGGAGAAAAATAAAGCAGGGTGAGGAGAACAGGGAATACTGTACTGTGTGGGTTTACTATTTTTTATAAGCTGGTTTGGGAAGGTCCCCAATATGGCTACAATCAAGCAGAGAGATCTAGACGAGGTAGGGGAAGAAGCCACACAAACAGTGTCCTTTCAAAAAAACTATGTAGAGGCCCTGCCTGAGTTCAAGGAGGACAGAGCTGCTAGAGCAAAATGTGCATGCACGAGAGTGGCAGGAGACATTAGAAAGCTGTCTGGGGTCCAGATCACATAGGGCCTTGCAGGCCACTGCAAGTCCTCTAGGTTTTACACTGAGGGAAATGGGAAGGACCATTAGAAACTGTGAACAGAGGTACGGGATGATGTGATCTGTGTTTTAAAAGGCTCACTCTAACTGCTGAGTGCAGAATTTACTATAGGAACAGCAACAGCAGAAGTAATTATTACAGTAATTCAGGTAAGAAATGATGGTGGCTTAGACCATAGTAGTAGCAGTGGGGTTAGTAAGAAGTGGTTAGACTCCAGATGTATTCTGAGGGTAGAGTTGAAGAAATTTGTTGATGGATCAGAGGTGCACATGAGAGCAGACAAGGATGACTATAATGTATTTAGAATGCAGTTGGCTTTTACTGAGAGAAGATCACAAGGACAGCCCTTTGGGAGGATAGGTATCTGTAATCAGGAGTCTGGTTCTGAATACTATGTATTAGACACCCTAGTAGAGATACTGAGTAAACTAGTCAAGTATGTATATATGTGGTATTTGAAGCCATCAGATACTGTGAATACATGTATATTTATGTAGGTAAGAAATGAAACAACATTTGGACAGAGATGAGTATGTGCAATTGAAAACCCAAATCACAGCATTAGATGATGAAAACTAGTCAGCTGCTTTCTTTAATTCCATGTTAGCACACCAGTTCTGTAATTTAAAAATGAAATACATTCAGTAGATTCCAAATGGGGATGGGAGGTTTACTGTCTACTCCCAGAACGTCTGCTAGACTCTGTTAATTTGACAGATTTACCATGCTACTTAAAAACAAAACCAAGAACGGAGCCCGCGTTTCCGCAGAGCTGGAACTCCCGCAGCTCGGGGTCTCTTCCCTCCGCCATCACGGAACGGCCCCAGAGCCCGAGGGGAGGGCGGCCTCACTGAGGCTGCTGGCTCTGGAGGGGCCCCGGCGGCCGAAGCCGTGACAGTTGTGGTGACGGCAGGCCGGGAAGATGGCGGAAGAGTAAGCCGCGGAGATCACCTTCCTCCCCACAGATACACCAGAAACACATCTACACGTGGAATGACTCCTACAGAACACCTACTGAACGCTGGCAGACCTCAGACCTCCCAAAAGGCAAGAAAACCCCCACGTACCTGGGTAGGGCAAAAGAAAAAAGAATAAACAGAGACAAAAGGATAGGGGCAGGACCTGCACCAGTGGGAGGGAGCTGTGAAGGAGGAAAGGTTTCCACACACTAGGAAGCCCCTTCGCGGGCAGAGACTGCAGGTGGCGGAGGGGGAAAGCTTCGGAGCCGTGGAGGAGAGCACAGCAACAGGGGTGTGGGGGGCAAACCGGAGAGATTCCCGCACAGAGGATCGCTGCTGACTGGCACTCACCAGCCCGAGAGGCTTCTCTGCTCACCCGCCAGGGCGGGCGGCGCTGGGAGCTGAGGCTCGGGCTTCGGTCAGAGCGCAGGGAGAAGGACTGGGGTTGGCGGTGTGAACGTAGCCTGCAGGGGGTTAGTGCGGCACGGCTGGCCGGGAGGGAGTCTGGGGAAAAGTCTGGACCACCCGAAGAGGCAAGAGCCTTTTTCTTCCCTCTTTGTTTCCTCGTGCGCGAGGAGAGGGGATTAAGAACGCTGCTTAAAGGAGCTCCAGAGACGGGCGCAAGCCACGGCTAAAAGCGCGGACTGCAGAGACAGGCATGAGACGCTAAGGCTGCTGCTGCCGCCACCAAGAAGCCTGTGTGCGAGCACAGGTCACTATCCACACCCCCCTTCCAGGGAGCCTGTGCAACCCGCCACTGCCAGGGTCCCGGGATCCAGGGACAACTCCCCCAGGAGAACGCACGGCGCGCCTCAGGCTGGTGCAACGTCATGCTGGCCTCTGCCGCCGCAGGCTCGCCCCGCACTTCATGCCCCTCCCTCCCCCCGGCCTGAGTGGGCCAGAGCCCCCGAATCAGTGGCTCCTTTAACCCCGTCCTGTCTGAGCGAAGAACAGACGCCCTCCGGTGACGTATACGCAGAGGCAGGGCCAAATCCAAAGCTGAGCCTCTGGAATGTGGGAACAAAGAAGAGAACGGGAAATCTCTCCCAGCAGCCTCAGAAGCAGCGGATTAAAGCTCCACAATCAATTTGATGTACCCTACATGTGTGAAATACATGAATAGACAACGAATCATCCCAAATTAAGGAGGTGGACTTTGAGAGCAAGATTTAGGATTTTTTCCCCTTTTTCTTTTTTTGTGAGTGTGTATATGTATGCTTCTGTGTGAGATTTTGTCTGTATAGCTGTGCTTCCACCATTTATGTCCGAGGGTTCTATCCGTCCGTTTTTTTTTTTTTTAGTATTTTTTCTTAATACTTTTTATTTTAATAACTTTATTTTATTTTACTTTATCTTCGTCCTTTCTTTCCTTCCTTCCCTTCTTTAGACAACGAATCATCACAAATTGAGGAGGTGGACTTTGAGAGCAAGATTTAGGATTTTTTCCCCTTTTCCTCTTTTTGTGAGTGTGTATGTGTATGCTTCTATGTGAGATTTTGTCTGTATAGCTTTGCTTCCACCATTTGTCCTAGGGCTCTATCCGTCCGTTTTCTTTTTCTCTTAATAATTATTTTTTTATTTTAATAACTTTATTATATTTTATTTAACTTTATCTTTCCTTTTTTCCTTCCTTCCCTCCTTCCTTCCTTCTTTCCTTCCTCCCTCCCTCCCTCCTTTCTTTCTTTTTCTTTCTTTCTTTCTACTTCTACTAATTCTTTCTACTTTTTTTCCCTTTTATTCTGAGCCATGTGGATGAAAGGCTCTTGGTGCTGCAGCCAGGAGTCAGTGCTGTGCCTCTGAGGTGGGAGAGCCAATTTCAGGACACTGGTCAACAAGAGACCTCCCACTCCACATAATATCAAATGGCAAAAATCTCCCCGAGATCTCCATCTCAACACCAGCACCCAGCTTCACTCAACAACCAGCAAGCTACAGTGCTGAACATCCTATGCCAAACAACTAGCAAGACAGGAACACAACCCCACCCATTAGCAGAGAGGCTGCCTAAAATCATAATAAGTCCATAGACACCCCAAAACACACCACCAGACGTGGACCTGCCCACCAGAAAGACAAGATCCAGCCTCATCCACCATGACAGAGGCACTAGTCCCCTCCACCAGGAAGCCTACACAACCCAATGAACCAACCTTAGCCACTGGGGACAGACAACAAAAACAACGGGAACTACAAACCTGCAGCCTGCAAAAAGGAGACCCCAAACACAGTAAGATAAGCAAAATGAGAAGACAGAAAAACACACAGCAGATGAAGGAGCAACATAAAAACCCACCAGACCTAACAAATGAAGAGGAAATAGGCAGTCTACCTGAAAAAGAATTCAGAATAATGACAGTAAAGATGATCCAAAATCTTGGAAATAGAATAGACAAAATGCAAGAAACATTTAACAAGGACCTAGAAGAACTAAAGATGAAACAAACAACGATGAACAACACAATAAATGAAATGAAAAATACTCTAGATGGGATCAATAGCAGAATGACTGAGGCAGAAGAACGGATAAGTGACCTGGAAGATAAAATAGTGGAAATAACTACTGCAGAGCAGAATAAAGAAAAAAGAATGAAAAGAACTGAGGACAGTCTCAGAGACCTCTGGGACAACGTTAAACGCACCAACATTCGAATTATAGGGGTTCCAGAAGAAGAAGAGAAAAAGAAAGGGACTGAGAAAACATTTGAAGAGATTATAGTTGAAAACTTCCCTAATATGGGAAAGGAAATAGTTAATCAAGTCCAGGAAGCATAGAGAGTCCCATTACAGGATAAATCCAAGGAGAAATACACCAAGACACATATGAATCAAAACTGTCAAAAACTAAATACAAAGAAAACATATTAAAAGCGGCAAGGGAAAAATAACACACAAAGGAATCCCCATCAGGTTAACAGCTGATCTTTCAGCAGAAACTCTGCAAGCCAGAAGGGACTGGCATGACATATTTAAACTGATGGAGAAAAACCCACAACCAAGATTACTCTACCCAGCAAGGATCTCATTCAGATTTGATGGAGAAATTAAAACCTTTACAGACAAGCAAAAGCTGAGAGGGTTCAGCACCACCAAACCAGCTCTACAACAACTGCTAAAGGAACTTCTCTAGACAAGAAACACAAGAGAAGGAAAAGACCTACAATAATGAACCCAAAACAATTAAGAAAATGGGAATAGGAACATACATATCGATAATTACCTTAAATGTAAATGGACTAAATGCTCCCACCAAAAGACACAGATTGGCGGAATGGATACTAAAACAAGACCCATATATTTGCTGTCTACAAGAGACCCACTTCAGACCTAGAAACACATACAGACTGAAAGTCAGGGGATGGAAAAAGATATTTCATGCAAATGGAAACCAAAAGAAAGCTGGAGTAGCAATTCTCATATCAGACAAAACAGACTTTAAAATAAAGACTATTAGAAGAGACAAAGAAGGACACTAATAGTGATCAAGGGACCAATCCAAGAAGAAGATATAACAATTGTAAATATTTATGCACCCAACATAGGAGCACCTCAATACATAAGGCAAATACTAACAGCCATAAAAGGGGAAATCGACAGTAACACATACATAGTAGGGGACTTTAACATGCCACTTTCACCAGTGGACAGATCATCCAAAATGAAAATAAATAAGGAAACACAAGCTTTAAATGATACATTAAACAAGGTGGACTTAATTGATATTTATAGGACATTCCATCCAAAAACAACAGAATACACATTTTTCTCTAGTGCTCATGGAACATTCTCCAGGATAGATCATATCTTGGGTCACAAATCAAGCCGTGGTAAATTTAAGAAAATTGAAACCATATCAAGTATCTTTTCCAACCACAACGCTAGGAGACTAGATATCAATTACAGGAAAAGATCTGTAAAAAATACAAACACATGGAGGCTAAACAATACACTACTTATTAACGAAGTGATCATTGAAGAAATCAAAGAGGAAATAAAAAAATACCTAGAAACAAATGGCAATGCAGACACGACGACCCAAAATCTATGGGATACAGCAAAAGCAGGTCTAAGAGGGAAGTTTATAGCAATACAATCTTACCTTAAGAAACAGGAAACATCTCGAATAAACAACCTAATCTTGCACGTAAAGCAATTAGAGAAAGAAGAACAAAAAAACCCCAAAGTTAGCAGAAGGAAAGAAATCATAAAAATCAGATCAGAAATAAATGAAAAAGAAATGAAGGAAACGATAGCAAAGATCAATAAAACTAAAAGCTGGTTCTTTGAGAAGATAAACAAAATTGATAAACCATTAGCCAGACTCATCAAGAAAAAAAGGGAGAAGACTCAAATCAATAGAATTAGAAATGAAAAAGGAGAAGTAACAACTGACACTGTAGAAATACAAAAGATCATGAGAGATTACTACAAGCAACACTATGCCAATAAAATGGACAACCTGGAAGCAATGGACAAATTCTTAGAAATGCACAACCTGCCAAGACTGAATCAGGAAGAAATAGAAGATATGAACAGATCAATCACAAGCACTGAACTTGAAACTGTGATTAAAAATCTTCCAACAAACAAAAGCCCAGGACCAGATGGCTTCACAGGTGAATTCTATCAAACATTTAGAGAAGAGCTAACAGCTATCCTTCTGAAACTCTTCCAAAATATAGCAGAGGGAGGAACACTCCCAAACTCATTCTACGAGGCCACCATCACCCTGATACCAAAACCAGACAAGGATGTCACAAAGAAAGAAAACTACAGGCCAATATCACTGATGAACATAGATGCAAAGATCCTCAACAAAATACTAGCAAACAGAATCCAACAGCACATTAAACGGATCATACACCATGATCAAGTGGCGTTTATTCCAGGAATGCAAGGATTCTTCAATATACGCATATCAATCAACGTGATACACCATATTAACAAATTGAAGGAGAAAAACCATATGATCATCTCAATAGATGCAGAGAAAGCTTTCAACAAAATTCAACACCCATTTATGATAAAAACCCTGCAGAAAGTAGGCATAGAGGGAAAATTCTTTAACATAATAAAGGCCATATATGACAAACCCACAGCCAACATCGTCCTCAATGGTGAAAAACTGAAAGCATTTCCACTAACATCAGGAACAAGACAAGGTTGCCCACTCTCACCACTCTTATTCAACATAATTTTGGAAGTTTTAGCCACAGCAATCAGAGAAGAAAAGGAAAGAAAAGGAATCCAAATCGGAAAAGAAAAAGTAAAGCAGTCACTGCTTGCAGATGACATGATACTATACATAGAGAATCCTAAAGATGCTACCAGAAAACTACTAGAGCTTATCAATGAATTTGGTAAAGTTGCAGGATACAAAATTAATGCACAGAAATCTGTGGCATTCCTATACACTAATGATGAAAAATATGAAAGTGAAATCAAGAAAACACTCCCATTTACCATTGTAACAAAAACAATAAAATACCTAGGAATAAACCTACCTAAGGGGACAAAAGACCTGTATGCAGAAAATTATAAGACACTGATGAAAGAAATTAAAGATGATACAAATAGAGAGATATACCATGTTCTTGGATTGGAAGAATCAACATTGCGAAAATGACTCTACTATCCAAAGCAATCTACAGATTCAATGCAATCCCTATCAAACTACCACTGGCATTTTTCACAGAACTAGAACAAAAAAATTCACTATTTGTATGGAAACACATTAGACCCCAAATAGCCAAAGCAATCTTGAGAACGAATAACGGAGCTGGAGGAATCAGGCTCCCTGACTTCAGACTATACTACAAAGCTACAGTAATCAAGACAATATGGTATTGGCATAAAAACAGAAAGATAGATCAATGGAACAGGATAGAAAGCCCAGAGATAAACCCACGCACATATGGTCACCTTATCTTTGATAAAGGAGGCAGGAATGTACAGTGGAGAAACGACAGCCTCTTCAATAAGTGGTGCTGGGAAAACTGGACAAGTACCTGTAAAAGTATGAGATTAGATCACTCCCTAACACTATACACAAAAATAAGCTCAAAATGGACTAAAGACCTAAATGTAAGGCCAGACACTATCAAACTCTTAGAGGAAAAGATAGGCAGAATACTGTATGACATAAATCACAGCAAGATCCTTTTTGACCCACCTCCTAGAGAAATGGAAATAAAAACAAAAATAAACAAATGGGACCTAATGAAACTTCAAAGCTTTTGCACAGCAAAGGACACCATAAACAAGTCCAAAAGACAACCCTCAGAATGGGAGAAAATTTTTGCAAATGAAGCAACTGACAAAGGATTAATCTCCAGAATTTATAAGCAGCTCATGCAGCTTAATAACAAAAAAACAAACAACCCAATCCAAAACTGGGCAGAAGACCTAAACAGACATTTCTCCAAAGAAGATATACAGACTGCCCACAAACACATGAAATAATGCTCAACATCACTAATCATTAGAGAAATGTAAATCCAAACTACAATGAGATATCATCTCACACCAGTCAAAATGGCCATCATCAAAAAGTCTAGAAACAATAAATGCTGGAGAGGGTGTGGAAAAAAGGGAACCCTCTTGCACTGTTGGTGGGAATGTAAATTGATACAGCCACTGTGGAGAACAGTATGGAGGTTCCTTAAAAAACTACAAATAGAACTACCATATGACCCAGCAATCCCACTACTGGGCATATACCCTGAGAAAACCATAATGCAAAAAGGGTCATGTACCAAAATGTTCATTGCAGCTCTATTTACAATAGCCCGGAGATGGAAACAACCTAAGTGTCCATCATCGGATGAATGGATAAAGAAGATGTGGCACATATATACAATGGAATATTACTCAGCCATAAAAAGAAACGAAATTGAGCTATTTGTAATGAGGTGGATGGATCTAGAGACTGTCATACAGAGTGAAGTAAGTCAGAAAGAAAAAGACAAATACCGTATGCTAACACATATATATGGAATTTAAGGAAAAAAAATGTCATGAAGAACCTAGGGGTAAGACAGGAAGAAAGACACAGACCTACTAGAGAATGGACTTGAGGATATGGGGAGGCGGAAGGGTAAGCTGTGACAAAGCGAGAGAGAGGCATGGACATATATACACTACCAAACGTAAGGTAGATAGCTAGTGGGAAGCAGCCGCACAGCACAGGGAGATCAGCTCGGTGCTTTGTGATCGCCTGGAGTGGTGGGATAGGGAGGGTGCGAGGGAGGGAGACGCAAGAGGGAAGAGATATGGGAACATATGTATATATGTAACTGATTCATTTTGTTGTAAAGCAGAAACTAACACACCATTGTAAAGCAATTATACTCCAATAAAGATGTTAAAACAACAACAAACCCAAACAAACAAAAAACACTCTTGGAAAATATTAAGCACCAAGTTAACTTTATCTGTTCTTAATTCCTTTTTAAAACTCCTATCTTAAGACAAAAATTTTACAGCTTGGTTTTCCAGTCATTTCTGGATGCTTAGGTAAAAATTAAGTTCAGACTTAACTATTTTACAGGTGAAAAAGTGAATATAAGCATGTAAGATTTTCCAACAGAGAATCTTAAAATGATAGTCTGTATTACACACAAAATTTTCCACACTAGGTTCTTGAGAGATCATCTGTTCCAAGGGATTGCTTGCTATTCTGAAAACTGCTATGACTTAAAATCAAACGACCCCATTTCAAGAAGGCTAATATTCAATTTAAAAGCAAACTGAAGTAACATCCTTTGCAGTATGTCAAATTTATCAGGGATTATCCTCCTGTGCAATGTTTATAATAATAGGTTCTTTTAAAACACCTTCGCTAAAGTTATAGTCATTTCATACCAAGCACTACAAAATGTTTCCACTACTCAGGTATAAAGTCTAGGCTATAGTGTACAAGCAACTGAACAAACGGAGCCATAAGAGTTTTTATTCACTTTATGTTTATATCCAGTTTTTTCAAGTGCTCACTGAAAAGTAACAAGTGATACTGGTGCCGCAGTGGTTAAGAATCCACCTGCCAGTACAGGGGACACAGGTTCGTGCTCTGGTCCAGGAAGATCCCACACGCCACAGAGCAACTAGGCCCATGCGCCACAACTACTGAGCCTGCACTCTAGAGCCCGCGAGCCACAACTACTGAGCCCACGTGCCACAACTACTGAAGCCTGCGTGCCTAGAGCCCGTGCTCTGCAACCAGAGAAGCCACAGCAATGAGAAGCCCGCGCAATGAAGAGTAGCCCCCACTCACCACAACTAGAGAAAGCCCACGCGCAGCAACAGAGACCCAAGGTAGCCAAAAATAAATAAAAATAAATTTATAAAAAAAAAAAAACCTAACCGCACATTCCAAGAAAATGATGCAAATAAGACGATATCAGAAAATACCACTTAGAAAGTAAGCTTTCTTCCTCCTCCACTATCATACTTTTCTACCACTGGTGAAAGTCAACACGATAGAATGAATAAATGAATGACAAATTGGATGAGATTAAACTTTCAAAGGTATCATCTCACTGGTGTTTAAAGATCTGAATGATATGTATCTCATTTTTATTATACGAAGTAAAGGTGAAAATGTATTTACTTCTACCATTTTTATCACAGAAGGAAGAAAATCCAAAGACACAGGGGAGCAGGGACTAAAGAAAGAGCAATGTGGAGAAAGACAACTAGGGGAATGTGATTCTGAACAATCCAAGTCATTGTTAAAAGTGGATGAGAGCTAAAAAGAAATCAGGTACAACGTTTGAAAACTTGTACATAAAATTAATTTTATTAATCAAGTAATATTAGAAACTGAAATACCACTACACACTTGCATAGCACTTTACTGCTGTACTTAATAATATACCTCATTTCAAACTGGTATCTTCACTAGCACTCTAAAATGGGCAAGTGTTTTATACAGGAGGAAAATGACCAAGGCCCAGAGCTCAGACTTCCACATACACACCATTTCAGTTCTTCACCAGGGCTCACCAAGGGAAGAGATTCATTAAACAGACTCTTATACTAGATCCATTTACGCTGCATGGAATCCTTCAGTAAAATGCTGCCTCTGGATTTATTTTTCACACTAATCTCAATTTTCCCACAGTGGATTTTCTTCAAGTGGGATATATGTATATAAAAGAATACACGGGGTTTCTTACCAAGCACTTCAAAATGTTCCACAAACAGGAATAAGAAACTGTTTTTAAAATGTTAATTGTAGGGACTTCCCTTGTGGTGCAGTGGTTGAGAATCCACCTGACAATGAAGGCGACACGGGTTCGAAACCTGGTCTGGGAAGATCCCACATGCCGTGAAGCAACTGGGCCCTTGTGACACCACTGCTGAACCTGTGCTCTGGAGCCTGCGAGCCACAGCTACTGAGCCGGCATGCCACAACTGCTGAAGCCCACGCTCCGTGACAAGAGAAGGCACCATGGTGAGAGGCCCGCACACCACAACGAGGAGTGGCCCCCGCTCACCGCACTAGAGAAAGCCCGCACGCAGCAGCGAAGACACAACATAGCCAAAAATAAAAATAAATAAAATAAACATTTTTTTAAAATGTTAATTGTAAAATCCCTTTTTCAATAAAAAAGTAATAGGGTAATCCCTAGGATTTTCTATTTACATATATTATACTATACTTATATCAGTCAGTATTATGAGCTATCTACATATTTAGCCCCTTTATCCTCTTCATCTTACCTTTACTAATAGCATAATCCTGCATGCTGATCCAAAGACTTCGAGCCGGCTCTTTTGAACAACCCAATGCCAAGTCTACGTAGATAGCAATTTCAGGCCGCAATTTGTAATCAAAAGGCTTCTGTTCTTCATTTCCCGAAAGAGCTACTTCTAATAGGCAACTCATGCATTTATCTAAAAAAGAAATTACACAAGTTATCAATTTCAAGCTTTGTAAATTTTGGTGCTACAAATAAAAGCTTATCATATTTACTTAATGCATATGAAATGATACATTTCAAACCATTTTAAGTAGATGCTACAAAGGTAAAAGTCCTTTAATGCTTCTCAATTGGGCATAGTATCACCCCTTTCTTTATGAGACTAAATGCAACATTCCAGGAAGTAGTTCTGGCATTTTGGTAGGCAGGGCCCTACGTGTGCAGCACAGTCTTGTGTAACAAAGAACGTTCTTGCTCAAAACGGACTGATATCCTTGTTGAGAAACATGGGACCACTGGGAAAGAGACTAGCCAAGATTTTTCTTTTCTTTTTGTAGACTTAAGGGAAAATAATCACTTCAGTATGATTTAAGGGAGATCAAAGATATTGATACTTGAACAATTTCTCAACTGATACTTACATTTGTTCAGGTGGTTCCTAACTTTCCAATGGGACATTTGGCATTAAGAATTCATTTTCCATTTAAAAAACAAAACACTTCTCTAAATGACAGGTTCCTGGGCTAATACCCAAAGTCAATTTAACCCACAATATAACTAAATTATCATTTATTTACAATTTTACAGACAAGAGCCTCCTCCTAATATATGCAAGTATTTTTTTTAGAAGCTACTGCTTATCTTTGCTTTTTATTATTATCATTTATTTTTGGCTGTGTTGGGTCTTCATTGCTGTGCACGGGCTTTCTCTAGTTGCAGTGAGCGGGGGCTACTCTTTGTTGCGGTGCACGGGCTTCTCGTTGTGGTGGCTTGTTGCAGAGCATGGGCTCTAGGCGCGTGGGCTTCAGGAGTTGTAGAGCGCAGGCTCAGTAGTTGTGGCTCATGGGCTCTAGAGCACAGGCTCAGTAGTTGTAGCACACGGGCTTAGTTGCTCCGTGGCATGTGGGATCTTCCTGCACCAGGGCTCAAACCCATGTCCCCTGCATTGGCAGGCAGATTCTTAACCACTGTGGGAAGTCCAATATATGCAAGTATTTAAACATAAAATATAACATTTTAATAATTTCATAATTTTATAATTTAAAAAGTGAAAAATAACATTAAAAACTGAAATTGATTATATTCATACCAAAGGCCAGTTGAGTAAAGTACACATAACAAAAATATGAGGAAGGTAGAGATAAAGATACTTTTGTCCTCAGGAGGACATTTGGGACTATCACAGAGCTAAACACTGATAGCACTGGAACTACCTTTATGATGTTAAATACCCCTTGAAAAAAAACATGATTTTACTTTTTTTGATACAAACGTTCCTAAGTACCAGTCTAGCATTCATCAGCCATGGCTGGAATCACTTTCTGGTTCATAAATGAAACAATGAATATACACTCCTATTTGGAAAAGGAAGAAAATCTTCAACATCTCTGACTCCCACCCTCCAACCCTCCAACCCCAAAGCAGAAATCTCCATGATTTTTGTCATGGTTTCTACTTTTGTTTCTCCTTTGGAGATTCTCTTAAATCGAGATTTCTCTTAGATTTTGCTTCTTGGACACTCTCTGAGTCTCTTTCTCTTATCAGAGAAATAATAAATTTAAAATCTAGGGACTTCCCTGGTGGTCCAGTGGGTAAGACTCTGAGCTCCCAATGCCGGGGGCCCGGGTTTGATCCCTGATCAGGGAACTAGATCCCACATGACGCAACTAAGAAGTCCGCATGCTACAACGAAGATCCCACGTGCTGCAACTAAGACCTGGCACAGCCAAAATAAATAAATATTTCTTAAAAATAAATAAATAAAATCTAATAAGACCATACGGGCTATCTAATCTAACTCATTATTTTAAGGATTGAAATTAGAGGTTCAGAGAGATTAAAGGACCAATCCTAGTCTATTCAGGAACTGGAGAAATCCTCTTGTTCAGACAGTCTGAGAGCTAGCCTACCTTCAAAGTAGACAAATGGAAGATGAGGCAGGAAAGGAAACCCCAAAGGTACCATAAATGGGGAGGAAAAAAATAAGGAATCACACAAGGTAACATCAGCTTGAAAGGAGGACAGGCTGGGAGAAGGGATTGGCCCTCACAACTGAGAGGTGTTTATGACCTGAGCCCTCGTAAGTCATGGTCAGTAACCTTCTATGAAGCAGTTTCATAACCTCCAAGCCCCAGAACACAAGTAATTAAGCATTTTCCCATTTTTATGAGTTAGATGACTTGCTCAAAATGAGTGATAAATAAAAACCCAGTAGAACCAGACCTACATTTCCCTAGTTCAGGGACTCTTTTCACTATACGATGCTGCAGGACTTAACTGTTTTTCTGAGGGCTCCAAGTTACAGTCTTGGATCCCCTACCCTGCAAATGTTGCATTTGTTTTCTATCAGTTCTCTATTCAGCAAACCCAGAATAAGAGAAATCTCCAAAGGAGGTACAAACAGAAGCACGTATTCTAAATGCTGCAGAGAAGCACATTACCTAACTGAGGGGTATCCATTTCTACACCATCACTAAAAAGTGGTGTTTTCATCCAATATGCAGTGTCCTGTTCCTCTGGAGACACAGGTGAACCCTGAAGCATGCCACCAAGACACTGCCCAATAAGAAGAGCAATTGTTCTTTCCAGATCAACAAGCCACACCCAGGACTGGGCTGGCTGAGGTAATGGCACACCAGCAGGATCAATCAGTTCTGGCCCTCCTGAAAACAAGATCATTAGTAATTTATCTGGTGTTGAAGATTCTCAAGCTTTTTCATTTATATTGCACTGCAACAAGACACTGAAGCAAAATAATTTTATAATGAAAACATAGATTATAATACTTTCTGTATATATTCTCTTTAGTAGGCTAATTTAAAATACATTCAGATAAGTTTGCCATCAAATAAAATCTGCTTTGTAAAGTTACTGATTTTGAAATAAACAGTGAAACAGTACATGGCAGAATTATCTCCCATTGATTCTATTCCTACTTTTCACTATCCAGATCAAATTTCAACCTTAAGAGTGAGTAACTGAGGTAGTTCATCCCTCCAAAATCAAAACAAGAGTTGATCTAGTAAAATGACACTTAGTATTGTTCAATGCTTTTAAGGCCTGAATTCAGATCTGTCCTATACTAAGATCCAGATCCATGCTTTCTTATTGTACATTTGTTTTTAAAAGTTCTTCACTTAAAAAAAAAAAAACTACAGCTAGCCATAAAGATAAGAAGAGATATCAATGAAATCATAAAAGAAAAACACAAGAAATCATCAAATTCAAAAACTGGGTATTTGAAAACACTAATAAAATGGACAAACCTCGACTAAAAGTAATCCAGAAAATAAAGGTGGCATAAATTTTAAAATTAAAAATACAAAAAGAGGATATAACCACAGATACACTAGAGATTTTTAAAAACTATGTGTGAATATTATGAACTTTGTGTCAATAAGTTTGAAAACCAACAAAATGACATTTTCTGAAAAAATATCAGTTTCTGAAATGGATTTGAGAAGAAACAAAAAGCTGTAAGAGAACAATAACCACTAAAGAAAGAAAATTAATAGCCAAAAACCTATCTATAAAAAAAACACTAGGGCCAGATACTTTGTTTTTGTTTTTGCAGTACGCGGGCCTCTCACTGTTGTGGCCTTTCCCATTGCGGAGCACAGGCTCTGGACGCGCAGGCTCAGTGGCCATGGCTCATGGGCCCAGCCGCTCCTTGGCATGTGGGATCTTCCCAGACCGGGGCATGAACCCGTGTCCCCTGCATCGGCAGGCAGACTCTCAACCACTGCGCCACCAGGGAAGCCCAGGCCAGATAGTTTTTATAAACTCTTATAAACCTTCAAGAAGAGATAACTCCTAAATTACACAAATTATTTCAGAGAAAAGGGAAATAAAGGAAGATTCCAAACTGATGTTATGAGGTTAGTATAATTGTGGTCGTAAAAATGACATAAGAATAGCATGAAAAAGGAAAATCATGGGAAAAAATCAGTTATGAACAGATGCAAAAATCCAAAATAAAATGACACCTTCCTCGCCTAATACAAATAGAGTAAGTCTTAGCAAATTCTGAGATGCTTTAGAAAAACAAGAGTAAACCTGGAATGGCTCCATATAAAGCCTAATCAATATCCTGATACAATCAATATCAAGATACAGTTGACTTCATCTAAATCCAGTTGTCACAGAACAATGGGATATAAGACGGGCCCTCAAAGTATTCTGTCCAATCCCAATCTCTCCAGGAGAAGGAACCAAGGCTTCAAATAAGTGACTTGCCCAAGATCATACAGCCAAGTTCAAATAGAGCCAATACTAAAATCTAAATCTTTTTATGCCTTAGACCAGGATTCTTTCCATAAAACATGTGACCTCATTTAAACTTGAAAGGTTTTTAAGATTTCAGTAATGAAACTCCTTTGATAGCCTTAGGATAGACAGACTTCAATGGAAAAATACATTGGTGTTTTCTAGACATGATATTTTAAGCTATATTCAATGGAATAAAATCATCAACATTTTATAAATTAAGAGTGAATTCACATATTATGTCTAAAATCAAAATGCTATTTCCTATAAAGTACCTAAAAAGAAAAACACAGAAAGATAGGTTTCCAATTTCCATCTTTTACATTCAGTTATCTACATATCCAACCAAAATACAAAATATTTTACTGTCGAATAGAGATTTAAAACTAAAAATGTTTGCATTTAAGAAATAAAACAAATCAATTCATTGATTGTAAAATGTGTCATTATGCTGTTGACTGATTTATGAAACAATGCCTCCTATCATCCACTGTAAGATGTATCCAAATTAAGCCATGTCAAAATTTGAAGAAAAGCATGTCTTGGAATCAATGAAATATATTTCAAGCCTGATGATCGGATAAAGACTTTATTCGTGACACTTATATATAAGCAACTTTCTTAAATTTTCCCATCTCAGTTGCCCACTTCACACTATAAGCTCTTAGACAGTAACAACTTTATCTTTTGAGTACATTAAACAACCAAGTGTCAGATATGATTTACCTGATGCATGCAAGAGAAACAACTTTTCTCAAGAGCATTATTTGCTCCTTTATTATCTTTACTTACCATGAAGAGGCCACTGTAACTCTTGGTCTTCTAAAAGAGTGGCCGCTGGCAGGAGTCTATTAAGGCAATCAAGAGGTGGCAACAAGTCGAGGAGGTAACTCAATAAAGGCCGAGCCACCGACACTGGGAGTAACAGTAGGGAGTTAACAATCTGGCAGAGCATACTGCCTGCAGCTGAGACATATATCACATCTATGAAGGGTAAGAAATTTAACAGGCATCAATTGTTTCAAACAAACTTAAAAAAAAAAACTAATAAATACTATTTTTGCCTAGAACTCTTTGTTGAATTATTATATAACTCTCTGGTAGCTAGGGTTGGGTTAGTATTTACTCACTTTCAGAAAGTGTCACCAACAGATACTTTATGGGAAAGCACAAATATCCTTGTGCCAACAAATTCAAAGGATTATAGCTGCTTCCCTTAAAATGCATTATGAATTTCTCATTCACAAATTTATTCTCATTTTCAGATTTACTCAAGAAATATTTATTGAACACATACAACATATCAGGCACTATTATAGGTGAAAGGTGTACAGCTGTGAACAAAGAACTAAAAATTCCTGCCCTCATGGTGCTTACATTCTACTGTAGGAAGTCTTTTATGTTTTTTAAACCAAATTTACTTTTCTTTTTAATTAAAATTACCTCAAAGCATCTGGGTTTTCTTATTATCTGTATTGGTTTTTAATCAATTCTGTGTCAATATTTTATTGTATTTGGGGGCAAGAAGACTATTCAGAGATGAGCTCAATTTGAACAAATTAAATTTTAGACGCCTGTGGAACAACAAAATGCAAGTGTCTAGTAAGCAATGGTTTTAGTTTCTCAGTTTATTTATTTCTTTGTTCAGTGAGGAAACTTCAGAAAAAAGTTGCTTTTGGACAGGCTTACCAAATTTTACCTATCTTTGGGATAATCAAGAAAAGGCACCTAGTAGGTAACTAGAGAAAGGCTCTTGTGTAAAAAAGGAGTTCTCAGCTAGATGCATATATGGCAGTCAACATACACATGGCGGTTAAAGACAACAGGACCAGATAAGATCATTCTCAGAGAAAAGAGGGTTGAGGGCAAAATTCAGAAGATCCTAAACAGTAAAGGGCATGCCCCAAAAAGAGGGGCTTACAGGAACAGACTGAAAAAGAGTGGGCAAAGAGATATGTGTAAATACAGGATTGTGCCTACACAGAAGACCAGAGAAAAGAAAGCATTTCAAGACAGAGATGGTAAATGCTAAAGAAAGGTAAAGAAATAGATGAAAATCTCACTTTATGCCATTTAATATTAATCTTTTTGAGTATATATCATCTAATTCCTTTAAATTAGACCTCTGTCACACCAATTAGTGTCTTTTAAGATTAATTAGATCAATCACTGTTGCCATCACCCCAAAAGCAAGATCAAAGGGATCTTCGATAACAAGGGAAATTCAACGTCATTCCTATTCCACTCAGAGGTTTCTGGCCCACTTAAAGCTTTGGAAAGGCCAAGAACTCTTGCTTTACAACCACTGATTAAATATGAAACCCAGTACCAAACACACCTCTTAATTTTTCTCCAACGCTGCCATTCCAAGGACTTTCTTTGAGCAAATTTGCAGAACGTGAATAAATGTCTGTGGCATGAGGCAACAAGAGCTGAAGATGTTTATGAAGCAATGCCACACTGCTTGAGTTCTGAGGAAAAAAGTTCCTAAATTACTACTTTGGAAGATTCAAGGTAGAAAAATATCATGGCTTACCCAAATATCTGAGTTTCAAGGTCCCTGAGAAAAGACCATAAAAGGCAAAGAATCACATACCTCACTAATGTTATTGATATGGCAAAATGCCAGCAGCTGTTTCTGCAGTGAACATAGTAGTTCATGAAGATGAGCAGGCTGACTGTTCTCTGAAGACGATGTTCCAAGTAGAAATTTATCACTATTCTTTTCTAGCTCCCCAAATGCTTGATCCTAAAATGATACATAAATTAAGATTATATTTGAAGTGTTTGAAAGTGAAATTAATGTCCTACCATAAATGATTCTGATTTAAGAAGCCACTGTCTCCTTTCTCCCATTATTAATCTTTAAATCTTTGCTATGCTGTCATTAGCTATAAGGTGGTAAGACTTATCAAGCAATTTCAATTTGTTTTTCCATTAAAAACTTTCACCACAAGAACTTTTGTGGTTTCACCACAAAAACTTTGAAAATGCGGAAAACAAGAAAAAGGAAAACAATACCCAAAGACAACACATTTCAACATTTTAATGCTATTGCTTTCCTGACCTCCTATGTAAAGGTTTTGTTTTCACATATTTGAATTTCTAAGAACACAATTCTTAGAAATTAAATTTATTTCTGACTATAAAAGAAGTAAGTGGCCTAAAGAAACATGACAACTAAATATAATGTATGATCCTGGATTTGGGGGGCAGGGGGAGGGTGCCATAAAGGACATTACTGGGATAACTGTAGAAATTTGAATATGGACTCTGTATTATACAATGGTTCTGTGTCGACGTTAAATTTCCTGAATTCGATAATTGTTCTGTTGTTATGTAAGAGAATGTCCTTATTCTTAAGATATATAAGTGCTTAGGAATAGCCAGTATGACATCTGCAGTTTACTCTCAAATGATGGATGGAAGAATGGAAACAAGGAAAGGCAAATTTGGCTGAAGCGTACAGGAGAGTTCTTTGAAAGTTTCCTGTAATTCTTGTGGGAGTTTTAAGTTATTTAAAGTTAAAAATATTTTTTTAAAACAGAAATAGTGTAACAAATTTAGAAAATACCAAAACTGTATTTTAAAAAATTTTAGGGCTTCCCTGGTGGCGCAGTGGTTGAGAGTCCGCCTGCCAATGCAGGGGACACGGGTTTGTGCCCCAGTCCGGGAGGATCCCACATGCCGCAGAGTGGCTGGGCCCGTGGGCCATGGCCGCTGGGCCTGCGTGTCCGGAGCCTGTGCTCCGCGGCGGGAGAGGCCACAACAGTGAGAGGCCCGTGTACCGTTAAAAAAAAAAAAAACTTCAAATCACCATTTAGTCAACCACCGTATCTAATCTTTTTTGTGACTTTTAATTTTTTTCATAATACTGCATATTCTGTTTTTAGTCTTCTCTTTTCTAACAGATCCACAAATATTTTACATGTTTTCATAAGCCATGTGTACATAAGATTTGAGACATAATATTCCACTGAGTATATATATCATAATGTACTTAAACCATTCCTCAACTTTTAGATATTTCAGTTGTTTCCAACTTTTCTTTCTTATAATAATGATGTGATGAACATCTTTATGCATAAAGTATGGTCTTTGTTTATAAATATGCAAGAGAGAGTCACAGAACATTTTAAGGCCCTTCCTATATAAGCACCTTTATAAGCAGCCAAATTAGCACTGCTAGAGACTGAATGAATGTTTGTGTCCCTTCAAAATTCTTATGTTGAACCCAATGTGGTGGTATTTGGAGGTGGGGTCTCTGGGAGGTGATTAAGTCATGAGGGCAGAACCCTCGTGAATGGGATTAGTGACCTTACAAAAGAGACAACAGAGAGTTCCCTTGTATGAGGACACAGCAAGAAGACGGCTGTCTATGAATCAAGAAGCAGGCACCACCAAATCTGCTGCCTCCTTGATCTTGGACTTTCCGTCTCCATAACTGTGAGAAATAAATCTGTGTTGTAGATAAGCTGGCCCGCTCTGTGGTATTCTATTACAGCAACCCAAACAGACTAAGACCAGCACCATTATTTTAAAATCTTAGAACATGACAAATTTGGTTAAATTACATCAGAAAGAAACAAAAATTTATGATTTTCAGCCTAAAAGCAGTTAGTATTTTATTTCCATTTCCATATAATATACACATCTACCTCAGCCCTACTGGCATAAAAAAGGCACTACTTTAATACAACTTTGGGAAAAAAATTCAGTTAATACCAAATGGATACACTGTAACATTGTTCCCATTCCATTTGCAGCCAAACATCAGCTCAAATTTACATCCTTAAATCTGAAAGAAAATAATTCTATAGGAACAACTGTCACTGACTTAGTCAACAACCTTTTAAGTTGGGCAGAACAGAACACTAAGACATGTACAGAAGAAAAAGAATATACAGACCTGACCCTGAAGAGTAGGAGACAATATGAAATGATACACAAACTATTCAAAGTTAAGTCACATAGTACACTTTGACTTTAAAAACTGGTGAGAGGTATGCAGTTATAATTACATGGTTAGAAAAGGTTATTTGAGCAAGGCTTCCAAGAACAGTCAAGTGTTAAAGAAGTCATAGATTGGTAGACAAGAAGAGAGAGGAGGAAATAGGTGTGCCACGCATGAGTTCAGATGAGTGTGGTGTGTAAGCCAAATGATGAAGGGTCTGAAAAAGTTCTGATTTAATAAAATGAGGTTATTTAATACAACAAGGTTATTCTAGCAGTAGGATGCTGAGAGAAGACCAGCAACAGTGACAACAGCTATAACACTGCTATTACCATTAGGTCGTGATGGCATGGATTAGAACCCATAAAAATGGAAAGAAAAAAAGTGACGGATCTAAGAAACACCAGGGAGGAAGAACTAAGGGCATCCTAATACAGAGAAGGCTATACTGTCCATTGTCTTCTCTCCTATTGACCAGCTATTTTTAATAATTTAATAAAATAATAATTTTAATTAATTGACCAGCCTATTTTTAAACAATTTAAACCACATTGTTTAATTATAAGATTACATCTGGTAAGGTTAATCCTTTCCTCATTCTTCTTCTCTTGCAAAATGTTGTTGAATATTTTTACCTGCTTATTCTTGTACATTAATATCAGAAAAGAATTGGTAAAAATTCCAAAACAAATCTCTTTGGAACTCTCAACTACAAGTCATTTGGCACCCACAATATTTCAGAAGATCTGACATATCTCTCCCCTTTCAGGGAGTGGAGTTTAGTTTTACTTATTTCATAAGCGTTTAAATGTCAAAATACCTTGACCTGAAGTGATCCCTACCCCCTCCAAAAACAAAACAAAACAAAACCAACCCAAGTTTTATTTATTTATTCTTTTTAACAACAAAAAAAAAGAGCAACTTACCGTATAAAATCCTAAATTTCTTAAAAGAGTCTTCATCAAAATTTCAGCCAGATGGGTGTCTGGATGGCAGCTCTGAGTGCCATAAGGTTGATCCGACAGGCTTCCATAGCCAGTACATACAGAAGAGAGGTCAGCAGCATCGGAGGGTGAGCTATAGCCAAGTAAGGAGGCTACATGGGTATGATCTTGCAAACTTGTTAGGATAATATCCAGTTGCATTCTCTAAAGAAAAATATTTCCATCGATGAAATAGGAACAAATAATAATTAGATTAAAATGCACTAGAAAAGTAAAAAAAGGATCCCGCAGTGGGGGGGGGGGAATACATACTAATGATGCTAACTAATTCACTTAATATCCTAATGAACAATAATCTTTTAGGAAGTCTATAATTTTTTAAAAAGCTATCCCACTAATACCTTTTGAGAAATTGCAACTTATAGTGTTTTATTACATCTTTTACTACCTGAAACTCTTAAGCTAAAATGGTACACTCTACATAATGATTTTAGCACTATAAGTAAGAGGAGTAGGCAATGTCAACAGATAAATTACACTATACATTCTTCTACAGAATTACCAATGAAACTATTTATTCTAATGTTTAAAATAAATCACTTGAAATCTAAACTAATACCAAATACTCATTGGAAAGCATCTGTGGCTATTATACTGCCAGATTTTTCCCTCAAATCTATAACTCAACACTTGATTGTTCTACTTGGTTGAACAAAATGTACTTATTTTAACATACATAAGATAATAAAAATGGAAAGAAGCAGCATACTCATATCATCAAGTACTTTTTCACAACAGTCGTCTTCTTTTACTTTTTATGTAAGCTCTTTCAAAGTTCTGGGCATGGAACCAACAGCAGCACATGCCCTTGATTTCAACTCAGAATACTACAAATAAACTAAAAGATCTCTGGTTTGACAGTGTGAGCAACATTGGAAAAATTAGACATAATTTTAATAATTAGCCCCAAATCATTTAATGAGTTATCACTTGCTTCACTTTCATTAGAAATCTGGGAACCCTTCCAGTAAAAAACATTAAATACTAGGATTTACCAGACTCATCAAGTTAAGTATTATTCCCTGAACACATGGCAATCGATTAGCTTTATTTCCCTCTCAGTCTATTTTTTTTTTTTTTTTTTTTTTGTAATATAGTACTGGTTTACTTAGATGCCATGCAAAGGCTCACCTGTCCTTTAGATAAGCTTTCCCATCTATCAGGTCCTTGGGGTAAAAGAGAATGAAGTAATTCCATACGTTCTCGTAATGGAGGTAACAGCATGGTTGCTCCCACTGACAGAGTTTCAATTACCACCTAATATAAAAAAGAAAAGCAGATTTATTTGGCCTGGTTCTTATCTTTTTAATAGAAAAACATAAAAATAAATCCACTGACTATTAAGAGCAAAGAAGTCTAAAGAAGGTGGATCATGGAAGTCTAAAGAAGGAGGCATATGAATAAAAGAAAGCATGCCAAGTCCTTCTTTAGATGTCTTTAAGAAGACTTAGAAGGACTTCCCTGGTGATCCAGTTGTAAAGAATCTGCCTTACAATGCAGGGGACGTGGTTCGATCCCTGATTGGGGAGCTAAGATCCCCCATGCTGCAGGGCAACTAAGCCCACGTGCCACAACTACTGAGCTCATGTGCCTCAACTAGAGAGCCTGTGTGCTGCAAACTACAGAGCCTACATGTTCTGGAACCTGCACCCCACAACTACAGAGCCCATGTGCCCTGAAGCCTGCACACCACAACTAGAGAAAAGCCTGTGTGCTGCAACGAGGAGCCCATGTGCCGCAGTGAAAGATCCCGCATGCCTCAAAGAAGATTCTGTGTGCTGCAACTAAGACCCGACACAGACAAAAATAAAATAAATAAATAATAAATCCTTTAAAAAAATTCATGCATAAAAATTTTTTTTAAAAAAGAAGACTTAGAATATACATCTTGGGGATTTCCCTGGTGGTCCAGTGGTTAAGACTTTGCCTTCCAATGCAGGGGGTGCGGGTTTGATCCCTGGTCGGGGAGCTAAGATATCACATGCCTCACGGCCAAAAAACCAAAACATAAAACAGAAGCAATACTGTAACAAATTCAATAAAGACTTAAAAAAAAAGAATACATATTTTGGATTTGCCACTAAATAACTAGTCATTATGCAATAAATATTTAGTGTTGAGTCTATAGTGCTGAGCCTGGTAAAGCTGTTTACAAAGTGCTGGGGATGTAGAAATGAACAAGACAGATAAAAGCCCTGCTTTCATAAGCATACAGTCTAGTAGGAAAAAGAGATTCTGAGTAAGTAATTTTACATGTGAAAGGAGTCACATGGACAAAGTAAAAAGAAATGCAAACTTGAGTGAGCACCCATACATAAAGGCAATTAACATGGTCTATGGGTTCATCATGGAGGGTCTCCCTGAGGATTGGGCCTTTAGGTTAAAAATTGAAAAATGAGCAGGCCTTGGCCAAACAAAGGTCCAGGTATCAGGAACAGCATAAAAAATAGCTGTATTATCTTAGGCCCCATAACTTCTCTGGGTCATAGATTCCTTACCACTAAAATAAGGATGCTGAATTAGAAAAAAAGAAACACTCAATGATTAAGAAAAGAGCTCTTATAAATTAAAAATATGACATAAAAACCTCAAAAGGGGGGTTAGAATATTAAATTTCTCATAAAGTAGAGGGGAGAAAAGATGGAAAACAGGAAAGAAAACATAAGAAAATTAAGAGGACTGGGGACTTTCGTGATGGCGCAGTGCTTAAGAATCTGCCTGCCAATGCAGGGGACATGGGTTCAAGCCCTGGTCCGGGAAGATCCCACATGCCGTGGAGCAACTAAGCCCATGCGCCACAACTACTGAAGCCCACACTCTAGAGCCTGAGAGCCACAGCTACTGAAGCCTGGGTGCCTAGAGCCCAGTGCTTCGCAACAAGAGAACCCACCATAATGTGAAGCCCACGCACCGCAACGAAGAGCAGCCCCTGCTCACCGCAACTAGAGAAAGCCCACACGCAGCAACAAAGACCCAACGCAGCCAAAAATAAATTAATTAAAAAAAAATTAGACATTAAAAAAAATCAGACACAGTGGACTGGTCCAGGAGATCTATTATCCCAATAATGAGTTCCAGAGACAGAGAGAAAACACAGAAAATAAGGAGAAAATAACAATACACTTCAAGCTAATTTGTTAACACTGAAGGCTATGAGTTTCCAAATTAAGAGTCTACCCCAATATACACGAAAATGGATAAAATCAGACCCACGTCAGTTCATATCGTTTTAAAATATGAAAACAGAGGGGACAAGTAGAACTTGCTACAGAATCCAGAGAGAAAAAGATTTCCATAAAAGGATCAAAAATTTGAATAGTGTTGATTTTGTGAGTAACAACCTGAAAGCTAGAAGATGACTTCACAATTCTTATGAGAAAATATTTACAATTTAGAATACTATGCCTGAACTATTCATGAAGATATTCAATTCTCAAACTATTTAAGTGTGAGTATATTCTCAAAGAGTATATTTTCTACCTACTCTCTCTCAGAAGTTACTGATGTATGCAGAAATCCAGCAGACACCACCTTAACCAAGTGATCAAGGTCAAAATCTCCAGTAATAAGACACATCAATATCATGAACCACATGATATGATGTACTGAGGGTACATCATTTCTGTGGTATTCTTGCCAAAAGCGCATAACCTCAGTCCAATCATGAAAAATAACAGAGATATTCAATAAAATAACTGACCAGTATCCATAAAGTGTCCAATTAAACGTAATATGGGATCCTGAATAGGATCCTGCAAAAGAACAAGGACATTAGCAAAAAACTGATAAACTTTCTAATAAGGTGTTTAGTTTAATTAATAGTATTAAACCAATGTTGATTTCTTGGTTTTGATAACTGTACTGTAATTATACAAGACATCAGCATTAGGGGAAGCTGGTTGAGATATATGTGAAGACTCTATCACTTATGCAACTTTTCCTTAAGTCTACAACTGCTTCAAAATAAAGTGTCAAAAAAGGAAGAAACACAAAAAAAACAGCAGCAGCACTGATTGCTGCAAACAGATAAATTACCGGAAGTTTCAAGGATAAAGAAAGAGGAACAGAAACAGCCCTGTACACATCCTGAGAGAATCCACCTCCAAAGGATTCTCCTAAGGAGTAGCTACAAAGAACACTCAAGGAATGAATAAACAATTATAAAAATAGTCTTTTTAAAGTTTACTTCCGTTATTTTAGTCCAATACTTTTCAACCTTTCAAAAATATTGTACTACCGGGGCTTCCCTTGTGGCGCAGTGGTTGAGAGTTCGCCTGCCGATGCAGGGGATCTGGGAGGATCTCACGTGCCGCGGAGCGGCTGGGCCCGTGAGCCATGGCCACTGAGCCTGCGTGTCCGGAGCCTCTGCTCCGCAACGGAAGAGGCCACAACAGTGAGAGGCCCGCGTACCACAAAAAAAAAAAAAAAAAATCATACTACCTTGTTCCTGGTAAAATTTAATCCTCAAAGTTCCCATTCACCACCAGGTTAATATTCCTTCTACCTACATCCCAGGGATATGTCCCTCTAGTTGGAAAATCACTGTATCTTTTTTGCTTTTTTTTTTTAATTGACACATCATAAAATTTACTTTTTGAAAGCAGAAAATTCAGTGGGTTTTAGTATATTCACAGAGTTGTGCAACCATTACCACTATCTAATTTTAGGACATTTTCATCACCCCAAAAAGAAACCTGTGCCCATTAGCAGTCATTTCCCATCTCTCCCTCCCCCAAAACCCCTGACAGCCAATTAATCTACTTTGTGTCTCTATGGATTTACCTACTCTGCACATTTCATATATATGGAATCATACAGTATGTAACCTTTTGTGTCTGGCTTCTTTCACTTAGCGTAATGTTTACAAGGTTCACTCATGTTGTGGCTTGTACAGCAGTACTTCATTCCCTCTTACGGCTGAATAATATTACATTGTATGGACATACCACATTTTGTTCATCCCTTCACCAGTTGACAGACATTTGTTTGTTTCCACTTTTTGGCTACAATGAATAATACTGTTATGAACATTCATGTATAAGTTTTTGTGTGGACATATGTTTTATATTCTCTTGGATATAGACCTAGGTGTGGAACTGCTGCAGTACGTGGTAACTCTATGTTTAACTATGTACAGAACTACCTGTTTTCCAAAGTGGCTGTACCATTTTACATTCCCATTAGCAATGCATGAGGGTTCCAATTTCTCTACATTTTCACCAATGCTTGCTATTACCAGTCTTTCTGATTATAGCCATTTAGTGGGCGTGAAGCAGTATCTCACTGTGATTTTAATTTGCATTTCCTTTATGCCCAATGATGAACATTTTTTCACGTGCTTAGTGGCCTTATGTCTATCTTCTTTGGAGATATGTCTACTCAGATTCTTGACTCATTTTCTGATTGGGTTATTTGTCTTTTTTATTGTTGAACTGTAAGGATCCTTTATACATTCCGTAAACTAGAATCTTATGAGACATATGATTTACAAATATTTCTCCCATTCTGTGAGTTGTATTTTCATTTTCTTGATAATGTCCTTTGAAGCAAAAATGTTTTTAATTTTTTTTTTTTAAACAAAGACTACTAGCAGCATTGGGAAGTGCTCTTTCAAAGCTGCTAAGTAGGCACAAACTTCTTGTTTCGGATCAATGTCGTGTCTTCCACTTAAGTGTACCCTTCTTTGGTCTTGTTGGTTGTTTCAAGGTTTGTTCCTTGCCTGATCTGAACATGAGCAGCAGTTTCAAGTGCAAATACAGTCTGTTCTGTTACTCTTCATACCCAACAGCTCAGCGCCCCCTCTCCAGCACCACCATAAAAATGTTTTTAATTTTGATGGAGTCGAATTTATCTTTTTTCTTTGGTTGCTTGTGCTTTGGGTATCATATCTAAGAAACCACTGCTTAATCTAAGGTCATAAAAATGACAGATGAGCAAAAATTTAATATATACAAATAACAAAAGGTTATTCAGCCTTAAAAAGGAAGGAAATTCTGACATATGCTACTTACCATGGATAAACGTTGACAACATTATGCTAAGTGAAATAAGCCAGTGACAAAAAGACAGTGTATGATTCCACTTGTACGACATACTTAGAGTATCAATATCATAGAGAAAGAAAGAATGGTTGTTGCTAGGGGCTGAAGGGAGGGGAGAATAGGGAGTTATTATTTAATGGGTACAGAATTTCAATTTTGTATGATGAAACGAGTTATGGAGATAAATGGTGGTAATGGTTGTACAATAGTATAAACGTATTTAATACCACTGAACTACACATTTAAAAATGGTTAAGATGGCAACCTTTATGTTATGTGAATTTTACCACAATAAAAATAAAATAAAATTGGGTCTTTGTGCTCAGAAATTCATCTTGTGGTAGAAAAGACAGACACAGTTGTAAGTAGACAATTACAAAACAGTGTGATGTGATGAGAACATACATGAGAGAAACCAAACCTGGCAGGACAGCAGGGAATGAAAGGTTTCTCAGAGGCGACATGTGACCTTTGTCTTAAAGGACAAGTTCACCAAAAAATTTACTCCCACCAAGAAAACAGGAGTAACGGAAAGAATATCCAATTGAAGTTTTCCAATACATAGTTGAATTTGTGAGCTACAACCTCAGGGAGAGATGTGGCTGAGCTACAGATTTACAAGTCCTATACTCTTACCTCTTGGATTTCATCTGGGACAGTTGAGTCCATCAGCCTGAAGAGTAAATTTCGAAGCGGACCTCCCTGTCTCCCAAGAATGCTGGTAGCTACCCCTCCCGCAAGCGCAAGAGCAAGGTGATTTGAAAGCAGCTTCAGGCACAGCTTGAGGAAATTGTGGTGTTCCCTGAAACCAAATAAACTGCTATGAACTTCTGGAATATAAGAGAGCACATGCCATCTAGTTTGGATAACATTTTTTTCTCTTTAAAATTTTTCTCAAATTATGACTAACAGAAAGTTTAAAAACACGATTCATGACATTATGGATAAATTTTTCTAAAGGTTATTATCAGAAGTACCTAAGTTTAGCTCTCTTTTTAGATTATAAAGAAGTTTCATATAATTGAGGGATAAAGTGAATAACTCAAAATTCAAAATGAGTAATTAATAGATGTGTGTGCCCATGTGCGCACACACACAAATACACATATATATAACATACCTTGATGAAGGGAAAGGGAGCGGGGGAATCTCACTGTTTATTTTATCACAGTATCTCTCAAGAAATGAACGAAGGTGCGAGAAGGTACTCTCTTCAAGATCTACACAATAAGGTCGGTGCCAGGCAACAACTTGTCTAGAAGGAAGCACATGAAAATCATGAAAAATCCTTAACATGAAATTTTCACACATGATCAAAAGCAAAAATTAAACCATTATTAAAGTTGAAAGATGTTAACAAGATATACAGAAGGCCTTTCTGATTATAAAGGTGATAAAACCCTTCATTTTAGCAACTGAGGAAAACCAAGAATTTGCTATCTCTAGAATTCTTCAAGAAGAAAATACATAACCACTACTTATTTTGCAAGGTCTGGCTATTCATTCACCTGATGTCAGAGGGCTGAGCCACATGATCTGCTATAGACCCTTCTGGTTCTTAGGGCCTATAAGATGTATAGTTCATATTAAGAAAAATAGCTGACTCTGTAAAGTGATATACTGAAATCTACTAAAAGAAAACCTCTTGAAAACTCTTGTGAAAATTTTCAAGATCTTGGGAACCAATTTTCTACATATAAGGTGAGAAACTGCAGATTTAATACTAACAGCAAATTATTTATATTCAATTTATTATATTTTCGGTTTTGTTTTGGAGGGTAATTACCTATAAATGTTTTAAATTGGTTAGAATGATATAATAAACCCCATCTGAATCAAAGGTCTAGAATACAATACATTCTAAGTTATTAATTAGCCCATATACATCTGAAAATAGCTGAAATAACCTCAAATTTCTTAAAATTCAATCTTCAAATATTGGCTAAAAATTACCTACCTGATTATCTAAATAAGATATGGTTATCACATTAGGAAAAAGCTAACTTTCTGCAAAAAGTAACTTCCTTTATTTAAAAGTACGGCCACTGCTTCTTTTCACAAAACAACCAGATAAAGGGCATGGAAGCTAATTAACTGTTAAAAAGCAATAAAGCCTAGTTCTGATTTTGATTATTTTAATTTAACTTCCTCTTGATACGTGACCACAATATTTAAGATCAGTATCTGGAGACAGAGTAGGAATTCAAAATGTTTAAAAGACACTTAAATTAAGACAGTGTCTTAATATACGGTATAACTTCTTGCTTATGAAACATATCTAACTTCAACATTCAAATTGAAAGAAATCTAGATGGCATGTCTATGACAGTAAAAAAATCAGTACTAGAAATAGAGGGTATTTTATGAACAAAGTACAATTATTTCTGCTTTTATAAGTGTTTCTGCTGTTAATAAAACACAAGAAAATTTTTTTTAAATAAATTTATTTATTTTATTTTTGGCTGCTTTGGGTCTTTGTTGCTGCACGCAGGCTTTCTCTGCATGGGCTTCTCATTGCAGTGGCTTCTCTTGTTGCGGAGCACGGGCTCTAGGCACACAGGCTTCAGTAGCTGTGGCACGTGGGCTCTAGAGCTCAGGCTCAGTAGTTGTGGCACACGGGCTTAGTTGCTCCGTGGCATGTGGGATCTTCCCAGACCAGGGCTCGAACCCGTGTCCCCTGCATTGGCAGGCAGATTCTTAACCACTGCGCCACCAGGGAAGCCCTAAAACACAAGAAATTTTAAACATGAGCACATTTACCTGTCCCTAGGAAGAGCAGTCCATGCCAGACTATGTGATGTTCCAGCGGAGATCTGCTGAATAGCTATGCCATCTAAGCCACTCACTTTCTTTGGTTTAGTAATAGGACCTGTGGAATTTCCTTGCCCACACTGCCCCATTGAGTTATTGCCCCAGGCATAAACTTCATTATCTAAAAACAAAACATAAAGAACAAAAGAAAAGCCAAATTTCAATGTAAAATATTTATGGAAGGTAATATTTAATACTATTTATTTTTTTTTGTAGGTGATACCTGTTTCATTTATTTAAAACCTACAATATGCATTTCAAACACGCCATGTTTTCAGATCCATTAATTTAAAAGAGAATTATCAAATTGTCACAATGTGCTAGGCCTTTAGTTAGAGTCAGAGATATGAAGTGGAACAGGGCATGGTCCATATTCTCCAGGAGCTCACAGATTAGTGTGGAGACAGCCAAGTGCACTAATAATCAGAGTACAGTATGTCCCAGGCTGTTCCAATCAGGCTGGATCCAGGAAAGCTTTTTGTAGGCCATGAGCCCTGAACTGAATTAGTTTTCTTATTCATTCATTTATTCATCCATCCATCTGCTCATCCATCCAAGCAATCATTCATTCACTTATTTTTAATAGCAGTAAAATACGCATAACATAAAACACATTTTAATCATTTTTCAGTGCACAATTCAGAGACATTAAATCCATTCACAGTGCTGTGCAAGCATCACTACTATCCATCTCCAGAAACTTCTCATCATCCCAAGCAGAAACCCTGTACCCATTAAGCAGTTATCTCCCCATCCCCGCTTCCTCCCAGTGCCTGTTAACCTCTACTCTGCTCTGTCTCTATGAACTTGCCTACTCTAGATACCTCATATAAGTGGAACCACATATTTGTTCTTTCATTTCACTCAGCGCAATGTCTTCACGATTCACGCACATTGTAGCATAGATCAGTATTTCATTCCTTTATAAGGCTGAATAATATTCCACTCTATGGATATACCCCCATTTTATTTATCCATTCGTCTTTTGGTGGAAACTTGAGTTGTTTCCACCCTCTGGTGAATAACACTGCTACGAACATTGGTGTACAATTATCTGCTTGAGCCTCTGTTTTCGGTTCTTTTCGGTATATACCCAAGAGTGGAATTGCCAGATCATATGGTAATTCTATTTGAACTGAACTTGGAAGGCTGAGAATGACTGAGTAGGAGGAAGCAAACAAACTCTGTGGATGAATGACAAGGGAGGTCATGCTTCTGTGAGGTGACCCACCCATCACATAATCTCTCACTCCCCCTCCTCTCAAGGACCGTGCTGTGTGTCCTACCATGACGACAACCACCAAATTTGATTCCTGGTTTACCCAGAAGAGCAACACTATGGTATCCTTTATGATATGCACTCCTTTCCCATCGCCTTCCCCAGTTCCACCCAGCCCAGAACACCCTAGGTCTTTCCATGGGTTGGTAAGTACTCCTCTGCCTACCTCACTGTATTGTTTTGAAAGAACTTGAAAAGGAATAGATACATGTATATGTATAACTGAATCACTTTGCTGTATACCTGAAACTAACACAACATTGCAAATCAACCACAGTCCAATATAAATTAAAAATTTTAAAAATCATAGCCAACTTGGTACGTTAAAAATGGGGAGAAAAAAAGGATGGTATGAACTTGAAAGTGCCTTTAAAACCTAATACTATTTCTTTAAAAACAAATGATCTTACCATGAGAAAGAGCCAAACAATGACTGTCTCCAATAGAAATATCAACTACTCTTGTGGCAGCCAGTTCTTCAATAAGCTTGGGTCTCAGTGCAGTAGCTTCTGAAGAACCACAACCTAGACAAGCACCACAGCCCCAAGCATAGACCTGAAACAAAGAGAAATACACTACACATAATATTCTGAGATGGTAGGTTAACAACTTACGTTGTTTAGAAAGAAATATAATCTATTAAATAAGAGTGTGGTTTGATACTAAATAATAACTTTTTGTTGTTACAGAAGCTTTCAGTTCGAAGTTGAAATCTTTGAATCTATCTTATATAATCATTCAAAGTTGAATCTATCTTATATAATCATTCAAAGCAGAAGTTATTACCCCTCTCATAAAAAAGAAGCATGTGATTTTCAAGGAAGGTTTGTGATTTGCCAGTGGCTATACATCAAATAAGTGAGCATCTTTTGGCTTCAATTCATGGATTCCTACCGCAAAACTCACAGTGAGAAAGATGTAAAAGAGAAGTTTTAAATTTTAAGACAGCAACCAGCATTGTAACAAATGACTAACGTAATTAAATACAAAATGATAAATAGTTTTGCGTTAGATCTTTTACGTCAAGGCATTCCGGTCTTTCAAAAATAATTAAATAATATGGTAATTTCAGCTTTGCTACTCATCTGCCATGTGAATGTCAGAAACATTTTTATACCACTGCCTGGCACATAATAGATTCCTACATGTGAAACAATGAGTGATCAGCTCACTTTTTCACTGTCATTGCTGATGGATTTAAGGAGCAAAATTATTGTCAGTCTATCACCATACCTGGACCCTCTCCATCACCAACAAACAAACAGAGGGAAGTCAAAATATGAAGGTAGAAAATCGCAAGTTTATAAAAGGATTATACAATTCTAAGTATCCTAAGACTGAGTAACCCTCTTTCAGAAACACCTAACCACCTAACCCTCTCAGATTATTTTCCATCTGGAAATGTTCTCCTTGCCCTCTCTTTTGATCACCTTCTTGCCTTCTTAGTTCATATCACTGGTTCCAGCAAGATCTATTCTCACTTTCCCCCACTATTCATGATTTTTAAAGGTTTAAGCAGTGTTTAGTGCTAAAAGCTTTTTTAAAACCATCTTAATACAAAGAACATGGGGTTAACAGTAACAGTTTATCTGGCTCACACACAGTCAGAAAACCTGGCTCCTTCTCAGATACTCAACTTCTTCAAACAGGAGAAAATATTTAATTTCAGTAGATTAACTTTAAAATGTATTTTTTAACTTCAAAATTTAAATACAATTATCACTTTTTAGTCATCTGGTCCTCTGAAATACTCTAAACCTTTTATGCTCATCCCTTAGTCCTACCTGCCCTGTTGATGTCAAAGCAAGTGAAGACTGACTTCCAGCACAAACTTTCCGAATGAACATTCCTTGTAAAGCTTCAATAACTTTAGGTTTATACACTCTGTTGGTATCACCATGGCCAAGTTTGCCTATAAAAACAAACATATTCAAGTTAAACAATATACTTGTTTCAAAGAAATGCTATTCTTTTCTTAGTATTAATGTTGATAAATATCATTAATATTTCCATCACTAACCTGACAGATTGTCCGCATTTTAGAAAGCTCTAAGTTTCTAATAGCAGAGGATGTTAACAAATGAATCATTTTATTACAAGAAAGAAACCAATAAACAATAGTTTTCTGAATTTTTATTTCAAGCAATTAAAACCACTTTAAGAGAGATATGGAAAATTAATTTGCTGTCTTTCTCCCCTTTAATGGTCATACTTCTAACTTCAAATTTACTGATATAATAAACAGGTCCTTATACAAGAATGTGTATGCATATAATGATTTTAAATTTTTTTTAAAAGACTCAATAATTCACCAAATAGAGAACTTGGCAAATCACCAAAGAAGAAAAACAAATGGCCAACAACCTCACTAAGGACGAAATACAGATTAAATACCATTTTCACTAGTGAAACTATTTTTTAAATTATCTTAATTTTAATGGCCAGTATTGTTGAGGGATATGGGGAAATGAGCATTCTCGCATCACTGGTAGGAGTGACTGAAGTAAAAAAAGATTTAGTCATTCACTGTATTGTTTTTAATACTGAAAAAAATTGGAAACCATCTAGATATTCAACAATAATAAATTTCTTTGTAAGTTTTGCTACAATCATATGAAAGAATACTTTGTGCCACTGAAAAGAAAAATGTAGAGCCATGTTTCTTGACATAGAAAGATATTCATAAGATACTGTTAGATAAAAACAAACAAGTTATAAGACAGTAACTATGGTATATATAGGTCTGCTTTGGTTTTTTAAAACATCTATGTAGAAATATATGTACATATTTATATAAATGCATATATATTTACCTCCCAAAATTTTAACAATGCTTAGAGCAAATTTTTCTTAAATTTTTTAAGAAAAATTTATTTAAATTTTAAAAGTTTCTGCTCACCTATATACATTTGAGTTTTTCTACAATAGCCTTGTATAACTGAAAAATAAATTTTTTTAAAAGTCAAGGAAAAAAGGCCAAAGCTATCAATAAATAAATTTTTACATACCATTGTCTCCTCCTCCAAAAGACCATACAGTTCTCCCATCTTTAGATAAAGCAATAGTATGTGAACTGCCACAAGAAACCTCTCCTACATTGCTAATGTCTTTTACTAACGTTGGAATGTTACGGCTATTACTGTCACCGTGACCTTGGATAAAACACACAAAACAACAAAGAAATAATGTTAGCTCTTTTTCTTTAGGCCATTACTTCACAGGTAGAATAAACATTACAAGTTATTAACAGAATTGAGGAATTTTTTAAGTGCAATTAAATATGAAAAACAGAATCATTTCTAATATCTTCTCATCTAATCTTCTACGCTGCTCCCAACATGAGATACCCAGTCCCTTCACTGAATCAGTAGAACATTCTATTATGCTCCTCTCACAGCACTTATCTAATGCTGTCTAGTATCGTTAACGCTGACTTGTTTTCACTACCTCCTAGATAACACACTTCAGGATCACTTTAGGATGATATCTTTCTTATCCCTGAAATCCTATAGTGCCTGCTCAAAGTAGTAAATACTTGCTAGATTTAATTACATCTTAAATTTCAGCACGAGAATACCTATAATCTAGGTACTCTCTATATAAAATTATCTTCCTCTGAGCTTAAAACTAACAATAATAAATGACAGTCTTTGGCCCACTTCTCAGTAACCATCATCATTTCTATTTTTCTGTGATACTAACTTCAATTTTCAAAAAATCTTACCTAATCTTCCAAAGTCTCCTTCACCCCATGTGTATAATTCACCATCCTCCGTGACAGCAGCACTATGTCTGTATCCAGCTGACACACAAACAACTACCTGTATTGCACACAAAGTGAATTTGATGAACACAAGATACTAAAATATAGAGTTCACATTTGATCCTATACAGAGAGACTTCAGAGATACCGATATTCACAACTCATCCAGAAGTGCCATATACAGTTGTGGAGGTTTTGCCCAGGACAAGGCTGCCTGCATAAAGGATCAAGAAAGTGCTGAAATACAGCCTAAGCTCTGTTGGCCAAGCCACAAACTCTGACTTCTACCCAGAGAGGACAACTTTTCTTAATTCACACAGAGACTGTAAAGGCTAGCAGCACTCTCTCGCCCACTCCTCCCTGCCCCAAATACATCAATCTAATCACCTGCAAACAATACTATATCACCAATCAACTCTTTACTCAAAGAGTTGGATGGGGCTGAACACTCATGGAACAAAGAAAAATTTTTAAATATAACATTAACACAAAACCTCCAGTCCTGGCTAATCAAGAAAAATTCATTACATAATAGGGTTAACTCTCAAAAACACACTATTACCAATGAAGAAAGATCTAAGATATAAGCTTATATCAATTAAACTCCTAATAGTATCTCTTTACCCTCAAATAGCTACACAGTTTATGGGCAGAATCAGGGAAATAAGGGTATATGGCAGCATAATTTGGGGATCAGTTATACCTTTTAACACTGATCAAAATCACTAAGTGCTGAAAAAAAGATAACAGAAAAAATATCCATACTAATAACTCCACATTTTTTAATCTTCAAAAATTAGAACTCACTTTAGAAAATTCAAACTTTAGATTCAATTAAAAATACTGAATAGGGTTTCCCTGGTGGCGCAGTGGTTGAGAGTCCGCCTGCCAATGCAGGGGACACGGGTTCGTGCCCCGGTCCAGGAAGATCCCACATGCCGCGGAGCGGCTGGGCCCGTGAGCCATGGCCGCTGAGCCTGCGCGTCTGGAGCCTGTGCTCCGCAACGGGAGAGGCCACAACAGTGAAAGGCCCATGTACAGAAAAATAAATAAATAAATAAAATAAAAAATAAAAAATACTGAGCACCTACTACATTTTAAATAATATGCTAAGAACCTCTGAAATTTTTATCTGTAAATTATTAATTTACTTTTTGGGAATTTTTCCTTCATGATATTCATACTAAGTTATTTTTAACTGGCAATGTTTCCATTATAAAATGAAACATTAAAAGAATATAAATAAGGAATTCTCTGGAGGTTCAGTGGTTAGGACTCAGTGCTTTCATAGCAGTGGCTCAAGTTCACCGGGCCACCGCTATGGTCGTGCAAGCTGTGCGGTGCGGCCAATAAAAACAAACAAAATAATATATACACACACACACACACACACACACACACACACACACACATATATGTATGTGTATGTATATATATATATATGTAAAGAAAATTTTAAACAATGGGAATTAAGAAAAAAGGTGCTAGAAAAACTAAAAAAATACAACTTTAAAGAGTATTTATCTGAAGTTCCTTAGAGTCCCATATTCAACATCTTATCAAGGACCCCCTGATGTTAAGTGGAATGTTCCAAGGCTCACTGCTTTGAGGCTGATGTCTAAGTTAAACATTTAAAGTTATAATAAAGTAAAATTCATTTGAGAGCCAACTTTGTCAGACAAACTCCCATGAAGGAAGTGTCCCACTTTTAATTCTGGTATAAAATAAAATTTTTAATTTAAAGACTTTTATATAAGAAAACATTCATAGAAAGAAAGGACTCTTAAAATGGAGGAACCCACAAAACTGCATATAATTTTAAGTTAGGAAAATGGCTTCATTTCTTTAAGAAAAGGTAAAATAGAAATAAAAAGAGGAGATCTAGCTTCAGTTTCTAATGGTACCATTTATTTGTGTGTGACCTTGGCCAAGTTACTTAACCACTTTAAATGTCTTATTTAAGTTTTTGTTAAAATGCCACCTACTCCAAGAGAACCCTCTGACCTCATTATCTAATATCACACCCAGCCAAAGTTAGTATCTATTACATTACTCAATTTTTTTACTATTATTTGAAATTATTTTATGTGTTTGCTTACTTATCATCTCTAGCCCACAGATTAAAGCTCCATGAGAGTAAGAATCTTGTCTGTTTTGTTCACTACCATATGTCTAATGCCTAAAACACTGCCTGGCATTTGGAAGGTACTAAATAAATATTTGTTAAATGGATGATTCTCAGTTTCCTATCTGTGAAATGAAAATAATAAATACTTTAACAAGGCTGTTATAATAATTAAAATTAAATAATGTACGTGAAAGTGTGTTGTAAACCACCAAGCAGATATACAAAAATAAGCCAGAAGAGTTGGGAGGGTGGGCTACTTCAGAAAGAATAAATCAAAATCTGAAAGATACTGTCAATTATAGCAATCATAGTACCAGTGCATCTAATTATTTTTAAATCCAAAAAGAAGGCACATACCTTTCCCTGCAGAGGGCCCTGAATAAGCTTGGGATATTTCTGTGTTGAACTATTTCCATGTCCCAGTTTCCCATAATCACCATCTCCCCAGCTGAAGACTTCTCCTTCTGTAGTGAAAGCTAAAGTATGACCATCAGATCCTTTAGAAGATGAGACCTTTTTAATGGACCTGTGAGGCTCAAATGTTAACTTTTTTAAAGTAGACTGATTATTAGAATCTCCAAGGCCCAGTCTCCCATAGCTGCCTTTACCACAAGCTCTGACAGAGCCATCCATAGAAATGACAAAAGTGCAGTATTGTCCAGCTTCAATCTATAAGCAAACAAACAGAATCACAGATATAAAATGCTTCTGTGAAAATCAAAGTATAATATTTAAGTTGATTTTACCAAAGAGGCTCAAAGGATATCTTTTAAAGCAGAATACGAATATCCATAGAGATTAAGAAGTAAACAGAAAATTAAGAAAACTGTTCAAGGCCTATTCATGTTGACTTTACTGTTGAACTCAAATTAATGTATATTTTATCTTTTCAGGTTATCTATCCAGTCATGGTTCAATGAAATAACAAAGAAAAGTGTTTAGCCTACTCTTATATAATTGGTGAAGGGCAGGAAGGAAAATTTTCCTGTAATTCCTTAGGGTCCATCATAACAAGAACCATGTAATATATATTCTAAATTCATTTGAGAAAAACATATGTTTTAAAGAAAATAATAAAACAAAGTTCCATTTTGACTAAAAGTTAGCTACAAATGTAAAAAAAGTGATCATAATAAGAAAATGAAATGTCAATATGGCAAAGGGAAAATTTTAATTTTTACTTAGTCTTATTTACCATTTGTGTTGAATATAAGGGTAAGTCTGATGCCATTCATAATTCTTTTTAAAACTCCAGATGCAAATTTAACTTTTTAAAACTTGGATACACTATTAGGGAAATGAGGGACTTAAAATATTTTTTCTATGAAAATGAAAAAACTGATGCAGTATAGTATAGAAACAATATAGATAAGAAACAAGCAAGAACATTCACTCATTAAAACAAAAAACAAAAAAAAACACTCTTAACATTATTTAAAGCAAACCCTGTCATGTACCAATTTGTAAGGTATGCAGAGAACTCACAGTCTGCGCATCAGAGAAACTAGGAGCCAGTTTGGGTTGTAATATTTTCTCCTGTGTGCCTTCTACCAACTGATGGCTGCTATTGCTCCCCCAAACATAAACCTCACAGGTTTCTGAAACAATAGGAGCATCACCAGTCTGAATGCTATCTGGGCTAGCACATGTTCTTGAGTAATCAGAAGCCATTCTGCAAACCTATTAAAATAAGAAACATGCAATAAAGAGTCAAGACATTCTTAGTACAGATATTTTCATAAATATTCTCTGAAATTATTGTTGACTTTCCTTCTTCGAAAACTATCTCAACTGCTCAAATAACCTAAGAGCAACACATCCAATCTTAAACACAGATGGCTAGACTATTTACTCCTGCAGAATAAATCACAAAAGATACCAACAAAGGTGGCAAAAATGAGGAGGGGGAGACACACAATCAAGCCTTTATTAACTAAATATTTTATTAACGCATATAATAGCATTATAGAAGAACAAAGTAGAAAAAAACCTACCTTTGATAATCCCATCACCTTAATACAATATATGCAAAACCTACCTTTGATAATCCCATCACCTTAATACAATATATGCTATCTTTTTTTATATATGTCCTTCCAGAGTTTTGCATATACACGCTCTTTACCACAGTTATCACAGTGAATATATAAGTGATGATACAGAAAGGCCATGAAGAATTTTCTCTATGTCTACTTAATCTTCGTAATTGAGCCAACAATATTCCATCTAATGTAAAAATCACAATTTGCTTAAGCATTTTCCTTTAAGAGGACACTGAGATTCTTTCTACTTATTTGTTATATGAGCCATTTTTAAGAATATAGTTGTGGCTACTTCATTGTTTTGTTTTTGTTTGAAGGAAAATAATCAATGCTATTTGGCTGCACTGAAGTGTGTTCCCGGCTGGCTTCCTGGGGGGTGTTCCATTGATTCGCCCTGGGCACTGGCTCACTCCCTGCCGCCTAGGCGGCCTCCTCCTCCTCCTCCTCCTCCTGTTGCTACATTTTTAATTACTTCACTTGGTAGAGAACCTCAGACATGGGACTACTATATGCAAAAAGTGACAACAATCTTCTGATTCCTGAAACATACTATACCAAATTGCTTTCAAAACTGGTGTTACAATATTATTTCATCACCAGCAATGTATAAAATGAGGGCGGTCTTAAAAACAATAAAGGTCCAGAGCAATTCAACACTCACACACATATCTATACGTATCTGTATATGTATATAGATATATAAAAAATCATGGCTTATTTACCATTTGTGTTGAATATGATGCTAAAGTCTATTGCCATTCATAATGCTTTATAAAAATCCAGACTTCTCCTCTCCTCCTCCCCTCTCCTCAAAACCCTGCCAAAAGCACAGGACCCAGGGTTGTCATCACAGTTGCCCTAACCAATGAATACGGCTATGTGAGAGTACCAGTCTCACTGCACCCATACCAATAACTATTATGCTTTAAATTTTTTTTGAAAAGTAAAGTGGGAGAAAAGAGGATGTATTCTTTTAACTTCACACTTCCTTATTATCAACAGAATTGAAGTTTTTCCATCCATTTGCTTATAACTAACTTCTGCCCATTTATTTATTAGGGTTTAATGGATTTTTTACTGACTTTGTATGAATCCCATACAATAAAGATATTATCTCTGACTACAGCTGTTGTCAATTTGTTGTCTGCCTTTTAGGGGTTGGTTTTGTTTTTGTTTTTCTCTGAACCAAGTAAAACAATAAAAGAAGAATCTTCAAAAGTCAATATATTATATTGCCAGACCACGAAATGGGAAGGGATAGAGTAATCTCAGTCAGAATTTTAAATAGTACCCAAAACAATAGAATATATGTGTCAGACAAATAATTTTCAGTGAACATGAGGAGAGTTTTGAGGACATACAAAATATGCATAAGTAAAGGCTGCCAGTCCCTAATAAGAGATCTGAAATTCTGCTGCTGACAAAAGGAGGATGATGGGCCCAAGTAGGTTAGAATTTTTTATCTAAAGATCTATTACAGTAGTCCCCCTTTATTCGCGGTTTCACTTTCTGTGGTTTCAGTTACTGGCAGTGAACCGTCAACTGAAAATATTAAATGGAAAATTCCAGAAATAAACAATTCGTAAGTTTTAAACTGCATACTGTTCTGAGTATCATCCCTTTGTCCAGCATAGCCACACTATATAAGCTAGCCACCCGGTAGTCACTTAGTAGCCATCTGGTTATCAGCTCATCTGCCACAGTATCTCAGTGCTTGTGTTCAAGTAACCCTTATTTTACTTAAAAATGGGCCCTAAGTGCAAGAGTTGTGATGCTGGCAATCTGGATATTCTCCTACTGTACCTAATTTATAAATTAAGCTTTATCATAGGTATGTATGTATAGGAAATAACATGGTATATGTAGGGTTTGGTACTATTCATCGTTTCAGGCATCCAGTGGGGGTCTTGGAATGTATTCCCCATATTTAAGAAGGGACTACTGCTCTATAATAAGACTTAAAAAAATAATAGCCCTCCTTCCCTGACCCCCACGAAAAAGAGAGAAGAGAGGAGAAGGGGAGGGGCAGGGAAGGGGAAGGGGAGAGGAGGGGAGGAGAGGAGAAGGGGAAGCAAAGGCGGGAGAGGAGAGGGCGTAAAAAAAATCTGTTCACAAGACTTAGAAATGTGTTTTTTAAAAACAACTGGAGGAGGGGCTTCCCTGATGGCGCAGTGGTTAAGAATCCACCTGCCAATGCAGAGGACACGGGTTCAAGCCCTGGTCCAGGAAGATCCCACATGCTGCAGAGCAACTAAGCCCACATGCCACAACTACTGAGCCTGCGCTCTAGAGCCCGCATGCCACAACTACTGAAGCCCGTGCATCTATAGCCTGTGCTCCGCAACAAGAGAAGCCATCGTAATGAGAAGCACGCGTACCACAACAAAGAGTAGCCCACGCTTGCCACAACTAAAGAAAGCCCATGCACAGCAACAGAGACCCAATGCGGCCAAAAAAACCAAACAAACAAATAAACAACTGGGGCGGGGCATGTAGAATTCTGGAAAAGATGACAATAGCAGCAGCAATGTAGTTTTCTAAACATGGAATCATTACACAAAACAAATAGAAGGCTAAACTCCAAATTTGTACTTAATATTCACAATAAAACTAGACAAACATAGCTCCGGTAACTCCAAAATATAAGCAGGTGCAGACAAACCACTACCAAATACAGAATCTGCATGGGAATAATATCTGTGCAGGAGGAAGCCAAAGAGTGTCTGACAGACCTCAGAATAAGAAAACCCCAAAACAACCAATCAGGTACTCACCAGAAAGAACAGTGAGCCAATCTAAGGACAGCAGCTGCAACTGGGAAGAGTTTGCCCTCTCTGATAGCACGTAAGTACAAAGGTCCCATGATGAGAAGTTTGAAAACAGCTAGAGCAGTCTAGCTCTTGCGAATTCTTGAAACTGAAAAGCCAGTACTCCCTTCCAGGACAGAGCCCTCATACTGAGCAGAAACTACTGGGAGCAGAATAAAAGTTAAGCAGAATGAGGACAACAGAAAGGAAAAGAGAAAAAGTTAAGATAAAAGTGGGGGAGGGGAATACGCTTGAAACCACCATGTTTTTTCTAACGTTACACAAAAACAATACAGAAAGGGAGTCTATGGATTTAGAAAAGCCATCCTGAATGCCATCCCATTCTAAAAATTCAGGAAAATGAATTTTTCATAAAAATAAGCAACAGAAAAGTATGAAGGTCAAATTCCATATGAAGTTGTTATAAGGGGAAAAAAAGGAAAAGAGGCAGAATAACATCCGTACACTAAAAAAATGACAGATGAGAAATGCCCACAAAACAGATCAAACTAACCTATTTCAAAGCAAGGTAAAGGGATTAATAAAATGAAACACGACTTGAAAGAAAAACACAAAACTAAAAGAGAAGCATTCAAAAATGAGGTGACAGACTCAAAAAAAGAATTAGAAATAAGAGAAAAAAATCATTTCAGAAATGAGGGGTAAAGTATAAGAAATCCAAGAGTAAATAAACACAGAAGATAATACCTTATGAGCAACAAAAGATAAAAAGGAAAAAGCTGTTTAGAAATAAAAAAAGAAATGAAAATTATATAAAAAGTATTCAAAAAAAAAGAAGTATTCAAAAAAAAGTGACAATTACTAAGTTAATTGTTAAAAGTCCAACATATATCCAAGACTGAACCAGGAAGAAACAGAAAATATAGAGACAAATCACAAGCACTGAAATTGAGACTGTGATTAAAAATCTTCCAACAAATAAAAGCCCAGGACCAGATGGCTTCACAGGTGAATGCTATCAAACATTTAGAGAAGAGCTAACACTTATCCTTCCCAAACTCTTCCAAAATACAGCAGAGGGAGGAACACTCCCAAATTCATTCTATGAGGCCACCATCACGCTGATACCAAAACCAGACAAAGATGTCACAAAGAAAGAAAACTACAGGCCAACATCACTGATGAACATAGATGCAAAGATCCTCAACAAAATACTAGCAAACAGAATCCAACAGCACATTAAAAGGATCATACACCATGATCAAGTGGGGTTTATTCCAGGAATGCAAGGATTCTTCAATATACGCAAATCAATCAACGTGATAAACCATATTAACAAATTGAAGGAGAAAAGCCATATGATCATCTCAATAGATCCAGAGAAAGCTTTGACAAAAGTCAACAGCCATTTATGATAAAAACCCTGCAGAAAGTAGGCATAGAGGGAACGTGCCTTAAAATAAAGGTCACATATGACAAACCCACAGCCAACATCATCCTCAATGGTGAAAAACTGAAAGCATTTCCACTAACATCAGGAACAAGACACAGTTGCCCACTCTCACCACTCTTTTTTTTTTTTTTTTTTTTGCTGTACGCGGGCCTCTCACTGCTGTGGCCTCTCCCGTTGCGGAGCGCAGGCTCAGCAGCCATGGCCCACCGGCCCAGCCGCTCCGCGGCACGTGGGATCCCCCCGGACCGGGGCACGAACCCGCGTCCCCCGCATCGGCAGGCGGACTCCCAACCACTGCGCCACCAGGGAAGCCCTCTCACCACTCTTATTCAACATAGTTTTGGAAGTTTTAGCCACAGCAATCAGAGAAGAAAAGGAAATAGAAGGAATCCAAATTGGACAAGAAAAAGTAAAGCTGTCACTGTTTGCAGATGACATGATACTATACATAGAGAATCCTAAAGATGCTACCTAAAAAATATTAGAGGTAATCAACGAATTTGGTAAAGTAGCAGGATACAAAAGTAATGCAGAGAAATCTCTTACATTCCTATACACTAATGATGAAAACTCTGAAAGTGAAATTAAGGAAACACTCCCATTTACCACTGCAACAAAAAGAATAAAATACCTAGGAATAAACCTACCTAAGGAGACAAAAAACCTGTATGCAGACAGAAGACCTATAAGACACTGATGAAAGAAATTAAAGATGATACAAACAGATGGAGAGATATACCATGTTCTTGGATTGGAAGAATCAACATTGTGAAAATGACTATACTAACCAAAGCAATCTACAGATTCAATGCAATGCCTATCAAGCTACCAATGACATTTTTCACAGAACTAGAACAAAAAATTTCACAATTTGTATGGAAACACAAAAGACCCCAAATAGCCAAAGCAATATTGGGAAAGAAAAATGGAGCTGGAGGAATCAGGCTCCCAGACTTCAGACTATACTACAAAGCTACAGTAATCAAGACAGTATGGTACTGGCACAAAAACAGAAAGATAGATCAATGGAACAGGATAGAAAGCCCAGAGAAAAATCCATGTACATATGGGCACCTTATCTTTGATAAAGAAGGCAAGAATATACAATGGAGAAAAGACAGCCTCTTCAGTAAGTGGTGCTGGGAAAACTGGACAGCTACATGTAAAAGAATGAAATTAGAAAATAAAAATAAACTCAAAATGGATTAAAGACCTAAATGTAAGGTCAGACACTACAAAACTCTTAAAGGAAAACATAGGCAGAACACTCTATGACATATATCACAGCAAGATGTTTTTTGACCCACCTCTTACAGAAATGGAAATAAAAACAAAACTGAACAAATGGGACCTAATGAAACTTAATAGCTTTTGCACAGCAAAGGAAACCATAAACAAGTCCAAAAGACAACCCTCAGAATGGGAGAAAATATTTGCAAATGAAGCAACTGACAAAAGATTAATCTCCAAAATTTATAAGCAGCTCATGCAGCTCAATATCAAAAAAACAAACAACCCAATCCAAAAATGGGCAGAAGACCTAAACAGACATTTCTCCGACGAAGATATACAGATTGCCAACAAACACATGAAAGGATGCTCAACATCACTAATCATTAGAGAAATGCAAATCAAAACTACAGTGAGGTATCACCTCACACCACTCAGAATGGCCATCATGAAAAAGTCTACAAACAATAAGTGCTGGAGAGGCTGTGGAGAAAAGGGAACCCTCTTGCACTGTTGGTGGGAATGTAAACTGATACAGCCACTATGGAGAACAGTATGGAGGTTCCTTAAAAAACTAAAAATAGGGCTTCCCTGGTGGCGCAGTGGTTGAGAGCCCGCCTGCCGATGCAGGGGACACGGGTTCGTGCCCCAGTCTGGCAAGATTCCACATGCCACGGAGCGGCTGGGCCCGTGAGCCATGGCCGCTGAGCCTGTGCGTCCGGAGCCTGTGCTCCACAACGGGAGAGGCCACAACAGTGAGAGGCCCGTGTACAGCCAAAAAAAACTAAAAATAGAACTACCATACGACCCAGCAATCCCACTACTGGGCATATACCGTGAGAAAACCACAATTCAAAAAGAGTCATGTACCACAATGTTCATTGCAGCACTCTTCACAATAGCTGGGACATGGAAGCAACCTAAGTGTCCATCGACAGATGAATGGATAAAGAAGATGTGGCACATATATACAATGGAATATTACTCGGCCATAAAAAGAAATGAAATTGAGTTATCTGTAGTGGGGTGGATGGACCTAGAGTCTGTCATACAGAGTGAAGTAAGTCAGAAAGAGAAAAATAAATCCCATATGCTTATATATATGGAATCTAAAAATAAAAAATGGTTCTGAAGAACAGAGGGGCAGGACAGGAAGAAAGACGGAGACGTAGAGAATGGACTTGAGGACACAGGGAGGGGGAAGGGTAAGCTGGGATGAAGTGAGAGAGTAGCATGGACTTATATATACTACCAAATGTAAAACAGATAGCTAATGGGAAGCAGCCGCATAGCACAGAGAGATCAGCTCAGTGCTTTGTGACCACCTAGAGAGGTGGGATAGGGAAGGTGGGAGGGAGATGCAAGAGGGAGGAGATATGGGGATATGTGTATACATATAGCTGATTTACTTTGTTATAAAGCAGAAACTAACATACCATTGCAAAGCAATTATACTCCATAAAGATGTTTAAAAAAATCCAACATAAAAACAATAGTGGTCCTAGATGAGAACCAAATAAAAAGAGTAAAAATGATACTAAAAACAATAATTTAGGGAAACTTCCCTGAAATAAAAAAGATTTGAAACTACATATTAAAATCCTCACATCTCTGAGAACATCGACCCAGAATACATAACATCAAGATGTATTCTAGTAAAATTACTGCCAGAAGAAAATGAATGAATATACTTAAGAAGTAGAAGAAAAGAAAATGTGAGCCAAAGATTTTATCTTCTCAAAACTGACTTTCAAGTATAAAGTGCACAGCAATTAAAATGTAAGAACTAAGAGAATCTTTTTTGTGAGTATTTATTGAGGATTCTACTAGAGAATAAGCTTCAGACAAACAAAAAGAATAGAGAGCCACTGACAGAAACTGGCAGTGAGCATTAAATATGTAGTTACTTGTACAACTCATACTAAACAAGGGTTAAAAGGCAGAGAGTAAATATGTTCTGAGTATGCAGATATAATACAACTACAAAAAATGGGGAAAGCATATGTAGAAAGTTAATATTTTTAGTAATCATACAGTGGTAGTGTTTGTCTTATTTTAGGATTGGTGTGTGTGTGTGTGTGTGTGTATGTGTACTGTGTGATTAAAATAAATAATTACGGGATATTCTAATTCTATATCCCTGTATCCTTCAGAATCAGCATTCTTAGTTGGAAGGATATATAAATGTAATATAGAAAAGCAGAAATTCTATAGCCCTGATTTTGAAAGTATCAGTATCAACTCATGAGGTATATTAGCTTTAAATACGCATGCATGTGTGCACACACACACATTTCCTAGCTCTGGCTACTGTAAGACCCCAGAAAAATAATACCGACTTAGTAGTGATGAGCACCCTGATTGTGGTCCTGAAATAATATTTTCCACTTAAAAAAAAACAGGGTTTATGGAGAAAGAGCTAGCTGGTTGCAGATCCAGATCAAGAAATGTATGAGTCCAGAAACAATTTGATGGGTCAGATAGCAAGGAAGCTATCAAAGATTACTAGGCCTATGTCAAAAGAACTTGGGAACCACACTGAAAGAGCCTACTACCCTGAAAGACTGTTGGCCAAAGATAAAACAATATGAGCTTCACTACAGATAATAATTCAACAAAGTAAAATTTGAATCGGTTTAAATCTACAAGTTCATAACAATACTTTTCAAGTGAAACCAATTGGTCAAGTTTGGAGCATGACAGTAGATCAGTTCATTAAACTGGAAACTAGTAAATAAAAATCAGTGTTAAAAATTTTTTTAAAAATCAAGTGGAGAGAATCAAGCACTTATTCTGCTCTTCCTGTCTAAACTGTGGCAGGGTAACCAAACTGTCAATAAGGGAATCATCTCTTTATGAAAACATTCCAATTAATAAATGAAAGAGGAATGATATAATTAGATTATCACCATTTTGCAACCAAGCACCAATGAATTAATAGATCTGATCATTAAGAATCAAGGGCTGCTAATACTACAAAAAGACAGACAACCAGATGGAAGATCACAACACCATGTTTAGCCTTGCCAAAGGGATCAAACCTGAAACTGATCAAGTCTCTAGATTCACCTGTCAGTATGCAGGAAATACATAGGAACTGCATTATGAGTAATCAATCAGCAAACTCCAGATGGTAGGAAATTATACAGCCTTAAAAGTCCAAGTTCCTGAACAAATACACTAAAGGAAAAGAAAAACAATGGAGGGGGAACCTACAGATTAAGAGATTTAAAAGATATATATAGGACTTCCCTGGTGGCGCAGTGGTTAAGAATCTGCCAGTCAATGCAGGGGACGTGGGTTCAAGGCCTGGTCCGGGCAGATCCCACATACCGCAGAGTAACTAGGCCCGTGATCCGCAACTACTGAGCCTGCGCTCTAGAGCTCGCAAGCCACAACTACTGAGCCCATGTGCCACAACTACTGAAGCCCGTGCGCCTAGAGCCTGTGCTCCACAACAAGAGAAGCCACCACAATGAGAGCCCGTGCACCACAACAAAGAGTAGCCCCCGCTTGCCGCAACTAGAGAAAGCCTGTGCGCCACAATGAAGACCCAACGCAGCCAAAAAAAAAAGTTTTAATTAAAAATATATATATACTAAAAAGATATATATAGATTGTTTTAATAGGGAAGACTGAACTATAGTGTCTAGGGACGCACACAACTATAAAGAAATGCAACAAAGTGACTACACTTGAAGTCAGGATAGTGGCTACTTACGGAAGGAGGAAAGGGATAATGACCAGGACATGAAAGGGTTTCTCGGGTTGCTAGTAAAGTTTTATTTCTTTCCTGGGCACAGATTAAAAGGACATTTGTTTTAAAATAATTCATTAAGGAACACATTTGTATGTCTTTTTGTATCTGTTTTAGTAATACATTTTTAAATTAAAAAATGCACATATGGCAGGGGGAAGGGTAAGCGGGGACGAAGTCAGAGAGTGGCATGGACATATATACACTACCAAATGTAAAATAGATAGCTAGTGGGAAGCAGCCACATAGCACAGGGAGATCAGCTCGGTGCTTTGTGACCACCTAGAGGGGTGGGATAGGGAGGGTGGGTGGGTAGAAGGGAGACGCAAGAGGGAGGGGATATGGGGATATATGTACACGTATAGCTGATTCACTTTGTTTTACAGCAGAAACTAACACAACAATGTAAAGCAATTATACTCCAATAATGATGTTTAAAAAAAATAATGCACATGATACAAAGTCCAAAATGAATAAAAGGGTATGCATTGAAACTATGCCTCCTTCCCACACCTGATGCGAGACACCCCGGCTCCACTTTCTAGAGGCAACCAATCACGGATGCCACTTTCTTTTGCATCCTTTCCAGAGACTGAACGGATTTTTTTTTTTTTTTTTTTTTGCGGTACACAGGCCTCTCAATGTTGCGGCCTCTCCCGTTGCGGAGCACAGGCTCCAGACGCGCAGGCTCAGCGGCCATGGCCCACGGGCCCAGCCGCTCCGCGGCATGTGGGGTCTTCCCGGACCGGGGCACAAACCCGCGTCCCCTGCATCGGCAGGCAGACACTCAACCACTGCGCCACCAGGGAAGCCCTGAATGGATTATTTTTAAGGGATAAATACATGCTGTAGCATTTTAAGACAAAGTAATTTTTATTGATTGATTGATTTTTATTGGAATATAGTTGATTTACAATGTGGTGTTACTTTCAGGTGTACAGCAAAGTGAATCTGTTATACATATACATATATCCACTCATTTTGAGATTCTTTTCCCATAAAGGCCATTACAGAGTACTGAGTAGAGTCTCTTGTGCTATACAGTACGTCCTTATTAGTTATCTATTTTATATCTAGTAGTATGTATACGTCAATCACAATCTTCCAGTTTATCCCTTGACAAAGTAATTTTTCACCATAAAAGCCATGATTATTACGTACCTCTTCAAAAAGACATAAAGCTGCCTCATAGAGTGAGCACAAGCCATCGGATGTTCTGGGTGGTTCCCTCCACTGACTCCGATCAGCAGATGAACCCTATAATTAAGACATTGTGGGATACAGTTAGGGAAGGAGAGAGACATGTATTAAAATCACTTAAATAGTCCACAAAAACATCTGAGGAACTGTTTACATAATTATGTGCATTAAAATCAAATCCTAACATTAGGTCATGAAACCAATTTTATGTGTAAGTGTTATAAAAGACATGGCTATAGAGTGAAGCAGTAAATTAAGTACCAATCCCTCACTTATTACATTAGTGATTTGTTCTAAGTGTCACAAGGTTTGACCTAAAAACACTCAAGGAGGCAGGATTTTGCCAACTACACACTCTTTAGGTGACCAATATCCAATAAATGGGGTCCCAGCAAATATTCTACTCCCCTGGGGCTGTCTTGTCCACTTGCTCCAAGAATACAGTAGAAAGCAGCCAGCTTAAGTGATGATCCTTACCAGAGCAGCAGTAAGTCTGTTCCTCCCTGCTTAGTTTCAGCACAACAAAGGTCCCACAAGTCAGTTCATGTAGCTACCTGACTATATTAGCAACAAAATATCTTTTTCCTAGCACAGCTGAGGAATCATAGATCCTCTCTGTGACTAACTGCCTACTCTCCACAATAGGGCCCAATGGCTATGACCAGAAATCATTCTTTCATTGAAAACTGATAAATGAGTGAACTTGACCTCCGCTGTTCCCTCAAGTTCCCATATCCTTATCACAAATGTCAAGTTCTTTCTCTGATTTATCCATCCTCTAGTTGTAAAATTTTCATCTGTGGCTTTATTTCAAAGACGATTATATTGTAAAAATATTTAGATTCTAGATGATCACCGGGCAAACATACCACAGAAAAGTATATCCTCTACTGTGGAACGGAGGTTGGCCTAGATGCTCTGTAAGATCCCATCCAACTCTAAGATTATATGATTTTATCAATTCAGACTATTTTAATTAACGTGGTTCCTAAGTAATGAATGAAATGAATATGTTGGCTATTTAATTTATTGCTGGGTCATCAGGTGCTAAGCTACTGCTACCAAATCAATTTTTCTTTTTTATTGCTTAGGTGGTGCTTCTCGAATTTTAATGTGGACATAAGTTATCTGGAAATTTTGTTAAAATGCAGATTCCAATTCAGTAAATATAGGTGGGGGCCTGAGATTCTGTATTTCTAACAAGTTCTCAGGTGATGCCAATGCTGCTGTCTGAGGCTCACACTTCAAGTAGTAAGGCTTTCGAGAGCCACTTGCAGGTCTTGGAGTCATATGAGAAGCTGAGTGTTCAAAATTATCTAGTTCCTAGACACACAAGGTGTGGCTATACCAGCAAATACTTTGAGGCACAGCCTCTCCAAATTCCATAATTAGCTGTGTAGCACTTCTGGGAGAAACACAATTGTAATCTGTGGCTCCGTTATTTAAAGGCCACCTCTACTGATCACCAAACCAAAAGCAGATAAGAAACAACAGCAGCTTGCCATACCTTTCTAGGAGCTGGCACCAGGCCGGTAATAATTCCTTTTTATGCCTTTCTACAGTATGAAGGAAAATGCTGAAAATAACATAAGGTTTTCAGTGAGAGATCTGAGTTTAAATCCATGTTCCATCACTTACTGGCAACGTGACTTAAGGGTAAGTTTGCTTATCCTTAGGAATAATTCCTCTATTATTTAGGGCTGTTGGGAAGAATAACTGAAATTATGCATAAAACATGCTTAGCACAGTTCTTAATACATAGTACGAACTCAAAACTGGCATCAGTAATTATGATTTTGTATGATGTACATGGAGAAAGTAGAGGAAACATAGGGAGTCTTTAATAAACTCCTGCTAACTTTAAAAATACCAAACCAATTTTTTAAAAAATCCTTCAGGGCTTCCCTGGTGGCGCAGTGGTTGAGAGTCCGCCTGCCGATGCAGGGGACAAGGGTTCGTGCCCCGGTTCGGGAAGATCCCACATGCCGCGGAGCGGCTGCGCCCGTGAGCCATGGCCTTTGAGCCTGCGCGTCCGGAGCCTGTTGCTCCGCAACGGGAGAGGCCACAACAGCGGGAGGCCCGCGTACCGCAAAAAAAAAAAAAAAAAAATCCTTCAAACACTGTCTGCAGTAACTGTCACTGACTTCTGTTCTCCCCAAAAAGTCAATAGTTGAGGGTAAGACTAATCCAGCCCCAGTAAATTAGGATTAAAGATATCTTAAAAACCCATTCTGTATAGAATTCTTAATGTGTTTTGTAAATATACTGCACAATAGAAAAAGAGGCCTATACCTAGGCATTTTTAAAGAAATTACATTTTGGAAATGTGTCACTTCATACACTGCTAATATACCACAGGAAGTTCAAAGGTCCAAAGATAAATGGGAAATTAAAATAACATAAATGTGTGGTTTCACAGGTCTTCATTGAATTACCTTTCTCTTATTTACCTACCATCAAAAATAATGCAATACCTTTTCGTTTTTTTCACATCTGTCTTTTTAAGAAAATCAGACAAGAACATTAAGACTTGATGGAGTACACTTCCTTACATTCTTGCTATCTGATTTTACTCTGCTTAAAATTGCTTCAGTGACTCCCCACTGCCTACAGAATCAAGCTCAAAACCCCATAGCATGGGATACCTGGCCCTGCCCACGTTGGCCGCCTCAGCTCATCCCATTCTAGCCCCAGCACCCAGGAGCCTACTCTCCCACACCTCAGTCACTTTGAGAATACTAATCCTCTCACCTGAAAACTTCTTCAGCTCCCTCACTCACACACCTCATGTCTGCAAGCAAACTCTTCTTACTTTTCAACTAAGCTTAGGCATCCTTCATTTTCTGCCCCTTCCCTTCTAGCCCTCCTCCTCCTCCTGTATCTCATCACCACCTCCCTGTGCAGACCTCTACTACAGCCCAGCATCATTAATATGAAATGTCTGTGCATCTCTCTCTCCTTACACTGGGAGCTGGCTAACGGCATGGACGCTACAAAGCTTATTCATCATTTTAACCCATAGCCTAACAGTATCTGGCACACAGTAAACACCTAGTGGCATCAAAGGCCAAAGGTGTTTTTCTTGGTGTTTACTCTTTTAGAATTCATGGATGTACAGTGACATTATTTCCCTACTCTTTATTTAAATGTAAGTTAATGAGTATCTTGCATGCTTACACTCAAACAGAATTACTATGTGCATGGGTAGAGGAGGTTAAGAATCACACATGTAAATACAATTTAAGGATTGAACTCATTTTTGTTAGGCCTTCTACCGGGTACTCAATTGATGGTTATGCGTCTCTCCCTCTAACTTCTAGCTTGGGGATACAGTCTGTCCCAGCTGTTCTTGAGCAGAGAATCTTAAGACAGGGAAGATAAGGTCAGGATGGGATTCTTCCCCAGAATATATCCAGAATTCTGAGGAAAGCTATCCGGGGCACCCTCATCCCAAGAGAAAGCTACAATGTAGGGTATAGCCTAGGAAGGTAAGGAGGGAGGCGGAGGCCCCTTCTGCCTAGGTGTATTTGACATTTTGTCCAGAAATGAAAGAGGCCAAGTGGAGAGAAAATTGGAAATCCAGCAATAAAATAAGTTTATTATATTTTATATCTACTTTAAGGTAGGCCTTCATGGGAAAAAAAAAATAAGTCAATTTAACATAAACAGGGTAAAGGCTGCATACAGCTGTCAGAAAAAATGTGGGCTTTGCAGACAGACTATGGGTTGTAAGAATTAGTTAACACAGTGCCTGGCCCATCAGTGCTTAATCAGGAGTATACATAATACTTTCAGTTCTTTTGCCAAATAGATGTGTAAATTTAGGATAATTGCCACAGTTTCTTCATCCTTAAGATAAGGATAAATAATATCTACCTTACAGATTAACATGATAATTGAATAAGACACTGCTTATAAAAAGCACCTGAGGGGCTTCCCTGGTGGCGCAGTGGTTGAGAGCCCGCCTGCCGATGCAGGGGACACGGGTTTGTGCCCCGGTCCGGGAAGATCCCACATGCCGCAGAGCGGCTGGGCCCGTGAGCCATGGCTGCTGAGCCTGCGCGTGCGGAGCCTGTGCTCCGCAACGGGAGAGGCCACAAGAGTGAGAGGCCCGCGTACCGCAAAAAAAAAAAAAAAAAAAAAAAAGCACCTGGTAGGTAGTAGGCACTCAACGAAGGTTAGAGCTCTTCCTCCCTTATTCCAGGTACTGGGAAGCAGTAAGTAGAATCCAAAAAATGAATGGGATGGTTTACTATAGGTTAATTAAGTGAATATTAAAACATATAGGTAGTAGATATATTTACTGTAAAGATTTCTTAAGGTTATAGAGCCAACTTAAACTTACAGCCAAATATGCATACAAACCAATTTACAACATGCTAAAAGACAATGGGCTAAACAGATACTGAGAAAAGCAATTTAGTTTCTTGGGGCACCCTCTTCCCACTAAGGAGCAATATTGCAGGATAAGGCCTTTGAGGGTAAGGTGGGGAAGAGGCTTCTGACTCAGGGTATTTAGCATTTTGATTAAAAAGGAAACACACCATGGGCAAGCGTACGATCATATAAGTAGACTGCACAATAATTAACATGTTTTCTTTGTAACAAAGGCAATGCAAAATAAACAGACTGTAAAATGAAGAATTAAGTAACTCCTCACAGAAATATTAACATGTGACCATGAATAGATACATTATTTTAGGTCATCAAATGGCATCACATATTTGAAAACGGTATAAATTTAGAGAATGTTACCAGAAAGTATTAAGAATTGGAAAATAAAATGAGAAAAACACATATGCAAGTGAATAAGTTTAAATATTGAATAAGAAACCACAAGAGGCCTAACTGCCTTTCATAGCTGTTACTTCAAACCTTTCTTACTTAGATCATTGCTTAGATCTCTGGCTCTAGATTCCTACTTCAGGTAAAGATCATACGGCCCTTGTCAACATTCCAGATTCTGAACAAAGCACCACATGCTTTTCTAGTCTAAATTTTATTTAACATTAAGGAATTCAAATTTTCATAGATCTAATGATCTAAAATTTCCAAGTACTTGCTTACAATAAGATTATTTGTAATAAAATGACCCAATATTTACCATTCAGTTCACAAGTACAAAATGTAAGCCAGGTGAAAATTTAAATGCCCTGGTTTGAAAATAAATTCAACATAATTGTTTTTTATGAAACATTCCTGTCAATCCAACAGCTTTCCACATTTTTGCGGGGGAGGGGGAGTCATGAAACATACATACATAATTTACAAGTGGCATTTTTAATTATTTAAACTATAAATTTGTTAATTGATATTTGGTAATAAAGAATATCAAAAACGCTGATCAATGTAACTCAATTGAAATTAAATCAACTTATAAGTGTTTCAATCTTTATATTCCAAATTTGTATTCTTTTTTAAATTTAATTTTATTTATTTTTTTTAAACAGTAGGTTCTTGTAAGTTATCCATTTTATACATATGTCAATCCCAATCTCCCAGTTCATTGCACCACCACCAGCCCTCTACTTTCCCCCCCTGGCGTCCATACATTTGTTCTCTACATCTGTGTCTCTATTTCTGCCCTGCAAACCAGTTCATCTGTTATTTCAAACTTTTATTCTTGGTTTTCACAAAAGCATTAAATTTCAATCTCAGAAATTCTTGAAATTGATCATACTGCACTATATTTTACTGTTTATTCTTTAATATGGTATCTAAAGTTAGTCCTTTTATGATAGTCAAGCAATTAAGTTCCTTCATGAACAAGACATTCATTACAGATCTAGTAATCAGTTCATTACTCCCCTCCATTCAGGTCTCTGCTCAAATGTCCCAATTCAGAGACTCCCCTGATCACATTAACTAAAATACTACACCTTTCCCCTCCCCAATCTCTGCTTGAACCCATCATTTTGTATTCCCTTTCCCTCCCTTATTTTAATTCTTAGAACTTAACACTACCTAAAATTTATATTTATTGTCTGATTCCCCTACGAGGCTGTTAGCTCCAAGAAACTCTGTTTTTCTCTGCTGTATCCTTAGGGCCTAGAATAATACTTAGTACATAGTAAATGTTTAATAAAAATGGAGAAGGACGAAATTAGAGATTTTTTTCAAAAGGTCTCCACACTTACTAGCCAAGGCCCCTCATTTTACTTTTGAGTTTACTAAAACACAGAGAAGTTAGATGAATTTCCCAAGTTCACAGAGGAAGCCATAAAACTTAAACTACAATCCTAACTCCTGATCCAGTGGTCTTAACACTATACAACTAACCTGTCCTTGAATTACATATTCACATCAACACATATAAAAGTTTCTTTACTCAAAGTATATAAATTATTTAACTAACCTAACAATCACCAGTAGAATTCTCAAATCATTTGCTATTACTATCAATTCATTAAAAGTTGGGTTGACATTTCCCAAAATTGTTAGATAAGAATTTTAAAGTTGAGATTTATCATACGTACCAAAGAACGTCTCATCTGCATTAATATAGTCATAAAGCAGTCAAAGCTGATCATCCCTTCCTGGCTTGATAGTAGTTTGCTTTTCTCCATGGAATTTACAACTGCTGAAGCCCCTAAGGCCATTTCTATCCATTCAAGGAGATACCGCAAAGAACCTCGCTGAGCAGCTAAACCAAGCAGCAACTCAGAAGCTAATCTACGACCTAAAGTGTCTGCTCCAGAATTGGGAATAGTTACTCCTTTAAGAAATGTTGTTACTTGCGATAAGCAATCCAAGCCCATAGGTGGAATCTTGCTTTCATTTGCTAAAGATAATGGTGGCAAAGAGCTCACGACTTCAATTGCAGTATGAATAACGTCATTGCAAAGACTGAGACCAGGTCCCGACACAGGCATCATCCAACTTTGTCTCAGAAGTGCAAATAATAAACTTAGACCAGTTCGAACACCCATTTCTATAAGTGCATCAGTGCTTGACCGGGGACGTTCACTAACAGAATGGACATCTGCCGAACCAGAGCTGCTCTCCGGAGAATGCTGCTGCTGTTTCACTTTGCCTTTATCATGGTATTTATTAGAAAGTGCATAGAAGACACGCTGGAGTACAAGCAATCGTTTTCGAAGTGCCCCAGCAAATGGGGAATCTGAACATACCATCTTCGCTAGTGCTAGTTGACTGCTAAGAAGGGCATCCAAATAGTGGTCCTGTTCATCACTTGAAAGAGACTCACGTTCAAAGTCTGGCAACTGGGGTCCTTTGAGGCACAAAACTTGTTGGGGCAAAGGTACTACTTCCTTATTGCTGACCAGTTTAGAATATAGAACAGCAACCCCCTCTCTTGTAGCAATAGATTCACTGTCCTCTGTAATCCAGGAGCTGTTGAGGTGTTCAAGCCATTTCAGTTTCACTGGTGGAACCATAGTTGCCATTTTGATTTACTCTTCAGCCATTAGTTCTATAAAGGGAGAAAGAAAAAGGAGTCAAGTTTCTGAACTTCCATCATATATTACAATTAGTGGTTTCAAACTGGTGAAACACAAAGTCTGGACTTCAGTTAACAGTGACATACCAATGTTAGTATTTTAGCTTCAATAAATGTACCATGGTTATTTAAGACATTAATATTAGGGAACAATGGGTTGCAGGGCATACGGGAACTCTGTACTATCTTTGCAACTTTTACATAGTCTAAAATTATCCCAAAATAAAAAGTTTATTTTAAAAATTAGTGATTTATGTAACTTTTCTCTTCAGGTTCTGGTCCCACTGTCAGTATTAACAGTGGGTTCTACATGATGATGGACCCCAAATTTGTATCTCCAGGCTTCTCCTCTGAATTCCAAACTCATATATGTAATTGTCCACTTGACCTCTCCACACCTCATAGGCATCTCAAACTTTATATTCAAAACTGAATTCCTAATCCAACATTTCCACCACACCCACCCAAACCTGTTCCTCCTGCAGAACTCCTCACTTCAATAAATGGCAACTGTATCCTTCTATTCCCTTTGGCTAAAAACCTTGGGAGTCATCATTGACTCCTCCCTCTCTTACACTCCAAATTCAATTAGTCAACTCTACTCTCAAAATATAGCCAGAATCCAAACAGTTCTCACACCCCCCCATTGCTGAAACCCTGGTCTAAGCCATCATCTCTTGGATCACTGAAGAAGCTTTCTTACTGGTCTCCCTGACTGTACTGAGGAGCTGCAGTGACTCCAAAAGGGCAGGAATGTTTCTGTATATTTTGTTTACTGCTGTATTCTGGCACACAGTAAGTGCTCAGTAAGTATTTGCTGACAAAAAGTACTTAAAAACTAAGTTTGCTGGGATAAAATATTCACAAGACATATATCGTGCAAAGGACTATCATCCAAGATACATTAAGAACTCCTACAACTCAATAATAAAAAGACAACCTAATTTTTTAAATGGTCAGAAAAGTTGTGAACAAAACTTCACCAAAGATATGGCAATGGCTAATAAGCACAAAAAAAAGTGCTCAACATCATTATTCATCAGAAAAATGCCAATTAAAAACACAAAGAGATACTAATGCACACCCAGAAGGATTAAAATTAGTAAGGCTGACAATACCAAATGTTAAGCAAGGATGCAGGGCAACCAGAACTCTCACAAACCATTTGTGGAAATGTAAAATTGAACAGCCACCTTAGAAAGACATCTGGTAGCTTCTTATAAAACTAAATATAGGGCTTCCCTGGTGGCGCAGTGGTTGGGAGTCCACCTGCCGATGCAGGGGACGCGGGTTTGTGCCCCGGTCCGGGAGGATCCCACATGCCGTGGAGCGGCTGGGCCCGTGAGCCGTGGCGGCTGGGCCTGCGCGTCCGGAGCCTGTGCTCTGCAATGGGAGGGGCCGCAGCGGTGAGAGGCCCAGGTACCGCAAAAAAAAAAAAAAACTAAATATATACCTACTCAATGACTCAACAATTCCTCTCCTACAGATTCGCCCAGAAGAAAACATATCTCCACAGAAAGACTTAACCCTAAATAGTAGTTGCCCCTCTAGAAGGTGAGGGCATGAATAGGTTGGGCAGGGCATGAATAGGTTGGGCAGGGCACGAGGGAACTTCCTGAAGTGATGGTAATGCTGGATTACCAAGCCTTATACATTTGTCAAAACTCAGTGAATATACATTTAAGATGTCACTGCATGTAAATTTTACCTCAATAAATACTGAATTCCAGCTGATACATATATTGAAGTATAATTAGGGGGAAGTATACTGATATGTATAATTTACTTTGAAATGCATCAAATAATAAGATGCACTGACGTGTGTGTGTGTATAAAAATATATATATGTATATACATACACACATACATATGGATTGATATGTGATAAAACAAGTATAATAAAATATTAATGGCAGAATCTCAGTGGTGAAGTATATATGCCTATTCATTTTTAAATCTTTCAACTTTGCTGTATGTTTGAAATTTTTCATCATAAAATATTGCTGGAGAGTTGGGACTAACTCCTGCTTTTCAAGCAAGTTCCCAGAATGGTAGTCATAACAGTTGGTGGTAGATAAAGATCTTCACATAATGAAGGGCATTTTATTTTCATGATATATGTAGCTCTTAAAAAAAGAGCTCCAATGATAGAGACTGCAGGCTAATTAAAAGGAGTTTCCTACTTCCAAACATGCCCTGTTAAATTCTAAATATAAAATCTAATGGTACTTCTTCCTTTTTCAAGCTTATGATTACTAAGCTTAATTTAACTTCAATAGATACTTGGAAAGTATGTACTTGGGAGAGGGAAAATAAAACCATAAGCCTCCTCCCACTTCATTCGGCTAAGTATTTACTAAACATTGTGCAGAGGATATAAAAGTACCTTACTTACCTCCATCCCTGCAAGCCAGAGGTAATTCTGCTCTTTTTATTTTTGCTAGTTTGACTGCTATAAAGGAATATGTTGTTATTCTAATTTCAATCTCCCTGATCACTAACACCTGAACAGCACATGGATATTGGTCATTTGGACACACTCTTCTGGGAAATGCTTATTCATGTCCTTCTAGTCACATATTTTTCTACTGGGTTATTTTTCTTGTCAATTTGTAAAAAGTTTTTGTATTTTATCATTGTCCTCAGCACTGCAAATATTTCTTCTAAATCTATCTTTCGCATACATACACATCCTTTCTTTATGGCTCCTGCTTTCCATTCTTGGTTAAAAGAGCACCCCAACATCCCCATGCCCTTACACATAAACTCTAGATAATACAGGTATTCACCTAGATTTTCTTGAAGTATTTTTGATTTTTTTACACATGACTCTTTAAATGAATTTTATATTCATCTGAAATTTTAATTAAGTTCTGCATGGTGTAAAATTGGATTCCAATTTTATTGTTTCCAGGTGGATAGCTAATTATGCCACCACCATTTAAGTCATCCAAGACTTCCAAGACAGCTGAGGACAATGGCAGCTGCATGATTATCTCCCCAAATTTCTTCCCAAACAATAAGGAAAAATAAATTCTACATAAAACCGCACCCACAGCATAATTTGAAGATATAGAATGACAAAACTGCAAATTAACTGTAAAAAAAGAAATATCATCAATCCCAGTGCACACACTCTCAGCTCCAAGAGCCACAAGGTTTTTTGCAAGCAGAAGCAGACTAAGAAAATCTGTAGAGAAGAGAGAAGAGGAAGGATAGTGAAGGAGCCTAAAGGTGATTTGGAATGACTGCCAGAAAGATTAAATCCACACTAAATCTGAAAATACTGAACAAATGTCCAGGCAGATCAGAGCACAGACTACAAGGAAGAGATTTCAAAGTACGTTTAATTTAAAGAGTCAGGCATGATTTAAAGAAGCAGGTACAATTTTAAAAGACAGGTATGATTTATATGAGTATTCCTTGAAATGCAGAGGAGAAAAAAGACGAAAAAGAAGAGAGAAGCATTCTTTGGCAACTGGGTGGTAAAGGGTAAAAGAAAAAAAGGAGGGGGGAATATTTAGGGTTCTGCAAGACAAAAGAGAACTATAAAATTGGAGATATAACAAAGCTTCTCTCAAGCAAAAGAAACAAAGCTCCAAAAAAAAAAAAAATCCTTTGAAGTACTTGGACTTTGCTATATAGACAGAAGAGGGTGCCATTAAATTAGGAATATTATTTTAAAAACCCAATACCATAAAAATGAACAAGAAAAAAGTCCACAGAGAACTACTGCAGAAAATCAGTAAAGTTCACATATATCAACTGATGGAAATCTTCCTGATAACAAGAAAGCATAAGAAAATAAAAGTTAACAATCCAAGCAAAATTAAACACACAAACATTTGAGGATAAAAAAACCTTGAATCAGAAATTCAAAAACTAAAAGCAGAAAAAGGCCACATAAATAATTAAATAAATAAAGTTTTTAAAGTTTTTGAAAAGGGAAGGAACAGGGAAGGAAGAAAGGGGAAAAAAAGGAGAAGAGTTGACTGAACTCAAGAAAGAAACGGAAGAAAAAGACAAAATTCTCAGAAATGAAAAATGAATTATAAACTGTCCAAGGGTAGACTCAAATAAAAAGTTAGCAAAGGGCAATTAAAGGCTGGAGCAGGGAAACAACTATGAGAATTAAAATCTCACACACATACACATACACACACACACACACACGAATCAGTGAAAGTAGTGGAAAGAGAAGACAAGCAAAGAAGGGCAAGTATTTGTACTACTGGATTACCTGAAAAAGTAAAACAAAAAAGCAACAAAGAGCTGATTTTAAAGCTACTAGCCAAGAAAACCTGCCAGAAATAGAAAAAAAAATTTTTGAATCAATACAATAAGGGTTCACAAGGTACCTGGGAAATTAAGCAAGAACAACCAACTCTAAGACATTGGCCTTGTAAATTCAAGGATTTAGATAAAACCCTCAAGACCTCCAGGCAAAAAGATCAAATAACTTAAAAAGGTAAAAGAATTAGATTGGCATTGACATTTTAAAACCAGTCAAATAAACAGCACAGCAACAGCTTTTATAAAGCAAAAAGTACAGGGGGTGCAAGGAAACACAGACAGAAACACACAAATAATGGGAGACTTTAATATACCATTCCCAGTACAAGACACATCAAGTGGACAAAAATATGTAAGGAAACAGAAGACCTAAACAACAAAATAATTTACTCTTTTTCCATTACCAGGATCTATTTCTGAATTCTCTATTTTGGTCCACTTGTCCATTCTTATGCCAACAGTGACTTGATTACAGTGGCTTTTATAAATATTCTGATGGCTGGTAAGGCAAGTCCCTAACCTTTAAGATTATTTCATTCAATTACATGCTACCTCTCCCAAGGTAGCATGTTCTAATTGGAACTTCATTAAATATATATATTAATTTTCAGAAAATAGATATTTTTATGATAATTTGTCCACCTAAGAATATAGTATGTCTTTCTATTTTGATCCGGTGTGATTTTAGATTTTCTTCATATAAGTCCTATGCCTTTCTTGATAAACTGTTTCTTGAGTATTTTTGATTTTGTGGCTACTATGAATGGAATTCCCCAATTTCCTTTCCTGGATAATTATTGCTATCCAGCCATCTGGGTACATTCGTACACTTTTCCAAATTATGCAAGGATAGAGATGAATGAAAGAAACATAAACCATATAACAAAGGGTCAGAAAATGAAGAAAGCAAAGAAGTATTAAAGATAAAACAGAAAAAAAGGTCAGCAATAAGACTAAGCATATCTACTCATCACTATCAGCAAAACTCATCTATTAAAACCAAAGACAGGGCTTCCCTCATGGCACAGTGGTTGGAAATCCACCTGCCAATGCAGGGGACACAAGTTCAAGTCATGTGCCGCGGAGCAACTAAGCCCGTGCGCCGCAACTACTGAGCCTGCACTCTAGAGCCCACGAGCCACAACTACTGAAACCCACGCGCCTAGAGCCTGTGCTCCACAACAAAAGAAGCCACTGCAGTGAGAAGCCCGTGCAGCCAAACAAAGAGTAGCCCCCACTCACTGCAACTAGAGAAAGCCCACATGCAGCAATGAAGACCCAACACAGCCAAAAATAAATAAATAAATATTTTTTTAAAACCTGTTACAAAGCTACAATAATCAAAACAGTGTGGTACTGGCATATACAAAAATGGAATAGAATAGAGAGCCCAGAAATAAACCCTCACATATATGGTCAAATGATTTTTGACAAGGGCTCCAAGACATTCAATGGGAAAAGGACAGTCTTTTCAACAAAGAGTGCTCAGAAAACTGAATATCCACAAGCAAAAGAATGAAACTGAACCCTTTCCTCACACCATGTATAAAAATTAACTCAAAATGGATCAAAGACCTAATGTAAGATTGAAAACTCTTAGAAGAAAACATAGGGCAAAGCTTCAGGACATTGGATTTAGCACTGATTTATTAGATATGACACCAGAGGCACAGGCAACAACAAAAAAAAATAGACAAAGTTGACTTCATGAAAATTTTTAAATTTTGTGCATCAAAAGACAGTAGTAATGGAGTAAAAAGGCAACCCACAGAATGGAAAAAAATATCTGCAAATCATATATCTGATAAGGGATTAACAGCCAAGATATACAGAGAACTTCTTAAAAGCAAAAAAAAAAAAAAACAGAACAAAAAACCAACCCAATTCAAAATGGGCAAAGGACTTGAATAGACATTCCTCCAAAGAAGATATACAAACGGACAATAAGCAAATGAAAAGAAGGTCAACATCACTAATCATTAGAGAAAGGCAAATCAAAACTACAATGAGATACCACCTCACATCCATTAGGATAGCTTACCAGAAAAAAAATGTTGGCAAAGATGTGGAGAAACTGGCACCCTTGTGCACTGTTGGCAGGAGTGTAAAATGGTACAGGGGCTGTGGAAAACAGTATGGCATTCCTCAAAAAATTACAAACAAAATTACCATATGATTCAGCAATTCCATTTCTGGGTTTATACCCAAAAGAATTGAAAGCAGGGTCTTAAGAGATACTTGTAAACACATGTTCATAGCATCATTATTCACAAAAGCTAAAAGACAAAAGCAACCCAAATATCCATCAGCAGATGAATGGACAAATAAAACATGGTATTAACCATACAACGGGATATTATTCAGCCTTAAAAAGGAAGGAAATTCTGACACATACTACAACATGAATGAACCTTGAGGATGTTATGCTAAGTGAAATAATCCAGTCACAAAATGACAAATACTACATGATTCCACTCATACGATGTACTTAAGAGTATATAGTCAAAATCATAGAGACAGAAAATAGAATGGTGGTTGCCAGGGGCTTGGAGGAAGGGGGATAAGTAGTTATTGCTTAATGAGAATAGTTTCAGTTTTTACAAGATAAAAATAGTTACAAAGATGGACAACAATGGTAGTTGTACATCATGAATGTATTTAATACCACTGAACTGTACACTTAAAAACGGTTAAGGGCTTCGCTGGTAGCGCAGTGGTTGAGAGTCCACCTGCCGATGCAGGGGACACGGGTTCGTGCCCTGGTCCGGGAAGATCCCACATGTCGCGGAGCGGCTAGGCCCCTGAGCCATGGCCGCTGAGCCTGCGTGTCCAGAGCCTGTGCTCCGCAACGGAAGAGGCCACAACAGTGAGGGGCCCGCGTACCGCAAAACAAAACAAAACAAAAAAAAGACAACAAAAAAATGGTTAAGATGGTAAATATGATGTTATATGTATCTTACCAAATACATAATTTTTTTTTTTGAAAAAAGTAAAAGGCACATTGCATGGGGGGTGGGTGGGGGGAAGGATGGTGTGAAACCAAGGCCCAGACCAATAGCTCAGAAAGGCAAAAAGTCTGCTTCACCGTTATTAAGAGAACAAAGAAACTGGTCATCCTTGGTCTGGGAGTACCTTCAGAGTAAAGCTATGCAAGTAATACAAAGAAGCAGGAGGTTCCAGGAGGAACTGGCCATCCATAGTTTAGGAAACCAGAATGTATCAAGGATAACTAGTAATGTAGTAATACAGTCAATAAAGTGTGTGTTGGGTTGTACAAAACTCATCAAAGAAAAACATTAAGAATGCCCTACCTTTTCCCACAACACCAGCTAATTCATGCTACTTCGTGGATGGTTTGTTTCTCCTATTGTAGGCAAGATTTACCCTTTTTTATCTTGGAATTTTCACATATCCTAGCATGCATAGTTTTGCACTTGTGTATCACCCCCTAAAAAGCTCTCGAATCTATCCAGATATCTCCATTTTCACTGCCACAACCCTCATCTAAGTTACAATCATCTCTCATCTGGACCACCAAAATAATCTCTTAATCCTCCTTTGCCTCCCTAGCCAGAGTAGTGCTTTAAAAAACAAACCTGATTGTGTCCCTCCCCTGCTTTAAAATCCTTTGGAATATGTCATCTGAGATTTGCTTCAAAATAATACAAGGGGCAAGGAAAGTGGATCGGAGCATGTGGTATGACAGGAGACAGATATTTGATCTTTGTCCAGTTCAGGCACAGAGCTCCTAAAACCCTTGGAATCACTGGAGTGATAAGTATCTTTTGCATGCTTACTAGATGACTGGTGACTGGGGGCCCCTAGATAAGTTTCAGGATCAGGGAAGGTCCTCAGAAATCGAAGCCATCATTAGAGTTGGAACTTTCAGCCCCCAAACCCCACCTCCCAGGAGGGGAGAGAGGGTGGAGATTGAGTTAAATCACCAATGGGCCAATGCTTTAATCAATGATGCTGAATTAATGAAACCTCCATAAAAACCCTTGAATGACAGTTTGGAGAGCTTCCAATATGCTCAAGGAAGGCATGGAAGCTCTTCACACCACCCTCCAGCCACCTCTACCCCCTGCCCCCTACAAATACCTTGCCCTAATCATCTCTTCCATTTGGTTGCTCCTGAGTTGTATCCTTTATAAGTCAGTAAATGCAAGTAAAGTGTTTTCTTGAGCTTTGTGAGCCATTCTAGCAAATTATCAAACCTGGCGAGGAGGTATTGGGAACACCCAATTTATAGTGAGTTGATCGTAAGTATAGCTGGCAACCTGGGACTTGCAACAGGCATCTGAAGTGGGGACAGATCTGTGGGACTGAGCCCTTAATCTATGGAGTCTTTGCTAATTCCAGATAGTTAGTATCAGAATTGAGTTAAATTGGAGGACATATAGCGTCTAGAGAGTTAGAGGATTGGTTAGTGTGAGGAAAGAATCCACACATCTGGTGTCAGAAGTGTTAATGAGTGAAAACAGTCAGAGGGTCGAAATGAAATAAAGTGGCCACGAACTGATAACTGTTGAAATGCATGTTGGGAAATATTCTCTCTGTTTATGTATATGTTTAATATTTTTCTATAATAAAAAGTTAATAAAGTCTTTTTTATTTTTTTTAAATTTTTTGGCCACGCCGTGTGGCATGTGGGAATTTAGTTCCCCGACTAGGGATTGTACTCACGCCCCCTTGAGTGGAAGTGTGGAGTCTTAACCACTGGACCACCCGGGAAGTCCCAATAAAATATTTTTAAAGTTAAAATTTTTTCAGAAGCAATCTGAATTGACCTCTCACCCTTGCTCTCCCTTCTCTAGCCACACCATATGTAGTCAATAATTGCTAATTGAATTAAATGTCACTTCCAAGGGAAACTATCCCTGAATGTACCCATATGAGATCAGGTCCCTCTTTTAAAATGCTCACACAACACCCAGTACTTTACCTTCACAGCATTCTGCACAGTTTGCAATTATGTACTTTTTTTTTTTTTTTTTGCGGTACGCGGGCCTTTCACTGTTGTGGCCTCTCCCGTTGCGGAGCACAGGCTCCGGACACGCAGGCTCAGTGGCCATGGCTCACGGGCCCAGCCGCTCCGCGGCACGTGGGATCTTCCCGGACCGGGGCACGAACCTGTGTCCCCTGCATTGGCAGGCGGATTCTCAACCACTGCGCCACCAGGGAAGCCCTTATGTACCATTTATGTGATAATTTGCTTAGTGTCCTCTCATATTGGTCTATAAGGTCCATGAGGGCAAAGACAGAGTTGATTTTGCTTATATTCCTAATGTTTAGCACATAAAGAGACCTCAAGAAATATTTGCTGAATTGAGCTAAGCAATCTGGGTCTGTGGTTCATTATTTACAAAGAATCTAATTTAAACCCAGATATTATCTTACTCTGAACTGATATAATGGAAGCACTTTAAAAGAAATGATTCCAAGTGGGGTGGTACCACAGGGGACAGACACCATGGATTCTGTCTTCCATCCATTTCTGTCTCCTCCTCTCACCGTACATACATTTCTGGAGTAGTTCCAGCTACTCCCAAGGCTTTCACCTACCTCTCATATACTAATGATTCAGTCCAAATGTCTCCCTCCTGAACTCCAGACCTGAACATCCACTGCTAAAATGATATAACCATTCCGATCTTAAATCTTAAATTGAAAGGAATTTTAAAGGAAGGAATCTTAAACTCAGTATGTTTAAAACTGAACTTGTCAGGAATTCCCTGGTGGTCCACTGTTTACGACTCCACACTTTCACTGCTGAGGGCCTGGGTTCAATCCCTGGTCCAGGAACTAACATCCCACAAGCCACGTGGCACAGCCTAAATAAATAAATAAAACTGAACTTGTTGTTCCCCACCACCCCTCTGCCACACGCACAGCTAAAAATAAATTTATGAAGCTCTAAATTTATGAATTTAGAGATTCATGTAAGAAAGACATCAATAAAGATACTTATCAAGAGCATTTCTGGAAGTGCAGGAAGGACAGCCCATTTGCAAAGTTCTGCAACTGAAAATGAAGTGCACACACTGTGATCCAGCTCTCCCCACCCCGGCCGCAAGTACTTCCTTTCTCCAGGGCTTCATTACGCTGACACTGATTTTGGCACTCTAACTCATTAAAGCACACAAATTATCAATGTTTAGCTGCACAAAAGTAAACAGCTGGGCTTCCCTGGTGGCGCAGTGGTTGAGAGTCCACCTGCCGATGCAGGGGACACGGGTTTGTGCCCTGGTCTGGGAATATCCCACATGCCGCGGAGCGGCGGGGCCCGTGAGCCATGGCTGCTGAGCCTGCGCGTCCGGAGCCTGTGCTCCGCAACGGGAGAGGCCACAGCAGTGAGAGGCCCGCGTACCGCAAAAGAAAAAAAAAAAAAAAAAAGTAAACAGCTGATTAAAAAGGAAAAAGCTTTTTTTGTTATTATCCCTATTTAGAAAGTAAGTACACTTAGAAAACGAAAGGACTTGCTGAGTTTGCTGACAAATTGTTTTGCTACATCAATAATCAGAACTAGGCAAATAAACCAGGAAGCAGACACGCTTATTAAGCAAGTAAAGAACTATAGACAAAATTGAATAAAACGAATGGGTTTTTACTTGTATTCAAGAACAACCAATTCACAATCCTGATGAACCAGCTAAACACTGGCACGGAAGAAAAAAGAAAACTGCTGTCGTCTTGTTTTGTTTTGTTTTAATTTACAGTGATGATTTATACCACTAAAAGCCAATTGTTAATCACAACTAACTGCTGAACAATCATCAAAAGGAAGACACCGGAACTCACCAAAAAAGATACGCCACATTCAAAGACAAAGGAGAAGCTGCAATGGATGGTAGGAGGGGCGCAATCACGATAAAATCAAGTCCCATAACAGCTGGGTGGGTGACTCACAAGCGGAGAACAATTATACCACAGAAGTCCACTGGAATGAAGGTTCTGAGCCCCACTTCAGGCTTCCCAACATGGGGGTCCAGCAACAGGAGGAATCCCCAGGGAACCAGACTTTGAAGGCCAGAGGGATTTAATTGCAGGACTTCAACAGGACTGGGGGAACCAGAGACTGCAGTCTTGGAGGGCACACACAAAGTAGTGTGCACACCAGGACCCAGGAGGAAGCAGCAGTGACCCCATAGGACAGTGAACCAGACCCACCTGCTAGTGTTGGAGGGTCTCCTGTAGAGGCGGGGTGGGGGGGCTGGCTGTGGCTCACTGCAGGCACAAGGAGACTGGCAGCAGAAGTTCTGAGAAGTAATCATTGGCATGAGCCCTCCCAGAGACCGCCATTAGCCCCACCAAAGAGCCTGCAGACTCCAGTGCTGGGTTGCCTCAGGCCAAACAACTAACAGGCAGAGAACTCACCCCACCCCTCAGTGACATGCAGATTAAAGTTTTACTGAGCTCTGCCAACCAGAGCAACACCCAGCTCTACCCAACACCACTCCCTCCCAACAGGAACCTTGCACAAGCCTCTTACATATAGCCTCATCCACCAGACGGCAGACAGCAGAAGCAAGAACTACAATCTTGCAGCCTGCAGAATGAAAACCACAATCACAGAAAGTTAGACAAAATGAAAAGGCTATGTCGCAAATGAAGGAACAAGATAAAACCCCCGAAAAACAACTAAATGAAGTAGAGACAGGCAACCATCCAGAAAAATAATTCAGAATAATGATAGTGAAGACAATCCAGGACCTCAGAAAAAGAATGAAGGCAAAGATGGAGAAGATGCAAGAAATGTTTATCAAAGACCTAGAAGAATTAAAGAACAAACAAACAGCTATGAACAATACAATAACTGAAATGAAAAATACACTAGAAGGAATCAGTAGCAGAATAACTGAGGCAGAAGAACGGATAAGTGACCTGGAAGATAGAATGGTGGAAATCACTGCCGTGGAACAGAACAAAAAGAAAAGAATGAAAAGAAACGAAGACAGCCTAAGAGACCTCTGGGACACCATTAAACACACCAACATTTGCATTATAGGGCTCCTAGAAGGCAAGAAGACAGAGAAAGGACCCAAGAAAATATCTGAAGAGATTATAGTCGAAAACTTCCCTAACATGGGAAAGGAGATAGCCACCCAAGTCCAGGAAGCACAGAGAGTCCCATGCAGGATAAACCCAAGGAGAAACACGCCAAGACACACAGTAATCAAATTGACAAAAATTAAAGACAAAGAAAAATTATTAAAAGCAACAAGAGAAAAAGGACAGCATACGAGGGAACTCCCACAAGGTTAACAGCTGATTTCTCAACAGAAACTCTGCAAGCCATAAGGGAGTGGCACTATATATTTAAACTGATGAAAGGGAAGAACCTACAACCAAGAATACTCTTCCCAGCAAGGATCTCATTCGGATATGACGGAGAAATCAAAGACTTTACAAACAAGCAAAAGCTAAGAGAATTCAGCACCACCAAACCAGCTCTACAACAAATGCTGAAGGAACTTCTCTAAGTGGGAAACACAAGAGAAGAAAAAGACCTACAAAAACAAACCCAAAACAATTAAGAAAATGGCAATAGGAACATACATATCAGTAATTACCTTAAATGTGAATGGATTAAACACTCCAACCAAAAGACACAGACTGGCTGAATGGATACAAAAACAAGAACCATATATATGCTGTCTACAAGAGACCCACTTCAGACCTAGGGACACATACAGACTGAAAGTGAGGGAATGGAAAAAGATATTCCATGCAAATGGAAATCAGAAGAAAGCTGGAGTAGCAATACTCATATCAGATAAAATAGACTTTAAAATAAAGAATGTTACAAGAGACAAGGAAGGACACTACATAATGATCAGGGGATCAATCCAAGAAGACATAACAATTATAAATATATATGCACCCAACACAGGAGCACCACAATACATAAGGCAACTGCTAACAGCTATAAAAGAAGAAATCGACAGTAACACAATAAGAGTGGGGGACTTTAACATCTCACTTACACCAATGGACAGACCATCCAAACAGAAAATTAATAAGGAAACACAAGCTTTAAAAGACACAATAGACCAGATAGATTTAATTGATATTTATAGGACATTCCATTAGAAAACAACAGATTACACTTTCTTCTGAAGTGCACATGGAACATTCTCCAGGACAGATCACATCTTGGGTCACAAATCAAGCCTCAGTAAATAAAAGAAAATTGAAATCATTATCAAGCAGCTTTTCCGACCACAACGTTATGAGATTAGAAATAAATTACAGGAAATAAAACGTATAAAACACAAACACATGGAGGCTAAACAATACGCTATTATATAACCAAGAGATCACTGAAGAAATCAAAGAGGAAATCAAAAAACACCTAGAAAAAAATGACAACAAAAACATGACAATCCAAAACCTATGGGATGTAGCAAAAGTAGTTCTAAGAGGCAAGTTTATAGCAATACAATCCTACCTCAATAAACAGGAAAAACCTCAAATAAACAATCTAACGTTACATCTAAAGGAACCAAAGAAAGAAGAACAAACAAAACCCGAAGTTAGTAGAAGAAAAGAGATCATAAAGATCAGAGCAGAAATAAATGAAATAGAACCAAAGAAAACAACAGCAAAGATCAATAAAACTAAAATCTGGTTCTTTGAGAAGATAAACAAAAGTGACAAACCTTTAGCCAGACTCATCAAGAAAAAAGGAGGAAGAGGACTCAAATCAATATAATCAGAAATGAAAAAGGAGAATTTACAATGGACACCACAGAAATACAAAGCATCATAAGAGACTACTATAAGCAACTATATGCCAATAAAATGGACAATCTGGGGCTTCCCTGGTGGCGCAGTGGTTGAGAGTCCGCCTGCCGATGCAGGGGACACGGGTTCGTGCCCCGGTCTGGGAAGATCGGAGCGGCTGGGCCTGTGAGCCATGGCCGCTGAGCCTGCGCTCCGCAATGGGAGAGGCCACAACAGTGAGAGGCCCACGTACCACAAAAAAAAAAAAAAAAAAAGGACAACCTGGTAGAATGGGCAAATTCTTAGAAAGGTATAAACTTCCAAGACTGAACCAGGAAGAAATAGAAAGTATGAACAGACCAATCACAAATAAGGAAATTGAAACTCTGATTGAAAATCTTCCAACAAACAAAAGTCTAGGACCAGATGGCTTCACAGGTGAATTCTATCAAACATTTACAGAAGAGTTAACACCCATCCTTCTCAAACTCTTCCAAAAAACTGCGGAGGAAGGAACACTCCCAAATTCATTCTACAAGGCCAACATCACAAAATTGGGTTATTCGTAGAGTCACGGATGGACCTAGAGACTGTCATACAGAGTGAAGTAAGTCAGAAAGAGAAAAACAAATATTGTATATTAACACATATATGTGGAATCCAGAAAAATGGTACAGATGAACTGGTTTGCAAGGCAGAAATAGAGACACAGATGTAGAGAACAAACGTAGGTACACCAAGGGGAGAAAGCGGGGGTAGTGGGTGTGGGATGAATTGGTAGAGTGGGATTGACATATATACACTAATATGTATAAAATAGATAACTAATAAAAAAAATTTTTTAATAAAACAATACTTTGTTCAAAATAAAAAAAGGCCAATTGTTCTTTTTTCCACTCATGGTCCAATGAACAAATCCAAATTTAATTATATACACAAACTACTAAAGTCACCAATGAAAAGTGGGGTTCGAAAAACTACCAAAGGACTGAAAAGAAACCGAATAGCACTACCTATCTTTCTAAAACATAAATGAGGGAAGCTGACGGTTTTGAGCACAGAGGTAGACTTAATGGTGCCTACAAGTGAATTTATCAAATTTTGAAGCTTTCTAACATTCTCTAGGTGAACAGAACAATAATAGCCTCTAACATTCATTGAGCATTTTCTACGTGGCAGGCACTGTGCACCCTTTCGATGTATTATCTTATATAATCTCAGAACAACTCTAAGAAATAGGTACTATTATTATTCCCATTTGCAAGGAAAGGAAATGGAGGCACAGTGAGGCTAAGTAGTTACCCAAGGTCACACTGCCAGTAATTGATAGAGTAAGGATTCAAACCAGAGCAGTCTGACATCCAACCTCAACCACTAAATCGTGCTGCTTATCACTATCATGATGGTTTCACATGTTCTGTATCACTAAATTTCTAAAAATAAAAATCTCAGAAGCTTTCAATGTATCAATTGCCAATTCAGTTATTTCTTTATTGCTAAGATAAAATCTGTTTCTCCTAGCCACTCTGTCCAGATCCTTAAATGATCCCAAACAGGTTACAACAACAACAAAATACTTTTCATAGTCCTCATCATAAATGTGCAGGACAGAAATGCAAAGGACTGAGAAGAGCATCTTCTTTTTTTAAGAAGATGTTGGGGGTAGGATTTACTTATTTATTTTTGCTGTGTTGGGTCTTCGTTTCTGTGCGAGGGCTTTCTCTAGTTGTGGCAAGCGGGACCCACTCTTCATCGCGGTGCAGGGGCCACTCTTCATCGCGGTGCGCGGGCCTCTCACTATTGCGGCCTCTCTTGTTGTGGAGCACAGGCTCCAAGACACACAGGCTCCAAGACACGCAGGCTCAGTAGTTGTGGCTCACGGGCCTAGTTGCTCCGCCGCATGTGGGATCCTCCCAAGCCAGGGCTCGAACCCGTGCCCCCTGCATTGGCAGGCAGATTCTCAACCACTGCGCCACCAGGGAAGCCCAAGAGCAAAATAATTTTGATAGAGAACAAAGTCATAAAATTTCCATTATCTGACTTTTAGGCTTATTATAAGGCTACAGTAATCAAGACATCTACTATCATAAAGATAAACAGAACAGAACTGAAAGTCCAGAAATAGGCCCACAGATACATGGGCAATTGATTTTTAACTAAGGTGCCAAGATAGTTTAATGGGGAAAGGATAATCTTCAACAAAGGGTGCTGGATCAACTGGATATGCACATGGAAAAAAATGAACCTCAACCCTAATTTCATACCATGTACAAAAATCAACTCAAATTGGCTCATAGACCTAAATGTAAGAGCTAAAACTACAAAAATCTCTAGAAGAAAACAGGAAAAAATCTTAGCAACCCTGGATTAAGCAAAGACTTCTTAAATAGGACTCAAAAAATTGACACATTAGACTTCATCAAAATTAAAAACATCTGTTCAAAAAGCACTGCTAAGAAAATGAAAAAGCAAGCCTCAAATTTAAACTATTTGCAAAATACATATCCAACAAAGGACTAGTATCAAAAATATGTAAGAAGAACCCTTTCAACTCAGTAGTAAGAAAACACAATTTTTTTAAATGGACAAAATATTTGAACAGACATTTCACCAAAGATACATAAATGGCCAAACAAGCATATAAAAAGATGCCCACCAACATTAGTCATTAGAGAAATGCAAATTAAAACTACAAATGAAATACTATTACAAACCCATTAAAATGGCTAAATTCAAAGAAACAGACAGTACAAAGTATTTGTGAGGATGTGAAGCAACTAAAACTCTAATAAACTGGTAGTGGGAATGTAAAGTGGAAAATGGCAGTTTATTATAAAACTAAACATATACTGTATTTACTATATACGCAGCAATTCCACTCCTTAGGTATTTTTCCAGAAAAAGGAAAACACATGACCACATAAAAACCTGTACGTGAATGTTCATAGCAGCTTTATTCATAATAGCTTAAAACTGGAATTTCAAATGTCCATCAACTGATGAATGGATTGACAAATTATAGTATATTAATACAATGGCATACCACTCAGTAATAAAAAGGAATGAACTACTGGTACAAGCAACAACGCAAATGAATCTCAAAAGAATTACACTAAATTAAAGAAGCCAGTCACAAAAAAGTATATAACTATGCTTCCGTATCTATACACTTCTAGAAGAAGCAACACTATAATGATAGAAAACAGATCAGTGGTTGCCAGTGGCTAGGGAATAGGGAGAGTGGATTAACTGCTGCAAAGAGGTATAGCAGAACTTTCTGGGGATGATGAAAATGAAAATGAAAAATATCATGATTGTGGTGGCAGCTTCATGATCACACATTGGTCAAAATTTGTCAAAACTGTTCATTTGAAATGGTAAATTTTGTTGTATGTTAATTATACTCATTAAAGCTGAACAAAAACAAATTAAAAAAACCAATAACTTGGAGACCTCCTGCCTCCTCTTGTCCACTTAATGCCCAAAGGTTCTGGGACCTCCTCTTCTTCTTCTCAATATTTTCCTTTCTTTTTACATCAACTGTATATCTTCATTGCTAAAGCTGAACCCATCACTACATTGATACCTCCCAAATCCACATCCCTGGACAGCATCCCTGCAGAATGCTGGTCTTGTTTCCAAAAGCCTCATGGATATCACCATGTCAGTGCTGCCTACTCTCAATTCACCATGTCCAGAATTAACTTCAATGTCTTCCAGCTTCCCTACCTCCTAATGTTCTCCTCCCCTCCCCTCCTACATTCTTACAAAATCAGCTCCTTCTGATACATCACTCAAGTACCCTTAATCAAAACCATAGAACGGTCTTTGACTCAGGCCTTTCCTTTACACCCCAGCCTCTTTTAACATTTTTCCACTGGCTCCACCCTGTTTCAACCATTATAACCTACCCTGGGAAACTGCAACGGGCTCCCAAAGAGTCTCCCCATTCCCCTGCATTCTACCTACTTCTGGATTAATCTTAAAGCTCAGTTCTAACCAATTATTTCATTACCCATTTATAAAGAAGTCAATGGCTCTCCACTTCCTATGAAACAGAAAACAAGACATTGTTGTGGGTTTAAATCCATTCAGAGGGAGCCAAGTTTGCCTTCCGATTTCATCTTCCACAATCCCCCTAAATACATCCTAATTTTAACAAACCAAACACTCTGACCTCGGTGCCTTTGTTCATGCTAGTCCCTATAACTGATGGCCCTCACCTATTTAATCTTTACCTGTCAAAATCCGTATTTCTCCTTCAAAGGCCTATCTCAAAGGTCACTTCCTCCATGAAGCCTTTCAGGTTTTAATCACTCTACACTCACCAATACAGATTTGATCACTTCCTCCTCTAAACTCTGATAACACTTTTGTTTACACATATTGTAACATCTGTCATACTCTGCCTGATTTATCATTTGTGTACTTGTCTTCATCACCACTGCCCCATGTACTCTACAACCAGGCAAGCTTTTCAAGGCTGGTGCTCTGTACTGCTCCCTCTTTTGCCCCTTTAAGTCACTGGCATCCTACCTTTTTTGCTGCAGGGGCTCAGGAACTCTCTGCAGTAGATGAATTAATTCTGGTCTAAGAAGTTGACAAGAGAAATTTTAAAAATTATATTATCCATGGGGTCTATAAGGATAAATCAGATAATAGATTGCATTCTGCCTTTTTTGTTACAAGCTGGAACTCTGCCTAAAGAGAGATTCTTCTTAAAACGACCCTCAAAATCCACTAAACCAAATCTTCCTACAAGCGAATTTTCAGTATAATATTCCTCTGCTTACAACTTCACAATCATTTAAAATGGGTCCTGGGCTAGGCATTCTCTATTTGACCCCAGTCTCCCAAACAAACTTAATCTCTAACTTTCTATGCTCTGTTTTGTGCCCTTTAAGGCTGACCTTGAGGACTATAGTGCCCATACTCCCCTAGTTTCCATTTGGGTCACGCCAACGAGAGGCACTAGCAGGAAATTAGAGGATGAGAAGAAAAAGAAATCAGGGTCGTTATTCCCTTGGCTCTTTCCCCACCTGGAACCCTTTCCCCTATGGCCACAGGTCCTTGGCTTCCACTACTCCCACTCTCATCAGGCTTCAGTAATCCTCTTCTTGTCCCCTCTGGCTTAAAAGTACCAATGGCTTCCAGACACTGCTAGGCCTTGGGAACTTCACAACCCCTTGTTGCTTTCCTTAACCCTACCCAAATCTCTACAACTAGTTCACTTATTTCCTGCCAGGACCCTCAGTAATACAGCTCCCTAGGCTTAGAATTCCTCACTCTGCTTCCCAAGGCTCACAAGCACCTGTTCCCTCTAACCCATCAAATCTTAACCACTCCATGCTCCTCAGCAGCCCTCTGCTTTGGTCAGGCAGGCATCCCTACCAATCCTTAGTATCACTCAGTTGTGATGGGTTCACTCCTACTCTGCACCTTTACTCACGCTGCTGCCCCCCCAGGATGCCCACCCCTTCCTCTCTACCTAACAAACCCTATACTTTCTTCAGTACAAATTGAGATCCTACGTCCTCCCCGCCCACACCCCACTCCATTAAACCTGTTCTAATAACCTTAACCCACAATTACCTTTCTTATCTTGGAACTTCCATTTCTCTTACACAGAAGTACTTTGAAAACTATGAAAACTAAATGTTAGGTATTGCATTGTATGGTCTCTAATTGTTCACCGCATATCTCCTAAAGGGAAGTAATTTGAACTATTTTAAATTCCTTCTTTTATATTCTGTTAAGAATATACACTAACATTAGAAATAGTCATTCTTGTTGACAAAGAGTGATAAATAAAGATACATCAAGGGCTTCCCTGGTGGCGCAGTGGTTGAGAATCCGCCTGCTGATGCAGGGGACACGGGTTCGTGCCCCGGTCCAGGAAGATCCCACATGCTGCAGAGCGGCTGGGCCCGTGAGCCATGGCCCCTGAGCCTGCGCGTCTGGAGCCTGTGCTCTGCAACGGGAGAGGCCACAACAGTGAGAGGCCCGCGTACCACAAAAAGAAAAAAAATCAATACAATGTTCTAGTACAAAAAGTTTATGATAACTAGCTATGAGCAAATTTACTACACTTTTAATTATTGTTTTCAGTGTAATAGTTATAACAATGGCTGCTATCAACCTTGGGGTTTTTAGAACATAAACACACTTTTTAATGAAAGGACCCTTGGGAACAAAAGAGTAAAACAAATTATCAATTTGTCAAGTTCACCAACCTGTTATGCAAATAGATGCAATTATTCCAGAAATGCAAACAGTAATGTCAGCACATGCAGGATACCTTAATTTGTAGCTGACCAGTGGCCATGAACCAGACAATAGACTTCAACAAAAGTAGATTTTCTAGAGGCATGAAGAGGCCAGTGGTCCTCATCATATATTGTTTGTAGAGAAAATCTCCTCCCCCTTCTTTAGAACCACCTATTTACTAGCCTCTAAAGCCTAAGTCATGGCAATCATAACATTTTTGGTAAAATTATCCTCACTGAACTGCCAATGATACATCCAATTTACACTTCAAGAACTCATTCTTATGAGGCTCCCTAAAACAAAGAATGGAGAAATAGCAAAAATGTAGGAAGCAGGTAATATGGCTAGCTCCTCACACAATCTCAGAATATCAGTATGTGAATATGATTTTGAGGAGAAAAAAATAAAACTTAAGCAACTATTAGAAAGATCTAATGGTGTCAAACGAAACAGGGGGCAGGCAGGGAGAGACATAACAGTACCAAATACTAACTGGCTTCAAAGTAACCTTTTTATCTTTTCATTAAAAAAACAAAACAAAAACCCCAAAACACAAACAAAACTAAAAAACAAAGGGCTGTACCCCTAGCACATTTACTAATGAACTAAGGTCAGTCCTATTTGTACATTTAAAAAAAATTTTCGGGCTTCCCTGGTGGCGCAGTGGTTGAGAATCTGCCTGCTAATGCAGGGGACACGGGTTTGCGCCCTGGTCTGGGAGGATCCCACATGCCGCAGATCAACTAGGCCCGTGAGCCACAAGTACTTGAGCCTGCGCGTCTGGAGCCTGTGCTCCGCAACAAGAGAGGCCGCGATGGCCCGCGCACCGCGATGAAGAGTGGCCCCCGCTTGCCACAACTAGAGAAAGCCCTCGCACAGAAACTTAGACCCAACACAGCAAAGATTAATAAACTCCTACCCCCAACATCTTAAAAAAGAAAAATTAAACAAGGCATTTTAATGGTAAAAAAAAAAAAAAGTTTTTTCTTCTGTAACTATATGTTAATTTTAACAAAGGTATTCTAATTTATTACTACTAGAAACTTGACAAGAATGTGCAAAATGTATCCATAGTAGGAAAGTCTATCTCACACAAAGCACAGTGTGCCTAAAGGACTCAGAACCCAGATGAGGAGAAGGATATGTAAGCAATTGCAATACAGTATGATAACACTGCATAACAAAGTTACCCAGCAGGAGCCATGGATAATACTAAGGGAATGAAGAGAAGAAAAGAAGGCCCAGGACACAAGAAATATCCCAAAAGTTAAGATATAAGGGCTTAAAATAAAAGAGCTATAATGTACTGGGTCTGTGAGGAGATGAATTTTAAGGATATTCAGAAGGTATGCTCAGTGAGACTAGGCTCAATCAACATTTTCACATTGCAATTTTAATCAAGAATAAGGTACTGCTTAAACTAAGAAATATCTTATTCATCACAGCCTTTTTTAGAATAGCAAAAAGGAAAAAACAAAAAGGGGAAACAATCTGAAATTCACCAACAAGAAACTGGTTAAATAAATAATACACATACACTGAGATTCAAGGCAATCATTAAAATGAACAAGGAAGATCTTTAACTATCTGGAATGTGTTGAACTGAAATGATAACCAAGATTTATTAAGTTAATAATACATTAAGATATAGACCAAATAATTCTACTCCTGGTTATATATCCAAAGGAAGTGAAAGCAGGGACTTGAGCAGATACTTGTACATCGATGTTCATAGCATCATTATTCACAATAGCCCAAAGGCAGAAACAACTCGTGTCTATCAAGAGATGAATAGGTAAACAAAATGTGGTACATACATACAGTCGAATATTACTCAGCCATAAAAAGGAATGAAATTTTGATGTATGTTCCAACTTGGATGGACCTCCAAAGTATTAAATTTAGCAAAATAAGTGAGACAAGGAAGGACAAATATTGTACAATTCCCCTTACATGAGGAACCAAAAATAGGCAAATTCATAGAGAAAGTAGACTAGAGATTACCAGGAGCTGGGGGAAGAGGGGAAGAGGGAATTATTGTTTAATGCGTACAGAGTTTTTGTTGGGGATGCTGGAAAAGCTTTGGATATAGACAGTAATGATGGTTATACGACATTGTGAATGCATTCAATGTCACTGAATTGTACACTTTACAAATGATTTAAATGTTAAATATGCTATCTATATTTTACCACAATAAAAAAAATAAGATGTAGAGAAGTCTGCAGTATGCTAACATTTGTATAAAAAGGAAAAAGAGAGAGAATATATATGAATGCATGATTAGAGAGGTTTAGAATCTTGGAAAGAATACACAAGAAACTGTTAACTCTGGGAAAAAATAGGAAAGTGGAGAGAACAGAATGAAAGGGAGATATACATTTTGCTGTAACCCCTTTTATACCATGTGGGTTTCTATCCATGTGCATATATTGCTTAAGAATATTTTTTCATTAAAGAAAGGAAAAGAATTATCCCGGCAAGGATAATCTTCCCATGGACGCTACAACCATTGTGAAAAGGTTGTAGGAGAGAGGATTTTCACACAATCTCAAAATACCACACTCCCTAGATTAATTACTAGTTACAAAGGGGAAAAATGTGCATTTATAAAGTGATCTGGTAACAGCCACCACTTTAAATCAGTGATCAAACTTAGCATTACCTATAATGGAAACAAATGGCATTAGGTGCCTCATGAGGTGATGCAAAAAGCACACACCACCTAAACAGTGTTCATCCAATTCATGTTTAACTTGAATATGTAACCTTAAAGAAACAATCAGCAAATTCAGATTGTAGTACATTATGTAAGACAAACAGCCTAGATTCTTCAGTAAAATTAGTATCATTGAAAAAGAGGGGAGGTAGGCAGGGGATTGTTCTAGATTAAAAGAGACTAAAGTGACTTAAAAACCAAAAGCAATATGTGAATATGACTGGATTGTGGATCAGAAAAAAACAAAAAAGTTATAAAAGATATGTGGGAGACAAACAGAACAATTTAAATACAGACACCGCATACTGAATAATGAATTCAAGTTATCTTCCTTAGCTCTGATACAGGTATTGTGGTTACAATGGAGAATGTCATGTATAGGAGATGCGCACCTGAAATTTTTTTTTTTGAGGGGTGAGGGAGTACCTTGGTGCCTACAATTTACTCTCACTTAAAACAAAACGTGTATGTGTGTGTGTTTAGAGAAAAGAAAAAAAAGCAACTGCAGCAAAATGTTACAATCTGTGAAACTAAGTGAAAAGGACATGGGTGCTTATTGTACTGTTGTTCTTCAACTTTTCTATAGATTTGAGAAACTTTCAAAATAAAAGTTTGGAGCAGTGTGCAGAAACAGCTGAATCAGGCACAGCTGAGCTCCAGTGGTAAAAATGAGGAAAGAAAAAAAGATTATCTTTTACAATAAAAATATACAGAGGAGTTAAATAAGTATGGTTTTTCTATTCTTAACCATGTCCTTCCTGATGGAGCATACATAATAGGGTCATTTATTCCTAGGAGTATCTGTGATAATCAAATATCACTTTTAATTTCCTTGCAATATAATTAAGTAATTATAGTGATATCATCTCTATAAACTCAGAGTTAGAATTATGAATCTTACTCAAAAAGGACCAGGGCAGGGGATGAATTATTGCTCTCGTAAACAAAGACCCTAAGTTGCCTACCCTTCTTAGAAGGAAGATAAAACCCAGACAGCAAGATGATAAGTTTACTTAAGCTTGTGCTCTGTACAAACTACACAGAAGGAAGCTAATGGGCAGGGAATAGCTGAGTTGAACAAAAATGAAAAGGCAGACCTCTTCATCTCTTAAATCTTCAACCCACATTCTTCATTGTTTCAAAATAGTTATCAATTCTTGTATCAGAAAATATAGGAAAATATCTAAGCTAATCTCTATTATAACATGACTGGAGGTAAATTATAGCAGAAAAAACCTAAATGGCAAAACTGATTAGGAAATGAGCTTAACTATCTTTGACTATGTTCTTTGAGAATTCACCTTTCAACAAAATAGTGAAGTCAAACTATGAAGACCTGACAAAGGAGAAAATGGAAAGCTTTTCTTATTCCCTCATCTTGAATCCTACCTCCCTCTGAATATCTCTTAACAGAAAATAGCAGAATCTGAAAATAATTTCATCTCTGTGAAACTAATCAAGCTATACATTTACTGTATGTACACTTCTATGAAGATATATGATACTTTGATTAAAAGGTTTTTAAACATTTTTTTTTTTTTTTTTTTTTGCGGTACGCGGGCCTCTCACTGTTGTGGCCTCTCCCGTTGCGGAGCACAGGCTCCGACGCGCAGGCTCAGAGGCCATGGCTCACGGGCTTAGCCGCTGCGCGGCATGTGGGATCTTCCCGGACCGGGGCACGAACCGGTGTCCCCTGCATCGGCAGGCGGACTCTCAACCACTGCGCCACCAGGGAAGCCCTAAACATTTTTAAAAATAAAAAACATAGATGCAAGACTAACAAAACAGGTACAGGATCTATATGCTAAAAATTGCAAATCACAGATGAAAGAAATCAAAGGAGCTCTAAATAAGGATATGCCATGTTCCTAGATTGGAGGACTAAATATAAAATTGTCATTTCTCCCCCAAAATGATCTACAGGTTTAATACAATAACTATCAAAATCACAGCAAGATTTTTTGCAGCTACAGATGAACTTACTTTAAAATTTATATGGAAAAGCAAACAAACTAGCATAGCTAAAATCATAAGCCTTACCATCAATTTAAAACCAACAGAGACATAAAATATAATCCAATCCTCAAAAAGAAAAACATTTTGAAAATAAGATCACGCCAAAAATCTGCTTGGGCAAAGAGAATGATTAACAAAGCAAATTACTAGATGTAGTCAAGAAAAGAGAAAGCAAGATTAGCTAAAGAACCAACTTCAAGTACAAAAAGCCATTCCACAACCCAACACAACAGGCTCCTTTCCCCTCCCACCACTGCAACAGTATTGATAATCAGAGATGGTTACATACAGACGCACACACGCACATAAACTCACTAAAAAAGCCCATATAAGAATGTTCAAAAGAACCATACTTTATTCTTTTATTTTTTTTTAATTTATTTTATTTGTTTATTTATTTTTGGCTGTGTGGCTGTGCATGGGCTTCTCTAGTTGCAGCAAGCGGAGGCTATTCTTCCTTGCGGTGCACGGGCTTCTCATCGCAGTGGCTTCTCTTGTCATGGAGCACGGGCTCTAGGCGTGCGGGCTTCAGTGGCTGTGGCACACGGGCTCAGCAGTTGTGGCTAGCAGGCTCTAGAGCACAGGCTCAGTAGTTGTGGCGCATGGGCTTAGTTGCTCCACGGCATATGGGATCCTCCCAGACCAGGGCTCCAACCCGTGTCCCCTGTACTGGCAGGCGGATTCTTAACCACTGTGCCACCAGGGAAGTCCCATATTTTATTCTTTTTAATGTTTACTTAAAGAGATCTGAGTTACTTGTCTTTTAATCCAGTATAGTGTGAAAAGAGTTTTTTCCCCTATCAAACTACAAAACAATCAATAATCCCAAATTCTACAGAAAAAAACCAATAAAATAAAGCTTTACACTACAGTAGTCCCCCCTTATCCACAGGGAATATGTTCCAAGACCCCCAGTGGATACCTGAAACTGAGGATAGCACCAAATACAAATATATTATGTTTTTCCTATACATACATACCTATTATAAAGTTTAATGTATAAATTAGGCATAGTAAAAGATTAACAATAATAATAAGATAGAACAATGTAACATATACTGTAATAAAACAGTATACATAACAATATACTGTAATAAAAATTATGTGAATATGGTCCTTCGCTCTCTCAAAATATCTTACAGTACAAGTTTAATGCCTTTCCCATCTTAACTAAGCACTTCTGCACTATGGCCATAACTTTTGCAGTCTGAAGTGCATCAGCAAAACTAGTACAAAATCCTATTTCCTTCTTCACAATTTCACAGATAGAAGATTCATTCTTATCATAGAGTTTAGGAACCTCAGCATAGATTTTTGTCTTTCCTTATGAAGTTGAGAACTTTAACTTTTTCACTTAAAGGAAGCACTTAACTGCTTCTTTGGCATATCCAAATTGCCAGCATCACTACTCTTGCACTTTGGGGCCATTATTGAGTAAAACAAGGGTTACTTGAACACAAGCACCGTACAAAGGGATGATTCACATCCCAGACGGGATGGAGCAGGACCACAGGAAATTTAGTCAGGTTATTCAGAATGGCGAGCAATTTAAAAATTATGAATTGTTTATTGCTGGAATTTTCCATTTAATATTTTCGGACCATGGTTGACAGTGGGTAGATTTGGATGGACCTAGAGACTGTCATACAGAGTGAATCAAGTCAGAAAGAGAAAAACAAATTATCAAAAAATAAATATGCAATATTTTAATGGATATACGTGGAATCTAGAAAAATGGTACAGATGAACCTGTTTGAAAGGCAGAAATAGAGACACAGACGTAGAGAACAAACATATGGACACCAAGGGGGAAAGGGGAGTGGGATGAATTGGGAGATTGGGATTGACATATATACACTAATATGTATAAAATAGATAACTAATGAGAACCTGCTGTATAGCACAGGAAACTCTACTTAGTGCTCTGTGGTGACCTAAATGGGAAGGAAATCCAAAAAAGAGGGGATATATGTATACATATGGCTGATTCACTTCGCTGTACGGTAGAAACTAACACCACATTGTAAAACAACTATACCCCATTTAAAAAAAAAAAGCGAAACCATGGGTAAGAGGTGACTGCTGTACTCACTGCCTCCTTAAATTAATCTAACCCCAAACAGGTTTTTTATCTATTCACCCTGTTACTAACAGGTCAGCTATTAAAGTGTGTGTACTGGGGAGGGGACTATACATCTCAGTTGGCCCAAGATGTTACCATTTTATGCCTGCTGTCCCCACATGTACCTTTTCACTACGGTAGAGGCAAAAGACCAAATGCCTATGAATATTCTAAGAATACAGTATTTTAGGTTATAAAACAATACATATATAATTTTGAAACAATTCTCTGAATATATAAAAGAAAAAATGTCATATCTAGAAAAAATGTGGAGAACTACACGAGAATTACCGGCAGTTACTCTGTGTGGTGAGATAGTTTTCACTTTTTTCTTTATATTTCCCTACACCATCTAAAAATTACTTTTTACAACAGCATATATTACTCTTTTTTTTTTTTATAGAAGATGTTGGGGGTAGGAGTTTATTAATTAATTTATTTATTTTTGGCTGTGTTGGGTCTTCGTTTCTGTGTGAGGGCTTTCTCTAGTTGTGGTGAGCGGGGGGCCACTCTTCATCACGGTGCGCGGGCCTCTCACTGTGGCGGCCTCTCTTTTGCGGAGCACAGGCTCCAGATGCGCAAGCTCAGTAGTTGTGGCTCACAGGCCTAGCTGCTCCGTGGCATGTGGGATCCTCCCAGACCAGGGCTCGAACCCGTGTCCCCTGCATTAGCAGGCAGATTCTCAACCACTGCGCCACCAGGGAAGCCCCAGTATATATTACTTTTTACACTTAGGAGGGAGTCATTTCCATTTGTTAAAATGCAGCTTTTCTTTCTGACCCAAGTCCTCATCTCATTTCAAAAGCATGCACTAGTCTTCTTTAATATATGTTATTCATTAAGAACTGAGGCAATGTGAAATAGTATAGAAAATTTTAGCCTTTAGGATGCAGAATATCTAAATTCAAGAACCAGCTTTGTTGTGGAAAATACAGAACCTACCTACCTTCCAGGATTGTTTAGAGGATCAAACAAGAATCTACATGAAAGTGTTTTAATGAAATATACTCATGTGAGCTATGATTACTACCACAAGCACATGGACAAACTATGTAACCTCTGATCTCATATATAAAATGAGGGGGTCTTATAAAGTAAGCTCCGATTCCCTTCTACATCTGAAATTCTGGTATTGACAGTGTCCTCTTAACTCAGACTTCTACTCACAACTAATTTATGTCTTCAAGAGGTGTACCTTTTTTTACTGATAACACTTCCCAGGTCTCCATGTTTTCTATCTTCACTGGGATACAGTCAGCTCTCCACATTCTTCTGGTAGGCCCTGACTGCCTGAAAGTTAAAGAAAATATGTATGGTCCTTCCAAACAGACTTTATATCCCCTCTTAATCTAATTTATATTTCATGATCTCCATCTGCCACATCTTGCAGTGTAGAGTAGTAGCTATGCACAGGACTCTGGAGCCAGGTGCCTAGGTCCAGATTCTGGCTCTGCTGTTATCACCAACACTGCAGTGTAACCTTGAACTACTTAATCCCTCTGTGCCTCAATTTCCTTATCTGCAAAATTGGGATAACAACAATGCACCTACTGGGTAAGTTTGTTGTAAAGATTAAACAAATTACAAATTATATATAAAGGACTGAAAACAGTGCCTGGCATATAGTTAATGTTATATGTGACTGAATTCTTTTTCTAACATTGCTTCTCTAAAAGTATAATGCTTACAGGCTAAGATCAAACAAACAACCAACATTCGCCTCTTACTTTTTTTCTCATTGAAAAAAATGTCTTCTTATTATTTGCTTATCAAAAATTTCTCCACATCATTGTAGTGAAGTCATACACACTCATCATCATTGGACATTTTTCTTTATTCTCTGTTCAAACCCTCTAATCCAACATTTCCCAAAATGTGTTTCCCTAGAAAATTTGTTCCACTAGTTCTTCTAGATGTTATGGGGGAAGAGGGCGAAGGTTCAGTGATCAAATAAATTTGCAAAATGCTGAGTTAATGTTAAACAGGTTCCTTTACTGTAGGTCTTTTACATGCTAGTATGTACTATATTACGTTCCAAGAGAGGAAAAAGTGCACAGTGTTTACCAAGTTTATTTGACCCTAAAACGCTTTTGTCAAGGCGCTACATTGGGAAATGCTGCTGCTCTAGTTGACAACTTTTAATACAAAATATGCTATGTTACATAAACTTAATATTTCTTAAATCTGATTCACACACAAAGCCTGTTCTCAAATTCACGCTGAGAAATCCAACTCAAAAACCTAATAACTGCTGCCTTGTACAAATTACTTTTTGAAATTTGTGAATATGAACACTGACCGTAAAAGAACAAACACCAATGACCAGCTACATATGCTAGGTGACAAGTTGTTATCTCATGATGAGATGTTCAGCTATTTATTGGCCAAATGTCCTTTAAACAACTCTAGTTATTCAATATTCCCAAGTTTTTTCTGAATTTTCAATAATAAAAACTTGTGCTCTTCCCTTTTTAAAGGAATTCACTACAGAACACTGTCAAATCATCCCAGAACCAGTTCTGATATAAATACAAGGCCATAAATATACAATTTACACTGTTGAAGAACTATCCTAAAAAACACCATCTAATACATGAACAATAGGATTTCACTATTTTGCAATCCCTGATGAATTAGTAAATCAAAGCAATGATCATCAACAGCTGCAAACGTCACAAAGAGAGATGACAAGACCTTACATACCTCCTGATGGAAACACAAATTCCTCCTATGAAGTACTCTTACCAAAAGAAAAAAAAAAAAATCTGATGAATTCTATCAATTTACTACAGGAAATTCAGGAGACAGAACATGTTAAATGACATTACAGTACAGAGATGCAATCATCAAAATGAAACTATTGGAAACTTCTCAAAAACCTGGTTTCTTTTAGCAAAAAATTTTAAGAAAAAAAGAAAGATGGAAGGAGAGTCTCAAGATTAAAAATGATTTAATATACAAGACAAACAATTGTAAAGTATGGACCTTATTTGTATCCCACTTCAAGGAAACTGTGTGTGTATAAAACAATCAGAAAAATATGAAACCTGATTACATATTTGATATTAAGAACTTGCTATAAAATTTTTTGGTAAGATAATGGTATTATGCTTATTTTATAAAGAAGAGAGAGTGACTATCTTTTAAAGATCCATACTGAAATACCTGAAATTTACAAATTAAATATGTCTCGGATATGGTTCAAAAAAGTCCAGAGTTGGGAGTGGGGTAGTGGTGATAGAAATATAGAGAAAATAATACTGTCTATAATAATTCTGGAGGCTCAATGATGGGTACATAGGAGCTGTTTAAACTATCCTTTCTACTTTTATATTAATATATGTTTAAAATACTTTGTAATAAAAAAGATTTTAAAAAAAACACTGTCTGGGAATTGAATTACCTACCTAGGACTGCAAATAGCCTCTACATATTCCCATAATAGATTAATGCACAGTTAAGCATAAGTGAGTTTAAGTTTACTATGAACAAATCATGTTTATAAAGTACTAAAAGAAATCATTTGACAAGAATTTCACTAACACTCAACATGCTAAACTCTCCTATGTAATTAACTCTTATTTACAAGTCTGTTAACAATATCTAGCTAATTTATGGCTTTCCATGAAAAAAATATAGTTTAATTATGATTTTTTTTAATTTCTATTTAAGTTGCAGACAATATTGCAGAGTCATCGCTATCTTTCTACTCCTGTGGGCTTATGGTACTTCTGGAGTTTATCGTCAGCAGACATACTGCATAAGTGCTCCAGCTCACTGAGCTCCAAACAGGACTAATTTTATCTTGTGTACAAGAACTCTTTCCTGCCTTCCTACTCTGAAATAAAGAGCCAAACCAACAGAAGGCAGACCAAGAGGGAGGGGTTGGTTATACGGAGGCAGTTACAAGAGAGTACCATGGAAAGGGAGAATATCACTGAGAACTGAAAGCTACAACTTAAAAATACAAAACATTCAGCAATTCTTTAGATTTTTGCAAAACAATGTCACGTTTTGTCAATCATGAATTACTTTAAAGTGAAATGATTCTGTGAATTTGCATCTGACTTTATTCCTTTATACAGCATATCTTTAAAGAGTTTTGAAAAATTCCTCTTCATATCTCAGACTAATTTAAATTAACCAAAGCAATTCAGAATAGTTTCAAAATGAACAGGGGAAACAGGTGACAGGTGATACTAAACTTTTATCAGCATTTCCCTACTGCCACACATTACATGATTCTTTTCAGAAGCTACCAAACTCTCTTTTTGACTTTAAAAAAGCAAAGTGCCCCACCCCTATGCTAATCTACAATGCAATCAAAACAGCATCAATATTACTACAGCCTAACTGTAAAAGGTCTTAGTGAAAAATATTGGTTTAAAAAAGATCAAAACAGTATTGTAATTATATTTTTAATTTATATTTTAATCTTAAATTTTATATCTTTAATCTGAATTATATTTCTCAAAAATGCCTAGGCTTTAAGAATAACACTAAGAACATGCCAATTACAACAGGCCATCTTTGCCCTTTCATCATGCCAAGTATGTTCTGCCTCCAGATTAAGCAACTTTCCAATCACTAATTTAAGAGATCAAGCCCATAACACCATACAATGCAGAAGTCCACCACTTACACGCTGGCAGTTTTGCAAAGGAATAGCAACTTCCTTTATGAATAGAACCTTCATAAAAGAGGGTCTAGCAACTAGAGGTTATTCAAGGGCTTGTTTATTAGGCAGCTACCTCTCTCCTCTGTGGAATCTTATCAAATGGCAGAATATCTACCCTGCCTATCCCACAGAGGTGTTATGAAGATAAATTGGGAAAATGTTTACCAAACTACTTTGAAAACTGAAAGGCTATATACAAATATAAGGCATTATTATTTCATTACTTGTTTGCACTCTAGACAGTTTGCAGACTAAACTTGCTACTTAATATCATTGTTTCAAGGTCTACCAAGAAAAACTTATTTCAGGGTATAAAGATTCACTAACATTCACCTTTCTATAGCAACGTTCAATCCTTATTCCAATTGTTGTTCTCTTCTAACATCTATTACCCTTCTTTGGCAGAAGAAAACTAGAAACATTCTTTAAGAAGTCAAAGCAACATGCGACACCTCAAAGTCTGTCTCACTGTCAACATGAGTTTCTGAACACCTATGTAGAATGGTCCTGCCCAAACGACATTATGTGGATGGGATTTTAGATCAGACAAAACCATCACACTGAGGCTGGCCATTTCCATGCTCTGCCTCCCACAGTTTCCACCAACACCTGCCTTTGTTTCTGAATTCTAATCCAGGCTCTACCACTTACTAGCTATGTGATCCTGGGCAAGTTACTTTACCTTTCTGTGCTTCAATTTCCTATCTACAAAATAAATGTGGCTTAAATAATAAACAATTCAACCAGATTTAATATTATTTATACAATAAAGTTCTTAGAATAATGCCTGGTGCACAATAAATGCTCAGTGTTACCGAATATTATTACTTTATTTGTGCATCTGGCCACTCCACCACACCACCTTCACTAAATTACATAAATCTCTCCATCATTCGTCGTCATTCCTTCTTTTCAAAAGAATGAGCAATTTTAAGAAGTCAAACTATGACCATATTACCGATAAAATTTCAATGTATCAATATATCACTGGATGTTTAGTTGTATAAGAAAGTTCAATGATACTTTATATAAAAGATACTGGGCCCCACATGCTTTTAAATTATATTAACACATAGATAATATAATATTCCTAGGCTATCCTAGCTTTCTACTACTATCAGTTGGCAAAGCTGTTTTTTGAATTGTATCACATAAAACTTCCCATGAACAGTTTTGTATAGTGACTAACAGGAAAGGTCTTCTAAAATGGCAAAATTTAAAAGGGCTTCTATAAATCCTACTATATTAAGTTTAAAAAAAAAAAGCTTGGATAATAACATATCCCTCCCCAAAAATCAAGATCAACGGAGACTTTAAATCAAGAGTTTAGAGTGAGGAAAAATAGCTTGCCAGAGCAAGAGGAAATATTATTATTACATTAACATATAATTAGAGGACAACCAAAGTATGTTAAACACTGCAACAAACACAAGAGCTACACTCCAAGCTTATTTTTTAAATATTACTTAGCACATATTTGAACAATTATATGCTCCTGATAATGTTATAAATTCTAAATCTTAACACTTCACATATGAGTGTCTAATGCAAAAAATTCACAGCATTGCTTAACTGATTTAATAGTTCTTCTGTGTCTTAAAATCTTAAAAAGGTAGAATCACTTAATCTAATTTAGAGATAACTTCACTCCACAGACAACTACCTAGAGCTGCATCTCTGGCTTACTATGTGTCAGGGACTTTTCTAGGCACTGGAATGAACAGGTTATGGAGTTCCTGCTCTCACAGAGTTTACATTCCAGTGAGGAAGACAAGTAATAAACAAGTAGACAAATAAATCATTAAATTTCAGAAAGTGTACTATAAAAAAATAAAGCAAGAGAGACAAGGAGAAATTAGGGGCAAGGTGATCACTAGTTTGTATAGTGTGTTCACTGGAGATCTCTAAAGAGGTAGACTCTCTGAACCCCTTTTTAAGCAGACACTTGAATGACGTGAGGGAGCAAGCAGTACAAAGACCTGAGGGAAGAACAGAGCAAGAACAAGTATTAAGCCCTGGGAATGCACCTGGCATGATCAAAGAACACAGCAAAGTTCAGTGTAGCAGAAGTGGAGTGAACAGAGAGAAGGAGACAGGGACTACATCATGGAGGACTTTACAGGCCATGGCCAGGAATCTGCCTGTTATTTTAATTATAAAAGGAAGTCATTATAAAGTATTAAATAGAGGAGTGGCTTATCTGATGAACAGTTAAAAAGATCATTCTAGCTGTGAAACGGCAGAATAGACTGTAGGAGGTCAAGTGAGAAAACAGGGAAAACAGTTAAGAGACTCTTGTAATTATCTAACCAGGACATGATGGTGGTTTAGACCAGAAAAATAAGGTAGAGATGATGATATCTGATCACATTAGAAATATATTCAAAAGACAGAACCAAGAGGATTTGCTGATGGGCTGATTATAGGGTATAAAGAAAAGAAACGAATCACATGTGACACCTAGGCTTTTGGCCTGAGTGACTAGGTAAATGGTCCTGCCATTTACTAAGGGCACATTGGGAGGAAATGGTGAGGACAGGAATCACAACTTCTGTGTTGTGCAAATTTAGTTTGAGAAGCCTTTTAGACAGCCAAATGAGATATGGAATAAGCAGATGAACTATGACACTGTACCTCAGGAAAGGGGTCAGGGCTGAAGATATAAATGTGGAAGTCAGTGAACATTCAGATAGTTCTTAAAGCCATAGAAACGGATAAATGTAGATGGGAAAAACATTTTTGTTTAATCTTCACATGAGCCCTATGAGGTAGCAACTATCATCATTCCCATTTTATAGATCAGAAAATAGGCTAAGAGATAAAAACTTATCCAACATCACTCTACTAGTAAGTGGTAATAAGTTAGAAAAACAAACAAACAAACAAAATATCTAATTAACTATAATGACTATGACCTTTCTCAACCGGGTTCATCATCTGAACCATAGAACTTGAAATGAATATTGGAATGAATCTTTTTCAACTCTCCCAAGGACAGTAGATAACTAGTGCCACTCTAGGTGCACTGGAAAGAAGTTTATTCTTCACATACAATTAATGCTCAAATGTCCTAGAACATTAGGGTTTAGTTCTCTCATGGAACCCCAGATGAGAAAAAAACTATACTATATATACTATTATTCTATTGTTATTATTCTACTACTACTACTACTACTAGTGGTAGGAATCACTTAAAATGAGAGAAAAAAAGATTGGTGAACAACATAAGTTACCATCTTGTGGAAACCTTTTCATGGCTTTGCTTTGTAACCAGTAAAATAAAGTGTTATTTGAGGGTTTTATACCACTAAAGGTGATTGTAAGAATACACCAGACCTCTGCTGATTCTACTCACAATCAGCACTCATCATCTGTTTTCCTGAGAACATCAATTCAATAGAAAAACACTAGAATATAAGCTCCTCCAATGCAAGAATATTTGTTTTTTCATTAATGTGTTCCAAGCACCTGGAACAATGTCCTTTTTGGTGAAAGAACCTAAATTTCCAGCCTCCCTGAGCAGAACCTGTTACCTTGTAAGATGGAGATGTTTTTCATGTTGTCTTAGTTTCTTGGCACCACTAAAATCTGATAGGATTATCCTAATCCAGAACTTTAAACTCTCGATTTCTTCTTCCTTAAGACTGGCCTTCTTTCTTATGGAAATAAAACAGATTCCAGATAAAGCCATTACTGTTCAAATAACTACCATACCATAGTGTCAATATGTACTGTATGTCCTGTTCAAAATAACTAGCATACAATGTGAACCAATAATTACTATCTCATACATACTCTAGAGGAAAAAATATTCTCCTTACAATTTCAGTTATCCTTTGTTAAACTCCACAAGTATTTCAGAGCACGGGTATTATGAATCAATGCAGCAACTCCATTAAATGCAAAAAGTTTCAAATGAGCAATTCTGGCTAGATCGGAAATTGCCTTCTAGTCAATTTCCCCTGCACAAAATAACCTACATGTCATCAGTACAGTATTAGTGGACAATATATTTCATTTTCAAGCTATAAGAACCTGCCAACGGGACTTCCCTGGTGGCGCAGTGGTTAAGAATCCGCCTGCCAATGCGGAGGACACAGGTTCAAGCCCTGGTCCAGGAAGATCCCACATGCCACGAAGCAACTAAGCCCGTGAGCCACAACTACTAAGCCTGCGCTCTAGAGCCCTAGAGCCACAACTACTGAAGCCCGCACGCCTAGAGCCCGTGCTCCATAATGAAGAGCAGCCCCCGCTCGTCACAACTAGAGAAAGCTCGCATGCAGCAATGGAGACCCAACGCGACCGAAAAAAAAAAAGAAAAGAAAAAGAACCTGCCAACAGCAGGCATTAAGTGCCCTTCCACGATGGGTTCCAGTCACTGAAATGACTGCAGGGCATTTTTTTAAATCACTCATCTCTGGCAAAAAAAAAAATATATTAAAAAGCACAACAACACATTCTGTTGGTAAGGCTGTGGTGAAAACAGGTGCTCCCATACATTACTGGTGGGAACGCAAAGTATTACAACACTCCTGGAGGAAAATTTGGCAATACCTAACAAAACTACATATGCACAGAACTTTTGACCCAGCAATCCTACTTACAGGAATCTACCTTCAAGATACATCTCTTACACTACAAAAATATATATTCACAGGTCACTTACTGCAAATTTGTTTATAACTGCAAAATATAGGAAACAACCTAAGTGCTCACATATAGAAGAATGACTGAATAACTTAGGATACATCTACACAGTAGAGTGCTATACAGCTGTAAAAAAGAATGGAGAATATCTGGGAATTCCCTGGTGATCCACTGGTTAGGACTCAGCGCTCTAACTACTGGGACCTGGATTAGATCCCTGGCCAGGGAACTAAAATTCCATAAGCCACATGGTGCTGCCAAAAAATAAATAAATCAAAATTTTTTAATTTTTTAAAAAAAAGAATGGAGAATATCAAAAGACTATCTCTTCAAAAGAATGAACTGTTGGGGTGATTTCCAGGACATATTAGTAAGTTGAAAAAAAGGTGCAAAAAGTATCTATAACATGCCACTCTTCATATAAGAAAGAAGGGAATGGGAAAAAGAGTTTGGCAGTTCCTCAAAAAGTTATCATACGACCCGGTAATTCCACTCCTAGGTATATACCCAAGGGAATTGAAAACATACATCCACATAAAAACTTGTACCTGAATGTTCATAATAGCCAAAAAAGAAAAAAGAAAAACCAAATGTCCAGCAACTGATGCATGGATGAACAAAGTGTGGTATATTCATACAATGGAATATTATTCAGCCATAAAAAGAATGAAGTACTGACACACGCTATAACACAGATGAACATAGAAAAGATTATGTTAAGTGAAAGAAGCCAGGCACAAAAGTCCACATATCATATGATTCCATTTACATGAAATGTCCAGAATAGACAAATTCATACAAACAGAAAGTATGGTTACTAGTGGCTGGAGAAGGGGGAATAGGAAGTGACTACTAATGAATACAGGGTTTCATTTCCGGATAATGAAAATGTTCTAAAATTAGGTAGTGGTGATGGTTGCACAACCTTATGAATAGACTAAAAAACAATGATTTGTACACTTCAAAAGGGTGAGCTTTGTGTTTTGTGAATTGTACCTCAATTTAAAAAACTGCATGCAAAAAAAAAGGAATACAAAAAAAACACAATCTGTTCATCTGTGTAAAAGATAATGTAAGGATAAAAGAGAAACTAAAGAAGCTGGTTACCTAAGGGCATGGAAAACAGGTGGGGAAAAGGGGGAGGGAAGGGAATGGGAATAGGGTAGTAGGAATAAGGAGTGACAATTATGAGTATATGTTTTTTTTGTTTGTTTGTTTGTTTGTTTGTTTTGCGGTACGCGGGCCTCCCACTGTTGTGGCCTCTCCCATTGCGGAGCACAGGCTCCGGACGCGCAGGCTCAGCGGCCATGGCTCACGGGCCCAGCCGCTCCGCGGCACGTGGGATCTTCCCGGACTGGGGCGTGAACCCGTGTCGCCTGCAACGGCAGGCTGACTCTCAACCACTGCGCCATCAGGGAAGCCCCGAGTATATGTTTTTTAATGTAATGTTTAGTAGCAGTAATGTTTCATATACCAAAAGAAATAAAATCAACCAGAATTGGAGGAACCCAAAATAGGATACAAAGAATGAGAACTGCATTACAGATGAATAATATAACCACACTAAAGGAAGTGAGGAACAAAAGAATTAACCTAAGTAACTTTGAAAAACAGTATGTTGACTAGATACTGTAAGGCTAAAGACAAGAAAATAAAACATGTATACAAATACTGCACTCATTGGTAAATATGTTTCTCATAAGGGTTAGCAATCGGTCACTACTTGATGTGCATTCTAAAATTGAACAAATAAATTAGTATACAGTATTATAGATAATGAGAGGCAGGTTTCTCACTGTCAGGAAAAGTTACAAATAAGAAACAGTTGGTACAGCAGAAACTAACACAACATTGTAAAGCAGCCATAAGCCAATAAAAATTAATTAAATAAATATATAAAAAGAAAAGGTTGGAATGAACCTTGTGGTGTCGGACTGGAATACAAGATATTAATATGAACTCAAATATGGTTTTTAAAATATAGAGAAAGACAAATACAGAAATAAGTGTGTGTGTGTGTGTGTCTGCTAGCATGTGTGAGCAGGTTAGTATATATACATATATCTCCTAGCTCTGTCCTCTGAGGGCCTAGGAGCAATGACACCCCAGTGAGCATACCTAGCATTCAGATCTTGATTTAAATTCTGTTCTCCAATAAAAGGAACCAGATCTCCTTAGAGAAGTAGTTGATTTCAGGACAGGTACAAGGAAAAATACAAGATCAGCATGGAATATAGCCTGTGGTGCCAGAATATAAGGAAGTGCTCAAAAAAGGGTGGAGGACAACCCAAAAGAGCTCCTAATATCCAAAACTGGAAGAATCTGAGCAATAAGATAATGATACTATTGAAGTAGAATCTGTAGAATAAAATAAATATCTATGAAGTCATACTTATAAAAATAAATAATTTAACAAATAAATGAGGAAGGGACATCTCTTTCTTACAGAAGAATTCCAATAATAAATGTAAAAGGAACGAGGGAAATAACAAAATCACCAGTAGGCAAATACCACAGTAATAACTGTTGCAGACAACATCCACCAATGGTTGCTAAAATCAGGGGGAGAAAGTTTGAGGAGAAACTACCTGCATAGTCTCAAAGTATGTCCCTTAAGATATGTATCAATTACAAAAAGAAAAATAGTAACTTTATAGAGGAGAATACAGCAGAGTTCACCTTAATAAAGCAATCAAGGTTAAAATATCACTAGCAATAAGACATATCAGCACCATGTACCCTCTAGTATGATGCACTGAAGACACATCCCTTTTGTAGTTTTCTGGCAAACATACAGAACCTCAATCTAATCATGAGAAAAACATCAGACAAACCCAAAATGAGAAATATTATACAAAATAACCGACTAGTACTCATCAAAAGTGTCAAGGTCATGAAAGACAAGGAAAAACAGAGGAACTGTCACAGATTGTAGATAAGACTAGGAAGATATAACAACTAAATGCAATGTGGGATCCTGGATTAGATCCTGGAAGAGAAAAAAAAAAAAAAATACATTGGGGAAAAACTGGTGACATTCATATAAAGTCTGTAGTTTAGTTAATATTTCACCAATGCGAATTTCCTGGGTTTGATCATTGTTATGTAAGTTTTCAACAATAGAGGATGCTATGTGAATGGTGTATAGGAACTCTCTGTACTGTCTTTGCAACGCTTCTGTAAGTCTAACATTATTTCAAAATAAAGTTAAAAATAAATAAAATCCATCAATCGATCATCTTATGCGAATGTCTTATTCCCTTGCTCAGGGATCTCATCTGGAATTTAATATTCCCATTAATTTAGAGGGTCTAGTAAGTGACAGCAGAACAAACTAAAATCATAAAAACCAGATCAGGCATCTAAAAAGTAAATTACCTACGTTATGTTTTTTATACCTTCTGCCTTTTTTATTCAAAAAAAATTTGCTGCTCTTGCAACTTTACTGGCTTTGCAAACTTCTTTTAAAACAACCAATTTTTTTTTATGTTTTCAATATCGTGATAATCTGTAGTATGTGCCCAAAATAACATATTTCATTTGTCTGTTAAGCCAAAGTTTTATTTACATAAAAAACTGTCAATAGATTATAGTAAGTTTGTTACTTATTATCACATAGTCGTCCAACCATAAAATTCATGGTTTTTTCTCAAGTCAATTTGCTTTTATCCTAATACAAACTTCTCTCCACACCCTAAACTACAAAGTCATCATCATTGTTATTTTAAGTTCTGAAAATCTGAATTTTAAAAAATCAGCTGTTCAATGTATGCAGTCTTTTATTTTTAATTTCAAATATTGAGTAATTTCGTCTTTTTTGGGAAAAAATGCTTGGGACATTAGAATTGTACTGTATTTATTATTTGCATCCTCTACTAACCAACCCAGCCTAATCAACAAGTCTTCTGAAATTCCTTTTATCAAATAAGATTTTCAGATGTTTATATTAATAAACAGATTAAGTGACATGTTTACATTTGCTTTCTCCTCCACGCACCACCACGATGCCTGCATTGGGAGTGGAATACATGACGAGCAAATGAATGGGTAAGTGTCACGAGCAAACAGCATGACTAGAAATTTAAGAAGCAAAGTGATAAGAACCTTAGAGAAAGCAAAATTCATATAAGTTTAGAATTACAAGAGGCCTTAATAGGCCATTCCAATGACAACCCCAGATAGATGACAATCTATCCTATTTTTAAAAGCCTCCAGATTTTCAACCTCCCTAGATGTCTCATTCTGCCATATAAAACTGTCATGTGATTTGGGGGAAATATTGCAAGACTATACTTTGCCCTACCTAATGCTTTCTTTCTTCAAATAATATAACAATAAATTTTAACTCACTTCCAAGATTTATGAATGCGTACAGGTGCTTAATACACATGTGTGTACATATATATGCACACAGGTACCAAGGACACTCAATTTTGCTTGTATAAACACACACTATAGAAATCTACATAATCAATGTCCATCCCATCCCATCCCATCCCAATCACAAAAGCACTAGGAAACAAACAATGCCACATAATGATTCGGGTCTAAAAATAACCAATGGGAGCCAATTTTATAAAGCCTTGAAGTAAACAGGTTTCTTCCCACCATAATAATCAAAGTTTATTTGCTTTCCACAAATACTACTCCTTTACAGCACCCACCACAGGCAGAACTGTAAAGACACATATGTCCTAGATCCAAGTAAATAATAATTTTTAATGTTTTCTTTTTTTAAAAGCATTTAGCTAATAATCATTTTGGAAGAGGGCCCAATGAAAGAGATAGTGATGACAGAGTACAGCCCGTGCTAACGAACAAGTAACCAGTTTTAATCAAGCAGGTCAAAGAAGTGACTCAAATAAAACAAATCATTTTTCCAACATGTATAGAATGGGGAAGTCCCAGTCAAGGATGAGCCAAAAACTATTTGAAAAAATTAAGTGTCTGTTAGGAAATACACCAAAATGTTAACCATGAAATGCTACCTCTGGAAATGGAATTACGAGGATGGGTCAGTGTGTTCAGATTTGGTATTCTTATTATTCTGAGTATCCATATTTTCTACTGCATTATAGAAACCATTGTTAAATTAAAGCAAAATTCTGTCCCTGTGTTTCACAGCTCTCTAGGATGCACAGCATGTCTTTTACATAACCTCCTGGGAGAAATCGTACCAGCTCCGGTCCTCCTGTGTCTCCCAAGAACCTGCCACCCATCACAGGAAAGGTTTCACTATGTTCCCTGAGACAGCTTCAGTCATCATCCTCCTCATCTCACCCCAGAGACTTAACAATGCATCTCGTCTCCCCTCCCAGTAGCAAAAGCTTTATAAATTGTTATTTTATAAAGGCAGAAGATTTGAAGAAAGGTTTACCAGATCATGAGCTGCCCCCACCCAAAAAGCAGAGCAAAAGGGAAAGACACGTCGTCCCAACCTCCACCCCTCCAAAGGTGGAGGGTGACGGGGGGCACCCGGGTCGCGGCTCTCCTCGGATCCCGAAATAGAGTCGGGCAGCCACCCCACCCCGCGGTCCGAGCCCCGGTGGGGGGCGGGACTCTCGTTAGCAGATAAAGGAGTGGGGGAGGTCAGAGACGCGACCCCCGAGGCCCGTGGACTGATACAGCAAGCCGCCAGAGGGGCGGGTTCCTCCGCCCTCTCGGGCCAGCCGCTCGGCTTCTAACGCGGCTCTGTAGCCGCCCGGGCAGCGAGAGGCCTCAGGGGCCGAGGAGCCGCACCGCGCCGGGAAGGCTTCCTCAGGCCTCTGCCTGCCTCCCACCCAGGACCCCGGTGGCCCCCTTCGGCGGCGGCCCCCGAACGGCTCCGGCTGGCCTTGCCGGGCCAGCGGGGCGCACGCACAGGCGGCCTGCAGGACAGAAGAGAAGGCGTTACCATACGCGGCTCCAGAGCTGGCGGGGGTGGGGCGCGGCTCCGGCGACCCGAACCAGGCTCGGCAGCGGCTGCGGTGGTCGCGTCCTTTATTTTTGCTGCAGCAGCGGCGACTTGTCAAAGGGAAAGACGTAGGAGGCGGCGGCGGCGGCGGCAGCGGCGGCAGCAGCAGCAGCAGCAGCAGCGGCGGCGGCCGGCAAGTCTCGCGGGACTTGGGCGGAACTCTCGCGCAGCCTGGAGCCCTCGCCCCGCCCCCCAGGCCTAGCGCGGGAGGCAAGAGTAGGTGGGGGAGGAGTGCTCAGTGGAGGAGTGTTCGGGCCAGGCTGCAGGAGAACGGGAAAAGAGACTGGGATTTAACAATGGATGGGGGTGGGAAGCCTAGATTCTAAGAACACCCAGTTACCGTGCAGCCCTCACCTTTCAGCGCAGAGGCCAGGCAGCTCGGTGCGTCCGCGAGGGTCGGACTCCGCATAAGGCACAATTGGGGGTCGTTTCATAAACGTCGGTGAGCAGTACGGGGGCCAGCCAACGTGCCCCCTTTTCCTCGTGGTGGGCTTGGAAGACCCTACTGCCCCGCGTCCTGTTGCTGCCAGATGGAGCGACGCGTGGAAAAACTGGCTGCAGAGGCTAGGCGGCCACACCCCTTTATCTCGGACTCGCGCCACGCGCTCTGCGCTCTTTATCTCCGACACCAGCCAGCCCAAGACTTCTGGCCGGTCAAGTTCAATCACATGAAAGCGGTTCACTTGAGTTACTTCTAGCTTTTTATTCATGAATTTGTGCTGCAGGACTGCCAAAACCCTGTAGATGCTGGGGCCTGCGACCCCTCTTTTTTCTACTGAGGAACACAGAGGTAAATTATGACTTTGATCTTGACCTTGACCTCTACAGTGAAGTCTCATGAGTGGAGGGACCCTGACTGGCCTATTCATCACTGTGTCTCCAGCACCTAACACCGGCCCAGGTGCTCATTAAGTTGTGGAATGAATACACCGGTCCCCGTCTTCCTTCTGTACCTGTTCTTACTCCAAGACTCCGCACTTATAGCCACCATCCTGGTATCCTTCGTTGAAAATTTTCTAACGAGCAGCAGTTATGTGTAACTGACTGAGGTCATGGAGCCGATCGCTGCCCTCCAGAAGTTCACAATCTAACTGGGGACATATGAGGAATATGCAGCATACAGGCCATGTATGTGTCACTAATGTAAAAAATTGTGATATAGGCAGAAGAGGGAGTGCTTGCCCCATGGATATATGCGGAGATAAGTTGGATATATGCGGAGATAAGTTGGATATATGCGAGGCAGTTTAGCCTAAGAGTTTTTTGACTCACTGTCAAATAATTTGTTTCACTGTCACATAGGTGAGAATTCTGGAATCCCACTTACCAGGTGTGTGACTCTGGACAAGTTGCTTGACCTCTCTGAAACTCAGGTGCTTATATGTCAACTCATAATGTTAGTTTTTATTATCACAGGGCTCCTGTGAGGAGTAAAATATATGTAAAGGGGCTTCCCTGGTGGTGCAGTGGTTGAGAGTCCGCCTGCCGATGCAGGGGACACGGGTTCGTGCCCCGGTCCGGGAAGATCCCACATGCCGCGGAGCGACTAACCCCGTGAGCCATGGCCGCTGAGCCTGTGCGTCCAGAGCCTGTGCTCTGCAACGGGAGAGGCCACAACAGTGAGAGGCCCGCGTACAGAAAAAAAAAAAAAATATATATATATATATATGTAAAGCTCCTGGCACATATTAATTACTCATTAAATGCTAGGCCTTATTATGTGTGTAACTTTTTTTTTTTTTTTTACAGCCTTTCTAACCTGTAAATACGGCTAATAATGGGTATCTTGCCTGCCTCGGAGTATCATGGGAGTCAAATAACATAGGAAAGTACTTGCAAGCCTAAAACTCTCTATAAATATGACACATTATTTTCATTCATCCGTTCATTTAACATATCTTTGTTGAATGCCTATCATAAACCAGGCACTTGTGCAAGACACTGAATATACTAAGTTGAGCAAGCTTTAATACCTGTCTTCAAGGAGCTTATGGTGTAATGGGAGGAGGAAGGGAAGAAAATAGGTAAGTATAATGCCATGTGAGGAGACTGCAAGTGATAAGTGTATGGGGGAAGGATTCAGTGAGAGGAAGGACAGCTGAAACACTTCTTGGAGAAGGAGGTTTAGAAAGATAGCACACATAATGAGGATCCAGTAGTCCATTTCCTAAAGAGTGATCCGTAAATCAACTCCAAAATAACTTCAACAAATTGCTCTGTTGTGGGTTGTGAGTTCTGCTTTGTTCTAATAAAATGCACATCTCCTAAACCGTTAGAAAAGAGTCTTTGATGTGAAGTCATTGTATATACCCATTAGCTTTGAAGAAAGATGGAATTAATGGAGGGAAAGATCAGTGGTATCTTAATTAGAAACATTTTGTTCTTACAGCTTCTTTTTAAACACCAGAAAAAGAGAATGCATTCCCCCTCACATACTTGGTCTCCAGGAGTTCCCTTCAGCCAGTCCTTCTGATCCAGGTAATACTGCCTATCAGAAGCAAAGAAGCTTTTCCAAAATGTGAAAACAAAACCTTTTTTTTTTTTTTGCGGTACGCGGGCCTCTCACTGTTGTGGCCTCTCCTGTTGCGGAGCACAGGCTCCGGACGCGCAGGCCCAGCGGCCATGGCTCACAGGCCCAGCCACTCAGCAGCATGTGGGATCTTCCCGGACCGGGGCATGAACCCATGTCCCCTGCATCGGCAGGCGGACTCTCAATCACTGCACCACCAGGGAAGCCCCCTTATTTTTAAGTGTTTCTTTATACTTCACTCTTTTACGAAAAGACTTTGAGATAGATATTAGCACTTTATTCTTAATCATGTTCCCCACAAAGAAACTCCAAGAGAGTGTATATATTATTCAATTATTTCTAACATTTATTGCTGCCTACTCTGTGTAAGACATCATGCCGGAACTGTAGGCTATACAAAGGAGGTCTGTGCCCTCTCGGGTCCTGAAAACTGAAGGTGGAGACAAATGTCCATGAAAAGATACCTAAATGACCAACAATGTGGATTCCATTGCCCTGTATTTTTTTGTTGGTTGAATGAGCAAAATTGTAAAGTTAGGCACCCAACTTCTGAAACGTGTTTACCCTACTGCTCCACCAGAGAAGGAGGATACAAAGGAAGGGCAAGATGTTTATTGTAACTTGATATTTATAGAGGTAGGATAGGTATTTTAGTAGGTCCTCTAGAATATGTCATCCTTTAAACAGAGTGTAACTATTGCAGTTTTCTCTGAGTACCGGTAAAATTTGAAACTGACCAAACCCAAGGACCAACTAAAATTATTCTGGAAGACAAAGACTTGCACAAAACAAACAAAACCAGCCATCAATAAAAAGCAGTATGATATGAGCTAAAAAGATGGTGCAGAAAATAAATATTCTCAGAACTCAGAAAAGAGAAAAGATTTCTAGACAGAGAGAACTTCACCCAGGTGGTAGAATTTGAAAAGGGAGCTGACAGCTAAATAGAAAAAGTTACATATTCTGATAATGATGTAGTCTCAAAACGCCAACCTCCAGGCCACAAAATTTGCCTAGAATTTTTAAGGGTATCTACATATGAGAACACACTTGGTACCTCTTTTCTCCCTAACAAATAATTGATCTGCCAAAGAGGTTTGAAAGGAAGCAGGGATACTAAAAATAGGACCACAAGATTGACAGGTAGTTCTTTTGGAAATGCAGTCCGTTCTTGCTGAATGCAAACCTTATAGAGTTCCCACTTGAAATCCATATTCTAAATGAAATATCACACATACCAGGACAGCCCACTATCTCACCAGTATTCATTTCCCTCGTAGCTCCTTAAAGCTGCAATGCAGTTACCATTTTTAGGTAAATTAGCTTATTTTTACAACAGTTTGTGAACACAACTGCCTGAGGCACACACAGATGAACATTTTCTCACTCAGCAGCAAGGAATGGAACATTGATGCTGAGGAAAGAAAACGAAACTGTAGGGGGAAAAGTATGCCTCCAGTGAGGAGGAGGGAAGAAGAAGGGAACTAACATGTATGTAGTGCTATCCGTGCCAGATACTGTGGTAGCACAGTGGGAACAAGATGAACAAGGCAAATCTTTGTTCTGGAAAGAAACTAGTAGAGGAGGTGTATATACAAGAAACTAGTAGAGGCGGTGTACATACAAATAATTGTAACGCAAGTTAGAAAGTTCTAAGTTCCATAAAAGAACTTTTTTTTTTTAAAGGAATGTTAGAACTTATTTAATTGGCTCTGGGCCTAAAGAACGTAGACACATTATAATTCTCTTGAGACAGATTCGAAAAATATGGAACGCTTCACAAATGTGCATGTCATCCTTCCACAGGGACCATGCTAATCTTCTCTGTATCGAAAAGAACTCTTTTATCCTTTTTAAAGGACTGGGGAGCTTAAAAGAGGGATAGTTGAATTGCAACATTTTGGACCAGGGAAAGTTCATGAGAAATGGGGCCTTGAAGACTGAATGGTTAGTTTTGGACATGTGGGAATGGGGAACATTCTAGGCACAAAGAACAACATAAGCACAAGTGTGCTCAGAATGAGCAGGCAGTCCAGTTTAGCTCTGGCCATGTGGCATTTATGTTATCCAGAACTCCTGGTTGCAAGTGACAGAAACTTCCCACCTGAATTTGCCTGGCAAAGTAAAGGAGAAGAATTAGCTTAAGGAATCCAAAAAATTGTTGAACAGTCAACATAAAGTGGTGGGGGCAGTAAACAGAGGCTTCAGGAACTTCAGCACCATCAGAATTCTCTTGCTTCGTCTTTGCTTCCCTTGTTGCATTGGCTTCAGTTTCTTTCAAGACTGGCTTTCTTTATATATTAGGAAATACAGCACCCCCAAGTTTTACATCTTACTATTGCCACCATTAGAGAGGGACTACCACTCTTAATTCAAGCTTGAAATTAAGGGGAAAAGAAGTGCTAATTGGCCAGGCTGGGATCAGTGCTCATCCCTAGAACAATCCCAGGGGCCCAAGAGGAAGGGTAGGGCACACCATAAATGTACACCATTGTATTCTCTGATGGTTTGAGAAGAAGTGGAGATGGGTCTGGAAAAGCAGTTGAGTCTTGTAAGGCTGTGCTCTGGGAGTTGGAAGGACCGAAATTGGCATGTGTACAAGGGGCAGATCAGGTGATCAGGAAGGGGAGGAGATGTTTTGGCCCAAAATTATGGTGAACATTCACTGGATTATCAGGTTAAAACAGGGTTGAAACTTTTGTCATTGTTCAAAGTGATTAGTGTTTTGTCATTTCAATCAAGATGTAAAACATAGAGGGTCTCTTACACTGACATTGCACAGCAAGACCTGGAATCCTTCAGCCTTCTAGCTGGGTGACTTTAGGTGGATATCTTAACCCAACTGAGCCTGAATTTCTTCACTGAAAAATAATAGTATAATGACAGCTAACATCTATTGAATCTAGATGTTCTAAGCACATTTCAAACACTATTTCATTTAATCCTCAAATCAACCCTACAGGGCTCTATAAATCTGCGATAGTAATCCCCACTCACAGGATTATTGTAAAGATTAAAGAAACTGGTAAAATGCAGAGCCCATTTGCCTGGCACACAGCCAGCACTCAATACATCCTTATTTTTAATTATCTGTTTCCCAGAAAAGGAAACTCCCCTCATTTCCTGATTGCCTTGGGCACCAAAAGCTGATACTTTGAGAAAACAAAAACAAATGGAAGAGAAGAACTCTATGACCCCTTGTGTCTGACATAGAGCCAGTTAGTTAGGCTTGACTTAATAGGGGCTAAAATAGGCCAGGAAGAGAAATACTACAAAATACTAGAAAGTAGGATATTGAGAAATGTGGTTGCGGAATGCCAACTGAATGAGATTGGGGTAAGTTCACTTTCTTTCTTTTTAAAAGGATAAAACTACCCCCAAAAGTTTCATCTGTATAGCTAGCTGATCTAAAGAGCCATTTGAAGTTGCTCTTCTCTTTGACCTGAATGCTATCAAATGACTGGGATTATTCAACCAAGGGAAGGAAATAACATTGACTGAGAAAAACCAATGTGCTTGGGCCCTCTGCTGAGCTCTTTAGATACATTAATATCTTTTACTTCCACTGCCATCCAGTAAGGTGAATATCTTCTCTGCATTATACAGATAAGAAAACTGAGGCTGAGAGTTTCGAAGTGACCTGGTACAGGTCACCAGCTAGTAAGTAGCAAGGCTGGAATTCAAACACAGTTCTGTCTGACTTCAAAGTCAAGAATACAAAATAGTAAGTCCCACTTCCTTACCAGGGAGAGATACTCAAGGCATGGGTACTACCGAAACCTGAGAAAACTGATGAACTAATAGGCAGTTCTCAACTTCTCTTTCCTCTACCCTTTCTCCCATGGCCATCCCTCTCGCTTTTTTGACAACACCTGGGCTCCAGACTGCAGGCTGCAAGCTCTTCCCGAAGACTCTCTTCTCAAAATGTATTGTGTCTGTCTTCTCCTACTCTGTACCATATCGATACTGTGTCCTCAAGCGTGCTCATCCCTCTAGTTAACACATTTGCATTCTAAACTGGACTTCCTGGGAGTATCGCACCAATATCAAGATATAAATCGAATGACAGAAATTTCAGAACCATGAAGAGGGGGATGGGTCAGAGCAGAGACAAGTAGGCCTCTGAGAGCTCCCCAGGTTGTACCACATAGCTCTTCATCCCACTCCACACCCCAGCTGTGAGTTCCCTGAAAGCTGAGCCTGGGCCTGTCATGTGCAGTGCCTGGAAATTAATAAATACATAATGAATGAATAAATGAAAGGTCCCTGAAACACATGACTGCCCCTTACTTTGGACCACCCCATCAAATGTGCCAGCTGTTCCAGGTGACAGGATCTTTTTGTTTGTTTGTTTTGTTTTGTTTTTGCTGTACACGGGCCTCTCACTGTTGTGGCCTCTCCTGTTGCGGAGCACAGGCTCCGGACGCGCAGGCTCAGCGGCCATAGCTCACGGGCCCAGCTGCTCCGCGGCATGTGGGATCTTCCCGGACCGGGGCACGAACCCGTGTCCCCTGCATCGGCAGGCGGACTCTCAACCACTGTGCCACCAGGGAAGCCCCCCAGGTGACAGGATCTTTATCCTCCCTTGGCAGAACATTCCTTCCCATACCCTCCCTCAGTGAGCTCTGCCAACCCTCAAACAAGGTCACAATGGACCGTGTCTTAGTGGATGACGATGGACCGCACCAGTATGAAATATGGAATAAAGCTTTCTAGAGCACGGAGAGAATGAAGAACAGGTTTGCCTGTGTGTGGCAGTGAATGTGAGTTACTGCAGAAAGTCGAAGCAATCACCAAAAATCCAACAAAACCATCATTTTTTTTGAGAAATATTCAACAAAGAGTAGTCAAGATCCTTTTGAGGATCTACACATATGTGGATGCACTCCTGGTTACAAACCAAAGTAGTAGAAATAAAAAGGTACTTTATTGGTTCATATAACTGAAAATTTCATGGATATATCAATCTTCAGAAATGGCTAGATTCAGGTAGTCAAACAAGATCATCTTGGACTTTATGTCTCACATTCTGTCTCTAGACCCTGCATTCTTCTGGGATGGCTTCATTCCCAAAGTAGCTCTCTGTACCTAGAAAGAATCATGGCACCTAGCAGCTCCAGACTTATATGTTGTCCTTAGAACTGTTTAAAACAAAACAAACAAAAACTGCAAAATAAAACACCCAATTAAAAAACAAAAAACAAATGAAACCCAAAAATGCATAGCACAAACTAAGGTGAACATTCATGTCACCACCATCAGATCAAGAAATAGAATCTTGCCATCTACTCCAGAAGCCCCATCCATGGGCCACTTCCCAATCACAACCCTCCCCAGATCCTGATTTTTATAATAATCACCCTAACGTACATCCCTAACCTGGACTTTAGTCTTGCCCATTCTCCAAGTTAATACATTCGCAATCTCTTTCAACCCATATCTCTCCCTCTATCCCTTTACTATACCCAATCTGTTGAAGAATGCTTTTGACTTGTACAACTTCCCAGTCTAGATTTTACTGATTGCATATTCTTGGTGCAGCTCGACATGTTTCTCTGTCCCTTAAATTTCCTGCAAATATGTAGCTGCATCCAGAGACTGGATTAGACTCAAGTTTGGTCCCTTTGGCAAGACCACAGGAAGCACACAATGCCTTTTTAAGATCTTAACATCTACTGATTCCTAATGTCCATATCTACTAATTCACTGAGGGCTGCTAAATGATGATGTTCTAATCCAAGAATTACCAAACTATGGCCTATAGGCCAAATCTGTCAAACTTCCCATGTTTTTATAAATAAAGTTTTATTGTCAGGAAGTGACAGGCCTGGAAAGCCAAATTCCATCTCTTTGTATGCAGCAGGCTTCCAGTCCCCTCTGAGGTCCTGGAATCTCCCTGGGACCAGATTAGGGTACAGGTTGCCAAAAGTCACAGAATATACAGACTTTCATCCTTCTCCTTGAGATATCAAGGAGTCTTCCTTCACTCTCTCTGCTTCCAGCTATCCCACACTAGAATAATTAGCCTCTCTCCCTTCTTCTAGAATCCCCTCCAAGGAACTCAAACTTTTGGAAACCGAACCTAGGACAGGGACTTCCCTGGTGGTGCAATGGATAAGACTCTGTGCTCCCAATGCAGGGGGCCCGGGTTCAATCCCTGGTCAGGGAACTAGATCCCACATGCATGCTGCAACTAAGAGTTCGCATGCCACAACTAAGGAGCCTGCAAGCCACAACTAAGGAGCCCACCTGCTGCAACTAAGACCCAGCGCAACCAAATAAGTAAATAAATAAATACTCAAAACAAAACAAAACAAAACAAAAAATAGATGTCTTCAAACCTAGGACAGCAGGCTGCCTTAGGTAACTTCTTCTTGCAGCCCCATAGCTCAAACTTCCTCTGAGGCAGGAAACCCAAAGCCTGTCTACCTGCTTAGAAGAGGGGGGGAATGTTCCAAGAATAAACAAACAAATGGCTGTTATTCTTTCTAATTCTTCCACAACAGCCAAAGCAAAATACAACAACTCAATAAATTTTCCTGCCATAACTTCTTTGCTACTATATACAAAAGAAAGGGTTATCTGTTTATTCCATATCTTTATGAATCCCCTTTTCTTGCAAATAATGGAAAAATCATTCAAATTTGTTGAAGGAAAATGGGGACTCTATTAAAAAGGACCCAAGGGCAGGAGTAGCATGGCCCCGCTCATGAAGAATGAGAGCCACAACCGGGACAGCTGCTCTGAGCACCTGTCAGACCTCACAGTATCCCCACCCTGCCTCTTGTTTTGCATTTGCTCCATTCTCCATTCTTTGCAAACCACCTCTTCTTGTTTATTGTCCCCATGGCAGAAAGCAGCATCCTGTGGCTCCCAGTTCTATCTCTTCTCAGTTCAAGAGGCCAGCAGATATTCATTTGTATCTCTCAAAGTCCAAAATTTCTAGATGAACAAATCCGCTGGCTTCACCTCTGGAGTTGGCAGACTTTCCTTCCACTTATCTCTTATTGGCCAAAACTTATTCACATGACCACACCTAGCTGTAAGGGAGGCTCGGTTATGTGGTCTCTAACTGAGTGGTCATAGGCTCTGTGGAACTATTACCAAAAGGAAGAAAGGGAAAATAGCTACTAGAGATAGTTAGCTGCCTCTGCCACATAGTCCATATCAAATGCTTAGTTGTTTAAGTCAAAGATGGGTGTGGCACCTCCTGGAGATAAGACCAAAGAAAATGATAGATCTAGCTCATGCAGGGAGCTATAACCTGTAAAGAAAGAGAAACTGATGCCAACAGGAAACAGACCTGATACCTTCTTTTTGTAGAACAGATTCACAAAAATGGGATTCTCACATCAATTTTTTAAACAGCTTTATTGAGATATAATTGACATATAACATTGTGGAAGTTTAAGGTGTACAATGTATTGATTTGATACACTCATATACTACAATGTTATTCAGCCATAAGAAAGAAGGAAATCCTGCCATTTGCAACACATGGATGGACCTTGAGGATGTTATACTAAATGAAATTAATCAGACAAAGAGAGACAAATACTGTGTGATCTCATATGTGGAACTGTGGACAAAGAATGTCACCTGCTGTTTCAGTAAACAAAGGATGTTGCAACCATAAAGCCATCAGCCACTGCATTCGCCCCTGATGGTGCACTCTGAGGGGAATTCAGAATGGAGAAAAACAGGATACTGGCTCTAGATAGTTAAGGTGCATATCAAAGGAATAATTTCAATAAGTCCAGACTCTTTCATCTTCCCATACAAAGAAAAGCACTAAAATCTTAACTTGAGATGTCAGTTTTTGTTACTAGCAGTAATCTTTTAATGTTCAACTACATGTTTTCTTTTTTGGGGTTTTTTTGACTTTTTTGTTTTTTCCAGTGAAAACTCCTATATATCCTGGCTTCTCCCTTACCTCTTTAGAACAGTTCCTCAGAGCTATCTGAGAGGCTGTTTCCTGGGCTATAGTCCTCAGTAAAGCCCCAAATAAAACATAGTTCTCAACTATTAGGATGAACTTTTTTTTCACATTGGATTTTAGATTAGAAAGAATCTAAAAAAGCCTAACTTACAGAAACAGAGCATAGAATGTTGTCTACCAGGGAATGGGGGTGGGAGGGTGAGAGGAAAGGGGTGATGTCTGTCAAAGGGTACAAACTTCCAGTTAGAAGATGAATAAATTCTGGGGATGCAGAATTGCCAAAGCAATCCTGAGGAAAAAGAACAAAGCAGAGGCATAACGCTTCCAGGCTTCAGGAAATACTGCAAAGCTACAGTAATTAAAACAGCATGGTATTTTAATGGATCAATGGAACAGAATAGACAGCCCAGAAATAAACCCACACACCTACTGTCAATTAATCTTCAACAAAGGAGGCAAGAATGTAAAATGGAGAAAAGACAGCCTCTTCAGCAAGTGGTGTTGGGAAAGCTGTACGGCCACATGTAAATCAATGAAGTTAGAACACACCCTCACACCATACACAAAAATAAACTCAAAATGGCTTAAAGACTTAAATATAAGACATGATACCATAAAACTCCTAGAAGAGAACATAGGCAAAATATTCTCTGACATAAATTGTACCAGTGTTTTCTTATGTCAGTCTCCCAAGGCAATAGAAATTAAACAAAAATAAACAAATGGGACCTAATCAAACTTAAGCTTTTGTACAGAAAGAAAACCATAAACAAAACTAAAAGATTAGAAGATATTTGCAAATGATGTGACCAACAAGGGCTTAATTTCTAAAATATACAAACAGCTCATATACCTGATAACAACAACAACAACAAAAATCAAAAAATGGGCAGAAGACCTAAATAGACATTTCTCCAAAGAAGACATACAGATGGCCAACAGGCAGATGAAAACATGCTCAACATCACTAATTATTAGAGAAATGTAAATCAAAACTACAATAAAGTACCACCTCACATTGGTCAGAAGGGCCATCATAAAAAGCCGGCAAATAACAAATGCAGGAGAGAATGTGGAGAAAAAGGAACCTTCCTACACTGTTGGTGGGAATGTAAATTGGTGGAGCCACTATGGAGAAGAGTATGAAGGTTCCTTAGAAAAGTAAAACTAGAGTTACCATATGATCCAGCAATCCCACTCCTGGGCATATATCTAGACAAAACTATAATCCAAAAAGATACATGCACCCCTATATTCATAGCTGCACTATTCACAATAGCCAAGATACCAAAACAACCTAAATGCCCATCGACAGATGAATGGATAAAGAAGATGTGGTACATATATACAATGGAATAGTACTCAGCCATAAAAAAGAATGAAATAATGCCATTTGCAGCAACATGGATGGACCTAGAGATTATCCTACTAAGTGAAGTAAGTCAGAAAGAGAAAGACAAATACCATATGATATCACTTCTATATGGAATCTAAAACATGACACAAATGAACTTATTTATGAAACAGAAACAGACTTACAGACAGAAAACAAAATTACAGTTACCAAAGGGGAAATTGTGTAGGGGAGTGATAAATTAGGAGTTTGGGATTAGCAGATACAAACTACTTTTTATAAAACAGATAAACAACAAGGTCCTACTGTATAGCACAGGGAACTGTATTCAATATCCTGTGATAAACCATATGAAAAAGAATATTGGGGCTTCTCTGGTGGTGCAGTAGTTAAGAATCTGCCTGCCAATACAGGGGACATGGGTTCGAGCCCTGGTCCAGGAAGATCCCACATGCCATGGAGCAACTAAGCCCGTGCGCCACAACTACTGAGCCTGTGCTCTAGAGCCCACGAGCCACAACTACTGAGCCCAAGTGCCATAACTACTGAAGCCCATGCACCTAGAGCCCGTGCTCCGCAATAAGAGAAGCCACCGCAATGAGAAACCCACAAACCGCAACGAAGAGTAGCCCCCGCTCGCTGCAACTAGAGAAAAGCCCAAGCACAGCAACAAAGACCCAGCGCAGTCAAAAAAAAAAAAGAAAAAGAATATATATGTGTATATATACACATGTATACATAATATACATATATAACTGAATCACTTTGCTACACACTAGAAATGAACACATTGTAAATCAACTATATTTCAATTTTTAAAAACGTTCCCCCCACAAAAGAAATGGTAATTATGTGATGCAATGAAGGTGTTCTCAGATCAACCTTAATCCATATTGCTAGATTATTTCCCAAAATGTCATAATAATTCCCATTTCTATCAGCTGATTATGAGGGTGCCTCTTTCCCCAATCTAAGAAGCACTGCATGTGATCAGTGCTTTCAAGTTTTACCAATCAAATGGATGAAAGACGGTCTCACTGTTCTGATACACATCTCCCTAACTAGAAGTAAGTTTGCATTTCATCTCAGTTTGAAGCAGGGTAAGTATATTTCCTGTTTGTTGCTTTGGCCATGACCTCAATGCACAGTGGTTTGTGGAGTCCTTTTAACCCACCTCCGTTTGCAAGGCCTGAGACTGAGCACAATTTTACCTCTCAGGCTCAGCAGCTGCACTGCTCCCTGTACATTTGTGCAGCCCTCCTGGAAAACAATTTACCAAAATGAGTTGTTCTCACCTTTAACCCAGCAACCCCTCTTCTGGGAATCTGTCTTATAGAAATAAACTAACCTATAGAGAAAACTATTTGCACAAAAAAATGTTCATTTCAGCATTATTTATAATGAGGAATTTTAATAGCAATCTAAGTAGCCAACAGTATCTGACAAGGGTTAGGCAAACCATAGTATGCTGAAATCCTAAATCTATTAAAATGATCATTATGAAGACTATGAAATGATGTACAAATTACTCATGATATGAAATATAGATAGAGGATGGCTCCTGATTTTGCATGCCCAACACCTCATGTTTGTTAAAGGAACTGCCCCGCCCCCTGTTTGTATAGCAATCACACTGTTTCTTCCAATCCCTTCCAGTAGGAGTGGGCAAGTGACACCAGCCCAGACAATCATGATACCCTTTTCCCCTACCCACAACGGTTTGTCCAGGGGAAATGCATGTGGCCCATGGAAGGCCAATCAGAGTCTCAGCATGACACTTGGTACATGGATACTTTGTCTTCCTCTCCGATCAAGAGCTGTTAAGGACCACAGAAGCGTCACCATGCTGTTGGCCATTCTTCCCACAACATGAAGAGAACTCCCTGGATACTGAAGCCACACAGAAGAAAGCAGAGCCAGGGCATGGAGATACACAGGACCCTAACAACATCACTTGAATACATGAATCTAGCTATTCCAATAGCCAGTACCCTTCCCAGTTACTGAACCAACAAATTTCCTTTTTTTTTTTTTAACCTAAGCTATTTTGAGTTGGGTTTTGGTTACTTCCAACCAAGAATCTTTTTTTTTTTTTTTTTTTTTTAAACATCTTTATTGGGGTATAATTGCTTTACAATGGTGTGTTAGTTTCTGCTTTACAACAAAGTGAATCAGCTATACATATACATATGTTCCCATATGTCTTCCCTCTTGCGTCTCCCTCCCTCCCACTCTCCCCATCCCACCCTTCCAGGCTGTCACAAAGCACCGAGCTAATATCCCTGTGCCTTGCGGCTGCTTCCCCCCAGCTATCTACCTTACTACGTTTGTTAGTGTGTATATGTCCATGACTCTCTCTCGCCCTGTCAAAACTCACCCTTCCCCCTCCCCATATCCTTAAGTCCGTTCTCCAGTAGGTCTGCGTCTTTATTCCTATCTTACCCCTAGGTTCTTCATGACATTTTTTTCCCTTAAATTCCATATATATGTGTTAGCATACGGTATTTGTCTTTTTCTTTCTGACTTACTTCACTCTGTATGACAGATTCTAGGTCTATCCATCTCATTACAAATAGCTCAATTTCATTTCTTTTTAAGGCTGAGTAATATTCCATTGTGTATATGTGCCACATCTTCTTTATCCATTCATCCGATGATGGGCGCTTAGGTTGTTTCCATGTCCTGGCTATCAACCAAGAATCTTGACTAACAAAATGGGTATATGAAAAAAAGACTGGAAGGGAATGCACAAAAGAATTATTGTGTTAGGGTGAAGGAATTACGGGAGTTTTCCTCTACACTTTCTATACTGTTTGTAATGTTACATTATTTTTAAAATTTCAAAAAAATTATTTAAGAAAAAAAAAGCAGTCTACTTCTTGGGGACCACTGCAGCTGAAAATGATCATATGCATGGTCCACATATATGTAGATTAGGAGATCAGAGAAGTTTTTTACAAACTTGCCCAAGGGCACACAGCTGAGGGGCTGAGATGCAAACTCAGATCTGCCTCCTCCAAAGCCAATGCTAAAAATCAAACCTCTTCCTTATTCAAAGGGAAAATGTCATGGGCATAAGTGTAAAGAAAATATATAATTATTCCACTGTATTTGGTAACACTCTTGTAATAGTTGACACTTTAGAAAATTAATTTTTATTATATAGTATTCATTTCAGTTTTATCATATATATTATATTCATTTCCTATTGCTGCTATAACAAATTACCACAAATTCAGTGGCTTGAAACAACCTACATTTTATTTTCACATCTTTATTAGAGTATAAATGCTTTACAAGGTTGTGCTAGTTTCTGTTGTACAACAAAGTGAATCAGCTATATGTATACATATATCCCCGTATGCCCTCCCTCTTGCGCCTCCCTCCCACCCACCCTATCCCATCCCTCTAGGACATCACAAAGCATCGAGCTGGTCTCCTTGTGCTATGCAGTAGCTTCCCACTAGCCATCCATTTTACATTTGGTAGTGTATATATGTCAATGTTGCTCTCTCACCAGCCCAGCTTCCCCTTCCCGCCCCGTGCCCTCAAGTCCGTTCTCCACATCTGCGTCTTTACTCCTGTCCTGCCACTAGATTCATCAGTACCGCTTTTTAATATTTATTTTTTATTATTGTTTATGTAATTCCATATATATGAGTTAGCATATGGTATTTGTTTTTCTCTTTCTGACTTACTTCACTCTGTATAACAGACTTCAGGTCCATCCAAGTCACTACAAATGACTCAATTTTGTTCCTTTAAATGGCTGAGTAATATCCTATTGTATATATGTGCCACATCTTCTTTATCCATTCATCTGTCGGTGGACACTTAGGTTGCTTCCATGTCCTGGCTATTGTAAATAGTGCTGCAATGAACACTGTGGAGCATGTATCTTTTTGAATTATGGTTTTCTCAGGGTATATGCCCAGTAGTGGGATTGCTGGGTCATACAGTAGTTCATTTTTAGATTTTTAAGGAACCTCGGTACTGTTCTCCATAGAGGCTGTATCAATTTACATTCCCACCAAAAGTGCAGGAGAGTTCCCTTTTCTCCACACCATCTCCAGCATTTATTGTTTCTAGATTTTTTTTTAACAGCTTTATTGGAGTATAAATGCTTTACAATGGTGTGTAAGTTTCTGCTTTATGACAAAGTGGATCAGCTATACATACACATATATCTCCATATATCCTCCCTCTTGCGTCTCCCTCCCACACTCCCTAGCCCACCCCTTTATGTGGTCACAAAGCACCGAGCTAATCTCCCTGTGCTATGTGGCTGCTTCCCACCAGCTATCTATTTTACATTTGGTAGTGTATGTATGTCCATGCCACTCTCTCACTTCGTCCCAGCTTACCATTCCCCCTCTTCATGTCCTCAAGTCCATTCTCTACATCTGCATCTTTATTCCTGTCCTGCCCCTAGGTTCTTCAGAACCTTATTATTTTTTTTTGAGATTCCATATATATGGGTAGTACAGTCATTTTCACAATATTGATTCTTCCAATCCAGGAGCATGATATATCTCTCCATCTGTTTATGTTATCTTTGATTTCTTTCATTAGTGTTTTATAGTTTTCTGAGTAGAGGTCTTTTGCCTCCTTAGGTAGGTTTGTTCCTAGGTATTTTATTCTTCTTCTTGCGATGGTAAATGGGATTGTTTACTTAATTTCTCTTTCTGATCTTTCGTTGTTAGTGTATAGGAACGCAAGGGATTTCTGTGCATTAATCTTGTATCCTGCAAACTTACCAAATTCATTGATTAGTTCTAGTAGTTTTCTGGTGGCATCTTTAGGATTTCCTCTGTATAGTATCATGTCATTGGCAAACAGTGACAGCTTTACTTCTTCTTTTCCAGTTTGTATTTCTTTTATTTCTTTTTCTTCTCTGATTGCTATGGCTAGGACTGACAATACTATGTTGAATAATAGTGGCAAGAGTGGACATCCTTTTCTTATTCCTGATCTTAGAGGAAATGCTTTCAGTTTTTCACCATTGAGAATGATGTTTCCTGTGGGTTTGTCATATATGGCTTTTATTATGTTGAGGTTTGTTCTCTCTAAGCCCACTTTCTGGAGACCTTTTATCATAAATAGGTGTTAAATTTTGTCAAAAGCTTATTCTGCGTCTATTAAGATGATCATATGGTTTTTCTTCTTCAATTTGTTAATATGGTGTATCACATTGATTGATTTGTGTATATTGAAGAATCATTGCATCCCTGGGATAAATCCCACTTGATCATGTTGTATGATCCTTTTAACATGTTGTTGGATTCTGTTTGGTAGAGTTTTGTTGAGGATTTTTACATCTATATTCATCAGTGATATTGGTCTGTAATTTTCTTTTTTTGTAGTATCTTTGTCTGTTTTTGGTATCAGGGTGATGGTGGCCTCGTAGAACAAGTTTGAGAATATTCCTCCCTCTGCAATTTTTTGGAAGAGTTTGAGAAGGATAGGTGTTAACTCTTCTCTAAATGTTTGATAGAATTCGCCTGTGAAGCCATCTGGTCCTGGACGTTTGTTTGTTGGAAGATTTTTAATTACAGTTTCAATTTCATTACCTGTGATTGGTCTGTTTATATTTTCTAATTCTTCCTCGTTCAATCTTGTACTTTTCCAAGAATTTGTCCATTTCTTCCAGGTTGTCCATTTATTGGCATACTGTTGCTTGTAGTAGTCTCCTATGATTTTTTTGTATTTCTGTGGTGTCCAGTGTAGCTTCTTGTTTTTCATTTCTAATTTTATTGATTTGAGTCCTCTCTCTTTTTTTCTTGACGAGTCTGGCTAAAGGATTTTCAATTTTGTTTATCTTCTCAAAGAACCAACATTTAGTTTTATTTATCTTTGCTATTGTTTTCTTCATTTCTATTTCATTTATCTCTGCCCTCATCTTTATGATTTCTTTCCTTCTACTAACTTTAGGTTTTCTTTTGTTCTTCTTTTTCTAGTTGCTTTAGGTGTAAGTTTGGATTGCTTATTTGAGATTTTTCTTGTTTCTTGATGTGAGCTTGAATTGCTATGAACTTCCTTCTTAGAACTGCCTTTGCTGCATCCCATAGGTTTTGGATCATTGTGTTTTCATTGTCATTTGTTTCTAGTAAATTTTTCATTCCCTCTTTGATTTCTTTAGTAATCTCTTGGTTATTTAGCAGTGCACTGGTTAGCATCCAAGTGTTTGTATTTTTTACAGTTTTTTTCCTGTAACTGATATCTAGTCTCATAGCATTGTGGTTGGAAAAGATGCCTGATACAATTTCAATTTTCTTAAATTTACCAAGGCTTGATTTGTGACCCAAGTTGTGATCTATTCTGGAGAATGTTCTGTGTGCACTTGAGAAGAAAGTGTATTCTTCCACTTTTGGGTGGAATGTCCTAAAAATATCAATTAAATCTATCTGGTCTATTGTGTCACTTAAAGCTTGTGTTTCCTTATTTATTTTCTGTCTGGATGATCTGTCTATTGGTGTAAGTGGGGTGTTAAAGTCCTCCACTATTATTGTGTTACTGTCGATTTCTCCTTTTATGGCTGTTCACATTTCATGTATTGAGGTGCTCCTATGTTGGGTGCATAAATATTTACAATTGTTATATCTTCTTCTTGGATTGATCCCTTGATCATTATGTAGTGTCCTTCCTTATCTCTTGTAACAGTCTTTATTTTAAAGTCTATTTTATCTGACATGAGTATTGCTACTCCAGCTTTCTTGTGATTTCTATTTGCATGGAATATCTTTTTCCATCCCCTCACTTTCAGTCTGTATGTGTCCCTAGGCCTGAAGTGGGTCTCTTGTAGACAGTGTATATAAGGGTCTTGTTTTTGAATCCATTCAGCCAGTCTGTGTCTTTTGGTTGTAGCGTTTAATCCATTTACATTCAAGGTGATTATCGATATGTATGTTCTTATTGCCATTTTCTTAATTGATTTGGGTTTGTTTTTGTGGGTCTTTTTCTTCTCTTGTGTTTCCTGCTTAGAGAAGTTCCTTTAGCATTTGTTGTAAAGCTGGTTTGGTGGTGCTGAATTCTCTTAGCTTTTGGTTGACTGTAAACCTTTTGATTTCTCCTTCAAATCTGAATGACATCCTTGCTGGGTAGAGTAATCTTGGTTGTAGGTTCTCCCCTTTCCTCACTTTAAATATGTCCTGCCACTCCCTTCTGGCTTGCAGAGTTTCTGCTGAAAGATCAGCTTTTAACCTTATGGGGATTCCCTTGTATGTTATTTGTTGCTTTTCCCTTGCTGCTTTTAATATTTTTCCTTTTTATTTAATTTTTGATAGTTTGATTAATATGTGTCTCGGTGTGTTTCTCTTTGGGTTTACCCTGTATGGGACTCTCTGCGCTTCCTGGACTTGATTGACTATTTCCCTTCCCAAGTTAGGGAAATTTTCGACTATAATCTCTTCAAATATTTTCCCAGACCCTTTCTTTTTCTCTTCTTCATCTGGGACCCCTATAATTTGAATGTTGTTGCATTTAATGTTGTCCCAGCAGTCTCTGAGACTGTCCTCAATTCTTCTCACTTTTTTTTTTTTTTTTTGCAGTACGCGGGTCTCTCACTGTTGTGGCCTCTCCCCTTGCGGAGCACAGGCTCCAGACGCGCAGGTTCAGTGGCCATGGCTCACGGGCCCAGCTGCTCCGTGACATGTGGGATCCTCCCAGACCGGGGCACGAACCCTTGTCCCCTGCATCAGCAAGCGGACTCTCAACCACTGCACCACCAGGGAAGCCCCCATTCTTTTTTCTTTATTCTGCTCCCTGGCCGTTATTTCCACCATTTTATCTTCCAGCTCACTTATCCGTTCTTCTGTTTCAGTTATTCTGCTATTGATTCCTTCTATAGTATTTTTAATTTCAGTTATTGTGTGTTCATCACTGTTTGTTTGCTCTTTCATTCTTCTAGATCCTTGTTAAACATTTCTTATATTTCCTCCATTCTGCTTCCAAGATTTTCGATCAACTTTACTATCATTACTCTGAATTCTTTTTCAGGTACGTTGCCTATTTTGTCTTCATTTATTTGGTCTTGTAGGTTTTTACCTTGCTCCTTCGTCTGTAACATCTTTTTCTGTCTTTTTTTTTTTTTTTTTTTGATGGGTGGAGCTGTATTCCTGTCTTACTGGTTGTTTGGCCTGAGGAGTCCAGCACTGGAGTTTGCAGGCAGTTAGGTGGAGCCAGGTCTTGGTGCTGAGATGAGGACCGCCAGGAGGCCTCACTCCGATTAATATTCCCTGGAGTCTGAGGTTCTCTGTTAGTCCAGCGGTTTGGACTTGGCACTCCCACCACAGGAGCTCGGGCCTGACCTCCGGCCTGGGAACCTGCCGGATCCCACAAGCCACATGGCATGACAAAAAGAAAAAGAAAAGGAAAAAAGGAGAAGTATTGGTCACTGGGGCTTCCTCCCATCCCTTTAGGTGTCCGTGGTCCCCCACCAGTGAATGGTAGGTGCCCTAGTTCTGCAGAGACATGAATTCCACACCCTCCTAGTCTGCCACCTTAAAACAACACACTTATTGACAGAGAAAGACAAATCCTGTATGTTATCACTTCTATGTGGAATCTAAAAAATAAAAGACTAGTGAATAGAACAAAAAAGAAACAGACTCACAGACATAGAAAACAAACTAGTGGTTACCAGTGGGGAGAGGAAAGAGGGGAGGGGCAAGGTTGAGGTAGGGGATTAAGAGTTACAAACTACTATATATAAAACAAATAAGCTACAAGGATGTATTATACAGCACAGGGAATATAGCCAACATTTTATAATAACTATAAATGGAGTATGATCTTTGAAAATTGTGAATCACTATATTGTACCCCTAAAACCTATATAACATTATAAATCAACTATACCTCAATAAAAAAAATAAACAAAAAACCCCACACTTATTATATCATAATTCTGGAGGTCAGAAGTCTGAAATGGGCCTCTCTGGGCTAAAATCAAGGTGTTGGCAGGGCTGTGCTCCTTCTGGAGGCTCTGGGAAACAATCTGTTCCTTTACCTTTTCCAGTTTCCAGAGGTCACATGAATTTCTTAGCTCATGGTGCCTTCCTCCCTCTTCAAAGCCAGCAGTATAGCATGTTCTAATATTTCTCTGACCCTGATATTCCTGCCTCCCTTTTTTAGGGACCTCTGTGGTTACATTGGGCCCATCTGGATAATTCAGGATACCCTCCCCATTTCAAAATCCTTCATTTTACATTCACATTTGCAAAGTCCCTTTTGCCGTGTAAGATAACATATGCCCAGGTCCCAGGGGTTAGTACGTGGAGATCTTTGAAGGGGTTGTTATTCTGCCCACCACAAATTTATGTAACTACAAAATTAAAAACTTGGACCATGTACCAAAAAAGTTACCCAGAATTCCTCCATTATCCTGACACAATCCCTAATAATATATTTCTGTAACTCTTTCCAATATATTATTCTATCTGGTCTTTCACAGAGTTATAATTATACCATGTTGTGTTTGACTTTTTCACTTGATATATACCACAAGCCTTTTCCTGGGCTGCGGTGTGGTCTTTGTGATACCCATTAACAATGGCTACATAACATTCTACCAAATGGACATGCTGCTGTTTACTTAACCAACCCCCTATTGTTAGACCCTTTGTTTGACATTTAGAATGTTTCCGTCTTTTCACCCTTATACACAATGAGGCAATGAAGAAACATATGCATACAGCTCTTTCTAAATTTGTGAATTATTTCTTTAGGATAGATTCTCAGAGACGGAATTGCCAAACTTAAAGAAATACACACTTTTACGCCAACAGCCAAATTGAAACCAAGTCTCTGTAAAACTGAGTTCCTCTCCTGAGTTTATGATTAATATGTCTATCCAAAACTTTATTTCCTTTCTTGTGCTGAACCTGTTCCTCTCAAGATTGAGGAGTATCAGAGAAAAGGGGGGACTGAAACTGAGTAGGACCCTGCACAGCCCTCCTGGGTACAAAAGCCTGTCCGTGACCCCTGATTTTTGTTTGTAGGAAAAAAAAGAAAAAGAAAAGGCTTTAATCTCCTAGGCCTTCCCCAAATTCCAAAGAGCAGGTTCAAGCAGCTAATAGGACAGTAGAGTCACAGGCCTCCTAGTTCCTCTTGAAAGGATATAGATAACAATCTGATACATATCCCTTAGTTCTCCTACAGAAACTAAGATCTCCACCCAGGTGGAGGATGGTGACTACAACCTGATCAGAAGCACATAGACCCCAGACTGGTTGGAACCAGAAGGCTGAGATTCCCAAGAGATCACCTCATCCCCAACCAATCAGAAAAAAGTCACACTCTGCAGCCCTCACCCCAAATTTTGCATTTAAAAACTCTTACCCCAGGGGACTTCCCTGGTGGTCCAGTGGTTAAGACTTTGCCTTCCAATGCAGGGGGTGTGTGTCCAACCTCTGATCAGGGAGCTAAGATCCCATATGCCTCGCAGCAAATAAACCAAAACATAAAACAGAAGCAGTATTGTAGCAAATTCAATAAAATTTTTAAAAATGGTCCAGATCGGGCTTCCCTGGTGGTGCAGTGGTTGAGAGTCCGCCTGCCGATGCAGGGGACACGGGTTCATGCCCTGGTCCGGGAGGATCCCACATGCTGCGGAGCGGCTGTGCCCGTGGGCCATGGCCGCTGAGCCTGAGTGTCCGGAGCCTATACTCCGCAATGGGAGGGGCCACAACAGTGAGAGGCCCGCGTACAGGAAAAAAAAAAAAAAAAAGGTCCACATTAAAAAAATCAAAACAAACAAAAAAACTCTTTCCCCAAAACCATCAAGGAGTTTGGGTCTTTTGAGCATGAGCTGCCTGTTCTCCTTGCTTGGTGCCCTGCAATAAACCTTTCTGGGTTCCAAACTCCAACATTATGGATTGTTTGGCCTCACTGTGCATCAGGCATATGAACCTGGGTTTGACAACAAAATTACATTCCCAAAGGTTACAGCGATTTCACTGCCACCAGCAGTGAAGACGAATGCTTGTTCCACAGCATCCCATCAATTGCTATTGCTCCAGGGGCTTGAACTCCAAGCCGCTGACACATGTCATTTGACTCCATCCTTTATATCCTTTTGCCCTCTGGGGAAATTTGCTCCAAGTCACCAGGTTTGAGATAAACCTGAAGTGTCATGATTTCTCAGGTATGTTTTCATCAGTTATAACCAAATCAGCCTGTCAACTAATTCACCCCTTGTGTCTGAAGACACATGAAGTTAGAAACCAGCTTCTCAGTAACGAATTTTTTTAAAAGTTTTGATAGGAGAGACAGTACCAATCCCCAACACAACAGCTGTGGAGCACATCTGGAACACGTCAACATCTCTTCCTTGTCTCTTATAGCTGTGCCTGGCTGAACCCACCCGGGAGAGCCTCAGGCTGCCTACCCTCCTGAACCCTGCAGGACAAAGGGGCCTGACCTCCCAGACCCTGCCAAGCATGCAGTCTCAGGCGGCTGCGACAATACAGAGAGGGAAAGCCAAGTTGGTAACTGGGCTTGTGGCTGCCTCTGGTCCCAAGTTAAAGCTTTTTCTGAAAATGATATTAACATGGCAATGATACTGACAACAGTAATCAGTATCTCCTCAGTAATTGCTAAAGTCCAGGCAGTGTGCTGAGCACAGTGTATGGATCATCTCATTTCTCCTTACAAGAACCCTAAAAGGTATCTGCTATTACAGCCATTTTATTTTATTTGGCCAAGCCGCGCAGTTGGCAGGATCTTAGTTCCCTGACCAGGGATTGAACATGTTCCCTCGGCAGTGAAAGCTCGGACTCCTAACCACTGGACCACCAGGGAATTCCCTACAACTTCAATTGAGGCTCAGAGAAGTTAAGGAACTTGTCCCAGGCCACACAGCTAAAAAGTGACAAAGCCAGGGTGTGAGGCCAGATTTTATCAGACTCAAGAGGAAGATTCTTAATCACCCTATTAGGTGGTGTTATGTCCTAAAAATATCCACAATACATTGTGGTAGTGTGTTACTCATCAAAACCCAGTGTCTTAGGGAAAAGCCATCTGGTACCTTTCTGTAATCAAAGAAAAGAAGCAGGGAGAGCCCCTGAACAATAGCAGGGCCTTGGGAGACAATCACAGAGATAATGAGGAGGCATTTGTACCTTGCTCACACATTCATTTGCTGTCTGACTTTTCTCAACTGGAAAATAACAAGAAGAAATGGATGTGTACTTGGGTTCCGGGTCCTGGTTTGTCTCCCAGAGCAGAGGACCAGTGCCTGAAATTCGGGAATCTGTCATGTCTTGGCATTCCTCCAGCATTTCCCTAGCTCAAGGTCTGGGCTGGGGGCGCTGTGCCAGACAGAAGCTCAGAGGGAAGGCCTTGGCTGATGATTCTAGTCCAGGTCTCTGAGCCCAGGCACAGATCATCCAGCACAGTTCTGGGATGGGCAGAGGCAGATGTTAACCTCTTCCGCCTCCAGAGCCCTCAGGCCAGGCTTCAGATTCCGAAGTCAATCTCAGACAGCCACGTGAAGTTGTGACTTCCACTCTCTGACCCTTTCTAATCCCATCCTCCCTCCTTGCAGCTGCTGTCTCTATTAATTCTTCTGCAGCACCTGCTCTGCCCTTCAGCCACAGAGAATGCTCTTGTTGTTGCAGTATTAGTAGCAGTGGCAGCAGTAGCAGTAACGGCATTGGTAGTAGTAGGAATAGAAGTGATGGTGGATAGAATAAGAATAACTACTGCTACTATTTATTGAGCCCTTGCTATGTTCCAGGCATTCTGCTGAGCTCCCACATTATTTTATTTCATCTTCCCAATCACCTTGGGCAAGGTGGGTATTAATACTCCCATTTTATGGGTAAGGAAATGAGCCTCTGAGATATTGTGAAATGTAGCAGAGCTGGACTTTGAATCCAGGTCTGTTTGTCTCCAAGGTCCATGCTCTTAACTGCCTCGTTCACTCCCTCCTTATGGGATATGTTTTTTCTCCTGACTACCAGGCTGTGCGCTAGTTGTCTTTGGACTTGGTCCTAAGTCCTCAGTATTAGTTTCCTACTTTGATAACTAATTACCACAAGTTGGTGGCTTAAAACAGCAATTTATTATCTTAAAGTTCTAGAGGTCAGGAGCCTGAAACGGGTCTTATGGAGCTAAAATTAAGGGTGTCAGCAGGGCTGCATTCTTTCCGGAGGCTTTGGGGAGAATCCATTTCCTTGCCTTTCCAGCTTCTAGAGGCCCCTAGAAGCTGCATTCTTGTTTTTTTGTTTGTTTGTTTGTTTGTTTTTTGTGGTACGCGGGCCTCTCACTGTTGTGGCCTCTCCTGTTGCGGAGCACAGGCTCCGGATGCGCAGGCTCAGCGGCCATGGCTCACAGGCCCAGCCTTTCCGCGGCATGTAGGATCTTCCCGGACCGGGGCATGAACCCGTGTCCCCTGCATCGGCAGGCGGACTCTCAACTACTGCGCCACCAGGAAAGCCCGAGAAGCTGCATTCTTTGGCTCATGGCACCCTCCTCCATATTCAAAGCACATCATTCTAATCTCTGCTTTTGCTGTCACGTCTCCTTTTTCTCTGACCCTTGATTACTTTGTGCTCACCTGGATAATCCAGGATTATTTTCCCATTTCAGGATCCTTAACTTTATATCTATAAGGTGCCTCTTGCCATGTAAGGTAACAAATTCACAGGTTTAGAGATTAGGACATGAACGTCTTTAGGGCACCATTATTCTGTCTACCACACCCACCAAGAGCCAACTTCCTCAACTCAAACCCAGGCAGGAAGAGAACAGCCCATTGAGTGGGTGGCACATGCCTAACCTCCCCTCAGATGCTCCCTTGCCAGCATCAGGGAACTTGGCTGTGGGCTTGGTCTGCAAAAGGATGTATCCAGAACAGAGGTCAGAATAAAGAAGCTAGTCGGTCACCCTCAGAATAATATAGAGTTGGGCAGAGTTAGAGGCAATAGAGAAGGCATTCAGCCCATTTTGCCATTGCAGGCTTCCGCTCCACAACACTTACGACGGACTCTTGCTAGAATACCTCCTGGAACAGAAACCTCACACCTTTACAAGACAGCCAGTTCCACTGCTGGCAGCTCTAGTTATTAAAACTTCTTCGTTAACTTAAGCTTTCCTCCTCAGAAATGTCCCCATTGGTCCTGGCTCTACTGAGGCTGAACAAGCCCTCTCCCTCTTCTAGAGGTGAGGACTTCAAGTGCAATGAAGACTTTGAAAGGTGCTTCTGCTAAATCAAAGGCACCAGTTGCACCTGTGGCGTCTTTACAATATCAGTGGCTACTCCGGGTGCCGTCAGAGTCCCACGTGCCCACGGATAATACCAGTCTGGTGCCTGCCACATAATAAAGGGCTCTAAAGGCAGTGCCCCGTACTGGTGTCAAACAGCAGAGCTGGTTCCACCTTGAAAGAGAAGAGCAGAAGCAGCTTTGGAAGCCCAGCCAGGAGCCCTAGACTCCTCTCTTTAAAGCAGCTGCCAGAATTGAGAGACTGGAAACAAGCGATAACAATCATATAGGGGGTGGGAGGCTCATCCTCCAGCTTTAGCCCAAACTGAAAGTACAATTTGGGTCTGATTTTTTCTTCCTGCTCAGATTCATAGGCTCCACTGCTGCCTCTGCCTCTCCCCTAGGTCTCTCCTCATCTTCTATCTGTGGAAGGCACTGAGGGCTTCAGTGCCTGTCCTGGCCCTGTGCTGTTTGCCCTCCATACCATTCCTTCTTTTTCCCCTGCTCTGGTCTGTATTATAGGAGGTGACCCCTGGAGGCTGCTTTTCCCAGGCTCCTGGATCAGCTGTCTTCTGGCATATTCAGCCAATGAGAGGCACTGGAGGAAGATGGAAAAAATCAGGCTGCTTCTCCCCAACATGCACACAAACACCTCTGACTGCGTCTCTACTTTCTCTCTATGGTTCCAGCTTCTGTGTCCCTGTGTCCTGTGCCCTGGCAAGCTCCTCCCACTGACCTTCTGACCTAGAGGTAGAAATGGCTTCTGCTGTTGCTAATTTCTGAGTTGCATCACATTCCCCAGTGGTTTCTTGGTTCTTCCTTTACTTTTGCAGCCAGTTCTCCTTTTTAATAACTCTCTGTTTTAACTACTCAGAAGTGTTTGTTTCCAGACCAGACATAAACAATTAAAGTCCTGTTACCCTTTCAGCTGTCATGTTTCAAGCATCCTATACTGTTCTAGAAGTCCTAAACTCTCTCCCTCACACTAAGTATTGATATTCCCATCTAAAAGCCTTGAAAACTGATTTAGAAAATTCCTTTTAGTTTCCTAAAATCTCTGAAAAGGAAGATATAGGTCCGTGAGGCCCATAGTGGGCAAGGGTGGGATCCAGTGCCACTCAATTCAACAAATTTTTCCTCGGTTCCCAACGTTCTTTCATTCATTCACCAAATAGTCATTAAGCACCCATTATTTTCCAGGAACTGTTGTAGGACCTGGGGATGTTGCAGTGAACAAGACAAAGTCTTTGTCCTTGTGGAATCTGCATTCTAGTGGTGGGGAAACAATGAACAAATAAGCAAATAAATCTATAGTGTGCAGATGGTGAGAAGAGCTACAGAGAAAATACAAACCTGGGTAAAGTAGTGGGGGGTGCCTAGGAGGACACTGCCCTTTTATATCGGGGAATAGGAGGGTCCCTGCGGTGGGGTAACATTTGAGCAGAGATCTGGTTGCATTGAGGGGGTGAGGCTGGTGGATATCTGACAGAGGAGTATCGCAGGTAGAGCAAAGAGCAAATACGAAAGTAGATCCCAAGATGGAGTGGCCATAACATGTTCAAATAACAGCAAGGAGACAAGGATGGTTGGAGTGGAGTGAACATGGGAGAGAGCGACAGGAAGTGAAGAAAGAGGGAAAGGAGTAGAGAGAAAGAATCACCTGGAGCATTAGAAGTCAAGGTAAGAACTTTGCTTTTATGCTGATGGGTTTTGAAAAAATGAGTGCCCTGATATGACTACATTTTTTGAAGAACCACTCTGGCTGCAGCATTGTGACTAGACTAGGGGTGGGCAAGAACTGAAGCAAGGTGACTATTTAGTTAACCAAGAGCCTAGAACAATAACCAAGGGAGAGTTGATGATGGCTTGGCCCAGGGTGGAAGTGGTGGACATGGTCATATAAAGTTAGATTCTGTATATATCTTACAGGTAGAGTCAACAGAACTTGCTGATATACAATGTAAAAGAAGGGATCACAGATGACTATTTTTTGACATAGGAAACAGAGAATGCAGTTGTCGTTTGTTAAGATAGGGAAGAAAGTGGGAGGAAGGAGTTTGGGAGGGAAGATCAGAAGTCTGGTTTTGGACATGAGATACCTGTCAGCCTACCAGGTGGATGTGTCAAGTAGGCGATTGGATATGAATGAGTCTGGAATTGATGGGAAAGGTCTGAGCTGAAGATGTGAAGTTGAGAGTTGTCAGAGAACAGATGGTATTTAATGTCATCAGATGGGATGGGATCACCTAGCAAGTCAATGCAAACAAGAGGAGGAGAGATCTGAGGACTGAGCCCTATGCAATCCCTCATTCAGAGGTCAGGAAAGTGTGGAAGAGCCAGGAGAGGGGGCTGAGAAGGCAGTATATGTGTGTGTGTGTGTGTGTGTGTCTGTGTGTCTGTGTGTCTGTGTGTCTGTGTGTCTGTGTGTGTGTGTGTGAGACAGAGAGAGACAGAGAGAGAGCCAGAGAGAGACAAAGAGAAAGAGAGAGAAAGAATGAGAGAGAGAGAATAACCGTGACCTTGTGGGCAACTGTAGTCAGTGCCCATGCCTGTCTGAAGATCCTATAACTGTGGGTTTTGTGTGGCAGAGGGAAGCCACATGGACTTGGAATCTGCAGGCAGAATTCCAGGCTTGCAGCTTGAGTTCAGTGAGCTCCACAAGAAGCAAGAACTCCTCCAAGAAGGCCCCATAACTTGAGTTCAAGAACGTCCTCTTAGACCTGAGTCTAGTAGACTCCCCTGGACATCCTCATGGTCAGAATCAGTACATCTCCTAAGAAGTCCCCGGCCTGAATTTGTGAGTCCCTGAGGAGCCTTTGCATCCTGAATTTGGTGCATTTTTCCAAAAGTCTCACAGCCTCAGTTCAGTTACTTCACTAGGATGTCCTCAGAGCCTGGGTTCTGAGCATTTCTCTAGGGTTCCTGCAGCCTGAGTTCAAAGCATTCCAGAAGAAGTCCCTTGCAGCCTGGATCCCTCTGTGTCCTACTCCCAGGATGTGGTCGCACATCAGTGGAAGAGGGCTTGGGACTGACCTCAGAGGAAAGCCAGCATTTAAGGGAAGGGCAGAGTGAGGGAGGTAGAGGAGTGGTCAGAGTTGGGAGAATCATGAGAGTGGGATGCCATGGGAGTCACAGTGGAAGCCAGCACAGACACAAGAGAGGGAGCCATTGGATTTGGTCACAGAGACCACTTAGTGACACCGATGGGGGAAGGGGTAGTATCAGAGGAGTGACAGGGCTGCTTCTCTGAGGAAGCAGAGAGAGAATTGTGGGTCCTTTCACAAAGTTTGGCTAGGACAGTGGCCTATTTGTCCTCAAAAGAAAGCAATGACAGGGCACCAAGGAGAGCACAAGCAACCAGCCATGTTCCAAAGTTGAGTAGGGAGGACAAGCGAGGAGCCACAAGGGGTCGTTTCTGTAGTTTCCCCTGTCTTGTTTAGATACAGACAAGCCCACCCTACAGCTACTCTGGGCTGTTTACCTTCGAGGAACCTCTCTGCCTAAGTAGAAGGCGACACGACAAGCTGGGAAACCCTCAGCTTTTAGAGGTGGCAGCTTTAGGTTTGAAGCTCTACCTGGCCACTTCCTCACTGAGCAACTGGGTAAACGTTAACCTTGCTCAGCCTCAGTTTTCTCACCTATAAAATGGTGTCCTTGCAGGGATTAAATGAAATAATACTGTGAATGTAATTAATACACTGAACTGTACATTTAAAAATGGTTAAAGTCGGGACTATTCTGGTGGTCCAGTGGTAAAGAATCCACCTTCCAATGCAGGGGACGTGGGTTTGATCCCTGGTCGGGGAACTAAGATCCCACATGCCGTGGGGCAACTAAGCCCGCGTGCCACAACTACTGAGCCCATGCACCCTGGAGCCTGCATGCCACAACTAGAGAAGAGAAAACCCGCATGCCACAACTAGAGAGAAGCGCATGCCACAACCAAGAGCCCACACCTCAATGAAAGATCCCTCATGCCTCAACCAAGATACTGCATGCCACAACTAAGATCTGATGCAGCAAAAAAATAAAAAAATAAAAACGGTTAAATTGGCAAATTGTGTGTTATATACATTTTACTACAATCTTTAAAGATTAATAATGGAATATACCAAAAACCATGATATCGTACTTTATTTATTTATTTATTTAACATCTTTATTGGAGTATAATTGTTTTGCATTGTTGTGTTAGTTGCTGCTGTATAACAAAGTGAATCAGCTATATGTATACATATATCCTCATATCCCCTCCCGCTTGTGTCTCCCTCCTACCCTCCCTATCCCACCCCTCTAGGTGGTCACAGAGTACAAGCTGATCTCTCTGTGCTATGCAGCTGCTTCCCACTAGCTATCTATTTTACATTTGGTAGTGTATATATGTCCATGCCACTCTCTCACTTCGTCCCAGCTTACCCTTCCCCCTTCCCATGTCCTCAAGTCCATTCTTTACATCTACATCTTTATTCCTGTCCTGCCCCTAGGTTCTTCATAACCTTTTTGGTTTTTTTTAGATGCCATATATATGTGTTAGCATACGGTATTCATTTTTCTCTTTCTGACTTACTTCACTCTGTATGACAGACTCTAGGTCCATCCACCTCACTACAAATAGCTCAGTTTCATTTCTTTTTATGGCTGAGTAATATTCCATTGTATATATGTGCCACATCTTCTTCATCCATTCATCTGTCGATGGACACTTAGGTTGCTTCCATGTCCCAGCTATTGTAAATAGTGCTGCAATGAACATTGTGGTACATGACTCTTTTTGAATTATGGTTTTCTCACAGTATATGCCCAGTAGTGGGATTGCTGGGTCATATGGAAGATCTATTTTTAGTTTTTTAAGGAAACTCCATAGTGGTTGTATCAATTTACATTCCCACCAACAGTCCAAGAGGGTTCCCTTTTCTCCACACCCTCTCCAGCATTTGTTGTTTGTAGATTTTTTGATGATGGCCATTCTGACCAGTGTGAGGTGATACCTCATTGTAGTTTTGATTTGCATTTCTCTAATGATTATTGATGTTGAGCATCCTTTCCTGTGTTTGTTGGCAATCTGTATAGCTTCATTGGAGAAATGTCTACTTAGGTCTTCTGCCCATTTTTGGATTGGGTTGTTTGTTTTTTTGATATTGAGCTGCATGAGCTGCTTGTACATTTGTGAGATTAATCCTTTGTCAGTTGCTTTGTTGGCAAATATTTTTGCCCATTCTGAGGGTTGTCTTTTCGTCTTTTTTGTGGTTTCCTTTGCTGGGCAAAAGCTTTTAAGTTTCATTAGGTCCCATTTGTTTATTTTGTTTTTATTTCCATTTCTCTAGGGGGTGGGTCAAAAAGGATCTTGCTGTGATTTATGTCATAGTGTTCTGCCTATGTTTTCCTCTAAGAGTTTTATAGTGTCTGGCCTTACATTTAGGTCTTTAATCCATTTTGACTTTATGTTTATATATGGTGTTAGGGAGTGTTCTAACTTCATTCTCTTACATGTCCAGTTTTCCCAGCACCACTTATTGAAGAGGTTGTCTTTTCTCCACTGTATATTCTTGCCTCCTTTATCAAAGGTGACCATATGTGCATGGATTTATCTCTGGGTTTTCTATCCTGTTCCATTGATCTATATTTCTGTTTTTGTGCCAGTACCATATTGTCTTGATTACTGTAGCTTTGTAGTATAGTCTGAAGTCACGGAGCATGATTCCTCCAGCTCGTTTTTCTTTCTTAAGAGTGCTTTGGCTGTTCGGGGTCTTTTGTGGTCCCATACAAATTGTGAAAGTTTTTGTTCTAGTTTTGCGAAAAACGCCATTGGTAGTTTGATAGGGATTGCATTGAATCTGTAGATTGCTTTGGGTAGTAGAGTCATTTTCACAATGTTAATTCTTCCAATCCAAGAACATGGTATATCCCTCCATCTCTTTGTATCATCTTTAATTTCTTTCATCAGTATCTTATAGTTTTCTGCATACAGGTTTTTGTCTCCTTAGGTAGGTTTATTCCTAGATATTTTATTCTTTTTGTTGCAGTGGTAAATGGGAGTGTTTCCTTAATTTCTCTTTCAGATTTTTCATCATTAGTGTATAGGAATGCCGGAGATTTCTGTGCATTAATTATGTATCCTGCTACTTTACCAAATTCATTGATTAGCTCTTGTAGTTTTCTGGTAGCATCTTTAGGATTCTCTATGTATAGTATCATGTCATCTGTAAACAGTGACAGCTTTACTTCTTCTTTCTGATTTGGATTCCTTTTATTTCCTTTTCTTCTCTGATTGCTGTGGCTAAAACTTCCAAAACTATGTTGAATGAGAGTGGTGAAAGTGGGCAACCTTGTCTTGTTCCTGATGTTAGTGGAAATGCTTTCAGTTTTTCACCATTGAGAATGATGTTGGCTATGGGTTTGTCATATATGGCCTTTATTATGTTGAGGTAACCCTCTATGCCTACTTTCTGGAGAGATTTTATTATAAATAGGTGCTAAATTTTGTCAGAAACGTTTTCTGCATCTATTGAGATTATCATATGGTTTTTATCCTTCAATTTGTTAATATGGTGTAACACATTGATTGATTTGCGTATATTGGAGAATTCTTGCATTTTTAGGAAAAGCCCCACTTGATCATGGTGTATGATCCTTTTAATGTGCTATTGGATTCTGTCTGCTAGCATTCTGTTGAGGATTTTTGCATCTATGTTCATCAGTGATATTGGACTGTAGTTTTCTTTTTCTGTAACATCTTTGTCTGGTTTTGTTATCAAGGTGATAGTGGCCTCACAGCAGAGTTTGGGAGTGTTCCTCCCTCTGCTATATTTTGGAAGAGTTTGAGAAGTATAGGTGTTAGCTCTTCTCTAAATGTTTGATAGATTTCACCTGTGAAGCCATCTGGTCCTGGGCTTTTTTTTGTTGGAAGATTTTTAATCACAGTTTCAATTTCAGTGCTTGTGATTGGTCTGTTTATATTTTCTATTTCTTCCTGGTTCAGTCTCGGAAAGTTGTGCTTTTCTAAGAAATTGTCCATTTCTTCCAGGTTGTCCATTTTATTGGCATAGAGTTGCTTGTAGTAATCTCTCATGATCGTTTGTATTTCTGCAGTGTCAGTTGTTACGTCTCCTTTTTCATTTCTAATTCTGTTGATTTGAGTCTTCTTTTTTTCTTGATGAGTCTGGCTAAAGGTTTATCAATTTTGTTTATCTTCTCAAAGAACCAGCTTTTAGTTTTATTGATCTTTGCTATCATTTCCTTCATTTCCTTTTCATTTATTTCTGATCTGATCTTTATGATTTCTTTCCTTCTGCTAACTTTGGGGTTTTTTTGTTCTTCTTTCTCTAATTGCTTTAGGTGTAAGGTTAGGTTGTTTATTTGAGATTTTTCTTGTTTCTTGAGGTAGGATTGTATTGCTATAAACTTACCTCTTAGAACTGCTTTTGCTGCATCCCATAGGTTTTGGGTCATCGTGTTTTCATTGTCATTTGTTTCTAGGTATTTTTTAATTTCTTCTTTGATTTCTTCAGTGATCTCTTGGTTATTTAGTAGTGTATTGTTTAGCCTCCATGTGTTTGTATTTTTTACAGTTTTTTTTTCCTGTAATTGATATCTAGTTTCATATTGTGGTCGGAAAAGATACTTGATACGGTTTCAATTTTCTTAAATTTACCAAGGCTTGATTTGTGACCCAAGATATGATCTATCCTGGAGAATGTTCCATGAGCACTTGAGAAAAATGTGTATTCTGTTGTTTTGGGATGGAATGTCCTATAAATATCAATTAAGTCCCTCTTATTTAATGTATCATTTAAAGCTTGTGTTTCCTTATTTATTTTCACTTTGGATGATCTGTCCATTGGTGAAAGTGGGGTGTTAAAGTCCCCTACTATGAATGTGTTACTGTCAATTTCCCCTTTTATGGCTTTTAGTATTTGCCTTATGTATTGAGGTGCTCCTATGTTGGGTGCATAAATATTTACAATTGTTATATCTTCTTCTTGGATTGATCCCTTGATCATTATGTAGTGTCCTTCTTTATGTCTTGTAATAGCCTTTATTTTAGAATCTATTTTGTCTGATATGAGAATTCTTACTCCAGCCTTCTTTTGATTTCCATTTGCATGGAGTATCTTTTTCCATCCCCTCACTTTTAGTCTGTATGTGTTCCTAGGCCTGAAGTGGGTCTCTTGTAGACAGCATATATATGGGTCTTGTTTTTGTATCCATGCAGCCAGTCTATGTCTTTTGGTTGGAGCATTTAATCCATTTACATTTAAGGTAATTATTGATATGTATGTTCCTATTACGATTTTCTTAATTGTTTGGGGTTTGTTATTGTAGGTCTTTTCCTTCTCTTGTGTTTCCTGCCTAGAGAAGTTCTTTTAGCATTTGTTGTAAAGCTGGTTTGGTAGTGCTGAATTCTCTAAGCTTTTGCTTGTCTATAATGGTTTTAATTTCTCTGTTGAATCTGAATGAGATCCTTGCTGGGTAGAGTAATCTTGGTTGTAGGTTTTCCCCTTTCCTCACTTTAAATATGTCCTGCCACTCCCTTCTGGCTTGCAGAGTTTCTGCTGAAAGATCAGCTGTTAACCTGATGGGGATTCCCTTGTATGTTATTTGTTGCTTTTCCCTTGCTGCTTTTAATATTTTTCCTTTTTATTTAATTTTTGATAGTTTGATTAATATGTGTCTCGGCATGTTTCTCCTTGGATTTATCCTGTATGGAACTCTCTGAGCTTCCTGGACTTGAATGACTATTTCCTTTCCCATATTAGGGAAGTTTTCAACTATAATCTCTTCAAATTTTTTCTCAGACCCTTTCTTTTTCTCTTCCTCTTCTGGGACCCCTAGAATTTGAACGTTGGTGTGTTTAATGTTGTCCCAGAGGTCTCTGAGACCGTCCTCAATTCTTTCCATTCTTTTTTTTTTATTCTGCTCTGCAGTAGTTATTTCCACTATTTTATCTTCCAGGTCACTTATCCGTTCTTCTGCCTCAGTTATTCTGCTATTGATACCTTCCAGAGAATTTTTAATTTCATTTATTGTGTTGTTCATAATTGTTTGCTGTTTAATTCTTCTAGGTCCTTGTTAAACATTTCTTGTATTTTCTCCATTCTATTTCCAAGATTTTGGATCATCTTTACTACCATTACTCTGAATTCTTTTTCAGGTAGACTGCCTATTTCCTCTGCATTTGTTTGGTCTGCTGAGTTTTTACCTTACTCCTTCATCTTCTGTGTGTTTCTCTGTCTTCTCATTTTGCTTAACTTACTGTGTTTGGGGTCTCCTTTTCACAGGCTGCAAGTTCGTAGTTCCCGTAGTTTTTGGTGTCTGCCCCCAGTGGGTAAGGTTGGTTCAGTGGATTGTCTATGCTTCCTGATGGAGGGGACTGGTGCCTGTGTTCTGGTGGATGAGGCTGGATCTTGTCTTTCTGGTGGGCAGAACCACCTCTGGTGGTGTGTTTTGGGGTGTCTGTGAAATTAATATGATTTTAGGCAGCTTCTCTGCTAATGGGTGGGGTTGTGTTCCTATCTTGCTAGTTGTTTGGTGTGAGTTGTCCAGCACTGGAGCTTGCTGGTCGTTGAGTGACCTGGGTCTTAGCACTGAAACGGAGATCTTTGGGAGAGCTCTTGCTGATTGATATTATGTGGGGCCAGGAGGTCTCTGGTTGTCCAGTGTCCTGAACTCGGCTCTCCCACCTCAGAGGCTCAGGCCCGACACCTGGCCGGAGCACCAAGACCCTGCCAGCTACACAGCAAGTACCCAGGGAGCTGGCTTAGACTGCAGTGCACTCTTGGGATGCTGACAATGATGCAGTCACATACCTACTTGCCACTCAGAGATCCTTTCCTTGCTGTCTTCCTTTGGCTAGTAAACAGACCTGTATGGCAATTTCAAAGGTGGATGATGAGACTTTGCAGCTGGGGCAGTAGTTCCGACTGGTGGGAAGATGGTCCTCTGCCAAGGGTTGTTGCTGGGGCAGGAGCTTATTAATTTATTTTCATTTATTTATTAATTTATTTATTATTGGCTGTGTTGGGTCTTTGTTGCTGCACACGGGCTTTCTCTAGTTGCAGCAAGCAGGGGCTACTCTTCGTTGCGGTACACAGGCTTCTCATTGTGGTGGCTTCTCTTGTTGCGGAGCACAGGCTCTAGGCATGCAGGCTTCAGTAGTTGTGGCTTGCAGGCTCAGTAGTTGTGGTGCACAGGCTTAGCAGCTCTGTGGCATGTGGGATCTGGACCAGGGCTCAAACCCATGTCCCCTGCATTGGCAGGCAGATTCTTAACCACTGCGCCACCAGGGAAGTCCCTGTACACTTTAAATGGCTGTATTGTGTGGTATGTGAATTACATCTCAATAAGGCTGTTTAAAAAATTAATGGCATATTGAGTTATTGCCTGTGAGATGTGGTTTAGAAATTGTGCCAACTTGGTGATAAATTGAAATTTTACTTGCTGGTATATATGAACCTCTGTGCACACAGTTTATCGTTTAATTTTCACGCTAAGCCTTGTAATGAAAGGGGCCAATACCTCCAGGCTGCTTTAGGAAGAGCTTCAAAGAACACCTCTTTGGGACCCTTGGGTCCTGGGTCTGGTCCTAGTTTTAGAGGTTGTCAAACTCCATCTGCAAAGCTCACTTGTGGGAACCAAGCTCTGGAGAATCCAGGCCCTGGCTCCAGACTCTTGAGAGACTGATTAATAAACAGGAAGGCCAATTGATTCGTTTACCAATGGGGACTCACCAAGAATTCTGGGGCAGGGCCCTCCCTCGCTGGGGGCCTGGCCAGCAGAGAGGAAGATCACAGGGGGCTCAGTGTTCTGCAGCTCCCTCCTCCTGACGATAACACCCGCCTCCTTCCTTGGCCTGGTTCATTTTATTATGGAGTGAGAGTCAATGGCTCAGCACAGACAGTAAATGAGGAACATTAAAATAATGAATTGGAAACACTTGATAGTTTTTCTTTTCTCTAATTTGACCTCTGATAAGGCCAAAGTTATGTTTATTTTTGTGAAACATGTATATGCGCATCATTTAAAGAGTTCCATTGTTCTACAAAGTGTGTCAGGAAATACAGCAGTCCCCACCTTTCCTGTTTTTCACTTGCCAGAGGTACCACTTTCAACTCTTTTAGTGGATGCAATTTCTTCTTTGTATCTCCCTCTTCCTGATAGTTTACAGTTTAGAAAACAGATGAAGTCCTAGGTGGAGGACCCAGTTTTGATGCTTGCTCCAACCCAAATGAAAATACTGCAACCTAACCACCTCAGCACGGCTAACTTTCATATTGCTTACAGACTGCATAGCACTTTCCCCGACATTATACTGTCTCTTTCTTTAAAAAAAAAATTAAAAAGTCCTTTTTTAAAATTGTGGTAAAGTATATATAACATAAAATTTATCATCTTAGCCACTTCTGAGTGTACAGTTAAGTGGCATTAAGGACATTCATGTGTTGTACAACCATCACTGCCATCCTTCTCCAAAACTTTTTCCTCATCCTATACTGAAATTCTGTACCCATTAAACAATAATTCCCAATTCCCCTCCCCCCAGCCTCTGGTAACCACTATTCTACTTTTTTTCTTTATGAATTTGACTCTTCTAGGTACCTCATATAAGTGGAATCATACAATATTTGTCCTTTTTGTCTGGCTTATCTCACTTAGCATACTGTTTTCAAGGCTCATCAATGTTATAGCATGTACCAGAATTCCATTCATTTTTTAGGCTGAATAATATTCCATTGTATGTACAAAATTTGCTTAACCATTCACCTGTCGATGGACATTTGAGTTGTTTCTACCTTTGGGATATTGTGAATAATAATGCTATGAACATGGGTGTACAAATGTCTGTTCAAGTCCCTGCTTTCAGTTCTTTTGGGTATATACCTAGAAGTGGAATCGCTGGATCATATGGTAATTCTCTGTTTAATTTTCTGAAGAGTCTACCTCTTTGTTCTGATAACAATTCTATGAAAAGAGCAGGTACGAAGACAACTGACCCCATAAACAAGACAGGACACTTGGTGACATGCCCAGGTCTCAAAGCTTGTTGGAGGGTAGAACTGGGATTTGAACCTGGGTCCTCTTGCTCTAAGTCTAGGCTTCTCTCCACCATACTGTCTCCCATATGGTATTGGCCTTCCTCAGCCTAAAGCACCCAACCAGGAGTCTCATATAAATGTTTGTTTTCCTCCAGAACATGTAGAAGACCCTTCATTTATGCAGGCTGACACTCTCTTTTTGCAATCATTAGCATTTGCCATTGGCACATGAACGGTCTATTACCGTTCTCAAATTAGAGCTCACCTCACTTCCATTTACACCAACTTTATGATGGGATGTGGGCTTCTCATCAGCACATTAGAGAAAAGAGTGTGTCTTTGCAAAGATTCCTGTCTATGCTATATTAACCCTCAAGTCCCAGGGGACCCTCTTTTGATCCAAATTTTGGGCCCCCTCTACTCCGGACCAACTGCTGCAACATAACTCATGGTATTGAAATAACAATTTTCAAGCAGCTGCCATATGCCAGGAACTGCCCTGAGGGCTTTGCACATACTATCTCATGTCCTCTCCTTATAACATCCTGAGAGATGGGAAATATTTCCCTTTTCCAGATAAGGAAACAAAGGCCAGAAGACATCAAGCTATTTGCCTGAGAGAATGCCCAGGATTTGATGGGTGCCAACACCAGTGCCTCTGTTTCCCCACCCACCCACCTCCTTCCCGAGGATGTAGTTTTATACCCTATCTTGCCATTATATAAAACGTCTTAATCTAAAGTTCATGAGATTAGTGGAATCAGAGGGTCTTTTAAATTAATGACTTTTTTTTCTCTTTTCCTGCTTCAAGTTCAAACTTGATTTCTAACTGGTAGAATTTTCTATTTCTCATTCCCTTAGGCCCTCTTCTACAGGACCAGCCACCCCTGTCTGAATCCTGGTTATTTGTGCCCATTTTTATTCCCCCTTCTTATTCAGGGTAGGAGTGGGGTGCTATTGAACCCCTGCTATTGAACATGTCCTGGCATGTAATAGGTGACCAAGAACTTTAGGATTCTGGGCTAAGATCAAGTGTCCCTTTTTAGCTAGTTCTCACTGATCTGTGTTGAAAGAATGAATAGATGCATGGAAAATAATGTTGACACTGGACAATATCCTTCTGTGTCTCCTCTACCAAACCATAATTCTCCTCATTGTTCTCTACTTCAAAATAGTGGGGGGCAGGGAATGGGGACTCTTGGCAGGGAAGGAGCTAAGGAATAAGAGGAGGCCAATAAGATATAGTTAGAAGTTCAAGGTCTAAGTTGAAATCCTCGTTCAGTCACTTACTCTGTGGCCTTGGGCAAATCACTTAACCTCTCTGAGTTGCATTTTCCTCATTTGTGGAAAAAGAATAGCAATCCCTGCCTCATGGAGTGATCATGAGGATTAAATGAACCCGTGGGTGTGAAAGAGAGAGTACCAGCCAGCATGCAGGAGACACTAGATGAACATTTGAAAAACAAATGGATGAAAGACCTGGGGGAAAGTATACACCATAGAATCTGTTTAAAGGAGTGCAGTTTTTAGAAGTTTCATGCAATGCCTTTTATCTTTTGGGTCTATAAGTGACATTAAGCAATAAATGAGTTATGTCAGTGAACAATTATGACTCACAATGGAAATGGCAAACCTTTAAAACCTAACAGCCAATTATTGGATCTAGCATCAAAGACACACCAAAGGACTTAAAAAAAATTCCCATCATTTACGACATGCCAGAGTTGCTGTGTGGTATAGAGCTCTTGATTGCTAATTAGATTCTGAACAATCAGAGTGGAAAAATGTTCTTTTCCATAGCAGCAAATGAGATTCTTATATGTTATATCTGGATTAGAGCCAATCAAGACATGACACCCTGATTTTGGTGATCTTGGGCTTTAAAGATTGTAGGCAAATCCCCCAAATCTTCAGTCTCTTAGTTCCTGCACCAAGGGGCTAGAGTCTGTGCAGACCCCTCCCGCCTGTCCTCTAAGGCCTTGGAGCTCCTCCCTTCTGCTGGTGCCTCCCCTCCCCTCCTGGAAGGGGCCTCCCGTTCTCCCACACCGCACCCCTTGAGCCAGGGCCTGAGGTCCGCCAGGGCCTTCATCTTCCCAGCCTGAGGTGCTGTCCAGATGCTGAGAGTTGGGAGCCTCTGCTGCCTCCCAAAATACCATGGGAGCTGTCCAGCCTGCGAGCCGGACAGCATCTCAGAGCTCAGGCAACACCTGAAGAGCACAGGAGATTCTGAGCCAAGCTAGGGTAGCCAGGAGGGCACCTTGGAGGCCACACCCATGTACAAAGGAGGAAATTGAGGCTCAGAGGGGACAAGGGTTGGCTCAGGGACATGTAGCCCAGCGGCAAAGACAGAAGCAGGTCTTTTGCCCCTGAGTCCAGCGCTGCCTCCACGTTGCTGCACTGTGGGCTCTCACCCCACTCCCACTCTCCCATATTATAGGTTCACAGACCAGTGTCTGTTGGACACGCACCTACCGTTAGCAATGAGGCTCATTGATACAGCCCTTTATAAGGTGTGTTTATCATTACCTCATTTAATTTTTACTGCCACACTGCAATTCGCTATAGTGTTGCCATCATCACCCCCATTTTCCAGATACAGAAACCGAGGCACAGAGACATGCCAAACGGACTGGAGTCGGTAGCAAGAAGAGTGGGTCAGGAAAGGCTGCCCAAGAGAGGAGACAGCTGAGCTGAACTGGGAGAAGGCTTTCGCTAGGAGGGTGAGGCAAGGGGAAGGACCCCGTAGGTAGAGGGACCAGCAGGCACAAAGGCCTAGCTTTTTTCACGGTGGGGTGTTGGAGAGGCAGACAGAGACAGAAACAGAGACTAACACGGCAGGATCATGAGGGTGACGTCGCAGCTGTGGGCAAGGCAGGGGCCAGGGACTGCCTTACAGCCATCCCCAAAGTCTCCCTCTGAGGGAAGATACCCAGTATTCCTGGGGCAGCAGGTGGTGTGGACCTCAGCGCAGCGTTCTTGGTAGCAGAGCTTGCCTGGGAGTCTCCCCTGAGGATGTTCCTGAGGCGTTGTGGCTCATGGCTCCAACTCTGATGTGAGTTCCCCTAAGTAAGAATGCCATCTGTACTTCGGGGTCTCCCTCCTCCCCACCCCAGGTCCTAATCAGGGCTGTAGCCCCATGTCAGCTATGATAAAGGCTCGAGGGCCTGGCTGCTCAAACACAAGCCCTCAGGCCCCAGCCTTGGGGCACACACACCTGTCTTCTTGTGTGTATGGCTGGGGGGAGGTGGAGGAAGCATGGTTGATGCAGGGAGAGAGGTCTTGTTGCTGTGCTGAACTTGCCTCTGGGTGGGGTAAGACAAGGGAATGGAGGGAGTTGATGTCCATTGAACATTTACTGGGCACCTGATTCCATCCCAAACACTTATTTTATTTTATTTTTTTATTAAGTTTTTTTTTGTTTTGGGGGGCGCTGTGTTGGGTCTCCGTTGCTGCGCGGGCTTTCTCTAGTTGCGGCGAGCAGGGGCTACTCTGTTGCGGTGCGCGGGCTTCTCACTACAGTGGCTTCTCTTGTTGCGGAGCACGGGCTCTAGGTGCCCGGGCTTCAGTAGTTTTGACATGCGTGCTCAGTTGTGGCTCGTGGGCTCTAGAGCGCAGGCTCAGTAGTTGTGGCGCGTGGGCTTAGTTGCTCCGCGGCATGTGGGATCTTCCCGGACCAGGGCTTGAACCTGTGTCCCCTGCATTGGCAGGCGGATTCTTAACTACTGCGCCACCAGGGAAGTCCCCCAAGCACTTTAAATATGCTGCTTTATTTAAATCTCTCAGCAACTTTCTTTTTGCAGTTGAGGAATCCGAGGCTCCGAGAAGTAAGGCAACTGCTCAAGGCGTTTGCTCTGAGGCCATGCTTCCCACAAGCCACTCCCTGTGGGGATACCAAGGCAGACCTGGAAATCAGGGGACTCCTCTGAAGGCGGGCTTTGACTCAAGGACCCCCATCAGCCTTGCTGACCTTCTTTAGATCTGCACTGCAGTCTCAACTCTCCCATCAGGCCTGCCTTCCTTCCCTCAGGGGTCAGATCCGCCTTGAGGTCTGATGGCTCCCCCAGCCTCCCTAGCTGCTCCCCATTTTGCACACAGGCTTTTGCTTAATAAACCTCTACACATATAAATAAGCCTCAAAGGAGCTGGGCTGACATAGCCACACAGCCCCACAGCTGGTGAGCTGGTGAGTGGCTGGATGGATTTAGGTCAACTCATACTCATTCCTCTGCCACCTGCTATGACACACTTACAAGTGTCCGGGATGAATCTGGAGCCAGCTGCCTGGTGTTCTTTAAATATGTATGTGACAGGGCTCCTTAGCCCTGCTCCCTTTGCAGCTCACTTCCTTCCAGAGTGGATGCCTCTGCGATTGCAGGGAACTCTGAGAGCCTGCCTGCTGCTTCTCAGTTTTCCTAGGGACTCCAGTGGGGAAGAAAGCCTGTGCGGGTTTATTTCCTCCTCAGAATGAATCTTCCAGCCTGTTTTACACCTGCCTCTCAGTTTCAGTTTTTATTTTGCCCAAGGTCTAAACATTTCCCTCTACAATGAGAATGTTCAAAGGCTCTTTAGCTTTCCACAGTCATTGTAACCTGCCAATAAATGAAATATAAACTAATTCTACAGATGGAGTAATCACCACTACGTACGAAAAAGAGCAAGTCTCCTGAGAAGCTGTATAAACGGACTCTATAAATTGAGTTAAGTCTTATATTCAAGGGGTGGAGGGGCTCCTTATCCACAGGGATCCTGAACCTGTGGCTTATTCTCCCTTTTTACCCAGTCCCAGTCTCTTCGGAGTGGGTGCCAGGAAAATATTTTTAGTGTGAAAAAAATGATTATCCTTAATGGAGTCGTTTTATAACTTCAGATTTTCTCCTGATTGGTTTCTGGAAAGTAGACTATATTATTAGCCATCAGAGTAATAAAAAGATAGTGGGTCATTCTTCCTGAAATCTGGTAAAAGGCCGTTGAGCCCATCCCTCAAATCTAATCAATTCTAGATAGCTCTGGCTGCTGTCTCAAGGCTCCAGGTTGAGGAGAGAAACATGATCATTTTTAAAGATGCCTGTGTTAGGAGGTGGGAGGACATCTGGACTAGAAATAGACTGTACTTGGACATCCTGAGCCCAAACTTTATGGGCTTATGCTCTTTTTTTTTTTTTTTTTCAGTATGCGGGCCTCTCATCGCTGCGGCCTCACCCGTTGCGGAACACAGGCTCTGGACGCGCAGGCTCAGCGGCCACGGCTCACGGGCCTAGCCGCTCCGCGACATGTGGGATCCTCCCGGACCAGGGCTCGAACCTGCATCCCCTGCATTCGCAGGCAGACTCCCAACCACTGCGCCACCAGGGAAGCCCAGGCTTATGCTCTTATCTACTGAAAATATCACAACTTTTTTGCAGGGCTGCCCATTCTGACATTAGCCAGATGACATCAGCCTCTGATCACCCAGGCAAATTATTATAGATGCCAAGGAATCCAGCTGTGGCCCAGAAGAAACAGAGGTCATGGGGGAGTTGGCTGTTATGAGAATGCTGACAAACCAGAAAGGACAGGGCACCAGGCCCACATAACGAATGCCCAGAATCATATCCCAGGGTTCCCAAGCACGTACTCCCTAGGACCAGCCATGCTTCCCCAGTCCCTGTCTTTCTTTTCTATCTCAGTCCTATCTGTTCTTTAAAGCCCACCTCCTCCATGAAGCCTTCGGTGAGTAACCCATTCCATGATGATCTCTAGGATCACCTCTAGAATCTCAAAGTACTTAGAGCACATTCTGTGCCACATAGTACTTATTCTATTAAGCCCTGCCTGTTATAGCTACATTCGTGTAACATTTGCCTCTATAACTCAATTGCAAGTTCTTAGAAATAGCTAGAACTTTTGTGTTCTCCTCAGTTCCAGGCACATGGTAAATAAATACTTGTTGGCTTGGGTATGCAATAAGCACTCAGTAAATGACTGTTGATTTGGCATATAACAGGTGCTCCATAAATGCCTATTGGTTTGGTTTACAGAAGATGCCAATAAATGCACTACTAGTTTGGTATGCAATAGGAGTTTAATAGTGGTTGGCTTGCTCTAATAGGATTTTGTGGGTCTCCTCTTTGTTGAGGACTAGTTAAGCTGACTGGGGCACCAGCCAGGCAGTGGGAAGCTGGGTTGAGTTTTGAAATTCAGCTATGACAAGAGAACTCCTCAAGGTAGGCCAAAGCGAGGAAGAAGCCAAGCCAGGTGAGACTTAGAGTCATGGACTAAAAAGCCCAGATAAAAAGGTCAGGTCCCAAGAGGCACCTTCCAATAATTCCCAACAACACCTCCTCAAGGAAGCCTTCCGTGACCTCACCATCCAAAACAGCCATCCCCTGCCCTATCCATCTCTGCACTATCCTATCTTATTTACTTCTTAGCATTCACACTACTTGGCATTATCAATGTCACTAGCATCTCCCTCCACACCTGGTACCCATCCCACCTCCCCACTAGAAAGTAAACCCTAGAGAGATTTCCTTGTTTATTGAAAGGAAACAATGTTGCCTTGTTCACCAACATAACCCCATGGCTAGAAGAATACCAACACATAGTAGGTGCTTAATAAATATATTCTGAATGAATGGTTAAATGAACTGAGAGAACCCAAAAGAAAGGAAGTCAATAGGAAGTGGATTCAGACAGATTTGGGTGGGAACTCTCGAAGGAAGATCTGGCCTTTAGCTATAATTGCCCATGAATCTGTGTTGGTACTTGCCACCTTCCTGTGGGGCACTGTAGGAGCCAGAAATGGTAGTGGCCGCTTATCTTAAAAGAACAGAGAGGATAAACATAGAGAAAGTCAGCCTCTTCCTCTAACGTTTGTTCTATCCTCTAACAATAAGATTATATAATGGCTCCCTTGTCTTATTCTTGAAGAGCCCCTTAGGATTTCCTCTAGTGGATAATGTGAATACACCTCACAAAGCACATCATTCTTGTTTTATTATATAAGTAGTAAGTAATACATCTGGGTTATTATTCAGCATATATTCACTCCCCTCCCATTTCTACTGTGGTGGCATATACTTTCCTGCTCCACTGATGTTGGGCTTGGCCACATGACTTGCTTTAGCCAATATGTTGTTGAAATTATGTAAGCAGAGGCTTTATACATGTTTATATGGTTTGGCTTGTGTCTTAGGCTCTGGTGATCCGGACGGAGACGCAAGTCCTGGATAACTGCTTGTCCCTTGAGCCAGAGTCCCAAAGTAAGGACAGATGGAGCAGCCCTGAGCCCAGCCTGCAGTGAGAAGCAGGCCCAGGTGACCTGCAGCCTGAGACAGAGCAGCCCTGCCAAGCCCAACCTCCATCAATCAACTTGCAGTTGACCCGCAGACCTGTGAGCATGAGAATTGTGATATAAGCCACTGCGTTTGGGGGCTGGTCTGTTATGCAGCATTATTGTGGCAATAGCTGATAAATATATAACACGTGCCCACTCTAGAAAAAGACTTAGAAAATATACATAAGGGAAAAACATAAGACGTCCATGATCCCATCACTCAGGACAAACACTGATAGCATTGTGGTTTATGGCTCTTAGTTATTTTTCTGTATTTCACAGTAATGGGGGCCTATTGTACACATCTTTTTGTAACCTGCTTTTTCATACCGACATGTCATGAGCATCTTTATAAGGCCATAAGTGCTGCAGTGTTGCCCCATCGCTCCTTCCAAACAACCCTCTAAGGCAAGCTCAGAGAGGCAACCTGATTTGCCCAAAGTCACACCTCTGGGAATCAGCAGAGCCCTGTGTGACTCCAAGTTCAGTGCTCTTTCCACCAGGCAGGTTCTCTCTTGGGGCCTCGTTAGCATTTTTGGCACCTGGCAGGGTCGGCTCCTTCCCCAACAAGAACAAAAGGAAACCTTTATCTTATCTGGAAGGAGAACATGAGTGTTCGGTTCCCCTGATTCACATGATCCTAAGGGCTGCCACAGAGCCCTGCTGCCAACCTCCCATTGCACTAATCCTAGAGGGTTGTCGTTTCCGCTTTGGGGTGAAGGGAGACCAGGGCAGGTGGTCAGGAAGTAATTTCTGATGGAGCCCTCAGCAGGCCATCAGGTTTCCAATTTCTCCTGGGGGAGAAACAAAGGTCTCGGATGTTCTTGTCAGCAGGAATGGAGCAAAGGGTAGCTCAATTCCTGTAGAAGAGCCAGCCTGGAAGCTGCTGGCACAAACCTAGGAAACTCAGGGAGACAGGCTGCATTCCAGACTCGGTGCAGCTTCAGCAAGAAAACTCCATAGAGGGTAGAGAAAGGAACGCAGAATGACCAGGTCAGAAGCCACAGTCACTCAACTAAGGAAGAGCCAGGACTTGGAGATGGAAGGCCTACCTCCTACTACTTGTATGGCCTCAGTTTTCTCATCTGTCAAATGGCCCTGGAACTATATGCCTACTGACCCCTTTCTCCTGCCCCCAGCGAAGCAGGGCTGTGGGTGAAGTAACAAATGGGAAAGGGCTGTGGAACTGCAGATGGGGGTTAGTGCCCAGAATCCTAAGGGGCAGTGTCCTCCAGCCAAGCAGAGATGACAGGGCACGCGGGTCTTCACTCTGCAAAGGGTGGCAGGGAGAGAAGGAGCCTGGATTTTTGGAGCTTCAGGTAGAGAAAGGTAGACCCTACAGAGTCCCTGAAAGTTTGCAGAAAGTAGGCCCCAGTCACAGCTTCTCCCGACTATTTGTATTTTCCTTCTTCAGTTGATTTTCTGGCCCCAGTTGGCCAAAGAGAAAGAAAGAAGGAAAGGAAACGAAAAGAAAAAAGAATAAAAACAGCCCTCACTGTGTGGACTGGGGCCACTGCGGGGGGGTGGGGCGGGAGGGGGTGTCTGAGGTCACCTGATGGCGCTGGACCCAACCCCCAGGGATCAGAAGCCTTGGTGCAAACCCAACCATGGTGGGGAACCCTCGGGCCCAGTGGCTCTGAGGGCAATGACAGTAAGCCCTAGGTAGGTGGGGGGCACAGATAGGTTTGTTTAGTGAAGGGCTTCCTTCCTGCCCCTTCCTTTCATCAAGTCCAGCCTCTTTATAGGATGAGGAAGAGATGGGGGTGTCCAGAGACAGAGGCAGGGCAGGGAAAAGAGCAGCAGCTTTGGAGCCAAAGAGAACCGGATCGAAATTCCAGCCGTGTGACTCTGCAATTTATGGAACCTCTCTGGGCCTCCGTTTCTTCACCAGTAAAAGGAAGAAAATACTTTTTTTTAAAATGTGTAAAATATCTCACACGGTGTCTGGCATGTACTAGGTAATAAGTAGTACCAGGCTTGCCCAGAGAATCAGTGGCAGAGTCAGGACTAGAGCCCAGGTCTCTGAACCCACTCCACGCCTTGGCCTTGCTTCTCTGATCTTCTCGGCAGTAGCCGGGAGCAGCTGGTGCCCTCGGCCCTGGCAGTGAGGACAGCAGCAGCTTGAGTCCACAGGGGAACTGCCAGGCACACTCTCCCCCCCTCGGGAGTCAGCTCACCAAGCCTGTCTCTCTCTGAGGCCTGAAGACAGTGGCTTCACTCTTCCTCTGGGCCAGTAGCCGCTCTCTACAGGCAGGGGAGGGCTCCCGGGGGCAGCACTCCCACTAGGCCCCAGGAAAGCTGTGGGCAATATGCCAACAGAAGCCTGGCCTAGTGGCTGCGCCTCACAGCACCCGCCCCAGGGACCGGGCTCTCCACAGCTCTGCCCTCAGAATCAGCAGGGAAGAGGGGCCCTTTTCAGAGCGCTCCGCAGCACACCTGGGGACCCCAAGCCTCAGCAAAGTTTGAGAGGACACTGGGGGGCCCAAGTTACAGCTGGGGTGACCCACTGCCCAGCTGGGAAGCTTCCTTCTACCTCTCCCTCCTGTATTTAGTTCTTTCATCTCTAAATGCCAGCCACTGAAATGCATTTATTTCCTTCCTTCATTTGCCCAACCTCTTGAGGATGGAGATCACCCGTCTTCAGCATAATCCCCCAGCTCCTGGCACAGAGCTGGGGTGCATGGAGTTCAGAAAATGGGTATTGAGTTGAGGGGAGAGATACTGAGTTGGATTCTTTGGAGGTTCTCAAAGGCGCCCAAATGTGTAAGGACCAAAATGAGTAAGGAGAGTTTGGGAGACGTTTGAGCTGTTCAATCTGTACTTTGATCCACCTGCCAATATAGATTTCAGTACTTCAAAGAAAAAGCAACATTGATACAATTATTCAAGGGAAAATGTATTGTTCAACAGGATTTTGTTTCTCATTATAAATATAATACATGTTCAATGGAAAATATATTAGTGTATTTAAAGGAAATGAAGTTCTACATACATATAGTATGTATATAATGTATGTAGATGACTTTTATTTACACATAGTATGCATACAATGCCACTGTTAATATTTCAGCATGTAGACTTGCAGTCATTTGCTAAGTAGAGAGTTTGGTGGGGGTCTTTTTTTCCAAATCTATACATTTAGACTCATTCCCCAATCTGAAGCCAGTTCTCTGTCAGCCACCGGAATCTCTTAGTGATGTGCTTCCTGAGGCACAAACAGGAGGGAGGTTTCTGCAGTTAGGAAAGCAGCCTCCTTTGGGATGTGAACCTCAGACTTACAGCGGCTCCATGGGTTTGTGGCTGGGGGCAGAGAAAGATGGGGGACATCCAGGCACTTATAGGTAAGGGAGTGACAAGTGGGGAAGGTGACCTCCCAGAAAGGGGGAAAGGGACTTCCTAGTTATTTATTTAACACCGACCATGCACCAACCTGACCCCCAGCCATGGCCACCCCTCTCATCTCACCTTGTGCAGACGCGGCTGGTTGGTCCCAGCACTCTTTCTAACTGACGCTCTCAACACAGCGCTCTGATCAGACACTGCCAGTTATTGAAGTTGCTAGACTTTTTCAATGTATTGCCTCTTTCAGTGCTCACAACAGCCCATTATTAAAGTGGTGCTCCGGGGACTTCCCTGGTGGCGCAGTGATTAAGATTCTGCCTGCCAATGCAGGGGACACGGGTTCGAGCCCTGGTCCGGGAACACCCCATATGCCGCAGAGCAACTAAGCCCGTGTGCCACAGCTACTGAGCCTGCGCTCTAGAGCCCCCGAGCCACAACTACTGAGCCCATGCGCCACAACTACTGAAGCCCGCGCGCCTAGAGCCCATGCTCTGCAACAAGAAAAGCCACTGCAATGAGAAGCCCGCTCGCTGCAACTAGAGAAAGCCGGCACACAGCAACAAAGACCCAACGCAGCCAAAAATAAATAAATTTATTTTAAAAATAAATAAAGTGGTGTTCCCATTTTACCATGAGGAAATCAAGGCTCAGAGTGATTAAGTCACTTCCCCCGAAGCACTCAATGGTAAAAGTGCAGAGCCAAGATTCAAATCCAGTCTGTCAGAATCCAAGCTGGAATCCCCCCCATGTCTCCTTGAGCCTGGAGACCTCCAGAGGCACAATTTCCATTGCAGTGGCCCCTGGGATCTCCATGGTGCTTTGGCAAGACCCCCTTCTTTCCATTCCTATATCCCTCAATTAACACCAGGCCTGACCCTGGGGTGTCAGGCACCTTTAAGTCATGCTCCTCACAGCGAGGCTGCCAAGGAGTCTCCCCAACGCCCACCCCCACTGTCCACCCTTCCCTTACCCTGAAGGATCAGGGAGCTGTGCAGGGACCACAGACAAGCTGGGGATGGGAGGGGCAGACCTAGCCCCAGAGCTGCCATATCTTTCTCTTGCATTCTTGCCTGGCCTGAGGGCAGTTAGGCAGAGAGGGTAGGGAAGGAGGCTTCTGGGAACTTTCCAGTGATACCTAGAAGGAAATGCCTCAGCTTTAGGGGGAATTTCCCAAAGAAAGAGTTCAACTAACCCCAACCTTCTTTGGCCCAGGCCATCCCAGGCCATGACCAGCTATGTGTGAGACAAAGAGTGATCAGACTTAGACCCAGATCTTGGAGCCCACTGGGAAAGAGGATATTGCTAACCTGTATTAGTCCTTTACACTCTGGTATAAATGAGTCCCCCCTATTCATTTTCCCAGAAGCTAAGGAGAGAGCTTAAGCCTTAAGGTCTTAGGGTGAATTGGTACCAATTTGGGAGACTGAAACAGAATGTAGGTTTAAATCCGGGTTCTTCAACTTGCTAAGCTGAATAAATTGGGGATAGTAACCCACCTCTCAGAGTCTCAGTTTCCTCATCCCAAAACTGGGGGTGGGGGAGGGTTAATAAGTCCAAGGTTGTTGAGACCATGGGTAGAGACACCTGAGTGGAGATGCCTGGCATGCGGTAGATGCTCAGTCATTGTGTTTACCTGCCTGCTTGCCTTGCTCATAGGGCCTCAGGCAGGGGAAGGCTGCCCATAACATAGCCGCTCCAGGGCAAAGCCAGTGCACTGAGAGCCTCAGGCAAAGTTCTGAGCGTCCTGGCTAATACTAAAGGCAGGGCCTGGAGCTGGGCTCCAAGTGGGTTATCTGGGACTGGCCTTGACCACACTTGCTGCAGAGTGGCCTCTGGGTGGACATGCTCTGAACACCTGGGGCTGACTTGAACACTGACATCATCAGCAGAATTATCTTCACCCAATGGGGTTTGAACTTGAGGTTGGTGAACCTGAGGTGGGGTTGGGAAAGAGTTCTTCACCTGGCTATGCACCAGGGATGGACAGTCAGACTATACTCTGGGCCCTGCCCAGTAGCTCTGGGAGCACCCCCTACTCAGGAGAGGCAGAGAGATCTCAATTGGTACTGGGAAAAAATACGAGACGTTCATATTATACAAATGCAAACTTGTCAGGCACTAAGGCAAAGTGGGCAGGGCTACCCCTTCACCTTACAGATCAACACATCGGACCACTCAAACCTCAAGCTATTCATACTGGGGGAAAAATGCACCATAACCAAACTAAAAGGCAAATGAGATGTTAGGGAAAGGTATTTGCAGTACATGTAACAGATGAGGAAGTAATATCCTTTTTAATGAGAAAGTTTTTTCAAACAAATTAGAAGGTAAATATCCAAGTAGATAAGAGACAAAGTTTGAATAGGCAATTCACACAAGAAGTTACAAATTACCAATAAACATGTGCATATACACTCAATCTCACTAACAATCAAAACAGTTCAAACTAAGGTGAGATACTCTTTTTAAAATTCTCATATTGGGGCTTCCCTGGTGGTGCAGTGGTTGAGAGTCTGCCTGCCGATGCAGGGGACACGGGTTCGGGCCCCAGTCCAGGAAGATCCCACATGCCACGGAGCGGCTGGGCCTGTGAGCCATGGCTGCTGAGCCTGCGCGTCCGGAGCCTGTGCTCCGCAACGGGAGAGGCCACAACAGTGAGAGGCTCGCGTACCGCAAAAAAAAAAAAAAAAAAAAAAAAAAATATATATATGTGATTTATACTCATCATCATTTCAATGCTAGACTTTGTTATTGAAAATGTGAATAAGGAAACACGTTGATTATATTACACACTCATTAAAAAATATTTTATAACCAAATCTTGGTATAATTGATTTCCTTTATAATCCTCTGTTTTATCTATTTAAAAACATCATTCTGAGATGGGACCATAATCTTCACTAGACTCCCAAAGGGGCCATGCCACAAAAAATCATGAAGAAGCCCTGCTATAAGCCCAGGGTTTTGAGAGAGAGGGAGGGGAGACTTTTTTAGTTAGACTGATTCTTCCTGCTCCCCCCACTGTCTCACAAGGGCAGCCGGGCTTCTAATAGTTCCAAAAGAACACTGTGATCTGCTACTGATTCCCCTTGAACCCCTAATAAAATACTTTCCCAAATAGCCCAGATTGAAGGTGAGTATCCCTACTTCCCAGATGACTGCATTCTCAACAGCAAGTAAAGTCAGCAATAAGGATGTAATTCAAGAGGCTACAAACGCAGGTCAGGTTCCAGGTTTCAGAGTCAGAGTTTTTTGTTTTTGTGTTTTTTAAACATATAATAAACCTTTACCACTACACCTATTGTGCTGGATACAGTTTCAAAAGCACACTTTACACACGTTTTCATTTAAGCCTCATCCCGGTGAGGATCAGTCCCATTTTACAGATGAAAAAAGTGAGGTCCAGAGAGGTAAACTGACCTGCCCAATCCTCATTTAGTAAGTAACAGAGCTGGGATTTGAACCTAAACTTCCTGACTCCACATTCAGCACCCCTCTAGTTGCTTTGCTCTCTCCCTACTCCACCCATGCCTTGGGATACACGACTATAGCAAATGTAAGCTGTGGCTTTCCCTCGGCCTTTCCAATGTTTAAGTCCTGCCTCTGCTTTAAATTCAAAGAACATTCTACAGTTGGTCTTCATCTGTGTCAGAAATTCCATCTATAGAGTGTTATGCCTGCTGTTTTTCCCAGCCAGCCTCTCTTCTCTCTGCTTTCCTTTGGGGAACTGCTCCTTCCCCATTCCACGCGTCCAGGAGAAACTGTCTATCTCAGTGCCCCGCGGCCAAGGATGGGTATCTGACCCAAGCTTGGCCAATCAGATGCTCTCTCCTGGGAATCTTGTGCAGAGGGACCAACTAATGGGAAGCCAATGACCATTTCAATGGCAGCACCCCAAACCACTGAGCTTCAGACTCATCCCTGGGCTCTCTGGGTCCTATCCTTCTTGAGGCTGATTTCATCATTTTCTTTTCTTTCTTTCTTTCTTTTTTGGCTGCATTGGGTCTTCGTTGCTGCGCGCGGGCTTTCTCTAGTTGCAGCGAGCGGGGGCTACTCTTCGTTGCGGTGCACGGGCTTCTCATTGTGGTGGCTTCTCTTGTTGTGGAGCACGGGCTCTAGGCACATGGGCTTCTGTAGTTGTGGCTTGCAGGCTCTAGAACACAAGCTCAGTAGTTGTGGTGCATGGGCTTAGTTGCTCCGCGGCATGTGGGATCTTCCCAGACCAGGGCTCAAATCCGTGTCCCCTGCATGGGCAGGCGGATTCTTAACCACTGCACCACCAGGGAAGTCCCTGATTTCATCATTTTCTTTTACTTTAGTTAATAACCCAATAAACTCCCAATGCATTTTCCCCTTTAAGTTATCCCCAGTCAGCTTCTGTTGCTTTCAGCCAGAGAACCATCTGGTTTACCATCCAAACAGACTGGGGAACAAGGAAGAGGGAAGGAAGAATGGAAGCCTGCTTTTAGTGCAGCCCTACTATGTGCAGGCACTGGGCTCTGATACGTTCTTTCATTTTACTCTGATGACAGCCTTTGGAGGTGGGTGTTATCAGGCCCATTCTAACAGAGGGGGAAACTGAGGCTTAGAGGAAGTCACTTGCCCAGAGTCACATATCGAGTTGGTGACAGAACCAGGGTCAGACACAAGTCTGTCTCATCACAAAGTCCATGCTGAGGCGCCTTCCTGTGGCACGCTGTTCACTCTTTCAATTGACAAAGGAGAAGCATTGAAGTGTAAGCTATCTTTCTCTCTCAAAGTCTGAAGAGCACACTCTGTGAGGCAGAAGGGGCCTGGGAAGCCCTCCAAGCCCCCTGCCCACCTGCTCTAGGCACTTCCCAGTACAGGCCCTTCTTCCCTTCCCCCACCCAGAAGCTTGCTCCTGGGAAAGGGCCTCCCTGAATTCGTTCCCATCTTAGCCCCTGTGACTGAGAAAACAAAGTTCTTCTGTACAGGGAAGTATCAAAGAGAAGAATTTCTAAGTCTGGATGGTGGGTGTCCATAAGCAGGCCAGGGGCTGGTTAGAGTACAGAGGTACCCCTGAAATCACCCTGCACAGACTTCCTCACAGCACTCAGCCCTGAGGGGTCAGGACAACAGTCTTGACCATGGAGTGAATCCTGAGGTGTGAGGCCTGACCCTGTGAGGCCTGTACTCTGGCCAAGGCGAGGAGAAGGCAGGGCAGGGTGGGATGAAGGGACAGCCAGGGATCTAGGGATCTGGAGATTTTGCTCCAGCTTTGCTCCCCTTGGATAAGTTACTCCCCTCTGGGGCTACTACATACCCTTCTGGGGTCCCTGGGAATGAGAAAAGGACAGTAGTGACCAGAGCCGCCAGGCCTCCAGAAGGCAACCTGGCCTTCAGGGATTTCCCACCAGGACCAGGAGGGTTGGTAGGGCTGTCACAATAACTCCTACCCTCTACTGAACCCTGTTGTGTGCCAGCCTTGTTCACCACTTCCCACTTCCCAGCATGTTCTGTGGGTCCCCAGAGGCAGATGCACCTCCGGCTTCAGAGTCATCAGGACCAGAACTGTGGGAGAAAATGTCAGGGTGGAAATCCCCAGCACCCAGAGCGGCCCCAGAGCCTGAGGGTGGAGAGAACAGGGTTTGTTGTCAGAGAGAGGTGGGGGCTGGGTTTTGTTTCCCTCCATTTGTTATTAAAGAAAACATCACAGAATAATCTGACTTTGAACAAACAAATGCAGTGTGCCAGCTGTAGGCCAGACCGAACAAATGGGAAATCAAAAATAAACCCTTGAGGTTCTCATTCTAAAGATGGAGAAACTGAGGCCCGCAGAGGTGATAGGACTGACTCGACTTGCTGGACCAGGGCTTAACCACAGGTGTCTCCGCACGCCATGCACTATAGTTTCCACTCCAGGAAGGAAGGGGCTGTTATCCCAGATTTAGGCGACGGGGCCTAGACTTTCTCCTCCTCACAGCTGTGTGCCACCTCCTTTACGACAAGTCACCCCAGCATTGACACCAATTGTATCTATTGCCTCTGGGTGTTAAGACGGCCAGTTTTCTCTATTTTCAAAAGACTCTACTTTTAGGATCAAAACAAAAATCTTCATTTACAAGAAAGTACTCACTTCTGCTGTGAAGCACCCACAGAGCCTTGTTTGTAACTCGTGGTCGATTGCATGTGGTTTGGATAATGGTTTACATACTTGGATCCCTCTGGCTCACTAGAGAATCAGAAATGAGTCTTGTTTGGCATTGCGTTTTCCCAGTGCTTGCTCACAGCAGGTGCAATAAACAGCAGTAAATGTCTGTTGATTTAAAATGGAAACTGGGAATGAAGGGCTACCGTACTGCTGTTTTGCTCTTGATGTGATAGGGAGCAGTGCCAAGGTCCCCAGTGCATTGCTCAGAACTTTGGTCCCACAAAATGCTACAGGAGAAAACTATTTTAGAGGCAAATAAAATTGCTCAGCTCCCAGCTGACCGACCAAAGGAAAGTGATTGGATGCACTAATTCACACTAGGATGTTAATGACGTGTTCAGGACTGCTTGCTACGAGCTTAAAGTGACAGAACTGGTTGGGAGAGCAATGTAGCAATGTCTAGGAAATTGAAGATGTTCACATCCTTGGGCCTACAAATTCCACGTCTGAGAATACACACTAGAGACATTCATACATGGGCAAAGAGAGACATGGCCCAGAACGTACAGTGTGGCAGTGTTTGTAATAATAAAAAACATCCATCAACAGAAGGGCCGAATTTTGGTTAAGTTCAGGTAATGGAACACTATATAGCAATTAATATCAATGAACTAGAGCCACATGTATCCAAAAGAATTAACCCCAAATATAAGATTGAATTTAAAAAAAATTGCAAAAGGAAATGTACAATATGACAGGGACCGAAAAGTTTAGAAATCTTCAAAACAATATTATATAACCTTTATGGATACATAAATATATTGGCAAAAGCATACAACTATGCATGGGTTGATATACACTATATTAAGGACAGTGGTTCCTAGTGGGAAGGTGGGAGGGTGAGGAGGGGGTTGTGGTAGGGTCCACAGGAGGCCTTACTGTATCTGTAATTATTCATTCATTCATTCATTCATTCATTCATTTTTTGGCCGTGCCGCATGGCTTGTGGGATCTTAGTTCCCCGACCAGGGATCGAACCTGGGCCCTTGGCAGTGAAAGCGTATAATCCTAATCACTGGACTGCCAGGGAATTCCCTGTAATTTTTTTTTTAATGGAGGAGGAAAGCATTTGGAGCAAATGTGATAATATTAAGATGTGATTGTAGGAAAAGATCTGTAAAAAATACAAACACATGGAGGCTAAACAATACACTACTTAATAAAGAAGTGATCACTGAAGAAATCAAAGAGGAAATTAAAAAATACCTAGAAACAAATGACAATGGAGACACGACGGCCCAAAACCTATGGGATGCAGCAAAAGCAGGTCTAAGAGGGAAGTTTATAGCAATACAATCCTACCTTAAGAAACAGGAAACATCTCGAATAAACAACCTAACCTTGCACCTAAACCAATTAGAGAAAGAAGAACAAAAACCCGCCAAAGTTAGCAGAAGGAAAGAAATCATAAAAATCAGATCACAAACAAATAAAAAAGAAACGAAGGAAACAATAGCAAAGATCAATAAAACTAAAAGCTGGCTCTTTGAGAAGATAAACAAAATTGATAAACCATTAGCCAGACTCATCAAGAAAAAAAGGGAGAAGACTCAAATCAATAGAATTAGAAATGAAAAAGGAGAAGTAACAACTGACACTGCAGAAATACAAAAGATCATGAGAGATTACTACAAGCAACTCTATGCCAATAAAATGGACAACCTTGAAGAAATGGACAAATTCTTAGAAATGCACAACCTGCCAAGACTGAATCAGGAAGAAATAGAAAATAAGAACAGACCAATCACAAGCACTGAAATTGAAACTGTGATTTAGAATCTTCCAACAAACAAAAGCCCAGGACCAGATGGCTTCACAGGCGAATTCTATCAAACATTTAGAGAAGAGCTAACACCTATCCTTCTCAAACTCTTCCAAACTATAGAAGAGGGAGGAACACTCCCAAACGCATTCTACGAGGCCACCATCACCCTAATACCAAATTCAGACAAGGATGTCACAAAGAAAGAAAACTACAGGCCAATATCATTGATGAACATAGATGCAAAAATCCTCAACAAACTACTAGCAAACAGAATCCAACAGCACATTAAAAGGATCATACACCATGATCAAGTGGGGTTTATTCCAGGAATGCAAGGATTCTTCAATATACGCAAATCAATCAACGTGATACACCATATTAACAAATCGAAGGAGAAAAACCATATGATCATCTCAATAGATGCAGAGAAAGCTTTCGACAAAATTCAACACCCATTTATGATAAAAACCCTGCAGAAAGTAGGCATAGAGGGAACTTTCCTCAACATAATAAAGGCCATATATGACAAACCCACAGCCAACATCGTCCTCAATGGTGAAAAACTGAAAGCATTTCCACTACATCAGGAACAAGACAAGGTTGCCCACTCTCACCACTCTTATTCAACATAATTTTGGAAGTTTTAGCCACAGCAATCAGAGAAGAAAAGGAAAGAAAAGGAATCCAAATCGGAAAAGAAGAAGTAAAGCTGTCACTGTTTGCAGATGACATGATACTATACATAGAGAATCCTAAAGATGCTACCAGAAAACTACTAGAGCTAATCAATGAATTGGGTAAAGTAGCAGGATACAAAATTAATGCACAGAAATCTGTGGCATTCCTATACACTAATGATGAAAAATCTGAAAGTGAAATCAGGAAAACACTCCCATTTACCACTGTAACAAAAACAATAAAATATCTAGGAATAAACCAACCTAAGGAGACAGGAGACCTGTATGCAGAAAATTATAAGACACTGATGAAAGAAATTAAAGATGATACAAACAGATGGAGAGATATACCATATTCTTGGATTGGAAGAATCAACATTGTCAAAATGACTCTACTACCCAAAGCAATCTACCGATTCAATGCAATCCCTATCAAACTACCAATGGCATTTATCACAGAACTAGAACAAAAAATTTCACAATTTGTATGGAAACACAAAAGACCCCGAATAGCCAAAGCAATCTTGAGAACGAAAAACGGAGCTGCAGGAATCAGGCTCCCTGACTTCAGACTATACTACAAAGCTACAGTAATCAAGACAATATGGTACTGGCACAAAAACAGAAATATAGATCAATGGAACAGGATAGAAAGCCCAGAGATAAACCCATGCACATATGGTCACCTTATCTTTGATAAAGGAGGCAGGAATGTACAGTGGAGAAAGGACAGCCTCTTCAATAAGTGGTGCTGGGAAAACTGGACAGGTGCATGTAAAAATATGAGATTAGATCACTCCCTAACACCATACACAAAAATAAGCTCAAAATGGATTAAAGACTTAAATGTAAGGCCAGACACTATCAAACTCTTAGAGTAAAAGATAGGCAGAATACTCTATGACATAAATCATAGCAAGATCCTTTTTGGCCCACCTCCTAGAGAAATGGAAATAAAAACAAAAATAAACAAATGGGACCTAATGAAACTTCAAAGCTTTTGCACAGCAAAGGAAACCATAAACAAATCCAAAAGACAACCCTCAGAATGGGAGAAAATTTTTGCAAATGAAGCAACTGACAAAGGATTAATCTCCAAAATTTATAAGCATCTCATGCAGCTCAATAACAAACAACCCAATCCAAAAATGGGCAGAAGACCTAAATAGACATTTCTCCAAAGAAGATATAGAGACTGCCAACAAACACATGAAAGAATGCTCAACATCATTAATCATTAGAGAAATGCAAATCAAAACTACAATGAGATATCATCTCACACCAGTCAGAATTGCCATCATCAAAAAATCTAGAAACAATAAATGCTGGAGAGGGTGTGGAGAAAGGGGAACACTCTTGCACTGCTGGTGGGAATGTGAATTGGTACAGCCACTATGGAGAACACTACGGAGTTTCCTTAAAAAACTACAAATAGAACTACCATATGACCCAGCAATCCCACTACTGGGCATATACCCTGAGAAAACCAAAATTCAAAAAGAGTCATGTACCAAAATGTTCATTGCAGCTCTATTCACAATAGCCAGCAGATGGAAACAACCTAACTGCCCATCATCGGATGAATGGATAAAGAAGATGTGGCACATATACACAATGGAATGTTACTCAGCCATAAAAAGAAACGAAATTGAGCTATTTGTAATGAGGTGGATGGACCTAGAGTCTGTCATACAGAGTGAAGTAAGTCAGAAAGAGAAAGACAAATACCATATGGTAATACATATATATGGAATTTAAGAAAAAAAATGTCATGAAGAACCTAGGGGTAAGACAGGAAGAAAGACACAGACCTACTGGAGAACGGACTTGAGGATATAGGGAGGGGGAAGGCTAAGCTGTGACAAAGCGAGAGAGTGGCATGGACATATATACACTACCAAACATAAAATAGACAGCTAGTAGGAAGCAGCCGCATAGCACAGGGAGATCAGCTCAGTGCTTTGTGACCACCTAGAGGGGTGGGATAGGGAGGATGGGAGGGAGGGAGACGCAAGAGGGAAGAGATATGGGAACATATGTATATGTATAACTGATTCACTTTGTTATAAAGTAGAAACTAACACACCATTGTAAAGCAATTGTACTCCAATAAAGATGTAAAATATAAATAAATAAATAAAAATAAAAGGTTGGCGAATGCTACTGTAGAGTCTGCACAGAAAAAAAAAAAAAGATGTGATTGGATTGTGTGCTGAGTATATAACTCTGTTCTATTTCCCTTCCTTATGTGACTGTTAAGCATATTTAATAATAAAAAGATTAATTTAATTTATAAAAAGGAAGAAACTGAGTCCTCATTGAGAGATGCAGAATTAACCCACCATGAACTGTGCCGCACAGCTTGCGGCATCTTAGTTCCCCGACCAGAGACTGAACCTGCGCCCTCGGCAGTGAAAGCGCCGAGTCCTAACCCCTGGACCGCCAGGGAATTCCATGCCCCATTTTAACTTAACTTCTTAAGACGATAACAAGTCCTCTTATTGTCTCAGATCTTTTGAATTAAATCTTCTCTTACTTGCTGCGCAAAGCAAGGCCTAAAGGATACAGACATCTAAGTTGACTGAGCCTCAGTTTGATCATTTGTAAAGTGGAAATAATAACGAAGCCTACTCTGTAGGTTTGTTGGGGATTAAATGAAATAACATAATGCAAAATGTGTAGCACACAGTAGGGATAAATAAACATTTGCTATTATTCCTCTGATCTTACCCAGGCCACAAACTAGGATATATCATCCTAATCTCTCTGAGGTCTTAGCTCATTATCTTTTTTAAACTGTAAAATATACATAAAATTTACCATCTTAACCATTTTTGAGTGTACGGTTCAGTGGCATTAAGTACATTCATATTGCTGTGCAACCATCACCATTATCCATCTCCACGACTTTTCCTCACTGAAATGGAAAATGGAAACGAAGGGATACTAGGCTGCTGTTTTGCCCCCCGTGGTCGGGGGAGGCGGGTGGAATGGTCAAGCAGTGCCAAGGTCCCCTGTCTGAAACTCTGTACCCATTAAACAGTACTCCCATTCCCCCTGGTAACCACTATTTCACTTTGTCTCTATGAATTTGACTATTCTAGGAACCTCAAATAGGTGGACGCATATATTTGTCTTTTGGTGTCTGGCTTATTTCACTTAGCATAACATCTTCAAGGTTCATTCATGCATCAGAATTCCATTCCATTTTTAGGCTGAATCCTATTCCATTGTATGTATATATCACATTTTGTTTATCCATTCATTCGTTGGTGGACATTTGGGCTGTTCCACATTTTGGCTACTGTGAATAAGGCTGTGTAGTCATTAGTTTTATAACCAATGTGTGCATAACACTTTCCAATTTACAAAGCATATTTACTTACATGAGATAATTTGATGAAGGCAGAGTCGATTTCCTTATCACATTTTATTGAGGGTCAGACAGGTCACATGACTGGCTCAAGGTCAGCTGGTAGAACTTGAATTTAATTCTCGTATAAAAATAGAGGCTGGGGACTTCCCTGGTGGCTCAGTGGTTAAGAATCCGCCTGCCAATGCAGGGGACACGGGTTCGAGCCCTGGTCCAGGAAGATCCCACATGCCGCGGAGCAACTAAGCCCGTGCACCACAACTACTGAGCCTGCGCTCTAGAGCCTGCAAGCCACAACTACAGAAGCCCACGTGCCTAGAGCCCGTGCTCCGCAACAAGAAGAAGCCACCGCGATGAGAAGCCCGCGCACCACAACGAAGAGTAGCCCCCGCTCACCGCAACTAGAGAAAGCCCGCGCGCAGCAACGAAGACCCAACGCAGACAAAAATAAATAAATTTATATATATATAAAAAAGTAGAGATTGTACTCAACATGTAAGATTCTATGATTCTATCAGCAGCCTTGACCTCTCCAAAAGAAGTGCTTTGCGGTAAATTTCAGGCCTCGCAACACTGAAGTTCCTTGTGGCTATGGCCTGTGTCTTCCTGTATCTCGTGTCTGACAGGCAGAGGATGGTGGCAAACTCCCAATACCTGCAGAAGTATTACATGTGAACACTGGATGAGAGTCTGTTGTCAACCACTTGGGCTCATGAGGACGTGCCTATGAGCCACCAGCTAGAGAGCCTCCAATCACATCCAGATTCCCTCCCTTGCCAGAGTCATCCTCTGACATGGGCTCCTGGACTCAGATCTCTAAGATCTGAATTTATGGCTGTTCTGGCAGTGTACCCATCGCTTGAGGGGAGCAGGGGAAAGAAGGAGGCTTCTGCTTCCTCTTGGGAAGGCATTGGACATCTTGCCCATCCTCTAGACCCAATTCAAGTCCCCTTCCTTTCTTCAGCCTTCCCTGCCCCTGCTAGACTTTCTCTACCTCTCCCCCATCCCCCCAGTAGGCCTTGGACCAGCTGCTCCTAATGACCCTTACTCTCCACAGAAACCTCCCTCTCTGTAACAGCTTTACGAAATGCAATTTACATACCCCACAATTCATTCATTTAACGTGCACAATTCAATGGGTTTATTTTGTTTTTAAAAAGAATAAATTTATTTATTATTTATTTTTTGGCTGCATTGGGTCTTCGTTGCTGCGCGCGGGCTTTCTCTAGTTGCGGCGAGTGGGGGCCACTCCCCGCCGCAGTGCGCAGGCTTCTCACTGTGGTGGCCTCTCTCGTGGCAGGGCTCAGGCTCCAGTTGCACGGGCCTCAGCAGCTGTGGCCCGCGGGCTGTGGAGCACAGGCTCACACGGGCTCAGCTGCTCCGCGGCCTGTGGGATCTTCCTGGACCAGGGCTCGAACCCGTGTCCCCTGCATCGGCAGGCGGACTCCCAACCACTGTGCCACCAGGGAAGCCCTCAATGGGTTTTAGTATATTTACTGATATGTGTAACCATCACCACAGTCAATTTTACAACATTTTTGCCACCACAAAGAGAAACACTGCACACTTTAGCTATCACTCCCCACAGACCCTAAGCAATCACTTTTCCGTCTCTATAGATTTATATATTCTGGACATTTCATGTAAATGGAATCACAGTATGTGGTCTTCTGTGTCTGGCTTTTTTCACTTAGCATCTTGTTTCCAAGTTCACCCATGTTCTGAGAATCTCTTTTATGCATGTGAACGTGTCTTCTTTCTCCGGCTGCGCTATAAACACCTTGAGGTCAGGACCACCTTTTGTGTTGCTTTTCTCCCACCCCCAACCTGGTGCCCAGGACGGTGCTAAACACTCAAACCCGCATTGTTTCTCCTCTGGGGTTTTGGGGGAATTGCTATATAGATTTGCTTTTGCTGTCCTCTGTGGGCCATGACAGCGCATGGCCAGGGGGACAGTTCAAACCCACACAGGATTTGCCTGGAATAGGGTCTTCAATGTCCAAGATGCTAGTCACCTCCTGCCCCACGACCTTTAATGGCTCATTGTTGACTGCAGGATTGACCTCCAATTCTTGGCCCGGCTTTAAAACTTTCCGGGAGGGAGGGAGTCCTCAGGCAGTCCTAGCTTTGTATCAGGGCTAACACCACCTTTCAGTCACGGGAGCTTTTCCCCTTTGCTCAAGGAGCCTTTGCTCAGACTGCTCCTCTGCCTATAGTGCCCTTCCCTCTCTCTCCCTGTGGCTTATTGGAGAGACCTACCAGACGGGGAGGAAGCTTGGCCCAGCAGAAAGTGTGAAGGCCTAGGTTTGATTCCTGACTCGGTTGTTTAGTGCCTGAAACCTCAGACAAGTTTTCAAGTTTTCTCTGCATCTCGGCATCCTCATCTGTGAAGTGGAGCTGCCAGTAGCTTCTTCACAGGGGTTGCCCAAAGCATTGGAGCTGACATACGCAAAGTGCTCCAACTGGTAGGTATTCAGCGGTTTCAATTCTTCCCCTGTCAGATGTGAGCTTCTCTGAGCAAACATCTAAGCTGCCCTTATTTAAAAAAAAAAAAAAAAAAAAAAAAATCCTTTTATTGAAATTTACATGCATAAAGGTACCCAAATCATAAGTACAGGGTTTGATTTCATTTTCAAAACCAGAACACACCTGTGTAACCAGCCCCAGATCAAGCCCCCAAAGTCCCCTCGTGTTCTTTCCAGTCACCACCACCTCCTCCCTTTCCTCTGTCCTGACACCACAGATGAGGTTTGTCTGCTTTACATAAATGCACTCTTACACCACGTTACCCTCACTTTTCAGGAGCCTCCCCCATCTCCAGCTCCCAGAACACGTTTCTAAGCCTCTGTTTGATGTGTGACACAGTCTGTCCTGTGGGCTCCCAGAGGCGGGGGGGGAACCTTAATTCCCTTATGACTCTCAGTACCACTCCTAAGATTAAGTGGACAGAGAAGGCAGGAGGTCAAAGATTGCCTGTGATTTTTTCTGGGCCCCAACCCCATGCTGAGAAAAACAAGTCTTTATTCAATGGTACGGCAGCCCCTATCCCACCTACCCCAGCCACTGTGGTTTCCCAAAGGATGCATTCCCCCTTTGCTCTCCCTTGTTGACCCCTGCTCCACTGCCTGCCTTTGGAGGACTTCCTCCCCTTCCAGCCAGGCCTTGCTGACCCTCTGTGAGCACCTCCTCTGAGGGCCAGGCCCTGGGCAGAAGGCCTGGGAAAGCTGCCCTCAGCTGTTTTCTATGACTCTGGGGCCAGCCTGTGCATTCTGCTTTGAGGTTGGTTTGAGCACAGGGTTGAGGGGATAAGGCCTCCGGGCAGATGCAGTGTCAGGTCCTGTTCTAGGGTCAGCTCTTGTCATCCAGAAATGAATCCGAATCTGGGCCAGGTCTCCGCAGGCCTTGCTCTGACCCTTCCCCGGTCCACACGAGGCCCCAGGAGATAGAGCCCTCCCCCAACACACATACACGACTGATGCCAACAGCAGAGACCTTCTAAGCCTGCTTAAAACTCTGGAATGTTATGTTGTATTTATAGACATCATTTGAATTTGTTATCATGTTTGTTTTAGATTTTCACTTCGAAAGTTCGGTAAGCCATTGCTGTTTTCCTTCTCTTCCTCTCTCTTTCCCTTTTCCTCCCTCCCCAACTCCTGCTTCCTCCCTCTCTTTCCCTCTCTCCTCCCCCACTTCCATAGTGCATCCCCACGCTTACTCCTACCCTCCTCCACCATCCCCACCACACACACAAGTCTGGAGCTAGCAAGGACCTTAAAAAATCCAGCCATTTTATAGACAGGAAGACTAAGGTGGAGAGAAGAGAGACCTGCTCGGGGGTCCCTCGGTATAGTGGCCAAGCCAAAGCAGAGCTCAGGTGTCCTTGTGGTCCAGGCAGCTGTGAGTGGTAGAGAAACAATACCTCATCTCCTCGCCAGCTGAGTGACCTTGGGTGGGTCACGTAACTTCTCTGAGCCTAGAGTCTTCATCTCTGAAATGATAATACCCACTTCGGTGGGTTTGTTTTTTTGAGGAGTTGTGGTATGAACACTTCCTTTGAAAGCTATAAAGATGGTGAGGAGTGGTGGCCAGTTGGAACTCTGGCCTTTTCTTCTCCTTTGAAATTTGCTCTGCAAGTTATATTGGGAATACATGTTGCAAATATTTTTTACCTCTTATATCTTTTAACTTTTTTATGATCTTGTTTATTATATAGAAGTTTGTAATTTGAATGTAGTGAAATATGTCCATCTTTTCCTCTAAAGTTTTGTGATTTGGGGTCTTGCCTAAGGTTATAAACGAGAAACATTTCATAAATGACAGATTCCCCAGACAAATCACAGAAAAAGAAATATGAATAGACCTTAAAATAGGAAAAAAAATCCCACAAATTCTCTCAGAATAAAAGAAATGCTGAGATGTCACTTTTTACATTATCAGATTGGCAAAAATCCTAAAGCTTGATAACACATTGCTTTAGGGAAGCTGATGAGGAACAAGTACTCTTATATTTTCCTGGGAGAAGTATAAGTTGGTACAATCCTTATCGAGGGCAACTTTGCAGTATTTGTGAAAATTTTAAATGTGCATACCATTTGATCTCACGATTCTACTTCTAGACTTTTATCCTCAGATGGTACACGTGTATGAAGTGACATAGGCACAAGATTATTCCTTATAGCCTTGTTTGCAACAGCAAAGGAACAACTAAATATCCATCATTAGGGAACTGATAAAAATATGCTTCATTCATACAGTAGACCCCTATACACCTGCAACAAAGAATACGAAAGCTTTTTATGAACTGATACGGGAAAACATCTCTATACTGTTATGTGAGAAAAGCAAGGTGCAGGACAGCATATATAATAAGCAACACTCTCACCCCAAGAGGCAACCAAACCTCCACGTGACGAAAGCGTATCCCACAGGTTGCTGTGGCTGGACACCTGGGCACGGGCCACCCCACCCCAAGGGTACTTGAAAATGTACAGCCAGTGGTTGGCATCATCATACAGCGGGAGGTTAAGGACCCAACTCCCAAAACGGAGATTATGAGGCTCCCCAAAGCCAAGAGGCTGAGCAACATCTGGAAAGAATCCAACACAGCCGTCAGAAGCATCATGTTATTTTAGCTTCCATTAAGTCAAATGAGCAAAATCACTTGAAAGTTGATTGAGACTGGCAATAATGACCCAGTTTTTCAACAGACTTGTGCAAACAAGAACTAAGGGTGCCATGCATCCTTCATTAACACTAAAGAAAGACAAAATAAGTAACGCTCACAGACCCGCTGACCCAGACTACGAAACAGTCATGAAAACACAATTGGAGATTGGCGATCAAAAATCAAGTGAATTTTTACAATAAGGTTCATGGTTGAAATACTCATATTCCGATCAAATCAACAGCTATTGCTTGTTAATACTGTTACTATGTGATTGCTGTGTTTTGCTAGACAGCAAAAGAATATATGGTTTAGTTTGTTACTGTAATTAAAATCTATTCATTCTGCTTCTTTTGTTGAATGTATATATGGCATCTGTATACATTATCTGTAGGTGATCAAATAAAATATGGCTCAGATCAGTCATTTAATTGCTTTAAATAGCAACTAGTCTTATTTAAAGAAGACCACAATATCTTTTTTCTTCCAAAATTTATAATTACACATATAATTCTGAAGTTGAATATGACAAAATAAAAATCATTTAGTAAAAAGATATGCAACCTTTGTGTAAAAAGGGGAAAGAATGTATATCCTTATTTCTTATGATCTGTGTGTGCTCTCACATATAATCTTATATATAGATGATTACATACATAATATTATATACAAATGTATACTCTCTAGACGGATTCACAAGTAACTAATAATAGTGAATACTTGCTGGGGAGTAGAGGATTTTTCTCTGTACATCTTTTTATACTTTACAATTTTTGAACCATGAGAATTCAAATTTACCAATTCAGAAAATCAAAAAAACGCAATTTTAAAGTAATGGCAGATTCCAGAAACCCAATCCAGAATATCAAACCATACTCTCAGGGATTGGGCCTGTATTTTTAAAGTTCCCTAGGAACCTCTTAGGGGAACCCTGGTCTGTTACAGAAGATCCCCAAGAACCGACTGAGCTTTACATCCAGGAGTCAAGGTCCCATGGCCTACACTGCGCCACCTAGTGGTCTTATTCAGACATGATTCCAAGCATCCCTCGGAAAAATTTGTGGGGAGGCCCAGCAGATAGCACAGGTCCTGCGCCCACAGGCTGGGTGGGGGTGGCTCCAGTGGGCACACAGTCTGCCTCCAGGGATGCTTGTCTGGGTCCTGACTGGAACGAGGCACAGCTTCCAGAGCTCCACAGCCTCCAGTTCCCAGGGAGCCACCCAGAGGCAGCCTGCAGGAGCACAGAGCACATGGACTTTAAAGTTAGACCTGGGTTCAAACGCTGGCTCCACCATCTACTAGCCTTGTTATCTCTCTCTCTCTTTTTTTTTTAGTCACATAGTGTGGTATGCAGGATCTCAGTTTCCTGAACAGGAATGGAACCCACGCCCCCTGCAGTGGAAGCACAGAGTCATAACCACTGGACCGCCAGGGAGTTCCACTAGCCTTGTTATCTCATATGGCTTAAACTCTCAGGTCTTCAGTGTTCTCATCTACCAAATGGGTACAGGCAGAAGTCAGATAAAGTCTGCACACAAATCTAGAACAATGCCCGTGCATAGCAGGAACTTGATAAATGTTAATTCTCTTCCCTTCAGTTACTTTTTTAAAAAATAAATTTATTTATTTATTATTTATTTTTGGCTGTGTTGGGTCTTTGTTGCTGCATGTGGGCTTTCTCTAGTTGCAGAGAGCGGGGTTACCCTTCGTTGCCGTGCGTAGTCTTCTCATTGTGGTGGCTTCTCTTGCTGCGGACCACAGGCTCTAGGCGCACAGGCTTCAGTAGTTGTGCCTTGCGGGCTCAGTAGTTGTGGCTCGTGGGCTCTAGAGCACAGGCTCAGTAGTTGTGGCGCACGGGCTTAGCTGCTCTGTGGCATGTGGGATCTTCCTGGACCAGGGCTCGAACCCGTGTCCCCTGCATTGGCAGGTGGGTTCTTAACCACTGTGCTACCAGGGAAGACCCCCTTCAGTTACTTCTTTTTTTTTTTTTTTTAAATTATTTATTTATTTATTTATTTATTTATTTATGGCTGTGTTGGGTCCTTTTTTCTGTGCGAGGGCTTTCTCCAGTTGTGGCAAGCGGGGGCCACTCTTCATCGCGGTGCGCGGGCCTCTCACTGTCGCGGCCTCTCCCGTTGCGGAGCACAGGCTCCAGACGCGCAGGCTCAGTAGTTGTGGCGCACGGGCTTAGTTGCTCCGCGGCATGTGGGATCCTCCCAGAGCAGGGCTCAAACCCGCGTCCCCTGCATCGGCAGGCAGACTCCCAACCACAGCGCCACCAGGGAAGCCCCTCAGTTACTTCTTGATAACTTTACTCCCCTGCCCAAAAGAGAGTAGCCTGGCTCCTGGGAACTTCCTGTGGCCACAAGGCTGGGAGGGCGCAGCACTGGAATGACTGAGAAATCTGTGTGCTTCTAGTATTTCTAAACATTCTCCCTCCCTCCTTTGACCTTCTTGCTTCTTCTTCAGCTACTAAGGAATAAATTGCAGGCGGGGCTCAGGTGGGGAGGGAGCTCAAGAAGTGGCTACTGTTTCCGCAGGCAGGGTCAGATCCAGGTCCAGTCACCCCCCCGGGGGTGTGTTGACCTGGGTGCTCCATCAAGCACTTCCTCTAGCCAGGGAGCAAGGCCCAGCCCCTGCCCTCAGGGAGTGCATAGGCTAGGAGGAGAGCTAAATACAGCAAAAGCCACAATGAATGTGCAGGGGTTGAGGGGACTCAGGCAGGCACTGATGAAGTTACTAAGTTGGCCACTTGCTCTTTTGGGTTATGACACTTTCCAGAAGCTCCTGATAAAAGGCAACTGAAGAGCCCATTAACCCCTCACCCTGTAATTCAGATACGCATCTTAGCTTCCCTGCTTGTCTTTTCAAAGACGGCAGAACCCAGCGGAGAGGAGACACTAGACTGAAAAAGTCCTGTTTAAGGCTGTGGGCAGCAATGTCCAGAGAACAGGGCAAAGCAGTCTGGAGGGGTTGTGCTCTGTACATGGCAGCAGAGGGCCTCCAAGGAGTCAGATGCCAGGAAAACAGAATCCTGACCTTAGGAATCACCTGATTCACAGGTGAGGAAACTGTGGACCAGTAAGGGGAGGGGGTTGGCCCCATCCCACGGGAGTTAATGACCTGGAGCTTGAGCCGTCTTCTTCCCCCCGGTGTGGTGGAAAGCCCTCAGACTTTGGAGCCAGACAGAACTTGATTTGAACCTAAACTCTCCCTTTAGTTTATGGCTAGCTATGTGGTCTTAGAAAAGTCATTTGCCTCTCTGAGCCTCGGTTTTCCTCAGCTGTGAAATGGAGACAATAGCCCTTTTTCAGGATTGTTGTGAAAACCGAAGATAATATATGCAAATCACCTGGCATATAGCAGGCATATGACAATCAGGACCACTACTGTCATTACTTCTCCCACCCAAACTGCCCCCGGCACGGACAGGTAGGTAGAGGGCCGGCTGCGGCAGAAGATTTCTCTGTGCTTGGTGATGGTTATATGAGGGTGTTAAGTTCCCGTTGGTGGGGCCAGATGCATGGAAAGTAGAATGTGCCCCATGGAGGGGCAGAGAGGTTTTTTCTAACTAACGCTGCCTTGCAGAGGGTGCAGGCCCGGGGGCCACCCCTAGCTCACAGCATGGAGAGAGGCCCAGGAGGCGTGGCCTCTTAGTAATAAGAGGTGTGGCCCCTCATTCACATTAAGGCACCTGCCAGCCACGTGCTTTGCAGTCACCAGAGCAGCCACCTTGGACAGATATACTACAAAGAGTCTCTCTCTTTCTCTCCCTTTTGCTCCAGTTTCCTCATTTATATATTTGTTTTTATTCTTTTACTATATGACGTCAACAACACTTTCTGAGCGTGATGTACTGTGCTCTATCCTATTAGCTTAAATGCATAGTTCATTCAATTTTATCCTCACAACAGCGCTGCATGGAACATGACGTCATCCCCATTTTACAAGAGGCAAAACTGAGGCTCAATTTCTTGCTGGAAGTCACTTGGCCAAGAAGGTGCCAGAACAGGGATTCAAACCCAGAGAGCCTTGCCTGACTTCAAATCCAGTATCTCCACACCTGAGACTAGTACCTCCTGCCTGGGCTTGAAGTTCTTTCCAGGGAAGAGGGGTAGATATGAGTAGGGCCTGCAGATTTTGGAGGCTGCAGCAGGCCTGGTTCCTGGGCAGGTGTGGGTGCATGTTGGGAGTGGAAGCCCCATTCAAACCCCAGAGAGTTCGCTCACGAGGCAACCCTGAATTCATGGAGGGCACCCCGGCAGCAGAACTAGGTGAAGAGCACCACCCAGCAGCAAACGGGAAGAGAATGAGGGAGACGTTTGGTCCCTCCCAATATCTGTTTTCCTTCTCTTGGCAATGGCCTCAGTTCCCCCAACCAATTTTGAAGGAAGCTGTCTCTGCCCCAAGCTCTGAGGCCCTGGCTCTCAGGCCGAAAGAAATCCTCTAATCCCTGCCAGTCTCCATTATTGGTCCATGGATGAGCACATGGACCAGCAAGACATTTGGAGAAATTCCTTGGGATCTTCAGAAAGAAGCTGCCCCACTTTTCTGAGCAAGCTTCCATGGGTAACCTTTCTATCTGGTGTTTCCAGCTCAGGCCCCTGTTTTTAAAAACTCAACTGTAGGGATTTAGTGCAATCCCTTATCAAATTACCCATCACATTTTTCAGAGAAATAGAGCAAATAATGCTAACATTTATATGGAGCCATAAGACACCCGGAATTGCTAAAGCAATCCTAAGGAAAAAGAACAAAGCAGGAGGCATAACCCTCCTAGACTTCAGACAATACAACAAAGCTATAGCAATCAAAACAGCACAGTATTGGCACAAAAACAAACATGGATCAATGGAACCGAATAGAGAGCTCAGAAATAAACCCACACACCTACCATCAATTAACCTTTGACAAAGGAGGCAAGAAAATACAATGGGAAAAAGTCTCTTCAGCAAGTTGGGAAAGCTGGACAGCTGCATGTAAATTAGTGAAGTTGGAACACACCCTCATGCCATACACAAAAATAAACTCAAAATGGCTTAAAGACTTAAAAATAAGATGTGACACCATAAAACTCCTAGAAGAGAACATAGGTAAAACATTCTCTGACATACAAAGTTTTTCTTAGGTCAATCTCCCAAGGCACTAGAAATAAAAGCAAAAATAAACAAATGGAACCTAATCAAATTTACAAGCTTTTGCATAGCAAAGGAAACCATAAACGAAACGAAAAGACAACCTATGGGCTGGGAGAAAATATTTGCAAATGATGCCACTGACAAGGGCTTAATTTTCAAAAAATGCAAACAGCTCATACAACTCAACAGCAAAGAAACAAACAACCCAATTGAAAAATGGGCAGAAGACCCAAATAGACATTTCTTCAAAGAAAGGCATACAGATGGCCAAGAGACACATGAAAGGATGCTCAACATCGCTAATTATTAGGGAAATGCAAATCAAAGCTACCATGAGGTACCACCTCACACTGTTCAGAATTGCCATCATTAAAAAGTCTACAAATAACAAATGCTGGAGAGGGTGTGGAGAAAAGGGAACTCTCTTGCACTGTTGGTGGGAATGTAAATTGGTGAAGCCACTATGGGAAACAGTATGGAGTATCCTCAGAAAACTAAAAATAGAACTATCATATGATCCAGCAATCCCACTCCTGGGCACATATCTGGAGAAAACCATAATTCGAAAAGATGCATGCACCCCAATGTTGATTGCAGCACTATTTACAATAGCCAAGACATAGAAGCAACTTCAGTGTCCATCAACAGAGGAATGGATAACGAATGTGGTACATATATACAATGGAATATTACTCAGCCATAAAAAAGAATGAAATAATGCAGCAACATGGATGGCCTTAGAGATTATTAAACTAAGTGCAGTAAGGCAGAAAGAGAAAAATACCATATGATTGCTTGTATGTGGAATCTAAAATATGACACAAGCAAACCTATCTATAAAACAGAAACAGACTCGCAGACATAGAGAACAGACTTGTGGTTGCCAAGGGGAAGGGGGGATGGGGGAGGGAAGGATTGGGAGTGTGGGATTAGCAGATGAAAACTATTATATAGAGAATGGATAAACAACAGGTCCTACTGTATAGCACAGGGAACTATATTCAATATCCTATGATAAGCCATAATGGAAAAGAATATTAAAAAAAGAACGTATATATGTATAACGGAATCACTTTGCTGTACAAGGGAAATTAACACAACATTGTAAATCAACTATTCTTCAATTAAAAAAAAAAACCCAACTGTAGGAAAGTTAGAAGGCCACAGGGCTTGCAAGTCCCCACCCCCACCCAGAGGCCCCTGGCCGAAGCGGTGAGAACACAGTTGAGGCCAGACTAGTGGAGTAACAGACACCACAGTCGCTCCCCTGACTCCTGACCCAGAAGAGTCAGCCAGGCGCCCAGGCCAGGACACTGGGTATTTTCAGCCTCCAGCAGTATCAGCAGGGGCTGGGAGGCCTCAGCCATATTGTATTTCATGTGACCCCGGCACCAGGCCAGCAATACGGCCATGGGGTGCCGGCCTTGTGCCCTTGCCTGGCCTGGGCCCTGTCTCCCTTTCTGCTGGTCTTCAGAGCCAGAGAGGAGCAGAGGCCTGGGGGACAGGCTCCTGCCAAACGGGTACCAGAAACAGCAGCAAGAGGGATTGGCAACTTTAGCTGTCACCAAAAGTGCTCAAGGATGGGCTTTGGGCCCCTCAGCAACCCTACTCTCGGCATTCACTCTGTAGACATCCTGAGCAGTGCTTCTTTCTGGGTACCATTCGGGGGCTTGAGTGACCAACCATCCCCGTTTGTCCTGGTCACTCCCGTTTTAGCACTGAAAATCCTGAGTCCCATGAAACCCCTCAGTCCTGGGCAAGCTGAAACGGTCGATGACCATCTCCTACCTTCTCCAGCTGTGACTCCTCTCTGAAGATGCAGAAACTGAGGCCCAGGAAAGGGAAGTCCCTTGCCCACGTTCATGAAGCTAGAAGGTGAGGGGCTGGCACTGCAACCCAAATCTGTCTAACTCTTCCTGCCCCCTCCCCGGGGCAGGCGGCTTCCTGCCTCCCCCAGGTGATACTAATAGCCCCAAATTGCTCTCCCTCCTCCAGACTCCGCCCACCTCACCTGTCTCTCCCTAGGCTGTCAGGGTTGTTTTTCTAAAGCAGTGCATCAGAATCACCTGAAGGCCTTGTTTGAGCAGTTAGTTAGGCCCCTCCCCCAGAGCTTCTGATTCAGCAGGTCTGGGGTGGGGCTTGAGAATCTGCATTTCTAACAGGTCCTGGGTGATGCTGACACTGCTGGACGGGGAACACACTTTGTGTGATGTAAACCGCAGCTCTGATAAAGTCTCCCAAAACCTCTGAGCCTTCCTGTGGCCCACTGAATAAAGGCCCAGGCCTGGGTTCAAGCCCCTCTGTGATGCAGCCCCCATCTCCCCCACGGCCCCCACTCCACACCAGGTCACCACCCTGCCAGGCAACTCCGCATCCTCAGGAACTGCTCTGCTGTCTCCTGCTTCTGTGTCTTCGCTCAAGCTTTTCCTGGCCTGGACTCCACAGCTCCTCCGCATACACCAATCCCCTTATCCTTTAAGCCTGTTTCAAATGCCACCTCCTCTGGTTGCCTCCTGGGGTCCCCATCAGTCAGGATGAAGAACCCCTCCCTCAGCTCGCAGCTGAGCCCCTATTTCATCCTGCTCTGTGTAACAGCTGTCCTTGTCACTAGTCTGTGGATTCCTTGAGGACACAGACTGTCTTTTTCATCTTTGTCTACATATTTGTTAAATGGATGTGACAGAACCGGGACAACCGCCGGATCTTCAGGGAGGCAGATTTGAACTCAACCTGAGAAAAACTTGCAACAACGTGAACAGTTTGACACCAACTCTTGAGGGTCCTGCCAGGAGATCGTGAACTCCCTGTCACCTCTGGGCATCTCCAGTGGGGTTGGGTGGGCATCTACAAAGTCGCTGAAGCCCCTGGTTAGGCAGGCACTGAGCACCCAACCTCCTTCTCAGGCCCCTGTCTCCCCAGGAGAACCTGATCCCCACCAAACCTACTGCCCTGCTGTCCAGACCCACAGAGCCCCATGGGCTGGCTGGACCTTGCCAAAGGCGAGTGATGGTAGACTGGCATGAATTTTTGTCAGTGGCCTTCACTACCTGAATACAGGAAGTGACCAGTGGTGAGGCCCCTGCTCCGGGCCAGCCCCCTCCCTCCTTTGAATACTGCCTTCTCAGAAGGACCAACCCCTCCTGGATGCACCCCTTGCCTCACCTCATCCACACCTGTGCCCCCAGCCTCATGGGCTACAGGAAGCAGCTCATCTCTGGGTAAGCTGAGTATCTGCGGGTTCGCCCCCAGCCTGGGCTCCTTGGGAACAGTGCCCATTTCCACGCCAGGCACGTGTAAATTCTTGGAAGGGGCGTTTACTTTCCATGCCCTGCCAGGTACACACCACAAATGCCCTCTTGCCCTTCTTTATCTGCCCTTGGAAAAGAACCTATGAAATCCATTCCAATCAAGGAGCCCATGACTGAGGCTTCCTGCCCCTGCTCACCCTGGGGAAATTTTTACTGTTTATTTCAGACAAACTTGAGAGACTCACTTGATTGCACTGTGGCTAGGCACACTATTGCGGTGGGTTTTGTTTATCTGTTGGTTGAATTGGGGAGGGAAGAGAAGGATTTTCCAGAGTCCAGACTCATGGCCTGGTAGGGCCTCTTAGGGTCAGCACTAAGAGTTTGGTGAGGTCTGCACTTTATATCACTCAAGACCATCTGCCCTGGCTCCCTCCTCCACCAGGAAGCGTCCATCAATCAGTTTCAAAGCCGGCAGCTTGGTTATTGGAACGGCCTGAGAAAGCCATGACCCAGGGTAGCCAGCTGAGGAACACCCAGGTCTCAGCTCGCCCCCTGCCAACCTCCAGGTCTCCTGAGCATTCTCGTTTCTGCTCCTTCCTGGGGCTGGCAGAGGTCATAACCTTCTGAAAGAATGCAGGGTCAGCCAGTCCGTCTGAAATTTCCGCTCCGGGTGTGTGAAAGGAGATATGTCCAACTGTGAACACACAGAGCCCACATCCTTATGACTCAGCAGATGTGGCTGTCCTCAACTCTGTCCCCTGAAATGTCAAATAGACTGGCCTCAGAGGTCTGACAGCGTTAGAAGAGATGCTACAAAGCCTGGGGTAGAGGCACTTTCCCCGTGAGTCCTTTTGGACAACACCCAGACACCCAGATACACCCACCCACACAGAGACAGACGCACACACCCAGAACCCCCAGACACACAGTCAGATGTACATACACAGAAACAAAGAGAAAACTCAGATACATTCAGGGATGCACACACACACACACACACACACACACACACACACACACATCCAAATATACCCATAGAGATGGATGCACACATGCAGGTACCTTGAAGCGCGCACACACACACACACACACACACACACACACACACACTCCTCCAAAGGACTCAGCGAGAGCCTGCCCTGTCATCTATGCCTGACCTTGAACACCTCTTCCAAGCCCAACAGGTGGCCGCTGGCTCTCTGGAAGGGCCCTCTGGGTCACTGACCTGGAATCAGGGTCACAATGGCTAGGGGTGGGGAAAAATGGTAAAGTCCTAATTCATCACATTACTACTTCAACACCCAGAGGAGACGTTTTACTCTTTCATTTGGCGACTTTCCAAAGTTCAGCCACGGGAAGGTGTAAGGACAAGCAAACAGAACACTAACCCGTACTTCCTTTCCCCTTCTCTTACCAGAAGCTTACTCATTCATCCTTTAAGGCCAGAAGAAAGTCTGACCCACGGTAGGCCTATTCGGCACCAGTGTGTATTAAACTGAGTACGTCCTGCAGGGTGGGAATGCTGGGAGAGGGTGGCTGCCGGGTGCCTGATGCTGAAGGCTCTGTTTTGGCTTCTTGCCAGCGTGAGGCCTGCAGCTTTCCTTGCCGTTTTGGATCCACAGGGGAAAATACGCCATTCATTAATTCAGTCCATAAATACTTACTGAACCCCCACAGACACCATACACAAAACAGCAAACAGGCCCAGTCCCGCTCTCACAGAGCTTATGGCCCACAAGAGGAGGCAGACATGAAAAACTCATAATTCTTAAAGGAAATATTTGTTATGGGCTGGATTGCATCTTCTACCTCCCCCGCAAACTCATATGTTGAAGTCCTAACCCTCAGTACCTCAGAATGGGACTATTTGGAGATATGGCCTTTAAAGAGGTGATTAAGTTAACAGGAGGCCAGGAGGGTGGGCCCTAATCCAGTATGACTGGTGTCCTTATAAGAAGAGGAAATGCAGACACACAAAGAGACACCAGGGATCCTTGTGACCAGAGGAACAACCATGTGAAGAGGCAGCAAGAGGACGTCTGTCTGCAAGCCGAGGAGGGAGGTCCCAGAGGAAACCAACCCTACTGGCACCTTGATCTTGGACTTCCAGCCTCTAGAGCTGTGAGAAAATTAATTTCTGTTGTTTAAGCCACCCAGTCTGTGGTATTTTGTTATGGCCATCCTAGCAAACTAAATCAGCATCAAAAACAACAAAACAAGGAAACAAGGTAGGGGCCAAATAGTCTAAGTCCTGCATTTACTTCTTCTTCTTTTTTTTTTTTTTTTTAATATTTATTTATTTGGCTGCACCGGGCTTTAGTTGCGGCATGCAAGATCTTTCTAGTTGCGGCATGCGGGCTCTAGTTCCCCGACCAGGGATCGAACCCGGGCCCCCTGCGTTGGGAGCGCAGAGTCTTAGCCACTGGACCACCAGGGAGGTCCCTGCATCTACTTGTTTAGAGAGTTGTTACGCCTCTTGAGGCGAGCTACACAAGTTCTAAACGAAAAGGCAAAGCAGCAGTGTCTCCCTCCCAGCACCCTGCCCCCAGCAGGGCTCTGTTCCGGCCTCCCCAGCAAGCACCCTCTGGAGGGGTGGGAAGAAGACGGCCAACTGAGAGCCTCTGGCATCCATGCGGGAAGAAGGCCCTTCCTGCTTTCTCTTCTGTTTAATAAACTATTGCTGAGGCTCTGTGCAGAATCAGGCATCACAGAGGTGTGCTGGGGCAGAAAAGGTGAGTAGGAGGTGTGCCCGGGCCCCAGGAACCCTCTAACCAGAGTTCAGGGCACCAGCGTTGAGTGCCACTGTCACCATGGTTGTTCTTTTACATTTCTCAGAGTTGCTCTTTATGCCTGTGGTCTCAGAGTACAACTAAGGTATGTAAATAACAGATCCCTTATGTTTGCCAAGTTCTTCAAAGTTGACAAACCTCTCTTACAAAATGGGTCTCAACGAGGCACTCATGACAGGTAACATTGATGTTATTATCACCATTGCACAGATGAGAAAATCGAGGCCCAGAAAGGATAAATGACAAGCCCAAGATTCAACAGCTGAAAAGTGCCAGGAATTAATTAGCCCAGGCCTTTTGGTGAAGCAGTGAAATATACCAAGGACTGCTAAGAACTAGAAAAGGGAATTGAGGGAAGACACAGGACCGCCTCCTCTCCATTCAAAATCAGCAGGGGAATGGCTCAGATGGCTTTTTTTGTTTTGTTTTTGGCCGCACCATGCGGCATGTGGAACTTCCCCGACCAGGAATTGAACCCATGCCCCCTGCAGTGAAGCCGGAACCTTAACCACTGGACCACCAAGGAAGTCCCCAAATGGCTTTTCAAACTCTGTCCAGCCTCTGGGATTAAACTCAGAGAGACAGGAAGGCACCAGAGAGTGAGTTGGCAAACTCAGCGTAGTTGGGCTTGGAAGATGTCCTCAGACCAGCATCCTTAGGCAGATTCCAAGGGGAGGTGGTGACTGGGGATGTGAGCTGCAAAGCAGGGGGGATTTTCTACCCCTTCTCTTTAAAATGGGAATAATAATACAACAGAGGCATTCTCACTGAGTGGCATGATGACCTCTGATTAAGGTAAAAAAACACAGAGCAAAGCCACCATTAAGTCATGAGGGGAAAGGCACACTCGGGGATCGTCACCACAGCCTCCAAGTCCTGTCCACTGTGGCATCTCATGACCATTAGGGTTGATTTTTTTCACCTCACTTTCTCCCTGTATTATTTTAATATTTGATAGATGACAACCATAGATAACTCATATGTAAGTGAGAAAGCATAATAATAAAATGAACTCCCGTGAGCCCCTCATGAACTTAGTGTTGGCCAGAACGCTGCCAACAGCCTGGTGCCCACGCTTGTCCTCTTCCCCATCTCAGCCGCCAGAGGTTAAGTGTCACCCTGAATTTTGAGCATAATTATTGCCTTGCTTTGAAAACACTCTTTTATCACATTGACATGTATTTCCAAACAAAGGATAGTATAGTTTTTGAGCTTTATAAAAACAGTATCATGCTCTCTCTAGTTCTCTGGGATGCTTTGTTCACGCAACATTGTCTCTCCAGGAAAAGTAGAGAAGAATGTGGATTTCGGGGTGGGCAAAACTGGGCTGGAATCCAGATTCTAAATGCTCCAGCTGTGTGATTGCATGCAAAATTTTTTAAATTAATTAAGTTTATTTTTGGCTGCGTTGGGTCTTTGTTGCTGTGCGTGGGCTTTCTCTAGTGGCAGCGAGAGGGGGCTACTCTTCGTTGCAGTGCACGGGCTTCTCATTGCGCTGGCTTCTCTTGTTGCAGAGCACGGGCTCTAGGCACGTGGGCTTCAGTAGTTGTGGCTCGCGGGCTCAGTATTTGCGGCTCGCAGGCTCTAGAGTGCAGGCTCAGTAGCTGTGGTGCACGGGCTTAGTTGCTCCGCGGAATGTGGGATCTTCCCAGACCAGGGCTCGAACCCGTGTCCCCTGCATTGGCAGGTGGATTCTTAACCACTGCACCACCAGGGAAGTCCCTGCATGCAAATTTCTTAACTCCACTGAGTCTCAGCTTCTTCATCTATAGAAATGGGGCTCTCCTTTCCCCTACAAGGTCACAAAGAGGATTAAATAAAGCGTATATAAATGTTCCTATTACAGAACAGGTTTTTAAAAATTATTGAGAGCTTTTTTTTTTTTCTTTCATTTTTTTCTAGCTCGAGGGGGGAGGATCACTGATCCACAGGGGGGGGAAATACTTACAAAATTATTCCTCCCTAGATAATATAACCAACTATTCTTTCGATTACGAACTGGGAACACAAATTTTATTCAATAAGTAAAGACATTACTAAAATATGTACTTCAGCTATATATTATGACTTGCTAATGGATAGAGGGGGAGAGAAAAAGGGAACTAGTGGGAGAAAGGGAAAAATAGAAACTATTAATGAGAGGTCAGCAACTGTGTTTCTGCTTTTTGAAATGTGAATTAACCATTGTTTACAGCTCTTCAATGGCTCCAATCCCTAAGCCTATTAAGGTCTGCTTAGAATGGGATTCTCTCAGCAGCCCACCAAGGAACAATTATTCTTTGGGGTGCAGCGACGACGGTGAACAGAACAATGTCAGGATGACATCAAGTTGGGAACCAGCTGGAAAGTTCGATAAGCCTGTGTCAGATGAAATTCCTTGTGATATCCCAGTCCTCAGTTAAGCTCTTTTCTCACGTACCTACTATCCTCTCAATAGAGATTTTGTGGTTCACCTCTTATGGCATGGCCTTCTTCGCCTGCTTCCAAAATAAGGTTTTCGGCAAATAAATAGGCTAGTGGAAAAGTCAGAAGAAATCCAAGATCTGGAGTCAGGAAAACCAGTGGGATTGACATTAAAATGCAGAGCACTGAAATATTTATATGTGTCTTTGTGAAATATTAATGTAGCATCCTGCAAACATACAGGCAAACACTCGGGGGCAGGGCGCCCTCAGACTCTTTGAAGACTGCCTTTTAACCGAGCACAGCTTTCAGCAGTGGAAATGTTCCATTCGCCTCAGGGCACGCTGTGGTCTCCTGAAGTGTCAGCTGGTCAACACAGCCTTCTTCAGAACTAACCTAGAACACCTAGTTCCCCTGGGCCAGCTGTTCCACCCTTCCTCACACCTGGAGGGCACCAGCCATCTGCCAGCCGAGAGGCCACAGGGACTGGGGCCCTGTATGGGATTGGCACAGATGCTTGGCTTCGGGCTGCTAGGTGTCAAAGTCATCCTCAAAGGATGCACATCTTCAAAGGCTCCTCTCTGCCCACTGCCTGGCCCTGTGCTTCCTGAGGGATTTGGGAACCCCAGCAGGTGCCTTCAAGCCCCAGAGAGCTGCGCTGAGGGGGACCCAGCCAACAGGGCTTTATGTAATCTGGATGAGAAGGAGCGGGGAGGAGCAGCCTGTAAGTAGGATGGAGTCCTGGATTCCCAGGACTTTACAGAATGTCGACCGCCGTAGGGGAAGTTATCAAGTCTGTCCTGTTCATTGTTCTAACCCTGGCATCAAGAACAGTCCTAGGCATACAGTGGGAGCCCAACAAATATCGGTTCACTGACCGACTTGCAGCCCGTGGAGGTTGGCTGTCGAGCTATCCCCACTCAGGGGCAGTGCCCTTTGCAAAGATGGAAAGAAGCAAGTGTGACCATTTCTTCCGTTTCCAGAAATGAATGACAGGGCAGGCAACAGTAAAGGACAGATGAGAGCCTGTTTAAAACAACGCCAAGCAAAGTGTCCATCCATTTCCTGAAAGGTCTCCCACAGTTATCAAGCTGAAGAAATGAACACAGTACTAGGAGTCAGGAAGTCTGGGCTTTCGTCAGACACGTTCGCGAATCTGCTGTGTGGAGCACAACTAGTCACTGCCTCTCTCTTGGCTTCAGTTTCCTCTTCAGTACAGTGCAGTGGTTGGGCCAGACAAGTTCCCAAAGGCTTACCCTTTGGTCATGATTGGAAACTCAAGACTGGGTTTGTCAAAGCCATTCACTGCCCTCTTTCCTAGCAGGAGGGCAGCCGCCTACTCGCTACCACGTTTTACTTCCTAGGAGGGCCCAGGAGCCCTTGTTCTAGAACATTCCCTGCTGATCTATGTGACCAGTCACAGCCATGACCCAGGGGCCCTGAACACAGGCATCAGTTCTCAGCCTCGGCTATCCTCCAGAGGCTGGAGGGAAGCACAGAGCTGGATCCTCCTGAGAACTGGGACGTCCAAGGCAACAGCAGAGCTTTCTTCAACAAGCTTGCAGGCCACTCCATTTCTGGCTGGAAGCTTTTCTGAAACTGGACTGCCTTTCTGTTTCTGTGGGGCCATTTTGCCCTGGATCATTCACTGGATGAGGGCCGCTGGGCCCACTCTCTCACACAATGTGCTTAAAACTTGCTGCTGACAAAGGGAAAGGATGCCTCCCCTTCTCCCTGTGCCCTTTCCTTCCCTCCCTTATTTTCTTCCCCTCTTTCCTTCCTGGCACACTTTCCCTCACTCACCTTCCAAAACTTCTCTCCCTTTTTCCCACCTCTTCCCAGGTACTTTCTCAGCCTTGGTGCCTCACCCTGACCCTTTATACTTCTGGCTTCCAACGGTCTTCTCGTGGGTTTCTGATCAGCACCACCATTCCTTTGGCCTGGAAAGCAGGGTTCAGATTTCTATGTTGTCCAAGTTCTCTTGCCATCTTCACTCAAGGGTCCAGGTAATCCATCTTTTTTTTCCTCTCCTTTCTCCCTGTAGGGTCCCTCTTTCACCTTCTCCAACCACATCTTCATAAAGCCCCCTGCCCCTATCTTGGCCATTGTTGGCAGGTGTATTAGTTCTCTGGAGCGGCCTCAACAAAGAAGCACAGTCTGGGTGGCTTAAACAACAGAAATTAATTTTCTCATAGTTCTGGAGGCCAGAGGTCTGAGATTGAGTCTTGGCAGGGTTGGCTTCTTCTGAGGCCTCTCTCTTTAGCTTGTAGATGGTCGCTTTCTCACTGTCTCTTCATATGGTCCTGTGTGTCCTGATCTCTCTTCTTATAAGGACACCAGTCATATTGGATTAGGGTCTACCTCAGTGACCTCATTTTACCTTAATTACCTCTTTAAAGACCTGTCTCCAAATACTCAGTGGTACCAGAGGTTGGGAGACACAACTCAGTCCACACCAGCAGGGGTGACTGTCATCGTAGCGGAGGGAGTACAGGCATTATATGCTGGTACCTGGGCTGATTTTCTTGGGCTGCACTCCTTTAGGGAAGGATGTAGAAGGTAGGCACCCTGCAGTCCAGAGCGGGTGGTTCAGTATGACCTTAGGAGGTGCTATCCACTCAGCACCCCAGCTGCTCCCCGACAGTCATAGGCACCTGAGCTAAAGAAAATCAGATCGGGAGGGTCCTAAAAGAAGCCGAGCATCAGGTAAACCAGAAGTTTAATAAAAATGAAAAAAATTACAACACAGTGGGCTGAAAATGGGCTGCTTTAGAAGGTTTGATATGTTGGCCAGCATGACACGTGGACTCCATGTGGGTTCTGGGAGGTCACAGGATTGGTCCCTCACACCCCAAGATTCATTTCACTTCTTATCTTGTTCCCATGGGGGAGCCCTCTGTCTTCCTGGTGTCAGTTTTGACCAGGCTGGTTCTGAACCCCCTCATCCTGTGAGGAAAGCTGCCTGAATCTGACCTTCACCCATGATGATGATGGTCATTTGCATAATTTTCTTAGGTCCACATCCCCATCCCAGGTTCTGAGGTTGGCAGCAGGTGAAAGCCCATTTTGTGGAGAATTAAGAGCTTTGGGAATGCTGGAGTCTCCTGCATTCCCAGGAGGTGACAGCCACAGCTCCCAGGGTCTCCTGGCTCCCCTGCAAATGCTTCTGAATGCTGCATGCCCATCTCTCTTGCAAAGTGCTCAGGGATGCAGAATGCCTGGGTGCTGGCGACAAGCGGGGTCCAAGAGTCTGCATAGAAAGGAGCCCTGCGGGGCCCAGGCCTCCCTGGTGGCCACCTTGAGCCTGGCCAGTTAGGAGGTACTGCTCCTCCTCCGGGGGTGGAGGGCTTTCCTTTTGGCGATGTCCTCCTCTGTGTCACTCTCACAATTCCTCTGGAAGACAGAAAAAAAGAGAGACCCAGGGCAAGAGGGTCAGAAGGTGCCAGGAATGGGGTTGTGCTGGGTAACCTGAGCTGATACACGTGGGTCACGGGCCTGTAAACCAGGGAGATGGACATTGAGGGGAAGCCTGTTGCTCTGTCTAGACACCAGGGGTGGGTGGGATGGGGGTGGGGAGGGACCTGAAATGGGGCCAGACCAACTGCCTTGAGGCCGCCTTCCCAGGAGGAAGGAATACAGGCAGAGCAGAGCATCTAGGGAAAATCAGGGACCCGAAGAGGCCAAATTATAATAATAATGAAAATTATATCCGGTGTCCTTTGTGGCTGCCACATAATCAAGACCACTTGGATAGTTGGTCTGTGGGCTGGTGGGTCTCCTGAACTCAGCCTAGGGAGAACGGGGGAGGGATAGCCACAGGGATCTCCCCAGACTCTGACGGCACCTCCCCGCCTCTTCCTTGACTGGCTTAAGCTGCACATTTGGCCAGCCCTGCCATGTAGTCTTTCCAGGGAAATGGCTTCCGTGCTCCATGTCTATGAAAGAGAAAAAGAGCAAAGTGCAGTCCATCAGCTCGTACATGGCTAAGCCAGAGTGGAGCAGCCACCCTGGTGGCCACCGTGCCTTTTTCATTCACACCACATGCATCTAATTAAATTATTAAAACTGTTAAACAAAGTCCTAATTCAGAAAGACAATGCAAGTCATAAAAAAAAAAAATCTACTGTCAGATGTTCAATTTTAATGCTTCCTAAACAAAAGGACGTATCTTTTCTTTTTTAAGGAAAATGCCTTTTGGAAAACTGAATAATAGATGTCTGGAACCCATTCCTTTTTCTTTTCTTTAATTCTTTGGCCACGCCATGCAGCACGCAGGGATCTTAATTCCCTGACCAGGGATCGAACCCCGGCCCCCTGCAGCGGAAGCCCAGAGTCTTAACCACGGGACCACCAGGGAAGTCCTCTGGGACTCATTCCTTTTCCACGTGTAGGGTGAGCCATCGAGCTGATATCAGGTGCTGACTGTTTGAGTAAAAAAGAGGACTATTTTAAATGTTTGCACAAGGACAAAAATTAGGAAAGAGTTTTATACGCTTTTCAATTACTCTCTGTTCCTCTTTCCCAATGGCCAGCACCGTATCAGGGCAACTCGGCCTAAAAGGCATGCCCTCTGTCAGCCATGTGCCTACCCAGGGCCCTCTCTCCTTCCCCTGGCCTGAGCCAGCTGGCAATCCAAGGTCAAGATCAACTTTAGCCAAATACATCCTGGACCAAGCCCGGCTATGACAATAAAAATAACTCGAGCTCTGCTGAATAGAAACTTTTGAGCATGAGTCAGAGCCATACAATACAAAAGACAGCTGGAGAACAGTTTGCCTGTGATTAACAGGGATTTTCAGAGGGAGCAAGTCCAGTCCCCTTTTACAGCAGATGAGGAAGGCAGCCAGAGAAGGGACATGGCTTGGCCAAAGCCACACGGTTGTTTTGGGTCTCTGGAGCCATAAATCCTCAAGTTCCGGACAAGAGTGAGAATCAAGAAGGGTTCAGGCTGGTGGGGGGAGCACAGGGGCTGCGCCAGGTCCCGCAATGCAGCCTAAGTGCTGTGCGCCCTGAGGCTGCCCAGGGCTGCCGGCCCATTCACCTCAGGCTGCTGCCTTCCAGCCTCTTCCTGAGCAGGCAGTCACCTTCTGTCCTGACCTGTGTCATCCTAGACCCTCCTGGGGCCCTCACCACACTCCGTGAGCAGTGGGGAGGGTCTGTCAGGGAACCTCGACCAGCTGCAATACTAACACTGCATTTCGTAGCACCAGCACTGCATTTTACAGTTTACAAGAGGATTTTAAACAACAATAATAGCTGCTAGTAAGTATTGAGCACTTAAAATGCCAGGCTCTAAGAATATGTCATCATTTAATGCTCATGACTACCCTGTGAGGTAGGAACTATTGTTAACCCCATTTTACAAATGATGACATTTTGGCACAGAGAGGTTAAGTAATTTCCTCAAGGTCTCACAGGAAGTGGAAGATTTGAATCCTAGCAGTCTGGCTCCAGAGGCCATGCTCTTGACTACTATATTATTTTGTAAGTCTCTCATTTTAGATGTACGTAAAACTGCAACACGCTAATCAAATATAAGATATCATCTAAATATTATTGTTTTTATTATTATTGGCAATCTAAAGCAAAACAGAAATGGGAAAAATCGGCAAATGAATGTAAAGCTTTCATTCTAAAGCAGATCCTTGGATCATCAGGAATTGATTTTGGGTTGCCCCCGGCAGTCTCATTGTCCACTGTTCCCACGGTCCCTGGCAGGCTACAGGTCCTCAGGGGAAAGCTGGGGCTGTGGAGTGGCAACAGCAGTACCTTTGAAAGCCCACCAGGAAAGGATTCGATGTCCTCCAGAGGCTCATGCTGCCCCCTTGGAGTGCCCCCTCCCAGCACTACCCCAGTGGTCCGTCCCCCACCCCGCCCAACACAGATCACAGTGCAGAGCCTGCCAGAAACAGTTAAGCCCCACCTCCTCTCCCCGCCCCCTTCCCCCCAGCTCCAGGCCACACCCAGAGTTCCACCCAATCAGAGGGCATTGCATTTACCCACCAGGTCCTCATTCTGCCTGAGCTGCACCTTCTTCATCAGGGAGCGGGTGAGGTGGTTACACAAGGAGACAATGCTGAAGGAGAGCTGAGGGAGGGGGAGGAGAGGAACCGCCAGGTGAGGATGTACACCGAGACCCCGGAGGGAACCAGGGGCCCACCTGGCCCCCGCCCCCACCCCTAAGCCCTGACCCACCTTCCACCGCCTGCGGACATACTGCTTCTTGAAGTTCTCCAGGTTGACCAGGGACTCCCTGCGCACCAGGGCTTGCTGGTTGTCCACAGGCTGGGAGACAAAGCAGAGCATGGCGGCTGACGCTGGGCTTCGGACGGCAGCTGGGCCCCTGACCTCACGCCACCCTTAGCCTGACCCCGGGACCTCCCTGCTGGGCAGGGCACGCAGAGGAACCTCACGCTGAGGGCAATGGCTCCAGAAGTCCCAGCTGTTCCGGAGATGCCCTCTGCACCCCTGCGCTATTATTACCACAGCCAGATGTGCACGCTGGCTGGGCTGGAGGCTCAGCCCCTACCTCCCCGAAGGGGAAGAGCAGGAGGCAGATCCTTCAACCATGGGTCACTCTGGGGAAGGGTCATCGTACAGCAGCCCACGATGCCCACTGTGCACTGGGCCAGTTCTGGGCCTAGCAAAATGGATGCCTCGTTAGCAGACGGGCATTAGTACTCCACTCAAAAATAAATGTAAGGAAATAGGGGCTTTGATGGGGGTCGAGAGGAGATGGGATGTGTAGTTGCCTTTCACTGCTTGGCAGTCAAGGCTTAGCTTAAACCCTGACTTCTCCAAGAAACCTGGCATGGCTTCTCTGAGCCTCAGTTTTCTCATCTGTAATATGGGGATAATAAATAACATTGTGTCACAGGGTTGTTTAGGGTTAAGTAAATGGGGATGTAAAGTGCTTAGCTTAGAGTTTCTCAATAAATAGTAATACATTATTGATAGCCTTCCTGTCTTCTCCATTCCATCTTTTTATAAATTATTTTTATAATAGCTTTATTGCAATATAATTGATATACAAAAAAAACTGGACATATTTAATGGACTCCAATGTGAGGAGTCCATTCCCTCATGAATTCCTGCCTCTTCGTAAAAAAAGGTTTTCCTAGATTGAGAAATCAAGAGATGGGTTTCAGGGGTTCTGTGAACCTCCTGAAATGGTCTGCAAATTTTAGTGCATAAACTTGTACATAAATGTTCATAGCAGCATTATTCATAATAGACAAAAAGTGGAGAGGACCTAAATGTGCATCAACTGATGAATGGACAAAATGTGGTATATCCATACAATGGAAGAACTGAATGGCAAATCCATTCATGGAAAGAATGAAGTACCAATACATAGTACAACATGGATAAACCTTGAAAACAGTATCATAAGTGAAAGATGCCAGACACAAGAGGCCACGTATCGTATGATTCTAATTACATAAAATGTCCAGAATAGGCAAATCCACAGAGACGGAAAGTAGATTAGTAGTCGCCAGGGCTGGAAAGAGGGGAGAATGCGGAATGACTATCTATGAATGGGTGTGAAGTTTCTTTCTGGGGTGATGAAAATGTCCTGGAATTAGATAGTCATGATGGTTGTATAACCTTGTGAATATACTAAAAAGCACTGCATTGTACATTTTCAAATGGTGAATTTTATAGTATGTGAATTATAGCTCAATAAAAAAAAAACTTAGTGTATAGGTACAGACATACATTTCCTCTGAGAAGAGTCAATAGCTTCCAATGATTCTTAAAGGACTCCGTGACTCCAGGAAACAAACTGCCTGGGGCGATCCATAAGGTCCCATCCAGCTCTATTCTTCTCTCTGCTCTGACAGCCTCCTCACAGCAGTGCCTCCTCTGGCACCTCAGTGACCGCTGAGTGAGGTCACTCATTGATTCCTGATGCTGGTCTTGTCTCCTAACCACACTGCAAGCACACCTCCATGCCTGTTTATTTTTCATCATGGCACCAGGTGCCAGTGGAAGCCAATGCATATGGCCGGCCCACACTGCTCTGGACCTGACATCTTCTGGCAGGAGGCCCCTTCCCTGTTTACCCAATCTCCCTCCTCCAGGACGGCCTCTGTGTGTTTCAAAGCCCAATTCAGACATGACCTCTTCCAAGATAACTTCCAAGAAACACTCTCTCTCTCCTAACATGACCAACACACGTGTGCTCCTTTATTATACTTAACCCCTCTCTCGGTCAGCTCTGCAGTGGAGTCATCCCACTAGTGGGCAACAACAGGAAGAACTTTCTTCATGTTTTTGTCAATGTTTCCTCACTACCCACTCCTGATGCAGAGCATAAGACAGTGGGTGCTGAAGAGCTGTATGGATAAACTGTCTCCCTGAGCTGCCGCAGAATCAAACCAGAATGAAGTCCCAGGACCTGCTCATTCCCTCCGGTGAGAGGCCCAGGCACCTGCATCAGCCCAGCCGTGAGACCACGGAAGGGTGTCATGACACCATGACTCCCCACAGCTCTGCCTGGGAATCAGCGAGGTGAGAGGCAGAGTCCTGGGGAGGTCAGGGAGCGGGGAGGAGAGGGCACGCAACCTTGACACAGAGGGGAGATGAGAGAGCCAGGGGCTTTTCGCTCCCCCAAAATGGGACACGGTGGTTTGGGCCAAAGAGTGCTGGAGGGGAGAGAGGAGGAAAAGGAGGAAGGTAGAGAGGAGAGAGAAGAGAAAAGGATGTTGCTCTCCCAGCTCTTTCCTTAACCGCCTCTCACCTCCTCCGCGAGCCCAGCCCTGGCTTTAGGTCCCACCTGGAAGAGAGATGCAAAAGAGGGCACAGGGCAACTGATCTGTGCTGAGCCTGCCTTTTCCTGGCACCAAAGCCTTCCAGCAGCTTTTGGGCACTCTCAATAGAACCCAACAGGCTCACCAAGAACCCCAAGGCCTGTATCATCTGGGTCTTCCTGTAACCTGATTTTCTCCCCATCTCCTTGCTGTCCCTGTGGCTTTCATGGCATGGGTCTGCTTGCTGGTCCAGGAACCCAAGGTCTCCGGATCTTACTGTATTTACTTTGTCATTTTGTTCCGGTCTCTGCTCAAATGTCACCTCCTCAGGAGGCCTTCCTTGACCACCCTATATAAAATAGCACCCAGCTGCCCCATGCAACTCACAGTGCCTCTGCCCTAGTTCTTCATAGCACCGCCACTACGTGACATTTTATTCCATATTTATTCATTTGTTGTTAATTCCACCTCCCCATACCTCTCAGCAACTAGTTTCTCCTTCCCAAGGTGACTGGCATCCTGCCTTCCCAGCCCACAGAACATTTCTACCTCTAACTTCACAAATGTCTGCAATTCACCTTCGAGTCGAACCCTTGCAAGGGACACTCTTGCACGTCACTTGGACAGTTTGATGAGCTGGAATTAGTAGACTCTGGGAGTGAAGGGACCTCTTTTTGTCTACTTACCGAATGACGCCCTTGTGAGGCGAGAGATGGCTAAACCCCACGTATGGAAGGCTGACAGGCAGGCTCGGGGAGTCCTGTTAGTGAGAATCCCACCTTCCAACTGGTCCAGCAGTGCCAGCCACTGAGCAGAGATGCCCAACTGAAATATCACATCGGACCGTTCCCAGAGGCCATTCATGGGAGGTGATGCAGTTACTTCTAGGGCCCTGTCTATATGCTACACAAAACAGCATGAACTCTGAGGAAGAGGCTATAAACCTGTCAGGCTGGCCTTTCCCAATCAATGGGCCTTGTTGGTTGCTAAGAGGCTCACCAAGCACTGACACCGTTGTCATCTAGGCATGAAGACAGAGAGACATAAATTCTGCAGTGAGAGCAGTCCCCAGAAGGGATGTGGCACCAGCACTTTGGATTAAATTCAGGGTGAGAGGGGCGACAGAGTTTGTTCCACCTTCTCCTGACCCTCCCCTTTCTGCAAACAAACAGTGCCCACCGTCCAGCCTTGTGGTCCTTCAGTGATACCAGAGAGTGTGGAGGATTTTGACCAGGCTCCTAGGAGCATGTCTGGTGTCTCAGAAAAATGTTGGGAAGGGAGAAAAGAAGACAGAACGCTGTGGCTAAAGTCAGGTTTTGTTCATGCAAGTGTCTCTGAAAAAGTCCATTGGGGAGAGCTAGGCAGCACCGACATCCACAAAGCAGGGAGATGAAGCAGCAGCCATCCTCCCAGGCATAAAGACAGACCCTGGCTTTCCAGAAGAGGCACTCCAAAGACTTTCTCTAAATACCAGGCCTCCATAAAAAGAAATGAAATTGAGTTATTCGTAGTGAGGTGGATGGACCTAGAGTCTGTCATACAGAGTGAAGTAAGTCAGAAAGAGAAGGACAACTACCGTATGCTAACACATATATGTGGAATCTAAAAAAAAATGGTACTGATGAACCTAGTTGCAGGGCAGGAATAAAGAGGTAGACCTAGAAAATGGACTTGAGGACATGGGGTGGGAGGGCGACGCTGGGGCGAAGTGAGAGTAGCATCAACATATAGACGCTACCGAATGTAAAATAGTTGGCTGCTGGGAAGCAGCAGCACAGCACAGGGAGATGGGCTCGGTGCTATGCGATGACCCAGAGGGGTGGGATAGGGAGGGTGGGAGGGAGACGCAAGAGGGAGGGGGTATGGGGATATAGGTATGGATATGGCTGATTCACTTTGGTGTACAACAGAAACTAACACAGTACTGTGAAGCAACTATACTCCAATAAAGATCTATTAAAAAAATAAAATAACATCATAAATAAATAAATATCAGGCCTCCTCTACAAACTGCCAACAGTTTGCAACTTTTCGAACCTCCATCTGAGTCACTACTCCAGCCCCATCCTCCACTGAAAGCCAAGGACACATGAGCACCCACTTTCCTCTCGTGCCCAGGACTGTCTCTCTGAGCCTCGCTCCTTCATCTCCCTTAGTGGCATCTCTCTGTACGTGGCATCTCCACCTCTTCCTTTTGCTGGCTGTTTTGCTGGCTGGAGCCTGGGCCCTGCTGGCCTTACCTCCCTGTTTAACCAGGAAAGGAGCACGTGAGGCTTATAGGGACCTGAGTCTCCACCTCCTTATGCCTGGGTGGGGAGAGCTGCAGAGAGGCTGTGTTCCTGCAGGTTGTCCCTACACTGAACAAGCCAATGGAAAGAGGTAAGAATGTCCCTTTCCTTGCCTAACCCAGCCTTACTTTTCTGAGTTAGGTCTCAGCATAGATACACTCTCACTTTTAATCTTCTCCCCGGGACCTTCAGTTTTCTGAGCAAGTTTTCATCCCCAGGAAAAGCTTCAAAAGCTCACCTGTGTGTCCGGAGCCTGTGCTCCGCAACAGGAGAGGCCATAACAGTGAGAGGCCCGCGTACCGCAAAAAAAAAAAAAAAAAAAAAAGAAAAGAAAAGAAAAGCAGGGCATGTGACTCCAGAATGTGTATCCAAATGATAAGTAATTATTCTTGATTTTGTCAGGTGTGATAATGGCGCAGTGGTCATAGTAAAAAGAAACTCCCTATCAGAGATTCCTGCTGAAGAATTTATGAGGTAAGTCAGTCTGAAGTTTGCTTTAAATTACTTCAAAGCTGGGTAACGGGTACGTGGAATTCACTCTGCCATTCTCAATACTTTTGTGCAAGTTTTGAAAATCCCCCATAACAAAAAGTTAAAAACAGAAAGTCTCCCTCTTTTAAATCTCTGTAACCTCCTTCCCTTTAATCTCCATTTGACAGCTCCAGGTTCCTGACACCAAGCTGGGCTCATGCCCATATCCCTCCAAATTCTGCCTGGTACCTTCCCCACAAGGCTACAGCTTGGAGGGGAGTGTTGGGGGCAAGACACCCCCCCCGAGAATGTTTCTGCCCTCTGCCACCCCTCTTACCCTTCCTCAGTCAGAGTTCGTCTCCCTCCTGTTTTCTGGAATATTAGGTACCCCTGTTTTCTCACTCACCATGGCCTTCCTCACCTCCCAGTTGGTTGGGGCCCCATCTGTCCCAGACAGTGAGTCTTCTATTCAGGGGTTGTCTTGTCCTTATCTGTCACCTCCCTCCAGAGCCAGAGCACAGTCAGTGTTTGTTCAATGAACTGGCCTCTTCTGCTCCTCAAATATGCCCACTGCTGGGTCTCCTCTCCAGGGGCAAAGAACCTTCTCCACAGGCCAAGAGTTTCACAGACAAAGCAGAAAAGGCCATTCAGTTCCACAGACATGTACAGAGGCTGCCAGGGGGGGTGGGAGCTGAGCACCCAGCCACCTCCCACAAGGGCCCACAGCCCTGCCTGATGGAGTGAGGTGGGAAGTCGCCACCCTCAAGATCACCTGGAGATGTGGGTGGCTGGTACGGGGAAGGGGTTCGCAGAGGAGACTCTGGCTTCTCCTACCATTATTACTCTGTTCCATCCCTTCACTGCCAGCACCCTGCATCTGCAGAATCACCGGTTACCACGTTATCACGCCATCTCCACCCTTCCCCACGCAAAAGGGTAATCGTGTGCGGCATGCCTCTGCCTCAGAGCAGGGACAGACTGCTGCCTTCCCCAGGCACCGACTCTCCAGCCTCCTTGGGAATCGCTATTCAGGAAGATGTCACACGCTCACCCTGCGCTCCCCAGGATGGCATTTGCCCAGAGCACAGAGGCTGACCTTTCATTCACAGCCTGGTGAATGAAAGGATCCTCTGTGACAGTAGATGGGCCGGCCCACAGAGCGGCGTCCCCCAGGTCTTCATCCGTCTAGGTACCAACGAAACACCCCATCCCGCCACCATCGGCCCTGCCCTGCCCTGTCCTTCATGTCTCTGTTAAAACGCCAGCTGTGGGTGTGTCGGGAGGAATCTAGCAGGTCCTCTGGCTGGGCATTCCACAGGCTTCCTTGGGCTCCCCTTGGCATCAGGTTCTGCTGCCAAAGGGTGATGGGAGTTGGACCAGCCAGGTGACAGAGGAAGGTCACAATCTCCTCTGATTTCCCTGAAAGACCTGGGGGGCATTTTTCACTTCACTTCATTTTGTCTTTGGAAACTCTTAGTACATAAAAGAGTCTGTTCATAAAACATCTAAATGACAAGTTGTTACCCACGAGTGGACACGAACACAGAGAAGACGATTCCACTACTGTGAGGAAAACCACTTAGGGTTCTGACCCCAGCTCTGGGGCTGACTAGCTGGGGGACTCTAGACAAATCCTGTCCTGTAAAATCCTGTAAAAAGAGGGTGTCGGGTGGCTCACGTCTGAGGACCCACCAGTACGGACAGTGTGAAGCTGATGCCAGGATTCTAAAATAACCACTTCTCTCTCCCTTTTCCCAGTCTCCCTAATTCAAACCATCATCCACATCTTACTACTTTATTGCATTTTATTTCGACCTTCACAAGAAAGTTTGCCCTGAGTTGCTCAGTCAGGGGCTTCCTTTCCTTAGGAAACCTGTTGACTTGGCCAAAGGGACCTTTCATCTTTGCAGTGTCTTATGCCAAATGGGTATATCATGTCCTGTAACAGGGCAGGAAAATTCTTGGAGAGCTCGTAGATGGGTCTTTTGTATCAGTTCTTCCAGACAGGGTTTAGGGAACAGGGCTTTGCCATCTTCCATCGATTCCAAGATGCACATTTTTGGATCTCTGAAATCAGGACTTAACTCCCAAACAGTGGCATCATATCCTTACTGTCGGTCTGAAGTGAAGGCAGGTGTTCCGGAAGATGACCACACTGATTCTGCCAGCCATTGGGGCCACCCAGCCTCAAACTGTTTGACGTTAGGTTCTCTGCTCGAGGTTCTTTTGTTTTTGTTTTCTTGTTGTTGTTGTTTTGTTTATTCACTTGTTTTGAGGTTCTTTTGGATCCCACTGATTGTGCAAATACAGAAAGCAAACCTGCACGAGTACCATGGACCTGGGACTCCTATTCTCAGTGGAGGATTTTTCCATCCCTCTACCCAGTGTCAAGATTGAGACACACACACATTCCCTTGCCTCCCCTTCCTGCCTGGTGGCTTTATTTCCCATTTACCCTTTCAGTGAGGGTGTCCCAGCTTTGTATGTGGAATCTCCTATTGGACTTCCCATCCTGGGCTTTTTTTTCTTTATTTTGGCGTCATAAAATAATGATGCATTTACATTTGATGAAAATATGCTTTCTTACAGTGGATGAAAAAAGTTTCTCTTACAAATGTTATATACGATATTTGAAGCGATCCAGCATGCGAATAGAATTAGAGGTAGGATTTTAAAGAAATGGTTTCATGGGATCACAATCTCATGCCTCATCCTAAACCACTCCCCATCTGTGCTGCTCACTGGGCATCCCTGCCCCCACCAGCACGTCAGGCTGTTGACTGCCTGGCGCCCATCATGGCTCCCCGTGACTCTTGGGGTGAAGGCAGAGCTCTTTAATACGGCAAAGCCCTGCTGGTCCTGTCTTCTCTCCAGCCCCATCCACACCATACTCTATTCTCTCCCCTCCAGCTTTCTTCCTGTCTGAGCAATTTCAGCTCCCAGGCCCCCTCCCAGTACAGAGCCCTGGCATGACAGCTCTGTGGGGAGCACTACCTTCTCCCTGGTTTGCTTAGCTGATCTCAACTCCAGCGTCACCACCTCAGGGATTCCTTCCCTGACTAGATCATCCCCCACTGCAGGCTCCTGCAGTGCTGCATCCTTCTCTTTCATTGCATAGGTCCCAGCTGCAGTTCTACCTTTGCAGAATGTTCTTGATGAATGTTGGAATCCGTTACTGGACTGCAAACTTCGTGAGGGCAGGAAACATGCCTGTTTTCACTCAACATTGTATCCCTGGGGCCAGGCTGAATGCCTGGCAGTAGATAGGTGCTTAGAAATTCTTTGTGAATGCATAGATGGATGTGTCTTGGTGTAACCTGCCCCACAGCAGAGAGTAAACTCTTGGAGACTGGGGTAGTTAGGGGAAGCAGAAGGAGCGACGGACATCATCAGAAAGTCTCCACTTTTGCCACTATTGTGACCTTGGGCAAATCACATCCTCTCTGTTTCCTCAGCTCCAAATTGGGAATAACACCTACCCCACCTATCTGACGGGGGGTTTGTGAGTCTGTGAAGGCACTTTGAAATGATACGATCTGTTCCCTCACCCCCAAGCTTCTAGCACAGCACTGGGCCCACACTCCACACTCTTTCTCTGTGAGCTAGTTGGCTGGCCCCTCCTCCAGGAAAAGGGAGACAAGATGATCCAGTCCTCAGGGAGGGGTGCGCACAGCTTGAGGTCAGGAGGGGAGCACTGAGCCTTGGGCTCCCCAATCTTAATGTCCACCCTCTTCAGACCTTAGGGACATGAGAAAAGGAACCTGCTTGTTGAGTCCTTTCTGGCCTTCATTCCCAACACGAGATTGGAGCCCTTAGCCAGAGGCGGGAAGTGGAGAAGGGCAAGATGCTGCCCCTTCCCTCCTATTCTGCAGGTGATCTTCACACAGGGACACAGCTGGATGGGAACGATAAACTGCGTGCCTTCTAGGACACACTTCTTAGGACAATTGCCTGAAGGTATAAGGCTTCCACCTGACTTGGCAAAATACATGAAAACGCTTACTTTACCTCTGGGATCTGAACTTTAATATTAACGTGGATTTTTACAGTAGAGCCTATTTCTTCCCATATACTTCATCTCAGAGTCGGGCATCCTGGGTTTCCGTTGCATCCGTATCAACTAGCTATGAATGAACCTCGGTCATTTTCCCTCTGGAGGTCAATTTCCTCTTCAGTTACATGGAAATGACAGTAACAACAATCATAATACCACCTACCTTCCTGTCTCACAGGTTCCTTTAAGGATCAAAGCCATAAATGCTTGGTAAGTGAAAAGTCCATAATAAATGAAAAGTAATCTTTTCTCTGTGCATTCAGAATCCCTCCTTCAGCAGCAGGAAAGCACCAAGCCAACTGACTGTTATCCCTAGTTAACTAGAATATTACCCAAGACCTGCAATCTACAAGGCGGGAAGCGCGATGTGAACAAATCCATCATCACAAATCAGTTATCAGGTATCTCTCCAGGGCTAGCCGTCCTCCCTCCGTTGGAGAGTGCACTGATGGGTGTTCATCCTCAATCGTTTTAACAGCTTAGCTGCCCTGCCAGCCACCCTCCCAGAAAACCAGGCTGGTGAGAGGAGGTACAGAATGGATAACCAGCTAGCCCCTCCGTGATTCTGCATTCTGGGAAGAGGGTGGAAGGCTATGCTACAGACACACACCCCTGCAGGAGAATTCTAGTCGATGCCCTGGCAGGGCATTTGGGAACGGGCTTCAGCAAACCATCCAGGAGGCATTCCTGACTCGATTCTGGTGCTCAGAGCTTCAAGCTGGCCTAGACTTCCTCACTGCGTGATCTGTTGAGCAGCTCCCCTAGGCACTCACTTGAGTCCTGGCAACACACGGAGCTGGGGCTGTCCATGCTCCCACTCTCCAGCTGGAAGCCGCCCACCAGTTCCTGGAGCCACTGTAAGTCTGCCAAGAGCTCCTGCCCCAGGGCTTCAAACTGCACCTGCAGATGGTCCAGTTTCCTGGCTGTGCTCCCGAGGCGGGACCCCGTGGCCCGGATGTCCTCTCGCAGGAGCTTCTTCGAGGACTCTACTTTGCGGAACTCGTACCTGAGCTGGGACAGGTCGTGCCGGGCTCTCTCACTCTCCTCCCGGTACCAAGCCTCCTTCTCATTGTAGATGGAGACCAAGGTCTCCACATCGTCCTGGATGGTGTCACGGGCCCCCGCCAGGGCCCGGCATCCCTGGTCCACCCGAGCCACGTTCTCGACCACACAGGCAAAACGCTCAAAGTTGACATAGGTGTTGTCGGGGGGCATGCTTGAGTGGCATTTGAGGGTGTACTCTCTCAGGCGCTCGGTCTTCAGCTGGGCGGGCTCTGCCTTGCGCTGTTCAGGGGTTCTGATCTCTCCTTTGGACTAGGGGGTGTTTAGACAGAAGGGCCAGAGTTACTTTGACGTCTGCTCCAAGGGCAGTCCAAGGTGCAGGCAGACGGCACACGAGCAGCCTCTTTGCATTCACTGCATGCGCCAGGCCACGGGAGGACCAGGGCGGAATGATCACCCACACAGACCGTAAGAAAGGTCAGGTCGAGGAGGACGGGTGCTGCCTGCACACTCATTTCAGGGCAGGGTGGTCCACGGCCATTAGAGAGGGTCTCCACACGCATAGCATTTAAGGGTGCTCGCACAGACAAGCAGGCTAGAGCCAGGATTCTGCAGGCATCCACTCAAGGGCGGAAGCGTACAAGGCCATGGCTCATGGGGGGAAGCTGGGGGCTTCTCTCCCTCATGGCTGGTGGGCTCCCTGGGCCTTGGCAACACTCAGCAAGCTGAGCTAGGAGGCAGCCCACCAGACTCCCTAGCTCTGTGGTCTGGGCCCAAACCTGGAGGGCCCATGGCCTTCCCCATCCTTCAACAAGCAGATGAACCTGGCCTTCTCCAGAGCACTCCAGCCGTTCCTGCTCTCCATCTCCCGTGGGCCTCTGCCCCTTCTCATCTGCACCCTCAGATCATCCTCGCCAGCTCTCCCATCTAACAATTTCAGTGAATGGGAAGTCTGGTGACATCCCTGGGAGCACACATCTCATCAGTCAGCAGAACTAGGGCCAAAATCCCAGTCTCCTGATTCCTATCCTACCAAAGTGCTTTTCACTGGCACTTCACTGTGCCTAGACTGCAACGCCCTCTGAAAACCCAGCAGCTGGAAGCCCAGTTACAAGGCGGGTTAGGCAGGGAGTCACCTTTGTGTCCCCACCCTCCCCAGAGAGAATGGAACTGCCCTAAGGAGTGGCTGCCTCTCTCTCCCAGCAGGCCTCCACCTCAGAGCCCCATTCCCTGAAGTCTCCAGGGGCCTGAGGAAGCCAGTGACCGGTTTGAGTGTCATCCTTTACTCAGGACTTCGAAAGTCAGAAACAAGGAGCCCCGGTTACAAAGTTGAGGTTTTTAACTGTCACTGATCTCTCTCTACAACTGAGGAGTCCTGATTTCTGCTTTGAGAATGACAGTGACGTGTCCTCTGACAAAGAACCCTTTGTAAGATGGGCCCAAAGAACAAGGAGTTCAACTGACATTTGCGAAGGTTTCATTTCATAAGTCACCTGAACACGTGAAATAGAAACTTAAACTTGTAGACCTATTTGAACAAGCCCAGACCCTTAGAAGCCCCCAACTAGCTTTCGTCTGTGCTTGAGGGTCAGTGTTTCAAGCAAAGGCCTTTCCATAGGTCCCCTGCATCTGGCCGCCCCAGGCAGCCCTGGCCACAGAGCAGGGAACTGCTCACTGGAACTCATCACTGTGCCCTTACCGTGATCCAGGGATGTCTGAGAGCCTCTTGGATCGTGAGCCGTTTCCTGCAACGAGGATCAGAAAACAGTGATGGTCCATGAGAAGCTGAGAGCAACAGTCTCCATTCTCACTCTTCTTAGACCTCCTTTTTGGCATTCTTCAACCACTGCCATCAAGCTAGAACAATAAGGTGGATGGGGAACTGGCTGCATTCCCTGCATTCCAGAGAAAGTGGTCCAGGAAGACACCTCAATAAAACGACATCACATAAACCTTCATCTTTGGTCCCGGAGTTGAAGGGGCTGACACCACACAATGGAAGAGTCATAAATGCTCTCCACCGCAAAACCTTTTGGTCTCTGTTTTTCTGTCTGCCTCCCGGATCCAACTCTCTGCCCTTCCCTGCTCTGTACCCATGTAGGGTGATCCCATCCCACCTAGCACTGATCTTCAATAGGGAAATTGGGCCCCTGCACTTTAGACGACCCCGCTCTGCCCCTCTCTAAAATCTGTGGGACCAAGAGGATATGGTCTTCTAAAGTCTGTGGACCTTACCCCTGCCTCATCTAGGCCGTGCTCTGGGTACCCAGCACCCTATAAGCCCCTGCCCATCTCCTTCTTCGATCGCACAGCCACGGGGCTCACCCTGGGCCCTGCAGAAGGTGTGGGATTAGCAGGTCTCCTATTCTCCCACTGTTCTGACCCCTCTGGGCCCACTTCCGCCCACTCCCATCCTGAACTGACTTGAAAACCCTGCCACTTTCCTTTTTGAATCCTAGTTCCAGGTGCCTTTGGGACAGACCGCAAAAGATAATGAGCCCTAGAGAAACCCAGGTTGACTTCTACACACACACACACACACACACACACACACACACACACACAGAGTTATTTGCATTTCAGCAGAAAAAGAAACCAGAACGACTTGAGGAAACAAGATGAATGCCATACTCCTCAGTACCTGCCCAGATTAGACCACAATGGTCGATGATAGCCCATGGCAAAGCAGGGACAGACGGACACGGCTTTGGGAGAGGTGGCAGGAGAGGGTCAGTACCTGAGAAGCCAGTGCCCTCCTCTGTTCTCTTACCGGGTCTCTTTAACCAGAAGCTTCCGAATGAAGTCCTTGGCCAGCTCGCTGGTCTGGCTGAAGAACTCCTCATCAAAGTTGTAACTCACTGCTGTGATATTTGCCAGTGTTTCCTGCTTTGTGTCTCCCAGAAAAGGGGATGCTCCACTGAGGCTGGGCACACAGAGAGGACACACATGACTGTGGGAAAGTAGATGCAAGTGGGGGTGACGGACTCTGGGAACCCTGACTCGTACTGCTGTGTGGGCATGGGAGGCTCCCCACAACCCTGCTGCCCCCTCTGGGGGGGGGCAGTCAGCAACTCTTCAAATGAGTCCAATTGAATACACTTTATAGAGCTCCTGTGACAGAGAGAAGTACCTGTGATAGAGAGAAACCGTGTCTTCAAGGGACTCAAAAGGGGAGGGGAGACAAATACAGAGACCTGGCTCTTCATAATCTCCAGCAGAGCACAGAATAAAACAGGAGGCCAGAAAAAGGGCTGTGGGAGCACAGGACAGAGGGGAGGCCCAGAGCAGGCTTCATGGGAGAGCTGACATTTGCATCAGTTGTGTCCTGAAGAACGAAGAGGCTGTCAGCAGTCACAGAAGGAGCTGGAGGGTCTTCTAGGCTAAGGGAGCAGCTTGAGCATAAAGCCTGAGAGGTGTGGCAATAGATGGGCCGTTAGGGACTGGAAGGGTGAGTGATGTTCCCCTGCAGGGTCTGTGGGGAATGTGTTGTTCAAGTAGCGACTCCTGAATCTACTGTCTCCTGACTCATGATCCAGATGTGCCATTGTCCCAGAGGTCCCTGTGCCCTACCCTAACCCCTCCATGCGCTCCCTGCCTCTATTAATGATGTCACTTCATGAACGTACCCAAGCTAGAAACACAGAATCTTTGACTCTTCCTCCTGTTCCCTCACCATTTCTATCGGTTCCATTTCCTAAATACCTCTTAAAGGTCATCCCTATCTCCATTGACACTTTCTTGGGATAGTGAAAGCAAGGTACCCTGGAAAAAAAAAATCTGATATTTCAATCCTGGATATGAATCCCAGCTCTGCCACTCATGTATGAACCTAGGAGAGTTACTCAACCTCTCTGAGCTGCAGTTTCCTCATCTGTAACCTGAAGAAAAGAAAAGTCTCCACCTCACATGACTGTTGTGAGTAAGTATATATAAAATGTTGAAGAATAACTATATAGAGACTGTTCCGTGCAGTCCTGGCCCATACTAAGAACTCTGGAATTGATGGTCATTATTACTGCCATTGTTAGCTCACAAAGAACCCTCTATGACTCCCTGTTTTCCATAGAATCACATCTGAACTCCTGAGCAAGGCATCAGAAGTTGGTCCACACGCTCCATATATTTCACCACACTTACGAAGCTCACCGCTCCCTTCCTCGGCTAGGACAGCCCTTCCTTCCCTTTCTACCAGGAGAATTCATCTCATTCCTTCTAGCCCAGTTCAAATCAATCTCTCTCTTCTCTGTCTCCCCCTCCCCCTCTCCCATTAAACTTTCTGCAGTCCCAGCAAACCAGTGGCTCTCCCATCTGTGTCTCACAAAGCCATGTTCATACCTAAAGGATAACCTTGGTCCCACTGGGTAAGAGTTCGCTGTCCGGTGTCTCCCACACACACAGGGAGCTCCAGGCAAGCAGGACAGATTCTCCTTCAGGTAGTATCCTGAGTGCCTGGCACAGTGCCCACCATGGAGCAGGCAGCCAATAACCCGTACGGAATTCAATGAGCTACAAGAAGATTGTGTGCCCTGGAGACACTGGAATTCCATACTCTTTTAATATGGAAACCAGAGTTCTGAAGATATCAAGGTGTCAAGAGTCAACATCTGAATATTCTGGCTCTAGTCTGGAACTATACAGCAATGCAGCAAATTCTCTCTCTCTGCAAATTCCTCCTTCAAATTCCTCCAGGGCTTTTAAAAAATACTGATGCCTAGACCCCGCTCCTAGCGATTCTGATTTCATAGATCTGGAGTAGATGTTGAAAGGTCTGGCGTGCAGCCAGGGTTGAGACCCGCTGCTGCAGCTCGGGAGACAGGATGGGCGGGGTGGCGGGGGGAGGCGGGAGGTGTCTACCACATCGCACAGAGCTCCCAGTCCAAGGGGAGCCAGAGGGATGCTTTACAGGGATGTTGAGAGAGTTGAGTGCTGGTGCCCCATCCTTCATCCCCTCTGGCTGTGGGCTGCCTCTTACCCAGAGTGCCATAAAAATACCATTTTCCAGGAGTGCTGTGAGAGGAAACAGTTGGGAAGTACTGATGAAATGAACACCAAGTAATCAGCCGTGTCTGTGTCTGAGCAGTGCCGGGAAGTTTGCACGTCGGCTTACTTAACCCTCACAACACACCCATGGCAGGAAGTTTGTGATTCCTATTTTTCTGATGAGAAAAACAGGCCCAGAGATTCAGTCTCTTCCCCAGGCCACAGAGATGGAAAGTGACAGGTCCACTACCCGATGCAGGAAATATCTGCTTAAGCACTTAATACTTCAGTGACAGGAAAGAGAGACTCTGGGGAAAAGGGAAGAGAGAGCATGTGAGAGGAAAAGGGATCTTGAGAAAGGCGGGGGGAAAGGCAGAGAAAGAAGAGGCAGGGTCAGGAAGGCCATGGAAGCTTGAGGGCTGTCCCAAGGCTTTGGAGTGAAAACTGACATTTTCACAGGAACCCTGGGTCCGGGTGAGGCTGAGCGGTGGACCCCCGACCACAGGAGGGATGCAGACACAGTCTGTGCAGGATGGAGGGCTGCAGGTTCCTGCCCAACCCCAAGCCCAGGGTCAAATGTATGAAATGGAGCTGAGAGCACTTAGCCTCAGGTTTGCTGTGTGGCTCTAACACATCTGGTCGTGGTGGGCACTCAGGAAATGTCAGTCTGTCTGTCTGCCTGACCCCTCTCATCCCTCCAGCTGCCCCCTGGATCTGAGCTGGGTCAGAGCCCCGGGATCAGTGATACTCACAGGATGTAGGTGATGACGCCGATGCTCCTGTAAAACAAAGAACCGTCGAGTCAGGGCTGCGTGGCTGTCATCCCAGACCAGCAAGGGACTCCCCACGCGGTTCTGAGGGCCCTTTCACGGCAGCCCCTGGATGCCATCTCGAGTCCCACGCCCCTCCCCACTCCACTCTTCAGCAGCAGCCTGGGACTTCTTTGGAGTCATCAAGCGCTGGACGTTGAGTCCAAGGACCCAGGTTCAAGATCAGGTACTCCCGCACATGCAGGCTGCGATGATCACCTCTGAGCCTCTTTCTCCTCTTAAAATGAGGATAATGAGAACTACCTCACAGGACCACTGGAAGGAGTTTAGAAAACCACGTGATCAAGCTGCTTAGCCAACTGTAGAGCGTGGCTCACATGAAATGAGCCCCATCTGTGCAGAGAATCCATCACCGCGGTATCCCCCGGCCCAGCACAGCACCTAGAACATGAGGCTCCCGGTAATCACCTGGCTGACTGGTGGGATGAGCTACCGTCACTATCATCTTTACCGTGGCTGCAGCAGGCCTCGGGTGAGCCTGCACCTCCAGCCTCACCTCTCCCCTTGTTCTCTGCCTCGGCCGTGTGCTAACTGGCCGCGGGTCCAGCACACCCAGAAGAGCCAGGGGCTCTGAAAGGTCAGTGTGAAGGAAGAGGTTTTCACGGTCAAGGGGGATGTCAGCCAGAGCCGGGGTCTGGGCCACCTGGGCGGCCTGTACAACTTACCACATGTCAGCCTCCAGGCCCAGGGGCTCATAGTTCACAATTTCTGGAGCTGAAAGAAGCCATGTTGAAGAGTCAGCAGGGGTGTGAAAATGAGAAGAGAGGATCGTAAAGAATTTGAGGGAATTTGGTGCCAAGTGTCTCCATCCTGAGCCCTCACTAAGGAGAATCAGAGAGGCAGATGGGGTGAATCTGGCACTAAGGATTCTGAGGAAGGGAGCTGCCTTTTATCCTGATGGTGAGGAAGACGGGACAAAGGGACTCCTGGAAAAGGAAGAGGAGGGTGGGGAGAGGAAGATGCGGGAGGGGACCATGCGGCCTAGAACAAAACCTGCTTGAGAACTCTCCACTGGAAACCAGTCAGGTCAGCGCTGGAAGGCGATGGAGGAGAAGAGGAGGCAGAGAGGGAATCCACGCTCCTCTGAGTCTGTCTGAAAGAGGGCAAGTCCCACCTGAGGAGCAGGAGGACGTTCTGGTGGCCACTGAGGTGATGAGCCTGTGGTGCCCGAGGGGCATCCAGAGGAAGGTGTCCAGGAACAGGCTGGGTATTGGACGTGGGGGTGGGGTGGACCAGAGCCATCACACAGGCGGAAACAGGAGCCGTGCGAATGCTGCCATGACCAGGAGAAGGTGCAGAGTCTAGGAAAGAAGACTCTACCTGGGACAGAAGAGGACCAAATGGTGCCTGGTGATCAAGCCCATAAGCCCTGGGAAGCAAGTGTTGGATTTCACACTCACTGCAGTGCCCAGAGAGTGCTGAGTGTGGGCAGTGGAGATAAGGGTGCAGACGACTCTCTAAAAAAGCTTGGTGATGAGGGGCTTCCCTGGTGGCGCAGTGGCTGAGAGTCCGCCTGCCGATGCAGGGGACGCGGGTTCGTGCCCCGGTCCGGGAAGATCCCACATGCCGTGGAGCGGCTAGGCCCGTGAGCCATGGGCGCTGAGCCTGCGCATCCGGAGCCTGTGCTCCACAACGGGGGAGGCCACAACAGTGAGAGGCCCGCATACCGCAAACAAAACAAAACAAAACAAAAAGCTTGGTGATGAAATAGAGAAGAGAGGATGATAACTAGACAAGGGAGAGGGACTGAAATTTTTAACCACGAATGGAAAAAGGTGGGGAGTGGGAAAGGCTAAGTTTGTTCATCTAGAATAATATCAAAACCTCTGCATCTATAGGATGTGCCCCCATCCCACCCTCCCAGATGCAGGGAACCACTCTCCTGGCTTATTTTTCAGCTTCCTAAAAATGATGCCATACTGCATGGGATCTACTGTCACTTGACTTTTTTTCCCCACTCAAAATGATGCTTCTAGCGTTCATTGAATGTTCATCCATGGTTTTTCATCTTCACTGCTATATAATAGTCCATTGTGTGAATATAGATCATCTTCTATTCATCCTCTTGTTGATCATTTGGATGGTTTCCACTTCTTTTATTCTTTTATTATATTATTATCTTTTATTGGAAAAACATTGCTATGAACTTTTTTGTACCTGTCTCCTGAGACACACATGAAAGACTTTCTCTAGGACAGTGATATTCAAAGTGCAGTCTGCAGGCAAACAGTCTGCAGACTGTCACTGGTCCTGACAAGATATGTACAGAAATTGACAGTAAGCATTTAGAGACTTGCATAGCAATTTGACATTGCTGCGACACTCAAACCGTGATCACTCTTCTAGGAATTTATTTTTATTGTATCTTACTGAACAAGCAGTCCAGGATAGACTTTTTTTTTTTTTCCAAGTGGTTCACCATAGTGAGTTTGAGGAGCACAGCTCACTTTCTAGTGCTCATCTACTCGATATACATACACACTCATTTCTGTCCTTCAGGTGCTTTTGTTTGTCCATTTTCATCTGTGCTTTTCATCTTCTTTCTTGTCTTTTCTTTCTAAATCGCTTTTTGTTAGTTTTCTTATTGTTTTTTCCCCCAGCTTCTACTTTTGTAATGGCTACCCCTGAGACTTTACTATGAATATCAAATGAATTCTAACATAAATCAAAATTTTGACCCTCCTCTAACAATACAAGAAACTTAGAACACTAATTTCAAGTACTCTGTCCTAGCTAACGTTATTTTCTTCAGTTTCTAGTTCTTTTTTTCAGTCCTACAATTAAAGCTTCATCATCAGCATCATCGTTATCATTCTTTAGGAAAGAAAATAATTATATTTGCCTAATGTTTTACTGATATCTTTGCTCCTATTACTTCTTGCATTGAGAACTCCCTTCAGAGTCATTTTCCTTAATTCAGGAGTACATCTTTTAGAAGTTCCACTAATGAAGATCTGCTGGAGGTTAACTGTTTTGTCTTTTTTGTTGTTGTTCTTTTTTGTTTTTGCTTTTTTTCTAAATCTCTTACTTTCATTCTTGAAATATAATTTCTCCACAATTATGGGGTTTTAATTTTTCCTCAGCTCTTTGGAGATTATATTCTATTGGACATTGGTTTCCATTGTTGTCTTGAGAAGTATGCTGTCAGTCCAGTTATTGGTTTTTGTTCGTTAATTTTTGTCTTTTGTAGGTAACCTGTCTTTTCTCTCTGGCTGATTTTTAAGATCGTCTCTTTGTATCTGGTGCCCTATACTTTAACTATAATGTGTCTAGGTATAGATTTTTTTTTTCTGATTGATATACATTGTCCTTTCTGTATCTGGGGATGCATGTTTTTACATTAGATCTGAAAATTCTCAGCCGTTCTATTCAGATATTGCTCCTGTATTGTCTTTATTCCCTCATCCGGGAATCCAAATAGACCTATGTTAGGCTTCTTATTTTAAACTTATTCCACTTATCCTCTCTTTAATATTTCTGTATCTTTGTCACTCTGTGGTATTCTAGCTGATTTTTTCCACCTCAGTCTTCCAATTCTTTAATTCTCTCCTCAACTGTGTATAATCTGCTGTTTGCCCCATCCACTGAGTTTTAAATTTCAATGAGTATATATTGAATTTCTTAAAGTTCTATCTGGTTCTTTGAAAAATCTGCCTCGTCATTTTTGAATCTCTTGTTGCCTGCTCATTCTTGTGAGTCTACCTGTTATTTCTATATACGTTCCATTTATTTAATAGTCAACATCTGATAATTTTAATATCCTACATCCTTGAACATCTAAATCTTGCTAGTCTCTGATAAATGCTGATATGTATACTTGCCTTTAGGAGAGGTCCTCCTATTGAATATTCTTGCTACTCACCGCTCCAGCTCTACGTTCATAGGTAGGACAGGTGATGCTGAAGGAGTTACTTCACTTAAAGATTTATCTTACTTCCTATGAGTCCAGAATTGCATGAAAAATAATATTTTTCTCAAGAATCCAGTTTTGTAGTGAGAGGACCTTTTGGAAGACCTGGTCCACCCCACTCCCAGAAGCTGACACTTTTTAACCCTGGTCTCAGGTTAAAATTTCAAAGAATGATGGGAATAGGGAAGAGTGCTTATACCCTGTGTTCAGGGGTCTTGGGAAAAGGAAGTCATCACAATTTGGTCAGGGGCTTAGAGAAACCACCCTATATATCTGTAAGGTGCAAATAAGACCAGTTCTGGGCTGGAGCTGTGTCACACTGGCTCACAAGAGTCAACTGTGTGCATCTTTGCCCAACTCTGAATTCAGTGACAACATGTTGGTAGGCTGAAATTGGCAGATGCTATTCAACCTAATTAGGGTTGTATTCTGTTTTGTTTTGAGACCTGGTTGTTAAGACATTTACCAGTAGACCACTGGGAAAAACCCTCCACAGTCTGGCTCTGCCCATCAATATCCCACTGACACTGCCAGCCCGTGTGAACCCTCTGATCCATCTAGAGTGGACAGTGAATGGTCCCTGATAAATGCACTCATTCTGGCCCTTCACCCCTGCTGTGGTAACTCTGAATCCAGGATGTGCACCTCCTCTACCCTGGCTCCTTCCCAACCCCCCTTAGATCCTCCCACACCCACAGCGACAGCACTTTGTCCCTCACTGACTCAAGGCCAGGACTGATCCCACTGACCTTGTGAGAGTGGATATCTTGTCTGAACAGTCTTTCAGAGCTGTCTATATCACTCCCCTTACACTTAACCACATCCTGTCTCATGTCACCTCTTCCATGACTGCCCTGAATTTCTAGTTGAACCATTTATTATCATTCAACACTTGGTATGAACTTAAATAAACATGCATTTTTACCACATATGTGAATGGCGGGCAGCAACTGCTATCCTGAACAAAATTTGAGACTAGACTCCTGCACCCCAGGTTCAAGTTGGCCCTGCCACCAACTCACTGTGTGACCCTAGGTGCGCCAGTCTGAGTGTGGCTTCTTACTATCACTGTGTCCCCAGTACCTAATAACTGTCATATAGTAGGTGGAGAATAACCACTGGTTGACCTTAAGTAAAATCCCCTAGCTCTCCAAGTCCACATTTAAACTAGATCAGGTGATCTGAAAACATCCTTTCAGCACTCTTATTTGATGGTTTGATGTCTTGTTTCCAAAACTAAATTGAACACTCCTTGAGGGCAAGGTCTTCTTATAGAGGACAACGTGGTCTAATGGAAAAAGCACAGGCTTTGATGTTGGATGTATCTGTTTTTGAATCTCTGCTCTACCACCTACCGGTTGTTTTGCCTTAAACAAGGCACTTGATGGAGAAGATATTTTAAATCTGCTTCATTAGATCCTATAAGGATTAATTTGGACAATGCCTGTAGAGCACCAGGCATAGTGCTTGGCACACAGCAAGGTTTCCCTGCCAGGGGGTCTGTGGGGCCTCTGCAGTTTCATTCCACAGTGGCTGCAGAGCTGCTATGTGTGGCCTGAAAATCTATCAGGGTGGATGTTCTGACGCATCCCGTCTTCCTTTTTGATTAGACTGTGGTCAGAAGTTTGAGCCCCCAGGCTTTGAGGAGACCATTCCCTCCCTCCATCTCTAAGACCACTCCAACTCCCAAAGCAGAGAGGTGTTGGTTCTGAACTTTCATTCCTTTCCCCTCTGCAAAGCTGTTTCTTTATGACCATTCCCCCTCCCCGCCGACCTGTGGTGCAAGTCCCACCAGGCCTGGGCCAAGGCTGAGAGACACAGAGGGAAGACAGAGCCGCCAGGGCTCTGCTGGAGCTGGGCCTCCTGTGCGTGAATGCAGGCCAGGCACACAGGAGAGGCGAGCAGCTGAATCTGGCATCTGGCAGAAGACTTCCCTTCTCTTTTTCAGGAAATCAAAAGCTACTCCAGAAAAGGTTGAGTTTATGGGAATGCAAGAGGGCGAGGTAATTTTAAATGTTCATAATCTCTTCTAAGAGCAGGCAGTGGAGCCAGCTCTGGGAGAATTTAACTCTGCAAAGGGCTCTAGCCCCACCTGGCCTCTCACTGCCCCACTGGGCGCTCAAGGCCAGCACCTGGACCCTCATCCAGAGGCCGGTGAGACACTTCTTTCCCTACTCATTAGATTTCTAGGGGGTCTCCAAGGCATCATCTCTCAGCCCATAGGCCACAGCTCCACACGCAGGGTTTACTACTGGGATTTCTCTACCTCCTGATCCCAGATTCTCAGTTGGGAGAGAAACAGGCCTAAAACTCACCAACAAATTCTGGCGTCCCAAAAATGTTCTTAAATTCAACTCCATCTTCTATTTCATGAGCCAGGCCAAAGTCAATCAGCTTGATGTGTGGAATGGGAATATTCTTGTCCAACAACATAATGTTTTCTGGCTGGAGAACAAAAAAAGAGAAGAAAGGGGATAAAAGAAAAGATGGTAATTAAAGCCCTATTTTATGTTTTTGCTTTGGTTTTGGGGTGGGGTTTGGTGTTCTTTTTTGGGACACCAAAACAGCATAAACACTTTCTTGTTTTTGTGTCCTCAGTCTTCTCCTGTGAACTCAAAAACAGCCACAACGCCAAGGGCAAGGCCTGGGTTTTACCAAACCTGCTGCTGACAGCAGAACCAGACTCTGGCTTTAATCCTGTTTCTGTCTCTGAATGGCAGATCCCTTTAATGCAGTGCCTCTGTTTCCCCATCTGTCAAATGGGGCCAGGGAGATACTTGCAGCATTTCCTGTAAACAAAACCACTGCCTCTCTGGGTGTATGTGGGTGGGGAGGGGCACTGCAACGTAGCCTCACTTTACACATGGCTTATTGACCTCCATTTTCCTGACCACCTCTTTCCCCTGGCTGGTCAGCTTCCTGTGGACAACACTCCCCTCCTGTAGACTAACGGTATGGCTCACACTTCTCTATGTGTTTAACTAACATTGGCCCTCAGTGGGACACAGGAAAAAAAAACACCTAATTTCCAGGGAAAATACCAGCTGCCCAGACTATTCCCAGCCCAGTAAAACAGCTGCCAGATCTTGGGCTTCCCTGGTGGCGCAGTGGTTGAGAGTCCACCTGCCGATGCAGGGGACACGGGTTCGTGCCCCGGTCCGGGAAGATCCCACATGCCACGGAGCAGCTGGCCCCGTGAGCCATGGTCGCTGAGCCTGCGCATCCAGAGCCTGTGCTCCGCAACGGGAGAGGCCACAACAGTGAGAGGGCCGTGTACCACAAAAAAACAAACAAACAAACAGAAAAACAGTTGCCAGATCTAACACAACTGTAGGGGGTGGGGTGTGTAGGTAGGGGGACAGCCCTGCCCTGGCCTCACTCAGCCCAGGCACCCAGTGAGGCTAGAACAGGATCCTGAGCCTAGCCTTCTCACTCCCACCCAACCACGCAGAGCACTCAGTGGGTGAGCAGGTCCCTCTATTCATCTTCTTCCCTGCTACTCCTCGCCAGGACCGTCCTAGATCCCATTCGAAATGGAATGTCTTGAAAACACACATCTACACAAAAACTGGTACACAAATGTTCACAGCAGCATATTCAGAATAGTCCCAAAGTGGAAGCAACACAAATGTCCATCAACTGATGAGTAGGTAAACAAAATGGGGTATATCCATACAGCAGAATACTATTCAGTCATAAAAAGGAATGAAGGTGGAGAAAAAAGTAAAAAGGAATGACGTACTGATACATGCCACACCGTGGATGAACCTTGACAACATGGTGCTAAGTGAAAGATCAGTCGCCCAAAACCACAGATTATATGACTGCATTTATATAAGATACCCAGAATAGGCAAATCCACAGAAACAGAGTAGATGGGGAGTTGCCTAGGACTAGGGGATTGCGGAGTGACTGCTAATAGGTACGGGGTTTCCTTTGGGGGTGATGAAAATGTTTTAAAATTGATTGCAGTGTTAGTTGTGCAACTTTGTAAATTGTAGACTTTAAATGGGTGAATTACATGCTAGTGACATATAAATCTCAATAGAGCGGTTTTAAATCAATAGATAAGTAAATAAATAAGTGTTTAAGAAAACTGAATGTCCCTGTTTCTCGAAGTACTGGAGAATTTCCCACCTTGCACTTTTGCTCTCATCATCTGCTCTACCTGGAAAGCCTCTGCTCAATCTCGGCCCACTGAAATCCTAGCCAGGCTTCAAAGTCTAACTCAGTCCACCTCTTCCTTGAAACCTTTCCTCAGCAGCACTGAGCCTTCTCCCCCCATCCACAGACGTGAACCCTCCCTCCCCCGGGGCCCCTTCATGCTCATTGGAACATTTCTGCTATGACAGTTGTCACACTCTCTCTTGTCCGACAGTTCTCGATGTCTATCCTTGATGCTCTACTGGACCCTCAGCTGGAGGGAGGATTCAGGTCTTTGCATCTCCGCCCCCCACAGCGCAGAGCTCAGAGTGGGGCAGGTGGAGGGTGGCCCTAAAAGTTGGCTGAACTGATTCTGAATCTGCTTTGAAGACAGCCCAGGTGTCCCCATCCCGAACTTCCTGGCTCCCTGGTCTCTGTGACCTCACTTCACAGTGGCTGGAAACTTTCACTCAAGTGTGTTGGACGAGGAATCCCTCCTTTTTTAAAAAAAAAAATATATAATATGTTTCCTTTTGCATTTTAAAAGTGTGTTTATTCTTTTCCCCCTCTGGAGATTTCTCTCAACTTATTTTGAAACTGTGTCAAAGTCCTTTCCCAAGGCAGGGCGGTTCCTTACACTCTGCAGAAAGGAGAGTGAGGGCAGGGGGAGGTCAGGACACAGGATGCAGGCTTGGGGCCCCCTCCAGTGCCCTGACCCGGCCCTCCGGTGGCTGCCCAGGGACCCCAAGCATCCTGGCACCCCATGTGGTGAGCTGAACCCTCCCTGCTGCCCACCATCTCCTGAGCAGGGGGCTTCTCCTCCCTCCATTCCACCACGTTCCTCAGCCACCTTTTGGGAACTTCTCTCTTCCTGGGAACGGCCCTGAGGCTTCTCCCTGGGGCTGAGGGGCCCGGTCCGGGTCCTCCTGACCACCACCCAAAACCTGCTGAACAGGGCTGGGAGCCGCAGTGGACAGAGGCAGACACACTAGCCCTGGTGGTCCCCAGGACTGGGGGGCAGTAGGGGTGGGGGGCAGGGACCCCACAGGAAGGAAGGAGGAACAATTGGAGGCAGGATTCTCCCAGGCATTCCTGGAGAATCCCTGGGAGAATCCCAGGAGATTCTCCCTAAGAAGTGAGAAGTAAGTCAGAAAGAGAACGACAAATACCGTATGCTAACACATATATATGGAATTTAAGGGGAAAAAATGTCATTAAGAACCTAGGGGTAAGACAGGAATAAAGACACAGACCTACTAGAGAATGGACTTGAGGATATGGGGAGGGGGAAGGGTGAGCTGTGACAAAGCGAGAGAGTGGCATGGACATATATACATTACCAAACGTAAAATAGATAGCTAGTGGGAAGCAGCCGCATAGCACAGGGAGACCAGCTCAGTGCTTTGTGACCACCTAGAGGGGTGGGATAGGGAGGGTGGGAGGGAGGGAGACGCAAGAGGGAAGAGATATGAAAACATATGTATATGTATAACTGATTCACTTTGTTATAAAGCAGAAGCTAACACACCATTGTAAAGCAATTATACTCCAATAAAGATGTAAAAAAAAAAAAAAAGTGAGAAGCGTCCTTGCCTCGCATCCTCTCACCTTGGTGGCCCACAGTCCAGGGGAAACAGCCTCTCCACTGGCTTGTGAGAACCTCCGTGCAAGGCCACGTTTTCTCACCTGAGTCCCGTCTGTCCCCTGCCCCACCCCAAGAACCTATCACAGCAGGTGACTGCTCCCCTGCGTGGGACACTCTCCCTGCACTGTCCGTACCCCCAACCTGGCTAATTCACATTCACATTTCAGCAAAAATAGTACCTCCTCCAGAAAGCCTCCCCCTGCTGCCCACACCCGCCACTACTCCAGTTCCCATCAAACCCTGCACCTCCCCTATTTCAGTGCTTTTCCCACTACCTCGAGCTTGTCAGTTTACCGACCTGTCTGCCCCACTGGGCTAAGAGCTTCCCGAGGGTTTAACTCCTATCAACTACCCAAAGGTTAGCATAGAGCCTGACATCCACCAGGTGCTCGGTAAATGTTCCCCAAATGAAGACAGGTGCCATTTAGTAAATCCCTACAATGTGCAGGTCCAGTGCTAACCAGGCACATGACATACTTTATACCTCACTGACCCTCTCACTACCTTATACGGTGGGTGTTTATCATTCCTCTTTCTTAGGAAAAGAAACCAAAACTGAAAAAATACTGATTCATGGACCAGGAAGTTTAACCTCTTTCTGTCCGACTCCAAAGCCTGTGCTCCTAACCACTAGACTAAATGGTCCCCCTTCCCTGCTTCTCAAGGGTCCTGGGAATCTATCCCAGGAAGAAGTGGGAATGCAGCTTGGTCCTAGCAGCCTGGGGCAAATTCGCACCCTGGCTCAGGCACAGCTGTTTTCCTGCCCCGACACCTGTTTCCCATCCCAGGATGCCTTTCTTCCTGTGACGCTTTCACCCTGGTGAGCAGCCCCACGCCCCGCCCTTGGCCTGGCCCTCGTGCTGTGTCCAGAGACTCAGAAAGGAGCATCAGGACCTCCTGGGCTGAACCCCCTCATTTCAGTGAGAAAACAGAAGTCCTGGCAAAGAGAGTCCCAAGACAGGTCTGCATAAAGTGATGGGGGTCTAGGGGTTTCAGGCTGGGAGGTGGGCCCCCCAAGAATGCTCTGCTAGGTGGTGGAGACCTGGGTCCTTGTCCCCACCTCACTCACTTCTCACAAGTTGGATCATTTGGACCAGATGCACCTTCACCTCAGACCAGCCCTGACTGGGAGTACACGGAGGTCACAGGCTCCCCGCCACCAATGCTTCCTACTTCCTGCCCAGGCTACCAAGGAGATCCTAGGCTGGCCAGGGGACCTGGACCCCATATCTGCAGCTTCTCCGACTTTCAGCAAGGCTTCCTTCTTGCTATCCCAACCTCCCGTAATAATCTGATGAGGCGAGGAAGCAAGGTAGGGACTGACACTTACTGCACATCTACCAAGGCAGGCATTGCACTAGTGCTCTATGTCATCCTTGCAGCCACCCTGAGTGGTAGGTACTATTATCAACCCCATCCCACAGATGAGGAAACAGAGGCTTAGAATGATAAAACATGCACCCAAGGTCCAACAGCTCATAATGGCAGAGTCAGGATGAGCTTCCCGGGAAGTCCAGCTCCTGCTCTCTCCACCACAGCACCCTATTTGGTTAAATATCTTCAGTGGTCCTACTGACCACCAGGGTAGGGTGGTGGAAAAGAGCCCAGGCCTGGGTATTGGGAAATTCCAATTTCAACTCTACCACCCAAGGCTGTGTGAGCTTAAGCAGGCTACTTCCTCTCTCTGGGCCTCTGTCTCCCAACTTCAAAATAGACCCTGGATGATAGCCAAAGCCTCTTCAAGCTCTAGGCCCTGTAGCTGCCAGGTGGTACATCCTCCAAGCTGGCTGGGCCAATTCCCACTCCTCTGGGCCCCAAGGCAGGACCACAAAGCCTCAGGTCTCCTGGTTCCAGGGCAGGAAAGAAGAGTAGACTGCCAAGCCAGACTGCCCTTGGGGTAGTGCGAGCCCATCCACACTCCCTCACTCCTGTCATTCTCCTCCAGCTTTATTTACTTCAACCAAATACTTCACCCACACACCTGACGTCACCTCCAAAGCACGGCTGGAGGAAGGGATCACATTTCGATAGATGCTGTCACTGCCGAGCCCAGGGCCCATGGCGTAGCCACCAGGAGGTGAAAGTTTCCCCACCTGTTAAAATAAAGCCACCAACTCAGCCCATCAGGCAGACAGCTGTGGGCCAATGTGCCCTTTAGCAGCCCAGTGGATCTGGCCTGAGGCACCTACTATGGTGCCATCTGGAAGCTGATCCTCTTGGGGGGGGGGGCCTTGTCGGGTGATCCCTACTGGCCTGGTACAGCATGTCTAAGAGCCCCTGCAGGACAAAGGCAGCCTCAGGGGATCTATGAAGTGAGGTTCCAAAGACCAGAGCTTAGAGTCAGGCCTGGGCTCAGATTCCACCTCTACCTCTCACAGTGAAACCTGGGCAAAGTCATTGGACCTCCTGGAGCCTTGGTTTCCCCATCTGCAAAATGGGAACACCTACCAAGGCATACAGTGTCCTGAGAATTCAGGGAGATGGTCCATGTAAGGAGCGGTGCCCAAGGAGATTTCAGAGCAGGGTGGCTATGTTTGCTCTCTCCTTTCAGGGATGCAGCAGTGACAACAGTCGTCCCTGGGAACTTTACTGAAACCCTGCTGAATCTGAAGAACATGCCCTTCGCAGACCTGCCTCCTCCCCCACTCATCTTCTGCTTGCCTCCCCCCATCCCGTTTCCCCCCCAGACTCACAATGTTGGGGCTGCAAGGGACCTCAGAGACCGTTTAGCTCCTTCATGCTGCAGAACTGCCCAGAGAGGTCAAGGAAATGCCAAGGATACCAAGCAAAGAGCAGAGCCCAAGTCTGCTGACCCTCGGCCCAGTGCCCTCTCCAGGTGCCTGCACGGCCTGCCCATCACCAGGTGAGGCTGCCCAGCTCAGCAGAGCTGGAGCCCAGCCAGGTCTGTGCTGTGGGGACAAGGAAGCTGTCTAGGAACCTTCCCTGGAAATGTCAAGCACAGTCCCAGGTTATTCAGCAAGTGCTGGGCAACCTGAGAAAGCAGGGCCGCATGCTGCCAGGGCTCTGTGGGCAGGTTTCCATGGTGCTGAAGCAAATTCTCCCCACCCACCCCCCAGCACACTGTAGATGAGACCACAGGCAGCCCTTCCCCACCAGGCTCCAGTGCGGCCCGGGCCCAACGTCCACCTTCATCAACATTCAAGGCCCTCCCACCTCTGGACAGCACACCCTCTGCCTCGTGCCAGCGGACCTTCATCACCCCCACCCCAACCTGCAGTTCACTCTGCTGGAATGCCTTCCTGACAGGCTTCCTCCCCTCTCACCACCCAGCTCCAGCACTTCCCCACTGGAACATCTTCTGTGACCCCCTCCCCGTCAATACACACAGCTAGTTGTTTCTACCCAAGGGCCGGCAAGGTACACGGACATACCTCTGGCAGAGAACCAACTGCACTACAACTACTCCCCACTAACCTGACGCCCCACAGGGGAGGACAGGGGCTTTGCCTCTCTTTTCCATCCCTCGCACCCAAGAGGGACTGCAATGTAGTAGGTGCTCAGGAATGGTTTACCAGGTAAAGGAATGAAAGAATCGGCGTAGTCACATGTGTGTCTCTTGCACAACCTGCTTTTAGGGAGTCAACACAGACAATGACTAAGAGTCTTAGATCCTGGGTTCGAATCCCAGTTTTGCCATTTACCAGCAGTCTGACACCAGGCAAGTTACTTAACCTCTCTCAGCCTCAGGCTTCTCACTTGTAAATTAGGGGTAACAATGAAACCTACCTCAAGAGGGTTACTAAGAGGATCAAACAAGGCATATAAAGTGGCCTGTAGCCGTTGTCATCATCTCTGTGCTTATTTTCCTGGTCTTGCCGCTCCTCTCCAGAGGTCTTTATCATCTGCCTATTGAACTCTTACCCATCTTTCCAGGCCCAGTCAAAATGCTATCTTCTCCAGGAAGCATCATCTGGATACCCAGCCCAGCCCTCCTTCTTTCTCCCAGCTCCACACTCGTGCAGCAATCTTGACCTGCAGCACCAAGCACTGCCAAGACCTTTATGTGTTAGTCTTGCCTCCCCCACCAGACTGCACACTTGCTGAGGGCAGTGCCTGTGTTTCCAAAGGCACCCAATCTGAAGTTTCACGCATAGCAAAACCTACAGCACTTAGTTTACGAAGCGTTTACGCACCTCTTACTTGATTCTCACTCTCTGAGGTAGGTACCGTCATCACCCCATTTTACAGATGAAGAAGTCAAGGCTCAGAGAGGTTAAACGCTTGCCCAAGATGCCTGTGTGCTCTCTCCTCTCCCATGTTGCCTCGCTTCCTCTAGCTGATGTAAGGGTGCCCGCTTAGATCACCCCAGCCGGCTGGCAAAGTTGGCATTTCCATCTCAGCTCTGGTAACTCACCAGCTTGCTGGTCCAGCTCCATGTTTTTCTGTCTTTCTTTTTTTTAACTGATGCGTTCCTCTTTTTTTTTTTTTTTTTTTGGGCTGCATCAGGTCTTAGTTGTGGCACATGGAATCTTTGTTGCGGTGCGCAAGCTCCAGAATGCTTGGGCTCTTCGTTGTGGCGTGGGTTTCTCTCTAGTTTCAGCACTCTGTAGTTGTGGCGCGCCAGCTCCAGAGCACGTGGGCTCTGTAGTTTGTGGCATGCAGGCTCTCTAGTTGAGGCACGCAGGCTTAGTTGCCCCGCGGCATGTGGATTCTTAGTTCCCCGACCAGGGATCGAACCCTTGTAACCTGCATTGGAAGGTGGATTCTTAACCACTGGACCAGCAGGGAAGTCCCTCCAGCTCCATGTTTTTCCTAGAAAATGCACATCTTAGGGAAGGGCCCCAACCCAGTTGCACTGGATTTGTTAAACCACAGCTTCTGGACATTCACTCACGGCCTGCTTCTCTATGGGAGGCTGCTGCATGGTTCTAGAAGCCCTGCCTGGTAAAGTCAGAGAAAACCACTACCTACTGTCTCTGTGCTCTTATTGGGTAGAGGGAGGGAAATAAAAATTCACTTTCAAGGCCATTCTAGGACCACTGGATTTCAGCCTTGGGCCAATCAGCAATGCTGGCTCTCTGGTCTGTGCCACACGACAACCAGCATTTGCCTTGGGCTCTCCTCACACATCACCTTATTCCTCACAGCCGCCAAGCAGTGGATGGTCGGAGCCTTCATTTAACCACTGAGGAACCTGGGCCTGAATCCAGGCACTCTGAGCCCCAAGCTGTGCTTTGGGGCCCACCTGAGCTAGTTACCCATTGGAATCCCCTGGGGACTGTGTTAAAAATACCAAAGCAATTAAATCAACCCACCAGGAGTGAGGCTCCAGAATTGGTTTTCTAAAGCAAGTTCTGCAAGAAAGTCAAAATCATATAGTGCCTAGTGTTTGGGGAACCAGCACTAAAGAGGGCCCTCTCATTGGACAGACTTGGTTTTTTTTTAATAAATAAATAAACTTATTTATTTGCTTATTTATTTATTTTTGGCTGAGCTGGGTCTTTGTTGCTACGCACGGGCTTTCTCCAGTTGCAGTGAGTGAGGGCTACTCTTCATTGCGGTGCACGGGCTTCTCATTGTGGTGGCTTCTCTTGTTGTGGCTCTAGGCATGCGGGCTTCAGTAGTTGTGGCACGTGGGCTCAGTAGTTGTGGCACATGGGCTCAGTAGTTGTGGCGCACGGGCTTAGCTGCTCCGCAGCACGTGGGATCTTCCCGGACCAGGAAGGGCTCGAACCTGTGTCCCCTGCATTGGCAGGTGGATTCTTAAGCACTGTGCCACCAGGGAAGTCCCCAGACTTGGGTTGAACCCTGCTTCTGCCCCAGGCTAGCTGTGTGACCTCGGCAAGTCATTCACCTCTCTGATCCTTGGCCCCTCATCTGCGAAACGGGAATGTTAATATGGTAAGGGGTTCTGAGGAGGCACAAGAAAACCTAGGAGCCCCTGAGCAACCTCCCCTTTCTATAAAATGGCCACGACCATGGAACCTCCCTCCCTCACAGGGTCGTCATGTGGTTAAAAGGAGTAAACACATGCAGAGCACTCAGAGAAGAGCCTGCACATTTACTACAGCCTCAATAAATGCTGGCTGCCATTATTATTGTTACACCACTGCTGCCACCACCACAGCTGGCCTGCAGGTAGCACCGTCCTGTTTACAAAGTGCTTTCACCAACCGAGTCTCAGAGTGCTGGGGGTGGGCTAAAGCCGGTGCCTACCGGCTCCTGAGAGCCTGCTGTTAAATTTGCAAGAATGTTGTAAGCCAGTTGTTAAACTGAGCTATGTAAGAATATTATTTTAATATTAAAAATTAAATTATAGAAACATATTTAATTAAATTATATTTAAAATACTTAAAACTTATTACTCCCAGAACTTCCTTGGTGGCGCAGTGGATAAGACTCCATGCTCCCAATGCAGGGGGCCGGGGTTCGAACCCTGGTCAGGGAACTAGATCCCACATGCACGCCACAACTAAGGAGCCCGCCTGCCGCAACTAAGACCCCACGCAACCAAATAAATAAATCAATTTTTAAAAACGTGTTACTTCCTAATTTCTATTAGGAATTATAAATTTCTATTTCTATTATATTTTATTTCTTTATTTCTATTATATTTTATTATTTTCTATGTTCTTGAGGTTATTTAATGCCTTTTATCTCTGAATGGGGGAAATACTTCATCATGGTATGTTACTGCACCCCTCTTCCTAGCTCTAGTCAGTGTCATCAAGTTGGTGCCTTGAAATTGGCCCCAGTGGGTGTATTTACACCACAGAAATCCGCAGACACTACAAATCAGGACTTGATTTCTTGATCCTAGACTTAGGAAGTGCTGCAGAAAATCACTTAATAACAGAGATTAAACTTATAAGGGTGTCGTGTCTATAGCCATTATTTTGTGCTAGCAGAGAAAACTGAAGAAATATTTTTCAATATTCAGAAACCATTATCCAATTCAGCAAAGAAGTCACTCATGTCATTGGCAAACAAGTAAAGTTCCAACACACATCTTCATTGCTTCATTTTCACCTTACTTGTTAACATAAACAAAAATATCAACGAACAATCCTGTTGGAACTACACTCATTTGTCTATTGCATCCATAGGTTGGTATTGATACAAGACGTCAGCAAAAACCAAGGAAAGTGTTCTACAAGAATCAATTTATTTTTGTGAAATTTACAAAATAAAAGTCTTATATATTTTATTACTTGTAAATTACATTATAAACCTTTATATCAGTAGACTTTATAATAATTTAGTGTGTGTGTACATATGTTTATTGGAGATCCAGCTACTACCAGAACACCACTGCACAGAATCTGAGTAGACTAAGTTACTGTCTGTGATTCCCAGATGAGGAAACTGAGGATCAGAGAAGTTAATTAACTTATTCAAGGCCACATGACTAAGAAGTGGTGCAGCTAGGTTTTCACCCAGGTTTTTTCATGCCAAGATACCTTTCCACCACCCTGTACCACTTCCAGAATCAGGTTCTTTCACTCCTACTGAGATCAGCTGCATGGGGAGGGCTAATGGTAGAGATGTGAATGGAACCTAAAAGGTACTATTTGAACACATGATACTTCAGTGGAGGCCAGGCCTGCGCAGGGGCCCAGAGTGGAGGGCCGTGGGCAGCTGGAAGTAGCAAAGAGACTCTGAGCACCTAATGGTGATGGCAAAGGTAGTAAGGACAAAAGAGGAGGAAGGCACTGCTTTTTTGTCTTTGTTTCCTCATCTGTAAAATAGGGATCATGATATTCACTCCAAGCCATATCAACCTCACACAGTGTCCTGCCACGTTGGGAATCTGCCCAGCCTGGTGGTAGGAAAGCACCGCCTTATTCTTTACCCCTTTGGGTGCTTCCATGCCCACCTCCCTTTCAGAATCCCTTTGGAGGAAAGAGAGGAATAGGGAGAAATGTGGCCTCATAGGGAGGCTAGTTAAAATTCATAGCCAGCACTTGTAAGGAGTCTTAAGAGTTTACAGGGACCTTTCAGAAACACTGATCTCCCCCTGGCCCCTCACTCCATTCCTGGGTGAGGAAGTGAGGGGCAATATTATCTCCACTTTCAAGGCCAGGAAAGGTCAGAGCCATGACCTCCCCAACCTTACCTAGCAGAGGTGAGACTTAAATGCAGGCTTGACCCACAATCTTCTCCTCTTTCCATTTCCCATGTGGCCTCCTGCTGTATCTCATAAAAAGCGGCTTGTTGGTTTAATGCTCCCAATTCACACATTTACTGCTATATTTCAACTCTTTCAATTATGGCTCTCCATGGTTTAATTTTTGCCACATTTTGTTCCTTCCCTCAACCATTTAGGAGCTCTGTGTCCTCATTTCACTTCTCCTCGGGTCACCCTAGGGTGGCCCTGCAGTAGTTGATGAAGCAGCCAGGATGCATCCCTAGGGCTCTGGGCTCCCATGCTGATGCATGGAGCTGAGATGAAGAGCCCATGGGGCACATACTGAGGCTGGGGCATAAGCTAAGCTTTGGGTATGAGGAACAGGAAACAGGGTCCACCCTCAGAACATGCCAAGAGGGTAAGGAAATCAGAAAGACTTGTATAAAAGCCTCAACAGCAAAGTAAATCACTACAGAGCCCATGTGGCCTGCTTGGGTTAGAATGTAGAGTGAAAAAAGCAGGAAAATTGTAGAAGTAGTATAGTTATAACACCTTAACACGCACACACACACACACGTGCACACACACAGACACACACACCCTGTTCAGAAAAAGCTGGAGAAAATATAACAAATGTTAATAATGATTATTTTGGAGTAGAGAGTCTGCAGGTAACTTCTTTGTATGTTTCTGTATTTTGTTACTTTTTATAATAGCATAAACGACCATTGACTTCATTTTTTAAGAAAAGTTTATGGGGTACCTTCGGTTCATCTCTTTCCCACAGTCTTATCATTACCTCCAACTGGCCTACTCTCTCCCATCCATTCTCTCTCCACTGTCAGGAGAATTTTCTTTCTAAATAAGCAATAGAATAATGTTTTTTTTACCAATTAAAGGTCTTCCACAAATTATTGTTAATTTTCTTAAGTGTGATAATGGTTCTGTGGGTTGGTAGGAGACTGAACTTAATCTTGAGAGATGCTTATTGAAGTGTTTAGAGTGAAGTGTCAAGATAGCTACAATTTTCTTTCCAATTATACCATAATTTTAATAAATTACATACATTTTAAAACTTTTAAATTTTTATTAGATATTATTTTTAATTTTAAAAATCACACATATGCACGTGTGTGTGTGTGTGTATATATATATATATATATATATATAAAATGCTTTCTATATAAATGTAAATTTTTTTTTCTTTTTTAAAGAGAGAAAGAGGTAAAGCAAATGTGGCCAAATGTTGAATGCAGGAGGAGGGCATAATGGTGTTCATTATATGGTTCTTCTAATTTCCTCAGACATTTTGAAATGTTTTCATAATAAAAAATGTTGACGGGTAAGTCTTCTATGGCTGTGACTGCCTACACAAACTTCTGCCCTAAACTTTTACAATCTCACCCGAACCTACCTTGACAGTCAAAACTGCCAAGTCTCACCTCTATTTCATGTTCCAAGGTTTTAGTATGGAAATCATCTCATTCTTGTAAGATCTACTTTCAAATGCGTGCACATTTTATAGTAATTAATAGAATACAAATTAATTTTTGAACTATGAGGAATAACGTATTAGAAAGAAAAAATCAGGTAACCAGATGAGAAATTAACTGTGCAAAGGATAAATTTATGGCACAGTATAAACCTTCGGATTAACTATGTGTAAAAGGCATGATGCAAGCAAGTAAGAAATCCATACTGTTAGATTCTGGTGAAATAAAAGCTGGTGATACTCAGCTGTGCTTAGTGTCTCCTCACTGGCTAAGTTCAAGTACCAGCCCTATCATTTAGTACCTGTGTGGTCTTGGACAAGTAACTTAACCTCTCTGAATCTCAATTGCTTTATGTGTAAAAAAGTGACAATACCTTGTACCTCAGTGGGTGGCTGTGAGGATCAAATGAGAGAAGAGATGTATAAGCATGCTATATTCTAGAAAGTACAACGTACATTTAAAGTATTAGTATCATTCTTATGAAAGCTTGGTGAGCAGACCCCATCGCATCATGAACATACAAACAACTCAAAGGATGATCGGGACACAGAGGAATTTGGATTTTTGGAGTCTCTTGCTCAGGAATTCACTCTTCTTAACACTGTTTACATAAATCAAAAAGTCCCCTCAGAGTTCCAGGTTCCCGGCTTGCATACAATTTCATTCAATTCTCATGGTGTGTTCTTTTTGCTTAAAATACCAGTCAGACCTGAGGGTCACCTTCCATTTCTGAATTCTCAAGTTGGATTTGGGGAAGGTAGGGGAGACACACCCATACTCAGAGGGGAAACTCCCAAATCCAAAACAAACAGAAAACCACACAAACACACCCTCTACAAGGACTTCATTTGTGTGGGATCACGTACTAGGGTGAGGTCCCTGGGTGGTGCTGAGCCCCATTTCCTTGTATCCATCCTCCAGACGGCACATTGAATGATACCGAGGATGAGGGGCAGTCAGTCGCAGTGTCATGTCCATTTATGTAAACACGGGGCAACATCATCTACCTGCACCCCCTCTACCTACCCACACCAGTGGGCCTGTCTGTGGTGAATTTACACCACACACTGGGATGGTATTCATTCTGCTGAGGCAGAGAGGTTACCCCTCGGAAGTGAGTGTTTCTTAGTGAGTGTCACGGGTAGATTTTATTTTAGATGGCCTCGGCACCAGTCTCACTGCGGCCATCTCCCCGTAGATGGTGGACCCTTGGAAGGCAGGTACCATATCTTATTGATGCTTGTCACTCTACCCCTTGGTGTACAACAGTCCCTCAATAAATGTCACATCACTGAATTGAAATCTGCCTGCCACCTCTTTTGCATTTTCCAGATGATTTCCATGCGTGCATTTGTCTTACTAAACCATTCATTCCTTCATTCACTCATTCATTCAACGATGAGTAACTCATGTGTCAGGCACTGCGCTAGAGAGAAGAGCAGAAAGTGATGCCCGGCGAGAACTGAGAATTTGGTGATAAATGCTGTCAGTGGAAGTCTATACAAGGGGCAAGATAAACAGGGAAGCAGGTTGGTTCTCAGTTATGCTTTGGCAGGCATGGGAAAGGCTTGCTTACCCGAGGAAATAGCATTTCTGCTGGGCCTGGAGGATGAGCAGGAAGTCCACAGGCAGAGAAAAGGAAGACGAGCAGCTTCCTGGATTTGAACAGCATGAACAGAGAAGAGGGGCCAGGACAGGTATCTGTCATCCTGGTGTCTGGGGCTAGTGTTTTCGAGTGGGGAAAGGTAGATGAGGCCAGAATCAGGGCTCAGGCAGTTTAAGAAAGACCTTAATGTTTAAGAAACATTTAAAAAATGTTTAAACATTTTAACATTTAAAACAGTTTAAGAAACCCCATGCTGAGAAGGGGTTCTTTTATCCTATGGGTGACAAGGATCTGCCACAGATTTCTGGGCAAGAACATGCCATGATCTGTTTTAACCAAGGCTGTTTATTGTACATTAATTTTTCCATTCACTTGCTCTCTGCCACAAGGTTGGGAGTGTGTCATAAGCAGGGGTAGAGCCTTACCATTCCAGCACAATGGCTGACACAGGAGGAGAGGTCATTCCTATTCCAAAGGCAGGCCAGAGAGCTGATCCTCCGCCATCACCTGCTCCTTCCGGCTGGAAGGTGAGCGTGGACAACAGGTCATGAGCAGGGGCCTGGAGATAACAATGGTGGCTGTGCTCATGGGGCAGCCAAGCGAGCCTGACTCACTTGGCAAGGAGTAACAGAATACAAGAGGAGGGGAAAGCAGAGGTCCCTCGTGGAGAAGGAGAATCAGGAAGAGAAATGTATTCATATAAAATGAATTTCATATGGTGGGAAACAACATGGAACCAAGAAGTCCCCTCTAAGCTACCAGCTGGACCTTCTGCATGATCCCTCCAGCTGGCAGGAAGTTCCAGCCAAGGGGAACACATACCCACATTCTGGCTCCAGGAAGTGTCTAGTCAATCACGAGGTGATCCCACTGAGTTCCAGCTACTCATCACTTCTGAAGTTGCCCAGCTGGGCCTGGGCCAAGGGACCCACGGGTAGGGGATTCAGCGGGCTTCTTGTCCATACCCCTCTAAGGATACAAGGCAGGGTAGGGGTCAGCAGTATCCTCAACCTACCTGCATCCAGGGGAAACCCAGACTGTCTCCAGGTTGTGGAAAATGTCCAGCTTGAGCCCAGGAGCCAGACAAGATCGCCCACCAGTAGCCCCACCTAGCAACCAATCTCAGCTCTCTGCTGGGCAATTTAGAATTGCACTAGCAGGCTTCAGGGCTAGTGCAAGTCTATCAGGGCCCCAAACACTGTAACAGGAGGTGTGTTTTCTTTTCCTCTGTTCTGGGAAGCTACTGTTACAGAGGACCTATCTGGTATCCAGAACTTGATGCTGCTTCTCTCTCGTTTTTACAACTCTGACAGGGAAGCATTATCATTTGTGTTAAAGCTGAAAAACCGAGGTTCAGTTGTTTCCTGGTACACGGTAGAGTGAGGGTGAAACCCTGACCGGGCTACAACTCCCCCCACTTCAGCAAGCTGCCATAGAAGCCAACCGTACAGCATGGACATGCTCTAGTCATCGGGGCCTGTGGACTCCACATGCCTGCCTCTACCAGCCCCATGAGAGAAAAGACAAAGGAGGCCATTCGGAGGCCAGCCTCCTGGAGCCAGCAAAGGCAGAGAAAATAAGTCAACTACCCATAGCATTATCAGGAAGGAGACACACGTGCGATCCAGGTAGCCCGTTTCCTGCTTGGTGTGTGAATACCCTGAGGTCCAAAGCCCTGCCCAGGCCACACGCTCCTCAGTGACCCTGACTTTTACCCCGTGACACCTGTGCGAGACTCTGCAAGATGTCTTCTATTGGAGGAATTCAAAATACTGCGACAATCTGGCCTAAGGAGGGGAGACTCACAGCAGGTCACCCCACAGGGCACAGTAAGAGCTGGGGTGGGATCCCTGTATGGGACGTGAGCCCACACCCTGATGTAGCCTCTGAGACCACAAGACACCATACCCTCTCTGGGCCAGCCCTGCCAGCTGGAGCTTGGGTGTCATCCTGGACTCTGCCTTCCCCCTCATGTCCCACATCTAATTAGGTACCTAATCAATCCTCAGAGCAACCTCTATAAAAGGTCTTGACTCTATCCCCTCCTCAAATTAGTTTGGCACTTGCCACATCCCACCCAGATTACTGTCCCCATTCTATCCGTGCTCCCAGCTGGAGGGCTCTTTCTGAAACACACATCTGCTCGCCTCACCTCCCTGCTCATCTGGCCCATATCTCTCAGTGTAAAGTTCAACTGCCTTGGCTTAGCTCCCATGGCCTGTGTCTGCCTCCTGCTCTCCTCCTGGCTTTTCCATTCAGCACATTCACCCTTTGCCTGTACTATCCTGAATGCATTGTGTTATTTCAGGACCATGTACCTGCTGGCCTCACTTCCTTAGAAGGCCCTTCCCCTCTGATAACTCCTGGCAGTCCTTCAAAACTCAATTCAAATACCACCTCTTCCAGGAAGCCCCTCTCGGATACTCCAGCCTGACTTAGATGGCTTCTCATTTAGACTCCCAGCCCCCCAGTACGTCCCTCTATCACAGCACTTAGAGTTGTTGATCTCTCTTTTATGATTCCTGCACAAGTTCTTGGAAAAGAGGAACTAAGCTCAAACAAGGCCTCAGTTGATTTTGTACCTGTAGCAACACCCAGGCACCCAGCACAATGCTTGAAACACAAAAGGAATTTCTGGATAGAAAAATCAGTGGGTCGGACTTCCCTGGTGGTGCAGTGGTTAGGAATCTACCTGCCAATGCAGGGAACACGGGTTTGATCCCTGTTCTGGGAAGATCCCACATGCTGCCGAGCAACTAAGCCCATGCACCACAACTACTGAGCCTGCACGCCACAACTACTGAAGCCTGTGTGCCTAGAGCTCGTGCTCCGCCACAAGAAAAGACACTGCAATGAGAAGCCCGTGAACCACATCGAAGAGTAGCCCCCGCTCACCGCAACTAGAGAAAGCCCGCAAGCAGCAACAAAGACCCAATGCAGCCAAAAAACGAAAAAAAAAAAAAATCAGTGGGTCTCCTCCCCAATAAATGGGTCCCTCTGATTACAGGTTGGGGGATCTTTATGCTTCCGGTGACTCTAAAGGCTCATCAGCCTATGCAACTGAGCTCAGCTACTATGGGAACTGATCCTTCTACTCTGACTACACTCTTGCTTTGTGAAGTCCTGTGTGGTCACAGTGAACTTTCTCGACCCTGAATACCAGTTACCACAAATGATCAGTGGCCCCTGGAATCAGTTTTATGGCCACAGTAAGGGGCAGAGTGGGGGAGTACAGCCAGTGGTCACTGGGCTCTAAGATTTATAACCTCTGGTCAAAGGATGCTGGACACTGTGCTGGGTCCAGAGAGCCAGGCAACCTCAGCCGTATTCATCTGAATGCGTCTAGCTCCGCCCGCTCAGGAGTTAGCTCTTGGTTACTGAAAAGTTCAGTCTTGTGAAATGGGTTTGGTTTCAAGTTTCCTGTCATTGGCTTACTTATTTAAAAACTACACCCTGTGTATTTCCTGAAAGAGATAAGGTGCCGGTGGTCTGATTCAGAAGCTTCTTGCCATCAGCCCCTAGGTGAAGAAAACCTAATCTGAGAAATGAAACTCAGGAGGGGGACATTCCTGTGGCATCATTTCTTTCCCAGGAGCTCAGAGTTTTCAACTGTAAGATGAGGGAGGAAGGCCTAGTGGGCGCTGACCCCTCCTGGCAATGACATTGGGAGAGACTGGGCCCATTCTTCCTACCTGATTCTTTTCCCTTTCCCCCCCCCGCCCCCACTGACCTTGAGATCAAAGTGAGCAATTTTCTTGGCGTGAAGGTAGTTCACCCCTTCCAGGATCTGCTTAATGAAGCTGGTGGCCTCCTCCTCACTCAGGGACTCCTTCTGGGCCAGGAAGTCGAAGAGCTCTCCTCCGGACACTCTGCAAGACATCAGTAAGGAGGGCCCAGGCCCAGTCAGTCCTGTGTGTCCTGAGCCCAAGCCCATGGGTGTAACCCCTGACCCTGTCTCCAGGCACCGTGCTTAGCAGAATCCCCTCACTCATCTCTGGGGCTCTATCCAGCCAGCCCAGGGACTGACTTTCCTTCTATTTCTACTTGCTGTGTTCCTCCCTCTGGATCACAAGGGCAGGAACCACCCTTAGGGTGTCACCAGAAGGGTCTCTGCTCACACTCTAGGCCCAGGTCCCTTGTTATCCTAGGTGCTACCCCTCCCCACCATATGACTCAAGTGACAGAGGACAGAAACAAGTGCTGTGGGATGACAAAGAGGAACATATGCTGGGACAGAAACTGGAGACTTAGGTTCCAGTCCAGCCCTGCTACTGGCTTTGGACAACTCACTCCCCTGCCCCCTCCAGGCAGGCCTCAGTTTCCTCACCTGCAAAATGAGCAGACTGATCAAGATGGTTCCCAAAGCCCCTTTCTTTCATCTTATAAAAGATGACCTCTTCAAAGATATGTCCCTAACTTAAACATCAAGACCCATTAATTACATTCATCTCTAAAAACTCTAAAATACTGCTTTTGTCCTCACATTCTATGCTCCTGCACCCTATGTTTGATGTGGCAGGAATAGAGAGACCCATGGAGCAAAAAGACTAGTTTACAGTTTTATCTGAATTGGGGATTTATGGTTGCCAGATAAAATGGTAAATCTGCTAAATCTGGCAGTCCTACTGGGCTTACTTGGCCTCTGACAGATGCTGGAGTGTCCAGCCAACACGTGCTTCTCTGGAGCTGCAACATAGCCAAGGGTCACCCCAGGAAAAGATCTCAGGAAGGGATCTGGGCCAGAGAGTCCAGGAACTCAGGATCACCTGGAAAACTTGTTTAAAATGCAGATTTCCGGGTCCCACCACAGACCCTACCAAATTAGATTCTGTAGCAGCAAGGCCTCAGAACCTGTATTTTTATAATAACAGCAACATAGTAATGGTAATTAATATTCACTGAATACTTACTCTGTGCATAATGTATACTTTTTGTACATTTTCTCATTTAATCATCACAATACCCTATGAGCTAAAGTACAATACTATTAGTTTCCTATTTCACAGTTGAAGAGACAGAGGCTCAGAGAGGTTAAGTCGCTTGCCCAAGGTCAAACAGCCTGTAAGTGGTAGAATCAGGATTCAAACCCAGGCAGAATGACTCCCAACCACTATATCACAGAGTGTCCTCAAATGATTTTCATATGGCCAGAATGGCTTCTGTCCCAGTTTGGGGACTCATTCACTCCCTGCCACCTAGTCCATCCTAAATAAAGAGCCTCAGAATCTTTTTTCCTTTCTTTAAAAGTGTCCAGAAGCATACATAGACCCACTCATCAATCTTAGCATCATGAAAAACAGAACAACTGAACACAATGTCATACAATAGGAAGTATACAGCAACACCTACAAAGTACTGCAACTTAAAAAACTGAACCTAAACCTGCTTAAGCCTCTTGTTCAGTGCTATTGACAGAACTCTGCAGTGATGGAAATATTCTCTCTATATGCTGTCCAATATAGCAGCCACTAGTCACATATGGCTAGTGAGGATTTGAAATACGGCCAATGCAACTGAGGAACTGACTTTTAAATTTTAATTCATTTTAATTCAAAAACTGAAGTGGTATAAAATATTTTCCTTTAAATACAACTTTATTTTTTTGGCAGGACTGCACTCTAACCATTGCATTGCAAATGAACTGAAATGTGCGGTAAGTGTAAGATACACACTGCGTTTTGAAGACATAGGATGAGAAAAAGAATGTAAACTACCTCATTAATAAGTTTTACAGTGATTACATGTTCAAATGATAATATTTTGTATATACTGAGTTAAATAAAAAATATTATTAAAACTAATTTCCGGGGTTTCCCTGGTGGCGCAGTGGTTGAGAGTCCGCCTGCCGATGCAGAGGACACGGGTTCGTGCCCCGGTCTGGGAAGATCCCACATGCTGCGAAGCGGCTGGGCCCGTGAGCCATGGTCGCTGAGCCTGCGCGTCCGGAGCCTGTGCTCCGCAACGGGAGAGGCCACAACAGTGAGAGGCCCGTGTAACGCAAAAACAACAACAACAACAACAACAACAAAACCCCTAATTTATCTAGATCTTTTTACTTCTTATTCAATATGGCTGCTGGAAAATCTGGCATTTCCACTGCATATGTGGTTTGCACTATATTTCTACTGAACATCACCAATAGGAAGGGTATCTTGTTCAGGTCTAACTATAGGTTTCTGGAAATACAGGACATAGAGGAACAAGTTAAACAACACCATGAGGAAGGGATAAGATGAAACCAGATTGTGAGACAATCAACAGGACAAATGACCTAATTCTCCCAACAAATCAATGGCATCAAAAAAGGGAGTGAGGGCTTCCCTGGTGGCACAGTGGTTAAAAATCCGCCTGCTATTGCAGGGGACATGGGTTCGATCCCTGGTCTGGGAAGATCTCACATGCCACGGAGCAACTAAGCCCGTGCACCGCAACTGCTGAGCCTGCACTCTAGAGCCCACGAGCCACACTACTGAAAACCTCAAGCCTAGAGCCCGTGCTCCGCAATAAGAAGCCTGTGCACTGCAACGAAGAGTAGCCCCCGCTCGCCACAACTAGAGAGAGCCCGCGCACAGCAACAAAGACACAACGCAGCCAAAAATAAATAAATAAATAAATAAATAATTTTAAAAGGGAGGGAAGGAGAACTGCCATAGAATAAGAGACACGGGAAACAAAAGAACCAGACACAGCACGTGGACTTCCCTCATTTGGATGCTAATTCAAATAAAACAACCGTAAAAAGGTATCTTTGGGTCCATCAGGAATATCACTATGGACTGGAGTGTAGACAGCCTCGGTGGTCTGGGGCCTGGCTGGTTGGATCATTCTGTCAGGTGTGATAAATCCATGGTGGCTGCATTTTAAAAACTGCAGTCAATGAGAGATGCATACTGAAGTGTTTGTATGTAAAATGACATGATGTCTGAGGCTTTCTTTAAAGTACTGCAGCAAACTAACAGTTGGAGTCGGGGAAAGTAGGATTTGATGTAAAACAAGACTGGCAAAATGGTGATAATGTGAGGCTGGGGGATGTGCCTATGAGGGTTCTTACATCCTTCTCTCTACTTCTGTATATGTTTGAAATCCTCCATAATAAGAGGCTAACAGTAAACTTCTAGGGAAGCAAACTCCTCGCTCTCCCTCAGTGACCCCTGCACAGAAACCATCATCACCTGGAAGTTCTTCCGTAACAGATGAGGAAACCAAGCCCACAGGAGGGGAAGTGCCCATGCAAGGTCTCCTAGCAAGAGAGTGCATGGTCAAGACCATGTCCAAGTCCCAGACCCCAGTCCAATACCATGCACCATATCATTGTTGGGGGTGGTAGTGCTGGAGAGGGCTTGTTTTTGAGTTTATTTAGAGTTTGCCACCTGTGTGATGTTACTTCCCCAAGCATTCTCTCACTTGAGACTCACATCTGCCCTGAGGGGTAGATGGAACTTCTGTCCTGGTTTCCCAAACAAGGAAACTGGGGCCCCAAGAGAGCAGTGACTTGCCCAAGGTGACACAGCTAGTAAGTGGCAGAACCAGGATTTAGATCCAGATCTTCTCAATCCCGGTGCACCACGTGTTCCTCTCACCACACTCTACCCGTATTATAAGGCTCGAGTTGCTGATGCAAAAAAGAACACCCAAAGCCACCCCAAGCCCTAGGCTGTCATCTGCCATCCCTGTCCGACTGCATCCGTGCCCTCACACACTGGGCTGCCACTGTCTGGCTGGCTCTCTCCCCAGCTAGATTACCTTTGCTTCCACAGCACCTTGTGCAAGACATTCAAGAGAAGGTGGGCGAATAAAAAAAAAAAAAAAAAAAGGAAAGAAGTAAGACATTTAAAATATCAACATGGCACAGAATATTCTGTATCATACAGAAGTGAAGTCTTGGCATTTTCAAGAGACCTGTCGAGAGCCTTCTGTAAATTTTCAAATCCACAGTGTCCCTCAGGAACACAAGGACCTAGCCCAGTCCTTGTTTTTATACTTCCAGCCTTGCTGGGTGGTGCAAGGCTGTGACCTCGGGCATATCCTGCCCTTCCTACCTTAAACAGAACACTGAGTAAATGTAAAAGAACTTCATGATAATGTGGATGTGTTCTGTCACCCAAAATTACTGATGTAAAGGCCCAGGCAGGGTGAGGACTTTGGGGTACAGTAATCAGCTGTTCTGTTTGAAGATGTGATCTGGGCAGGAGACGGAGTGAGACATGATCTCCTTTGGACGAAGAGGGGAACAGCCATGGTGACCCTTAGAATCGTCCCCAGAGACTTGGAAAGGTGGGAGGCTGATGAGCCTGCCGGGTATCTGTCCCAGCCCTGGACACCCAGGCCAGGGACACTCACATCAATCCTCAGGCACCTGTTCCCAAGGCCATCAAGGAGCCTGGGTTTTGTTTCTACCCCCAAACCTAGTTTGTCCCAAGGGCTTCTCAGCCCCAAGATCTCTGCCATGGAGTCATCCCCACTCCACCCAAGCTTCTCTCCTCTCACACCCCTAAACAATTTGACTTAAAGAGGAAAAGCAAAACCTAACAACCAGCCTCTGCTCTCCTCCAGTGTCCCCAGGACCAGTCGCCTTCCTGCTAATCTGACCCTTGCCTCCTTCCTCCCTGCAGTTTCATCTGGCTGCTAGAAATGCTTTTCAGAACTCTTTCAAAAGCAACCAACCATTTAGAGGGAGTGCTCAAATGACCTGTGTAGGCAGTGATTTGGGAAGGATGCTGCCAGAGCTGTTGGGGCCCAGAAAGCTGGACTCAATTCAAGGCCTGGGAAGCATTGCCACCACCTTGGAGCGCTCTGTCGGGCCCTGCCCTGGTATGCTCCCGCCGCTGTATTGCTTTCCACAGCTTGGAGTCAGGGAGGCCCCAGAGAGGTCAGGGGCCTGGGATGGAAGGGCTGCCCAACCCTCCCGGGGCAGACCTACATTTTTCAGAGCCAGCTCCACATGTGGCATGAGTTAATCCACTGAGAGTTTGAAAATATTCTTTACACCCTACAGAAGTCAACTTACATGGACAACTCGATCCTTCCCAACCCTGCCATCACCAGTCCTGACAGCTGCTGCACAGGCGATCATGGACAGGGTAAAAGCAGCTGAAGGGGACTTAAATCAGGGTTGGGAATGTCCTCTGAGCACTGGCCACTTCAGCTGAAGCCCTGCACTAAACAGCGCTGAGAGGTAGATCCATCCACAAACCCTGCAAATATCAATTGAGCAGGTGGGCTCTGACACCCGTGTTTAAGTACCAGGCAAACCCACTAGCCTAGCAGGGCACAGTGAGGACCAGGAGGCCAAAGGCTCCTAAACAGCCCAACAGAGGTCACCACGTCCAAACATAAAAGCCCATGAAAAGCCCTTCTCTCCTGGAAGGTCCTCCTCTCAGACCCTGGTCACACAAGACTGAGGCACTGTCTTAGCAATCCCTAGCTCCATAGCCAGGCACCCTGAGACAATGAGGCAGCTTGAAAGTAAAGGAGGAGACAGAGAAACTACGAACAGACAGAAGTTCACAAACACAGCAGCTCACAGGAGCACCAGTGTGACAACTGATGTTACAGGCAGTGACAGCTCACAAGAAGAGGGCATGTAACTCTTGGTTAGCCATGAAGCCTGCTGGGAGAAACAGGGACATCTCAAGAGCATACGAGACCCCAACTCCTGGGGTTCTACAAACAGGGAGTAACAGACGACTACCCCAGCGATGACAGAAATGCCAATTAAAATGACAAAAAAGTATCATAACTGTAAAAGACAATAATGAACCCTGCTTTAAAACAAATGACCCAGGGCTGGCAAGGCTGCAGGCAGAAAGAAACGCTCCCATGTTGCACGTGGTGCTGGTTAACCTGTCCTATGAAAGTGAGGATACCAAGAGCCCTAAAAATGTCAGCCCGATTGCCCCATTCCTGAGGATCTGTCTAAAAAAATTAATCCTAAAGAAAAGGGGGAAAACACAGGAAGAAAGTTGTTTTATGGCAGTAAAATGCGTAATGGTTAAAAGCTGGAAATTAAAACACCAAATGTCCAACAACAGGGAGATACGGGTATGTAATGTAATGAAACATGATATAGTCAGTTAAAAGGGAAAAAGCTATTCATGGCATTATGTTCACTGGGGGAAAAGTAGAGCAGGAAACTGTACAAGTACAATGCTTGCATGCAAATAGATAAAGACTGAGAGGAACCACAGGGAAACAAATAGCTGTGTTTGGGTGGTAGGCATATGAATGTAATCCTTTTTAGTTGCTGTAAAATTTTGACAACAGACTTTTAAAGAACTGGCCTGGCTTTCCCAGCAAAGGTGGGCTTGTCCCTCTCTGCTGGGAACCAGTGCTAACCCTTAGTCTTGGGGCTTGCCACACCTCGGGCCATCCACTTGGCTGGCTACATCTGTGGGAACCCACCAGGCTTGTCTGAGTGAGGCAGGTGTATACACTGACCGGTCCAATTGGCTAAGAGGTCCCTGGGAGAAACACAGAGCACATTGGGAGTTAGACAAAGGGAGAGCATGGGTAATTCTATGCACTTAAACATTGAGATGGATAATTTAAGAATCCAATGCAAAAGTATGCAAATGCCCATCTGCTACATAAATCTATAGGCTGACAACACCAGAACATAGTTCTCAAATTAGAATGGTCTCAAATGTCAGGTGGTCCACCCAACCCACAGGCAGGTTAAGGATGGCTGCCTCCTTTATAGTTCAGAGGGGTGAGGTGACTTGCCCCAGGTCACAAAGTCAGGGATTACTGAGACAAATGCTGCCACTTCTCTGCTAACTGGCAGACACCTCACGCCTCTGAGGCTCAGAACATTCTTGACACCCGGTCTTGCTGCTTGACTAGACACAGCCATTTCAACTTGTGCCACAGCCCAACTCAAACTCTACTAACCACCGGAGGCTCACCTCCACCTCCCCAATCCATGGGGGGCATCTCCAGGAGGGACACCAGTTGGCCAATCAACCCCTGGAGTCGTGGTGTCACCCATCCAAATTCCACCAGACTGTGAAGGATTCCCCTGCAGGGCCAGCCCAAGGCCATCCCACCTCGAGCGCATAGCTATCTGCACAAGCAGTGTGGACCCAGTCCTGGCCCCGCCACGTCCTGGTTGTAGGATCTTGTAAATGACCCAGCCTCTCAGTGTTCTTGTCTGTAACATGGAGGTAATAAGAGTCTCCATGGGATAGGATTGTTATGAGGATTAAATGAGGTAACAGACATTCTCAGCAAAGTGAATACAAAGTCCTCTTGGCGTAAGTGGGACACTACCCTCAACACAGCTTCTGTGAAGACTGAACAAGACAACATGAAGGACCTAGCAAACGCTTGGCTTACAGCAGGGCCCTCTAAGTAATAGTTACTATGATAACAATAAAGGCATCAAACACAGCACAAAGGCAGGGGGGTTTTTCCCAGGAAAGGGCTGAGAAGGGCTTTGCAGAGCCTGGAGGATGTTTGTTCTTCCCTTCCTCGTAGAACAGACTCTCCCTGACAGCCCCCTGCTCCACCTTCCACCCTCTGCCCCCCTCACCCTCCCACGTGCTCACCAGCCAGGAAAGGACCCCAGCACACCCCACTTCTTCCCTCTGATCCCCAGGGTCCAGTGAAAGTCAGACCTAGACCCTCGCCCTCAGTCCCTGCTGCACAGCAAGCCCAGGTTCAGGAGGAGGATGGGGTAAAGGAGGGAAACCACTTCCCACTGACTTCATCTCCTCCAGGTCGGGCTTCTGTCAGGTTGTTGCTCCCTCTGGGGCCTGTGGCTGGAGCTCCCCTGCGCCCTGCTGCCCCGCGCCCCCCCCAGTCCCAGGCACCCACTCACAGCTCGAGGATGAGCACCACGTCAGTGCGGTTCTCGAAGACGTCGTGCAGCGTGATGACGTTGGGATGCAGCACCTGCCGCAGGATGCTCACCTCCCGCCCGATCTCCTCCCGGCACACACCCCGCCGGCTGGCCTGTCTCTGCCGCTTCTTGATGAACTTGGCTGCGTACTCCAGCCCCGTGCTCTTCTCTCGGCACTTCTTCACGATGGCGAACTGGCCGCTGTGGGGACACAGACCCACACAAGGAGGGCATCACTGTGGTTACTGGGGAAGTGACCTGGCTGTCACCCCTAGGCCACAGTAACTCAGAGTCATTCTTCCAGGGCAGGACAAATCATGCCACCAGCCAGCATCCCCACCTGGCCATGAACCAGTGACTGAGACAGAGTAAGTACTGGGCTTCCCTTCTGTTCATATGAATCCTTGACCTTTTACTAGGAAGGAATGTTGGTATTGTCACTCCCAGTGTACAGATGGGAACACTGAGGCCCTGAAAGCCTACTGGTTTGATCTGGATGGCACAGCCTCATCGTTCCAAAGCCTCAGCTAGAACCCCTGTCTTGTGTCTACCAGATGAAACCACAATGTCCAGAGGTTTATACTACTTAATGAAAAGATTTTTAAGGTAAAGCAGGACTTTCCTGGTGGCCCAGTGGTTAAGACCCCATGCTCCCACTGCAGGGGGCACAGGTTTCGCTGGGGAACTAAGATCCCACGTGCTGTGAGGTGCGGCATAAATAAATAAATAAATAAATAGAATAAAAAGCAAAAAGTGGTCAGCATGGTCAAAATACTAACAGTAACAATCCTCTGTTTGGGCCTCCCTTATCTGGAGGCAAGTACAAATTCATCTATTTGGAATTGTGAGGGGACAGAGCACCTCTATAGTCTCATGTTTGTACCTTTGTTTCCAACCCCTCCCAACAAATAAAAATCTCAATTACCTGACATGAGCCAAGTAGTCAGACTACAGGGGACAGAGCTAATATGAGGATGATGCACTTAAGGACGAGGCCAGAGGCTATGCCAGCTGGGTTCGGGGGGATCCTGGTGGAGGTGAGGGTGGGGTGGAGGCAGCCTAACATTGGTAGTAAGCACAGCGGGTGTTCATCACGGTGAGAAGACTGATAGGACCACAGAATCGTAAAATGTTAGGAAACTGAGGCACAGGAGACATGAAGTGACTCACCTGAGGTCATCACAGAGTTAATGGCAATGCCAGGCCCCAGGGCCGAGTGCCCAGCCCACTGTTCACAAAGCCACTAAGATAGTTAAACGAGTCAAGATGACGCTTAGTGCCCTTCAGGGCTGGGCCTGAAAATCCTTCACTCCAGGGACCCAGACAGCAATCATGAAATGGTGTCCTTGCCAGAGTGGCAGGTGGCCCTAGGCCAGCCTCCCTGAGTGCTTCAGGGGCAGCCCCACCACCACCACACACACACACACACACACACACACACACACACACACAGAGAAGGGCAGCGGCCTCCTGTTTCACCATCTCAGTCCAGGCAATCGGTGGGGGCCACTCGAAGTCCCTGGTGACTGCCCAGTGGCCACCCTCCTGTGGGTCTTCCCACTCCCCTTCCACCAGTGCCCCATGTTTTCTTGCCAATCACAATACCCACTGCTTGAGACAGAACTCAGAAAATGTTAAGGTTCAGCTTAACGGCTAAACAAGGGGCCATGAGACTCCACACCTAAGAAGTACTCTCTTAGTGGCTCTGGAGTAAAAGTTACACACAAGTGCTCTGGATATATGCCTCAACCTCAGAAAACAGCATCACATCTGAAGCGCTCCATTACTAGAATAATCCTTAGCGAGACAGCCTTCAAAATAAACCAAAGTGATTTAAAAAAAAAAAAGTCAAGTAGAGCTAGTAAGGAATATATATGCCAACACTTAAATAGCATTCTGTGGCAACCACCTTAGAGATGTTGCCAAACACAGGTTCATGCATCTCTCCATCCCCTCATCCCCCAATCACCCAGTGCTACCTGAGCATCTACTCTGTGCCAGGCCTTGAGCTGCACAGTAAGGGGCAGGGACCAAAGGCACACACAGCAGATACAGATGGAGCTCTGGGGAGGGAGAGGGCCCTGGCTGCTTGGCTGGGCTGGGAAGCCTTTGTGCGGCCAAATGTCTATCACTCTGTCTGCTAACTCGAAACTATTAGAGTTAACTCAGCTATGTATGCCCCAAATATTGGCTCTGGGCTGTCTACACACTAGGGGTTGACACAGGTGGAGTGAAGCCAAGCCTCCCGAAGTCAGAGGGAACACATTCAGTGAGATCTCTGGTCACTGGAAGCTGCTTTGGGCCTTGGGACATCAGGTTGCTTAGTGGGTGCCACCAAACCCTGGACAAAGCCTCCAGTCCCAGGCAGCTGTAAGTCTCTGTGTCGGGATGGCCACACTCCTTTCCTCTCTCTCTGACACCTCAAGGGGCCTGGCATTGGCAGCCCTGAGGGATGGGAAAACCAAAGCTTAAGGATTTTAAGCGATTTAAGTTTACAGAGCACAGAAGTGGAGGCACAGGGATTTTATAAGGCAGAGCTAAATATTTCAGGTTACCTTGACAGAGCTTTCCCTTTTCCTGTGAGGGAAACGGGGGCATTTTTCTGTATCACATGCCTGAAAAATTCCTCCAACTCTCAGAAAGCAAATGAGTGTTTGCTCTTCCTGGTTGAGTGTTCTCTCTGTGAGAGCAGCTGCGGCAATGAGAGGTGACTGGGGGTCAGGCCTAACACGAGCAGGCGTCTTCCTCCAGCCAAAAGGAGGTATTCTGAGAGTGCGTGACTAACACAGACCCAAATACCAAGTAACGTCACTCGTCTTCCCTCTCTTCACGGGACAGCGGTCCTCTACTCAACCTGCCCTGGAGAGCCTCAAGGAGAGCCAAGGCCACTTGCTGGTTTTCCCCTCTCTCCTTGAGCTGGTACTGGGAAGTGTGCAGAATATGCTCCACGAGGCCAGCCCTGGGGCAGGGAGGCCTTGGGCAGGGAGAGCAGCCTTCCGGGTCAGACAGGCCTGGCCTCAGGAAACTTACGCCACCTGGCTACCTGCTCTGAGCAGCAGTTTCCTCATCTGTAAAATAGGAACTGTGATTCCCTACCAGGGAATTGTGAAGACCGGAAATATGTCGTGCCGGCCCACAGGCAGCTCCAGTAAACGGTGATTATTACGTCTTATTAGTTAGTGGCTCACGTGAAGGCAGATGTCACTGATCTACGTGGTCTGCAATGTGTGGCCAGGGCGTCAGTGCGATTTTAACACATCCCCACCCCACCCCCTGACGAGTCCAGTGCACAACCAGATATGGGGATATCTTTGTTCTAAGCAATTAACCAACTCTTTTCATCCTTAGAGCAGTGGTTCTCAACCCTGGCTGCACACTGGAATCACCAGGGGAATTTTTCTTTTGGCCACACTGCACGGCATGCGGGATCTCAGTTCCCCAACCAGAGATCAAGAGATCGAACCCGTGCCCCTTGCAGTGGAAGCGCAGAGTCTTAACCACTGGGCCACCAGGGAAGTCCCGGGGAATTTTAAAATTACTGCTGCCTGGATCCTACCTCCAGAGATTCTGATCTCCAGGGTCTGGGCTGCAGTTTGGGAATCAAGATATTTAAAAGCTTTCCGGGTGACCGTGACGTGCAGTCCAAGCTGAGAAACACCAACTTACAACAGTCTTCTGATTATCTCCATTTTCTAGGTGAAAAAAGTACACCACTGTTACTCATATTATTCCTTACCCTCTTCAGTATTGATATATTACCCTCTCCCTTAGTTCTTTGATCTGATCATTAGAAGGAGGATGGGAGGGGAGAAAAGGATGGGAGGGGAGGAGTATCATCTCTTCCACCAGGACAGTTTTTCCTTGATTTGCAAATCAAGGCAGAAGATCACCCCGGGCTCTGGGAAATAACAGGAATGGAAGTTTGCAGTTGGGCACCCCCTGGTCACTGTACCCACAGCAGATGCATGAAAGCCAGACCTGAGGTGGCTTCGTCACGCCCCCCAGAAGACCCAAGGGCAGGTGGAAGCAGTGATGGTGATGAGCCCTTGTCTGCCCATCAGGAAGGCTCTGAAGCCAGAAATTCAGGCCCTGGGATGCAGAAGTCGCTCAGCTAGGCTATGGGGCAAGGGGTGGACAGCGAGAGCCCCTCTAGGTTAGGACAGAGCCACCCAGGGTATATCCCAGGAGGGAGCAGAGAGGAGCCATCCGACCATAAGGGAAGTGACAGCCAACACTAATTCAAAAATTATGGGAATGCTGAAACACTGATGTACATAGGCAGAGCATGCATATTCCTATTCCCGCCTCCCTAGCAAGAGTCAGTTCCTAACCTGAATGCAGCAAAGGGAGGGTAGTCCGGAGGTCCAATTCCTGGTCCCCGTGACCTGCCACCAAAGCTTCGTGGGCTTGGACAAGGAGCTGCCTTCTCAGTTGTTTTCCTCCACCTGCCACCTGAGGTTTCACCTCAGAAAGCTTCCTGTCAGAAAGCTCCTAAGAGCCCATGACAACTCTGAACAGAAATGAAGCCTTCCCTTCACTCTCCAAATTGCATCTCTGGGCTGATGTCTGGAGACTTGGGTTCTGGTCAGGGCCCATCCACTAACTGGTCATAACCCTGGGCAGCCTGTTCAACTCCCTGGGCCTCAGGGTCCTCCCTTGTCAAATGTGGATGAGAAAACCCCGCCTGTCCACCTCACAGGGCTATTGGGGAAATCATGAGATAATGCCTGACAAAGGACTTAACTATCCAGCACAGTAGAAAAGCAGGAGGTGGGGGTGGGTGGAACGCTGAGCCGGAGGCTGGCTTGCAAAAGTCATGTAGGAGGGTTTCCGTGAAGGACAGTAAATCCACAAGACACAGAAACTACCTTCCCTGCTCCTGCCAGCTGCTCTCCTGCAAGTATGTCAGGAACACACCCCTCTTCCCAGGCCAAGGGCCCAGCCCCTCACTCACTCAGTGCCCCGGGAGAACAGAGCAGGCTGCGTGAAGATCAGCATCACAGTCACAGACAGAACTTGGCAGGGCCCAGGGTGGCACCCCATGAGGGTCTCCTGTTGTCTGCCCAGGAATCAGATGAGGAGTAAACCTAGACCGGCTTCTCAGAACTCAAAAATAGTGTTGCTGTCTCCAACACCAGCTCCTAAGCTTCATGGAAGAGCCTGGCTCAATTACCACCGAATTCTTCACTGTCAAATAATCATCTGGGCGTGACCCAAATCTCACACCCTGAGATAGATTTTGTATAGCAATGTGGACATCCCAGCATTTACATCCAGCTTTTCTCTCTGCAAGCTAACTGTAATTTTATTCTCTCTTTTAATATTTGCAGGTACCATTCTTAGCTCCATTTTACAGATCAGAAAATGGAGGCTTAGGGAGGTTAAGTGACTTGGTAGTTGGACCAGGTAGCAGGCCCTGATAGCAGGGTTAGAATATAGAGTCAGGTCAACTGACTCCAGCTTCAGTGAGACTCTCAAGGTAACTAGCCAGCAGTGATGTACCAAACAGTGAGGAGGGGGCCCACCCCAGAATGGAGGAGCATTTTATCACTGACAGTATTGAGAATTGCCAGTGCATGATGATAATAAAAAGTAGACTAATTTTTATTCAGTTTTATCATTGGTTTTGAATTCTCCAAAGACAATGCACCCCTCATGGCGGGCATTGAGGCAAGACCACTCCCACTACCCACCCACTCCCACCAGGTTGGCTATGGCCAACTAGACATGTTCTGGCAACTGCCAGGGGCTGACTGCCAAAGGCGTTTTGTCAGGGTTATGGATAGGGTGGGTCTAACTCATTCTCATTCTCAGTCAACTCTGAAGTGTCCAGGAACTTAGTAACTTGCCCCAAAGTCCCCAGTTGGTCAAGGCTGAGATGAGGCAGAGCTGTACAGAATGCAGACCCCCCGCCCCCGCAGGGAGGAGATGCCATGGGAGGTAAAAGGTAACAAATGGGAAGTGCTCCAAGTCAGAGGGATGTGGGGACCAGGTTCCTCCTCCCGCTTCCCCCAAGCAATCACTGCAGTTCCTCTTCCCACACTCCAGAACAATGAGCCACGATTCCTCTGGAATTAGCCTGCAAGTTTGCAGGACCACTGGGCGGGGATGATGCTTAGAAGCTTCCAGTCATGGCCACCCCAGGTGCAGCCCAGCAGGTGGGGGAATGGGACATTCAACCAACATGTGTCAAATGTGTGGACAAGAGGAGCTCAAATCTACAGTCCGCAGGAACCACGTCAGCCTGATCCCAGAGGACCCACACCCCAATCCCAGGGCAATAGCCTGTCTGAGGATGGTGTCCCCACTCCTCTGCCTGGTCAGGCTTGACTGACCCTGCCTCTTAACCCCCTCCCCCTTCCAACACATCTCATATCTAGTCAGCCACTCCTGATTCCCACGAACAAGATCTTTCTCCCATTGCCTTAGTAACCAACTTGCTTCTGGCCTGCTATACCCAAGTCCAGGATTTAGAGTCAAAAGACCCAGGTTCTATCTCCAGCTCTGCTACTGTGACTCTGAGCCTCAGTTTCCTTGTGTGTAACACAGACATAAGACTATCCCAATCTTACCAGGTTATAATGAGAAAGTGAGAGATAAGTATGTAAAAGCACTAAGTAAACTATAATTCTCTGTGAACGCGAATTATTCTTTCTTTCCATCCACTGGATCGCCATATCTGGATCCTGGTCTCCATTTTCCAGTCCCAGCCTTGAATCTGATTCAGCCCCTGTGAACCCCATCCACAGATCCCAGCTTTAATATAGTGCTGGAGAGAACTGGGGCCGTTGAAAGGCAGGGTCCCCAGGTGGTGCCAGGATCCAGGAAGACAGAAAACACTTCGGGACACAGTCACCCAAGGTCAGGGCAAACAAGGGACCAGACATCCAGGAAGCCAAAAAAGGGTGAAGAAATACAAGGGTGTCAGAAGTGGGAAGCAGCAAGTCAAGATTCCAGGCCAGAGAGATGAGGGTAAGGAGCAAAAATTTACCAAAAGCCAGGTGGGCAGTACGTCAGGAGCCAGGCAGGCAGTACGTCAAGAGCTAGGTGGGCAAGCGAGGAGTGAGAGGCACGCGGGGGCAGCAGCCAAGCCAGCAGCTGGCACATGGAGATTGGAGCAGACAGAAACATCAGCACAAGACCTGCAAACACAAGAGCGCCCAGAGCCGTTCAAATGGCCTTGTCTCCCAGCTAGTGAGCCAAACCCACTGTCTAACGAACCCATTTCTCCTCTCTGACCGTGTTGCCCATACCTTTCTAGTCTCCTGATGATGACTTTAAAATTTATTTGAGGTATGGAACCCTCTCTCCAATAAATCTTGCACAGAAGCCCAATATGCAAAACAGATAAAAAGCAGTACTTCTGGGACTTCCCTGGTGGTACAGTGGTTAAGAATCCACCTGCCAGGGCTTCCCTGGTGGCGCAGTGGTTGAGAGAACGCCTGCCGATGCAGGGGACACGGGTTCGTGCCCCGGTCCGGGAGGATCCCGCATGCCGCGGAGCGGCTGGGCCCGTGAGCCATGGCCGCTGAGCCTGCGCGTCCAGAGCCTGTGCTCCGCAGCAGGAGAGGCCACAACAGTGAGAGGCCCGCGTACCGCAAAAAAAAAAAAAAAAAAAAAAGAATCCACCTGCCAATACAGGAGACACGGGTTCGAGCCCTAGTCCGGGAAGATCCCACATGCCGCGGAGCAACTAAGGCCATGCGCCACAACTACTGAGCCTGCACTCTAGAGCCCGCGAGCCACAACTACTGAGCCCGTGTGCCACAACTACTGAAGCCCATGTGACTAGAGCCTGTGCTCCGCAACAAGAGAAGCCACCGCAATGAGAAGCCCGTGCACCGCAATGAAGGGTAGCCCCTGCTCACCGCAACTAGAGTAAAGCCAGCACACAGCAACAAGACCCGATGTGGCCAAAAACAGGTATAAAAAAAAATTATTTTTTTTAAAAAAAGGAGTACTTCTTTTTTGGGGAGAGGCACTCAGAGGTCACCTACTCAGAGCCCACCGACATGATGCCTAAAGGGGCTTCATGGAACCCCAAGGGCTTCAGGGAACACAATTTGAGAAGTACACTCTACAGCATGGAAGCATGCTCGTTGATGATCCCAAAGCAATTTCAAACTGTAAGAAAAAAGAAAAAAATAAAGGAGAAATAGAAAACACTGATGAAGTAATTCTCAAAATTATTATCTAGTCTTTTAAGAAGTTACTCTGACCAAGCCAAACTCAGGGTCACCAGTAAGGAATACATGTAGGATAAGCATCAGGAACCAGAAGTTTCCAGGGAGCTGAACCCTGACCTACAAATGGCCCCTGTCCAAGAAGTCACAGGTGTCTGCCTGTGCTGGCCAGTGGCAGCTGCTTTCACATCTTAGCTCATTCAATTCCCTGTCCCTCAGACTAACTTCCTTCCTCTGACACAATTTTCTTGTGGGGGTGGGCAGAAAAAATTCCTAAAGCACAAAAAAGGAGGACCTGTTGAGCAGAGCCAAGTCAAGCTGAGCTCTGATTACCTTTTGGAATCTATTTTTAAGTCTAAGCACATTTTGATGCTGTTGTCAAATGAACATGAGCCCACAAGTCCAAGGCCTGAAATAAATTAGGCTCCGTTTAAGTTGGACTTGGCTATTCAGAGAAAGGTTTTCACTGAAAATACAGCTCAGTGTCCTCTGGTATTTCCCTTAGTTTAGAGTCTAGATTCTAGACACTGACATGAGGTAGGTTACTATGGTTTGAAGTGTTAGCCTTGGAGGGTACCACCCATCACTCACCATCCACCCACCTGTCATCTAGTCCCCTAACTACCCACCCACCCATCCACCTAACTGTCCATTCACCAATCCATCCATTCACTAATGTACTCCTCCATCCCTCATGTATGGATCAGTGTCCTAAGTGCTACAAACAAGACGCACCCCACAACTTGAAGGGCTCACAGTCAACTGGGGAGATCAAACACTCATGGAAAAAGAAATATGGAATGGATGTATCGAAAGAGCTGTCGCAGAGTCAACTGCATGGGAAGCAGTAAGCGCTGCAGCAGTTCAACAGAGGGAGAAAGTATCCGCCAAGGGGAGTCAGGGGAAGCCTTAAGGAGCAGGTGGGATTTGAACCAGGTGCAACAGTGTACTATTAGGCCATTCAAGGCGGCTGTTCTCTTGTCCTCTGGACATCCCCTGCTCGACCAGTCCCTGCCTCACCTATACCCTACTCACATAACTGACCTTCCCTCTTAATCATAGAGCCTACTCAGTCAATGCCTACATAGCCCCCAGCCCCAGCTAGTGATTGTTCTAATCTCTAGATCAGAACATCTTGACCAAGATAGCTCATCAAAGGGGCCATGAGGGGCCTGCTCCTCTGTTGGTTTCCCTGGTAACTGATAAGCCAACCTGACATCAATTCCCTCTATAACTGGTAACCTCACTCTCCCATCCAGGAGTGAAGACTTGCTGCCCTGTCCTGCCCGTCATCTGCTGCACATGGTGAAGTGTCGCTCCAGGACCTTGCTTCAGACACGTAAGATCCCCCCAACCATTAAACCACTGATGTCTCTGTCGCTAACTCCGGGCTCTTTTCTTCGGTCTTGAGGCTGGGCAAGTACAGGGCTTGCAGGCCTGCGGGGTACAGCCCAACAGGCAGAAAAAGCTGGATGCAGACAGGCAAGGGGGAGTCAGCTCGCCACAGCTGGAGAAGCAGGGAGTGATAAACAAATGCTTTATTCTGGGCAGGCCCCAACTCACCACCTCTCTACCTCACTTCCTCCCTGTCAAGTGGCCACTTTCTCGAGGAAGTACATCAAGAAGCTGAACTTGCCCTTTCCTCTCCTCTTTGTGTGGGTGGAGGGAAAGGAAGACAAGTGGCTGGCAGCCAATGATGTTCGCTTGTAGGGCTCCCTTCTCACCACCCGAGTTCCTGACAATCAGATGTACCTTTGATTAATGAAAGAACTTCAGCAGAACAGGTCAACTTGCTTGATCCCAGAAATGCTAGCCAATTGGCCTTCACAGCCTAGGTGGAGCCCAGGAGGCTGGACCATAACAGATGTGACCTTTTGCATGAGCTCATGCTACAGAGCAAAAAAGGGACTACAACAGGAAGACAGAAAAATCCAGGCTAGTCGAGGTTCTGTTATTACTGTGTGGGGACAGGGTCCTCCCTCATAAAATGGTGAAGTGAACAGTTTATCACCTATAAAACCTCCCTCCCAACTTGCCAGACCACTCTAGTGCCAAGAGTTCTGTACCCAGCCTCTCTCCTGTGAACTCTGGACCTCCCCATGGTCCACATCCCCTGGGGATCCTTTCCATAATTTACCCATAATTCACACTGAGTGATAATGGGAGGCAAAGGGTTAACCTGCCCTCAGTGCAAAGTAACACATTCACATTTTAGCAGCATCCTTGACCAAGAGGGGCTTTAACAGTGGCAAGTTTAGGCACACGTTGGGCAAGTGAAGGAACTAACTGGAGATAAAAAGGTCTTTCCTGGGCTTCTCTGGTGGTGCAGTGGTTAAGAATCCACCTGCCAATGCAGGGGACACAGGTTCGAGCCCTGGTCCAGAAAGATCCCACATGCCGCAGAGCAACTGAGCCTGTGCGCCCAAGCTACGGAGCCTGTGTGCTCTACAGCCCGCAAGCCACAACTACTGAGCCTGCGTGCCGCACCTACTGAAGTCCGTGTGCCACAACTACTGAAGCCCGCACGCCTAGAGCCCGTGCTCTGCAACAAGAGAAGCCACCACAATGAGAAGCCCCCGTACCGCAACAAAGAGTAGCCCCTGCTCATCGCAACTAGAGAAAGCCCGCACACAGCAACGAAGATCCAACACACCCAAAAAGAAATCAACAAAATAAATAAATTTATTTTTAAAAAAAAAAGGTCTTTTCTAAAATTCATGCCGAAAAGGTGGCCCTGAAGGGGACTGACTATATACATGTATCTGCATATGTGAATGAAGGTGTGCAAAAATCACAACCAATTATTTCCTGTCAATTCTCTTCTGTCCACCTGGATTTTAATGTTCAAGGGATTCTTGCTGCAACATCTTCACTAATATACACAACTCTTAGCCATCTAGGGTGGATGCTCTCTGTTCCTCAGGATTTCTGTGAGTTTTTGACCCCAGGTTTGCTTCCTCACCAATACTTAACAATACCTCAGATCACCTCTCCCAAACTCAGGGCTGGGGATGGGGAAGACCACCATGTTGTGGGCAGAGCACAGGATTTGGAGTCCCGGCTCTGTCACCAATTTCCAAGTCCCCTTCTCTCTCATGGCCTCAGTTTACTCATCAGAAAAATGTTGAGTTGGACCAAGATGTCTCTCTCACCCCCATCCCAGCTCACCCTCTTAGGATTCCCTGATGCAGGTCAGGGTGTCACATGCATCTATCAGTCTGAGACACACAGGGTGATTTCTGGGCTTCCCGCTGCACAGGGTCCAGCCACAGGTTCAAGCTACTGAGATTTGTCAGTCCCATTTTAACCAACTAAATTTCCAAAGAGAGAGTGGGATCAGGGCTTTGGGCAAGAAGAACAGATCTCAGGCACTCTCAGAAAGATGCCCCTGTACCATCTTCACATCCAGCAAAATGCTGAACACACCAAATGGCAGAGATTCCTCCATGACAAATGACCGAGGCATTCACCTTACCCAGCAACCAGCCCGTAAGAGCCTGGGGAGAAAGAACTGTCCTACTCATCTCACAGGGCCCACTGAACACTGAGAACAAAGCAGGTATTCCGTCAGTGTAGAAAGGAAGAGCTAAACTGAGGCAGCAGGGGGACTTCCCTGGTGGTCCAGTGGTAAAGAATCTGCCTTCCAATGCAGGGGATGCGATTTCGATCCCTGGTCAGGAACTAAGATCCCACACGCCGCAGGGCAACTAAGCCCACATGCCACCACTACTGAGCTCACGCGCCTCAGTGAGAAAGCCCACGTGCCGCAAACTCCAGAGCCCACGTGCCCTGGTGCCTGAGCCCTACGACTAGAGAGAAGCCCATGCGCCACAACGAAGAGCCTGCACCGCAACGAAAGATCCCACATGCTGCAACTAAGAGACCCGATGCAGCCAAAAACAAGAATAATAAAAATAAATAAATTAAATTAAACTGAGGCAGCAGGAAGTGAGGTGCAGGACCTGTCACTCACAGCCAGCTCTCCACGCAGCTGGAGCACATCACTGGCAGACTCTCTGGGAAAAGAACACGTTCTTGATATTTGTTTATTACAAATGGAGCATGTTCATTATTTTTAAAAAGCACAAAGAGGAAGCTTCCTGAGATAACCATTGTTATCATTTTGGTGGCTGCTCTCTTGGACTTCTTTTCAGCACATATTACGGTCTTTTTAAAAAAAGACTGTTCATTTATTTTAAAGAAACTGGGATGATACCATATGTACTATTTTGGAAACTGCTTTAAAAATTTTTTGTACTTAATAATAGATCATGAACATTTACTCATGTCATTAAAAATTATTTTACTAACTGATTTTAAATAATATGCCACCATACAAATAAAGCATGGTTTTTAGAGCAAACTCTTAATTTTGGACATTTATATTACTTCTAATTGTTAATATAATTAATAAGGGTATCTTAATAAGATACCCTTATACATAAATCTTTGTGTACATCCCTGATTATCTTTTCTGAAGGTAAATTCCAGGGAGTAGAACGCTTAGTCAAAAGTTATGTACATTTTTAAAGTTTTTGATACTTGACAAATCATCTTCCGGAAACAATGTCCCAGTAATACTCCCAACAGCCCTAAATATCAAAATCCCCTGCTCCTCACTCCACACACATTTCACCAAATACTGGCTCACTGTGTTTTTCAGCTTTACTATTTTCCTGCTTGAAAGATGATTTCTCATTGTTTTCACTTGAATTAAATTTATTAACTTGTAGTCGATTACAAATAAGAATGAACATCTTTTCCCGTGTTTGTTGGTAATCTGAACTGCCTTATATATGCCTGGCTTATTTTTCCACTGGGATGTTTGCCTTTTTCTTATTGTTTGTAAAAGCTCTTTACATATTTGTGACACGAACCCTTTGCCGTGTATGTTGCAAATATTTGCCCTAATTGTTTTGTCCACAAAGGAGCTTTAGGTCTTCTGTAGCATCCGATGGTGTTAACCAGTTTTCTTCTTACCTCTCTCTCCTTCTGCCTGTCACTAAGCTGTGACTTCGGGGCACACTGAAGGGAAGTGTCTTATGCCTTGTGACCTTGTTGGTCACCTAGGCACTCAGTCCAAGAGATACCTTCAAACTCACCACACAGGCAACCTCTCATTCCCCACGCCTGGCTCTTTCCTCAGAGTTAGCCCACTCTTGCTCCTGGCGATGCCCCTCCTACTGGTTGACTGCAGAAAAGGATGGCATCAGAGGGTGAGCAGGTCCTGCTACAGAGTGGGCCTGGTGTCCCCAAGGTGGGCCACAGCTGCTGGGGTGACCAGCACAACAGACCCCCTTTAGGGATGCAAAGCATCTCCCCTGCCCCCAAATTATCCAGGATGTTGTTTAGTGTCCTTTGAAACAGGCTGCAGCAGGAAATGGCTTTCTTTCAGAAATTAGTACCATGAAGATGTCTGTCTACCCTGAAAAACTGATACCCTTGTTCATTTCAGATAATGAAAATGATGTAATCTTATTTCCCTTCTGTCGTCTTGGTGGTCAGTGACAATAGTGATAGTGGCCCAGATCTTGGGTGTATTTCCTTCCTCCTTCCTTCGCACCAGTGGCTCTCAAATTTGAGGGTGTAACAGAATCAGCAGGGGAGCTTGGTAAAAATGCAGGTACTCAGGCCTTACCACAGAATTGATAAATCATAATCTTTTGGAAGTCAAGTGTCTTTTGATCTTCCACCTTTATTTTCAAATTCTGTGTGCCTCAGGCTGTACGTTGCCTCAAGTTCTTACCATACATGGGCAGGAGGAAATACCTGTAAGTTGTTCTGTGTTGCCATCACTGTGGCATGGAGAAAGACAGGGAGTTGCAGAGCATGCCTGCAAAGGCAGAACTCGGTCCATTTCACAGATGGCTAATGGAGGCCCCAAACAGTTAAAGGGCCAAGGCAGGACCACCCGCATAGCCATTTACAGTCCATCCCAATGGACAAGTTGATCGACTGCAGAGCAGAAGGCAGTTCCCATAGGAATAAAATGGTGCCACTCCCATCCCCCTCGGGCCCCATGCTCACAGGAGGCCCATTCCCTCATCCCCACCCTCAAAGGGATCTGACTTTTAGATCCACATCCATCCTCCCTATGCCCACAACCCTAGAGGGTGGGGCAAGGTAGAGAGAACAGGTCCAAGTCCTCTTAGAAGCAGATTTCTGTTCAAAATCTCCTCCCACCCAGCCCTGTCTCCCCAGCAGAAGCCAGAGCCTCTGTTGGGCAAGCGACTCCGAGTCGCAGCCGTGCCATCTCCGCTGTCATCACCAGCCCCAATTAACAGCTACCAGGAGCCCTCGGGGCTGCCACTCCTTCCAGGCTCCTCTAACTCTGCTCTAAGTCATTACAGGATTTGATGCTGCCTGACATGTTTCTTTCAAGCCTAACTGTCAGGACGTTGGGAAGGTATGCGTCACATCCAACATGATCTGTTTTTCCTCTGTCTACCCAAACTGCTGTCTAGAATAGAGCCCGGCCTCTAACATGGCCGTTTCCCTCTAGAAGCCCACCTGCCAGGCCTCCCTCACCAGCTGCCTCAGGGTGACCTTGACCTCGCCCACATGGCCCATGCTGGAGTCACAGAGGGGCAGAGGTTAACCAGCAGAGCTCCGAAGGTGCAGGGGGCTCGAATCTGGGAAAGACGCCAGGATAACACCAACCCAGTTCTGTTACTAGCAGGCTCTGGAAACTTGGGTGAGTTTCTTAACTTTTCTGTGCCTCTGGGGATGACAACGACCTCATAGGTTGTGATACACATTAACTGCACTGATAAATATGATTTTAGTTTTAGCTCCCCGGGCTTCAGTTTCCTCACCTGTAAAATGAAAATAATACACTTAACTTGCAGGACTGTTGAGAAATTTTAATTAGAGAAATGTGAGAACACAGCACAAAAGCCCAGGATATCCTTGGTGCTCAGTGAATGGTTTTTGAAAGGTGGAGGAGGAATAAATCAGACGGTGCATACCACGATTCAAAACAGATGTTGTCACCCTGGCCGCAGGCTGCCCCTTCTTGCCCTTCAATATCCCAGAAATCACCTCCTCCCTCAACAAAACAGGGGCCACCCGGGGCCCAGACTGGCCAGACAGGAACATTCCTGCGTCATCTCGAGAGCTGGCAGGTCCCGGCATTCCCTCCAGAGCTGAGTGTCGCAACAAATCAGTGCCCAGGACAGCCAGGGGATGGACTGTGTCCCTCGGCCCTCCCGTCACCCCACTGTTCCCTCCAGGGCAGGGACACTGCAGGGTCTCCTGCCAGAGGCTGGCTCTGGATGGCAAGGCTCATATACACACAGAGAAGGGTCCCCACATATGCCGAGCTCTCTGCCTGGGTCCCTGGGTCTCTTCTGGGTGGGCCACCGCTGGAGTGGACCCAGTGGAAGTGTGAGGAAGCCCAGCCGCGAGCAGCTGAGGTTGCTTTGACCATAACAGGTGTCCTCTGTGTGCACGACTCGGCGTCCATCACAGCTCTTACTGCCCAATGTATTCTGTCTACGTGCCTGAATGCCACGCTCCACCCTCTCCACCCTTAGCGCCCCGGGGCTGTAAACACCTGAAAGGCAGGGATGGCTCCGTCTTGCCCACTGCTGTGCTTTTGGCACCTAGAAGCGCTCAGTAAGTATGAGCTGAATACAGGAGTCTTGCGTGTAGGCACTGGGAACACAAAGACGAAGAAGATGCAGTTCCTCATTCACACAAGAGCCAGCAAGTATTTGCAGAAGGCACCCCCAGAAACCTCTTTTCTAAACTAAACATTCGGTATATCTTGTCTCCCGTGCTCTTTGAAGGCAGAGCTGCTTTGTGGAACCTCTCTTTACCCGTAGGACGCCCAAGCTCTCACAGAGTACACAGTAGGCACTTTGACACAGACTAAACTCAGCTCGGGCGCGCTGCCGATCCACTCTGCTGGAAACCTGTCCAGTCACGCTCTGTTCTGTAAGGAATTTTCCCTTGGATCCCAGAGGTGAGTAAGACACAGAGTAATTTGGTCACAGTTCCCCTTCCCCTCGAGTCCAGAAATTATCTGACCAAGCTGGGGCTGGGAGTTATGATGATCCACAGGCTGGGTGTCAGTCCTAAGCTTTTCTAGGACACAGTGGGAACTGGGAGGGACAGTCCTGCCCCACAGTTGCCACCAGCTGTTTCTCACAGAACGGTAGGGTCAAACTGCAGGGGAGAGGAAGGACCCTTTTCACAGTTGAGAAAACATGCAGAGCTTGCCCGGGGTCACAGAGCAGCTTACAGCACAGCAGCCAGAGACCCCAGGTCTCTCGACAGCTATTCTGTGTCTTTCTACTATGGCAAGGAGTTCCAAACTTTTTCTAGCAGTAAAACTCTTTTTCTTTTCATTATTTATTTATTTATTTTTATAAATAAATAAATAAATAAATTTTATTTTTGGCTGCGTTGGGTCCTCGTTGCTGCGTGCGGGCTTTCTCTAGTTGCGGCGAGCGGGGGCTACTCTCCGTTGTGGTGCGCGGGCTTCTCATTGCGGTGGCTTCTCCTGTTGCGGAGCACAGGCTCTAGGCACATGGGCTTCAGTAGTTGTGGCACTCAGGCTCAGTAGTTGTGGCACATGGGCTGTAGAGCGCAGGCTCAGTACTTATGGCCCACTGGCTTAGTTGCTCCGCGGCATGTGGGATCTTCCCGGACCAGGGCTTGAACCCGTGTCCCCTGCACTGGCAGGTGGATTCTTAACCACCGCACCACCAGGGAAGCCTTCATTATTTAGTTTTTAAAATCTTCAGCAAAGGACTACACACAAACATGGATAAATAAAAATGAAATTGCACAGAAGGCCACAGAGTGGAATCAAGAGCCCCCTGCCCCATTCCTCTCCTGCCCCAGCTCTGCTCACCGGAGGCAATCGTTTTTAAGCCTTTCTCATGTTAAGATCACACTGTTTTTCAAATAAATCTTACACAGAAGTTTAAAGTTCAAAACAGATCAAAGGGGAACAATGCAAAGCACGGCTTGATTACTATATACACACACAGACATGCGTGACAGCCCCTAAGTCTGCAACACAGGCCTCGATGTGAAAACCACACCACTACAAACTTCCCCTTATGTCACAGCCTCCCGCTTTTACTGGCAGCCTGCTGTGGAGGCAGAGGGAAGCTTTCCCCCTGAACGGACACACCTATACCAGGTACACCTAGATTTTGTCCCCATAGCTCTTCCCACACCCAGATTCCTGAGGTATCACCACCTACAGCAAAAGAGACCTCTACAAAGCCTCAGGTCTCCCTAGGGCTTAGACTCTGTCCGCCTGGAGAGGGAGAAGTGGGGAGAAATCCATGTGTGTCACAGCTCACAAAAACTCAAAAAACTTATAGATAGTTGGATTAGCAGTCATGTATACCTTAATAGGAATTAGTTGGATTAGATTGCTTTCCTACCAAGTGGCAGAATAGAATTCAACTATGCCTGGGTGGTGGGGGGATTTCCCTGGTGGTCCAGTGGTTAAGAATCCGCGTTCCAGTGCCGGGGAGGTGGGTTCGATCCCTTATTGGGGAACTAAGATCCCACACGCCACAGGGCAACTAAGTCCGTGTGCCACAACTAGACAGCCCACACGTTGCAACTAAAGCCTGCACACTGCAATGAAGACCCAGCATAGCCAAAACAAACCAACAAAAATCTGTGCTGGGGGGAAAAAGAAAATTTTGATGTAATAGAAGAAGAGATAATGTTGGGGTGAGGAGAACTGAGGTACTTAGATGAAGAACAAGACGGGCCCTGCAGGGGAGGTCTTTGGGGTGCTAGAGGGCAGCAGGAGAGCACCCAGCACTGGCAAGCTGGCAAAAAAGGAGGTGGGAGCACCCTCTGACTGCTTACTCCTCGGTCTTTCCCTTCTTCGAAACACTTAAGTCAACACTCTTCAACCACCTCCACTACTGGCAAAAAAAAAGTTCTGGTCTGCACTGGATTCTGCTGTACTGTCCCATCAGACGCTGGAGGTGGGAACTGGCTCACTCTGCTGTCTCTAGATCACAGCGAAATGCAGCTTGCCACCGAGAAAAGACAGTTACTATACATGATGAGGCAATCTCCTTCCTTCCTCTTCCTCCCTGCACGTTTCCAAAATTCAGAGCAAATGCACAGCCCAGGAAAATGATAGCCTCTTCCAGGTGGGGATGGGAAGGAAGTGGGGGCACTGACTTGCACCACAGCTCCCAACATAGCCTTCCTGGAAATCTCCCTCCTGGGGCCCAGGGCTGCACCTCCTCTCTTCTCTTCATCACTGGACCTTGTACCCCCGAGAACATTGCCCCTCCAAGTGTGGGGCTTGGACCAGCAGCATTGATTTCATCTGGGAGTTTGGCAGAAAAGCAGAAACTCAGATCCCACCCCAGCACTACTGATTCAGAATCTACCTGTGAACATGACTCCCTGGTGATTCATGTACATATTAGTTTGAGAAGTGCTATTTAAGAAAATATTACAGCAAACCACTACTTAATGGAATCCTGGGTACCCCCAAATTCCCTCCAAATCCTCTTTGGTCTTGGTCCTTCTTGCTGGAAGTCTGGACCTATGGGACTGTTTTCATACCTTGAAAAAGGCAGTATAATGAGCAGACCCAAATGAATAAAAATATGTTGAACGACTCCTTCCGTGAATAATAAGTTACTCTTGAAGTAGCATTATGACTTATAAAGTGGTTTTATGTGAGTTCTCTTATTTCATACTCACCAAATCCCTGGGAGGCCCTTGGGGACAGGTATTACTGACCTCCTGTTACAGGGGAGAAGCCAAGCTCAGGGGCCTCGGAGAGAGTGGCACAAACAGCCTCCAACGTGGCACTTAGGGTCCACATCTGGGGGACATGTTGCAGCTCGACATGGATTAACCACGGTGTTTGGAGAAAAGGATAATCTGATTTTTTAAAAGTTTAATAACAGAGTTCATCAAAAATTCCTTTTTGATTTGGGCCTTCTTGTCAGAAACATGAATCAGCTTTACCTCCCCTAAAAGTGAACAATATCCTGTATGTGTGCTTTGATCAAATATGTTTTTGAAGATTAACGATCTTTAAAGGCCTTAAAGTTCTCTTATTTATCACTGTGTCTTCCAGAGCATCTACCACAGTAATTTGCACATAATTGTCAACAAATGTTTTTGAATGAATGAACTGATAGATGACCAACTGGCAGATTTATCAGTACACATCTTCTCTCTCACTGGAGAGGCCTGGAAACTGCTGTGGGTATGAGAAATTGGGGTTCTACATCTAAAATACAAACTAGATTCCTGATGTCATCTTGTTTTCGTTTAATCTGCCTACTGAAAAGGTCACGCATACACACATACACAATTCCATTCAACAGAGGATTAGAGCTAACCGAAGTTTCATAGAGTGAGACCACAATCTGTCTGATTGTCTCACATGGTTCGCAGTCTGGCACAGAAGGCAATTCCCAGGAAGGAGTTTCAGAGCTCTTTCCAGAACTGACAGGATCCTTGGAAGATTCTCCAAGTTATTTAAAAAGAACAACAACAAATCACTCATTATTTTGTAGTCTAATCTTGGTCTACTTACAAAGACTTTTCACTATTTTTTTAATCAAAGTATAATTAATTTACAATGCTGTGTTAGTTTCAAGTGTACAGCAAAGTGATTCTGTTATACATATATATACATATATACTCTTTTTCAGATTCTTTTCCATTATAGGCTTTTATAAGATATTGAGTATAGTTCCCTGTGCTATACAGTAGGTCCTTGTTGTTTACCTATTTTATTTTTTATTTCTTTATAAAGCATGTTTTTTGGGTTTTTAAAAAAATTGATTATATTATTTATTTACTTTATTTTTGGCTGTGTCGGGTCTTAGCTGCGGCACGTAGGATCTTCGTTGAGGCATGCGGGATCTTTTGTTGCGGCGTGTGGGCTCTTCGTTGTGGTGTGCAGGCTTCTCGCTAGTTGTGGCGTGTGGGTTTTCTCTTCTCTAGTTGTGGCACGCAGGCTCCAGGGTGCGTGGGCTCTGTAGGTTTGTGGCACGCAGGCTCTAGTTGAGGCGCGTGAGCTCAGTAGTTGTGGCGCACGGGCTTAGTTGCCCTGGGGCATGTGGGATCTTAGTTCCCTGACCAGGGATCGAACCCGCATCCCCTGCATTGTAAGGCGGATTCTTTACCACTGGACCACCAGGGAATTTTCTACCTATTTTATATATAGTAGTGTGTATATATATGAATCCCAAACTATTAATTTATAACCCACCCTTCCGCTATCCCCTTTGGTAACCATAAGTTTGTTTTCTATGTCTGTGAGTCTATTTCTGTTTTGTAAATAAGTTCATTTGTATCATTTTTTAGATTCCACATAGAAGTGATATCATATGGTATTCGTCTTTCTCTGTCTGGCTTACTTAGTATGATAATCTCTAGGTCCATCCATGTTGCTACAAATGGCATTATTTCGTTCTTTTTGATGGCTGAGTAATATTCCACTGTATATACATCTACCACATCTTCTTTATCCATTCATCTGTCGATGGACATTTAGGTTGCTTGCATGTCTTGGCTGTTGTAAATAGCGCTGCTATGAACACTTGGGTGCATGTATCTTTTCAAATTAGAGTTTTCTCCAGATATATGCCCAGGAGTGGGATTGCAGGACCATATGGTAACTCTATTCTTAGTTTTTTAAGACTTTTCACTATTTTTTAAAAAAATAATAATAATAATTTCTTTCTATATTCTAGGCACAATTCTAAGATGCATTAATGTGCTCAGTACTCTTACCAACCCTATAAGGGAGGTATTATTACTGCCTCCTGTTTACAGAGGAGGCTACTGGAACACAGAGAGGAGAAGCAATTTTCCAATCACACAAGCAGAAAGGGGCAAAGCTGAAATTTGAACCCAAGGGGACTGGCTCCAGAGTTTTACTCTTAACCTTGACCGCCTCATCAAGAGTGGAGTGAAACTGGTGGGAAACTGATTCAGGGGCCTGGGGAGAGATGATGAGATAGAAAGTCAGGATCTTGTTTACTTATAAAGTCAAGCAGGGTCAAGTTTGACCCATCCTTGAACATCACCAGAGTTTGGCCATGAGAGAGAAATCAACCCAAGTTTCTACTTACTATTTGTTCCATCCAAAGAAAGGTCATCAGCTGACCCCTGGATGCTCCTTTCTCCCTCAGTCACAGGTGGTTGTTGACTTTTAAGATAGGCCTGCACAGGCAGGGGCCCCATTCTGGGCCCCTGGAGTCACTCATCTACTGCCAGGATGTGTGATCTCAGGAGTCAGATGACCTGGGATCAGTACCAGCTCCCTCAAAATAGCTGTCATGTTTGGATAAGTCATAAACTCTCCCAGCCTCAGCTTCCTCTCTGTTAAATGAGGGTAATCCCTGCCTATGTGAGGCTACTGTGAGGCCCAAAGGTGACGATGAAAGTGAACACACTTTGTAAACTGCAAAAGGCCACACAAACACAGGGACTATGTATGAGCTCCATCGGTCTCACACATATACATAGGAGGCAGCTACTTAGTAAGAGTTGAGGGGACCTTTGCCCCTTCCCACGTCATATCTCTAAAGTGTCATTCCTGGGACTTCCCTGCTGGCGCAGTGGTTAAAAATCCACCTGCCAATGCACGGGACATGGGTTCAATCCCTGCTCTGGGAAGATCCCACGTGCCACGGAGCAACTAAGCCCATGAGCCACAACTACCGAGCCTGCGCTCTAGAGCCCACGACCCACAACTACTGAGCCCACGTGCCACAACTACTGAAGCCCGTGCACCTAGAGTCCGTGCTCCGCAACAAGAGAAGCCACCGCAATGAGAAGCCCACGCACCACAACGAAGAGTAGCCCCTGCTGGCCACAACTAGAGAAAGCCCGTGTGCAGCAACGAAGATCCAACGCAATCAAAAATAAATTTTAAAAAAATTAAAGGGCTTCCCTGGTGACGCAGTGGTTAAGAATCCGCCTGCCAACGCAGGGGACACGGTTCGAGCCCTGGTCCAGGAAGATCCCACGTGCCATGGAGCAACTAAGCCCGTGCGCCACAACTACTGAGCGAGCCTGTGCTCTGGAGCCCACAAGGCACAACTACTGAAGCCCATGCGCCTAGAGTCCGTGCTCCGCAACAAGAGAAGGCACCACAATGAGAAGCGCATGCACCACAACGAAGAGTAGCTCCCACTCCCCACAACTAGAGAAAGCCTGCGTGCAGCAACAAAGACCCAATGCAGCCAAAAATAAATTAAAAAAAATAAATTAATTAAGTTGAATTTAAAAATATAAAAGACAAGGACTCTTTTTAAAAAACTATAGCCATAGTATTTATTGTGCTTTAAAAAAGTAAAAATAATCCCTTAATATCATCATCTAGTTGGTGCTAATATTTCCCCTATTGTGTCATAAAGGTTGTTTACAGTTTGTTTCTCCAAATCAAAATCCAAATAAGGCCCATACATTGCAATTGATTGACAATGTTTCTTAAGTCTGTTTTAATCTATAGGTTCCTCTCCTTCTCTCCCTCTCTCTCTCTTTTTCTCACAATTCATTTGTTGAAAATAATAGATCTTTTGACCTAGAGTTTCCCACAGAGTGGAGTTTGCTGACTGCACCCCCATAGTGCTGTTTAACACGTTCTGTTGAGCCCTGTATATCCTGTAAATCTGTAGTTGGATGGAGAGGCTTAATCAGATTCAAGTTTGAGTTTCTGGCAAAACTCCACAGGTGGTGCTTCCATCAGGCGGTACATGCACCCTGGCTGCCTCTCTCTTGGTGATATTAGCAGCTTCCAATGATCAATGCCTAGATTCGTTAATTCAATAGGGGGTTCTTTTTGTTTTTTTAATTATCATCATCAAACACGACTTGCCTCATGCTGATACCTTTGCCTGGATGGGACAGCTTTGTTTAGACCAGTAGAGTGTTGAGGATTTTGATCTCCTTAGTGGGAAACAAGACTTTCCAAGCTGTTACTGCTGTATGTGCATGGGGTGGGGGGGTCTCTGCTGCCTGGTTTGGCAGTGGGCTTTCTCACAGGCTCTGGGACCCACACGCAAGTGCACTGAGCACGTGCAGAACCGCCTCCTGAGTCAGCCAGGGACCTGAGCCAAGGATCCCGTGACTCTGAGAGCCGCACCCTCCCTCCCACCCTCCCAGCAGCCACAGGTTGTTATTCGGCCTCACATTCCTGGCTTCAGGGCCCAAATCAGTGACGACTTCTCTTTCCTTCTTCATTTGAAACAATTAATTCCATCTCCTCCCATAGCTCCTTTTAGATGAGCTCTTCAAAACACTTTTACCTAATCCTCTAGCACTTAGGTGAGTAAGGAGAGAGACTAGCAGAGCCCGCCCTCCAGGCTGGGAAACTGAGCCCAGAGAGCTCAGCTGGTCTACCTGCTGTCCTGCTCTGGTCCAAAGCCTGCACTTAAGGATGCAAGATCTTGCCTTTCATGGGACAGACACATCTTCTAAGTCCAATACCCACCCCTGAGGGATCTTCCTACCTATGGTGCTAGAGAAGCCAGGAGGCTCTGAACAAGGCAGGTATCCAGCCAGTTCATAGCAAATCATCCTGCCTAGATTTTAGCAGCAATGGCAAACATTTTGCTCTGTTCTCAGGCTACAGTGCATGAGGCCATATGTTTTGATCATGGGGTTATTAAATATAGTCACCAGAGATACTGGAAACAAGAACAGAAACATTATCCTCCCTTGACCTAAACCCCAGCTGCCGGCCCAGGAATACAAATGCAGCGCAGGGAAGACGTGTAGGTGCTGGAGAAGATGGAGACAACCCAGAAGGTGGGAGGACAGCCGTGTGCCCTCCCAAGATGGGAACCGGCGTGGACCAATGTGCCCAGAGTCTCTCATGCTCGAGACCAACAGAAAACACTGGGAGACAGATGGCCAAGTTGGGGGAGGGAGGGGAATAAAATAAGAAACCATCTAATCCACAAAAGAGGGAAATGAACACAAGCACTGGGTGCAGGAGTAGAACAAGACCCAACACACGTAAATCTCAGCCACACGGGCAGAACCAGCCTGCCCAGCATTTCTCTGCTCGTGCCGTCTCCTGGCACCCCATCATGCCCACGAGGGCTTCATTACCAACCTGCACCGAGTGGTCCCACCCCAGCACACCGGTCCCCCAGCTTCCCCAGGCCAGCCCTGACCCCTCTGCTGCCACAGTGGCACCTGCCACCAAGGTCTGTCCCCACTTGAATCTGACACACGTAGCTTTTGCCTGTTTACCAAAAAATAGGCCAGAGTCAGAGAATCAGCCCTTGCCATCGGAGGACACAGCCCTCCAGGCTGACTGGTCAGGCAGCAGGAGACACCAAAATAATCTCTCCTCCTATTATATCCTGGACTTTACAATATCTGTCAGCCCCTGTCTCCCCACCCCCAACTAAAGATGCACAGTTCCAGCACCTGTATCAGGACCCTCAAGAGAAGCCACAAGCCCCCCATAGCAGGACAGAACCAACCACAGAAAGTTGTCTGAGATCTCCAGCACACAGTAAAAGTCGGCAAAGCTCATGGAACTGTGGAAATAAAGGGAACTTCTCACCATCACCCTCACTTTACAGATGGGGAAGGCGAGGTCCAGACAAGGGGATGGACCTGCCTGAGCCCTCTACTCTCCCGGGCAGTGACAGAGCCAGGGCCAGACAGGTTTCCTGACAGGCATCCCTGTTCTCTCTCCCCTCCCCTCCACCCCACCTCATGTTTCAAACAGCTTAGCCTTGGCGCCTACATGGCAGCTGGGAGAGGAGAGAGCCAAGTCCAGATTACATCAATCTCGCAGGGAGCCAAGAAGGAAGTGGCGACTCTTCTTCCCTCCTGCCCACAGGTAGCCCAGCTCCAGAAAGCCACTGAATATGCAGGGAGGCTTGAACCTCACTCAGAAAAACCTCCACCAGCTACAGAGAGTGGGGAAAGTTACAAGACAGTAGCGGGCCCAACCTCACTTCACCATGTTCGTCACCACACAACCCTTTCTGTATAAGATCCCCTCAGCCTGTAATCTGGCACCCTCAGTTCCCAGGGCCCCTAAATCTTCCCTCCACTCTCCTATCACGGCAATCTATCCCCTGCTCACACCTGCCCAAGATGTCCATCTACTCCTACTTCAGCCAGGCTTTCCATCCTTGAAGGCCCCTCCTCCAGGAAGCCTTCTGTGCCTCCTGAATGGGCTGCCTCCTCTGATCTCCCAGCCCTGGAGAAAGTGAGCATCAGGAAGGAAGGCAAAGGTAACTTCCTAAAGCGTGTGGGCTTACTCAGCACGGGGCTCCTTCATAACTCAGGGGGGCAGCTCTCCGACAGTTCTCCCAGCAGTTACGTAATTTCTGTGGTTTGACTGTTATGACGAAAAAGGGACCAAGAGTCCTATATATTGGCACATCAAACAACTTGGGGCATGCAACAGTGTTTGATAGATGTCAGTTAGCACTGCATATCAAGAACCACACAACGTAAGGGATTTCCCTGATGGCGCAGTGGTTAAGAATCCACCTGCCAATGCAGGGGACACGGGTTCGATCCCTGCTCTGGGAAGATCCCACATGCCACAGAGCAACTAAGTGCGTGTGCCACAACTACTGAGCCTGCACTCTACAGTCCGCAAGCCACAACTACTGAGCCTGTGCTCTAGAGCCGGTGCACCACAACTACTGAGCCCGTGAGCCACGACTACTGAGCCCGCGTGCCACAACTACTGAAGCCCACACACCTAGAGCCCACACTCCGCAACAAGAGAAGGCACCGCAATGAGAAGCCCGCGCACCGCAACGAAGAGTATCCCCCGCTCGCCGCAACTAGAGAAAGCCCGCACCCAGCAACGAGACCCAACGCCGCCAAAAATAAATAAATTAATTAATTAATTAATTTTAAAAATGTTTAAAGAACCACACAACCTAAATGTCCATCAACTGATACATGGATAAATAAAAAGTGCTATATCCATACAATGGAATATTATTTGGTGACTCAAAGGAATGAAGTAGATACATGTTACAACACAGAGCCTTGAAAACATTATGCTAAATGAAAGAAGCCAGTCGTAAAACACCACATAAATATAATTCCATTTATATAAAATGACCAGAATAGGCAAACCCATAGAGACAAAATTCGCAGACTAGTGGTTACCTAGGGTTGGGGGGTGGGGGGGTTGGAGGAAACGGGGAATGACTGTTAGTGCGCACAGGGTTTCTCCTTGGCGGTGATGAAATATTCTCAGATTGATGGTGGTGGTGATGCACGACTCTGGGAATAGAGTGAAAGCCACTGAATTGTACACTATAAATGGATGAATTGCATGGTCAGTGAATTATATCTCTACGTAGAGAGATAAAAAGAGAACCATAAAAACACCCACTCACGTGCTTCTACTGAGTCATATCAACTGTGCCTAAATGTGCAGGTCCTTTATGAAAGGTCCTTTATGGGCCCCGAGTCATATCTCAACACCCTGCACAGTCAGTATTATCACAGAGCAGAAAGTTGAGCCTCAGAGAGTTGAAGCCACACAGCTAACTAGCCACAGCTCTGGAACTTAAAATCAGATTATTCCGAGTCCAAGTGCAGGGTTCTTTGGGAATGTAGCTAATGGAGAGACTTCAAAAGAGAGAGCACAGCTCCATAGACAAGGAAAATCTGGAAACAAGCTAAAAATCTTCCACTAAGGAACTGGGTGGTAATTAGCTGTTCCAGTCGCAATGGAAGATGACACAAACATTAAGATGATAAACAGGAGAAGCAGCTGGGACATGTTTATAAAATAATGATACGGGAACATGCGCAGATGGTATGCGTACAGTTTGATTACAGTTTTCATTTTGTTTAAACACACTTGTGTGGCCAAAAAATAGTAGAGAACACAGAGGCAAAAATGTGCTAGGATGATAAATAGTTAAGTGAAAACCTCCCTCTCAAAACTTCCCGTGTTGTTTAACAGTAGAAAAGAGAGAGAGAAAATGAACACTCGAATGGACACCCCCAACCAGCACAGAAGAACACTGTGTGAAATAAAATTCATATTTTATGGAAAGACAAGAAAAATTTAAGCATAAAAAATTTTCTCTGCCCTTTGGCCCCCCCCATCCCCTCTAGTGTGCAGTGTGTATCTGCATTATGCATTGACCAAACCTCCCCCATCAACAGGAATACCTGCCCAACCATAGAGAGGAACATTCTCCCAGCAACAAGACAACTCCTTAAAAGATAACATTCCTTCTTGATCTTATAAGGGGCCACACTGACACTTAGACCTGGATTGTGTGAACTGTCAATAATACGTCATTGATGTACAGCTCTCTGTCTCAAAAAACTCATGTAACTGTGTTTTGATTTCTAATGGGTGCAAGAGTTCTTAGAGCTTTCTGAGATGCTCTTCCCAGGTTATAATCCTCAATCTGGCTCAAATAAAATTTTCCATTTCTTTCTTATATCCACGGATTACTTTTTCATCAACAACTGTAATTACCCAATCAGGGGTGAACTGGGAGGGGGGGCGGTCAGCAGTTTCTACCACACATCACTGGGCTACAGGGTCACCAAGAACATGACAGTCAACGGCGAGAAAAGGGCAGGAACCTCTTCTTAGTCTACAAACGTAAGACCTCCTCTTTGTCAAAATGAGCACGGGAAAGTCGGCCAGAATTTATTATCACTCCTGATCTTTCCTTAGAAATGTTCTTCAAACGTATGGACACCAAGGGGGGAAAGCAGTGAGGGGTGGTGGTGCTGGGATGAATTGGGAGATTGGAATTGACATATATACACTAATATGTATAAAATAGATAACTAACGAGAACCTGCTGGGGCTTCCCTGGTGGCACAGTGGTTAAGAATCTGCCTGCCAATGCAGGGGACACGGGTTCGAGCCCTGGTCCGGGAAGATCCCACATGCCACGGAGCAACTAAGCCCATGAGCCACAACTACTGAGCCTGTGCTCTAGAGCCCGCAAGCCACAACTACTGAGCCCAAGTGCCACAACTACGGAAGCCTGCACACCTAGAGCCCAAGCTCCACAACAAGAGAAGCCACCACAATAAGAAGTCCGTGCACTGCAACAAAGAGTAGCCCCTGCTCACTGCAACTAGAAGAAAGCTCGCACGCAGCAACGAAAACCCAACACAGCCAAAAATAAATAAATAAGTAAAATAAAATGAAACATTAAGAAAAATTTGAAAAAAAGAATCTGCTGGGCTTCCCTGGTGGCGCAGTGGTTGAGAGTCCGCCTGCCGATGCAGGGGACACGGGTTCGTGCCCCGGTCCGGGAAGATCCCACATGCTGCAGAGCGGCTGGGCCCGTGAGCCATGGCCGCTGAGCCTGTGCATCCGACGCCTGTGCTCTGCAACAGGAGAGGCCACAGCAGTGAGAGGCCTGCGTACCGCAAAAAAAAAAAAAAAGAATCTGCTGTATAAAAATAAATAAAATAAAATTCAAAGAAAGAAAAAAGAAATGTTCTTTGTGTCCTGGACATCATAGTATTCAGCACATTTTACTGAAATTCTCTCTTTGTATATTCCTCTTCCTCACTGAACTGTGATCCTCCAGCAGAGCCTGTAATCACCCATCCTTGTACCCCCAGGTACCTAATACAATGCTGGACCCCCTGTAGGGCTGCAGTACATATTTTCTGAACGAAATTGACTAGACTCTCTTCATACCCATCCCCCTCTAGAGCTAGACTTTTACAGATGAATACACTTAGCACAACCTCCTGCTCAGCATTCGTGCCCACAGTCCTCCATCTACATTCCCAGTCCACCCCACACATCCCTGAGTCCATCTTCCTGAAACACTTATGCCATCACATTCTCTTCTACTCAAGACCTGTCTTCCCCTCCCGTCAAGGCTATGCACCTTGGCCAGGTCCCAGGGCCCTTGTACTCTGGCTTCCCAGCAGGGACAACCCAACACACACATTCCCACCTCGGGGCTTCTCCTGTTTGCCCGTTTGCCTATCCTGAGATACCTTCTGCCTAGTCAAATCCTACCTCTGCTTAAGTTCAAGTTCTAACTCCTCTTGGAAGCTTCCCTGACCATGCCAACCCCCAGGGATCCTCGCCTCTGAATGCGTCTCAGCTTACGAAGATGAGTACACAAAAAGACAATTATCTCTTTGTACCCTTTTCTTTCCTGTGTTTGTGTTTTTCCCACCCCTAAACTAGACTAATCTTCTTAAGGGCAGGGCAATATCTTACACTTCATCAGTGTGACCCACCACACCCACTGTAAAACCGGCACATTGTAGAAGCTCAAGACTTACTGGTGGTTAGGTCTGAAAATCTGAAGCACAGACATGGTTAGTAATGACAACTGTTTTCCGAGTGGTACAGAGGCTGGTTCTAGGCGGGGCACAGTTGGGGCATAGGTAGGAGGGTCTGTAAAAGGGGGTTAGAAATGTAAATCTGTGCCACTGAAACTTAAGCTGAGTTCTCTTTAGCACCTAAAGGTATAAACCAATGCTTTTCAAAGTATGCCCCCCAAACCAGCAGCATAAGCATCATCCGGGAACTTGTTAGAAATGCAAATTCTCAGGCCCTACCCCAGATTTCCTGAATCAAAACGGTGGGGATGGGGTCCAACATCTATGGTTTAACGAGCCCTCTAGGGGAATTCCAATATCTACTAACATTTGAGAATCACTAGCATAAACACACAAGAGAATTATCTTGGTATACCAGAAAGTTCCCTCCACCTTTAAGGACTGCCTATGGATATAATTTTTTTTTATATCCACTGCTGTGGCCTCTCCCGTTGCGGAGCACAGGCTCCGACGCGCAGGCTCAGCGGCCATGGCTCACGGGCCCAGCCGCTCCACGGCATGTGGGATCTTCCCGGACCGGGGCACGAACCCACGTCCCCTGCAACGGCAGGCGGACTCTCAACCACTGCACCACCAGGGAAGCCCCTATGGACATAATTTTTAACTCCTGTCTTCCTGTTTACTACTACTACTACTACTACTACTACTACTACTACCACCACCACCACCACCACCACCACCACCACCACCACCAAAATTAAAAACTGTAGTTAGGAAAAATGGCAGGGTACTAAGCAGTTGACAACTGCTGTTGTTATTAGTATTACCGGTATTACTACTAATACTAACAACAGTTATTAACTGCTTAGTACTCTCTGCTCATCTTCCTAACTACAGCTTTTAGGAGCCAGAGGTTGAGTGGAGGATAAAATCTACGAGGCATGGGGTACAGGCATTCTTGACCCTTTCAGTATGACGATGTTCCCCACTTGGCTCTCAGTCTTAAACCAGTGGTTTCGCATCACTCCTAACCACAGAGGCCACCTTCAGGCAAAGGCTCCGCTTGCCTGCCTTCTCAATCATCTTTATTTTCAGTTTGTACTTTAATCATTCTAATCTCCTACAGGAGGTCTCTAATATGTATAAAATAGATAGCTAATGAAAGCCTGCTGTATAGCACAGGGAACTCCATTTCGCTGTACAGTAGAAACTAACACAACACTGTAAAACAACTATGAAACGTAAGAGGAGGTCTGGTTCTAATTATAGCTTTGCACCCTCAGCTATGCCACCATGGGCAGCTCGTCACCTCCCATCTGTACACCCCCTTTTCCCTACCTGTAAAGTTAGAGAGTGAAGATGATCTCAAAAATTCCACCTACAAACATGAGTTTAGGAGAAAAATAACATTACAGCCTCATGGACACTTGAAGTCAGGGCTGTGGATGATGGAAATATCCAGTAGACACTGTCCAGTGCAGTAGCCACTCGCCACATGTGAATCCTGAGCACTTGAAATGTGGCTACCATGACTGAGCAACCTATTGTAACTTTATTTAATTTTAATTACTTTAAACTTAAGTAGTCCCACGTGGCCACTGGCTACTGCAGTGCACAGAGCAGCTCTAAGTGAATTCATGAAATGCAAGCCCTTTAGAACGAAGTGAAAAGAAAAAACTAACTTCATCTTTCAGTTTTAAAACTCTTACATTTTTTTTAATTTTATTTTTTAATACAGCAGGCTCTTATTATTTATCTATTTTATACATATATGTATATATGTCAATCCCAATCTCCCAGTTCAGCCCACCACCCCCCGGCTTTACCCCCTTGGTGTCCATACGTTTGTTCTCTACATCTGTGTCTCAATTTCTGCCTTGCAAACAGGTTCATCTGTACCATTTTTCTAGATTCCACATATATGCGTTAATATATGATACTTGTTTTTCTCTTTCTGACTTACTTCACGTTGTATGACAATCTCTAGGTCCATCCACATCTCTACAAATGACCCAATTTCATTCCTTTTTATGGCTGAGTAATATTCCATTGTATATATGTACCAAATCTTCTTTATCCATTCATCTGTCAATGGACATTTAGCTTGCTTCCATGTCCTGGCTATTGTAAACAGTGCTGCAATGAACATTGGGGTGCACGTGTCTCTTTGAATTATGGTTTTCTCTGGGTATATGCCCAGGAGTGGGATTGCTGGGTCACATGGTAATTCTATCTTTAGTTTTTTAAAGCATCTCAATACTGTTCTCCGTAGTGGCTGTACCAATTCACATCCCCACCAACAGTGCAAGAGGGTTCCCTTTTCTCCACACCCTCTCCAGCATTTGTTGTTTGTAGATTTTTTTTTTTTTTTTTTTGCGGTAAACGGGCCTCTCACTGTTGTAGATTTTTTGATGATGGATATTCTGACTGGTGTGAGGTGATACCTCATTGTAGTCTTGATTTGCATTTCTCTAATAATTAGTGATGCTTCATGTGCCTCTTGGTCATCTGTATGTCTTCCTTGGAGAAATGTCTATTTAGGTCTTCTGCCCATTTTTGGATTGGGTTGTTTGTAAAATGCTTTCATTTAAATGGCAGGAACTCTGAGCACTCCTTGAAGTAGTCCCAGGAAGCAGAGTCCCTCTTCCTGAGTCCTCATCCCAGCCTTGCTACCAGCCAGCTTTGTGGGGAGCTAGGACTCCCTTCATCAACCTTAGCTCAATCTTACCTCTCTGTGCCCCAGTTCCTTCTGTAAAGTGCAAACCAGCCACTCTGACTTCCTCACGCAATTGTGAGGACACATGGCAAAGCCGTACCTCAAGGAACTTAAAAGTGCCAGCCTTTTTCACAGCAAAGGAAACCATCAGCAAAACAAAAAGACAGCCTACGGAATGGGAGAAAATACTTGCGAATGATTTGACTGATAAGGAGTTAATATCCAAAATACATAAAAAGCTCATACAACTCTCTCTCTCTCTCTCTCTCTCTCTCTCTCTCTCTCTCTCTCTCTCTCTCTATATATATATATATATATATATATACACCTATTAAAAATGGCCAAAACACCTGAATAGACATTTTTCAGTTGGCCAACAGGTACATGAAAAGATGCTCAACACTGCTAATCATCAAAGAAATGCAAATCAAAGCCACAGTGAGATATCACCTCACACCTGTCAGAATGACTAGCATCAAAAAGTCTATAAATAACAAATGTTGGTGAGGGTGTGGGGAAAAGGGAATGCTCATATACTGTTGGTGGGAATGTAAACTGGTGCGGCCACCATGGAGAACAGTATGGAGGGTTCTCAAAAAACTAAAAACAGAACTACAGATCCAGCAATTCTACTCCTAGGTATATATACAATGAAAACAGAAACACTAATTCGAAAAGTTACATGCACCCCAAAGTTCATAGCAGCGTTATTTATAATAGCCAATATATAGAAGCAACCTATGTGTCCGTCGACAGATGAACAGATAAAGAAGATGTGGTATATATATACAATGGAATATTACTCAGCCATAAAACAGAATGAAATAATACCATTTGCAGCAACATGGATGGACCTAGAGATTATCATATTAATTGAAGTTAGACAGAGAAATACAAATATTATATGACATCACTTACATGTGGAATCTAAAAAAATGATACAAAGGAACTTATTTACAAAACAGAAGCAGACTTACAGACATAGGAAACAAATTTATGGTTACCAAAGGGGAAGGTGGAGAGGGATAAATTAGGAGTTTGGAATTAACATATATACAAACTACTACATATAAAATAGATAAACAAGAAGGTTCTACTGCATAGCACAAGGAACTATATTCAATATCCTGTAATAAACTATAATGGAAAAGAATTTGAAAAAGAATATATATATACACACACACACATATATATAACTGAATCATTTTGCTGTACACCAGAAACTAACACAACATTGTAAATCAACTATACTTCAATAAAATAAAATAAAATACAAAAAAAATGAAATTTTGCCGTTTGCAAAAACACGGATGGACTTGGAGGGTATTACGCTTAGTGAAATAAGTCAGATAGAGAAAGACAAATACTGTATGCTATCACTTATATATGGAATCTAAAAAATAAAACAAACAAGTGAATATAACAAAACAGAAAGAGACTCACAGACATAGGGGACAAACTAGTGGTCACCACTGAGGAGAGGGAAGGGAGAAGGGATAAAATAAGAATAGGGGATTAAGAGGTACAAACTACTATGTATAAAAGAAATAAGCTACAAGAATATATGGTACAGCACATGGAATATAGCCAATATTTTATAATAACTTTAAATTGATTATAATCTAAAAAATATTGAATCACTATGTTATACACCTGAAACTAATATAGTACTATAAATCAACTATACGTCAGTTAAGAAAAAAAAAAAAGAAAGAAAATTGTCAGCAAACACATGTTACTGTCATCACCCAGCACTGCTGTAGTGACCTTCCTGAAGCCTCAGTAAATGGCCCTTTAACCACTGGGGGGCTGAGGAGAGGGTACGGATACCGTGGTCAGGGGCAAGTGTAAAGGAGAAAGTTTCAGGCAGCCAAAAATTCAAACATTCATCAAGCATGTGACAAAATATTCTACATGCATTCAATAAATGTGATAAATCAATCGGCCAACAAGTCCACTTTCCAGGATTTATCTAACAATTATACTGGTATGAGTGTGGCACTGGAGTCTGTCTTTTTTACTGCAGAATCGTCAGTGTCTAGAACCATACTTGGCAGATAGGAGGTGAGTAAATGAGGTATGCAGATGTATATACAAGGATGCGCATTGTAGTAACAACCTCAATGTCACCGGTTAAATTCATTATGGTCCATCCATAGTTGGTCTATGCAGCTGTTAAAAAGAACATCTCACACACACACACACACACACGGATCTGGGAAAAAGCACAGGGTTAAAAAATCAAATGGCAGAACAACATTCTGATCCCATCTACATGCACAGGCTGATCCAATCTACATTTAAAAAAATACAGAACATGCATATGTATGGCTGTGTGCGCACAGACAGTTTCTGGAAGGATATATGGAAACTTAATAATGGTCCCTTCTGAGGCCTGGGGCTAGAAAGATTCAGGAGGATGGGGGAGGAAACTTTTCAGTGCACTCTTTGATTTTTTTTTTTTATCCACTAGTTTTCTTTTTCAACTATTAAAGTTAACCTGATCATGTCACCTGGCCGATAAATATATTCCCCGAGAAAATGAGAGGGCAATGTTTACAATGTAATGTAATTGGGGAAAACAGGATATAAATTATATCTCCGGTGTCATCATAATGGCAAACAGACAAAAAGAAAGCACGGAAGCAAAACCATTTTTAGACCCTATAAGGCCTGAGGCCCCTGCCACCCCTACCCCCAGACGATCCACAAGGTGGCAACCAAATCACTGAGGAGACAAATCACTTCCACAGCCAGAGTGCAGGAAGCAGCCACAGTGACACTGCAAACGTCCTGACGAGTGAGACAGGTCCTACCCTTCATTCTGAGGGAATACAGAGGGGAGTGAGCCCGCCTTAACTCTGCCTCAGGGCTGAGACCTTGTCCTTCCTTACCGAGATTTTAGACATTGAGTCTGTGATCTTGAAAGGCAGAAAACTGGCAGCTTAAAGGACACTAGGTGCCTTTAAGACTTAGTAATTGGGCAGAAAGGTGAAACCAGGCATAGGACTTCCCAGCAGCTGAGATGTCTCTGATTTACTTGCAGCAGCTCTATGGAAGCATATCCCTTAAGAAAACAGAAGTGTCCACTGGGAAAAGGGGCAAGAAAAAGTAAAGAACCTGAGGGCTGGAAGGCCTTGAGATAGCAGCTAGCCCAGCACTTGCATTGCTAGGAAAGGAACTGAGGCCCAGATAAGAATGCATTCCTTCCAAAACAACTGCAGACCCAGGAAGGGGGGCCCTGTCGAGTGACCAGAGTTATAAGTTTCCTGGCGGCAACTGGGAAAGCAAGCTAGGTTTGAGAAATTATCCATTCTGGAAAAATACAGTTGCCTGCACATGACATGGAAGCCACAGGAAACAAAGGTCCAGTCCCTGTAAGTGTCCCAACCTCACGTGAATGAATCATGATACCATCGTGAGTGGGTAGAGATCTCCCGCCTCAGGACTAATTAGTCATTGCACTTAACAAATCCCAACCTTCTTTGGGTGTGACTGGAAGCTTTGCCAGAAAGAAACACCTTCCAGCCAGGGTTCTGAGCCGGAGGCTTGGCTGCCTGAGTCCTCCCTGGAGGTGCAGTGACTCTGGTCAAGTGTTCATTTACTTCATTTTCCTCTAACCAAGGGCTCCAAGATGGCCTTCCTGCATCCCAGAGCACCTGACCCTTGGGAAGTGGGGTTATCTCCAAGACTGCTTAGAGAGAAAAGTGTGATCCATCCTGCAGTCTGATGTTCTAGTACTACCTGAGGAGACAGCAGTGCCGCGGGCAGAGGTGGAGGAGCGAGTATCTCCGACCCTCCCTCAGGCATGGGGAAAAACTTCCTGCCGCATCACACACCATCCTTCAGAGACCTGAGGACCGTTGGGACAATCATCCAACGTTCAATCTAAAAAGGGAGCTTTGAGAGTATCTAACAGTCCAACACTCTGGTTTCCAGAGGAAGAAATGAGAACACAGGAAGTGAGTGACTTGTTCAAAGCCACCAGATAATTTAGGAACAAATCACTCCCTCCTGGGTTTTCATTTCTTCTTCTGGAAAACCCGTGTTGGATTATTAAATACTCTCGAAGGTCCCTTTCAGGTTGAACACTGCGTGATTGTCCCAACAGCTCTCAGGTCTCTGAAGGAGACTTCAGGTCCTGGGCGAGGCCAGGAGCCCAAAACACTTTCCTACGCCAGGTGAGTAGCCAATGGTATTTACCAATAGGTACTGAATATTTACCAAGGACCACAGGCAAGGTACCACGGGGGAGCTGACGTCTAACTGAAAAAACTGATCTGATCCCTCAGAAAAGTCAAGACCATTAAATAAGAACAAGATGCGCCACCTTTGAGGAAGGAGAGAGAAATTACCAGACAAGCAAGGGGCATGGAGAAAGGAAGCGTCCTAAGAGGAGGTGGGCAGGAAAGGATGAGGTGATGTGGGCAGAAGAGCAGAGCAGGTCCCTGCAGGGTGGTGAGGCGGCAGGAGAGGGCACCACATGGTCAGGGACCTGTGCCAGCTGCGGTCTTGCAGGAGACCACAGCCTGGCTGACCCACGGGGCCCTGCCCTGCCAAGGACACCCTCTCTCCTGCCTATGCCATGCAGGACAAGGACAGTATGTCCCAGGTGGGAATTACCGCCCCGAAGTTCAAAAGCAGCTAACCCCAGGGCTCTATGAGCTCTTTTTTTTTTTTCCCCAAAGTTAAATGCATTTTATTTTTAAAAAGTCCATTCACAAAACTGAATGATTAATTCCAGCTGCATAGCAGCTAATGACTACTGCATGGCAGTGAAAATGAAGTACACAGTGGCTCAGATAAAGGTCCTCATAAGGATGCTCCCTTTAGCCATGAGCTTGAACTGGAATTTTGTTTTTTAAGAGTTGATAAGCCTGTAGTAGCACACTCCTTCCTGGCAGTAATCAAAACCTTCTGCCACTGCCATAGCTACTGCTGCTGCTGGAACCACCATTGCCACCTTGGTTTCGGGGTTTGGCAAAGTATGGGCCTCCACCACCATAGGGGCCAGAACTTCTGCCTCCAAAGTTTCCTCCTTTCATGGGTCCAAAATTTGAAGATTGATTGTTGTGACTGCCAAAATCACTGTAGCTTCCACCACCTCCATAAGTGCTTCCATCGTTACCAAATCCATTATAGCCATCCCCACTGCCACCATATCCCCCAGCACCACGGCTGCCACCAAAGCCACCTTGACCACTGAAGATTCCTCCATGACCACCACCAAAGTTTCCAGAACCACTTTGACTTCTTTGGCTGGATGAGGCACCAGCCATCTCTTGCTGAGACAGGGCTTTCCTTACTTCACAGTTGTAGCCATTCACAGTGTGGTATTTCTGCATGACAGTCTTGTCTACAGAGCCATGGTCATCAAAGGTTACAAAAGCAAAGCCTCTCTTTTTGCGACTGCCTCAGTCAGTCATGATTTCAATCACTTCAATTTTCCCATACTGTTCAAAACAATCTCTTAGGTGATGTTCTTCAGTGTCTTCTCTAACGCCACCAACAGAAATCTTTTTCACAGTTAAGTGGGCACCAGGTCTTTGAGAATCTTCTCTTGAGACGGCCCTCTTTGGTTCCACCACTCTTCCATCCACCTCGTGTGACCTTGCATTCATGGCCGCATCCACCTCCTCCACAGTGGCATATGTGACAAACCCGAAGCCTCTGGAGCACCAGGTGCTTGGATCCCTCGTTACCACACAGTCTGTGAGCGTTCTCCACTGCTCACAGTGGCTCCTCAGACTGTCATCACTTGTTTCAAAGCTCAAACCTCCAATGAAGAGCTTCCGCAGCTGTTCGGGCTCTTTGGGTGACTCTGACTTAGACATGACGGCAGTGGAGGGGGCGGGGAGACGTCAACGATGCTTACTCGGTGGCATCCACGGGCAGAAAAGCTCTATGAGCTCTTAATATGGGGTCCTCCCACTGCTGGTCTACAGGGGGCCAAGACCCACTTACCATAAGGCTCAGAAAGAGCCTTTGAAGGTTGCACCTTGAAGGTCGTCTCATCTTCTACAGAGGCTGGCTCTGCTGGGCCCGGGACAGTCTTGGGTTGCTTGCATCTCCCTGTGCCCAGGGAGCCTGCATTCCAACACAATGGCAGGTCCACATCATAAACTGGATGCAAACCTCCCTGCCTTTCCTGGTCTGGAGTCAGAAAACCTTGGTTCAACTTCTGATGCTGCCTCTTCCTAGCTGTGTGACCAGGTCACTTAACGTCTCTGAGCCCTCATTTTCTCTTCTGTAAAATAGGGTTAATTGTCCCTGCCTATCTAGAAATGTAGCCACAAGAATTGAATGAGATAATGTATGTGAATGTTCTTCATAAACTGTAAAGTTCTATACAAATGTAGGTGATTATTACGATTATCATTATTATGTCAAAAAACAGATACTCACATTGGTGTGAGCCTCAGAGAAACCCAGACCCCTGGGCCAGAAGGAGAATACAGATGCCACGACTCCTTTCAATTTTGGTAACTTTGAAGGCTTCTCCATCAAATTTCAAAATCCTATATGGTTTTGCCAGGAAGCCAAATATGTTCTAGCCACAACTCTGGAGAACCACAAGATAAGCCATTTCCATAACGGGTGCTGCTGGGCTGCAATCAACTCAGCTGCTTGGGCCGAAAACATAGTTTTTTAAAAACACCACATACCACAATTCAGCCCCTCCCCCAAAACTCACATCCTTTCTCCTAAGAAAACAAAATAAGTGGAGACCAACTTTAACTGATGAACTTCAACTCTGAGGCATTCATTCTCAGAAGGCAAGCCTTCCAGGGTGAAGGGGTAGACGAAGCATTCTCCAGGTAGGTTACAGTAGAGAGATTTCCAGAGGAGCTGGGCGAGGAAGTGAGGCTCCTGGCCAGTCCCAAGGGCTGTGAGAACAGGATCTTTGGGCTGAAAGAGGCGATTGGTCAGACTCAGAAATTAGCTCTAGCGATCCAGCTACAAAGCTAAACCACCATGAGACTCTTTTACTGGTTGTTTTAACCAGGTACAAAGTAGGCCTACAGACCAATTTCTCCTCCTCCACAGGCCCTGACTGTGCAGCCCCAAACTTCAACTGCCCCCCCAACAAATGACCTCCCCCATCGCACAAGGGATGATGAGGATGAAGGGCCGTTTGGACTAGCCAGAAGGAACCTCAAAGAAGGCTCACCTGTCCCATGGTTCTTGTGGCCCCAATGGCCCCACTGGGTGGCCCCAGGGCCGAGGAGGGCAGATGGACCCAGTCCTGGGGTCAGGGCTGGCACACAAGGATGCTACCTGTAGCTACTCGCAGATGATTTACGCTTGGGGCTGCGTCTTCCTCCAAAGACCCTCAGTCCTGGATGGAGACTGCATGCATCTTGCTGGCTCAGGCTCCCTTTGCAGGTGTCTGTGCTCTCCTGTAAAACCCTAAACTGCTTGAGAGGCAGCCTGGCAGGGTGGGAAAAGCAAATGCTTTGCAGTCAGGCAGATGTGGGTTTGAATCCAGAGCCTGCTGCTGATGGGCCCTGAAGTTTTGGGAGGTGACTCTCCTAGCCCTGCTTTCCTCATCCCTAAAAGGTAGCGAATGCCTATCACACAAAGTTTTGTAAGGATCAGTAATATGTGGAAGGTTCCTGGCATATGGTTGGTGTTTAATCAGTGATAATTATTGTTATTAATATAATGGCACTCCCACCCCTGCCTTCCAAATTCTAAGGCCTAGTCCCTCCTCCATACCTGGCTCCTGCTACCTTACCAGAACCACTGGAACCACTTACCAGAGTGCCCTGTGCTCAGATCTGCCCAGTTCTGGGCCAAGCCGGGCCTGGTCACTGTAGAATACAGGGCTGGCAAACAGAAAGCACTCAAAACAGTGTTTGTTTACATAGAAAAAAAAAAAATCCTGCTATCTCAAGTGACCAGAATTTTATCCCACCACGTTCTGATTTCATGGGTACAAATCAATACATAAACACGCTTAGATCAGGGCTTATTCTGAAGAGTACCTTCTCTCATATGGAGTTTTCTTGTTTTTGAGAGCTACGTTACCATACAATGTCCAGTAGGCAAAACACAAAGATCTGAAGTACTTAGAAGATTCTGAAAGCTCCTTCAGACTCTTCAAAAAAGGGTATTTCATTTCTAATACATTACCTTTTTCTGATTATAAGCAATGTGATTGTTGTAGACTGTGAAGAATAGTTTTTAATTACTGGCAATTTCACCATCTCTAGAGAATGTCACAGTGAATGTTTTGGTGTATTTCCTTACAGTCCTTTTTCTCTATCCTTCAAGAATGTAAGTATCCATTCATTTAAAAATGAACGATGAACCAGCAGGCCAGCCTATGCCAACAGGACAGCAGCCGTGGATCAGCCGTGAAGGCTTCCTTGTCCTATTTTCAGCTCTCCCCAGCCCTAAACAACTATTTGTCAATGATACGCCCACAGATTGCATAACTACATCTTGTCTTATCAGGGCTTGGTGAACTTCTACCCTTTGAGTGAGTTAACACAGTCATCTCTGCTTTCCATTTTCGTGCCACAGAGTCAATATTTACTAGCCGTGTTGCTAAAACAGGCCCTGGGCACAGCCTCGATGCCAAGCATCCCTGTCTAATCTCAGCAACAGCAGTCTCAGTGGCACCGGAGGCTTTACTGTGCCATGGCCCTTGGTGACTCCTGCCCTGGTGAGTAGGTGGCCTCTGACCCAGCAAGGATGCTTCACATGGTCATAAAGTCACAGGAGGCTAGTGCTGGAAGGCACTTAAACATTAGAGATGGGAAACCGAGACCCCCTGGGGAGGGAAAGGATTTGCCTAAGCACATACAGCTGCAGAACCAAAGCCAGGACGCCTTTACTCCCACCCCAGCTCTCGCTTCACGGTCTTGCTGAATGCATCGACATGGAGAGAGAGCTGGGGTGGCGGTGGGGGACAGAACCCATTGCACCAGGACTGGAAATTGGGCAAGTGCTGCCCTAAGATGGTCAGTTTCACAGAGGGGTCTTCCCAAGACTGCCCTGGTCTCTTACAGTGATGACTCAGGCGATCGCATGGCATCACCAATTCTCTTGCCTCTTGCTAGAATTCATTCATTCATTCACTCATCCATCTACTCGTATGACGAATCTTTATGGAGCCCAGTCATGGGACGGCATTCCTTGCTTCAACAAAGCAGTGTCACTTGGCCCACCTTTTCTGGAAGGATCTCTTTGCAGCTGTCAAAAGAGACAGACACTAAATAACAAGGTCAGGTCCTACTGTATAGCATAGGGAGCTATATTCAATATCCTGTAATAAACCATAAGGGAAAAGGATAAGAAAAAAGAATATGTTATATATACGTATAACCGAATCAGTTTCCTGTACACCAGAAACTAACAGAACATTATAAATCAACTATACTTTTTTTTTTTTGGCGGTACGCGGGCCTCTCACTGTTGTGGCCTCTCTCATTGCGGAGCACAGGCTCCGGACGCGCAGGCTCAGCGGCCATGGCTCACGGGCCCAGCCGCTCCGCGGCATGTGGGATCTTCCTGGACCAGGGCACGAACCCGTGTCCCCTGCATCGGCAGGCGGACTCTCAACCACTGCGCCACCAAGGGAGCCCATATACTTTAATTTTAAAAAGGAGAGACAAACAGACCCATCACATAGCCCCAAGAAGTCTGAGGCTGAAAGGAGTGAAATGTAGGAGAATCACGTTTTGGGGGTAGATCTCTGACAGCAGGCCTCTGAAGAAAGTCCCTACTCTCAAGAGCACCTCAGGTACTAACAGGAACAAGTCAAAAGCGAAAGGGTAGGTGACTTGGTGTGATATCAAACACCTGTAGTGTTTCTGTGGAATAGGAGAAAGAGGAAGCACCAGGAGCAAGGAGACCTGCAATCAGGTTCCACTTGCACCACCAAAGTGCTGCATGACCCAGAAAGGGAAGGTGTCTCGCCCAAAGTCACAAAGCATATTGACAGCTAAAGTGGGACTTGAATCAAGGTCTTTAAGTCCATGGCTGGTGGCTCAGATGCCACAGATGAATCTTTGCATTTCTCTTATCCTCAGAAAACCCCAAGAAAGCCACCACCATGACCTGGAACTTCCACGGCACCTCCTCAGTTGAGACTGGTCGCTGCCCACAAGGGGAAGCTCTGGCATCTTCTCTATCTGGGACTAGATACCCCGTTGGGGTTCGCAGAACCAGGCTCAGCCACTTCCTGGAGAAGCAGGAGCAGGACAGAAGCCACAAGGCTAACACCAGTGCAGGAAGAAGCTGTGATGTGCGGCAATTCTGGCACATGAAAGGGGAGAACAAGTGAGCATTCTGTACAGCTGCTGGGATGTCAAACAGCTCTGCACACTTGGCCTGTTCCCCTGCTCCACCCCCTCCAGGCAAGAAAACAAAGAAGGTCGTGTGAACAGGACTGTGATGAAAATAATGCCACTGCATTTCTACCTTCTCCTGGGCTTGGAAACACAAACTCAAGCCCTCAGGGGCGCAGTGCTGGCTGAGTACAATTTATCGTTAACACCAGCCCCTGTGTTTACTGAGCACCTACTATGGATCCAGCTCTATGCTAGAGGTGGTGGGAACACTAAGAATGATAAACCTTGGCCTCTGCCTACAAGGGGCTCACAGTTTGGCTCAGAATACAGAATGAACCTCCAGGAAACCTTCTGCTTCAGAACAATTATGTATGAGGCAGAGATTGTAAGGGCTATGGATGCTGGAAGCTGGATAGATGGCTGAAGCTGGGCGAAATACCCATGGGAAGGCTTCAGAAGGACAGGAGACTTTTCACTGGACTTGAGGGCTGAGTACAACTAGTAGAAGAAAGGAAGGAAGATGAGAGAGAAGGTGCTCAGAAGGAGGAAAAGAACATGTCATTAAAGGCTTGGATGTGGAATCTAAAAAATGACACAAATGAACTTATTTACAAAACAGAAACAGACTCACAGACTTAGAAAACAAACTTATGGTTACCAAAGGGGAAAGGTGGAGGTTGGGATTAACATAAACACACTACTAAAAGTAAAAGAGATAACTAATAAGGACCTGTTGTATAGCACAGGGAACTCTACTCAATACTCTGTAATGACCTATATGGGAAAAGAATCTAAAAAGGAGTGGATATATGTATATGTATAACTGATTCACTTTTCTGTACACCTGAAACTAACACAACATTGTAAATCAACTATACTCCAATAAAATTTTTTTTTAAAAAGGCTTGGACAATCTTGGCAATGCTATAGGCTTCTGGGCAATCTCACAGAGAGAAAAGAAATGTACAACACTGTTATTGTTAAATGAGCACCTGCAGTTATTAACACTTGAATAGTTTTAAGTTTTGAGAAGCCCATACACTGAAGAGTAGCCCCCGCTCACTGCAACTAGAGAAAGCAATGAAGACCCAACGCAGCCAAAAATAAATAAATTAATTAATAATAAATTAATAAATTTAATCTAAAAAAAAGAAAAGGGTCATGGGAGGTGGCCCAGTGAGGACAATGACAAATGACTCTTTCCAAACCTCCCAGGGTATCTGCCAGAATTTTTCTGGCAAAAGAGATGGGAGACTCACTGCAGGAACCAGTGTGAATCCTTACCATCACTTTACCTTCTCTTTTAGGGGCTGCCACTCTGATTTGCTAATCTTTCTACAAGGGTTTACTGAGTCCTTTCTTTCTGTGTGAAGGATACAAGTCAGTGAAGCCTCCATCCCTCCCTTGAGAAGCTTCCAGGTCCTCATCCCCTCACATTCTTTTTTTTTTTTTTTTTTTTTTTTTTTTGCGGTACGCAGGCCCCTCACTGTTGTGGCCTCTTCCGTTGCGGAGCACAGGCTCCGGACACGCAGGCTCAGCGGCCATGGCTCACGGGCCCAGCCGCTCCACAGCATGTGGGATCTTCCCGGACCGGGGCATGAACCCTTGTCCCCTGCATCGGCAGGCGGACTCCCAACCACTACGCCACCAGGGAAGCCCCCCTTACATTCTTTATAGCGATTCACTCCTCACTGGGCCACCTCCCATGACCCTTTCCCTTTTTCTTTTTTTAATTAATTAACTTATTTATTTATTTTTGGCTGCACTCGGTCTTCACTGCTGCGCGTGGGCTTTCTCTAGTTGCGGCGAGCAGGGGCTACTCTTCGTTGCGGTGCACAGGCTTCTCATTGCGGTGGCTTCTCTTGTTGCGGAGCACGGGCTCTAGGCATGCGGGCTTCAGTAGTTGTGGCACATGGGCTCGGTAGTTGTGGCCTGTGGGTTCCAGAGCACAGGCTCAGTAGTTGTGGCGCATGGGCTTAGTTGCTCCACAGCGTGTGGGATCTTTCCAGACCAGGGATCGAACCCGTGTCCCCTGCATTGGCAGGTGGATTCTTAACCACTGCACCACCAGGGAAGTCCCCCATGACCCTTTTCCTCATTCAATCCCATTAACCTTTCTTCCAGCTTAAAACCAGTATGAAGTCCAAACTCCTGAGCATGAAATACTTAAAAAGCAATTTGTTCTATATGACATAAGAAATACATGTTTAAAGTTTTTTTTAAGAAAATACAGAGAGTATAAGTAAAAGACAATTAAATCAACAATAGCCTTAACTTCCCCTCATCCTTCCCACCTCCCCTCACTGTGATCAATACCAACACTAGTAAAACTTTAATGGCAGCTTAGACTTTTGTCCATCCCCTCCTTGCTACTCCAGGCTCATGCACTGCTTCCCTATCAGAACACGTCATCCAGTTTCCGGGGGACCCACTCTCACAAACACACCTTGGGTTTTCCTGTCTATTTGGGAGGCTCAAGTCCACCAATTTCTAGAATGCCCACACTCACTGCTCGGCCTATTCAAGTCCCACCCATCCCTCAGTGCCTCACTTAGCTCTCACCTCCCAAAACCTGTTCTGACTGTGCCAGTCCATGGAGATAGCCACATTCTGAACTAGTATCACATAGATTGTCTGGAACGTTCTTTTGGCTGCACTATGTTCTGACAGCTCTTGAATTGCTGCTGAGGTTATTTGTTGGTTTGTTTATGTGCCTCTGCAACCTCTCTTTAAGCTCCTAGAAGGTATAAACTACAACTCTGCACTCACTCCCCTCTCCACCCCTCCCTATGCCCATCAAAGCATCTCCTACCCAATAGATGTTTGATGCGTATTTCATAGCATCATGACATTTTAGAGCTGAGGGGGGAAATGGAACTGAGAACCGGAGAGGAAGAGAAACTTGATTAACGTCACAGTGCAAAGCCAGAATAGAGACCCTGGGAGCCAACTGAAACCAGAACTCATTCGAACATTTATTGTGTACCTACTATGTGCCTATCGCTGGGTAAGGCACTGGGAGATAAGAGAATGACCTCCAGATCCTATGATTGGAAAGCTTACTGGACTGCAAGCTGCTTTAGGGTAGCTTTTTGTTAAGGGGCGATGCCAGAGACAGCGGGAACAGACTCAAAGGCAAATAATGACGACTAGGGAATCCACAACATGCTGTAGGTACGTAGAACAGGTGTACCCAACCCTGTCTGCAGTCAACATGCCTGCAGTAGTCAGGACGGGCCTCTGTAAGGAAGCAGAACTTGGGCATGGGTAGAACTGGAGCAGGGCTCCGGGCACAGGTGAGACACAGACAACACAGGGAAGGCATGCAACCTAGGCTCTTTGAGGAAAAGGCGGTCACTGGAAGGATACACACAGGAAGAGAAAATGAACCTAGAAGCCACAAAGGAATTAGCTCGTGGAATCACTGCATCTTCTGTGGCAGCCCCATTCCCTCCTCACTGTGCATCAAGTCTCAGAGAGAGGCCATCTAATTGGCTTTTGTCTAATATATCACTGGTCCTAGTGGGCAGAGCTTTTTCAGGCCAGCCATCTCATAGGACACCAAATAGCCAATGAATGGGTCACTCTTGGGTCAAGTGACCATCCCTGTTCCAATCAGGGGGCCACCCCTGCACAAGAGCAAGCCCAGCTCCACTCTATGGGGCAGGGGGCTGTGAGGGGCTCAGGGTGGAAAAGGAAAGAGGGCAGTTTTAGCAAGAAAGGAATATCGGGTATGGCAGACACCATGCACAAGTTGGGGGTGGGTGGGAATCCCAGCAGGGGTCTTTGTGAGCGAACACAGAGGTAAAAGTAACATGGCCCACTGCGATAGAGGATAATAGACTTGCTCAATCAGGGAAGCAAGGAGGAAACCAACAGCTCTGGGAGCTTACTTTGTGTCTCAAGTACCATTTTGAAGAAGTGATCTTGGATCCAGGTGTACAGTCTACACAAATTGGGACACTTTAAAAAATATGGATGCCAGAGCACCACCCCAGACCTTCTAAATCTGAATCCCTGGCATGTATACATGTGTGTTTGTTTTAAACCTCCTCTGTGATTCATATATACTGCCCAAGATGACAATCGCTGTGCTACATGTTTCGCTCATAATCTCATTCAATCCTCTAGAGTCAGGAGAGATGGAGGTTCAAATCCTGGCCTGATAAAGTAGGTGGTATGTTCTCAATTTCACAGATGAGAAAACCAAGGCTCAGAGAGGTGAAGTAACTTACCCAAGGTAACACAGGCAGTGAGTAGTAAAACTGGGATTCGCACCTAGGTTTAATACCTGAGCCTGAGAGACAAATTCTTGACTGTGTATTGGAGAGGGGTGGATCAGCTGCCCCGGAGATGGTCCAGCCGCAGAACTTCCTGGATGGTAACAACACTGGGAACCAGGGGAATTGGGGTGGCAGTTGGTGGAGCCAAACCGGCTTAGCCAGGGCCTGGCAGTGCTTCCTGACCAGCAGAAAGCTGAAATCTCAGAGGCATGTGTGGACCCCAGGAAGGCTCTTACATCAGGGCTCAGCTGAAACATCAGAAAGAATTTCACAATTCCAAACTCTGGAAACACTGCTGATTTAGCTGGGTCCAAAGGTGTCTTACACAATCTCCTTCTCTAAGAAATCTTTTCAAGATTGCTACTTGGACCTGTGTTTACAAACCCCTGTGGACACCAGCCTTATCTCCACTCCACCTGGCCGCCCTGCTCTCAAGGGTAGGGCTGGGTCTTTGCGCCTCTGTTTCCATATCTGTAAAATGGGGACGGTGACTTCCTCCCTGCCCACCTACTCCAATGTGGAGGCTCATGATCAAATGAGGTAACAGAGGAGAAGCAGCCCAACCCAGCTCCTCCCTATCAGCTCTTCAAAACAACTGACCGCTGGGCTTTTAGCATCACCTTGTCCGTATCTGCAACCGTTTGCTGGGTACTTCCCACATGCCAGGCTATGCCCCTTACACCTGTGCTAGGAATGGGAAAAGAATCACTTTGAAAGCTGCTCAGAACTGTTACTGGTAATAAGGAAGGCCAAAGACTCCGAAATGGGGTGGAGGTGGGGTGGGGGGGATGGTCAGAGATGGCTTTTTGCATGGGAAAAACTTTAAAGGATCTTTGGTTCTGGAAAAGAGAGGCCCAGGGTCCTTTCAGGGAGAGGCTGTAACAAGGACCTAAACTTGTGAAAGAATAGGGGGTCTCTTTGGGGAGGTAAGTATAAGGATGGTAGCAGATCTCGGGCCTGGGGAGGGGTCCTGGAAGGCCCCAGCATCATGGCAGATGGCAGGAGTCAGGGGAGCAGAGGTATCTATTACCCCACTTGAAGTTGTTTCCTTCTCTGTGCAGAAATTCCTCTCACTACCCGAAACTCAGTTTATCCTGCAAGCAGGCTCAGTGGCAAGGCAGGCACTCAGAAACGGGCCTGAGTCCGTGCCTGAGACAGGGTCACAGAGGGAGCGCTGCCTTGTCTCGAAGGAGAAAGAGGTCCTGAGTCCAAAGACCTACAGCATCAAGGAGGATGTGAGCCCTCCCTGGGGAGACCCAGAAATGCTCAGTCAGGAACAGGACTTCCTGTTGTCCTGGAATGGAATGCTCATTATTCTTATTTGGACATTAAAGGAGGGGACCCCAGAAGGCTGGAAAACAACCCTGTGAGAAATGGGACCATCTTAGCACAAAGAAACGGAGCCTATGAGCGTGAAGCTGCCCCAGGTCCAGCGGCTCACAGTAGCAGAGCCAGGATCACACCTGGGCCCTGTGGCTGCAGTGCCCGGAGTAGTCACCACCAGGCTAGGGCTCATCAGCCTGCTGCCCCGAGCCCGTCCTCCTGCTGGGGCCCTCAGCTGCCTTTCCCCCTCTGCCCCATCTCCCTGTCTCCTCCAAAACACCAGTAGGAGCGTTTGCCTCCCAGGACCGTACTGCAGCCCCTGAGCAGCCAAGTTCTCCTCTTTAGCTGGTGGGCCCTGGGCCCAGGGTGCCAAATAAACCTCACCCCCAGGAGGGAAGGATAATTCATCACCCTCCAGGCCCTGTGGCCAGGCCACCAAGGACCAGCAGCTCAGGATTCAAGATTAGGGCACTGAGGTCTCAGGCTTAGATGCAGGCAGCCAGGGGGTGGGCGTGGGCAGGGGAGCAGTGTCAGCCGTGGAAATGGATTAAACAAGGACAACTGGGCTCTCAGCAGATTCCCCAATAAACCACTAAACAACAGTATCCACCTCCTCCCCTGTTCTCTGGAGGGGAGCCCAGGGTCACAGGCAGAAAGAAAAATCTTGGGCAGCTTGGTACCCACCCCCCCCAAAGAGCACTTGACCAGGAGTCAGAAGTCATGGGTTTAAATCCCAGCTCTGACATTTCCCTCGGCAAGTTAGTTAAGTTCTCCAAGCTTCGGCTTCCTTATCTGCAAAGTGGGAGAAACACCGGCCACCTCGTAGGGCTGCAAGAGGGTTAAACTAGGTAACAGCCCATGACCAGTGCAGGGCCAGGTTTAGAGAGGATGCACAATCCCTAATACCCAGACCTCCCTTCCCGTCTTCCACCCCAGCACTCCCTGCAGGACAGGACAGACTGACATGGACAGTGGTTCTGAAACTGGGCTTCTCGGAGGTTCCTCACAGGCTGTGTGAGACGGAGGGCAGGGAAGGAGCACAGGTGGACCGCTGCTCACCTCTTCTTCCTCCTTTTACATAACTGCACCTCACTTTGATCTGTTTCTATCCTGTCCCCCACCCCAGAATAAGTCACTTTTTTGAAGTTTTTCTGCTTAACTAGTAAACCATACTGGAGTAGATCAGGAGTAGACACACTTTTTCTACAAAGAGTCAGATGGTAAATACTTTAGGCACTGAGAGCCAAGAAATAAAATCCAGGATATTATTATTTATTATTAGTAGTAGTAGTAGTAGTATTTTTGGCCCTGCACCATGTGGGATCCCAATTCCCCGACCCGGGATCGAATCTGCACCTCCTGCATTGGAAGCACAGAGTTGGAACTTACATAACAAAGGAGAAAACTAAATTTCCACAAAATTTTAACTGATGAAACTCAAAATATAATAAGAATTGCATTTGTCTTATTCTGTTTTGTTTGTTTTTTGTAATACAGGTCTGCCATGAGAAGAATGGAATTGCAGGGGCAGATAACAGTTTGCCTAATTAGGGTCCAAAGTTAGTGCTCCAGCCATCAAATCTATTGCAACTGGTCATCTATAAAACCCATTCTTTCCGTGTCTGTGACCACCTAGAGGGGTGGGAAAAGGAGGGAGGGAGGGAGGCTCAAGGGAGGGGATATGGGGATATATGTATAGGTATAGCTGATTAACTTTGTTATACAGCAGAAACTAACACAACATTGTAAAGCAATTATACTCCAATAAAGTTAAAAAAAAAAACAACCACACACTTTGTAAAAAAAAAAAAAATTCTTAGCTCCAGGGCCATTGAAAGTAGGTGGCAGGCTGGATTTGACTGTAGGGCTATAGTTTCCCATCCCCTGGACTAGACAGTGTTGGAGCCCTTGCAGGTTAAAGTCCTTGGGCTTTAAAGCCTGTTGAAGGCTGCTCTGGGGGCTAGAGCAATCTCCAGAAGAGAGACTCTGAAGGCTGCAGCATCTCCTCTGTGGGAGGCTCTGGAGGGCTTCACATGACCTCCCACCTGCACTGCCAGAGCCCTGGTGCTTTACTGCAGCTGAGGTGATGGGTACCTAAGGCCCTAACTCCCACCACTGGCCGCGGCTCTTACCCCTCACCTTGGTCTCCCCAGCAAGGGAGAATACAGGGAAACCAAGTTCTCTCCTTCGCCCTCAAAACACACTGCTCCCCAAGCACCCCCTCTCCCAATAGCACCTCACAGAAAACTTTCTTATAGAACCATTCCAGGGAATTCCCTGGTGGTCCAGTGGTTAGGACTCTGGGCTTTCACTGCTGAGGGCCCAGTTTCAATCCCTGGTCTGGGAACTAAAATCCCACAAGCCACGTGGGGCATGGCCAAAAAAAAAAACCATTCCAGCCAGCTTTTAAAAGTAGAGACAAAGAAGTGGAACCCTTTGCCAGAGTTCTGGGGTCCCCCAAAGACCTTGAATCCCCTCTACCTCTCGGGGGAGGAAGGCAACACCATGAGTCTACAGGAAGACCTCTGCCTCTAGTCCTGACGGGGCCTGATTTTCATCACTTATAAAATGGGAATGATTATACTTGCCTTACCTGCCTTGTGTTGCTATCAGAACTTCAAAATATGAAAGTGAAATAGAAACACCATGAAAAAAGGTAAAGTAGCACAGAGAACAAGATTTGGAATTAAGGGAGAAGACTTCAACCACTTTAAATTTCTCCACAGTGAAAACATTAAGGTATCTTTACAAAACTCTTAAACTACACAAAAATAATGAAAGGGTATCGGCAAAGCCATAAGGAAATAAGCACATGCTGGTGACCTGGTAAACTGGTTCAGTATTTCTGGTTTCAGCCATTACACAAACCAGCCATAACCTCTGACCTTATATTCCACCTCTGAGAATGCACTGGCAGAAATAATGCAGAGAGAGGAAATTAACAAATATGTTCACAGAAACACTTATTTTTAGTAGTGAGAAACAATAGGGAAAGTTTAGTAAATTGGGGATGTTTATATAGCAGATTATTATGAGTTAATGAAAACATACGGACTGTATCTGTTTTAAAAGGCCAGTATTCTTCAAAAATATCTTGTCACGAAAGTCAAAGAAAGGCTGAGGAACTGTTTCAGATTAAAGGAGACTAAAGATATATGACAAGGAGATGCAATATATGATCTTCACTGGATCCTGTTTAGCAGCGAGAAAAACTGCTAGTTGGGGGACTTCCCTGGTGGTACAGTGGTTAAGACTCCAAGCTTCCAATACAGGGGGCCCAGGTTCAATCCCTGGTTGGGGAACTAGATCCCACATGCATGCCACAACTAAGAGTTCGCATGCTGCAATTAAGGAGCCCGCCTGCTGCAACTAAGACCCGACACAACCAAATAAATAAATAAAATATTTTAAATAAATATATAAATAAAAAACACTAGCTGGGGAGTGGGAGGTACAAACAGTTGGGTGTAAGATAGGCTACAACGATGTATTATACAACACGGGGAACATATCCAATATTTTGTAATAACTGTAAATGGAGTTTAACCTTTTAAAATTGTATAAAATTTAAAAAACTTTTTTAAAGAACACTAATGGGAAAATTGACAAAATTGGAACAAGAATGATAGCTTAGATAAAAATATTGTATCAGAGTGAAATGTCCTGAATTTGAAAGTTGTACTGTGGTTATGAAAGAGAATGCCCGTGTCCTTAGGAGATGCGTAACGAAGCATTGAGGATAAAGAGGCATAATGTCCACAACCAACTCCCAAACGGCTCGGAAACAATAATAGGTAAGTAGGTAGGTAGATAGACAGACAAAAAGAAAGAAGGAAAGGAAAGAAGAAACTGAAGGAAAGAAAAAGAGGGAAGAAAGGCAGGAGGAGAAGGAGAAAGTGGGGAAGGAAGGAGACAGCAAGGGAGGAGGTGACAAAGTGTTAAAACCTGGTATGTCTATTTGGGAGGCTCAAGTCCACCTATTCCTAGAATAGGATATACAGGAGTTCCTGTATATAAAGGATATACAGGAGTTCCTGTATATAAAGGATATACAGGAGTTCTGTTATTCTGAAAATGTTGCTATTAAATTTGAAATTATTTTGAAACAAAAATATTTTTAGGTTATATGGGCTCTGGATACATGGAAAGGTATACATAAAACAATGTTGAGTCAAAAAACAACACAATGCAAAATGTACAGGCTGGCAATATATAAGTAGAAAGGAAAGTGTGTCCCGTAGATACAGGTATATAACGGTTTCAATTATCCTCACATAGGACCTCCCTCTCGCTCTTACAATTTTCATAATGCAAACTGAGCTCAGTGAGACCGCTACCTCGGGGCAAGCGGTTTGCACCATGTGCCAGCTTCTGACTGAAGCATGTGCGATGCAGCCACTTTGTTTGAGTGGCTTTGTGCTTTGTTTGCCTGACAATGGGTGATAAAGGCGCCTCCCTCCTTCCTCCAGGGCCCCTGCAGTCGCCTGTCCTCCTGGCAGCCCCCTCCCTTCAACCCTCTCCACGCGCCCTCTTGCCCAAGCCCGGGCCTGCTGCTTCTCAGTCTTTGGCAGAGCCCTGACCTTGAGGTGGTTATGTGCCATCTCCAGGATTACACCGTGAGGAGCTGCCCCACACAGGGTGACAGCTTCCTCCGCTGAACAACTGGCACGTGTTTGGGGGTCCCCCTATTAGCTTGTGGCCTGTTCCAACGTCTCATTTCATTAGCTTTGGAGGAGAGTACCCCTGTGCCACAACTGAGCCCTAATCTCTTCTAGGGTAAGGCCTGAGCCCTAAGTCTCCTCTATCCATCACGGTGCCCAGCACACAGTGGGTGCCTGAGAAGAGTCCCTGGACTGTGACAATGAGTACAGACGTGCACTTACACATCCACACACACTCACTCACGTTTTGGAAACCATTGGCTTGTCTGGGGTGCAGCTGTGGCCCAAAAGACCTCCTTGCCACTAACACCAAGCTGAGGGCTTCCTGGGCCCGGCACAGACAAGCTCGGTGTTAGCAGTCAGAAAGCTTTTTTGGCATGAGTGACCAGCCGCCACTGTAAAACTTCTCTGAGCCTCAGTTTTCACAACTGTGAAGTGGGAATGTGATCCAGCTCATATTGTTCCAGAAGATGGGAAGTACTCGGCACAGATACTGACATGAGGGCAGAAGATTCTTAACTTACGTCGGTCACTTTCACTTTCCGGCAGCAGGAAATATAAGCATGTGTGTGATCAGACAAGCACGAGAATCCCAGCCCAGGGAGGCAAACAGGGCTCTGGTTAGAGAAGTTTCTGGCTTTTATTTCTGACTTTCTCTGAGATTTGCTGTGTTGCACGAAGTGGAATTTCCCACTTGCCTTCTCCTTGATAAGGCAGGTGGTCTGTATTTCTTGAGCCAGTTACCTAACATTTTGGAGACTGAATTTCTTCATGTATAAAATGGGAATAGCAGCTGCTTCACAAGGTGCTACCAGGATTAAATACAATAATGTGTGTCCACTACTATATATAAAATAAACAACAAGGACCTACTGTATAGCACAGGGAACTATATTCAATATCTTATAATAACCTATAATGGAAAAGAATCTGAAAAAGAATATATATATACATATAGCCAGAATCACTTTCCTGTATACCTGAAACTAACACAACATTGTAAATCAACTATACTTCAATTAAAAAAAAAAAAAAAGAGTAATGGGGACTTCCCTGGCAGTCCAGTGGTTAAGACTTCGCACTTCCACTGCAGGGAGCCTGGGTTCGATCCCTGGTTGGGGAACTAAGATCCTGCATGCCGCGCGGGGCAGCCAAAAAGAAAAAAAAAAAAAAGAGTAAGAAGAAAAAAACAATATGTGTCCAGGAAATGGAGTGTGTTTTGTTTCTCACTTTGTGTTTGGGGAATCCTGGACGTTCATGCATTCCAAGGCCTATGGGAGCTGGGGGCTTGGCTGAGCTTTTGGAACCAAGGCAGGTTCCAAACAACTCTGCAGTTAACTGTGGTGTCTGTGGGAGTTGAGCGCTTATCAAGCGTAAAAGGCCTGGGCTGGACGCTATTGGGGTTGTGGCAGGGTGGAGGGTGTGGTGGGGAGGTGGATAGGGGCAGAAAATGAACGGATAAAAGATAAAGTACGCAGGAGCCCAGCATGGAGGACCCTGGGTCCAGCAGGGAAGATGACCAGGTGAACCTTCTGTGTAACATGAGGTATGATGACATTAGCACTTAATAGAGGTGTGGGTCCAGAATAAGAGGTAATACAGTCCATAGAGGGGGTGTGGTAGAGGGGGTAGGTGTAGAGGGAGTGGGTCATGGCAGGCTTTGCCAGGAGAGATGGCATTTGATCCTGACCTTGAGGGAAAAGTTTAATTTTTCCAAGAGTGAGAGAAGAGCGAGAGCAAAGAGAAGTCACAGAAGATTTGGGGGCCTCTGGCCTCTGTTCCAGTGCTGCTGTGATGCTCAAAATAGGAGAGCAGTTGCGGACCTGCCTTCAAAGAGTTGACAGCCCAGCACAAACAAATGTGAGATAGGCCTAATCTCATCACCGGTCATCCCAGGGCCTGAGCATTTCTCCTGCTCCCCTTGGTCTAGGCAACCTGCCCCCAGGAGCTTAGCACTTGGGGGAATGTTAACTCTGAGCACATGCAGGCCTTAAGCAGACACAAAAGAGGAGAGGCTGTGTGGGCATGAGAAATAGCCATAGATAGATTAGAAGGTAAGACTCAGAACTAAAAACAGTTGCTAGGTTAAGGCTGCTAATCTTTTGTTGGCTTAAACTGTCTTAAACGTTTTATTTAAAAAAAAAACAAAACTTTCCTCCAAAGTAAGTCTCATAGATCTATATACTGTAAAAAGATATTCAATGTATTTCATTAAGTGAGAAAAGCAAGTTGTAGATTGTTCTGGTCGTATGATCCCATCTGGGTCTACATTCACACTTGCTTTACTTAGACTAAGTTCTGAATGGCAACAGAAGACAATTATCATCAAAGTCTACCTGTGGATGTGAGACTTAGCGGGAGGACAGAGGGAGTTCTACTCTAACTGTTCATAAGTTTATGACAGATGCCATGCACTACTTCTACAATAAAAAAATTTTTTAATTTGAAAAGAAATAATAAAACCCCCTTCGCCTCTGAGTTCATCTTGGAAACGCTTTTTCCCAAGGACAGAGACAGGTAAATCCAAACACCTATTATTATTGTTTTCTATAGAGCTTTGTGGCTAGACTGGGCTATAGAACCCAGCCTGGGTACACCTGAGCTCTACACATTTCCTGGAGGTTTTTTGTTTCTCTCCCAAAAGAAGTTGCTCTGGCTAAGCTGCATGTGTGGTGGGTGATCTTAACCACAGAGGACCCCATTGGGAGACTCAGATCTGGCAGGCAGCTGTCCCAAGGAATTCCTCAGCCTGTTTAGGAAGGGTGAGGCTTGAGAGCAGTGGCTCCTTCCACGGCCCAAGGCTCCTATCCCTATAAAAGGGGATTCTGCAGGTTAAGTGCCTAGCAGGATGCCTTGCACATGTGAGCCTCCTATACGTAGCAGGGCTTCTGGCCGCTATCTTCACCAGGGGAGCTGGGGAGGTTATGATGGGATGTGTGGGGTAATGAATGGTGAGAGGCTCCCTGAGAGAGGTGAGGGCTGTGGATAAAAGTTGAATTTACATATAGAGAGGTTTTCCTCTGTTTGTTTAAACCAGCACAGTGTAGTTGAAAAGCTTCTTTAAGTTTCAGCTCCTGTATTGCTGGCTCTGTGACTTTGGACAAATCACCTCCCTTCTCTGGGCCTCACTTTTCTTGTCTATAAAACGGAGATCTGGACTAAATTCTTGTTGAGATCCAGTTCAACAGTAACATTTTATGATTTTATGCTTCATCTAATAATTTAAAAATCTAAGTGAAGTAATATAAGTATAGGAAAAAAGAAACCACTGATCATTATATGCTGCTTACATTAAATTACCTTGTACCCTTAGACACACAGTAGTCATTATTGGGCCTATCCACCAGCACCCTTCCCCAGGGAACATCAATCCTTCCCAAATGCTCACCTTTCTGACTCTGACCCTGCTACCCTACCCTCAAGGTCAAAGAAAAAAGACTACCCTACCACATATTCTCCCCCACTCCCCAAAAGCAGTCAAGTTAAAGAGAAAAATAAGTTTGTGCTTTGTGGGTCCTTATGGTGTGGTAGCCAGAGCCCTAGAGTAGGAGTCAGACCACCAGTGCCCACCCTGATCTATCACCTGTTCACCGTGTGACATTGGACAAGTCACTTCCCCTCTGTGGTCTTAGCTTCATCTATAAAATGAGGGGTTAGATAGGTTTCTCTTTATGAGCCTTGCTCTGCCCTACAGCGGCTACCCAGGCTGGGAGAGGCCAGAAGCTGCAGGCCAGCATTTCTCCAACTGTTCCCAGAAACAGCTGACAACCTCCAGCATCCCCAGCAGGCTGGGGCCGAAATGTGAGCCAGAAAATCAGGTGAGATGCGCAGGGCCAGGTGGGCCCCAGCTGTGCCCAAGACTCTCAGGCCAGGGCATGATGTCCACATCCAAAGCTGGATTCTGCAGCTTTTCTCACAGATGTTCTCTTATTTGTAGGATAAGGACATACAAGGCCTCCAAAGGCATCAGAAACATGCCCTTCGGGGACCAGACCAGGGCAGGGAGTGGACTTAAAGATTCCTTGTTTGTTAATGTATAGTTTTAGTTCAGATACAATATACCTGCAAGAAAATGTACATATACAAGTATGGCTTAACATACTTTCAGGAAATTAACACATCAGTGAAACAGGCACCCAGATCAAGAAATAGAACAATACCTGTCCCCCAGAAATCCCTCTCATGCCCCCTTTCAGTCACTAGTCCCTCAAGAATAACCACTATTCTGATTTCTAGCACCAGGGATTCATTCTGCCTGTCTTGAATTTGACACAGATGGAATTATTCCCTATGGGCTCTTTTGAATCTGGTTTCCTTCGTTCAGCATGATGTTTGTGTGAGCTCCATCTGTCATTACAGGTAAAAAAAGGAAAAGTGACTCTCACTCATTTTCATTTTTGCATAGTAAGGACTTAAGGAGGAGCTAAAGTCAATGAGACAGCCCTGAGTCTAGGGGAGGGTGCTCACAGACAGCCAAGGAAACAGGTTTACATAAAGCTCCTCTCAAACATAAGAACAACCCCTCCTGCTGTTCCTCCTGCAGAGACCCACACTGTCCTGCTGGGAGGCTCTAGAAGTGGGAGATGGGGCCTTGACACCCAAACTTACTTCAAAGGCCAGAAGCTCTTTTTCACTGAACACTTCCCCTGTGCCCAGCTCTGTGAGGGTCACCACAGACCCAGCATCCCATTTAACCCCCACAACCACGAGGTAGCTACTGTTATTATTCCTATCTTACAGGTAAAAAATACTCAGGCTCAAAGAGGTCAAGTAAGTTGTCCTAAGGTTGCACTGCTAGGAAAGGGACCCAGACCTCAAACTGTGTGTCCCCAAAGGCCAAATCTCTCTACCAGTCTGTGTTGGCAGAGAGCTCGCAGGCTGGGTCTGGCCTCTAGCTATATATCCAACCTCATCTAGCACTGCTTGCCCCCAGCTCAAGTTCCACGGCCACACTGGCCTCCTGACAGCAGCTCAGGTCCCAGGCTCTCCCCACCTCGGGGCCTGCATCCATGCTGCTTCCCCTGCCTGCGCATTTACCCTCAGCCACTTCCTCGGAGCAGCCTCCCCAGCCACCCAGGGCAAACTACATCCCCTATTCTCTCTCAGAGCATCCCTCTCTCTCCTTTCATAGCCCATCACACACTCTATAGTGACTTGTCCTTTTGTGATCCCTCAATCACTTGTTGCCAATGGAACACAAGCTGCAAGAGGACAGGAACGTCGATTTTGTTCGTCGCTGCCTCGGACAACGCCTGGCACGAGGTACACCCGCAACAGTGTGTTACATGAAGAAGAGAGGAGGAGAGACAGATAGCACTGCCCCTTCTGAAGCCCAGCAGTCATCTGAAGGCAGCTCTAGTTCCAGCCTGTTTATGGCCCCCGGCAAGACTCTTCCCCTCTCTGAGGCTCAGTTTCCTCAACTGTCCGACGAGGGTCTTGGAAGAAAGACCTCTAAAGGCCTTCCAGCTCGTCGGACCTCTAGACCAGCGGTCCCCAACCTTTTTGGCACCAGGGACTGTTTTCGTGGAAGACGATTTTTCCACGGACGGGGAGGGGGGATGGCTCAGGCGGTAATGAGAGCGATGGGGAGCCGCAGACGAAGCTTTGCTCACTTGCCTGCCACTCACCTCCTGCTGTGCAGCCCGGTTCCTAACAGGCTGTGGACCGGGGCCAGGGGTTGGGGACCCCTGCTCTAGACCACAAATCCTAGGACGACAAGCCATTCCAAAGGCCTCAGACCTTTGCTGCCTCTTACTCACCCTATGTCCAGCCAGCACCTTAGAACCTTAGAAAAGTTGCAGGTACCAGGTTGTGGACGGGAGGTTCTTCCAAGGCTCCCCAGGCTGTGAGGTACCTGGGGCCTTCATACCCTGTTGTAGATGGAGGACCCCAGAGCATGAGGTCTCTTCCAGTTCTAATAGCTCTGAGGTATGGAATGGGGGAGAGACAGGACTAAGAAGGGATAACAGATGAATTCCACGGGAAACGTCTACTTCCTTCTTCAGAGCCCAAGCCCCCCCCCCAATTCCTGACTTCTCAGCTCACAGCCCACCCGACATAATCCCATCCAACGCTGCCCTCGTTATGTGCACAGCTGCCCCTACAGCCAGGCTGGAGCTCCAGGAGGGCAAAGACTCCCCATGTCATGCTCATCTCTGTACCCAGGGCACTTAGCACAGACCCTTACACACAGGACATGGCCAACATGGGGCCATCGAATCAAAAGCCACTGGTAGGGCCTGCCAGGGTCTGTGGCTAAGGATGCCACTTTGCCCCAGCATCACCAAGTTCAGGAGAAGCGCCCGAGGCGAAGAGATCCTCGCTTCTCACTCAGAGGCAGAGTCCAGCTGACCACCCTCCAGCCTCTTCCCAGCCCTTCACAGGCCCTGGATTGCCAGTGGCAATGGCCAGACAGAAGGCTGAGGAATCTCCCCCTCTGGGACACTCTGGGACTCTGCAGACACTTGCTTCTTGACCCATCCAGTCAAGCAGGACAAGCACTCCCTAAACTTGAAGAAACCGCACTTTCTTTTTTCTGGCCTCACCACGCGGCTTGCAGGATCTTAGTTCTTAGTTCCCAGACCAGGGATTGAACCTGGCCCGGCAGTGAAAGCACCGAATCCTAACCACTGGATCACCAGGGAATTCCCATAACTGCACTTTCCATTCTTAACTGAGTAAGGCTCCTCTGGCTTTGAAGTTCTTTCTAGTTTTTTTTTTAAAATAAAAGTACCCAGTGACCCAACTTCTAGCTATCTATCTTAAGGAAACAGTCAAACACAGGATCAGAAATGTCTGTTAAGGGATGTTCACTATAGCTTTAGCAATGAAAATTAAAAAAAAAAAATGGAAACTGCATATTTTTAACAGTAGGGGAAATGGCTGAATAATTGAGGCATGCATACACAAGGGAATATAAAATTGCATTTAAAATATTTCATGACATGAGCAAACCTGTATGATACATTAAGATGTAATATTTAAAACTGTATTAAAACACTAACCTATAAATTCAGTGTGCTTAAAATAAAAGGAAATAAATATATACATATATTTGCAAAAAATAAACAAAAGAGAAGAAAAGAAAGTAAGAGAATTAGTCCTGACACAGGAGCTCTTTAAAGGGAAAGGCTCCCGTTGTGCATCATGGATACAGTGAAGGCCTTGAACCCCCAGATTTTTACTCTGCTGGGTGTGTGGAGGGGTTGGGCCGGGTGTACCGCAAGTATGTGTGAGTGTGTAAGAACCATGTGCACTGGAGAGAGCATGACAGGTGTGCAGGCACAGACTGGACTGGCCAGACGTTGGCCATGTCACTTGCTGGCTGAGCAACTTGGGGCAACTTGCTTAAGCTCTTTGGACCACAGTTTCCTCAAGAAAAATAAGAGTAAAAATAATTCCCATTTTCATGAATTGTTGTGAGACTCAAACTCCAAGATTGGTGTTCTGTAATCATTAAAATACCACCTGAATACTAGCAGTTGTTACAAATGAGAGGCAAGAAGAGAGCTTCAGAAAATCATTTCTCTCCAGACAGTAACTACTTTCAGATCTGAGTTTACTCCTGTCTGTGTTGTGGGTTTAGCAAACCTGAAAATGCACCCAATAACTCAGATCTGAAGAACCTTCACAACTAGGCTCATGTGGCTTGTCACTCAATCTAAAGCCATTTTCAGGAGGATGATTTCACCTCCCATTCAGGCTCTGAGCTTACAGAACAAAATCCTGAGAGCTGTGGAGGGACTTCCTTGGTGGTCCAGTAGTTAAGAGTTCATGCTCCCAATGCAGGCGGCCCGGGTTCAATCCCTGGTCAGGGAACTAGATCCCACATGCTGCAACTAAGAGCCCACGTGCCACAACTAAGACCCGGCACAGCTAAATAAATAAATAAACATTAAAAAAAAAAAAACAACACCTGGGAGCCACGGAGAATCCCAAGTGGGATTCGGAGAAGAAAACCAACAGGTCACATCTCAGTCCAGAGCCTGGGGAGGATTTTGGGAGCAAAGTAACAGATACAACAAGAATCATTTAGATTTGCCGTTAACTGTCAGCCAGGTTATACTGAAAACACGGAACTCAGCAATTCTAGTCCTTTCTCCTGGCAAGTCTCCATTTCCAGAGAGATGATTCCTTGCAGACGCACCCATGAAGATGAATAAACCTCAGGACTGTTTTTAAAGCTTCCCACGAGTCCTGTGACAAGCCCATGACCTACAAGATCTACTGACCAGTACACCTCTCACAGCCACTTACCTCCCCAGCTCCTCCCCGATGTCATAAAAGTCCTCCACCTTCTCCTGCTTGAATGTCTCCATGTTTGGGCTCCTCATTGAGGCCTGGAGCGTACAGCCCTGAAACATGAAAATACCTGAGGTTAGGACAGACGTGTCAATTGGTACCAGCCTGAATCTAGGCCCAAAAGTAACTGGCTGCCTGGAAGCTAATAATTTAAAGATAACCCACAGCCCTCATTCCTCAAGAACAGCCTTGATCAAGCCTTTCCTCACCTGTGACCAATGATGTACCATTCTTATTTGATTTATATTAATCACATTTGTTAAGGAGACAAAAATAGCCCTCCTCACTTCTTCAGATCTGCTCTGAACAAGTTCAGAGAAACAGGGCCATGGGCAACTTCGGCAATTTGTTCTCATGAAATTCAGGTCTATTGAGAAAAGAGGCAGCTGTGATGCAGGAAAAACAGAACTCGTTTTTGAGTCAGAAGTTCCAGGTTCAAGTCCCACAGTTGCCTACGTCATTTAAACGGCAGAGTCTTAACTTCCTCATCTGTAAAAGGGATTAGTACTGTAAACACCACTGCAAATCAGGATATTAATTTTATAAACCACAAAATGCAGTAGAAAGGTAAGGGATGTGCATGGCCTCAGCTCCTACAGGCGCTGTGCCACCCAACTTGGAGTCTGAACTGAGTTCAAACTCTCTCACTCATCACCCTAAGGGAAAGATGCCTGGGAGTGGTGTGACAAATTACAGTAGGCACCAGGAGTTAGGAGCCTGAGGTTCTAGGTGCAATTTGTCCACAACTAGCTCTATGACCTCATCTCTTGTCAGAGGGAGGAGGCTGTTTCCTCATCTGTAAAATGGAGCTAACTCTGCCTACCCAGGGCACCTTAATGAGAACCACAGGACTACTCTGAACCACGCAGAGCACTCACCACTCCACCAGAAGAGACGGTCTGCATCCTCCCTTGGGATCCTCCTGCCCTAAGGAGCTCACCCATTCCTGGGACAGCCACATGCCACCCTGGACAGCACCCCGAGGACAGGGCCCAGGACACAGCCTGCGCATCACAAAGATAAAACCAGCTACCTGTGGATGCGTCTTTCAAGAGTCATTAGCAAAGGCCTCTCAGAGCTCCTTTTGGCTAGTGCTGGCAGCTTTTCTTCTGCCTGGCAATCAGAGACCAACCACGGCCGGGCCCCATGAACCCCAAAAGACTGTTTTCACCAGGCTGGGTGGAGGCACCATTACCTAAGGGCACGTCTCATCAGTGTCAAGTGGCTGAAGCTGTTCTAACTCTCAGGTGATGTACACATTTCACCCTCTTTCCTCCACCTCTGCCCCCTACAAACCAGAGCTCTGGTACCAACATGCCACCTGCCTCCCTCCCTTCCATCGAGTCACACACATCCCTGAAGACCTCCAGGCAGAGCTGGCCTGGCTCCCAGGCCTTACTCTCAGGGCCACCTGCCAACCTCCTGCCTGTGCATCACACATCCTCCTCCCTGCTTGGTCTTCACTCCATGCTCATCCAGGGCCTGGCAAGCATGGAATCCTGAGAAAAGCAGGCTCCAGGATCCCCGGTTCTAGGCTAATCTGGGTGTATATTAGCCATGTGACCCATAGCACATTGGCACCCTCTCTGGGATTCAATCTCCCTCCTCTGTAAACTGGGGTGATCACGTCTATATCACATACTTCACACATCCATGTGAGGATCCATTGTGATAAGGACATAAACTGCTGGGCAAATAAGAACGATGATTATCATTATTATTTGACTCATTCCAGGCCATTGTTTGTGTTTCTGCTTCCCATAGCCATTGAGGCACCAATTCTGTTCCCTTCTGAGGAAAAGGTACTGGGATTCTCCTGGCAAGTTTGGCTTGATCAGAGTCAGAAGTTTGGCCCCCTTCGCCCCCAACCCCCATTCCTGGCAAACCTCCTGAGACTAGCACTGAGGGGGGGCAGGACTGCTATCTATCGTCATCTTTTTGCTGAAAAAATACTTCCAAATAAACCATCTGGGTCAGATCCTGGGGGTGGAGGTGACAGTAGCTACTAATTTCCCACAACTAGATGGAAGCAGAAAACTCCAAAAATATTCTGTTGGCAGATACCCTGAGAATGGTCCCAGGAACAGCTATGATCCTCCATTTGGCAAGAGGCCGGCTGCATTCGCTATCAGGAGCTGAGCTGGATTTGAAGAAGCCCCACCTCCCCAGAAAACAATGAGCCCCTGCCTTGTGCTCCACATCCTGAGTGACCAGAACTTGGGGGCCAGGGGAGTTCCCTAAGCTCAAACCAGGCCCACCAGTTTGGCCTCAACTCATCATTTCAGCATAGCCCCCTCCCCCATAAATCCTATATTACAGGCAAAAGTAGACCTTTCCCATTCCCCCAAAACTTTCACCCCTGCCACGCCCCAGCTCAAGTTGGGCCCTTTTCAGGGGGTTGGGGGGGCACCTGGAAGGCCCTCCTAGCAAAACTGTTCCCTTCCCACAAAGCCAGGCTCAAATGCTACCATCTCTATGAGCCTCCATGACCCTTTTTCTTGCCAAAACAGATTAAAACTCTCTTCCTCTTTACATTCCCAAAGAGGGCTCTTTACACATGTTTAGGGTTAGAGCTTATCACGTTCTGGTTTATTTCATAATCTATGTCAATGTGTAACCCAGAGGGAGAGAGTACAGGTTCCACAGGCACAGAGGCCTGGGTTCATATCCCGGCTCTGCCACTTACTAGCAAACAGCACAAGACAACTTTTCTGGGCTTCAAATTACTTACATAGGAAATAAGTCTAGACAATGCCTAGTGTTAGTGAGTATTTGGAGAACTCTCAAAACTGCTAGGGAGAGTATACACTGGGACTGCTTTGGAAAACTATTGGTCAGTTTCTACGGACGTACCTAAGAGAAACACATGCGGATGTTTTCCAAAATGGTCCACAGCAGCACTGTCAGTAATAACTAAAAATTGGAAACAACCAAATGGCCATCGACAGAAGAATGGATAAATAAATTGAGTTATACCCATACAATGAAATTATTATACAACAATGAGAAAAAGTGAACTACTGCTCCCTGCAACAATGTGGACGAGACTCACAAACATAATGTTGAATGAGAAAAGCCAGACACAAAAGACTACAGACTGTGTGATTCCCTCTAGGTAAAACAAATCCATGGTGCTAGAAGTCATAATAGTTGTTACGCCTCGGTCAGGGGTTGTGCCTGGAAGGGGACACAAGGAGGTTTCTGGGTGCTGACAATGCTGCTTCTTGATGGTATGTACAGTTATTTTGTAGGCAATCAAAATTTTACATAATTAAAACACGAGTCTGATATCTACTGGACAAATGAGATAACATATGTTAAGTGTTTTTCACAGTCCTTGGATGGTTCCAACAAATGTGAGTTCCCTCCCTCCTGCCTGTTGTCTTGGAGCCTCATGAGGGCAGGAGTTGTGACATTCTCACCTCTGTCCCCTTGTGGTAGCTGGTACACAGCAGGCACTCCATGAATGTTGGCTGATGTAAATTTAGTGCCCCAGCTGTCTTTCTCAAGGCTGCTGCTCAGACAGCTCATCCGGTAGAAGCAGCTGATAACAACTCAAAGCCCCTTCATAACGTCTCTCCCCAAGATGAATTCGCATTTTACCAGTTTAGAGACATGAAACCAAAGGGGAGACATCCTGAGGTGGAATTACAGTCACCAGCTAGGACCCGGAGAAGGACCCAGAGATACAGGCATCTTTCTGGCCCTGAAAAGATGAAACCACATGGCAGAGGGCACAGCTACAACTTTTGGCCAGGGGCACAGGCCATCCATCGGCTCCAGACATTCCAAGGTTGAGGCCCATCTTAATGCCTACATTTCTCTTAATGGAATCTCTAGAATTCACATTCCTGCCCCCCAACCCTAATACTAGGCAACACTTCTGAAAGGTTAACACAGATTTCCTAAAACCTCACAGAAAGAGATCTCTAAGAACATCTAGGGGATTTTTAGACTCTGCTCAGGAGCCACCAGCATGAGGAAGGGGAGCCAGAGAAGTTCCACTTTATCTACACTATATGTTGGGGTTCTGTGTGAGAATTCATGGGTGGGAGGAGTTTGAAAACCACTGCTGTCTGGTCAAACCCACTTGTTTTACAAGAGGAGGAAACTGAGATCCAGATGGGGGAAAGGACTTGCTAAAAGTCACACAGCTAGCCCACTCCAGCTGCTCTTCCCCCAGCTTCTGTTGACAGTACCCTCAACCCTCCAATGGTGGCACGAGGGTTACGAAGTCGGTGGCCTCCTGAGGGACAACCTGGGAGGAGGCCTCCAGGGCTGGAGGATCATCCCATAAGGAAGTTTCAACCCTACTAAGCCCCTCCCCCATGGGCCCCAGCTCACCCTGCTGAACTCTCAGAGATCCTCACCCAGTACAAGTCTGTGAAATGGGACCATGATTGCCCCTCGCCCCCATCACATTCAGGAGGAGGCTGCCAACAGAAGGGAGGGGCATCCAGCATTACAGTGGCCCTCCATGCATTGGAGGCTTTGACCCACCCTGATCTCTGATGAGGAAGCTGGGGCTCTGAGATCAGCCACCTGCCTAAGCTGACATGAGAAAACTATCTTCCTGGTAAAGGTCCAGCTCCGCTGGGCAGCCTGCTTGGTCACCCCCCACATCTAACAACCAGGGAGGCCTTAGGGAGAGGGTCAGGGTCAGTTCAGGTCTTCTTCCTGCCAGTAGGAAGCTCACCCCAAACCAGCACACACCCACTCAAATCCACAAAATCCTGTACCCCCTGCCCAAGCCTCTCCCAAAGCTGCCGAATGGGGCCACTTCAGGTGCTAAAAACACATCTTGGGAGATGGGTGGTTTGGGGAAGAACAGGACTCAGGAGGAAATCGTGAAGAGGCCAACGTACCAACACCCCTCAGTCACCAGGGCTCTCCCAGGAATACCTTACACAGAGGCAGCTGAGAAATACAATGTCAGAAACCACAGCAGAGGTCCCCAGCTGCCCCCCACCGGATTCTTGAGTACAAGGTGTCGGGGGCCACCCGCCCCCAGCGACCTTTCCACCTGCCAGCGAGGCAGCAGCTATGCATCCTCTCTTCCGGTGTGCACTCCTAACCTACCACCGCCTGGCCTCAACACTTACGGCTCTGGGCCTCCTCTCCCTCCCAAAGTGAGAAGCCTAATTTCCACCTTGCAGAGTTACAGTGAGGATCAGGCAGACCCACACATGCCATGAGACATCCACAATGTCTGAACCACAGTCGGGTAAACCGTTGACAACACCCTCCTATGCTGGGGTCGAAACCCCAGCCTGCCGCAGACCAACTGCCCACCCTAACTCTGCCCCAGCCCAGGCTCCCGACTGGGACCACAGCTTCATTCTGCCACAGAGAAAGCTGACTGGGTACGGAGCACCCTCCTCGCATCACCTCTTCGCAAGAGGGCGAGAAGGAGGTATGCGAAGTAGATGATGCTGAAAAGATCTGGGCCCTCTCCTCCCCCCGTAAATCTGGGGCCCTCCCCCGCGTCAAGGGGTCCTAACTTGATGGAAGTCTGTCTCCCGTCCTCCCTAGGCGCCAGGTCTGCCAGTCGCTCCCAGCCGGTTCCTCGGGTCAAAGTGCCAGACTTCGGAGCGAGCCCTAGGGGCCCAGCGGGCAGTCCCTGAGGTCCAGGGCCGGCCAGAACACCCAAGGCCAAGGCCGGCCATACCCGGGGGGGCGGCGTCAGGGACCGGGCTGCTGACTTGCCCCGGAGCAATTTGCCCCCGCTAGCCCCAGCCCCGAGCCTTGCGCCCTGTCCCGCCCGTCGAGCCTGCAGACGGGCGCTACTCACGGCGGGAGGCTGCGCGGCGCCGGGCGTGGAGGCGCGGTAGGCACGGGGAGCGCGGCCGGACGCGCTGCTCTCTGTTCTGCTCCGCTCCCTGCGCGGTGGGCGCCCGCCTGCCCGCAGAGCCGCGGAGGAGCCGAGAGGGCGGGGCGGCCGGTCCCGTCCCAGGCGCCGGCTGGAGGCGCACCCGGAGGCCCGAGACGGCGCTCGGAGCGCCCCCTACCGGGAGTCCCCTCAGGACAGCCCCCGGGTGAGGGCCGAGAGCCTCTCTACCAGGTCAGAGCGTGCACCTCCTGGCCTCTGAGGTTCCCAGGAGAGGGGGCGAGAGCCAGTGGCAAGACCTGGCGTCTTCGCGGGCTCTGCCGCTTACATGATGTGTGGCTGGACAGGTCGGCTAACCTCTCCAAGCCTAATCTGGAAACTGATTTAAATGAGCTGATACACTGGATATAGCCTGGCATGATCACTCAGAAAATGGTATCTCCTCGTCCCCCGCTTCCACCGTGAAAGAGGAAGTCCCACCAGGGAATATGCCCCTTCCTCCCTCCCAGTCAGAGTGCTCCGACAACGGACAGATTCTTCTGGAAACCTCACCATCCACGGTTCATAGTGGGGTGGGGGCCGAGAGGGGGAGGGACACTTCCCTCCTCACCACCCCACCCCATCCCCTCATCCCCACCCCCACTTGGGAGCAGCCTGGCTTCCGTGCCCCCAGCCCTGCCTGGCACGTTGGTGAAGCCCCACATCACCCCACATCATCACATCAAGGCTTCCCTAATGAAAGACTTGGGAGTGGAGTGCTCCTCTCTTCCTTCTGCCAAAAATCCCGGGAGGAAAAAGGAATGAGAGTGGAGGGGGTGGTGGAAGGACATGGAAACAGAATGTAAGTCAAGTTCAGTTGTCTTATTTCAAGACAAGAGGCTGTTTAGGGAGAATAAATGAAGGCCCCTTCCCAGAGCCTCCATCCCTAATTCATCCAGGGCACTCCTCAAGACAGTCCAAGAGGAAAGGGTGATAGGTTCAGAGTCCTACATTTGGTTCAAAGCTCTGCTCTGCCGTTCCCGGTGTGGGTATAGTCTTGGGCATGGCACCTGACCTTATTCTTCATCAGTAAAGTAGGTAAACACTCCTTCTTACAGCGTCTAATGGAGCTATTGTGGGACTAAAATGAGACAGAATGTGTAAGATGCACCTAGAGGACCTCTACCTGTGTGAGCAAGCCCCCGTCCCCTCTTTAGCCTTTCCCAACACTGGGGTACTGAGATGTACAGATCAACCAGCCCTCTCCCACCCCCCAGCTGACTGGTACTTCAGAGTCTGTGACAGCCTCTAGAAAGACCCCGGTGCTTTCTTGTTCATAAACTTGACAACATTCCAGGACAGCGCAGGCTTTGAGCCACCTCTCCCAAGAGCACCAGGCTACCTTGAGAAAGTAATATCCAAGACCAGAGGTGGCTCTCCAAGTCAGTGGCCACAGGAGGACAACCACTGGTGAGGTTTCACCAGCATAAGGAGGCCCTTCATCCTCAGACCATCCTCATACCTCCTCCCTCATTTCCAATTATCTATTGCTGTGTAACAAACCACCCCAGCCTGTGGCATGAAACAATTCTGTTAGGCTCACGCCTTGAGGGTCAGAAACACAGAGTGCACGGCACACGTATGGCTTATCTCTGCTGCGCGATGTCTGGGGCTTCAAATGGGGAGACTTCAGTGGGTGGGAGTGACTTGAATGGCTGGGGGCTGGAATCATCTGAAGGCTTCTTCCTTCACATGGCCGGTGCCTGTGCTATGATGAATCCAAGGCTGGGCTCAGGCGAGGCTGCGGAGCACCTACATGTAGCCTCTCCATCCCTTCCCCCTCTGAGTCTCATGCTTAGTACCTAATTTGCAGCAGCAATGTCCCCTTGCCCAAGGCAAAAAGGACATTCTTGAATTTGACACATGGCAAACTAGTCAGAGAAGTCGCAGCTGGAAGTGTCGCTGTCAATCATCCCATCCAGCCAGGTTATTTTTCACAGGAGGAAACTGAGGCTCAAGGAAGAGAAGTGACTTGCTCAAGGTCACACATCTGGTGAGGGGCAGAGCTAAGATTAGAGCCAGGTCCCCTCCCCATTTGCAGTTTGGTGCTCTTTCCATTCTACTTGCCAAATGCAGTGCCTAGGGAGATATCATCTGGAAATGCATTTTATGCTTGGGGTGGAGTGAGTTCATCAGAACCTCACCTGAGGCTACTGAGCACTGAACATGGGACCGAGGTGGCAGAGGGCAGGGAAGGGAAAACCCTGAGGGTGGTGGCAGCAAGGACACCTACTCCAGAATGAAGTCAGGAGGAGGTCCAGGGATTAAGTGCTAAGAATTACCTCAGCCTCAGTTCCTGCGTGGTTCCAAATGTCTCACCTGGCATTTTAAGGCTCCGACATGCATTTCCCCACTGTGTATGCACATCCTCGTCCCTCTTGTGTGTGCACATCCAGCTTTCTTGCCAGCTTGGATTATTGGCTGTTCCTGCCTCCATACTTTTGTTTAAGCCATTCCATCATCACCCCCTCATCCCATCCTACAAAATTCAAACCATCCCTCAAGGGCCCTCTCAGGTGACATATCTTCCATGGAAATTTCCCCGATCTGCCCTCCAGATGCCTTTCTCCCCTGAACCCTACCACTCTTGGTTTGTACCTAATTGGCATTCCCCTTCCTCTATTTTAGTTGTAATTAGTGTCCAGTTCATCTTTGTGCCCGTACAATGCCTGACATCCCCAACCCAGTAAAGCCTGTTAAATTGAGTTACTAGAATGTAAATGTCACAAGGTAAGGGACCATAACTGTCTTGTTTTCTATTGTCCCCCAAGGGCACCCAAGTCCCTGGCACTTAATCATATGTCGGATGGAGAGATGTATAATTAAAGTTAATAACTGCCACATATTACATTCCAGGAGTTCTCAGCCCTGAATGCACATCAGAATCACACTGGGAGTGTTTTAAAATCCTAATGCTCAGACTGCACCCCACACCGATTACATCAGAACCTCTGGGAGTGGGAGCTGGGCTTCAGTAGTGGTTAAAACTCCCCAGGTGGTTCCAATGTATAGGCTGAGAACCACTTTGTTCATGTCCCAGAGACCTGGGGAAACGAAAGCCTCCTCCATCAACCCACCAAACCACAGACACATCTGAGCACCTGCTTTGTGCAAGACACTCCCCCAGCCTATGAGACTGGTGAGTCACAGGAACCTGAAGCTTCCACAGGATGAGAAGACAAGCCCACGGGGAAGATGTAACCATGGGGGACACTAAAGGGCAATGAAAGTGGGGATAACCTAAGGCACACTTTGGCACCTGGCAAGTTTACAGAGCCTACCAACCTGCTGACGAGGAGACAAGAGCCAGGACTGAGATGCTGCATGTGTGGGCTGGGGCAGCCGGCACTGGGGTTGGCATAGAGGATGCACGGTGAGAGGGCTAAATGCAGGGACTCTGATGCCGGATGCCTACTGTGGATTCCAATGAGCAACCTACTGTGTGATCCTGGGCAACCTTCTCCTGTTTCTGTTGTTTTGTTTTTTGGCAGCGCCATGCGGCATGTGGGATCTTAGTTCCCTGACCAGGGATTGAACCCGCACCCCCTGCAGTGGAAGTGTGGAGTCTTAACCACTGGACTGCCGGGGAAGTCCCGCAGGGAACCATCTTGATCTCTCTGTGCCTCATAATCCCCGTGGGTTGTTGTGACCATTCCATTAGTTACGGATATGTGTGCACTTGGATCAGTGTCCGGCCCATAAGTGCTCAATGAGTATTACTATGTTTATTGTTCCTTCAATGTCTGGTGTGAGCTCCCCTAGAGAAGGAAATGGATTTTATTCATCTTTACACCCCACCCATCCCCAGCCTGGCCCTGAGCAGGTCCACAACGAGTCAAATGAAGACTGGACTGCCGGCTGCTTGACAGTGGGTCCAGCACTGACAGCTTTCTTATGCTATCAGGACAGGCCAGGAGAGGACACAGCTGGCTCCTCCCCAGCTGGCTAGCCCTCTGAGTAGAAGGCAGGCAGGAAGCCTCCTCCTCTCAGTGGTGGCAAGTGGCCTGGTTCCTCAGTCCTTCCCAGCCCTCTGTACCCTGCCCTGTGCCCTCTACTCTCCCACGCCCAGCCAGGCAGGGTCAGGGTGTGGGGCAGACTTGGCCGCCCTTCCTGCTTCCTCCCTCAGGAGGCCCACTGGCTCTTGCAAACAGAGGTGGATGCTTCCACCTCTAGCCTGGCTGGACTCAGCAAGGCCTTGACCCCACCGTAAGGATAAGGCAGGGGAGGGGAGAAGAGATTGAAAGGGGCTGGGGCATGGGAGGCCTTGCCTTTCCCTGGAAGCCCTGGACAATGGGGATTTCCTGGGCACAAGGGCGCACCCATTGTTTCTGCAAACATTCAAGAGCACCCCCTGGGGCTAGGTGCTGGTGGAGGAAGAATAGACTTAATGCCTGGTCAAGTGTCAGGTCTACTCCAGCAGGCATCACGAGGTGCCTTAAGGCAAGGAGAGCCTTGACTCAAACGTGAAAGAAGAGAACCAGGAGAGTAGGGGGTGGGGTGAGTGAAGGATGGCACATTAGGTGGGAGTAGCTGTGTGTACAAAGGGCTGAAGGTATGCCATTTACTGCCTCAACTCCCACCTGAGCCAGCACAGGGGTCACGTGGTAGGATCATGATCCAGGCACATGCTATCTCCTTCTGTTTAGGGAGAGGTTGGTGACACGGGCACTGGGTGCTTGGCCAGAGACCCCAAACAATGCCCACTTTTAGGGCTATGAATTCCACCATCTCCTTCTCTAGGCTCAGGAATAAGACAGGCCTATTTATATTCCTGTTCAGCCACTTTCTGGGCAAGTCACTTCCCCCTCTGAGCCTCAGTTGCCTCATCGGTAAAATGGGAATAATTACACCTTTCTCTCAGGACCAGACAAAATACTTCAGAAAGCACTGGCACAAATGGCAGCTTCCCTCCCAAAACAGATGGTTGCCAGGACTTCCCTGGTGGTCCAGTGGTTAAGACTCCGCGCTTCCACTGCAGGGGGCGCATGTTCTATCCCTGGTCAGGAAACTAAGATCCCACATGCTGCGCAGTATGGCCCAGACAAAAAAAAAACAGATGGTTCCCTCTCTCAAGACAGTCTGTCACCTGTGCCCTATCTCTCCAGCCACGTTGTTCCTACTTCTGTCTCTGAAATACTTTCTTCCTTTCCCCTCCATTTATCCAAGGCTCAGCTCAATTCCAGCCTCATTCATTTTTCAAACATTTCCTGGTGCACATCCTGGGCCAGGCTCTGAGAGAAATGAGGCACAGGCCCTGCCCTCCAGGGGCCTCAAAGCCAAGCAGAGGAGATATCCTGGGAATAAATGCCAGGATCCCATGTTTTGGGGCAAGCCAGACAGAGCCCCAAGGGTGCCCAGAGGTGCCTGAATGCCTGGGGGGCAGGGTAGAGAGGCATCTCCAAGGAGAGAACTCTTCCTAGATGGCACAGTCACATCTGCTGAGCTGAAGCTAGGATTTCACTTTCCTGAGTTTGTTAACAAGCCCTGCCCTCCTTCTCCACATCCTTCTCCTGTCATCCTTCTTTTTGCTGGTAATGTGGTCGGACCCATCAGAGGCCTGTGGTAGATCCATGAGGGAAGAATGGGAGGAGAGCATTTCTTCCCCACCTTCCTCTGAAGAGGAACTTCAGGGCCAGACCTGGTCAGTCCGCGGGTGTCTCCTTCCACACGTCTGGAGGATCCCTGACCTCCGTGTAGCTGGCCTTCCTATTCCGTGGCACGTCATTGGATATTAAAACCATTGAGTGGGACTTCCCTGGTGGTGCGGTGGTTAAGACTCTGTGCTTCCACTGCAGGGGGCACAGGTTTGACCCCTGGTCAGGGAACTAAAATCCCACAAGCCACATGGCACAGCCAAAAAAAAAAAAAAACCAACCAAACAAAAGCACCCCAAAAAAGAAAAACAAAAAGGAAAACAAAAAACAGATTGAGGGCTTCCCTGGTGGCGCAGTGGTTGAGAGTCCGCCTGCCGATGCAGGGGACACGGGTTCGTGCCCCGGTCCGGGAAGATCCCACATGCTGCAGAGCAGCTGGGCCCATGAGCCATGGCCGCTGAGCCTGCACATCCGGAGCGCCTGTGCTCCGCAACAGGAGGGGCCACAACAGTGAGAGACCCGTGTACCGCAAACAAACAAAGAAACAAAAAACACTGATCGAAACATTGTTGGAGAACAGGATGCTCACAGGGTCTCTTAAGTATCTCCTCACAGACTTACTTATTAATGACAACGAGGAAAGGGTACTTTGACAACAGAGGAATAGATAGCACCTTAATAAAAAGTCCACACTTAACATCAGTAAAAATGGAACAAGAAAGATATAACATCATCTATGTGGTACTCCTTCCAAAAATGTAGAGGCTGAAACTAATCATGAGGAAACAATCAGACAAATCCAGACTGAGAGACATGCTGCAAAACAACTCACCTGGACTCTTTAAAAATATCAGCGCCGTGAAAGAAAAACAGGACTGTTCTGCATTAAAGGGGGCTGAAGAGACATGGCAACTCAGGGCAATGTGTGATGAGTGATTGGATCCTGGATTTTAAAAACGTTAAAAGGGACATGATTGGACAATTGTGGAAATCTGAATATGGATGTTTTATTACATAATCATATCAGCGCTACATTTTCCGACTGGGAGGATTATATCGTGGTTATGGAAGAGAATGTCCTTCCTCTTGGGTCATGCATGTTGAGGTATTTTGGGGAGAAATAGCATTATGTTTGTAACTGTTCTTCAAATGGTTCAGCAAAAAGAATATGTATATGTGTAGTGTGAGGGAAAGCTGAACAGTTGATAAATCTAGGTGAATTCTTCTTGCAACTTCTCTGTAAGTTTGAAAATTTTCAAAATCAAAAGTTGGGTAAAGTAAAACATAATATTTATTATGGTAATTAGCAAAAACCTAAAACTAAAAATTGTTCAGAGTGGTTGTCATTGGGGAGTAACACTGGAGTGGGTGGAAAGGGAGACTTCTAGCTTTCATTTTGTATCTTTTGGACTTTTTTTTTGGTTTTGCTGTTTCTATGTTGCTTCTATGATCAAAGAAAACTAGGTTAATCAATAAAATAGGTACAACAGAGGTTGCTCTGAGAATAGCATGCTTGTATCAGTGGAGGTCTCTTTATTGCAGAAAAGAATTAATAAATATTGTGTTTAGTACCCATTAATGCTCATTAAGCCTTTAGACCTACTAATGAGTGCTGAAGTTCTTAGAACTCAGTCAGTCTTCCTCAGCCTCATTTCTACTCAGCAATAGCACTTATTAAAGGGCATTGTATTCTTTTCTTAAATCTTGCTAAAAGAAAAAAATATTGAAAGACAACCCACAGAATGGGAGAAAATATTTGCAAACGAAGTGACCAACAAGGGATTAATCTCCAAAATATACAAACAACTTATCCAGCTGTATACCAAAAAAACAAACAACCCAATCAAAAAATGGGCAGGGAACTTCCCTGGTGGTCCAGTGGGTAAGACTCCATGCTTCCAATGCAGGGGGCCCGGGTTCGATCCCTGGTCAGGGAACTAGATCCCAAATGCACGCCGTAACTAAGACCTGGTGCAACCTAAATAAATAAATAAATAATTTTTAAAAAAATGGGCAGAAGATCTAAATAGACATTTCTCCAAAGAAGACACACAGATGGCTAAAAAGCACATGACAAGATGCTCAACATAGTTAATTATTAAGAAAATGCAAATCAAAACTACAATGAGGTACCACCTCACAGCAGTCAGAATGGCCATTGTTAAAAAGTCTACAAATAACAAATGCTGGAGAGGGTGTGGAGAAAAGGGAACCCTCTTACGCTGTTGGTGGGAATGTAAGTTGGTGCAGCCACTATGGAAGACTGTATGGAATATCCTCAGAAAACTAAAATAGAACTACCGTATGATCCAGCAATCCCACTCCTGGGCATATATCCAGAGAAAACCATAATTCGAAAAGCTGCATGCACCCCAATGTTCATTGTAGCACTATTTACAATAGCCAAGACATGGAAGCAACCTAAATGCCCATCAACAGAGGAATGGATAAAGAAGATGTGGTACATACATACAATGGAATATTACTCAGCCATAAAAGAGAATGAAATAATACCATTTGCAGCAACATTGATGGACCTAGAGATTATCATACTAAGTGAAGTAAGTCAGACAAAGACAACTATCATATGATATCACTTATATGTGGGCTCTAAAAAAAAAGATACAAATGAACTTATTTACAAAACAGAAACAGACTTCGAAAACAAACTTATGGTTACCAAAGGGGAAATGTTAGGGGGAGGGATAAATTAGGAGTTTAGGATTAACATATACACACTACTATATATAAAATATGTAATCAACAAGGACCAACTGTATAGCACAGGGAACTCTACTCAATATTCTGTAATAACCCATATGAGAAAAGAATCTGAAAAAGAATGGATATATGTGTATGTATAACTGAATCACTTTGCCGTACACCTGAAACTAACACAACATTGTAAATCAACTATACTCCAATATAAAATAAAATAATTAAATTTTACAAAAGAAAAAATTTTGCTAAGAGTAAACATCACTAATGTGGAGACATATGAAGATGTAAATATCCTTCAGAAAAGGATGAAAATGACAAAATGAATAGAATCATATCTTGATTTTTATGTCCTATTTTTTTTTTTACCAGTTCCTTGTCAATCTACCCAGCCCCTATTTTAGTCTACAAAATATTTAAGCTAGAAAGTTTCACGTTCTATTCTATCTTTCAATTCATTTTAATCAGTGTGGAGAAATGACTTGCCCAAATCACACACTGACTATTAGTCAACCTTAATTGGAAACCAGGCCACTTTCCATATATCCCAACCACATAGGCTTGACTCTGATTCTCCCATGCTATGTGAGTGTGAACAGGTCACTCAACATCTCCTGGCCTCCATTTTCTTACCTATAAAATCAGATAGTAGGATTAGGTTAACACGGAATTGGCCCCCATGATCCCTGATAGTAGCCATGTATTCCACTTGGAGAAATGAAGGTCCAGCAAAGCTCTGCAACTTGGTAAGATTCACCCTTTGAGGCAACCTTGAGCTTGGCACACGTATTCATTTTATATTCTGACTCATCTGAACAGACCTCACCTTAATGTAGCCGAGGAACACAATGTGACAGCTTCAGGAATCCAGCAACAAGGAAACTCAGCTGATGTGAGGCAGTTTAGTTCAATTAGCTTAATCAGAACAACAGCAACGACAAAGACCTAAGAACCATAACATCCCTTAAAAAAAAAGAGAACAACTAATAAGCCTTCCTAAAGGGTCATAATCATTTTTAATTTTGCAAGAATCAACGGATTAGTGACCTCGGACCAAGCTCAACATTAATTACTCCTGTGGTTGTTAATGATGTAAATGAATCCTTGGAAGCTCCAGAAAGCCAGCATCCACTGTGGTAGGTGGAAAGTTAAAACCAGAAGGTCCCTTAGAGATTATCTAACACCTTATTTAATAGAAGGAAGAAGGAGGCCAAAAGAGGGGAAGTGACTTTTACCCAAGTTTACACTTGTTCGGGGAGGGCCCAGGATTAAAGTTCAGGCCTCCTGACCCCTAGGCCGGTGGGCATTCCTCGTAGGAAATGCCAAAGACCGATGCCCTTGGTAAAGCTGAATCCCCTCATTATGACCAAGGTGAGCCTGAAATAATTCAACAAGAAAACACTGTGGGAGATAAAGGGAGCATCTAAAGAAGATAGGAAATATTAGAAAACACATTCATGACAACCAAGGATATGAACAGTGTGCTACAGAACTAGCCCCCAGGAGTTTGGGTAAAATCAAAGGAAACTTCCCCAAAGGGGAAAATACATTTTATTTTATCTCCCACCTTAATATATATATATATTTTTTCAGACTTCCCTGGTGTGCAGTGGTTAAGAATCCACCTGCCAATGCAGGAGACACGGGTTTGAGCCCTGGTCCAGAAGATGCCACGTGCCGCAGAGCAAGTAGCAGAAATTGAAACACAGATGTAGAGAACAAACGTATGGACACCAAGTGGGGAAAGTGGCGGGGGTGGTGGTGGTGTGATGAATTGGGAGATTGGGATTGACATGTATACACTGATGTGTATAAAATGGATGACTAATAAGAAAACAAAAATGCAAACCATATATGGTTTTTATACAATTTAAATAAAAACTCTGATTTGTAAAGGAAGATTATACAGCTTTTGAGGACATGGGTTGGAATACTTTTTAAATGTAATTAATCTAAAATAAGCCAGGCAGAGGAAGACAAATACTGCATAGAATCACTTATATGTGAAATCTTAAAAAAAAGAAAAAAAAGTCGAAGGCTAGAAACAGAGCAGAAGAGTGGTTGCCAGGGCAGGGCGGGGGGGGGGGGGCGGAAATAAGGAGTGGTTGGTAACAGGGTACAAAGTTTCAGTTATAAGATGAATAAGGTCTGAGGAGCTAACGAAAAACATGGCGACTGTAGTGATAACACCGTATTGTATAATTAAATTTTGCTGAAAGAGTAGAACTTAAATGTTCTAACCTCCCCCCTAAAAAGGATAAATATGTGAGGTGATGGATGTGTTAATTAATGAGATGGGTGGGATCCTTTCACAATGTACACATACATCAAATCACCACGATGTACATTTTAAACGTCTTGTAATTTTATGTCAATTATACCTCAATAAAGCTGAAATACTAGGTCAAAAAATAATAATACCCAATATTAATTAGTGCAGGACAGGGACACAAACCCCCATTCTTGGTGAGATATTAATTGGTACAATTTCTTCAGAAGGCAATTCAGCAACCAATATGTGTCAGAAGTGTCAAAATTACCATAAACTTTGACATCGTTAATTCCACATCCGAGAAAGGCTTCTGTGATAATCATCCCCGTCAGAACAAAGGCGCAGACTGCAATGCCCCCAGTGTGATGCAGCCCAGTCAGAGTGGTGGTGAGTGTGCCCTGAGGGCGCCCTTAGGCAGATCCCTGGCGGGGGCAGAGAACACCCAGGACAGCTGACATCAGGACTCTTCAAGAAGTCTTGCTCTTCAACGACCAACTGGAAACCTGGAAGCCCGCGCTTTGCTGCCATCTAGTGGTTCCGAAGTAACAGCACCCAGCCAGGGAGGAAAGTTGCTGCCTCCACCAAGTAAGTAACTTAGCACCAAGGGGCTTTCTCTTCTTTTTTTGTGGCCTGCGGGATCTTAATTCCCCAACCAGGAATTGAACCCGGGCCACGGTAGTGAAAGTGTCGAGTCCTAACCACTGGAAAACCAGGGAATTCTCTCTCTCCTCTATTTTTATTTAACAAACACTAATAAAGCATTTACTATCTTTCAGGCATTGTGCTCAGCACTTATAAGCATTCCCTCTTAATCCTCATATCAGTCCTATGAAATATCATCATTTTACAGATGAGGTAACTAAGGTACAGAGAGGTTAGGTAACTTGGCCAAGGTCACACAGTGGCTAAGTTCACGATTAGAACAAGGTGGCATGTTGGCAGCAGGGCCTGTGCTCTGAACCACCTCCATTGTGAAGCTCAAAGGTCTGTGTGATACTAATAGCCCTTAGAGAGAACTTTATAGCCCACACAGCAACTGCTATCCTCCCCCTTCCCCTAGCTCATCTCTCCCAAACAAGTTCACACAGGGACTGAGTTCACCTCTGCCCTATAGGCAGCCTAACCTGAGTCAAAGACAACCACTGGCCCAGGTGAGATCCAGCGGGTTTTTTAACATTTTAATTATAAAATATTTTATATATTAACACTCTTGCACTGCTGGTGGGAATGTGAATTGGTTCAGCCACTATGGAGAACAGTATGGAGGTTCCTTAAAAAACTACAAATAGAACTACCATATGACCCAGCAATCCCACTACTGGGCATATACCCTGAGAAAACCAAAATTCAAAAAGAGTCATGTACCAAAATGTTCATTGCAGCTCTACTTACAATAGCCCAGAGATGGAAACAACCTAACTGCCCATCATCGGATGAATGGATAAAGAAGATGTGGCACATATATACAATGGAATATTACTCAGCCATAAAAAGAAACGAAATTGAGCTATTTGTAATGAGGTGGATGGACCTAGAGTCTGTCATACAGAGTGAAGTAAGTCAGAAAGAGAAAGACAAATACCGTATGCTAACACATATATATGGAATTTAAGGAAAAAAATGTCATGAAGAACCTAGGGGTAAGACAGGAATAAAGACACAGACCTACTGGAGAACGGACTTGAGGATATGGGGAGGGGGAAGGGTGAGCTGTGACAGGGCGAGAAAGAGTCATGGACATATACACACTAACAAACGTAAGGTAGATAGCTAGTGGGAAGCAGCCGCATGGCACAAGATCAGCTTGGTGCTTTGTGACCCCCTGGAGGGGTGGGATAGGGAGGGTGGGAGGGAGGGAGACGCAAGAGGGAAGAGATATGGGAACATATGTATAACTGATTCACTTTGTTATAAAGCAGAAACTAACACACCATTGTAAAGCAATTATACCCCAATAAAGATGTTAAAAAAATAATAAAATAAAGTATATGAAAGGCTGTGCGTAGGTTAGATGCAAGTACTATGCCATTTTATATAAGGGATTTGAGCATCCACAGATTTTGGTATCTGCAGGGGTCCTTGAGCCAATTCCCTGAGGATACCAAGGAATGACTCTATTCTCTACATGGCAGCCAGAGTGATAAAAAAAAAATTTATATATTAAAAAAGATGTAAAAAATAACAAATACTCAGCACCCACCTGCAGCTTAAAAAATAGAGTTGTTTCTAGTAGTGCTGTGTCAGTGATGAGGTTCATCCCTCACGGTTCACTGGCTTGTTTTCTGTCGTTGTATTAACACATGAGGGACACCAACTGGGCTATGAATGCAAGGCCACTATTACAGCAATCCTTCCCCTTCCTAGTAGATAGTCCTCCCCTAATTACAGTTAACTGTATCCTGCTCCTGCTGGAGACATCAGCAGTTTGAGTCACATAGCAGTTGCTCCACAGTGGAGCTGAGAAAGCTTCTGATTACTTAACTAGATAGTGATTCCCAACCAAGGCTGTGAACCCCTGGGCTCTGAGGAGTTCTTAAAGGAATGGGAGCCCAAGGGCTCAGCTAGCATGATTTAGAGACCAGGATTATTTACTCCTTAGCAAATCCATGAAAGTGCTGGAATCACTTGCAAAGTTTCATGTGAGTGCCTCTTTCCTCTAGGGAAAGCGTCCATTCCATATCTTTTATAAGATTTTTAAAGAGGTCTGAGACCTTCCAAAAAGGTTAAGAATCATCCCTACAGATCAGGACCTGGCAAATGACCCACAGGCCAAATCCAGCCCAATGCTTGCTTTTGTACAACCCACAAGCTAAGGATGGTTTTTATATTTTTAAGTGGTTGAAAAAAATCAAAAGAAGACTATTTCACTACATAAAAATGATAAGAAATTCAAATCTGTGTCCGTAAATAAATGTTTGTTGGAACACAGCTGTGCTCATTTACATATTGTCATGGCTGCTTTTTGTGCTACAAAAGCAGGGTTGAATAGTGGCAACAGAGATGCAACGCTTGAAATTTTACTATCTGGCCCTTCTCTGAAACAATTTGCTGACCCTGCCAGCAAACACATTTTGTGAATTTATGGACCTCTATTTTTCACTTGTATGTAGATGCTGTTATGGTTGATAAAGTACAAACTCATTTAAATATAATATTAACATAGCGGACATTAGTCATCAGACTACATTAACCCTCTTGATGTATTTGAGCAATTCCTACCGTGTTAAGTCTTGCTGGGAGATAGACGGACTCCTCATACAGGCCAGATACTCCTTTCTCCTGCCTCCCTGGCAGCCAGGACATGGACACGGGACTTGGGATCAGTCCATTAGAGACCCCATCTAGGACTTTGCAGCTGGAGTGAGTCACACAAAATAGCAGGGATAGAAGAGATATCATTCTGACAGTAGCAGCGAGTACAGCAGTTACAGCTAACTTTGAAGAGCAGCAGGGCCAGCAGGATGGGGGTGCCTGCAGCAGTAACACATTTCTGGTTGTACCATCACTGGTTTCCTCACCAGACAGTCCCTTAAGGGATGATTTTGTCTTTGGTTCTGGTTGACTAGCCTCCATGTCTGCCTGGCTAGGGCAAGCCCAGACACTAGACGGGACAGCCTGCATCACTCACTGCCTGCAGGGAAGAGGGGGCTGAATGCAGAGGTTGGTAAGCATGAACTGAAGGAAGACAGACAATGGCTGATCCATCTTTGTATCCTTAGCACCTAAGCCAGTGCCTGATACTTAAAAAGTGCTCACTAAGTATCTGTCGGTGAGAGCACCAGTGAGTAAGTGCTTGAGTTGGTAAGAGCATACACTAGGGATCTCTGACTTCAATCGACTCCAGCCACCTGAAAGTGGCAATGAGACTTTCATGTATCAGGGTTTCATCAGAAGACATAAAGACAGCCCTACTCTTTAAGCCCTAGATAAGTCTCCAGGGATGAGAAACGGTCAGTACTTGGGGATCAATGTGTATTTGACCCTGGTCTGTGAGCCTCAGAGCCCACTCAGACGATGCTTGTCGTATCTTGTAGAGGCAGACAGCTGGTCAAAAAGCATTTGTGTGTGCACGTGTGCACTGGGTGGGAGAATATGGGACAGAGTGTTCACCAGGTACTATTAGCTCTTGCCCTGGATGGCAGACTTCCATGAAGCGGGAAACTTAGTGCTGGTCCTAAGGACCTTTCCAGTGGGTTTGTAATTTAGAAAGAAGTGATTACAATGATGACTAAAAATCAGCAATATTTTATTACTTCTGGATCTATTTATGTATGCTGGATAACCAATTGTTAAAGATCTGGGAAGAAGGAGAGGAGCCAATGAGAGCTTTCACAGCAAAAGATTAAGAATCGACAGTGACATTGCCACAAAGCTGGTGCTCGGATGCCACAATGTTAGAGGTTTTTCTCAAGAGACGAAGATCACGGGGATGAAGCTCTGCTGGGATATTCCCACAGTGCAGAGCCTCAGCAGAAGCCAAGATGGTTTGGGGATTTTTTAAAATTTATTTATTTATGGCTGTGTTGGGTCTTCGTTGCTGCACGCAGGCTTTCTCTAGTTGGGGCAAGCGGGGGCTTCTCTTCGTTGTGGTGCGCGGGCTTCTCATTGTGGTGGCTTCTCTTGTTGTGGAGCATGGGCTCTGGGTGTGCGGGCTTCAGTAGTTGTGGCACGTGGGCTCTAGAGCGCAGGCTCAGTAGTTGTGGCGCACGGGCTTAGTTGCTCCGCGGCATGTGGGATCTTCCCGGACCAGGGCTCGAACCCATGTCCCCTGCATTGGCAGGAGGATTCTTAACCACTGCGCCACCAGGGAAGTCCCCAAGATGGTTTTAACAGGACTTCTATAACCAGTATGTTGTGTAAGAATTGATTTTATTTTTGTCCCCCACTAATCCTTTGAAACTTTGTTGAGAAGGCATGATCTTCCTCTGCCCATGGGTGAAGACTTGGGCAGACATATGACTTCTGTCAGATTAAGTCGTCTTGTCACTTTTAACCATACAATCTCATTACACTGAATTATCTAGTCACATCTAATAGTTAGAACTACAAACTTGACATCAACTCTTTCCTAACTTGAGCTTGCTTCAGGCTTGAAACCTCCAGTGGAGCCATGGGATGGGGTCCTCTGCTCTCTCCTCTTTCCCCCTCTTCAACTTTGCCACTGCGGGAGCTGAGGGAGGGAGGAGCACCAGAGATGGGACAGATCTTACGTAGCTGCTTGGCTTCGTGCTCTCTCTGCCTGATGATTAGAGCTGGCTCTTTCTCTTAGGTTGGCACTTTTGTACGCTTACCAGGCATTCCCGCTGTGCCCCCGGACCCTGGCAAAAGCATCTCCATCCTGGCTGCTCACTTGCCGTCTTCTCTCCTCAGTCCCTGGGCACCAGGCGGTACACCTCCAGACCCTTTCTCTGAGGTCTCCTTGGCCCTGCTGATGGCTTGTTGAGCAATGTCAAATATGACCCCACAGCATGGTCCACGAGAAACATTTGTGCATCCCAGGGCTCTGTCATCAAGGTAGTTACCCTTGCCTTTCTCTCACCCTCTAGATTTCCTGGGCAGGAGTCAGGCCCCAGCCTTCAGCCCACTTCTGCTTGCTTTCTCAGGCCTGAGTCAGGCACCACTTTTCTGGCTGGAAATGGACACATTTCCAAACTCTCTGAGTTGTCCCCTTGAAATTCCCCTCAGCAGATAGTGGTAGAAGGTGTCATTTCCTTACCCTTCCACCAAGATGGGGGTTGGAACTCAGCATAGCAACAGCTTTAACCAAAGAAATCTCTTCATCAATCTTCTTACCAAATCCTCTCTGTTCTCTCAAAACTCATATTCTTGAAGTGGATAAAGGGGTTCAAGAGCCATGGAACAAGTTCTCATGTTTTCCCCTTAGAATCCTCAATTAAATCTGAGGCAGAAGAGTTCTATTCTAATACCTTGTGTATTAGTTACTTATTGCTGCATGGCAAATTACACCAAAACTTAGTGCTGTAAACAATAAACATTTATTATCACTCACAGCTTCTCTGCATCAGGAATTAGGGAGTGGCTTCTGGCTCAGGGTCTAGTGAGGTTCCCGTCAAGATGTCAGCCTGACTGAGGCTTCACAATGGCTTCCAACGTGGTTCCCCCACATGGTATGCAAGTTGGTGCTCGTTGTTGGTGGAAGGCCTCAATTCCTCTCCATGTGGAATTGTCCACAGGGCTGTCTGAGTGTTCTTAGGACATGGCAGCTGGATTCCTGCAGAGCGAGCAACTCAAGTGATCACAAGGTGAAAGCAGTAACATCTCTTATGATCTAGCTTCAGAAATCACACACTGTCACCTCTGATTCTTTTTTAGTCATGGCAACCAGTTCTGGTTCAATATGGAAGGAAACTACAAGGGCACGAATATCAGGAATCAAGGATCATCGGGTGCGGGGGGGCACCTCGGAAGCTTCCTAACATACCCGGTTACACTTCAAATGACCACTGTCCCCTAAAACAAACTGAACCAAGTACAAGTAAAGAAGAACCCATTAATTTAGATTGTTTAATCAAAATTTCTTTGGGGACTTCTTGATCTTCAAAACTATATAAGTCACCTGGCCCTCTTCACATTTGTTCCTTATCTGTAAATGGGTCCAGGACTCTTCTTGAAGGAAGTCAGGGCCCAGGCCTGATATTAAGGGTTCTTTTTGGTTCTCCTATCTCTGATTTTACATAATAATCAGAAAACAAAGCTTTGGAAATATCTTTTAGTGCTAATATTTACACTAAAATTTACAATTAAATAAAAACATTCTAAGGTGTATACAAGAATCATCTCTGTTTTATTTATTTACAGAGTAATGATTTAAACTGAATACATTTGGGCACAGTAAATATTTGACATGAAAAGCAGTTGTATCAGAATGGGCATCAGAAAAATAGCAACTCATCTGACACATAATTACTAGAAAATATTTTTCTGTCGATCATTTAAGTGTTACAAATCCTGAGAATGTTAAACACTGAACAAACTAGGTACTACCTTATAATTAAATCTTGCTTGGAAATCATCCTTTAAAAAAATGCACTGAGGTACAAATCACCTACATATTAAACATGAGTCTTTTACATTTTACAAAGAGTTTAAACAAATATATCAAATGATTCCAGTTCAGTGGCTCTTAAAACAGCTATTAGTCAGGTTCAAGGACACACTGTTCCACGATTTCCCGTAAGTTGGGGTTCTCCATTGCAGCTGCCACTCGTTCTTTGTCATTTATCTGCTTGTTGACTACAAAACACACAGGCAAAAGTTAGCAGGACTATGTCAATACACAGCAACAGACAGTAATTTTATTAGCTTGTTAAAACAGAATTTAACTCCTTGAGAACTTAACGCAGGTTTTGGCTAGTTATTCATAAGTTTCGAAGGGGAGACTTAAAGAGAAAAAAATCCCCTGTAATCCCACTTTTGCTTTTCCTAAATCCCACCTCTGTTATTTTTAAGCGGCTGCCACTTTATTTCTCTCTGTAGGCTAAAGATCCTTTATACAAAAAATGCTTCTCTACTCCCATTTTAATACATTAACCCAGGAAGACAACACCTACCCCAAGATTCCCTAAAGCTTTACTTGCTGGACCTTTGATTTCAATTTCAAGTACACAGCTCTCTATCCTGCCACCAAAGAGAAGAATCAAGCTCTTTTTAGCGCTTATAATTCAAAGTTCCTAGAGCTGGATATTCCTCACAGATGTGTGGGCACTGGCCTAAACCAGTCAATATCCACAGGGCTTAACTCTAGTTACACTTCAAATGACCACTGTCCCCTAAAACAAGCTGAACAAAGTACAAGTAAAGAAGAACCCATTAATTTAGATTGTTTAATCAAAATTTCTTTGATTAAGGAAAAGCTTAGGAAAAGCTAAGAGCTGATTTTGTTCCTTTTTGCAAATGACCCAATAGATACTTGGCTGGCAGAATAACGTAATACCCAAGATAAAGTACTATATGAAGCTGTTTTCTAAAAATGGTTCAAAATTCACTTACTATCTTCCTCCGTTGAGTGGGTTCCTTCAGAAATGTAGATTTCCAACTAGGAAAAAAATACATTAAAAGCAAAACATTTAGAGCATTCTAAGATGAGTGAGGTGGAATGTACAATGGACTCAAGAGTCTAGGGATGAAAGCCCAAATCCTGTAGACTTGGGACAAATCTTCACATTCTTCTCTAAAATGAGGGCTGAAGTTAGTAGGATTTTTTATTTTGGTCATGTGGGGAAGGCCCGCGGCGGGTATTCCCATTGATTATTTTTTAATGAATACAAACCTACAATTTTATACAAGTGAGATCTCATACATGTTTTACTCAACAATATATATCCCCTGCACTCTACCTCTTCCTCCCAAATCAGTATCTAAGCTTTCTTCCTGCCCCACCCCACAAGAAAGCCACATTAATAATCTAGTGTTGGGGCTTCCCTGGTGGCACAGTGGTTGAGAGTCCACCTGCCGATGCAGGGGACACGGGTTCGTGCCCTGGTCCAGGAAGATTCCACATGCCGCGGAGCAGCTGGGCCCGAGAGCCATGGCCGCTGAGCCTGCGCGTCCAGAGCCTGTGCTCCGCAACGGGAGAGGCCACAACAGTGAGAGGCCCGCATACCGCAAAAAAAAAAAATAATAATAATCTAGTGTACTTTCTTCCATATTTTTCTCTATACCCACATAATTTAAGATTTCACACACACACACATTACATACATACACACACACACACACACACACACACCAAGGCTAGAAGTTTCTTTTTATCGTGTACTTTACAAAAATGGGATCACAATATATAGTTTTCAGTATCCTCCTTTTCTCATCTACTATTATCTTGATAAATTTATTCTCAAGTACAATACTGGTTAAGCTATCTCTCCTGGTCCTGCTGCACTCACTTCCTTAAACTAGCTAACCTCCAAGAACCAGAGCTTTTGAGACAAACCTACAAAATTATTGCAAATCTTGTGGTAAATAAATCATGCTATATGATAAAGATATGTCTATTTTTCAGGGAACATTGGAGCATGTGATATAATTCGCATATACTTATTTACTACTGAGATAAATGTTTTTCATGAGGGGGGAAAATCATAGCCTATTATGGCTCTAAGAGACCCTAAAGACCATTTAGTCCAGTCTTCTTTAAAAGACAAAACACCATATACATTCCCCCAGTGGCATAACACTAACTCTTATTCTAAACAACAAAGGAAGTGGTATAAAATCACTCTATACTCATTTACTTTGGCTTAAAATTATGCACGACTCATTATTCTGAAAAATGGTAAATAAAGGGGAAGAGTCAAGCATTTACCTTGCTATTCCTATGCAAACTATACCTCAGGGTAACCAAACAGTTGGTTTGGTCCACAGAAGATTCTAAATTTGAGGTTTCTTGTGGCCCTTTTTAAGTGGTTCTTAATTGGTTTTAAATTTTTGGATGAATATTGTCACCCATCAGGGAAATGCAAATCAAAACCACAGTTAGATATCACTTCACACATTCTAGTGATGGCTATAATGAAAAAAAGAGATAATCATGATAAGTATTGGCAAGGATGTGCCGAAATCAGAACCCTCATAGGCTGCTGGTGGGAATGTAAAAGGGTGAAGTGGCTATGGAAAACAGTCTGGAAGTTCCTCAAAAGGTTAAACATCGAGTTACCATAGAATCCAGGAAGAAAAGAAATGGAAAACATATGCCCTCGGTGGAAAAGAAATGAAAACACATGTCCACACAAACACTTGCACACAAAGGTTCATAGCAACATTATTCATAAAAGACAAAAAGTGGAAACAACCCAAATGTCTACCAAATTATAAAACAAATAAATACAATGTGATATCTACACAAAAGAACAGTACAAGGCAAGGCAAAGAATGAAATACTGATACATGTTATGACATGAATGAATTCTGAAAATATTATTCTAAGTGAAAGATAGCAGTCTTAAAAGACCACAAAGTATATGATTCCATTTAAATGAAACACCCAGAATAGGCAAATCTATAGAGACAAAAGTGGTTGCCTTGGGATGGGAGAGGGTTTAGGAGAAATGGGGAATGACTGCAAATTGGTATGGGTTTTTTTACTGGGATGATGAAAATGTTCCAAAATTGATAGTAGCGATGGCTGCATAATTTTGTGAATATACCAAAAAACATTAAATTCTATACTTTAAATAGGTGGTTGTATGATATGTGAATCAAATCTCAACAAAGCTATTATAAAACAACAACAAAAAACACAGTCCTTACCTTATGTTTAAACGGTAAACACCGCTGAAGTTTAACTCTTAAGCACAGCCCTGCGGAGGAAAAAAAAAAGCCCCAATTATCTCTTCTTATTGGTTCTTGAAAAGGCATACAGCTGTGTCTGGGTGTCTCTATACAAAACAGTAGCTGAAAAGAGCTTAGGCTCAATCCAATGTACGCCTCCTTTGAGCCTGGCACCTTTACCTAGCAACTTTAATATTGATACATCTTACGAATTCCTCATGATAATCCAGTGAGCTAGGTATTGTCAATCCCATTCTACAAATTATGAAACCAAGGTCACAGTGTAACTTACCCAAGATCAAAGAGCTAGTAAAATGACAGAGTTGGGACTGGAACCCGAAACCACTGCAAAACGCAGGTCCTTTCTGCTGTATCAATTTGCCTTCCATCAAAGGTCAATTCACTCATTAAACTTTATTGAATGCCTGCAACAGGTCAGGCCACACAAAAACTTAAAACCGGTGCGTCCCTGGTGGCACAGTGGATGAGAATCCACCTGCCGATGCAGGGGACACGGGTTTGTGTCCCAGTCCGGGAAGATCCCACATGTCGCGGAGCGGCTGAGCCCGTGAGCCATGGCCGCTGAGCCTGCGCGTCCGGAGCCTGCGCTCCGCAACGGGAGAGGCCACAACAGTGCGAGGCCCGTGTACTACAAAAATACAAAAAAACAAAAAAACTTAAAACCAAGTAAGCCACTTAAAAAGCACCACAAGCGGTCTTCCCTGGTGGCGCAGTGGTTGAGAATCTGCCTGCCGATGCAGGGGACACGGGTTCTGAGCCCTGGTCTGGGAAGATCCCACATGCCGCGGAGCAACTGGGGCCGTGAGCCACAGCTACTGAGCCTGCGCGTCTGGAGCCTGTGCTCCGCAACAAGAGAGGCCGCAACAGTGAAAGGCCCGCGCACCGCGATGAAGAGTGGCCCCCGCTCTCTGCAACTAGAGAAGGCCCTCGCACAGAAACGAAGACCCAACACAGCCTAAATAAATAAATTTATTTTAAAAAAAAAAAGGACCACAAGCAATCTCTCAAATTTGGAACCTCTGTGCCTGCAGGGCACAAATAGAGTTGTTTCCCTAAAACAAGCTCCTCTGAAGTTCAGTTTATCACCCCAATACCAAGTCACAGTTCAATATTTTTTTTTCCAGTTGAGACTTCCAAGAGAAATTAAAAGTCAGCTTGGAACAGAGCCTCAGTGCCAATGTTTCACTTCTCCCCCACCATAAAATATGGCATACAATTTTAACTAAGTCTACACCTCTAGACAGAGAAGATAAACCAAGCTGCTCTTATTATGAGGAAAAAGTGTCTCAGTAATGAGTTTTTGAAAAATAGGGTCAGAATGAATCTCTAGTTCCCTGGCTTTGCAGGTTTTTATTTAGAGCAATTTATTTCCTCTCCCAACTAATATCAATACATAAGGGCTTGTTACGTTATAAGGAACATTTTCTTAGTATTTTGGTTTGATTAAAAATAAACAACAATAACAAAACCCCAAACATAACACAGCAAAACATAATTGTTAGACTACCTCTCTTTTGGGGAGGTATGAAATTAATTTGCTTGTGGTTTTCTAAAGTACCACTAGGTTTTCTAACAGAATCATCTGAAAAATTCCAGAGAAGGAAAAAGAATTAAATGAGCTACAATGAGATTGGGCCTACCTTAGAGTCTACAACACAGTAATTCCATAATAAATATTAGGGAATTCTAAAGAAAATATATAATTTCCTTAAGAAGGGTCTCCCTTAAAAAAAAAAAAAGAAGGGTCTCCCTTTAGAGTATCTATCTGCCTTAAAGCTTATCTGGAGGGTTGTCCTTCCTCTGCTCCCCCATTGTCTCCTTAATTTGTTTCTTGAGCATCCTCATGTGTTCTAGTCACTGTTGGTAGGTATTTTACCCATAAATAATAACTGTTTTACAATTCACAAAGCACTTTCTTGAATATCAGTATCCTCAAGATAGGCAGTATAGCATAACTGAGACAGGTAATTTGGGTTCAAAAGTGGCTCCACTACACACTAGCTGTGTGACGCCAGGCAAGTTACTTAACCTCTCTGAACTTCAGTTTCCTTATCTGTTATACAAGTATTATAATAGTACCACTATATATAAGGTTGTTACGCATGAGGAGTAAATATAGTCATGCTTAAAACAGCAGTTGATGCATAATAAGTATCCAGTAAATGTTAGCTATTACTATTTTATCATTTTCATTTTACAGCCAGGAACCAAGATGAGTGATTTGTTCCACATCACATAGCTAATATGTGGCAGAGCTGGAAGCTAAATCTAGACTCCAAACCCTATGCCCTTCGTATCCTGCCTTCAGCCATTCTTGTTTAAGTCAACAGAAAAGATTATCAAGTGGTTTTTCTGCCCTACCCACTCACCCGCTTTGAGTCTTCCTTGTCTTTGGAATGATATACCAGGGTAACTGAGTAGGTGACAACCTAAGCAGTCAGGGTGGAACTCTGACTCAGATGCCTTTCTCTGCTTAGTACTACCTGATCATAGGAAATGCCTCCTAATGCATCAGCCAGAAAAAGGACTCCCTTCATCGACTTTTCCAGTCATGTTGCTTGAACACGATTGCTATCATACACTACCATACAACCTTCTCAAAAGCCAATGGTCTTAAATGAAACCCATATCAAAAGGGCCAAAAAAGTGACAAAACTCTGTCAAAAGGTGTAGAGATCTGAAATTCAACCATAATCTAATCTTGACACCTTTACAGTTATTTTTATTTCATGTGCTCTCTCAATCTTTGTCCACGTAAACACAGTTTTTTAAAATAACTGCAATCATGACGCAAATTCAATTTATCATTCAAGCTTTTTCATCCACTCTTACACAGATACTTTGATTCCTTGATTATATTCATCATTTTCAATAGAAATAAGAAATGCCATTATTTTTATATCATTTCAGTATTAATCGATACTATAGTTTCTTCCAGGATTTATTATAATAAATTTACTATATATGTTTTGTACATGCTACTATTTTCTCCTAGGGAATTATTTCCTTAATTCCTCAGTCAAAGAGTATGAACTTCTTTTTTGGCTATACCACGCGGCTCATGGGATCTTAGTTCCCTGACCAGGGATTGAACCCGTGCCCTTGGCAGTGAAAGTGCAGAGTCCTAATCACTGGACCACCAGGGAATTCCCTGTGACTTGCTAATATTTACCCAGAGACTTAAAAATATTTCTACCATATGACCCAATAATTCCACTTACAGAAATTTATCCTGAAGTAATAACTAGAGATAAATAAAAATATTTATGTGTAAAGCTGTTCATCATAGTATTATTTATAATTGTAGGAGGCTAGAAGTAGTCTGAATGGTTACAAAAATGATGACCATATAATTATATGACCATATAGTTGACCATATAACTAAACAGTAATATTTAAGGAGAACTAAAAAACATTTCTCATCTACTTCATGCTTTCTATTACTTAACCCTTACAACTCAGTAGTTACCCTTACTATCAGTATTTTACAGATAAGGAAATAGGCTTGGAAAGGTTAAGTAACTTGCCCAAGACCAAAGAGTGACAGAGCTGACAGAGCTGGAATTTTAGCCTAGAGCACACATTCTAATGACAACTTTAAAAATTTTTCTTCTTTATACTTTTGTGGAATTTCAAAATTATTGCCAACAAACATGTTACTTTTATAATTTAAGAAACACAATATAAATATTACTTTTTGAAATCTGTTTTCGATATCTGCTGATTCAGAAACTGTCCAATGACGAAAAATATGTATTCAAGAATGCTTTTTCTAGTATTGGAATTTTATAACCACAATAGTATCTATGGATTCACAGACCATCTAGTCCCTCAAGATGTGCCCCATATGCTGGAAACCACTACTTGAGGGATCCCAGGTCCAACAAGTGAGAAAAGAAAGACAACTCACAACAATAGTAGAAACAACAATAGAATATTTACCTTTCCAATCCTTTTTATAAATTTGTCTATTTTTAAATAGGTAATATAGTCTCAATGTTCAAAAGCTTAAAAATATAAAAAGTTATAAAGTCTCCCTGCCACCCTATCCCCCATCTGACCAGTTCCCACCATCACTAATACCCACACCCATCTTAGATATTCATTTCTTATGTTTTCTTTATGGATATGCAATCAAATATAAATGTACATTTTTGCTCCTCTTTACACAAATGTAGCAATATTATACTTGCTTTTATTTCCAAACAGTATGTCATAGAGATCTTTCCATATTAGTATATGGAGAGCTTCTTCATTCTTTTTTATAGCTGCATAGTATTCCATTGTTAATAAACACCATCACTGATTATTTAATTGGTTCCCTACTGATCAAGATCTGGTTTGAAATAAACTTTCTTTACCTTCTTTTTAACAAAGTATACATTCAAAGATATCTATTGTATATCTCACAGCTAACTAATCCAAAATATTGGGAATGCAACCTCTCAAAAAGAAAACTACCTGAAAAAATACCCTCCCACCAGGACTTCTCCCCATGCTACACAGAAGCCAAGAGAGCAGCTAAAAGGAGAAGATGGTAAGGACAGCAGTGCTAGTCTGACAACACCCATTCCGATCTCCAGAACTGAGGAGAGGAGCTGGCCCACACTCAGGCTCCATTAATTGTAGAGAAGCAGCATGGTATAGCTAAAGGAAAAACACACTTAAAGTCAGGAGACCTGGAATTGAGCCTCAGCTTCATCATTTCCTGCCTACATGATGCTGAGCAAGTCCCTTAAACTCTCTGAGCCTCAGGTTCCTCATCTGTAAAATGAAGATAATATTGACCCTCTCATACACTAATTGTTGAGAACTACAGAAAATATTCTGTAAACCATAAAGTATGATACATGATGTTAATTGTTACTGTGGGTCAGTATCAGCTAGAATAATTCAGAATTAATATATAAATATCTTTATCTAAAACCTTACCAATAAGAGTCGCCAAAGAGCAATGAGGTACTGTTGGCGTGAACCTGATAATAACCAAATAGTCTTCTTCATTTATCTCCTGAACCTCCACACAACTTTCCGTTACCACTTCCAGTTCTTCTAAAGTATTGGGTTTCTCTGGGTCCCGGATAGTTCGAATCAAATCTAAAGAAACATCAGAGAAAAGGTTTTATGTTAAAACATGAATATTCTAAATACAAACAATTTTGCCAGTCCTAATCCAAACATTGACTTCTTTTTGTCTGAGCAAATACTACAGCCACTCCCCAGGTTTCTGACAGAAATTTCCACTACTAGTGTCCTTTTGAGAAAACCATTTTCTTGGATTATTACTACCTCATGTCCAGTTTCTTGGATCCAACCTTGCAGAGAGAATACATGAATGTGGAAAGTGTCATAGAAGTTCAAGGGAAAAAATAACTTAGTTTGGGAGAATGCAGTATTGGGATTTATAGAAATGGAATCTGAATCAAGCCTTTAAAAATGGGTAACATTTTGGGGAATTCCCTGGCGGTCCAGTGGTTAGGACTCCACGCTTCCACTGCAGGGGCCCAGGTTTGATCCTTGATCAGGGAACTAAGACCCTGCAGGCCGCACTGTGTGGCCAAAAAAAACCCCACAACAAACAAAAAACAAAAACAAAAAAATGGGTAACATTTCAATATTTGCCATTTAAGGTGAAGGAAAGTAAAGAACAAGTTTAGTTTGCACGGAACTCAGCATAAGGGAAGAAGTTATTAAGAGTTTAGGCCAGCCCATTAAGGCTCTTTTAGAGTCAGCTACAGTCCTCAAGAGGTTCTGAACAAGGGAGTGACATGGACAGCATTACACTGTCAGCTGGTAGACTGAGAACTAAAGAGCAGAGCCAGGGATACTAGCTGAAAAACTTGGGCCTAAAACAGGGACATGACCATAGCAATAGAGAGGAGGGGAAAGACGAAGAAGTAATTTCAGAGGCAGAATCAACAGAATCTGACAACTATTTGGATGAAGAAGACAAGGAAAGGGAGAAAAGGAAGATGACTAAGATTGTAAATCTAAGCGCCTGTGAGAACAAAGATAGAATAAAAATAAAAAAGAAGAGAGAACAAAGGAAGAAATTTGGGTGGGGGCTGAGATAAACAGGTTAAATCTTATATATAATCATTCTGAGGTGCTTAAGGGGCAAACCAATGGAACATTCCAGCAAACACTGAATTATGGCATAAGGTTTAAGAGAACCAAGGCTGGAGTGGCTGTTGAACTCATGGGATTCACAAAGAACAATGAGTAGAACCATAGTTTTCACCTTGGCTGAACAATGGAATCACTAGGAATGTTTCAAAACAAAAACAAAAACTGGTGTCTGAACCCTACCAGGGATTCTGATTTAATTGATTCACAGTATGACCTGGGCATTGAGACTTAAAAAAATTCTTCAGGCTGTTCTTATGTGCAGTCCAGTTGGAGAATCACAAATGTAAAGGGAAAGAGAACCAAGTATGGATCTGTAGGAAGCACCAAATTTGGGGATCAATAGGAGGAAGAAAAGCAAAACGCAGCATAAAGGAAAGAGGGGATGGTTAACAACATCAAATGCTGCAGAAAAGGGCCTTCCCTGGTGGCACAGTGGTTAAGAATCCACCTGCCAATGCAGGGGACACAGGTTCGATCCCTAGTCTGGGAAGATGCTACATGCTGTGGAGCAACTAAGCCCGTGCACCACAACTACTGAGCCTGCGCTCTAGAGCCCGCGAGCCGCAACTACTCAGCCCATGTGCCACAACTACTGAAGCCCGTGCACCTAGAGCCTATGCTCTGCAACAAGAGAAGCCACCACAATGAGAAGCCCGCGCACCACAATGAAGAGTTGCCCCCGCTCGCCACAACTAGAGAATGCCCGCGTGCAGCAACGAAGACCCAACACAGCCAAAAATAAATTTAAAAAAAAATGCTGCAGAAAAATGCAGGTTAACGAAAGCTAAAGCCAGTCTCAGGTCACCTGTAAGAAAGCACCTTCGGTAGAGAGGTAAAGGCAGAGGCCAGCTTGCAAAAGGGGAAGTGAGAAGGAACTGCAAATGTAATCCTAAGGCTTTGACAGGGAAGGAGGGAAGAGCAAAAAAAGGACATTGCGTTTAGAAAAAGCTAGAACAATGACAAGGATAAGGGAAACTTGAGTATGTTTTATAGCCCAAGGGGAAGGATCAAACAGAGGAAGGAAAAAATAATAGAGGAAGAGCCACTGAAATTTCAAGGAGGGGAGGGGAGGAGGCTGGTAAAATAAGCAGAAAGGAATGAGACCAAAGATGTGGGAGGCTGGGTTCGAGGTGGAGAGGAAAAGATTTCCTTCTTACCCTGAGGTTGTAGAAAAAGATGGAAAAGGAGAATGATAAGAGAAATAGTGAGGTAGAAAAAAGCAGAGGGAGTTCACATGCGACAGGCTTGATGTTCTCAAGCCCGAGGTTTTGTTCTATTACTCACAGCATCCCTGTAATCAGAAATCCAGCAGGGAAAAACAAATCAATCAAACTCTATCTTCTCCCCAGCAACTCCTGAGCTTATCACTTGATTAGAAACAGAATTTGAAAAGGGAAGCAGGAAAAAGAGGCTTCACAAGGCTGTGAAACACAGGGCTCAGGGAAACAGGTTTTTTTGAAAAGGAATTTTTTCCCTTTCATCCTAGGCCTTTTCCCTGTAAGGCTCATATATACAAGCTGCATTATGTTGTTCATATGTTAAATAACTCTGAAATTAAACCTCACGCCTTATTTAACTTCTCTCCTTTTCTAGGGATTTGCATTTATTTTTTTAGAAAGCAATGTTGCTCTCCTCACATTGCTCCCTTGACTTAAATTCTTCTACTGGCTCTGCACTGATATTAAATTCTTCATTTATATTTAAACCTTCAGGATCCAGTTCCAACCTGCTATGTAAAACAATTTTTGACCACACCTCCCTCCACCTTTAACCACAAACCCTACCTGTACAATGAAGATGGTTCCAGGGGTTGAATAGAGAATATAAGTGTGTGTGCGTATATGTATAATATATATTATACATATATAACTCACTGTGTGTGTATTTTTTTTGCACTCCAGGCTTGGGTGTGTTAAAGAACTATAAGTTCAAGGCCGGGCTCTTGGGGACCTCTGCTTTACTGCTTTGTGGAGATCATTCCACTCACACTTGTCACCTGACTGGGTTTAAGTCCTGCCCCTAGCAAGAGGTAAACCAGATTAACTTCGAAGGTCTTTAACATCCCTGGCTTCTATCTACGGGCCTATAATCCTTACCTGCATTATCTGTATTCTTGTGGTTATACTTTTACCCTAAGTCAGCAGGAATCTTTGAACGCTCGTTAGATCCAGTCGTTTTAGTTTTCAAAAACAATACTAATAAGTCCCCAAAAGGCAAGTCATAAAGCAATTATGAAGTGATGAAAAGCGCTCTAAGTTTGGAATCAGAAGACAAGAGCTTTGGTTTTTGCTGTTTCTTTACTGGCAGAGTGGCCTCCAGGTAGTTGTTTAACCACTCTACACCTTTATTTCCTCATCTGTACGATGAAGATGGTTCCAGGGGTTGAATAGAGAATATGTGTGTGTGCATATATATAATATACGTTATACATATATATAACTCAAAGTGTGTGTATTCTTTTTTGCACACCAGGCTTGGGTGCGTTAAAGAACGATAAGTTCAAGGCCGGGCTTTTGGGGACCTCTGCCTACGGCCTCTGCAGCAGAAGAGGGTGGCTGTGACCTTGGGCCAGTCCCCAACTCGGCAGTCACCCAGCAGTACCCTCGGCGGCGGAAGGAGGAGTGTGTGTCCAGGGGCTAGGAAGGAAGGAGGTTCAAGTAGGGCAATCAGGCCAGCTTTGCTTCCTAACCAAACACCCTAGACTTTTGCTCTGCCCATAAGTCTTGAGATAGCCACTAGAACGTGGGGGCAGACAAGGGAAATGAAGCGTTTGAGACCTCCAGGCTCGGCTTGCCCCGGGTTTAGCAAGAGCCTGGGTCCTAGAAAGACCCACATGCCCGTGTGACTTAGGACTCCGGAGAAAAAGCTTCCTACGCTCCCGGACGAGATCTGGCAAAAACTCGAGTCTCCACTCTTAACCCTCAGGTGAGGCCCTCGTTACCCGCGCCTCCACGTATACCACCAAATGCTGCCCTGGGTAAAATTAATTACCATAAACTTCTAGCGCTTTCTCTTCCATGATCCGGGGCTGCCGGGCAGCTCCCCGCTCAAAGAGGCCCGACAGCCACAGGACTCTGCTCAGCGTCCAGGAGAGCAGTCCGGACACCCGCTCCATCCTTACGCTCCGCCATCCCTGGCGACTGTCCCACCCGAGCCACCGTCTCTCAGCAGCGAGCCTCGCGACTTATCAACTTCCTGGTCTTCAAACGGGCCAAGAGACGCCTAAAGGTCCAGGGCAGAGAATAGGCGGGACCGGACGGAGTATCGCGAAGGACCTAGGTAAGGGAGCCACGAGAACTACAAGCCCCAGCATGCTTTCCTCGGTTTCGGCGGAACAAGGGGAAAACAATTCCTAGAGGCCCATGAGGCGCGTTGCGTGCTGGGTCGTATGGGCGTTTTCTTTGGAAGACGGCGAGCTGCAATATGGGATCTGTAGTCTCCAACGGTGGGCGGGGGCAGGTAACGGTCTGTTAACCGCCGTTAATTGCCTCACTCAGCGTCTGGATAAGCTAAAGATGAAACCCTGAAGAGGTAGGGGAAAGGAGATCTTGATTTCTAGTGCTGGAAGAGCGTCTGCACGGTGACGCCCTACTATTATTTCTCCGAGGGGGCCGCTTCCTGTCAAAGTTTTCTTACGTCCTAGTCAGGCCGGAAGTGAGTTTCCGTCGCGGTTAAACGGGATATCTTTGGAGCCTAGTAAGGATGGTTAGGCGTGGCGGGAGGAGGGGTTCCTTTCTGTTTTCTCGTCTCTTAGAGACTCAGGCTAGCACAGCTCCCCACTACGAGCTGAGTATTTCTGCCAATCGCCTTCAAGATAACTTAGAACGAGAGAGCTTTCCGACTGTCCAGTGTGTCCAATAGTGACATTGGAGATCGCCATCCTAAAAAGAACGTCTTAAGCCCTCCAGTTTGGTGGCAGTGATGGATGCCAGTAACAAGGTTGATGATGCTAATTTTACTTTTATCCATCCATCCCTACAGTCAAATCTCAAACCTTTATTCGATACTTAATTTGCCAGACTTGGTCTATAGACGCCAAGGATACGAAGATAGGACACGGCCCTTACCCTCAAGCAGCTCACAGACCTGTGAGGGAGCCAACCCCTGATGTTGAGGAATTTGCAGTTTCGAACAAATGAAACCTTTTGTCAAAGTTGATGACAAGTTTCGTACCATCTCTATTTTATTTTTTATAAATTTATTAATTTTATTTGTTTTTGGCTGCATTGGGTCTTCGTTGCTGTGCAGGCTTTCTCTAGTTGCGGTGAGCGGGGGCTACTCTTTGTTGCGGTACACAGGCTTCTCATCGTGGTGGCTTCTCTTCCTGCGGAGCACGGGCTCTAGGTACGTGGGCTTCAGTAGTTGTAGCATGCGGGCTCAGTAGTTGTGGCTCGCGGGCTCTAGAGCACAGGCTCAGTAGTTGTGGCGCACACGCTTAGTTGCTCTGCGGCATGTGGGATCTTCCCGGACCAGGGCTCGAACCTGTGTCCCCTGCCTTGGCAGGCGGATTCGTAACCACTGCGCCACCAGGGAAGCCCTCATACCATGTCTATTGAGAGGAAAGTAAGGATTATCTTGCTGAATTATCCCATGATAACATATCCCATTTATCTTTTTTTAATAGATATTTATTGGAGTATAATTGCTTCACAATACCGTGTTAGTTTCTGTTGCACAACAAAGCGAATCAGCCATATGCATACACATGTCCCCATATCCCCTCCCTCTTGAGCCTCCCTCCCACCCTCCCTATCCCACCCCTCTAGGTCATCGCAAAGCACCGAGCAGATCTCCCGGTGCTATGCTGCTGCTTCCCAGCAACCAACTGTTTAACATTCGGTAGTGTATATGTCAATGCCACTCTCACTTTGCCCCAGCTTCGCCCTCCCACCCCACGTCATCAAGTCCATTCTCGATGTCTACCTCTTTATCCCTGCCCTGCAACTAGGTTCATCAGTACCGTTTTCTTTTTTTTTTTTTAGATTCCATATATATGTGTTAGCATACGGTATTTGTTTTTCTCTTTCTGACTTACTTCACTCTGAATGACAGTCTCTAGGTCCATCCACCTCACTACAAATAACTCAGTTTCGTTTCTTTTTATGGCTGAGTAATATTCCTCCCATTTATCTTTAAACTCTTGTCTAGCTGATTAGATTTTAGGCCCACCAGACAACCAGTGAATAATTTAGGTCCCAGGAAAATTTCGTTCAGAGTTTAATAATTCCCCTGCCATCTGTTCCACTCCAGTTACTCCACAGCAATTGAGAGGATAGTTCTAACTTCCTTGTAATCAAATTTAGGACACTGAAGTCTCACCTCCTCTTTGAGGCCTCCCGATTTCTCCAAACAGAATTGATGATCTCTTTTACTATGCTCCCACAGCACATTATAGCACTGTTCACTTACATGCCCATCTCCCTCAAGCGCCTAGGGGGCCAGAAGCGTCTTTATTTCTATATCTCAAATGCATAGCAGGGTGCCAGGCACACAGTAGATGCTCAATATATATTTCTTGAATGAATTAACTAAACGTTGTTGAAAGAATGAATAGCAAAACTTTACTGTATCTGTTCAGAGACCTCAATCAAAAATATTTATTGAGGACTTCCCTGGTGGCGCAGTGGTTAAGAATCCGCCTGCCAATGCAGGGGACATGGGTTTGAGCCCTGGCCCATGAAGATCCCACGTGCTGCGGAGGAACTAAGCCTGTGCACCACAACTACTGAGCCTGCGCTCTAGAGCCCACGAGCCACAACTACTGAGACTGCGTGCCACAACTACTGAAGCCCATGCACCTAGATCCCGTGCTCCTCAAGAGAAGCCACCTCAATGAGAAGCCCACGCACCACAACAAAGGGTAGCACCCCGTTCGCGGCAACTAGAGAAAGCCTACGCAGAGCGACGAAGACCCAATGAAAGCAACAATTAAAAATATAAATAATTAAAAAAAATATTTATTGAAGCTCTATGTAGCCACTGTGCTTGGCATGGGTTGGTGGCACGAAGAGGTTTTCAGATTCGCTTCTTCATCTCCTTAAGAAGCCCGGTAGATAGAGCTATCTAGAGCACAAAGAGCCCTTAAGAACATGCATGTCCCCGAGCGCCTCCTTTTCTGTCCCTTTGCCCCGTGTGTTAAGAGCTCAGCCCTGAGACCAAGGGTTTGGATTGGCTGGGCAGGAGCCCCCGGTCGTCCCGCCCCGCCCCGCGCGCCCCGCGGGACTGGTAGCGGCCCTCCCTCTTCGAGGCGCTGGAACGCTTTGCTCGCGGCACTATCTCTTTATAAAGTTGTTGTTGCGGCTTCCGCCGTGGGTGGAGGAAGATGGCGTCGGGGGGTGGTGGCTGTAGCGCTTCGGGAAGACTCCCTCCGCCCTTCCCTGTCCTGGAGCCGGAGTCCGAGGGAGCAGTCGGGGGGTCAGAACCAGAGGCCGGGGACAGCGACACCGAAGGGGAGGATATTTTCACCGGCGCCGCGGATGCCGTGAGTTCGCACCCTTCGGGGCAGGCGGGCGGGCGCCCCCAAAGGAAAGCGACGCTAAGCGAGGGTTGGGGAGGCTGGGCAGAGTGGGCCCGGCGAGACCTTACGTTGGTGACAGTAGTCGTGGCTTGGGTTCTAGATGAGCACCGAGACGTAGGGCCCGGCTTCCCCGCCCCTGGGCGGACGGTGAGGAGTGAGGGATGTGGTGGCTTCTCAGCTGAGGTCCGTGACAGCGAAGAGCTTCCGAGGCGGGCATTTGGCCCTGCCTTGCGGCCCCACGGACCCACGGGGCTGGTTTGCTGGTGGTTTCCTGCCAGGCTGATTTAATAGATCAAGATAAGGGGGTGGGGTGCAGACTTTAATTTACCTTGCCTTACTGTTCCAAGGATGAATAATGTTATCTGGAGTTGCCCAGGATAGTGACCTGCCCACAAATCCTTTCGTTAGCTCCATCCTTACCGGTGATTACTAAAGGTCCTTTTGGATCTTAGTCTAGGAGAATTAACTTGACTCCTTTGATCTCTAGGAAAATCCTGCCAGATGTCGGTTGAAAAAGAGATCCTGCCAGATTAACCACTACGTAGATCGAAAGCTTTGTCCCTGGTTTTTGTGCCTAAGTACCTCAGTGGGAGCAAATCTGTAAATGAGAAGAGGAAATGGTGTTTCCCATAGTAATATCCGGGTTTCTTATAAGAGTTAGGTATTGAAAAAAACTCATCTTTATATGTGGAATGTGGAAATCAATAATCAGTTCTGGAACCAATGGAGATGTTTTTGGGCTGTTTTATATGAATACTGACTCATGCCATTTGGTACAGTTAGTTCCAGGTTGAAAACTTCTTCAGTGCTAGGAGTGAATGTATGTTTCTTTCTATCTTGGTTAATGCTTAGCTTCATAGTAGCTACTCAGTATATGAGTGACTAAATAAAACAGCTTTAAATTCTTTATGCAAGCATGTGTCTGAAAAAGTTTGAGGCTTCTCTCATTTAAGTCGGAAAAAGGTTAAGTTTCTTGGCAATGTCTTCTGTGATAATCATTAGATTTTTCCGTGTACTGTATTTAGGAATTAAGTCTATAATCCCAGCTCAAAAAGTGTTTGCTGATGCTTATATAACAGCTCAGACTGTCAAATGAAGTCTCTGTTATTCTGAGAAATAACTCTTGCTGCTAATTTAGTTCTGTATCCCATTTAAAACAAATCTTTTGTCTATTCCTTTAGTAATTCCCTCATAAGCCATGCAGAACAGCGACTGTTGATAACTGCTGAGATGGTAGATATTCAGACTGAACATCTGAAAACAGAGACTCTGGCTCTGAAAGCAATTGGTCACATTGGTAAATGATGATTTATTTTTCAAAAAGGACCCTGGAAAGATGAGTTGTTATTTTCTAAAGTTCTCTAAGTAAGTTCAAGAGGTTGTGATTTGATTGGTCTCACCAGATTACTTCCCAGAGGCATGCATACTTGTCTCCTAAGATAGTGAAAATACTTTGCCTAATTTCCATCTAAGGGGAGGAGGAGGGGGGTCAGAATGAACTTGTTCTACCACAGAAAGCCAAATTATTTTTATTTAGATTTTGATCCAGGAAAATTGAGTTGCTGAGGGAACTAAAATGCCACCCGTAAGCCATTTTTTAGCAGCTTGTCTTGATGTTAATCTTCAGAAAGCCGAGACCCCAAGATTCCTCACTAGTTAGGCTGTGAATTTTTTGTTAAATAGTCAATACAAATTATATTACAATAAATGCTTTAGTTGTGAGCCAGTGTGAGAAGATGGATTGCAGTGCTTCTGTATCTTAAGGAACAAGATTGAAGAATAAAGTAATTAAGAAAGTGGGCTTTGAAGCCTGGTTTAAATCCAGGCTCTGTTACTTGCTGGCTTAATCTTGGGAAGGGTACTTATTTACTCTGTACAGTTTCCTCACCTGTAAAATGTGAATAGTAATAGTATTTACCTCCACCATTATTGTGAGGATTAAATTAGAATACCTGTAAAACACTTAGAACAGTTGAGCATTTTGTAAACTAGAATTACTCGAAGAATCAAAAACCCCACAAAATCTAATAATGAATTAGAGAAGTTAAATTAATTAATCCTAAAAATGGTTAATATAATTTATCAAAATCAAACTGGTAATAAGATTGATTTGATTAAAAGCCATCAAAGTAGGCACTTAATGACTTCAGTAGCATCCTACTGATTTTTTATCTTCATACTAGGTTTTGTTGCATGTTGGAGGCAAAGAGAGGAATATTAAAGAATTGAGAAGCTGAGGCATATAAAGTTTAAAACTCATTTTTGGTATGCATGTAATTTCCTGGACATTGATGTAACAGCTGCTGCTGTTAATCATCCCATCTGCTCTCTTTTAGAGCCCAAGAGGCTTTCTTAATATGGTAATAAAAATATGATTTGATTTTTAATGGAAAGAGCAGCCCCTGATATGCATTTTAGGATCTACAAACCAGTTATTTGAATGGGATAGACTGGAGTTAAAAGGATTATTAAAACAAATCTGAAATCATTGCCTTAAGCCTGAAAACCAGTTTGTGGAAGGTCTGGTTCTTAAGAATACTCAAGACCTTATCTTCTTTATGCCTCTTACTTTGTGGACCTGTGAATAAAAAGGTCTAAAATTTTAAATATATTACCTGAATCTTTGATTGGACCTGAATCCAGATATGCATCTATTTAGTTAAAACTTTCTTAGTTCTAGGATAGGATTAATTTTTCCCTTAGTAAAAAGAGAGACTAAATTAGAGCCCCTTTTTGGTTCTTCTAATTCTTAAAATTGTTATGTTAAAAACACTAAATAGCATACATGTTTTTACATCTCATTTGACCTCACTGGTCTTATTTGCATACTTCTAAACCGGAAAGGTAAAATTGAAGCAAGTTCTTTATCTGCCATCCCAGAAGCTCTTATACGCTCATCTCTTTAGCAGTATGCCAGGACCACCATTAGATTTGCCCTCTGAATAAAAGAGGAGAACTGTGGTGGCCTTTCTCATGCTGAGAAAAAGGAGGGAAACATAGATTAATGATATCCTTGGTTCAGGTTTTGGCCAAATCTGGTAGCTTCTTCATTTGATGATATATTATACCAATTAGATTTTTTTTTCTCACCACTCTTATTCTTAAATTGAAACCCTTGTAATTAGAGAAATGGCTAGAAAAAAAGAATAGGATAAAGACAAAATAGCAGGGGACTTGAAAATGAAAAATCATATATTGAAAAAATTGTCTTTGGCTAATCAAGACTTATTTACATATTTCCACTGGTGTTTAAAGAACAATGTCACTAGCCTTTATTGGTAGTCAAAAGTCAAGGATAGCAATTGGCTTCTGATTGACAATGTTTTATGGACTATAGGGAATTATATAAACATAAGTTACATATTAACATTTAGACAGAAAAGGGCATGGTATTTTTAGAATCCAGTCCTACATCTATGATCAATATGACATGTATCCTGAGGGGAAAACAAATCAGCTTTTTTTAAATTGTGGTATAAAACAACAAAATTTATCATCATAACCATTTTAAATTGTACAGTTCAGTAGTGCTAAGTATACTCACATTTGTGTGAAACAGATCTCCTGCATTAAATAACAACTCCCCTTATCCCCCTTCCCTGGGCCCCTGGTAGCCACCATTCTACTTTCTGTTTCTATGAATTTGACTGCTTTAGATAACCTCATAAAGTGGACTCATACAGTATTTGTCTTTTTTGTGAATGGTTTATTTCACTTAGCACAGTATCCTCAAGATTCATCCATGTTGTAGCATGTATCATAATTTCCTTCCTTTTTAAGGCTGAATAATATTCCATCAAATGTATATACCACATTTCATTTATCCATACATCCTTCAGTGGACATGTAGGTTACTTCTGCCTTTTGGCTCTATGAGTAGTGCTGCTATGGGTATGCAAATATCTCTTTGAGACCCTGCTTTCAATTCTTTTGCATATATACTCGGAAGTGGGATTGCTGTATCATAAGGTAGTTCTATTTTTAAGTTTTTGAGGAACCTCCATACTGTTTTCCATAGCAGTTGCACCATTTTACAATGTTATCTCAGCTCTTTTTTAAGACCAGTTTATTTCCTTTTGAGTGCTTTTAGGATAACATCTTTAGATCTGGATATAAGTTGGTAATTTCATTAAAAGCTCTAAGGAAATTGATAGTTTAACTGGCTAAGATTTTAATTCTCTGTTCTGCAAAATGCGTGGTGGCTATTCCCAAAGGTATAACATGTCTTCAGTAAGTTTCTTGATACTGTCCTTTCTCTGTTCCTAATCAGACTTCTTTTTTTTTTTTTTTAAATAAGTTTATTTATTTATTTATTTATGGCTGTGTTGAGTCTTTTGTTACTGCGCACGGGCTTTCTCTAGTTGCGGTGAGCGGGGGCTACTCTTTGTTGCGGTGGGCAGGCTTCTCTTGTTGTGGAGCACGGGCTCTAAGCGTGCGGGCTTCAGTAGTTGTGGCACGCAGGCTCAGTAGTTGTGGCTCGCAGGCTCAGTAGTTGTGGCACACGGGCTTAGCTGCTCCACGGCATGTAGGATCTTCCTGGGCCAGGGCTTGAACCCGTGTCCCCTGCATTGGCAGGCAGATTCTTCATCACTGCACCACCAGGGAAGTTCCCTAATCAGACTTCTTAAAGTTAATCTATGCAACAGTATTTTTAAACAGATTTAATACTTAGTTTCTTTAGTTAATGGTATAGTCATTTACAACTAATATTAGTAAATAGTCATGGGTAACTGTCCGTCTAGTTTGTAGTATTTTCTATACGCATATTGTCTCAAACACTTGTTTTTGGAGCTAACATCACATCAGGTGGTCCAGATCTGATCAAAAGATCAGAAGTTGAAATTACACATTTTTCACACAGGTCTGATACAGATGTTCTTGGAAAAGTCAGTAACTGGTATTTTGTCTAAAGATTCATTTTAATGCTCAGCTCAAATTGTAAACTTCTAATAAGTTTAGATTTTCCTGAAGTACATAGACTCATTGGTTTCTTGATCATAGAATTGTACTAGCAGTTAACCTAGCTTTCAAGGTTATGGAGGAGAAGCTAACAAAAGTAGTTACAAAACACTTTTGGAGAAAGGGGCATGAGAGAAGACTTAAAGATGACTAATAAGAACCCAACTTAAAATGTATTTAAAATAAGAGTTGTGGGGGCTTCCCTGTGGCACAGTGGTTAAGAATCTGCCTGCCAATGCAGGGGACATGGGTTCGAGCCCTGGTCTGGGAAGATCCCACGTGCTGCGGAGCAACTAAGCCCTTGCACCACAACTACTGAGCCTGTGCTCTAGAGCCCTCGAGCCACAACTATTGAGCCCACGTGCCACAACTACTGAAACTTGCACGCCTAGAGCCCATGCACCACAAGGAAGAGTAGCCCCCCACTCACCGCAACTAGAGAAAACCTGCACGCAGCAATGAAGACCCAACGCAGCCAAAATAAATAAAATAATAAATAAATTAAAATGAAATAAAATTAGAGTTTGGGGCTTATGAGGGAAGCAACTAACATTGTGATCCGACTTCTAGGTTCTGTAGGGAGTTGCTGCCCCTTTACTTACTCAGATGTCAGGGTAACTCTAATGACTTGGCCACTTGTGATTCATTTGGCTGGGAGAAGGGAGAGGAAAAAGAACACTCTAATTTCTCTCCCTTGGTCCTCAAAGCTTCTCAGCACTCTTCAGTAACTGCTGTCATAAATAAATCATGAGTAGTTGATAGTTACTAGAGCAAGTAGCCATAAGTATCTCATCTCCAGGAAAAGTCTGTTGCTCAACTTTGGCGTATTCTTTTGCTTAGCCAGATGGACAGCTGGGGCTTTGTTTTGCTTTCAGAGCAGATTTGAACTGGGTTAGTTCTGCTTTTTCAATTTAGAAGCTAATGCACCATTAGTACTCTGATCCTTCTTCAGTTCCAGGCCCTTCCAAGTTATTAGTGTGAGACCCCAAAAATTTGGTATGGAAGTTACACCAGAGGATGCAGTAGAATGTCTGTAGCTAAATTTTGATAGATCATGGATGGCCTTTCACTTTGAGGTCTCTACTGCACTTGCTCATGGTTTTCCTTTACTAACTCAGTGGTCAGTTTCAGGCTCATTTTCCCCCACCCTTCTAGCTCCCCCTTTTCCATTTTCATTAGTCCTAGAGGAACTAGCTCAGAGGTTCTCTACCTTTTTTGTGTCATGGACCCATTAGCAGTCCAGGGAAGTCTGTGGACCCATTCTCAGAATAATGTTCTTAAATGTATAAAATACATAATATTACAAAGGAAACCAATTATACTGAAATGCAATTATCAAAACGTTAGAATAATTTTATGTTATATCCTTTTTTAAAAATGCTTTAAATAATATCTAGGGATAGGTCTAATACCATGATTTTTAAATTGAGATGAGCATAAATGATATTTTAAGGTAATAATGTAATAACTGTAATATCAAATAAAAATATCTAATTTTTATTAGCTATGTCTCAGGTACTGCTGCTACTCATGGTTTGTTGCCTGTCTTTATAATTGAAGAAAATGCTGAATTTCAGTTAGAGGTTAGTGAAAAGTAAATTGTAATTTTATTCCCATTTAAATTCATAGGCCCAATTCTCAATTCTGTGGCTCATGGACCCCACATTAGAATCCCTACTTTAACTCCTTAAGTTATGAGAGGGGGTAATATTGTGAAGTCATTTGGGTTAGTTAGATATTCACCCAGTTTGTAGAGTAAGATGTACCAAATCCAGTGGACACTTAAGGTCCATTCTCCTAAGCACAGAAACTTTTAGTGCATCTGTGCCATTTTTGAAACCTGGTGTGGGAGAGGAGTCACTGCCTGCGGTAGGTGGAATGACTTCCCCCTCCAGCATGTCCACTCCTATTCCTGGAACCTGTGAAGGTCTTAGGTTACAAAGTGAAGGGTAAATTTGAAGTTGGGATTAAGGTTGCTAATCAGCTGACCTTAAAGTAGGGAAATTATCCTGGATGATCTGATTAGGCCCAGTGTAACAAGGATTTTTTAAAAATGGAAGAGACAAAGAGTCACTACCTTCAGAAGAAAGGCACAGAGAGATGTAACATTGTTGGCTTTGAAGATGGAGGAAGTGGGCCATGAGCCAAGGAATGTAGGCAGCTTCTAGAAGCTAGAAAGAGCAAGGAAACAGATTCTCCCCTAGAACCTCCAGGACGGAATGCAGCCGTGATGATACCTTGATTTTAGCTCAAGTGAGACCTGTATTGACTTCTGCAGAACTATAAATTAATAAATTTCCATTGTTTAATCTGTTAAATTTGTGATAATTTGTCACAGCCATGATAGAAAACTAATACACTGACCCACTTAGCTCATTTCTCCCCAGAAGTAAAGGTGGCAAAAGGAGTAGTATTTCATGCCAAGATCTTCCAGTGTAAGTTTTTTTCTTGGCTGCGGTGGGTCTTTGTTGCTGTGCACGGGTTTTCTCTAGTTGCGGCAAGCGGGGGCTACTCCGTTGTGGTGTGCGGGCTTCTCATTGCGGTGGCTTTTCTTGTTGAGGAGCACAGGCTCTAGGCGTGTGGGTTTCTGTAGTTGTGGCACGCGGGCTTATTTGCTCCGCGGCATGTGGGATCTTCCCAGACCAGGGCTCAAACTCGTGTCGCCTGCATTGGCAGGCATATTCTTAACCACTGCGCCAACAGGAAAGCCCTACCAGGGTAATTTTTAAAGACTTCGTGACTGCCGTTTTATCATCTGGGTATAACTTCTGGGGTTGACTTATTCCTAATTGTCCTTTCCTTGTCACACAATTCCGTAGCTCCATATTGCCTTAACTAAATTATCCAAATTTTTCATCGGAAAATGAGTATGTACCCAGTTTTCCAGAAGCACTGTTACTTGAGCTTTTTATTTGGATTCATCCTCTAAATGCAGTTGAGAATTTCAATTGTACTACCCTTCTGAGGTCCCTTGAACATAATGCAAAGATTCTGCCTGGAGCAAAGAGCAATTGAGCAACATGAGGAAGAATCAAAACTGGTTAAAGTAAACGGAAGATACCTGGAATCACAGCAGTACTTTTCAGTACTGAATGGCTGTCAGCTCTGGGGGACAGGAAGCCCACATCTGTCCTTCCCTGAGCTAAGGAAATTTCATTAGTAGCCTGAGCCTCATGGTTTGAAGCCAGTAATTGGCAAGGAATACCTGTTTGCTCTTAACACAAGTGCTGTCTTGCTGGCATATCTTTCTAGTGACTCTCTGAGAATTAGGATTAGGCTGTCTGAGTGCTCTTGTAAGTACAAACAGAAGCACAAGAACCCAGAGAATACTGTTCCTCTGAGCCCTTCCTTAGACAGCCAAAATGACTGAAGACACATAGACATATGGACCGGTGGTGAGCACTGAAGATGCAGTTGCCTATAGAATTCAGACTTAAGGAGGAATAAGAAGGAGAGAGCATCATATGTCATGGTCATACGCTCTGACACTACAGATACAAAAGAACTATATTTTTAATTTTTTTTTTTTGCAGTACACGGGCCTCTCACTGTCGTGGCCTCTCCTGCTGCAGAGCACAGGCTCCAGACGCGCAGGCTCAGCAGCCATGGCTCACGGGCTCAGCTGCTCCACGGCATGTGGGATCTTCCCGGACTGGGGCACGAACCCATGTCCCCTGCATCAGCAGGCGGACTCTCAACCACTGCGTCACCAGGGAAGCCCACAACTATATTTTTTAAAAAGGAAAGGGAATGGGGATAACATTTGCAAAAAAATGTTTAACTGTTTTCAGTAATCATAGTAGTTGGTGATAGTATCAGCATTGTTATCCTGAGACTGTAATGTGGGATAAATCAAGTGAATACTTATGAGACAGTCTAATCCTATCATCCACTGTGTTCTCGAGAATCAGAATTCTTATATGAAAGAAAGGAGACTTGAAATTTGTAGTCTTGATATTTGAATGGAAAATGTCAGTATGAACACATGAAACATTTTAAAAACAAATGTGTGTATCTATATCTTTCTACTGAAAAGCTCTAGATACACTGATGAACCCAGGTACCTCTGAATACCCCTAGTGCTCAGACCGTGGTCTTGAAATAGTATTTCAAGAAACCAGGGCTTCTGGTTCTCGTAGAACAGGCTGATTTCAGGTGTGAGGTAGGAAACGTACAAAAAGAGCCTGGACAATCTTGTCATTACAGTTAACAGGAAGCTTTCAAAAACTACAGGGTCACGTCAAAAATACTCAGAGCCAACTTGAAGAGGTTCCCACTGGCCAATGATGGAATGATTTGAGCTTAAGTAATGATAATAACGACCATGAATTGCAACACATAAAATATATATGAATTGTAAAACAGTATGGAAGTTTCTTAAAAAACTAAAAATGGAACTACTATATGACCCAGCAATTCTACCTGGGTGTATATCCATAAAACACTAATTTGAAAAGATAATGCACCCCAATGTTTGTAGCAGCACTATTTACCATTGCCAAGATATGCAAGCAACCTAAGTGTCCATCAACAGATGAAGGGATTAAGATGTGGTGAAAAAAAAAATACACATACACACGCACACACACACACACTCGGGAATACTACTCAGTCATAAAAAAAATGAAATTTGGGGCTTCCCTGGTGGCGCAGTGGTTGAGAGTCCGCCTCCCGATGCAGGGGACACGGGTTCGTGCCCCGGTCTGGGAAGATCCCATGTGCCGCGGAGCGACTGGGCCCGTGAGCCATGGCCGCTGAGCCTGCGCGTCCGGAGCCTGTGCTCCACAACGGGAGAGGCCACAAAAGGGAGAGACCCGCGTACCACAAAAAAAAAAAATAATAATAAATATAAAATAAATACAATGAAATTTTGTCATTTGCAACAATAGAAATGGACTTGGAGGGTATTATACTAAGTGAAATATGTCAGACAGAGAAGGATGAAAGACAAATACTGTATGATATCACTTATATGTGGAATCTGAAAAATACAGCAAACTAGTGAATATAACAAAAAAGAAGCAGACTCACAGATATAGAGAACAAACGAGTGGTTACCAGTAGGGAGAGGGAAGGGAGAGGGGTAATATAGGGATAGGGAATTAAGAGGTACAAAGTACTATGTATAAAATAAATTACAAGGATATACTGTATAACACAGGGAATATAGCCAATATTTTATAATAACTATAAATGGAGTATAACCTTTAAAATTGTTAATCACTGTTCTATACACCTATAACTTATACAATATTGTACATTAACTATACTTCAATAAAAAATAAATTTAAAAAATTTCATCACAGAAAATAGTTTTATCTATTGCCTAGAAATTTAGCCCCCTTCAAAGTTTTGTGACTTACTATTAAGAGATTTTTAAAATATGGATTATAAAGCAAGCCTTATTTTTAGTATTGATTTTGTCACTCTGTAATCAGTGTGCCTCCACCCCCAAAAATGAGTCCTTCCTAAAATTTAAACTGTTGCTTCAAAATTAGCTTTTTAATATAAATCATTCCTTAATACTGATGAAAATTAGCCTTTTAACCTTGGGCATATGAAATATGTTTTAATACCAGGTGGCTATTTATTTTGATGAGAAGTAAGCTATTATTATAAACTCTAGTCTCATGGAAGACTTGTTTTCTATCAACAGTCCTGTATAAATGTTGGGTACCATGAACAGGGGTTCATTTCTTCTTATCCTTAAAAATAGTCCTGCTTAGCTTCTCTTGTATTTGATTTTAAGTAAAACTTGAGAATATGCCTCAAAGGACAACTGTGTGCTGGGTACTCTTCGGCCTAAAGAAATAGGCCAGTGCCAATCCAAATCAGTCAATTGAGAATAAATTTGCTAAGATCAAAAATAAAACAAAGAGAAAAGAGATAAAATTGGGGGCATGGGTACTATACAATATGCCGGAGAGAGAGTTAACATACTTATGTAAGAGAAGTGTACATCTAAGTAACGCTAACTTAGCATAGAAAAAGGACATGGGCAAAGGACACCAAAACACATCACAGGGATTCAGATGGCCAGTAAACATGTGGGAACAAGACAACTTATAACTAGTTAACATACAAAGATTTTTTAGAGAGAGAGAGAATTCTTAATGTTGCTGTGGTGGTGTGGGGTGGGGGCCGGGGGGGGATGCAAATTGTGATTTTTCTGGAAGGGAGCTTAGTAGAGCCTTTGAAAATTTCGTTTAATAATTCTGCTTAAGAATCTATCCCAAGGAAATAATCAGATGTAGACTTATATATAGGGATAGACATAACCATATTTTTTGTGATGATAAAAATAAAAACCTGGAAACTGTCTAAATGCCCATCATTAGGGAAATGACTATGTTGTAGTATACACAGATGATAGAGAGTTAAGTCACTAAAAGTGGGATTTTTGTACAACCTTAAAGACATGAAAAAACTGCTCAGATGACAAAGGGGGCAAAAACAGAATACAAAGTTTTGTGTACATAGATTAATTTTATAAAAGAACTACTGAGGAAAAATTAGAATAGTAAATACAATAATCAGTCTATGTTCAGCTTTCCTAGAACTGAGCCTTTAGTGGTTTTTGGAATGGAGTCCCAGAGTATATTTGAGGAGCAGTTTTCTATTCTCAAAGGTAGTTGTTACCTAGCTTACTAAGAGTGCACAAGCTTTTGTTCTCATCACAGTTCTAGTCAAGCAAAGTATGGTTTGGGCTTGAAGAGGATCTGGTAGAGGAAGAATGACAGTAGTTGTGCTCTAGTTGTCACCACAGTATCCCATCCATCTGGATCTGTCTTTTCTGATTAGTATAGGGAAAGACAGACTGCTATTCTTTTGTTTTTTTGATTGAAGTATAGTTGATTTACAATGTTTTGTTCGTTTCTGGTGTATAGCAACTTGATTCAGTTATACGTGTGTGTGTGTGTGTGTGTGTGTGTGTGTGTTTGGTTATATATGTGTATATATTCTTTTTCATGTTCTTTTCCATTATGGTTATGACAAGATATTGAATATAGTTCCCTGTGCTATATAGTAGGACCTTGTTGCTTATCTATTTTATATATAGTAGTTTTTATCTGCTAATCCCAAACTCCTAAATTATCCCTTCCCCATCCCCTTTCCCCTTTGGTAACCTTAAGTTTGTTTTCTATGTCTGTGAATCTGTTTCTGCTTTGTAAATAAGTTCATTTGTATCATATTTTAGATTCCACGTGTAAGTGATATCATATTTGTCTTTTTCTGTCTAATTTCACTTAGTATGATAATCTCTAGGTCCATGCAATATGGCTGAGTAGTATTCATTGTATATATATACCACATCTGCTTTATCCATTCATCTATCAGTGGACATTTAGGTTGCTTCCATGTCTTGGCTATTGTAAATAGTGCTGCTGTGAACATTGGGGTGTGTGTATCTTTTCGAATTAGAGTTTTCTCTGGGTATATGCCCAGGAGTGGGATTGCTGGATCATATGGCAACTCTACTTTCAGTTTTTTAATGAACCTCAATACTGTTTTCCATAGTGGCTGCACCAATTTACATTCCCACCAACAGTGTAAGAGAGTTCCCTTTTCTCCACACCCTCTACAGCATTTGTTATTTGTAGACTTTTTAATGACGGTCCTTCTGACCCGTGTGAGGCAATACCTCATTGTAGTTTTGACTTGCATTTCTCTAATAATTAGCGATGTTGAGCGTCTTTTCATGTGTCTGTTGGTCATCTGTATGTCTTCTTTGGAGAAATGTTTTTTTAGGTCTTCTGCCCATTCTTTGATTGGGTTGTTTGGCTTTTTGTTATTGAGTTGTATGAGCTATTTGTATATTTTGGAAATAAAGCCCTTGTCGGTCTCATCGTTTGCAAATATTTTCTCCCAGACAGACTGCTATTCTAGCATTGCTCCAGAAAATTTTCTTAATCTTTAAACTTCCAAGTTTAGATGATAAAACAGAAATACAAAGGCGCCTTTATTCATCTCCGTATCACAAGAATGGGTTCTTCTCGGTGTTGTTAAAAATGGGTAAATTCTAACCTGTTCTTTTCCTGTTTCTTTAGTCTCTCTGGTGAGCTACTAGTAAATTACATTTATATACGTATATTCTTAATGTATCTGAGTTTTAATCTCTCTTAGATCTCCATCTAGAGGCAACTGGTATTAGTGGGTACTGAATTAAAAGACATCAGATGGCTTTTTATGAGGTTCCCTATACTGTACAAGAGCACAAGAGTATAGGATGGACGTGTGTATGTAAGAAAGTAGTTGGCAATTTAAGAGGCAAAAGGGAAGTGTAGGGTTTGGTTTTGCCCTATTATTTGTGGTCTGTGTCTCGGCAGTGATTTTTTTTTTTTTTTTGGTTGTTTTTTAAGATTGTGGAAGCAGGTAGAAGACAGGATCACTGTCTCTAACAGAATTGGTAACATTTAAGCACATACAACTAAAAGCTCATTAAATTTTATTAGCATAGAAAATTTCGTTGTTTGCTAGTATAAATCTACATATTGGTAACAGTTTCTTTCCCTGAGGGTGGCCCCAGTACTGGGATGGAGCTGTTTGCATGACAGACTCAAAGTACCCAATAAATCTGTCATTTCACTTTGTTCTGTTGGGTCAGAAAGGGCCTGTTTCCAAGGAACAAACACCCTCAGATTTGTTAAGGAAATGTTTCATAAAAGATTCCTTAAGTCAGGTCTTTTAACTGATTTGGCCTTGGGGTCTGACTTCAAAACCCTCTAATATGACACCATGGCTTTTGAAGTCAGATTCTCAGCTTTCTGTTAGTTTTCTACACAATCCAGCTTTGTTCACTCTGGTACCGGTCTGGGGCCTCACCCCACACTTGCTTGCGGCGGATCACTGAGCTTTTGATAAAGGCCATGGACTGACTGTATTTTCACCATGTGCCTGTAGGCTAAGCATGGCTGGTTTTTCTTCTGCTAGCCTGACACGAGTCTGGTTGAAAATTGCGTCTCTGTAAGTTAAGGATGAAAAGATAAGTTACATTTACAAACAACATTAAAGTGTCATACCTTCCTTTGCTTGTCGGGAGGGTTGGTAATATCCACATAACTGGGCTTCAGTGAATGGTTCAGCCAAGGCCACAAAATAAGTCAGGATCAGAGCTTGATTTATGGTCTCTAGTGTGGTGTCCTGGACACTAGAATGTGCCCTGTCAGCATTTGAAAGAATAAAGGTCATCAACTGAGGAGAAATGCATTTGGACAGGTTCTTTTGAAAATTATCTTTGTATACACATACCCATGTTGGCATCATGTGCTTTGGGGTAGGGCATTTCAGCAGGGTTATAGTGTTAAAAGTCAACCCTAAAATGTGTGAGTTTATTTTAGCTCTGTGATCACTCAGGCCACACTTACATAACTAATAATGATTTGCTGCTTATTAAACTGGCTGACTAGTGATCCTGTCTTCCCCTAAACACCTGGGGGAGCAACTGAGGGGTGCATCAGAAGTCACTTTCTAGGTTGGTTTGTTTTTTGGTGGTTTTTTTGGCCATGTGAAGCAGCATGGAGGATCTTAGTTCCCTAACCAGGGATTGAACCCGTGTCCCCTGCAGTGGAAGCGCAGGGTCTTAACCACTGGACCGCCAGGGAAGTCCTCTAGGTTTTTTTTTTTTTTGCCATACGTGGGCCTCTCTCTGTTGTGGCCTTTCCCGTTGCGGAGCACAGGCTCCGGACGCGCAGGCCCAGCGGCCATGACTCACGGGCCCAGCCGCTCCGCGGCACGTGGGATCCCCCCGGACCGGGGCACGAACCCGCGTCCCCTGCATCGGCAGGCGGACTCCCAACCACTGCGCCACCAGGGAAGCCCTAGGTTTGTTTTTAATGGTACAATTTTATTCATAGTATTCAGAGTATTTCTTTGTTTTCAGAGTAAGCCCCAATCTCCAAAGAGAATTGCTTCCCTTCTTCCCATCAACAGTGGCTCCAAAGAAAATGGGATCCATGAGGAACAAGACCAAGAGCCACAGGATCTCTTTGCAGGCAAGTATGGACTCAAAACTTAAGCTAGGAATCTTCTAAGTTGCTGAGTTAAAGTAAAAAGCTATATATATATGAGAAACACAACTCTACGTAAGATACTATTGTGGAGGATTCCAAAACATAATAAAAGGCAGTACCTGCCATCACGATTCTTACAGGTTTAGGGAGTAAGACATAAATATACAGTTATTTAAGAATGTGATTTAGACAAATTGTTAAACAATAATATAAATGTGGCCAGAGGACTGATAGAAATATTAGGTCACAGGAGCTCAGAGGGGTCTGAGATGAGACTAAAGCAGTGGTTTTAGACTTTTATGACCAAGACCCATAGTAAGAAATACATTTTGTATCATAATCCAAATATTTATGCACTTGTATAAAACTAAAAGTTTTATTAAATGACTTGCCTTTACTACCCTCCATACAATCTGAAATTTTCTGTTGTTTCTCTTTTTTTAAAATGCTGTTTGTAACCCACTGAATCACTGTCACAATTCCCCAGTGAACAACAGACTGCAGTTTGAAAAATACTAGTATAGAACAGAATTTCTCAATCTTGGCACTATTAACATTTTGGGCCCAATAATTTTTTGTTGAGAGGGACTGCCCTATTCTCAACAAAAGGTGGTCCTTCCCCTGCACCACCCCCAAAGACATTCAAAGACATTTGGCAATGGTTGGAGACATTTTTGTTTGTCACACCTGGCAGTGCTGCCGGTATCTGCTGAGTAGAGGCCATGGATGCTGCTAAACACCCCACAGTACACAGCCCCTCACCAAAAAGAATTATCCAGCCCAAAATATCAGTAGTGCCCTCATTGATAAGCTCTGCTCTAGAGTGATCTTGTAAGACTTCTTGGAAGAAGCAGGATTTATGTAGGAAAAAGAGAAAGGGTGCAAATGGTTAGGCAGGAAGTATATGGTGTGTTTGAGGGACAGTCAGCAAACTCAGTGGGCCAAAACAGGGGCTTCTTAGAGATGCCATGGAAGGTAAGTCTGGAAGTGTTGTTTAGGAGGATTTTAGATAAGAGTAATCATTAGAATTTGAATTTTCATCCTAGTGCCAATTAAGAGCCATTGGTAGTTTTGAGGAAAGTGATATGGGCAAAGTGAGGAAAGACTGACCTGGTAGAATTATTATATAAAACGGATTGCAATGGACAAAGACTGGAGATGTCAGAAGGCAATCACAAATTAGTTCAAGAATAAAATGGTAAAGACCAAAAATAAGGTAATAGAAATAGGAAAAGAAAGGTGAAAACTTTTCAAAAACTGAAATCAACAGAATCTGGTGTTGGTGATTGGATATAACGGGTGTCCAAAAATAAGGATTGAAGACAGTCAAAAGTTTCAAGCCCAAGGATTAGGAAGAAAATGGTACCATTTTGAGAACTACATTCTACAGAAGAAACTAGCTTTGAGTTGGAAGGTGGGGAGAGTGAGTTTGGGTTTTAGATATTTTAAATTTTAAATGTGGGGATCAACTTCCTAGAGGTGGTAATTAAAACTGCCATGTGAATGAGACCCTCAAAGGAGAGAATGATAAGGAAGGGAAGAGATGAGAGGGTGGACTTGGGAAGGGAGGATGTTGGGAGGACTCTCACATTTGAACTCGGTGTGAAATTAAGACATGACAAGGGAAGAAGAGGTTAGAAGAAAGAATATAAAGATTTCAAATATTTTCCAATTCCTTTCCTCTATGAAACTTAAGTGCCCACTGTTCATTCTGCTAATGTTTACATTTGGGATAAAATTTCTGGAGGAGAAATGCAAATAATGAATCATCTAGTTATATGGCAGACTGCAAAGAAAGTTTTTCTATCTTTGGGAACTTAACATTTATATGATTTGCCCTTTAAGAAGACCTGAAATCTTGGTGTGACTGAGTTACCCCATGGTTGGGTTTTATATATGAACATGTAGAAGATCTTTATTAGGGACATATTTATTGCTGATGAAGGTTCTGATTTACTTCATTCCCCAACTGTTTTCAAAAGCAGCCAATGACTGCCTCATTACTAAGAAAGGAACATAAGATATCTATAGAAAGGAATGCCTACAGTGATACATTTAGTTTAGGACTTGAGTAGTTTCTCAGATATTTCAGTTATTGACAGTGGAAATTTAAATGTTCTAATACTTTCTACATGATTAGTTTAGTGATGGTCAGAATCTCTGTGATGGAGTCCAGTGGCTCTTCCATTACTCTTATCAAGAGTACAAAGAAAAAAGCATTTTTGATGTAAGTTTTGTCACATTTGTCACAGGACTCAATAAAAAATGCACAGCTCTTCAAAAGGCTTTTAGTAGCACTCTAATAAGCCAAAGGTTTTAAATGTTTAAATTCCTGTTTCGTTTTCGGTCACATTTATTGGATTGGATAACTTAATTATTTATGTGGTGCCTGCATGATATGAATTTCTTAAACATACTTTAGCTGGTTGCTTGCTTCAAAGAATCCTATCACCCTAGCATGTTCATTATGCATACTTTTTGTGTGGTTTGTACTCCTACAGTAGGGCCAGATTATATTACCACCTCTCTTTTCCTGATGAGGAAAAGAATCCTGATAGGATGCCGACAGTCTGGCAACCTTGTTTATAGACATGATTAACTTTTTTTTTTTTTTTTTTTTTGTGGTATGCGGGCCTCTCACTGTTGTGGCCTCTCCTGTTGCGGAGCACAGGCTCTGGACGCGCAGGCTCAGTGGCCATGGCTCACGGGCCCAGCCGCCCCGCGGCTTGTGGGATCTTCCCGGACCGGGGCACGAACCCGTGTCCCCTGCATCGGCAGGCGGACTTTCAACCACTGCGCCACCAGGGAAGCCCTTTTAATGACAATAACATTGATCTAGGACCTGGTTATGCCTTATAGACCCCTCTGTCTGGTTTCATTTTAGCTCTAGATGAAAGTCTAGAAAAGAAAAAGAAACAGTTCTCTTTGAATTCCCTAAGGCTAGAATTGAATACTTACTGATCAGGCCAAACCCTAATGGATATTTATATTTTTCTTTATTAAAAAGAAAAAAAAACTCAGTTATTTAGGCTTTGAACTTCTAGCTCCATTGCTCCTAGTTTAGAGTGTGTTCTTATTATTTGCCTAAGAAATTGTAATGCCTAAAAATGGTACATAATGCTCTTTTAAAAGTCCCCTCCCTAGAGCACTTAGGGAATGAGTTCTGTTCAGCTGAGATTTTCCTAGACAAAGACAGCTCTTTAGCACTTTTTTTTTTAACTATTTTGATTAGAAAGATTTTCAGATATTGCAATATATTTTTATCCCCCTTGGACAGCATATATTAAACATAACTTAATCTTTGCAAGATGATCTAAAACTGTAATTGTGAACATTCTTAAACTGTGGTAAAACAACAGTGTCATCTTCAGATGTGGCAAACAGTACTTTTCCCCCAGTGTTACTGCATTTGTATCTTAGGTCCATTTTTTCTAGCTTACAATTTTTCTGACTCTTCTTTCATTATAAAATATCAACTATTTTTAGATGCCACAGTGGAGCTATCCCTGGACAGCACACAAAATAATCAGAAGAAGGTGCCAGCCAAAACACTCATTTCTCTTCCTCCACAGGAGGCCACAAATTCTTCTAAGCCCCAGCCAAGCTATGAGGAGGTGAGAATTTGTGCTGTTGGTCTTCTTTTGGATGTTTAGGACTGTGCTGCCAGTCTGAAGTTCAGTTGCGTTTGAACCTTGATATAACATGTATGACTCTTGAAGAAGACTCTTATGGTTAATGGACAGCCAAAATCCAATAAAGGACTCTTTCCTGGGCAGAGTATCTGTTACCCAGAAGATGGCACAGAGACTTTCAATGGTCATTAATGATATTTAGTGTCCGAAGCTCCCATATTCAAGAGTATAGTGTCTCCTCATTCCCTCCTTAGCCTGACAGTGGCAAGTCTTCCAAAACCTAGTAATTATTCGTTATGATCAAAATAATGTTTTAAGAGAATAGATGTAACAAAGACCTTCGTGCAAGCTCCAACTTAAAGTAGTGGAAGTTGCTTCATCAAGATTGTTGGGAATGGACAGAGCTGAACACTGATGTGTAGAAGGATATATCTATATCTAATATATGTTATTATATTGATGTAATGTTAATGCAGAGTAAAATTAATATAGCCTTTTTTGGGGTATCTCACGATTTGTCTTCTCTTTAAAAGCTAGAGGAAGAAGAAGAGGAAGACCAATTTGACTTGACAGTTGGTATAACTGATCCTGAGAAGATAGGTAAGTGTACTTGGGACTCCCTGTGATGTTAGGATATGGCTGTGGAAAGCACAGTTAGCTAATTTCTTAATGGTTACCTCCAGAGCTGAACTAGCTAGTGTGAAATACTTCATCATTATCTTTCCTATGAAACTATGCCCCTTGCTATGCTTCCAAGGCCAGAAACAGCAGTTACCAGTACTTATTTAGGCCTTTTCTGGCTTAAGAAAGAAAAATCAGAAAATCAAATATTATTTGAATCCCTTTTTAAAAACCCAAAATTGGCTTCTCCCACAGAGTTGTTGACACCATTTTATTCCCTCTTGAGATCATAAATTCCATTTAAGCACCCTAAAAACACGTTTTAAAATCTTGGGATGCTGGATGTATTTTTCCCTCAAGAAATTTGGATTTCTTGTTACACGTCTTTTTACTATGTACTCTTGATAGTCTAATAAAGTGGGGAAATCTGCATCTCTCTTTCATAGGTAAAGATTAAAGAACCCAGGTTGAATTTTGATCAAATTTAAATTAGATTTTCAAAAAGCACAATACTTAACTTTGACCAGAATGTGGATTTTTAGGATAGCCTTCCTGTGTCTCAAGCTTGTGAGACCTTTTAGTGAGCGGAGAGCAAACAGGCCTCAACTTTCCTTGTTCCAGGTATAGTCTCTAAGAGAAGAGGCTGCACAGAGCTTTTTCCTCCTATTAAGTAGGGGTGATATTTGTATGGTTAAGAGGAAAAATGTGATTTCCAACCCTTTGTCTGTTCTGAACTAGGAACAAGAATTTTTAAAATCTAATTAGACTTTATGCCAAAATGGTTTGTTGTTAAACTGTAGAGTTTTACTTTTCCTAGACTGGTGCACTGGTAGGATGTTTATGAGCATCTTATACAATTCCCTCATCCACCAGTAGAGGAAATTGAGAACCAATAAATGAAATGTAGCCTTCCTGTCAGGTCACAATGTATGGCCCGTGGTAGAACCTGGACCAGAATTTTGGATTACATGTTTAGGATTCTCTCTTGCCTCTCTAATATTTATGAATATTCTATATGCACATTGATTTTAGGCTAGTTATTAGCTTTTTTAAATCCTTGGTAGAGGGCTTCCCTGGTGGCGCAGTGGTTGAGAGTCCGCCTGCCGATGCAGGGGACATGGATTCGTGCCCCGGTCCGGGAAGATCCCACATGCCGCGGAGCGGCTAGGCTCGTGAGCCATGGCCACTGAGCCTGCGCCTCCGGAGCCTGTGCTCTGCAACGGGAGAGGCCACAACAGTGAGAGACCCACGTACCGCAAAAAAAGGAAAAAAAAAAAACCAAATTTATTCTCTCAGAGTTCTGAAGGCCAGAAGTCTTATCATGGTGTTGGTGAGGCCATACTTCCTCTGAAGGCACTAGAGAAGGACTGTTCCGTGCCTCTCCTCTAGCTTTTGGAGCCTCAGGCTTCCTTGACTCACAGATGAATCACTCCAGTCTCTGCCTTCATTGTCACATGGCATTCTCCCTGGTGCCTTCATATCATCTTCCCTTTATGTGTGTCTGTCTCTGTCCAAAGGTCCCTTTTTTATGTAGACACCAGTCATATTGAATCAAGGCCCACCCTACTGACCCCTTTTTCACTTGATTTCTTCTATAAAGACCCTGTTTTCAAATCAGGTCACATTCTGAGGTACCACGGGTTAGGATTTTCAACATATCTTTTTTAGGGGGACACAGTTCAATGCATAACTAATTTAAACATCCCGTGGATCAGATTTATTTAAACACAAATCACTTGTGGTGATAAACCTTCATCCCCTTGCACCATAGTAGATTCTTAGTCATGTCAATGCCAAGAAACCAGCTACGTCAAGATTCATATTGATCTTTATAACAGCACCTTCTGTTTGCGTGGGCTGTTTACTCAACATGAGCTTCTCATTCCCACACCATCTAAATAAGAGTCTCACTACCAGGATATTGCTTTTTAGAGCCTTGGTAATTTGCATATGTCATTTTCAACTTCCTGAAATTATTTAGGAAATTAACAAATTTAAAACTGCTGCATTTCTAGGACATTTCCGTATCTTATAAGCTCTGGACATGAAAGTATGTCTCTTTTTTTACACATTGCCTCAGTAAAAACAGCTGATAAGCAGGCAAAGTGTCTGAAGATCCTACTTCACTACTGTGTTTTTATGTATGTTTGCACTTAGTCATTCCTTAATTGCAGGCACTAAATCATGGAATTGACCTTTTGGACATTTGACCATGACTATGCAACTGAAAATTTGAAAGTTTATAAAGTAAATTTAGATTTTTTTCCTTTTATCAGTGGTAAGCATCCTTAGTAGTATTAGGCAATATAGTTTAAGTGGTTTAGAAGAGAACTAACAGTGGTAATAAATATAATTTCTAAAGCTTTACTTAAATAGTTTCTGGTTTTTGTTTGTTTTTTAACATCTTTATTGGAGTATAATTGCTTTACAATGGTGTGTTAGTTTCTGCTTTATAACAAAGTGAATCAGTTATATATATACATATGTTCCCATATCTCTTCCCTCTTGCATCTCCCTCCCACCCACCCTCCCTATCCCACCCCTCCAGGCGGTCACAAAGCACCAAGCTGATCTCCCTGTGCTATGCGGCTGCTTCCCACTAGCTAGCTATTTTACATTTGGTAATGTATATATGTCCATGCCACTCTCTCACTTTGTCACAGCTTACCCTTCCCCCTTCCCGTGTCCTCAAGTCCATTCTCTAGTAGGTCTGTGTCACATTGCTCTTTTGGTAGGGCTTGGATAGATGAAGAAAGCAAGCCCTCTCTTCCTGTACAGTCTCCAACTTCTCTGTGTAATTTATAAAAGCAGTTATTCCCAGCCATCTCAGTGAACCCAAGTTGTAATATGTGACCCTGCAGGTCTAGAACTGCACGTTCCTCCCCTGGGCCCTTACCCCAGGACCAGTTCAGAGGCTTTGGCAGCTAGTAATTGTTGACCTACGTTTTCCTGGTTGGTGTGGGGAAGAATCGGGGTGGGAAGGAAGGGAATGAAACCAGCCTAATGTGCCAGAGCCCAGCACTGGAGTTATGTCTGTCTCGAGTCCAATGTGTGTCTTTTCACTGCTCAGGGAGTCAATGGTGCCTTTATGTCCCTAAGTGGTTGAGGTCAGGACACTACCACAGAGAAAAACAATTGCTTGAATCCCAAATTATTGAACAGTCAAAGCCTTTTTCAGAAAAATAATTCCTCCAGGAAAGAGAGATTTGTGTGACATCAGGCAGCCGAAGTGTCTTCCTGCCAGGCCCTTTGCCCTGGGTGAACATGCTAGATGAGAGGGGTCAGTGTCCCCCAGCACCAGTGGAGGGACCGGCGCAGTACTTCTGAAAGAGCAAATGGAGCCCAGAGCTAGCTTAGGGTAGAACTTCTTGTTTCCTTTTACATCATTTGCTTCCTTCTCCTCCTCCTGCTTTATACAGCAAGAGAATTGTTTGGATTTAGACAGATGTGTGTAACTAGCCCAAATACTGGCATGGTAACAAGCGATGGATTGTCAGTATCCAGTGCTGCTTTGTGGAGGATATAAATAGAGCCTGGCTTTGGAACAGGAGGCTGACTTTCCTGTCTGACTTAAACTGGGGCCCAGCCAGCATCCATGGGGCCATGATATGCGCCACAGAGGTCCTGAGACAAAGTAGGAACTGGATTATAGGATAGTATATAAAGCCTAGAGATGAAACAGATATCCCTTCTTGTACACAGCTCCTGTGGCTGGCTTATGATTCCTGGTTAAATGTTAGCAAGATTAGTTCTGCTTTGGTTTACAGAATAATCCTCTCCTGCTTTCTTGTTCTCCCCACAGGGGATGGTATGAATGCCTATGTGGCCTACAAAGTTACAACACAGGTGAGTCCAAGTGACCCTGCTGATGACCACCTTAATAGACTTGGGTGCTCATACCAAGAAGGTCATCATTCAGATTATTTCTGGGTATTTCTTTAGTTTCTTTGTCAACATCTTCCTTCAAGTTTACTCAAGATGGAGCAAGTCTGCATCCCCTTGGTAATCTCATCTGAGCCTTTCCACTTTTCTTCCAGAGAGCTAACACTTCAGTGTGAAACTTTGTAAGTTTTATTAAGACATGTGGTGTATCTGATATAGTACCATCCCTCTTAAGAGCTATGTGGCTTAGAGCTAGTTTGGCGGATCACCCCAAACTATATCACCTGTTTAAAAATCATCAGTTCTTCTGAGGTTTCCTATGTGGAACTTCTTTTAATGCTCTCCCTAACCTTTTGCCCCTCGGGTCTGGTCTTCCTTTTTTATATAATATTAATGCATACAAAACTTACACGTTGTTGTATGCAGGTTATGAAGCATAAAAAATGAAGCCCCGAACCTACCACCAGTCTTAAGATGAGTACCATTGAATCTACCTGCGTGTTTCTCCCTCTCCTATCCCCTGCCTCACACCTTAGAGGCAACCACTCTCCTGAGTTGTCTCTCATTTCCTTTATTAAAAAGTCTTCCCATATGTATCTCTAAACAATGTACTGTTTTGCTTTTTTTTTGAGTTTCATTAAAATGGTATCATGCTAAATATAGTGCTTTCTTTACTACCATTGTTCCTCAGACCCATCCATGTTGTGTGTAGCTGTAGTTAATTAGTCCATTTTGTGATTATAGCATAATACATTCATGTTCCTGTTGTGAATATTTGGCATGTTTCCAGTTTTTGTAATTATGCGCTGTGAACATACTTGCACATGTCTTCTGGTGTACACATAAGAAGAGTTTCTTTTGGGTATATACTCAGGAATAGTTCCCCTGGGTCATAGGTAGTGCAAATGTTGAAGAAAAGGAATATAAACTGCTTTTTAAAGTCCTTGTGCCAGTTTATACTTCCATCAGCAGTATGTAAAAGTTCCCATTGACACACTTCTCTGCCAGCAGTTGGCAAGGCCCCACCTCCTTAAATTTTGCCTGTCTGGTGAGTATTAAATGATCTCTCAATATGATGTAGGCCTAGTCTTTTTTACTAGAAGTTTTCTTTATATTATCTCTCTACTACTTGTTGACCTGCCCCTGTGTTCTAGATCCTGTGACACTTTAAAGGTTAAAGTGTCTACAGTGTAGAGATTTCGTCTGATCCTCCCCCTTAGGGGCATTGTTTACTCTGTCTTTTCTTCCGTTTGGCTGCTTTAATTCCAGCAGCTAATACCCTTAATAAATCAGTGCAGGGTAAATGGGTTAATAGAGGACTATAGAATTCTAGCTTTAAACTAGATTGCAACATCTCTTTCCTTAAAGCAAGAGCCCTTAACCTGCAAAGAAAACCACATTTGAATTTAATTAGTTGCCTTTGTAATCTAATGTATATTATTTTATGCACTTAAAATCATTATTCTGAGAAGGGCTCCATAGATTCCCAGACAGCCAGAGGGGATTATAGCTCAGAAAACAAACAAACAAACAAATAAGAGTAAGAATCTCAGAGAAAGTTATTTACCAAGTGGCTAAATGACAGGGATCTGGGAAAAAGATGCCCTTGATGTCAGCTGGATGACTTTCAAGATACTCATTCATCCCCTATTTAAAATGAGATCGCCTTGTATTTTTTCTTTCCCCAAGACGAGCTTACCAATGTTCAGAAGTAAACAGTTTGCAGTGAAAAGAAGATTTAGTGACTTTCTGGGTCTTTATGAGAAGCTTTCAGAGAAACACTCCCAGAATGGCTTTATCGTCCCTCCTCCCCCGGAGAAGAGCCTAATAGGTAAGCCTGTGGTCTTTAATTCTGCTTAGATTCTTTCCTTTGCATTCTTTCTGCCGTATACTTTCTACTTAGTATATGAGACTACTTTTAATAGCAGTATAGACTCTTGCAGTTAGAAAATAAGTATTTCCGGGACTTCCCTGGTGGCACAGTGGTTAAAAATCCGCCTGCTAATGCAGGGGACACTGGTTCGATCCCTGGTCTGGGAAGATCCCACATGCCACGGAGCAGCTAAGCCTTGTGCCACAACTACTGAGCCTGTGCTCTAGAGCCCGCGAGCCACAATACTAAAGCCCTAGAGCCCGTGCTTGGCAACAAGAGAAACCACCGCAATGAGAAGCCCATGCACTGCAACGAAGAGTAGCCCCCGCTCGCCACAACTAGAGAAAGCCTGCGCGCAGCAACAAAGACCCAACGCAGCCAAAAATTAATTAATTAATTAAAAAAATTATTTCCAGCATTTTCCTATAAATTACACGTGGTCTAGAGAAATAGTATGTTTTGACATGGTCTCTTTCTTTGAGTGCAATAGGAGGCTCTGGTTTTAGCTTCTACAGGTGTGTGTGTGTGTGTGTTTATATTGGTATCCTGGAGTCTTCAATGATTGCTGTTCCTTCCAGATTGAAATGTACTAACTGAATGAGGGGAAGGAGATGGGGCAAGGAATCTTCCCATTACAATCAACTGATGTCTGTTAATCTTTACTCAGAGCCCCATGGCCCCCTTTTAGAAAACATATGCTCTGGAAATCCCAGAGCGTAGAACCTTCAGCACTTTAAGACTAGTTTAAAAATTGACTGTCACGAAAAGAACCTTTTGTTCATGCCTGCTCGTGACATAGACGTGGACTTTGGTTGTATTTTGTAGAGCTGTCCTCATTGCCTTCCTCCTGTGGGCTTTTTTTTTACAGCCTTATGCTTTTCATGATGATATATGGGTTTTTTTTTTTTTTTTTTTTTTTTTTTTGCTTTTTAAATTCATTTCCAGGAATGACAAAAGTAAAAGTTGGGAAGGAAGATTCTTCTTCTGCAGAATTTCTTGAAAAACGGAGGGCTGCTCTAGAAAGGTAAGTACCCTAAAACTATTTTCTTGAATACCATGAGAACAAATGAGAAGCAGAAACTGAGACTTAATTACGATGAGATATTTGCTGGAGTTAGTAGTGGTGAAACCTGAGTGAATTAAAGATTCCTACCTCCATATTATCTCTAACCTTTCCTAAGTCTCTTTCCTTCCCACCTCAGGAACAGAAGATCTTCTTTTCTTTCCCCACCTTGAGTGAGCAATCAAATTCTTCTTCTTCAACAGTCAAACATGAATGGCTCTGAGGTCACTTTCTGAGCAGTTATTTTTCTTCCCTTTTTGGAAATGTGAAGAATATGAACTTGAATGTGCTTGTACTTAAGTGCCTTATCTGAGGACATTTTAAAGTAATGAGAGACATTGTACCCCTGTATGATACTCCAAACCTTGTGAGGCCGGGTCAGCTAACCAGATAACTCCTTACCCCGTAGGTACCTTCAGAGGATTGTGAATCATCCTACCATGTTACAGGACCCTGATGTCAGGGAGTTCTTGGAAAAAGAAGAGGTTAGTATTGTACAAACTGAATTTCACAATTCATATCTGCCCCTGTGAAATGAAACTAGTTCATTCAACAAATATTTGAGCACCCGTGTATAGCCTAGTCTCAGACTACATCCTAGTTTGTAAGCACCCAAAAGTGACAAGTATTCTTCAGCCTCTGAAATAAAAGAAGCTTTGCCTGCAGTCAAAAGTAACTGGTTGTAGGGCTTCCCTGGTGGCGCAGTGGTTGAGAGTCCGCCTGCAGATGCAGGGGACACGGGTTCGTGCCCCGGTCCGGGAAGATCCCACATGCCGCGGAGCGACTGGGCCCGTGAGCCATGGCTGCTGAGCCTGCGCGTCTGGAGCCTGTGCTCTGCAATGGAAGAGGCCACAACAGTGAGAGGCCTGCGTACCGCAAAAAAATAAATAAATAAAAGTAACTGGTTGTAGAGGTCAAACTGCAACCTAGTTTTGTCTTTGTCTTATTAGATCAACACAGTGATCTGTTGGGCAGGTCCTTGGAATGTCTTTCATAGGTTACTACTTGGCTCAAATTGAATGCTTATTTTGTGCCAGGAGCTGAGGGGTTTTAGTTCAAAACCAGTTACCACAGAGCACAGAACTGCCAGCATATAGCAAAAGTGTTGATTCAAGTGGACAGTCTTTTTTAACAGGCTATGCGTAGGCTATTCATGATTGTGAAAAACTAGAGACAGCTCAGTTGCTAATAATTGGAGAATTAGGTGAAATATATCAATACAACAAATACTTAATTCCCATCATAAACAGAGAATATACAGAAATTCACTGGAAGCATACATTTAAAGAATTATGAGGGAGAGGGATAAATTAGGTGTATGAGATTAACAGATATGCACTACTATATATAAAATAGATAAACAACAAGGATTTACTGTATAACACAGGGAACTATATTCAGTATCTTGTAATAACCTATCATGGAAAAGAATCTGAAAAGAAATATAACTGAATCACTTTGCTGTACACCTGAAACTAACACAATACTGTAAATCAACTATACTTCAGTTTAAAAAAAGAATTATAAAAAGTGAAACATGAAACAACATATAAATACAGCGGAAGAAATACGTTGTTAGTCATTAAGGATCAAAAGAAACACTGGAATAAAACAATGTTATATCTCATAGGAAAGAAAACTAGAAGAAAATAAGTGACAGGGTAGGACTATTGTATTTATTTTTTTCATTTTATTTTTACATTTTTCTTTAATTTGCATATCCTATGTATTACTCTAATTAAGAAAATGGTACTAAGTATATGGGTTATTTTCCCCCCCAAAATGAACTCTTTTTTTTTTTTTGCGGTACGCGGGCCTCTCGCCGCTGTGGTCTCTCCCCCTGCGGAGCACAGGCTCTGGATGTGCAGGCTCAGCGGCCACGGCTCATGGGCCCAGCCGCTCCGCAGCATGTGGGACCCTCCCGGACCAGGGCATGAACCCACGCCCCCTGCATCGGCAGGCGGATCTCAACCGCTGCACCAACAGGGAAGCCCCCAAAATGAACTTTTTAAATTAAAAATTCTCTGTCTAATGCTCTAAATCTATTTTCTCCTCTGGGATCCCTAAATCCACTTTTCATTTTCACGCCCTGCTTGGTACCCCTAGAGCAGGGTTTCTCTCCAGTGGCACTGCTGACATTTGGGCTGGATCATCCTTTGTTGTGGAGGCTGTCCTGTGCTTTGTAGGGTTAGCAGCATCCCTGGCCTCATCCACTAGATGCCAGTACCTTCCCCCACCTCCCTGTCCCCAGTTTTATTATTATTTTTTTATAAATTTATTTATTTATTTACTTATGGCTGCGTTGGGTCTTCATTGTTGCATGCTGGCTTTTTCCAGTTGCAGCGAGCAGGGGCTACTCTTCGTTGTGGTGCCTGGACTTCTCATTGCGGTGGCTTCCCTTGTTGCAGAGCACAGGCTCTAGGCACGCAGGCTCAGTAGTTGTGGTGCATGGGCTCTAGAGCGCAGGCTCAGTAGTTGTGGTGCACAGACCCAGTTGCTCCACGGCATCTGGGATCTTCCCAGACCAGGAATCGAACCCGTGTCCCCTGCATTGGCAGGTGGATTCTTAACCACTGCGCTGCCAGGGAAGTCCCCCCTGCCTCCAGTTTTAATAAGCAAAATTATCCCCAGACATGGCCAAATGTCCCCTAGCGGGCAAAATGGCCCTGAGTTGAGAACCAGTGCCTCAAGAGTCCTGGGCACTAAAATCTAATTGTTCAGCGTGGTATACTATATACACTATGGATTCTTCAGCATCCCTTTCATGCCTTTGGAAAGGAGTGGGAAGACTGAACTAGTCAAATTGTTTCTAAGTATTCGGAATGCGTGACTTAACTAGATTGTCCCTAAAAGTAGCCTCAATCTGAATAAATTATGTTCTTGTCCTTGGACCTTTGTTCACTGAGGAAAATCCAAATGGATTTGCAGCACGACTTCAAAGTGTCTCAAGATTTTAAGTCTAGCTGTGTGCAGAGTATGCATCCAAAAGAACTTCTGACTTTTAACAAAAGCGTGTTTGGTATTTAAGCAGTTCATGCCTAGGTGGGCAGACTATCTCAATGTGAGGTCACCTGGCCACGTAACACACTCTGCTTTCTTTCTGCACACAATATCAGAAGCTGAAAATTTTGCTGATTCTATTTAATGTGGTCCTTTGATTTTTTTTTTTTTCTCTTTACATGCTAGTTATGGATTTGTCTAACTGCCTTTGAAAATAACAAGCTACAGTTCAACTAATTTGTTTGGCAAGTTTTGGGCATGCCATCTGATGGATACTAACTCTTCTGAACCTAAAATAGGGGCAGCAGATAACTTGCCACCCTGCCTTCTTGGTCTTGTAGCTGCCACGCGCCGTGGGTACCCAGACATTCAGTGGTGCTGGTCTCCTCAAGATGTTCAACAGAGCCACAGATGCAGTCAGCAAAATGACCATCAAGATGAATGAATCAGACATTGTGAGTAGCCCTGTGCCTCTCAGCTTTCCGTACCCCCTCAGGCTTATGGGTCAGAAGCCTTGAGGAGTCCTGAAATTTCTGAGATTAGAGACTTTCTTTTTATGATAATTCAGTCCCTTTAAAAAGCAAACAAACAAAAAAACTGCTAAGGAAAGACTGCTCTATACCTGTATGAGTAGCCTCCTTTAAAGCTCTGGGCCTGTGTGTTTCAGTGGTTTGAGGAGAAGCTCCAGGAGGTAGAGTGTGAGGAACAGCGCTTACGGAAACTGCATGCCGTTGTAGAAACTCTAGTCAACCACAGGAAAGGTAACAAACCTCCGAAATGCACTTGGAAGTGGGGGAAACTGATGTCTCCAGTGAGCTGGAGATGGGAGGGTATGCTGTTCCCAAGCCTCTCAGCCATTCAAGTTGAAATTCTCAGCCCACCTGGTCCTTGATGTTCTTATCGAAAAGATATGCCCTGCATCTCCTGGCAAGAAACATGACTCTACCACTGAGGACATTGTACTCTTTACCTGGGAGAGGTACAAGGAAGCCATCCCAGTTACAGCTTGACCTGGGATGTAGGCTTCTGTTGGTGGCATTTGAGTTGGTGGCTTATATCCAAAATGATGTTACATGCCTTAGCTACATGGTCCAATGAGCAATATGTAAATGCGGGAAACCATATATGTCTCTTAACCCTTCTTCACCTTTCTTTGGTGAGATTTACTTAAGAGCTAGTGAAATTTACCAAGTTTGAATGCTTTCCTTTTCTGCCTTAAACATGCTGATAATCAGAACTCTAAACAGGCAGAAAACCATTAGAATGAGGGCAATGTAAGGGTTGGCAAAATATGACCCAGCCCATGGGCTGTATTTGGCCATGGGCCTATTGCTCTGGGTTGGGAATGGTTTTTACATTTTTAAAGAGATGGGGAGCGGGGGCGGGGAGAGTGAACCAAAGCTTAAAATACAACAAAGTTGTCCTGCTCTGGCGCATGCAAAACTATGCAGTGTGCATACACTCACTCTTGCAGAAGGCTGCTTACCACAAGCTCTAACGTAAAAATCAGAATCATGCCATTGGCCTGTTTTTATTAACTGGCCCCTGGTTCTCCAGGAATATTGGAGCTGCTTCTTCCAAGTAAGCCTAACCTAGGGAAACTAAGATCAGCAGTTACCTCTCCCTGCTCAAGTGACCGAGCTGCATTGCCCTCACTTTCTGAATACAGTTAGCTGTGGTGTAAGTGACTAGGTTACAGAGCCCACAGTTGCCAGACATGCGGGGGCCAGCATTGCTAAGGCATCCATTGCAGTGCCAGCCGACTTGTCCCTTTTCCTTGGGAGATCAGAGGCCTCTGCTATCTTCCTCCTTCCAGAGCTAGCGCTGAACACATCCCAGTTTGCAAAGAGTCTCGCCATGCTCGGGAGCTCTGAGGACAACACAGCATTGTCACGGGCACTCTCCCAGCTGGCTGAGGTGGAAGAAAAGATCGAGCAGCTCCACCAGGAACAGGCCAACAATGACTTCTTCCTCCTTGCTGAGCTCCTGAGTGACTATATTCGCCTCCTGGCCATAGTCCGTGTAAGCGTCTCATTCCTTTCCTCTTTCTCCTCCACTTGATTTAATTTGTCTTTTCCTTTGCTCTTCCCGTTCCCAAGATGGTTTCATCCATTATAGCTCGAAATAATTTTTTCTACTCTCAAAAGAGAAGGTGTCTCGTAAACCAAAAAGTCCATTAAACTTTTAGTTATCACTGAGTCACATTGAGGCCCACAGCCAGTTTTTTAAATGAATTTGGAGAAAAGACCACTCTTGAATTTCCAAGTAGGGCCCTCCTTATTGTTGAAGCTGGACAGTATCCTCTGTGCTCCTTTTTTCAAGCAAGGTTTATTACAGACCTGCGGTCTTGTCCCCCTGGAGCAGTGACTTCCTCAGTCCTTTGGTCTTTGCCTCCTTAACAGTAAGTGGCGGCTTTGCCCTGGTAAGAGCTCTTGCTGGCTTCCACTTGTCCCTCCAATGTGGGCAGTCAGGTAACTAAACAGAACTGGCTTGGCACTGGCTGCATGGAGGAGTGTGGCCAGGGGGCCAAGAGAGCTTGTCACCAGAGCCCTCTGTGAGCTTTGCTGACCACACCGGTAGTAACACTGCAGCCTGCCCCTCAGGTCGAGCACCTCACCTTCTCTTCTGGTGACCAGGGCACTCTGGTTTCCCCTGACCTTTCAGAGTGGCCAAGGAAGCTTCACCGGGCAGTGATATTAGCTCTCACATGGCCTCCCTGAGACAGAGGAAAGAGCCAAGAGGGAGCCTGGCGCCTGCCCTAAAAGGGCCTGAGTCTGCCCGACGCAGGTTGGGACCAGAATGTATGAGCCTCTGAGTTGGAGCAGAGCCACCTCCACTCCCCGTCCCCAACCTCGCCCTCGCCAGAGAGCTCCTGTATTGTCAAGAGCCAAGCTGCACCCAGGACTCTCATTTCCTCCGTGGTAGAGGTGCTTAATATAGCCTGTGAGGTTGCTCAGTGTCCTCTCCCCTTGCTGTTTGCTTTGCTGCTAACTCCAGAGTGATAAGAGGCTGAAAAAATAACCTGCTTGGGAGTTTTTGGAACTGGTCAGACTACTTAGACTGGAGAGCCGTCCCAGGGAAGGGTTCTCTCTGGGGAAGCTTTCAGAGAGCAGTATTGTTTGGGGTCTCTGGAGAGCTCAGCACTTGGATATGACCTTCAAGCCAGGTGAGCCAGTATGGACAGGGGTGAGGGAGGCCTAGCTGGGGCAGCTCGCCTTAGAGCACAGAACTGCAAGCTGGTCTTTTTTCAGAGACCCCTCACCTGCCCTCCTCGTAATCATGAGCTAGCTATGGGGTTGGAGAGATGAACAGATGTTTCTTTTCTGCTGAACCTGCAGCTGTACCACAGTTAGCCCAGGGAGTTAGGTTGGATTTGAGGTCACCCTTTACCTAATCCTTTGACATTCAGCTGTTTAGAAATTGAGGTGAGCAGCAGTGACAATGCGGGGGAAGGTAACTTTGGAGTCATTTCACTCCCTAAGGCTCAAGTCTCGGCAAAGGCCTGCACTAAGGAGGCCTAGAAAACATCCAGGGAGCTCTTGTAGGGAAGGGGAGCAAAAGGAGCAGGGCTGGGAGGCTGCCCCAGACGCAGGTCTTTCATCCAGGCCTCTTGAAGCCTACAAAGCCAGTGGTGGTGCAGGATGGTTTTGTTAGGCCAAACAGCTATCCTCTGGAAACACTGATTGTGGTCAAGGAGCTAGAAACATGGAAAACCAGCAGGTGGACTTTGGAGAGCTTCTTGGGGGCCTTGATAGCCTAGAACAGTTGAATGTATGGATGAGATGAAAGCAGTGTGTCCCTGTGGTAGGTTTAAGTGTTTATTTAAAGATCTGTTAAGCTCACCCTGTATATTGTTCGGGTATCAGTTTAAAGTTTGCTTCCTTAGGTTGGCCTTCCCTGATGTGTCACCCAGGCTAAGCTAGATCCCCAGTTTTATTACAGTACTGTGCTTGTTTTCTCTGTACTCTGCATACCTATAATTACTTATTGGCAATTAGTAATACAGTGTCAGCCTTTCCTGTTAGATTACAAGCTCCATGAAAGCAGGCCCATGTGTTTCATTCCCCATTGTATTCTTAGCTCCTGGCACATGGCAGATACTCAGGGAAAGTGTGTAGACTCATGAACTGACTGATCTGAGAGAGGCAGTTCCAAAGCCATAGGACTGGGCACCAGCATCAGGCCACCTACTGTGCTCCCAGCCCTTCAGCCTTGGGAGTAGCATGAAGCAGCATGGCGCTGGCCCACTGGATCCTTGGAGAGGAGTCTTACCCAAGCTTGTGCTTTTGGATGTTAAACTTCCAGCTGGGCACTAACACGTGGCTGCAGAACCTGCCCTTGCTCGGTCCTTCCCTAGCACAGCTGCTGGGAGAGCCCCCCAAGGCAGAGCCAGCAGAGCTCCTGAAGGGCTGGTTGTGCTCTTCCCCAACCTCCACCTTCACAGGCCGCCTTTGACCAGCGCATGAAGATGTGGCAGCGCTGGCAGGATGCTCAAGCCACACTGCAGAAGAAGCGGGAGGCTGAGGCTCGGCTGCTGTGGGCCAACAAGCCTGACAAGCTGCAACAGGCCAAGGATGAGATCATAGAGGTGAGGCCCCCGAGGCAGCCCAGCAGGGGTGTTCTGCTGGCTCCTGAATGAGCCTGGGTCCCATCCCACCCAGATGCTTAGAACCCCACAGCAGGCAAGAGAACTGATTGAGTCTAAAGGACAGCTGCTGGGGAAGCCTCTGAGAATGATCCAGGCTTGCCATGAGACCTGGCCCTCCTTCTCCTTTCCTGTTCCACTCAAACTTGCCAAATTAGAATCTCTGCAGGAGCAGTCCTGGCTGGGTCTTTGAAAAGCTCCAAGATGATTCAGATATGCCCCCCACCCTGGTGAGAACTAAATTCATTTCTGTGGGGCTCCCAGCTTTGCTGGCGAATACCTAAACCAGAGCCTCTGGGGTACCAGAGCTTTCTTAGGAACCAGACTTGGCCTGAGGCACACGGCATCTCTTTCCCAGCCAGCCTGAAAGATGGCCTTCTACTGGACTCTGGCTTACGTGCTGAATCTCCATATCTAATCTTACCCAGAGGGACAGACAAATGCCAATTGAGGTCTCAGATACAGAATTTCTATTCAAAGGTAAAGACTTAATACCATAATATATTAAGTGATCCTTTCTTTCCTTTTCTTCCCAGTGGGAGTCTCGGGTGACTCAGTATGAAAGGGACTTTGAAAGGATTTCAACTGTGGTCCGAAAAGAAGTGATACGGTTTGAGGTGAGATAGAAGATCCTGCTTCTCACAAGTGTGCAGTGCCTGGTTTAGTAACATTGTTGGTTTTGTCCAAGTCTCTATTGAGTAGGGAGACAGATGGCGGTGCCAGTGACTTGGCAGCTGTTGTGAACAGGCGTGGCCTTCTGTGTGTGTGTGTGTGTGTGTGTGTGTGTGTGTTCATGTTCGTGTGTTTGTTCCTGAGGCAAAGTGGCTGTCCTACACTTGTTGCTGGACCAGAGCACAAAACAAAGCTTGCAGCTGTCATAAACCCTCTACTCCCCTTCCCCACCCTGCCACCATTCAAGAAAACCTTGCAAGAGGCTATTTGGCTGGAAATTATAGCCAATCCAGCTGTTGTCTCTACTTTCTGAGGCTGTGCTCAGCCTTGGTCAGCAAAAAACATCAGCACCCTATCAAGAGGGGAAGGAGCAACTGTCTGGATGGTCAGTGTAGAATCCTGTCTCCTTTAGAAAGAGAAATCCAAGGACTTCAAAAACCACGTGATCAAGTACCTTGAGACACTCCTGTATTCACAGCAGCAGGTATGTAACTTATGCATGGCTTTCATCCTCTCTTGCTTGCTCCGAAGGCCAGCTGCCTACTTATGGCTTTGGTGACAGGATGATCTGGCCCTGCTTCAGAGGGGCTGGGCCCTGCTTAATCAATACTTGAAAGTAGGTCCTGGTTCTCTAATGTGGCGCATCCAGTAGGGTCTCTTCCTAAGCAGGATTGCCCTAATCCTATAATGAGTTAGTTTTTAAGAACAAACCCCAGCTCTCCTCTCCCTATAACCCCGTGATACCACCTAACCCTCTTGAGGCTGAGGCCCCAATCAGTATGTGAAACAGTGGCTGCCTGTGAGGAGCTGACTGAGCTGAGCCAAGCTGTGGCCCCCATGGGGGTACTTCCTCCAGGTTAGAACCAGGACTGTCTTCAGATATTGCCCTTGCACTTGATGCTTCCCTCAGTCTAGAGAGGTAAGGGCAGTGTGGCTGGCTGGCCAATCTGTCCCAAGGTCCACTGTCAGCAAAGCCATTTCCTCAGCTTGGCCTTAGCCCAGGCCTCCCTGTGGGTGGCTGAGGCACTTGGGAGAGTGCCCTGGCACTGTGCCTGTTCCCCTTCCAGGCTCAGGCTCTGCCACTAAATGGGGACACTTGCTTACTGACCCCACTTCTTTGCAGCTGGCAAAGTACTGGGAAGCCTTCCTTCCTGAGGCAAAGGCCATCTCCTAATGGACCAAGGACACCAGAGTCCACCTGCCTGACGCTGCCTTTTTATACACTGTCCCCCTCCACCTCTGCTGGACCCCAGTGATGCATCCTGCCTAGCCTGGACTTCACCCCTTCCTCCCTGCCCCCATGGCCAAGCTGTCCCCAGTCACTCTAACCAGTCCTTCATTTAGCTTCCATATATATTTTCTTACCTGAGAGAATAGTTTCTTGCTTTAAGCAAAAAACCTATACTAGATGGTGGAATTATGGGATAGGGGTGGAGTATTGATATAAATATATAAATACAAATGTATATTTTTCAGGATGTGGTTAGGAACTGGGAATAACATTTTCTGTTACTCCTGATGGTGCCATGAAAAGATTATGTAATAAAATACTTTAAAATCGGGTCACATGACTCAGAATGGTGGTGCTTTTTGCTTTAGGCTGGGGAGCAGTTGGGAAGCAGGTCTGGAATACTCCTAACCAAGAAATGCCCAGGTATAGCCAGGTATAGTTACTTCCTCTCCACAGGAGTTCACAAGCTTCTGCCCCTGCTTCCCTATGGATCTGGAATTTCCTTTTCTCTGTCTACCTCAGCTACCTGTTCTGAGGGTCTCTTAATCTATTTAACTCATACTCCTACTTCTTTAGGGAAGGAGTTTTAAACACATCTCTTATAATAAGAGGGACAAAACCAATTCTCCTGCAGAGGAGGCCAGCTTTCACTTTTATTCCTGCCCTGTTTCCCTCAGCTGCCCAGGGTTCTCTGAGAGTCTTGCTTTCTGATCGCAAAGCCTTGCGTTCTGAACATCTTTTTGCTGCCCATCAAAGCATGTCCTCAGTAGACTGGTCCATGTTAAAAATGTAAAGGACTGATAAGGACTTAGCACTTTATCCCACTGACAACAGAACCAGGCACTCTGGCTCTAGATAAAGTCATCCCAGAATTCCTAAACCTTCTGAGTTCCAAGAAGCTTCACTATCTGTGCCCAGGAGGGAGCATGCTGGCAAGAGGCCCGAGTGTGGTGAGCACAAGCCGAGGGCGTTCAAAGGGGTCTCTGTGCTGGCCTGGCCAGGGAGGCCCAGTCTTGGATGCACCCGTGCTGGGCTTCCCCTCAGCTCTCCGCAGCTGCTAAGCTTGCTGGTCAGAGCAGACTGTGAAGCTGCTCTGTGGGACAAGCTGGCAGGCTGCATGCACGCAGGAACCTCCCACTCCCAGCCCTACCAGCTGCAGAGATGCCCGGCTCTGTCAGTTCTTGTGGGGGCAATGTCAACCTTTGGGGAGGGCAGCGTGAGGCAGGAACCGGCAGTAAACAGCAAGCAGCGCTGATCTCCAGTCCACCAGCCTGACGGGGAGTGCCAGTGCCGGCAAGTACTTTTTCAATATGTGGATTTTTTTTTTTTTTTTTTTTTTAGAAAAAGTCACTCAATCTCTCCCTCCCCGCTAATATCCTTTTTTTTTTTTTAACGTCTTTATTGGAGTGTAATTGCTTTACAATGGTGTGTTAGTTTCTGCTTTATAACAAAGTGAATCAGCTTCCCCTAATATCCTTATTGCCACCTTTGATTTTATCCTTCCAGTCTTATATGCTTGCTCTGCTTAGTTGTAATAATATACACATAAAATATTTTGTATCCTGCTTTTATCATTCAACACTGTATAAGTTATAAGCATTTTTTCTATTTTGTTATCTATCTTCACAGACTTTATTTGTAAGGCTGTGTAATTTTAAGGCTTCCATAGAGTGACTGTACCATAATTCTGACTTATCCCTTGCTGTTGGATTCCTGGTTTGTTTGGTAACTTTTAAAATTTTAATATGATTTTAAACTTACAGAAAAGTTACAGGAATATCACAAAGAACTCCCATATATCCTTTACCCACATTTACCAAGTGTTTACATTTTTATCCCATTTGCTTTATGACTTAATGATTTGCTTTATCTGTATTTATATGTTGTATTTTCTGAATCTTTTGAGAGTAAGTTGCAGGCATTGTACCCCTTTACCCCAAAACTTCAGTATGCCTTTCCTTAAGAATAAGGACATCCTCTCATAATTTATAACCATAACCACTTATCAAAAACAGGAAGTATAACACTGATAAAATACTGTTAATCTGGGCTTCCCTGGTGGCGCAGTGGTTGAGAGTCCGCCTGCCGATGCAGGGGACAGGGGTTCGTGCCCCGGTCCGGGAAGATCCCACATGCCGCAGAGCGGCCGGGCCCGTGAGCCATGGCCGCTGAGCCTGCGCGTCCGGAGCCTGTGCTCCGCAACGGGAGAGGCCACAACAGTGAGAGGCCCACATACCGGAAAATAATAATAATAATAATACTGTTAATCTAACACGTGCTCTCTATTTAAATTGTGTCAGCTGTCCCAGTAATGTCCTTCATAGTGATTCCTGGTGCAGGATCATGTGTTACGTTTAGTTGTGACACATGATTACATGTGTCTCTTTTAATCCAGACTTCTTGAGCCTTTCCTTGCCTTTTATTACCTTGGCATTTTTGAAGAATACAGTCAGGTATTTTGTAGAATGTTCCTCAACGTGGATTGGTCTCATGGTTCCACATGACTAGATTAGGTTTTTGTATGTTGGGCAAGAACACCACAGAAGTGACATGTCCTCAGTGCATCTTAAGGTGGCATGTGATGTTAGTTGGTCCCATTAATGCTGACATTAACTCTGATCTCTTGGTTAAGCTGATGTCTGCCAGGTTTCCCTTTTTAAATTTACTCTTTTCCCTTTTGTAATTAACAAGTTATTTGTGGGGAGATACTTTGATATCATGTAAATATTTTATTCCTCATCCAGTGTGATTTTCTCACTCCATAGTTTCTTCTACATTTATTGTTTGGCATTCTACTTCTAAAGAACAGCATTTTTCCTCCCTATTTATTAATCTACTTGTTTATAAGTACGGATCAATGGATTCCTATTTACTCTAAGTTGCAAGCCATTGCTTTAATTTGTTTTGATTCTCAAACTGTCCCAGATTTCTAGCCGGCTCTTGTGTCTTTTTAACATATCCCCTTCATTTTTTTTTTTTTTTAACACTTTCTTACTTTCTGGCTTAACAAGATGTTTCAGGCTTATCTTGTATCTTCCCTGCCCCAGCCCTGGAATCAGCCATTTCTCCAGGGAATCTTGATTCCTTTTAATGGAGAATGATATTTAGAAACCTAGAGCTGGGTGCTGAGTGTGCCCATTGCTACTGGAATGTCATTGCTTCTAGGCTCTTGGCAGACAGAACAAGGAAATAGCTACAGATAAAAATATATGGAAATATTGAGAGAGATGGAGATAGATGATATAAAGAATTAGATATTAAAAATCATGAATCCACACTGATATTTTCAGTCTAGCTCCATAAAGTTTATTCTTATCCTCTCCATATTTGTAACTCTTTTCTCCAGACTAAATTTTAAAACTTTCTCCTTGCTTTGTTTTGTTCCATCCAGTGATCATCTTGATGTAAGTCTGTTTTTATTATTTCCTTGGGATGGGCTCCCTTCTGGTTTCAGAACTTCCTGCTCGGCCTCCTGTCTCGAGGCTGATAGGGCCAGCTGTCTTTGGGGCCTGTGCATTTCTGTGCAGAGCTTGCGGACATGGAAATTAAGAAGGCCAATAGCAGGTTAAGTGTACTGGGCTGTATGGGGGGGATAGTGCCACGAAGATGGAGTCATTCCACCTGGGGACTCAGGAGAAAGAAACTGGAGAAGGGGATGTTTGAGCTGTCTTAAAGGTGAAGAGGTGTTTGCTTCTTCTGCTGGGACCATTCTGCCTCCCTGTGTCGTGTAGTGGGAGGTGGGCACATGTAGGGAAATGCAAGCGGCTCGATGTGGGCAGAGTTAAGTTAGTGGATGGCCCACGGAGAGTGACGAGCAAGAGCCGGATCACACAGTGCCTGTGACCTGTGGGGCACTTTGAACATTATCCTGCAAATGTGGGGAGCTCCTGGAGGGACCTAAGCAGGAAATAACATGGTCACATTTGTGATGGAGACATATCAGAAGGTATGAGACTGGAGGCAAGGAGAGCCTGCCAGAGTGCCGAGGAGGGTCGTAGTAATGGTGCTGGAGCTCAGAGAGAGGTGGAGGACCTGGCGAAGAGCCACTGTGGTCTGGCCACCGATCTGATGAGAGGCCCGAGGGAGAGCATGGTGGCTGGCATGAGCCGCCAGCTTCTGGCTTGGATTTCAGGGTAGACGGTGAAGCCTTTCATGACATAGGTAATACAGGAGGCCGAATGGGTTTGGAGCAGATGGGCAGGAAAGCAGAGGGCACAGCAAGTGCTGACCGTGTCAGAGACTCCTCTAAATGGGAAGGGAGGACTGTGCTGAGAGATGCGGGAGATCCAGAGTGAAAGCTGGCTTTGATTTATTTAAAGGTGGGTCAGACCTAGCATGTTAATAAAATTCAGAGGAGATAAAGGGAATAGCCATCAGCCCTGTCTGGGAGTAAATGCAAAAATACACAGAGCAGGGAGCCTCGCTGCTTTGTGTGGCTGGGGAAGAATTAAAATGTTCTCAGATAGGAATATCTAGTTTACCTGTTTTGAGTCAGGTGGTTTAGAGGAGAGGTATGGAGATGAGTCTTACTTCTCCTGCTTCCCCTTGGGTTATTTCCCCCATGAATCTCTGGGCCCTGGAGTCCTGAAGGTGAGGGTTTAGAGCTGGAGGGACCCCAGGGAGGATGAGTAGTCAGTGACAGAACAAATGCAAGAAGTAGAAATGATCGGAAGCGTCACACGTAGAGATATTTGTAACATTAAGCTCTTTCCAGCTGCTCTTCATTGTGAATGCACCTGTAGCTGAGAACGCTAAAGGAGACAAAGAGTGCCTGTGCCGCTCAGATTTTTAAAAGCATGAGAAGATAATGGAAGTGAAGATGGGGTCAGGGACTGGCTGAGGAGGGAACATGGTGATGGAAGGAGTGTCCTTTGCTGAACGTGCTTAGGGCCCACATGGGATTGAAGACCATGGATCCTGAGGGACAGCAGGCCCTAAGGTGGTGGGATTTTCCCCACCAGTTCAAGCAGCCTGGGGGTTGAGAGGAGGGGAGGGGAAGAGAATGGTGATCCCTCCCGCAGCAAGGAAGGACACACCTTCGCTTCAGCTGCCACATGACTGAACCAGACACCCGGTCTTCAGAGTCACTGGCTGAGATTCTCAGCTCCACACTGGGGAAGAGGCAGGCCTGAGCTCAGAGTCAGAAATGCACTAGAACAGCTTATCCCTGTCTTCTGGCCCCGGGGTTGGTGTGACATCTGCCAGTGTCTTATGATACCACTTGTGTGGTTTAATGTTGGCTCTGTCTGCCAAACAATAAAAATTCTGTAATATTTGATTTGGGCCTTAGAGTATCAATAGGAGCTCAACTGCTACAAGGGATAGGTTGAGAGGAGGCAGGTGACTGAAGCACAAAAAGCAAGTTAAGGCATAAAAAAAATTAGACAATAAACTCTCCAAAGTGGAACATCTTTATCACCCCATGGCCCCTGAAAAGATCTGGGCTTAAAATAGGTGCCAAATATCAGGAGGTAACTGTTGAGTGATCTCCAGCTGTAGGCTCTGCCACCTGGCCTTCACAGCCTTCTGTGAGAGGACCCCAGCTCGCCTTTTCCTGTTTATCTCCTAGTCCTTCACAGCGGTGCGCATACCTCATGGAAACGGATTCCACATATGCTCCTTCCTTCCTCACTCTGTGTGGCCTAAGAAGCCTTTATTAATATTGGGCTTTGTTCCTGAAGCACCCTATCTCAGCCCCCATCCCTCCCTTCAATCTCAGAATTACACCTGTCTGAAACAGCCAGCCTTCAGTATTGTGGATAAGAGTGTGAATAAATAGAGATGAGGGCATTGGTTAATGTGTCAGAACATTCACTGGGGTAGAAACCAAGTCCATGAAGAAGACTGTGCAAAGAGGCCCATCATAGCATTGTTGACAGTTGTAAAATTTGAAATCAATCTAAATGTACAGCAGGAAGGGATTAAATGAATTATGGTACGTAATTAGATATTATACAGCCATTGAAGATGATATTAGCTATATTTATTGACAAGAAAAACTCATTTTTGAATGAAAGTAGGTTATAGAATTACATGTATGATATGGTCTGCATTTATATAAAATTATATATATATGGGAAGGATGTTGATCGAATTGTTAACTATGGTTGCCTCTAGGGATGGAATTTTGCATTATTTAAAATTTTTATACTATTTGATATTGCTTGGAATTTCTGTGTATTACTTTTATAATCGTAAATATTAAATAAAGCTATTTTCATTATGGGAAAACAATCCACTGCATCCTTTGAGGCCTACTTTATATGTACATCTCTGGGAAGCTTTCTTTGATCTACTCTTCACCCACCCCCGACCCACACTGTGGAGTGGGAGCCCTGCCTCCTTTATAGATCTTGGCATGGCACTTTGTCATCCTCTTAAACCTCTGGTCTTTCTCGCTTGTGTTTGTTATGTTATCTCATTAGCCTCCATGGCTCTGAACTCCTTAAGGTCATGGATTGTGTTCCTACTCATCTAGGTGCCGTCCTCCACTTCCAAAGGCAGCCTCAGGGGGAAGTGACTGCCCTTCAGCTGTGGAGATTACTGTTTTACGAGCCTACGGGCCCAGATCTTGGGGTTTTTCACGAGATCCAGAAATCAGGCCTGATTTGGGGTTCAGTAGGCTTTGCTCTGGTTGGCAGGATCGGTGCTCAGTGTTCCAGGTAGGGCCTGCAAGCGGGGAGGTGATAGGCACTTGCTCCACTGCTTGCCCCAGAAAGGCCTCCCCGCTTTGCCTTTGCCTGTTGTGGAAATGCCCCTCTGGCTCTGATGACCAGACCTCTGGGGCAGAAATCCCCACAGCCCCACCACCGAGGCTGCTCAGAGGAAGCCAGCTGCTCAGCCTCTGGGTCCAGAAAAAACCCCAAAGAAAAACCCTGTCCAAACTGAGATAGGACCTTTCCCTAAAGGGATGTGACGATTGTTTCCAAATGACTGCCCCCTCCTAGCTTCAGAGCTCTCAGCTTCCTCTTCCATTATGAGTGACAGTGATGGTGACCACAGGGGCCCAGTAGCAGGTGTCCCCTTGGGAATATTAGCAGCCTCACCAGAAAAAGATGATGAGGCATGTGGCAGCCAGGAACACATGCAGGGCAGCGTCCAGACCGCCCCGATAGTCCCATCCCACCCTGGGGCCTAATAACCAAGAGCTGCCATGCGTTCAACACCCACCCTGTGCCAGCGGGCTCAGGGCTTTGAAACTCATCCAGCACCACGGCTCTGCCAGGTGGGCGTTGTTATCTACATTAAAAGACTGAAGCTTAGAGACCTTAAGCAGCTTGCCCAAGGTCGCACCACAGAGCTAAGACTTGAACTCAGTCTGCTTGACTCGGCTTGTCTGCACCCCCATATCCCATACGATCCAGTCGGGGATGGACAAGGAGGACCTAGACACTAACCCACTAAGTTGTTTTCTTAAAGACCTGAACAAATCCATGTAGCAGGCCTGTCAAGGAGAAGCTACCCACCTGACCTGGTGGGCATTTGAGCTTCTCTCACCCTGTGAGATACTCTCCCCAGATGTGCTCAGTGTGTGGCAGGGGCAGAAGCTGGAAGACAGAGAACAGCTTGGGTGAGTAGCTGGGGACCATTAATGGCAGAGAGTAAAAACTCAACTTGCTGCGAAACCCCAGACAGTATCCAGGGCTAGAGCGGGTGGAGGTGCATCTCCATTCCAGACCTGGAAGCCTCTCAGCTTCCCTGTTGTCCTTAGTTCTTAGTCCCACGGCTTCCTCCATGCTTAAGTCCTGTGACTTGAGGGTACCTGAGCATGTCTTTATTCCTTGAGCCCTGGTGCGGGCGCACCAGAAGGGCAATCGGTTGGTCCCCTGACATACCACCCTAAGGGATGTTAGGAGTTGTTGTAGCACCAGAAAAATCTCCCCAGGAAGCTGTTGCCTCGAAACCGGGTGGCTGGAGTGGTCTCTGCAGCTCCCCCTGCTCTGGCCTTGCATCATGTTGTCTGAAGCAGCTGAGCTGCCTCTGTCTTCTGGGCAAGAGGCGGGGGGTCTCCTAGGATTGACACTGCTGGCTGGAGCCTACCTGTCCCTTGGGAAGCCGGGCACCAGTCTAACGGGGGGTCAGACTTTGCTCTCAGGGCTCAGGCAGGACACGCTTGTCAGAGGTGCCTTCCTAACACAGCCCTTTCCACAGCCCACTTCTCCCTTCCTCACACCTCAGTTTCCTCATCTATAAAATGATGAATTTAGACTAGCTCAGTAATTTAAAATGTGGCAGCAGAACTAATTTTTTAGACATCTGTACCAAAGTCCAATATTCACAACATAAAAATTTTTATTTTGATTATTATTATTTCAAATTTATAAGATGTACTTATTAAGCAGTTAGCAAGTGCTCTGAGGCTGTTAGGATGAACAGGATGGTTGCTGATTTACACCAGCCTCTGCTTCTAATTCATTCTTTTACCTGTTTTTGGCTGCAATGAGAAAATCAGGAAAAGCCTGATCACAGAGTTAGTAGTTGGAGTAACTAATGTTTGTTTGTTTGTTTGTTTTTAAGCTAACCTTGCAACCTCAGGATACTGAAAAAGGAATAGAAGAATTTGCTTTTGTTGTTTCAGAGATGAATCATTAACAAAATATTGGACGGACCATATGTAATTGGCAAAACCCCACAGTTTTGGCCTGCAAAAACAGCGAATTTGTATAATTCAGTCGAATAAGAATAGCTAATGTTTATTTCCTGTGTGCCAGGCCCCATGCCAAACACTCTGGAAGCATGATGTCACTTAGTCTACACACAACTCCCCGTGGTACAGGTAAGGACGCTGAGGCATGGGCGTTGTCAAAGGTTGCCCTGGCGACCAGAACCTCCAACTCCAGTCCCCATCCCAGCAGTCCAGGCCCAGCCTTGCCCGGGGTTAATGGGGTTCCAGGTCAGTCCGCCTCCGCCCACCCGCGGGGAGGGGAAAGCATCCAATCTCTGTGCCCAGCGGCGCCCCCCTGCCCGCCCGAGGCCCAGGAGCTGTTTGTTTTCTTAACGGGGTTAACCAAACCTCCGGAACAGCGCCGGCTGCCCAGTAGAAGCCGAGCCGGTGAAAGGGGCTTTGTGTGAGGGCAGTGGAAGGCGAGGGCCGAGCCAGGGCGGAGACGCGGTCCAACCCACCTGGGCGCCCGCGACCAGGCGGCCCCAGGAGAGGGGGCGTGTCGGGGGTGGACACCTCTGCCCCCAGCCCTTCCTGCCCTCTGCTTGGCCCTTGATCCTCATCTCCAGGCTTCACGTCTGTACAGTGGGGCGAGAATGGCCCGCCTCCCTGGCAGGGCCGGTGTGGGCGTCAAGAGACAGGTGTTTACAGTGTGGCCCCCAACCAGGAGCATAAGCATCACCAGCGACCTTGTGGAAAACGCACTGGGTCAGACTCCACGCCAGGAGTGTGCATTCGGAAAACCCTGGTTAGGGCCGTGTGATCTGAGACTGGAACTTAGATCACTGTTCACATACTGAGAGGGCCAATGTTTAAAGTATACAGAAAACACACTTTTCCTTTGGCTGTAATAACTGCTTTGGAGTGTACATCATGTCACGTGTTCCTCTTTACAGGAAAATATTCTCCATAAGTTGTTTTATCTCCCCAAAGACATAAATGTCTCCAGGTCAAGGATCTTGTTTTTCTTCATTTGGATCTTCACTCAGGTCTGAATGAGATGCTGTGGAATAAGGAGCTGCAGGTTTACTACCAAATGTTTTACGAGTCAGGTGCATCAAATCTCCCTCTATAAATGGGGATGAAAATCCATTGATTTGAGACTTCTCAGGAACAGCTGAAAATCAAGTAAGTGAATGAGGTGGATGATGGTCTTCAGAGAGAGAGAGAGAGCGAGAGATAAGAGTCTAACTCTGAAGGTAGGAAGAGGATTTCTGTTATTACCCCTCTGCAGGCCTTCCTGTAACCCTTCAGCAACCCTGCTCCCTTCCTGCCTCTTTCCCAGGCCTTCCCTCCTCTCCCTAGCCTCTTCCCAACATCCCCTTCCCCCACTGATTCATACAGTCTTTCAATCAACAATGCTTCTTTTGAGCATCTACTACATGCTTGGCACCATGGTGGCAAAACCCTGACAAGAGACCATATCCCTGGCTCACTGGTACTGAGTCTGGGGGCCGAGTTGGGGACACCAGGGAGAAACAATAAACAAACAGTAACAGTAATATTGGAATGAGTGCAGAGACAAGGTGCTTATGATAGGATGGTCAGGAAGGAAGGTGTCTATGAGAAGGTGAGTTTTAGGCTAAGAATTAGAAGTTTTAGGCAAAGCCCACCAGGTGAAGAGTAAGGAAAAAGTGTTGCAGGGAGGGATTCCTTGGTGGCACAGTGGTTAAGAATCCACCTGCCAATGTAGGGGACACGGGTTTGATCCCTGGTCTGGGAAGATCCCACATGCCGCAGAGCAACTAAGCCCGTGCGCCACAACTACTGAGCCTGCGCTCTGGGGCCCACGAGCCACAACTACTGAGCCCGTGCACCACAACTACTGAAGCCCACGTGCCTGGAGTGCGTGCTCCACAACAAGAGAAGCCATCTCAATGAGAAGCCCGCGCACCGCAACGAAAAGTAGCCCCCACTCGCCGCAACTAGAGCAAGCCCGCACGCAGCAATGAAGACCCAAGGCAGCCAAAAATAAATAAAATTTAAAAATTAAAAAAAACCCCACAAACCTTCTAAAAAAAAAAAGTGTTTCAGAGAGATGAAATAGTGAGTATAAATGTCCTGAGGCAGAAAGAGTTCGTTAGGTTTGAAGAACTGGAAGAATGTCGCTGTGGCTGGAGCCCCATGCATGAGAGGGTAGGAGAGAAAATGAGAGATGGGCTGGGTCATTTAGAGCTGTGTAGACTACGGTGGGGAGGGCGGGTTTTGTTTTAAGCACAGCGTGAAGCCTTTGGACGGTCTGTGCTACTAGGTAGAGAGTAGACCTTGTATGAGGGAGAGAGGCAGGAAAAACAAGAGAGGTCCATTAGAAGATGTGGCAGTGTTCTGGGTGGTAGGAATAGAGACAGAGGCAGACCTTCATTAGGATGGGCGACCAAGAAGTTTAGAGGTTTGAGGGTCCTAGAAGAGGACTCCCTGAACAGCAGACAAGGAGAGCAGGGTCCCTGACTGATGGGGCCCTAGAGAACAAGGGAGGTAATGAAACACCAGCACTTCTCCTCATGGTGGATCGTTTCCCTTCCAGGAGGTTTCAGCTTCCTGATTCTGAGGCCCCTGTGAGATGGAATTTGGCGGGGGGAAAGTGTAGAACATAGTATTGGTGAGACCTGCTTGCCCCCTTATGGGGTCATCCTCTCAGCCTCTCTCTGGGGGCAGAGCTGGGAATGGGGAGTTTCTGCTCCAGCTCAGAAACACCTCTGCACTAGCAAGGGAGGGAGGGAGTCAGTGGTCCCCCAACCCCAGCTCCTACGACAGGTTCTCTGCTCCTTCCAACCATCAAGCTTTCTGCTAGGGTGAGCTCTGGGAGGCAGGGGCCTCGCCTTCCTCCACTGCCCCCCAAGACTATCTGGGGAGGAGTCAGTGGAGTGGAGGCTTGTGCTGAATGGGAAATCTCCCTTAGGCGGGTGGGGGAAGAGCGCTGAGAGGTGGGAGCAGAAGCCTCTCCTAGCACAGGAGGTGAGAGAGTTCTGGATTAAATCCTGTCACACACCCAGAAAGACTCTGCCAGAAGAGTGGGCAAGGGCAGCCTCGTGCCACCTCCCACAGTCCCTCTCCCCCATCCATTGCCCTGCATACCAGCATCACCCACCTGTGTTTCCAGGATGAGCCCACAAACTGCCATTTTCCTGATACCTACTCTGCTGAGGGCTTCGCAGGGATTTTCTCACTCAGTTTTCGCACGCTCTCCTGAAGGAGGCATATTATCTCAATTCTGCAGATGAGTACAGATCTACACAGCTGGGGAAACCCAAGCTGTCTGACCGCTAAAGCAGAGCCTCTGTCCCTACACTGCCTCTCCTCCTGATGAAGGTTTGGGCTGAATGATGATTGAAATGGAGGAATGGCTTTTTTAAATGAATGAATGGGGACTTCCCTGGTGGTCCAATGGTTAAGAATCCGCCTTCCAGTGCAGGGGAGGTGGGTTTGATCCCTGGTCTGGGAACTAAGATCCCACGGGCCGCGGGGCAACTAAGCCCGCACTCCACAACTAGAGAGACCGTGTGCTGCAACTAATGAGCCCGTGCGCTCTGGAGCCCACGCGCTGCAACAAAGAGCCTTCCTGCCGCAAAGAAGAACAGATGCAGCCATATAAATATTTTTTAAAAAAATGAATGAATGGGGCCTACGAATGCTGGGGGAAGGGGGACATCAAAGCCAGAGTGCGTCCAAGCTTTACCCCAGGCCGCGCTCCCAGGGTCCACGTTGAAGGTGGAGGGAAGGAGATGGGGGTGCAGCCTGGTCCTGGGCAAGGGTGTGAGGAACGCAAGGAACGCCCCTGGTGGATCTGGGCCCAGCCTCCCTCCTTGCCAATGCCCACAGGGGCTTACAGCCCTTAGCAGGCGCTCGAATAAGAGCAGGTGAAATTTGGCTCTCCCGCATTCCTGTCAATCACTGGGGACTCGGTGAATGTGGACATGTTGACAAACAGATGGCTCTCTGCCGAAGGGTCTCCAAGTTCTGCGGCCCCACTAGGCTCAGTGGGCGGCGCCCGCCTCGCGCCATCGGGCTCCAGCCTAATCAGCCCCTTGCAGGACCCGGCGGCGCTGGGGAACGCCCTGGGCGGGGCCAACGTGGGGGCGGGTCCCGCAGGCACGAGGAGGCGGGGCCGGCGACGCCGCGGTCTTTGGTCGGAGCGCGGAGAGTTCGGCTGCAAGCGAGGCTTGCATGCTGGAAGTTCGCATCCCGTCGGTGGGGCCCGAGGCCGAGGGGACCCGGCAGAGCCCCGAGAAAGGCCACATGGTGAGCGGGGGCAGTGGATGGGAAGGGGCGCGGGGACCCGCCGGATTTCCCTGCGTCAAATGCAATGCGGACCCCGCACCTCGGGTTCGGGGTCCGAGCGCGGCGGCCCAGGCCGTCTGGGGACACGCTGCCGAGGGTCTCTGGGCCGCTTGGACTTGCCAGCCCCGCCGACGGCGGTCCCGGCTCCTGAGGGACTGACTGCACGGAGCAGAGCCCCCAAGTGTGTGGGGACTTGGGAGGGTCCCTGGAGAGCAGCGGCGCTCCCAGGCCGCTTTGCGCCTCTGAGGGCGGAGGGTGGGTGCGTCGCCGGGAGCCGGTCCTGCTGCACCAACCCGCCAGGCCTCACGCGCACCCGGCTGCCCTCCCGCGCCCGCCAGGTGTTCCGAGTGGAGGTGCTGTGCCACGGGCGCAGACACACCGTGAAGAGGCGCTACAGCGAGTTCCACGCGCTGCACAAACGGGTGAGGCTGCGCCCACCACCGACAGACCGACCCCGGCCCGGCTCCTTCCCAAGCCCTGAGAGGCAGGCAGACAAGCTGGCGGGCCCCAGCCTCTGCCACCCCCATTACCTGGCCCTAGAGAGCTCAGCTCGTGGGCACAGACCTCCCTGCGGGCTGCGGAACGCGCGCAAAGGGTTAGGTCCCACGTGCTGCCCGTGCCCCTGCGCGGCTGGTCCGGCGTCGGGCGTCTTGGGGGCGGACGGGGGTGTTGGAGGCACCTCTCGCCCTTGTCCCAACCACTACTCACCACGCGGGCGTGTCTCAGGGTAGAGCTTGAAGTTTGGGGGTGTGGGTGGCAGGGAGGACTGGGGAGGGCTCTTGGCTAGGATGAAGTGAGCTTGAGGGCTCAATTGGGATGCTGTGATCGCACTGCGGTAACCTCCTGGCAGATCAAGAAACTGTCCAAAGTGCCCGACTTCCCCTCGAAACGCCTGCCCAACTGGAGGACCAGAGGACTGGAGCAGCGGCGGCAGAGCTTGGAGGCCTATATCCAGGTATGTGTGGGTCTCACTCTGTTTGCCTCTCAGCCTGCTGGACCAGAGGTGTGACACCGGCAGAGAGGTGCGGGGCATTGGGGTGAAGGGGACCTACATTTTGGCCATGTTCTAGTCCCTCTCTGAATTGGTAGGATTGAGTGAGGTACCCAGGAGGCAGGTAGTCCCAGTTAAATGAAGGCTAGCTCTCCTTCTCCAGGGTGAGATCCTGTACTGCCCTCCTGATGAGGGTGGAGATCCTTCCCCCCCTCTCCCACACGGTTATGCCCCATTGCAGGCCAGGCTGGCTTCGTGGGCCAATCTGTATAGTCGCCCAGGGCCAGTGCTCAGAAGGGCCCTAGCTTGGTTTAATGCTCTGCTCTGGTTGTCTTGAAATTCTTTATCATTTTGGAAGGGCCCACGTGTTTTCAATTTGCACCAGGCTCTGCGTATTACACAGCTGAATCTGATGACAGGTTGCCTCTGTTCTCTTCTCCAGGGCATCCTATACTTGAACCAGGATGTGCCCAAGGAACTACTGGAATTCCTGAGTCTTCGCCACTTGCCCATAGTCCCCAAGGCCAGCAGCTGGGGGTGAGCATCTCTAGAGGCGCTTGGCATGAGAGGGGCCCCAGTGTTGTGGGGACAGGGGCTCTCTGCAGCCAGCAGGTGAGGAAAGGTTTTAGAGGTCAAGCCCCTTTCCTTCTTGTATCTGCCAGGCCCTAGCCTGGTTCTTCCTCTTTAAGACACACCTCCCCAGTAGGCTTTCTTGACCCCTGTGGAGGGGCTGTTTTCTGAAGAGCCTTGGCTACCTCCTGAGCTGAGTTTGTTAGAAATAGAAGCAGCAGTCTCCTGGGAGGTGAAATTCTGGGCTTCCACATCTCCACCTCTGCCACAGGCCCCCCCCCCCCCCCCCCCCACCGGTCATCCCCAGGCAGCTCACAGCCTCTCTCTTCTTTTCAGCGCCCTGGGGGAGTTCCTGCCCGGCAACAGCAGGCAAGTCCAAGTCCCTGTCTGCACTGGGTTCCTGCTGCCCCCTCGTGGCCATACGCCAGGGCCTGAAGTCTCTGGCCTGTCCCCGTACTCCAGGTTTTCATGTTGTTGCCTCCTGAGCCCACTTCCCACTTTTCCTCTGTGGGTCCTTGGTGATCTCAGTCCTTAGTCTCCACCCAACCTGACAGTTTTCTGTTTCCCCCTCCACTGTTCATGACCCCTTTTCTTCCTAGCTCACAGCTGTACCACCGGCCTGTTATCAGCTTCTGCATGGATCCTTATATTTGCATCCCATCCCCAGGTGAGGAGGTGCCTCTGACCCATAATCCACACTTAGGGCCCAGGTACCAGGGTGGGAGTGAGGGTGAAGTTGATATTTCTCAGCTCGCAGGACCCCTAGGCAGCATCTCCCTCCTACTGCCCCCCGTTGGGGCCACACCTCCCTGCTGTTCCTGTGCCCCTGTAGCCTGCTTTGTATTTTCCTCCAGGAAGTAGACATGGTGAAATGAGCTTGGCTCCCCTGGTCTCCATTCTTTACCAGCCTGGCTTTACCAAGATGTGAACAGAATGTGAACTGGGAATGCCAAGGCCTCATTTGAGGTGGCCAGCTGCTACCTGCTGCCTTGGCAGGGACCCCTGTTCTCGGGGAACAGGGGGTGCTGAGCCTATGAGCCCGAGCTCAGGGAGCTGCAGGCCTGCAGTCAGGCCCACCCCACTTCCTCTTGCCCTGAAGCCCCTACCCCTTACTCCTGTTTTCCTTCTGTCCTAGAGCCTCTGCCCAACGTGGTGGTGAACGGTGTGCTCCAGGGCCTCTATGGCTTCAGCGCCAGCACAGCTAAAGCCCAGCCAGAGGCTGCCTGTCACCCTGCTCCAGTGCCACCGATGCCCTGACCAGTCCAGAGGGCTTTAGGCCACCTGCCAGGACAGTCATGGACCTCGATCCTATGAAAGGGACATGGGCTGCGTCAGCCTTGGCCTGGACCCCGGACTCACCACCCTCCACCCCTCCAGGCTCAGAACGCAGCTGCACTGGTGTCTTGAGGTGGTAGGATCCTGCACTCCCAGAGCCCAGGGGCCAGGGTGGGGACAACAGAGGATAGGGAATAAAGGGAGAATTCCTTTAGAATGTTCATAGCCCACCAGTTTGGAGGTGGGCTATGAAAAGGGGCAGGTGTATTCCTTTACCTACGTCAGGAGGAAGGTGTGGCGGGGACATGCAAAGGTTGAGGCACAGTGGCTAGCCAAGTTCAGAAGCAAGGGGCAAAAGCTTCTGCTTGACATTTTGTGCGTAGCACATTTTTCTGTGAATGTCCAGATCTGTTTCCCCCTGCCCTCCCAGACTTGTGTGGCCAGTTGGAAATGTCTGGTTTGTGTTCATCTCTCCCTCATTTCTGGAGGGAAAGGGTTCAGGCTGGAACCCAAGGAGGGGACAGGCACCACTGCCACAGGAGCCCCAGGCGGGCTGGCACTGGACTTAGGGTCGGGTGGGTGGGTGGGGAGGTGTGCCGGAGGCCCCAGAACCCAGCCCATACGCAGATTATAAAAAAACCTTTTTTTAATCGGTCAGTGTTTGTTGGTAGGAGTTTGTTAACGAAACTGGGCCCGCAGAATGTGGGGGGAGGGGTCCGCTCCGTCAGATGCCAGCACTACGGCCAGTGCAGCATGGAGCCCTGTGGCGGGCTGTCTTCACCCCCAGGAGGGCAACAGGGCCACACAGACAGTCGCTCAAAGGGAAGAGGTCCCTGGGGCCCTACTCCTTGGCGATGGCAAAGGGCTTCTCCACTTCGATCTTGCCACAGTCTGCGATCGTCACGTCCTTCAGAGGCCTGTCCCGACCGTCTGTCTTGGTGCTCTCCACCTTACGCACTACATCCTGGGGAGGAAGGCAGAGTGTCAGGCGGTCTGCTGGTCGAGGGAGACAGGCCCCAGCGTGCGGCCACGAGGGCTGAAACCTGCACGTGATGAACAGTATACAAACCACGAGGCACCAAAATCCTAAGGGCATCGTGGCCGGGCGCCAGCCCAGGGCAAGAAGAACCCAGATTTGACAACAGGAGGATGCAGTAGTTTCGATCCTCTGAAGTATGACCCAGGCTGGGCTAGGGGTGAGGAGGGGGGCGGCTGGGGAGAGGGTGCCAAGAGGCTTCTCTGGGACAGCGTGTTCGGCTGGGCCCTGTACAACCGACGGTGGTGCCAGGACATGCCTGACTGAATACAGGATGGAGGGTCCTCAACTGTGCAGCCTCACCGAGACCTCCTGGCCGGCCTCTGCCTGGGGCCTGGAGGGATTTAGAACTTGGAGGCAGGACTTCCCTGGCGGCCCAGTGGTTAAGACTCTGGGCTTCCATGGCAGGAGGCACGGGTTCGATCCCTAGTCGGGGAACTAAGATCCCGCACGCTAGACGGCATGACCAAAAAAAAAACAAAAACAACTCGGGGGCATAGAGAGAGAGGCTGTTTAGTCTCAATTCCCCCCAGGTTTGTAGAAATAAACACTGGTCAGAATCTGTACATTCCCTTCTGGGAAAGGGATAAAATATATGGATCCCCTGCCCTGGGGTCTGTGTCAGATCCCTGGTCAGGGTTGCCTACAGTTAGTCCCTCCCCCACAAACTCACCATGCCCTCTAGAACTTTGCCGAACACTACATGCTTGCCATCTAACCAGGCTGTCTTGACCGTCGTGATGAAGAACTGGGAGCCGTTGGTGTCTTTGCCTGCGTTGGCCATGCTTACCCAGCCAGGGCCATAGTGTTTCAGCTTGAAGTTCTCATCAGGGAAGCGTTCACCATAGATGCTCTTCCCTGGGAAGAAAGAGTAGGTCAGGGGAGCTGGGGGAGCCCCAACGAAGCAGATCTTCGGGGCGAGGATTCCAGAGGCTGAACCTGTCCCCCGTGCCAGGCCAGGCTCCAGTGGAGTACAAGGACGCACAAGCGGTTCCCTTCCTACCCTCTGGCCCTGGAGCCAAACCATACTGACAGCCCAAGTGGGACATGAGGCCAGGGTGATTTAGTGAATAGCTCACACAATGATTACTCTGAGAATATAGCTTTACGACTTTCAAATAAGGCACATATTAAAAACTACCTTGGCTGTGGCCTGAGAGGCCTGCCATGGGGACTTACTTTAGTGGAGGGAGGTGCTGTGCAGGATGCAGGGCAGGTAAGAACCCTCCAGAAAAGGAGGACTAGGGCTTCCCTGGTGGCGCAGTGGTTGAGAGTCCGCCTGCCGATGCAGGGGACACGGGTTCGTGCCCCGGTCTGGGAAGATCCCACATGCCGCGGAGCAGCTGCGCCCGTGAGCCATGGCCGCTGAGCCTGCGCGTCCGGAGCCTGTGCTCCGCAACGGGAGAGAGCGCGACAGTGAGAGGCCCGCGTACCGCAAAAAAAAAAAAGGACTGCTGTGGCTGACCAGCTTTTCTTCTTAAGAGCCCAAAAGATACTGAGGACACTCCAAAGCAGGAGGAGAGATGAGTGGGGAGGGGCAGGGAGAAGCAAAAGAGAGGGGTCGCCATTTCAGTTCTGGACAGTCAAGAGCCTCTTATCAACGCATGAACCAAAATAAAAGGTGGCTCTGAGTGTGTTTACTGTGTCTGTCTGTGGAGGGTCTGGGGCCAGCATACAAGATAGTGGAGCCGAGAGGATCTCTACCCCATTCCAGAGATCCTAACCTAAGTTCCCAAGGCTGGTTCCAGGAGAAATACTACACCCTTCTTTGTCCCTGTCCTCTCCTAGAGATTCACACTGTGCACTAGAGGCCCCAAGAAACCCAGCAACAAAGAAGTAATTTTCATTTTGTTTTACCCAACACCTTTCAAACTTATTTGCGTACAAAACCTTTTTCCTCTTCAATACACGTATTTTCATCTTGTGGTTCCCACAGAGTGGAACCAGGTTGGGAAGCTGTCCTAGACTGATGCTGAGGAGGTATTTCTGATTGTACATTAAGTGGGAAGTTTGAAAATCACCTGGCCAGGAAGGACTCAACCAGACAGGAGATTGGGGAGCCTCTTTACATCAGTTTTATATTACTTGTTCTACTTCACCAAGAGATCATGGCGCTGTGACTTGGGGTGTTTTCTAACAGCATGACAAGGAAGACTTGTTCCCCCTTCCTATCAGAGAGAATAGTTTTGGAGGGGAGTAGTGGGACCAAATAAAGCAATTTTTATTTGTAATGTGAAATGCGAAAATAAAACTGTCAACTCTTTTAGTTTTTTTTTTAAAAAGAGGCTTCCCATGTGAGAATCCTCTTTGTACATCTCAGTGAACTGCAGGACTTCAACTACTGCTGCTATCCAGAAAATCCCAAGTCTATATCCTTAGCTCCAATCACTACCAAGATATAAGGAGTCCCAAACTTAAATGGATAGTGAAGGTTTTAAACTCAACATGCTTTGTCATCTTTCTCTCCAGACTTCAGTTATTCTTTCGACATTTGTTTCCTCCGCACGTTGTCAATGTTGTCCTCACCCCCATCACGGATTCATCCTTTTCTCCCATTCCTGCTACCCCCGCTGCAATCACGGCTAATGCTCAGAGTGGGACCAGTGTGCCAGAGGGCTGGTGCAAGCATGTGAAACATAAAAAACCCACCCTGTAAGGCAGGAGCTAAGAGCTCCATTTCAAAGATGAAGAAACCGAGGTACAGAGGTTAAAGGCACCCCAGCTGGGAAGTAGCAGAGCTGGAATTCAAACCAAGATCAAGGTGGTCTGGCTCTCGAATCTCTGCTCTTACCCACTAGGTATCCTCCCTGGGTTCAGGCCCACATCGCCCAACGCAGGGGCAGCTGCACCAACACCCCTGCCAGTCTGCTTCTCCTGTGTCCATGTCCTGAATCTGCCACATTATCATCCCTCAAACTCCTTTGCGATCAGGCCTTGCTCCCATTCAAGTCTTCAACGGATCCTCACTCCGTGGAGGACAAAGCCCTGGGTCCCTGGCCTGGCCGCGGCCCGCCACTCTGGGTTCCCGGTGGGAGCTTCACTTCCATCCTCCTGACCCCACCTTTGGCCAAGTTCCTGCCGCAGACCAGACCTGAGCTCACGCCTTAACCCTGCCTCTTCCCTGCCCATGCAAATTCTCCGCAGCCAGATCTGTCCCCGCTCAAATCTGTCCTCACGTTTACGAGGCCATTTCCTGATCACCTTGGCGCAAAGTGAGTCCTTTACTCGTCAGCACTTTGACGACAGCTGACTTTACTTACCACTCGCTGGGCACTACGCACTCAACATCTCACCTCACCCTCCCAGCACCCACAACTCTTACCACTTACTCTACAGAAGAGGAAACTGAGGTTCAGAGGACTCACTTGCCTGAGGTCACAAAGTAAGAAGGTGGCAGACACCCAACTGTGTGTGACTCCATGACTACAGTGCTTTTGTATCACGCCTGCTTTGTCTTTGTCGTCCAGCTAGCTATGACTTACATCTTGTATTATGTCACTTTCATAGTGTTTTCTCCTCGTTCTTCCCACCTCGACGATAAACCACTTGAGGACAGAGCCTGAGCCCTAAAAGCTGTGTTACAGCCCATTTGTGACTTTTCAGGTACTGGAAGTGAAAGGGAGTTGCCGTCCCACTGGTTTTTGCATCCTCGGCACCCACCACAGAGCCTGGCCCAGTAAATATTGATCGGTGGGGTGAGCTGCAGCTGTGGTCTAAAGGAACAGCAGGCTGTGCACCCAAGTGTGGTGAGACCTGTTGGTTAGTCCAGGCTGTACAAGTAGCGCAGGTGAGACCGCCAGCTCTTGTCAAGTGGTCTCTTGGGGGAGACTGCCAAGGAGAGCAACTTCTCCCACCCTTGCTGGGGCTTCCAAGGCCGCCCACACAAGCTTTGCATGCCTGACCTAGAATCACCTACAGGTGTTTCACTTTGCTCCCCTCCCCGCAGGGCATACCGCAAGGCAAGTCACCGAGGCTGTAGGCCTGGATCAGCTGGTCTGTCAGCTGCGCGAGATTCTCTTATGTCCACCTGAAACCCATTCCTCCCTCTCCTTTGTACTGGGTTCCCTGGCCCTCCCACCTTGGCGGCTGCACTGACAGACCCCTCTGCCCAGAGGATTTGAGGTTACCTCCAGTGCCATCTCCCCGGGTGAAGTCTCCACCCTGGATCATGAAGTCCTTGATCACACGATGGAATTTGCTGTCTTTGTAGCCAAATCCTTTCTAGAAAAAGGGATGAGAAGGCGAGAAGGTGGCATGAGGCACCAGGCAGACATTAAATAGGCCCTGCAGGAACCCAGCCCACAACAACAACTGCTCACAGAAGAGAAACCCCTGCCGGCAGATTCATCCTTCAACGTGCCACTGGGTGACCAGTAATCAAAGGCCAGGCCTGGAGCACACAGATCCAGGAAAGGCTGTAAGACTGCACATTTCCTCTGCCTTTAATACAATTCTACTTCATACATAATGCCTCCACCTTTCCCCTCTCGTTTTTTCCTAATCTAATCATAGGAAGAGAAGAAAACTGACCAAAAAAAAAAAAAAAAGTTACCTGCTGACCCAATGGCAAGTTGGAATGCAGACTTCCTTTTTTTTTTTTTTTTTGCGGTACACGGGCCTCTCACTGTTGTGGCCTCTCCCATTGTGGAGCACAGGCTCCGGACGCGCAGGCTCAGCGGCCATGGCTCACGGGCCCAGCTGCTCCGCGGCATGTGGGATCTTCCCGGACTGGGGCACGAACCCGTGTCCCCTGCATCGGCAGGCGGACTCCCAACCATTGCGCCACCAGGGAAGCCCCAGACTTTCTTAAATGGGGCATTAATTTCCTTAAAACCTGGAAAGCTCTGGGCCCCTCACTCTGGTGCAGAGACCACAAACTAGTTTCCCTGGATGTTTTCTTTGGTTACTGCAAAGTCTCAAAGATGAAAACTTTTCTCAAAAAGAGAAAAAAAAATTCTAATTCTGGATTTAGTTAAAAAAACTGAGAAGATATGATAATACTGGGTTCCCAGTGCCAGAGGGCACAGCTGCTACTCCGTGACGGCCACTGCTATGGGTGGGCCACGCTCTGCAGTTCAGTTTCCCGCCAACCCTACTTGCCAACTCCGCTGCCTGTAAGCTTGGCTACCTCCGCTCTAGCCACTTACCTCTCCTGTAGCCAAGGCCACAAAATTATCCACTGTTTTTGGAACCGTTTTTCCAAAGAGACCGATGACCACCCGGCCTATATCTTCATCTCCAATTCGCAAGTCAAAGTACACCTGAGGAAAAAGACAATTTCAAACTTAGCCTCTTAAAAGGGTCCTTCCTAGGGAACCGAGGGCCCAAGAAGCTACCCGGAGGATGTGAGAAAACAGACCCATATTTTAAGAGCAGTTTCTGAATCTGATTTTGGTGGCGACAAAAACCCCATGAGAATCTAATGAAAGCTCCATTTGTTTACACTCTCCTTAGACTACAGTAACAACCTTTGCTCTAAATAAATAATGGGCCCAGATTCTAAAACTTAACATCAAAACACCACAAAGATGGGAGCCTAAGCACACCACTCAGGTGTAAACTATTACATTGCTGTGCTTTGTAACTGAAGTGGCTAAAACCTGGCCTACGTAGAGAAAAGACTGGCAATCTGGCAGGCGTGATCTTTCACCGTTTCCTCAGCACTGTGGGGTATCTGCAAATAGGCGGCTCTGAGTCTGCAATGCCGGCCCCAGCTGGGCATCCTGGGCGCCAACGCCTGGGTCAGGGCTGGGCTCTCGGGGAGGGTCCGGGTCATTCTCCAGTCTGAATGGGGGAGGACGGCCCAGGCGCCAAGAGGCCACGACAGGGAAACTAGGGAGGGGCAGAGTCAAGGCCGAGGACGCCCAGGCCCGAGCTCTGGGACCCGAAATGCCTCGGACATGTGTGACCAGAGGCGCCAAGGCCGGAACCCAGGCGGCGGAGGGCAGGCCTCGCCAGGCAGGTCTGGAGACGGGAGGCTGGACCTTAACAGTGACTTTGGGCCCCTTCTTCTTCTCATCTGCAGCAGAAGGTCCAGGCAACAGCAGGAAGAGGACGGAGCCCACGATGAGGGCGGCGACGAAGAGCACCTTCATGTTTCGCTCCGAGAGGCGCAGCATCCACCGGGCGAAGCTAGCGCGGGCCGGGCTGCCGAGGCTGGAGGAGGGTAGGGGCGCGGCGACGTGGGCCCGGCTCCTCCACCGAGCGCAGCCGGGGGGAACCGGGGCTCCTGCAGGCCTCCTAGCGGGAGGCAGGCCCCATTTCCCCCTCTGGTTGGGCGCCAGATGGTAGGTCCCCCTGGGGGGGCGGAGCCCGGCTCGCTGACTGGGCGGGCGGAGACGCGGGCTCGTGGGTGGCTGCCACGTTACTGTGGCCTCATTGGCTTTACAGCTCGTCGACGCCCACTAACAGGAAGGGGATGAGCGGAAGGCGACGCCCTCTCCAAGAGCCCCGGATTGGGCTTCTGAAGAGGCCAGCAGCCCAAGCGGAGAGACCCCATGGCCCGCCGCGCCTTTGTGGGGTTGGAAGTCGTTTGACAGGCGGTGACCGAGGCTTTAGGTTAGGAAGTCTGTGGATGGGGCAGAAGACACTGGTCGTTGTCCGTATTGGGCCAGTCAAGGGTTAGTCACACCGAATTGGGTTTAAATGTGTAGCCTCCAAAAACTCAGGGCACGTTTATGCCTACCCAGAGTATATAACCTTATACAGCTCCGTCTGTCTTGCAAAACTTGCTTCAAAACCCACTTCCTCTTGACTTAATCCCTGTCACTGTCCTACCTTTTTTCTCTCCCTTCTCTAATCTTACTGTGCTTACTGCTGTATGAGTCAACGCACACTGTTGTATACTCTGGTTCTTAACTTCCTTTTTTTTACCTGTTTTCCCAAGCAACTACATTTTAAAATTTTTATTTATTTATTTTGGTGAGAAACGGACTGTTGCTCTTACTTTGTATACAGCTCCCCCAACTGCTTCAGGGCTAAGTGCTCAACAAATGCTGGATGGAACAGCCGTCACGTTGGCACTGAGGTGGGAAATAATATCTGCAAGGGTCTGAGGTTGAGTCCCTCTTTTCTAGAAACCTCCCGGAAGGTCAGGAGTAGTCGTCAGATGCGCCCCCAGCTGTATTTCAGGGCTCCGAAGACGCTTGTTCCCAACAGTCCGCAACATATATACTTAAGTACTACAAGTCTAGCACACACGCACACCCAAAATTGCCACTGACATCTTTCTAAAGCTCGGAACCATGACATTATTAAATGTCTTTAATTTTCAAAGATTAACTTTACAGAAATTCCTGGTCTTCACAGCCCAGATTGTAGGTAGACATGGCTCCATTTCTATAGTAGAACTTGGCAATTTGGTCTCTATATAAGGTGCTGACCTGAGTTTGAGGTTATGCATGGCCACTGACATTACCTTGTCCTTCCTTACACTGAGGTCACCGCAGAGCTTCAAAAGACAGTTCTCTCAAATAAATGCAAATAACATTTGCTGTTTCTAATTCTCACACCTCAATCCAGACCACCTCTCAATGAGGTCGAGGTTCTTCTACGTAAAACTGTTGCACTGAGAAAGATGATCTTTCAACCCCCTCTTCCTCTCCTCCTTCATTTTTTGGGTCTCTTAAACCTCTTTCCCCACTCACTGGTCTCACATTGCCCACACTGAGAAAATTGTTTACCAAGCTATGTTTTCAAAGTAGCCTTCTCCACATGAGGAACTAATTAATGCTAAAACAGCATTAATGAAAAAAAATAAGCTTGACGGATACAGTGTTCTCAATATGAAGTTTTTCTCTCATGATTTTTTTTTTCTTTTTTTTTTTTTTTTTTTGCGGTACGCTGGCCTCTCACTGTTGTGGCCTCTCCCGCTGAGGAGCACAGGCTCCGGACGCGCAGGCTCAGCGGCCACGGCTCACGGGCCCAGCCGCTCCGCGGCATGTGGGATCTTCCCGGACCGGGGCAAGAACCCGCGTTCCCTGCATCAGCAGGCGGACTCTCAACCACTGCGCCACCAGGGAAGCCCCTCTCTCATGATTTTTTAAAAAAATATTTGGCTGCACCGGGTATTAGTTGCAGCATGCAGGATCTTCAGTTATGGCATGCAAACTCTTAGTTGCAGTATGTGGGATCTAGTTCCCTGACCAGGGATCGAACCCAAGCCCCCTGCATTGGGAGCACAGAGTCTTAGCCACTGGATCACCAGGGAAGTCCCTCTCATGCTGATCTTAAACGTGTTTTTTACTAGTGAAAGAAGAAATCGTTAAGTAGCAATTGAGTAGTAACAGAAAAAATTGGAACCAATGATGGCCAGACTGGCAGTTGTTTTGTGCCATATATGCACATCATAGTTATACCTTCTGTCTGTATAGATGTTCTTCATCAGTAGAGCAGAATTACAAAGCTGCCATTTCATAGTTGTTCCAGAGCAGATCCTAACTTCCTGGTGTTCTAGCACCTAAGAACCACAGGGATACAGGAATTAGTATGTGTGATGAATGTCCAAATTCTACCAGAAATATTTATTGTTTTTTATTTTATTAATTTTATTTTTGGCTGTGTTGGGTCTTTGTTGCTGCACGCAGGCTTTCTCTGTTTGTGGCGAGCAGGGGCTACTCTTTGTTGCAGTGCGGGGACTTCTTGTTGTGGTGGCTTTTCTTGTTGCGGAGCACGGGCTCTAGATGCACGGGCTTCAGTAGTTGTGGCTTGCAGGCTCTAGAGCGCAGGCTCAGCAGTTGTGGCGCACAGGCTCAGCTGCTCCGCGGCATGTGGGATCTTCTCAGACCAGTGCTCGAACCCCTGTCCCCTGCACTGGCAGGCAGATTCTTAACCACTGCGCCACCAGGGAAGCCCCAGAAATATTTAAAGTGAGCTGCTTATAAATTTTGGAGATTAATCCTTTGTCAGTTGCTTCATTTGCAAATATTTTCTCCCATTCTGAGGGTCCCACAGGAGAGGTCAATGTTCAACCCAAAAGAATGACGCAAGAATGCCCAAGTATCAGGCATTATTTTCATTCCTGGAGCCTTGTTACTAAGAGTCCTAGACGGATTCTCCATTACAAATGAACCAGGAGAGCTTAAAAGCAGACAAACCAACCAACCAAACAAGCAAAATTAGCCAAGAAAGGTAAGACATTTTATTGTACATACAAAAAGGGTGCAAACTGAGTCCTTTCCTCCCCAGATTGGAGAAGAGGTATACTTAAAGATCACATTTGTGTTTTCCATGGTGCCCTAGGAAATGGGCTACTCTGAGATAATATCAAGACCCATTTCCATTTACTCCAAAGAAGGCTTCTTCCTCTGCAGAGGAGTTTCTACTTAATGGTGTACAAATCTCTCTCCTGGAGGAACCGTTTCAAATACACTTGAAATTGACATTCATGTTTAAAAATACTACAAGTTTCATTTTCACAGCTGAGCTTTGCAGACCAGTGCCAGGGTTTATGAAACAAAACTACGTATCTAAAATAAAAGGTTAAAAAAAAAGGCATTTAACAATAATCAGACACATCCACGCATCGATTAAAACTGATTTCCACAGCTGATTTATACATTATCTAGTCTTAAGAAATTGCAGTCAACATCCCAACATCTTTTAAAAAGTACAATGGGCAAAGATTAAAGAAACAGACAAAATAATAATATAATAAATTAGAGCATGTAATACATCCAATGGGAATTGATGAATGAACATTATTTTCCATTGGGGAGGGCTTATAATATTTTTGGTTTCATCTTTTTTTCTGCTGTTTACTCTTCTGCTTGATAAATGGGGCTCATTCCCAGAGCCAGCTTGCTGCCACACCAATTTGAGAAACTCGTTTGTTTCTTGTTTACTTCTGAGAATATTCAGGAACAAGTGGTCCCAGCAACCTGGGCTGTGAGGTTTTTTTTCTTCAGGTGGGCTGTCTTTATGGAAGTGAAATGCATACAGATGAGTGCTGGCACGCACGTGCACACACAGACACACACACATACACGCATACAGATGCAACCACACACACCCATCTGTAGATACAGTCCCCCGTAACCCCCGGCCAAAGAAATGGCTCATCTTCCTGAGACATTCCTAACAGATTAATAAGCCTCTTAAAAAAGCTTTCGGTGTAAGGGCTGGCCTGGGATTTGGTCTGGAGCTCAAAAAGAGGAACACTGAAAATGTCTCACCTGCTCTGAAAGAGGGGATTTGCGGGGACGGGGCAATCAGGATAGCTGTCCTCTTGTGTGTGTTACTGGGACGACTGCACTGCATCCCCATTTCTTACCATGGATAACCCTCTGCTTTGAAGGTGGTGATGGCACTGGAAAGATGATTGTGAGAAGTAAAAAAAGAAAAGCAACAAAATAAATTCTGTCCACAGAACTGAGGTTTCTTTATAACACTGAGTTTGGTAATCAAACTAGAAATATATGGAGTACACATTCACTTTTTCCTTTGTAATACAAGCTGAGCTACAAACTCTGGAGTGGACTTCCTGGTCGCTTTTTGAGGAAATACGTCAACTACTACTGTCTATATCCAGGGAACCTACTTACTATTCTGAATACAATGGAGAAACCTATTCTTTTGCACTCAGTCAGCTGCAAAAGGAATTAGGAAAAACATTTTTAAGACTGCTTAATTGATCAAAGACTTCCAAGATTCCTTATTTGTGGCTAAAACACTGCTTAAACCCTCAGAAGAGCCATGGTTTCCTCTTTTTCTTATTCAGAAACACAATCACTCCCCTCCCCCATCAAAAACAAGCAAACACCCAAGAAAACCAAACCACAGGCATCCCATTTTGATTCCTACCAACGCATCATGGGGAAGACTCTGGCCATCCACCTCTAGAGGGACCTTCCTGGAGCCCTGAAGTTGGCAAAAGCAAGAACCCCAGAGACAAGTACCTGCTGCTCAGGCCAATCCAGATGGGGTGCCAAGTTATCCTGGCTCCCTAAGGGTTTCTGGAATTCACCTGCCCACCTTGGGGCAATGGTGGATTGGTGGCAGTGGCCTGACAAAGGCAGTGTTGGCTGTATGACAATGCAAGCTCCCGATCTGAGAAATTCTAGCCCTAACACGGCTCTGACGCTGGAGACAATGTTGTCAGGGCAACTCCCTGGGAACGAAAACTAGTTTAAATATGAAAATGGAAGAGGTGACTGCGACACACGAGGCATGCAGACTTGGGAGAGATGCATCAGAAGAAAGATCAAGTTCCTTAGAGGAGATCCTTTCTAGGCTGCCGTGGAAGTACTTATTTTTGAAAAATGCAGGCCATGCTGCTCACTGGAGGGGGAGCAAGCTGTCTCTTTTGCATAAAAAAAAGTTAAGGCTATGATCTTTAGTAACCACTCTGACATAACCTTACCCTCACTCATTTCTGACAACAGAAGTGGTTACTAACACTGAGAACCAACACTGAATATGTACTCCCAAGGTACATTTCCAGTGAACCAGGTTGGAAGGTACTCTAGAGGCAATGGACACCTCTTCTGGCTAATGGCAGGGGCTGTCTCTACAAACTTGGAGTTCACTGAGAATGAAGAGGCAATCAACACTTCTACTGGAAAACTCAGGATCCTGCTGTCTTCCGTGGCCCTATATCCCAAAATAAAGTGGGGCTTTAATTGGAGGCCAACCTCATCACCTGACTTTGTACCTTCCTAGACCGTTTCCTCCTAGACAAAGCCAAAATGGCCGGAGTATGTTAATTAAGGCAGACATGAAAGCATGCTGCTGCTGGCACACTCTGCACATCCTTGCAGAGCAGTCTGGAGTGAAATCACTGGGAAACGCCAAGGGCTGCACAGCAAGTAATCAACCCTTACCGCACAGACACAGCCATGCTCTCGTCACAAGGGAAGGATCCCTGACGTCTTGGTGGATTCCTGGCCTGCTTGCTTCAATCTGCTCAGGATGCAATGCCTGAAGGACTGCAGGGCTTGGGAGAACCCCTAATGTGGTTAGTGCTTAACGCTAACCCAGCAACTGCATCAATCCTGAAGAAAAAGATCCCTAGGTATCATGGTTATGGAGTGAAGGAAGCTCAAAGACTACAGAGCAAGTGGATTTGGGTGGGCGGTAGGTGGAGGGAGTGCCCAACCCCGAGGCCCTGGCTGAGGAATATAGCTACTCGACGACAGCAACGGGGCTGAGGAGGGAGGCCTGATGGGATGTGCTGATGGGGATGAAACTGATGGCCAAATTACTCCTTAGGTATCCTTCTTAAAAAGAAAAAAAAATTTTTTTTCTTTTTTCTTTTTTAAAGGAAGATCACAGTAGACTCTCTCGGGGGTCTGGAACCACCCTGGAGTACCAATGGCCCTGGGAAGGTCACCATTACTGTGCATGTCAGAAGGACTTGGGCTCTTCACCTTTGTTATGAAAAATCAAATATCTAGTAAGAGATCTGAGGGGGGGCAGAGAGTGAGAAGAGTGCATTAGGAAGAACCCCACAACTGCTCGTTAAATCCCACAATAGCGAGCCTTTAAAACAAAGTTAAGACCCTGAAAAAGTCACAAACCCAGCTGCAAGAGGGCTTGCCCTGCAGCCAAGCTGGTAACTGCCTTTGCTTTTTTGTGGAAGTGGGGAGGCACTTAGTGGAGTAAGGGGTGCCAGGGATGCTCCGGACTTTGCCACCATTTCCTCTTGCCCTCCCATGAGAAGCAAGGCTTTTTCTACACAGGGATGTGGAGGTTAAAGATTCTATACGGGAAATTAGAGTTACCCAAATTGAGAAGAGTTACCCAAATGCCAACTGAGAAACTATGTAAGTTTCAGTGACAGTGCCTTAGCTAATGTCAAGGAAGCAAACCCCAATATTCAAAATTCTTGTGGGGAAGCGGTGTGACCCTGAATCTCCCAGCCATTCTGTTAATAGGAAATTTTCTTTTAAAGAAATGAATGATTACAATCTTTATATAAGCTAGGCAAATTTGAAGCCAGTGCAGTGATATTTCCTAGCCAAGGACCAGTGGAACACAGGTGAAGCCCAGTAACTCTGATCCACGCTACCGCTGCTATCTCTGCTCCAAGTAAGACACATCAAGGGACTTGTCAGAAAATACCAACTACCAGAAAGTTATGTCTGCATCCTCCAGTCCAAAAGACAGCCCTACATCTCAAGCCAGAGGCAATGATTTCCGTGTTCCCAAAACCCCCAGACTAAGTCACCAGCCACTGTCCTCCATGGTTAGCTCTCTCTACCCCCAGATACAAGACCTCGTTCTCTGATGTAAATAATCCTTTCTCCTCGATCACATCTGGAATGAGAAGTCACTGTTTGGATAAGTCGCTCATCTCAAATGAAAATCAAGCACGAGAAGTTCTATTAACTCCATACGTTGGCGACTTTTCAAGCATTGAATGAGGAACCAAGACCCTCCATGGCAGCATGTCTGGACATGGAGAGTGTACCGGGGAGAACAGGCTCTAGATGCGTGGCCATCTCATCTAGAAGGAGTCTAAGTCCAAGTGAGAGGATAATTTCACACCTTTCATTTCAGTCTCCTTTCCCCAGGAATTTCCCAGCACTAACCAGTCTCGCCCTCCTGTTCACTATAGCCCCATACACTGAGGCCTAAGCCTGCGGCTACGGACCTGCTGGAAGAAGATTTGCAGGTTCTTGGTTTCTGATAAGGCAGGCCAGCCCAAATGCTGTAACTCAGCTATTGGGGCAAACAGTACAGACCAATTTTATTTCCTGGCCCTATGATGAGCCAAATCCTGAGGTTCCTCTGGCAGTTGGAAGGCAGGATCACTTTCCTCCTTCTTGTCCACTAGTGGCAATACAGTGGTGGCTGTTTCATCACTAATTTTGTCCCCCAAGTCACTAACGAAGTCACATGGCTATCTAGTTGGAAGTCCCTGGCAGTGGAGGAAACAGATATTTCAGATTTTTGTTGTTAAGCATCTCCTTCTCTGGGATGAACTGTCTCCTGTCACAGTCTGGCTTGGCTGGCTCATCCCATGTGCTGGAGAGCTAGGTTGTCCAAACTGCAGGCTGATGAGGTCAAGAGGCTCTGCTAGGGACATTCTTCAGCAGCTGAGAAGACGAATGAAAATTCAAGTATGTTTCCTTGCCAACCTGAGAGTTCACTCAGAATGACACAGAGTTTGGCTTCTTCTCTTCTGGGTGCTGCAGACCCAACTCTTTCCATTGAGAATGTCCTCTGGACCCATGTTCTCTCTGAATGGCTTGGCTGGCCCCATCCCCCTCAAAACAGAAAAAAAAAGTAAAACTCCCAATATAACCAGACACAATATGCATCTGCCATGTTTTTTTGTTTAAAAAAAAAAAAACTAAAAGTGCAATAAAGTCAGGTTTTTTTTGTCCTTTGCTCAGAACAATTTGCAATGTTCTACTACTGTCTGGAGAACAGAGTCTGCTTGTCAAGAAAGCTAAGAACGCCAACACACAGGGACAGTAGACTGCAGATTTCTCACAGCTTGTGTCCTACAGTGTAACTTCACAAGAGGGAAGGAGGGAGTAACCTGCACCCCGTGGCCAGCTCGGGATGGAGGCTGCACAGGCACAGAGGAAGAGGGAGCCATACTGCCAGACACACCTGGTGGTCGGAGAAGGTTCTTCTCCAGCCTTGGCCTGCATCTCCCTCCTACCTTCTTGGCCGCACCCCCAGCCTCTCAAGCTCCTTCAGCAGACAAAGCCTTCAGCTCATTAGCTTTTAGGCTGGAGAGGGTTGAGGGTGGGGCAAGAACCAGGAGCAAGTAAACTAAAGGGAGGGGAGAGAATAGTAGTCCTTGAGTTTTTGTGAATGACACCTTCACTGTAAACAATAGGAAGGAGAGTCAACCAGGCAGCCCCAAGGGTAAGCAGTGGAGGACCAGTGGCTCTGGGACCTGCTCAGAGCCTCAGGCAGGTAGGGGCGGCCACTGACCCACTGGGCCCTGGCTGCCCGCACTGGCTCCTTCTGGGGGCATCTGTTTTTCTTCTTTTTGGTTTGGATCTCCACCCTCCCCCACAGAGGAGTCCCTTCCAATGAGAAATGGCAGGAGCTGCGGGTGCAATCGAGTCAGAGTCCCCAGGGCCTGAGGACTCCTGGGAGGCACGGGTCACTTGTGGCGCTGAGCAGTCTTCTTCCTTTTCCTCTTAAAGAAGCAGCAGCACCTGGAGCACAAGGAAGACCACAAGTCAGTGTGGGAGGCCCGCAGCTGCCAACAGATTTCTGCCTGCCTCTGCTTATTGCAGGGGTGGAACTTCCCCCTGGCACCCACCCACAGGGTCGCCCGCCATCTACAGTGCACATACTGGAGGCAGTGGGCAGTGTCTGCCAGGAAAGCCAAAGGAGAGAGCTGCTTTATTCCAAACCTAATCGTCAAAGTGCTGCAGGCTAGGCAGCAGGGCGGAAGCAGGCATTTTTGGAAGAAGGATGAAGAAGGCTTATTTCTCAGTCTAACACCCCAACCTGAAAGTCTCATCCTCCTTTATACTGAACCAAGGCTGGGGGTCCTCAGGGCTGCATGAGAAGAGGAGCCTGCACTGTGTGCCCCTTCATACAGAGGGCAAAATTATTTAATGCAACTTCGGAGGTCAATGGGTATGGAGGCTAAACTAAGGCAAACAAATGCCAAGAAAAGTATGATGTTTGGAACTCTAGGAGGCTCTCACATGCTACCAATGAAAGGATTAAGGATTCTCTCTAATCTCATCCCCGCCCCCAGCCAGCTAGCTCCCTGGCGTAGGCAGGAGAAGCCCTGACCCTAATTGTGTGAGCCAGGATCTTTTAACTGAAATCAGCATAGCCCACTCTTCATTTGGAGAGGATCAATGCCACAGGTGATCGCCAGGAAGCATCGGGTTGCAGGGTCCTCCTCGACTTAAGCTTCCCGAGGCTGCTGCTGTGCCAGACTGGGTTCAAGGACTGACCCTGCTTCGGGTGGGGCTGAGGCCTGGTGCCTTCAACAGCCACAGCTCTGCCACAGCCTTTAGCTCGGGTACCTGCTCTGTACTGCTGTCTTTGGAGCAGGAAGCCCCTCTTGCTCAGGCAGCGACTATTCCAGAAGGGGGTGATGAGGGCTGTGGCATGGCTGGTGCAAAAGGTATGTCCTTTCCAGGAAGCTGACACATGGGAAATGGGAATGTGAGGGGCAGAAAGTGGTGGATGAGTCAAAGATGCCATGTGATGGAGGGGAGTAAACTGGAAGTGTCACTCAGACTTGCTGGATCCTTGAAACGAAAGCTTTTCTCAGAAACTATCTTTGGGTCTTTTGCCTAATCCTTCTGGGTTTAATGTCAAAAATATTCATACAGAAATAAAGAGCTGTTGCTTACTTCCGCATACCCCTAAGTCCTCCACTGTAGCTAAGATTCCCCCCTTTTTTAGTCAGACCCTTTTGTATTCCCACACCCCATGGACTAGTTATCAAAAATTTGGAGAAAGTGTCTTCTTAGAATGCAGAAATAGATGTTTACACAGACAAAATGATGGGCTTTAACCATAACTGAATGAATTAAACATGGAGATGTTGGAAATAGGAGCTTCTTAAGAGAGTCTTAAAAAAGATTTTCTAAGAGTATAATGACATATGTGATGTACTATTAAATGGGTGTCAATATAGTCACTAAACAAAGTGTCCTTTGTACTTAGAGGCTGAATAAATTCTTTTAAGTAAAAATGACCAACACTTTTGATTGTTTTCAGTCCTTAAGGGAATCCCTGGGGAAGGATTTTTAAAAAAGGTCATTTTTTGTACATATGCTTTAGAAAACAGACATTCTTTCAAGCTGAATGTCCAGAAATTATTAAATAAGGTGAATTAAATCTCATGGGAGTACTAGTACTTCAATAGAGCTAGCTACCTGTTCCCTGTTAACCATGATTTTCAGAGGGATCACTAACATTTAAGTCAGTTTTTATTCTTATGCTTTTTGGAGGATGCTAAGATGATGATTTTGTGTTTTTACGTTAAGAACAATCACTAAAAAGTTTGAAATACTGTTTTGGTCCGTTGCAAATGATACAATTTCTCTTTTACCTCCTCCAAGGCAAGTGATAAGAATTAATATCTACTTATAAGCATATCATAACCTGATGTGCAAAGCTGAATTCACCTGACTGGAGGAGAGTGTGAGCTGTGGTTTAGAGCCTTAATTTTTGCTAGTTACTGTAGTTAAAACTTCAGCAGTAGCAGAAGCTTTTAATAATTCTACCCACGAGGAAACGGGCTCCACAATCAACTCTTTGGTTTCTGTGATGACTACCGGCAACAGGACCTGTGAAACTTGGTCAGACCCCAGACCAAGCCCACTGACTGACTCCATACAGATGTCTTACTCTCAGAAGAGACTGAAGGCAAGTGATGAACTCTTCTTGTGTCTTAGGTTTCCTTCCAGCTGATTCTTTGATTGGCTCTCCCTTCAGCTATTCCTTTACTATGTTTCTCTGCTGTACTTATACATTCTTCCCTTGCTCTAATGCCTTGTTTAAGCCCAAGTCTTCCTTAACCATCCCTGTCAACACTGACCTCTCAAGGGACAATACCATAAAAGTGTCCTTTCAAGCATGCATGTCTTATCTCTCCAGGTAGATTGTATCTCAGCTCTTTGGGGAAGGCCTTGAGACCCCCTAGAGTTCCAAGCACAGAGTGGATGAGCACAAAGTAGGCCCTGTATTTGCAGTCAGGATCACGTGACATCTCACAGGAAAAAACAGACCACGATGATGTCAGATTACACAGACACATGTTTGCTAAATAAATAGGCCAAATGTACTCCTTGATACTGTAATACTATAAATTCTATCTCCATAAAACCCAATTGCTATCTTCAATACATCTCTGTCCCTTGGGAAACCCTGTAGGCAACTTGGCTTAGAGAGTTAGGGTACAGAAACCGGTGCCCAACTCAGTTACTGAAGACCAATAGAAACAAGGTAGTCACAGAGGCCAGCAGACTGTTATCACCACACGGAATATCATCCCACACGTGCAGTGTAGGAGATTCTGGCTCCAGACCACAGCAGACCAATCAGCTCACGAGCACCTGGAGCTCACAGGCAATGCCCAGGAAGTGAGGCACGGAGGGCACTGCCTTACAGTGGGAACGTGCCCCACCCAACGTGGAGCCGCCAGGGCTTCCCCTTCAAGACCCGCATGCTGCCCCAAAAGTGCATTCAAGGGACCTTCTCCAGGAGTGGGAGAGAGACTCCAATGTCTCACTAGCCAAGTCGGCCCTTGGCACACTATATGCTCTTATAAGAAGAGAAAAGAAAAGAAAAGGAAAAAAAAAGACAATAAATGAAAAACAAACAAAAAACTCAAAACAACAACAACAACAGCAAAATGTCCATCTCTCCCCCAAGAAGCAGCTCTCTTATTTGGAGATACTCATATTCTACAGATGGAAGAACCAGCTGAACCAAAAAAAAAGTCACAGATTTTTCCAAAGCTGCTAATTTTAAGGTTAGAGACCGAGCCACAGAATGTGACATTATCTGGCAACAACTGTCCTTGGAGTTGTGAGGAATAATTAGATTCTGATTATACAACTGGTACAGTAATCTGGTCTTCTTACCTCTGTCCCTCTCTGCCTGATAATATCTAGCCGTATTAATTTGAGAAAAAATTCACTCAGCTAAAAATGAAGAGACAATTTTGGATACGGTGGGATATTGTTCTGACAGGAGGAGGCTGCAATGTGGTGGGTTTGGAAGGAAAAAAGGAACAGATTAATTGCTGGGTACAGGCCTGCCCATCCCCACCTTGTGGATCTAGTTCCCCAGTCTGGGTGGGTATGGCACAAGGTGGCATACGGGAGCCACTGAGTGTTCCTAAGGCATTTTGTTTGGCTTTGCCAATCCCAACCTAGCCTGGTCCGCTCCCCTAGCATGTGGACTGGAGAGAGGGACTCACCACAGGTTGAGCATTTTCAGGCAGCTACAGAGTGTGTAAAGAGAAAAACACAGAAAGGAAGAGAGAGAAAGAGAGATATTAGTCCACAGAGGTGAGATGGAAGCGACTCCCTGTGAGCCATGCAAACATGCAGTATGTGTCTGTGTTTAGTTTCTTCCTCTGTCAAGGCAGGGTGAGTAGCCCCAGGCCACTTGGTCCCCACACTAAAGTGGAGGGGGCAGGTGCCGGATAGAAGCATCGAGGTGGGAGCTGGATCTCAGTGAGGGCTAAGGCAAAACAGAAAGAGTTGGTGGGAGCCCCAAGAGTGGGCTTTCCTGGGCAACTTCCAGGAAGGTAGCAGGAGAAAGAGCATATGATCCTGCCTGGAAGAATTCAATCAGGAACCAAGGCCAAACCATTTTGGTTCCCACATGAAGTCTTACCGTGCAATTTGTTAAGCTAACCTCCCAAATATTCTGAGGGAAAGAGAAGTCCCTAGCCTTTCTATAAGACCAACATGCCTGACCAAAGCAGCCAGCAGTTAGCTCTTTCTCTAGAGGGGAAAACAAGCTTAAGAGACACTTTATCTTATTAGGAGGTGACTAGCGAGGAGGGTCACTGCTCGGATTAAGGTATAACTGCCAGAAAAAGGCCTAAATCCCATTCTTGTTAATTCTCAGAGAAAATGAGGTCCACACTTGCTAAGTTGTAGCTAAAGTCAGTGGATAACCAAAAATTCCTGTGTTCTTACCATAACAAAAGTCAGCCAAAAAGCTTTGCCTTGCCTCACTACCCTTCCAATCACCCTTAAACAAGGACATGTGTCCTATATCTAGAGAAAAGGGTAAGTTAGATGTTTATTTTGTTTACAGAACAAAAAAAGGGACCCTGTTATTTCTCTCCTCCTTTACACGAAACAAGCTGGCTGAGGAACCCAAAATCAAAAGCTGGGAAGTGAAGGTTTCCACACTGTTTCCCCAGTACTCTAGCTCAATCTTAATGTAGGCAACAGCCCCCTTTTTCCCACAAGCAGGCTGCATGGACAAAAGGCATCACAGATGTGTGCAATGAGGAGTTGTGTGGGATGCCCTGTGCTTCTCTTAGCTGTGACTTCTTCCCATGAAAGTGATCAAGCAGATGGACACATGGCTCCCCCGCCCCCAAACAATACATAGAAGGGCCAAGAAGAAAAACACATGGCTGTGCCCCGACAGTTCCCTGGACAAGATGGATTGGTAGCTCATGAAATCACTGGGGGAAATGCCACACAAAATGTCCTAAGCCATGAGCTTTTGGATGACAATTGGTCAAATACGACTGCTCCCCTCTGGTTTCCACATCTTTCAGAAGGCTCACACCTGGTACAGTGGTCTTTGCTAAATGGGGAGACTTTAAATTCTCTTTACATCTAGAATTTAGATTATACCAGAACAGAACACACCAGACTGAAATCTGTGTGTGTGACTGGTCCCCTATCTTATACACAGAACACAAACACCACATTCACATACACAATTAGTGTACACATTTACCAAAATGAAATGAGATAAATGGGTTCAAAGATAATTCTGTATAGGGCATATTATAAGACTAAAGCCCAATTCAATCCTGGTACTCAAAGTATAGTATGAAATCCAGAGCTCAACTTTTGGCCTTCAAAGTAATAGCCGCAATGGTGAATTGGGAGTGAGGTGGGGATGGGAACGGGCGCAGCCATCTTTCAAGCCCAGACAATGTTTGGATCAGACCACAAACATTGCCATCAGACCCAGTACAGCGGTTCCCAACCTCAGCGACATATTTGAATCACCGGAACTTTAAAAACTCCTGATGCTCAGGCCACATCTGTGATAACTTAAACCAGAATCTCTGGAGCCAGGATTCAGGCATTTGTATTTTCTAACATGCCCCAGGAGACTCCAAAGTGCAGCCAAGGTTAAGAACTCAGAGGGCAGGAGTACCACACTGTTTATTTGGGAGAATGAAGTTTTGTCATGGAAACTGAAAAACTGTGAGAACCATTAAAACTTACAAAGCCCCTGAGAATAGGGAGCATGTTTCCTTTTACTAAAAATGGTCTCCTCCTGGCATTGACCCCCCACTCCCTTGTCCTCCTTACGTATTAGTGCCTTACATTAACCAGGAGAGGAGCATCTGAAGCTGCCTACAGTCAGTAGGGACTCAACAAGAGAGAGTCCAAGTCACCCTCGGTTGCTTTTTATCTACTGGGTAGGAATCCTCAAGTCCTGGCTTTTAAAGGAAACGACCTCTCGAAAGAAAAGTGAGCTCATCTAATAGATGGGCAGCAGAGCAGAGGAGTGGGCAGGGGAACAACCATGAAAAGTTGTATCTGGAAGAGCGCAGATCTTGACTAGCCTCTACCTTTTACTGAGGCATAAGCATGTTCTGGTTTGTACTTAGGCTAGTTGGGGGCTCAAGGGATCACTTAGGGCACAATATCACTATAAATATGGTGCCTGCTTCTGAAAACAAGACACTGGGATAGCCTGGATGTTCTCAAAGGGTTTATAAGAAAAGTCATCCGTGTCAGGTGTGGCAGCAGCTACCGATTGGTGAAGGACTTCTCTCTCCCTACCTCATGTTGCTTTGGAGTGTAAATCTGGACCTGAATTTGGGATGGGGCAAAAAGGGAAAGAAGTGATAGAAATGCTGCTTTTGCAGCAGAATCAGCCGTTATTTCACCTTCTACCCCATTTTCTAAGAGTTTAAACACAGACCATGCAGAGAGCACCAAGGGGCTGGTGGTATGGGCAGGGCAAGACATTAACATGCAAGAGAAGCAGAAAAGGGAGTGGGGTAACCTCCTCACCCTCTTGGGATTAGTGTAATTTCCTCTCCATCCCAAGACTCTTTCATTCAACAGGTGCAGAGACTATTTTTCGTGACTGACTTATCTGAGTCTCTCTTGAATTCAGAATCATTTAAGTGAGAACAAAAGGGCTCTGAGACCCTTGTCTAGGACTATAGATGCAAAGTGGTTAGCCAAGAACCAGAAATCAGATGCTGTTCAGCATGGCCCATGGTTTAGACAAGTAGATTTCTCTCTGTGTCCCTTAGGGAGCAAGAGGCTCCAGGGCCCCAAGAGGCTCAGGACTGCTATCTGCTGTAGCTCTCATACCAGGATTCTTTTAGTTCACTATGTCTTTTCATCCATGTGGACTAAAAATGTGACTGTCTTCTCAGAAATCACAGCTAAAGAAGGGCAGCAGCAGCCTTAAGGTACCATGCAAAAAATAAAATGGTCAAAGGAAGAAAGCTGTGGGCACAAGCATGGGGTATCCAGTCTGAAATGAGCAGCACACGAGAGGAAGAGACAGAGAAAAGGCTTTTCAACCTATAGCTCAAGAGCCCCCTTGAAAGATGAACGTACTTAGCTTCCTCCACTACCTCCACCTCGGCGTGAGCTGTGATTGGTGCATTGGAGTGGGCTCCCGTAGGGTCATCGACATTCAGCTCTCCATTGGTTGAGCTAACCACCTGAAACAGAAGGACAGAGTGTGACTGACACCACGGTAATCGGAGCCTCCTGCCAGTGCCACAGAGGGTCACTAAGGGAGATCTGGTCTCTAGCTTAGGTGACAGCCAGGCAGTGTTTGGAATGTTTGTTTTCCTGGGTTGGGGGGCTAAATGTCCTAACTTAGGGAATGTTCCCAGACCCATATCATGTGAGAACACAAAACTCAATGATTTAATTATATAATGATGATAATTTTCATACTGAATGCCTACTCTGTGTTAGGAACTCTGCTACATTGTGTTGTGTGTGTGTGTATATCAATTTAATCCTCACAAAAATCGTATAAAATTTTTGGTCATATTACTGTCTTTAATTCTATTCCTCTCAGTTTATTATGCTATAATTATATACAGACTCAGTGATGATGTTAAAAAAATTCTAAAAAGGAAATCAATAGTGAGCATCAAAAACTATAAGCAATCACACTTTCCTTCAGAAATTTCTTCATGGCTTTGGACCATCGGTTTGAAGTTACTCAACTAAGACTGCCACATCCTCTCTGGTGAGACGGCAGACAGTAAGGAAACACTTTCCCTTGGAAGACCAGTCTTATTTCAACAACCTTTATTTCAGGTTCACTGTCATCGCATTTCTCACTGACGGTCCCCGAATTGTAACTGAAGGCTCTCACTCCTGTCATCTGGTTAGGTGGAACCGATCAGGCTTCTCCTGCTTGTGCAGCTGCTTCTGTCACCTGCTTTCATTTCCAGCACATGATTCCTGTTTATGTGGGTGCTGGGAAGTGGGAAAAGGGACCCCGCTGGACAAACTACTCTGCTGTTAAAGACCTTGCCTGAAACATGGGAGAGAACAACAAAATAGGATAAATGGTTCAGATACCATACGCCCTCGGGTAAGTAACTTTTCATCTATATGAGACTGCTGCTTACAGACTGATGTGAGAATTATACAAGAAAATGCATGAGACAGTGTGTGGTACAACAGCTGGTACACAGTAATGGAGGCAGCACAGTGCAGCAGATGAGAAATGGGCTCTGGATTTACTCAGCCCTGGCTCTGAGCCCTAGCTCCACCACTTACTTGCTGTGGGTCCTTGGGCAAGATCTCACTCTTTCTGTGCCTGAGCTTCCTAATCTGTAAAATGGGCAAACAATGCTGCTTACCTAATTGGGTTACTGTGCAGACCACCCACAGAAAGTGCTTAGCCCAGTGCCATGGTCCACGGTAATGGCTCAATAAACGTTCACAGTACTGTTATTCTCCCTCCATAAATGTTTACTCTAATCTCCCTCTAGACCTGGGGTCCTCATTAGCAGTTAATTTGCAAAAATTTCCTGCACACTTATAAAGAGGAAGGTGGAAGGAAATGTTTAGTATAAGGAGTCTTTGAGGAAAGGGTAGACAAGGTGAATACTACTTACCAGAAGTCTATACCCACCATTATTTCTAAACCAGAACTATTTATTACTCTTATTAATTATACAAGCTTTAAAAAAATTAAAACAATGCTGTACAGTTAGTCAAGGAAACATACAATATTAAACTTGGACTTAACCCATGGGAGACCCAAGTTTCTGCTAGTGATCAAATTTAGCATCTCTGATCAATGGAACAACCTAACTTTATTTGTCTCCTGACATGATATGATGAATACTACATAACATTATCTATATAGTATTCTTGCCAAAAAAAAGTTTTATCTGAATCTAAGTATGATGGAAAAAAAACAGACAAATCCAAAATGCAGGACATTCTATATGACAACAAGCCTTGGATTCTTCAAAAAAGACATGCCTCAAAAATCTTTTTTTTTTTTTTTAAAACACAGAGGTGGCTGTTATAGATTTTAAAAGATTAAGAGACTAAGAGATTGAAGAAGACAAGAGGCATAACAACCGAATACAATGCAAGAACCCTGATTAGATCCTGAACACTATAAAATTAATTTTGGAGACAACTGGGGGAAATGTGATATGACTGTCCATTAGCTATTATGGAATTATTAATGTTCTTAGATATGACAATGGTGTTGTTGGTTACATGAGAGAATGGCTTCATTCTTAGGAGATGCAGGCTGAAGTATTTTGGGATAAAATGTACTTACAAATAGTTTAGAAAACATACCCCTCCCGAGTTAAGGCAAATATGGCAAAAATCAATCATTTGTTAATCTAGGTTAAGGATACACACAGGCTCACTGCACCCACCCCCGCCCCAGCCCTTTGCTTAGATTTAAAAATTTCAAAATGAAAAGTTGAGGAGAGAATGTTTACAGACTGGAGAAACCACAGCCTGTCATGCTAATGTTGTCCTGTTAATTTCCTCAGCCTATATATGCTTCTTGTGGGCACATTCTGGCTGCACCCTAGGGATAATGCTGGTAAATTCATTCTGTGAGCACCAGGGTTAAAGGAGAAATCACAGTAAGTTTTTTAGTAGACAATTCAGGAACTAGACAAGATGTTAAATAAAATGTCTTGGCCTCTACTGACGTGAACAAAGCAATAGTAAGCATCACCACTGTGAATTACTTGGTGACTTTGGGTCACAGCACTTGCTTATAGTGTTTTGCATGTCTCATACTCTCTAATTGTTCCTTACTATGTTGCCGCTTGACCCACAAGCAATGTCCTTGAGCAATCTAAGGAAGAAGAGGTTATCCCCATTTTATAGACTAGACATCTTGTCTGTATCCATGAGTATCTGGTCTCAAACAAATCAGGCACAAATGGTAACCTTACCACCAGCTGTCTAACCTAGAATATACCTGGGAATCAATGGCAACTAATCTGGGTCTCTAGAGCATCCACTTAATTATTTCAGGTTGAAGGTACAGTTCGTCAAACCACTGAACAGTTGCCTAGATGAGCAGTGGAACAAAAACCTAATGTAGGTGACCCAAGAGCTGGATTCCAGGCCTAGCTCTACCATCAACATTCTCTTTGAGCCCTGGTTTCTAATTCTGTAAGATTAGGCCGATAACCACCTTGGTCCTATTTACCTTATAATTACTATGGTAGTTAAACAGAATGATGTTTAGGGAAAAAAGCAATTTGAAAAACTGTAAAGAACCTAACGAATGCAACAAATTATTAGTATTTGAAACTATCATTTTTATACTTTTCCATTTATTATTTTAGAATAACTTAATTAAAAAGTAAGCGTTATTTATATATCTGGAATACTGACAATTTATTTTGCTGCAATCACTATTAATTTCTTTTTTTTTTTTTTTTTTTTTTTGCGGTACACGGGCCTCTCACTGTTGCGGCCTCTCCCGTTGCGGAGCACAGGCTCCGGACGCGCAGGCGCAGCGGCCATGGCTCACGGGTCCAGCCGCTCTGCGGCATGTGGGATCTTCCCGGACGGGGGCACGAACCCGTGTCCCCTGCATCGGCAGGCGGACTCTCGACCACTGCGCCACCAGGGAAGCCCGTTTTCTCCATTCTTATATGGATTTATACCTTAAAAAAAAAAAATCTCCTTATCATTTTTTTAGTGTTGTTTCAGGAGTGGGTGTGTTCAATCCATCATTTTTACCTATGAGATGTTCCTATGAGATCATTTTTGGTTTAGAGGACAAAACTGTCTCCTAACTTCCTGTGAATAACACAACCTTCAGTGAGTCACTCCATGTAAAGGCATATCCTAAACAATCAGCCTATCAAGATGCGTTTCTATGTGAAAAAGGCTTGCCTATCCCTTTATAAGAATTTACATTTGGTAGCTCTGGGTTCACCTGTGTGCCCCAACTGGTGGTGTCACTTACCACTATGAGAAAAATATTCAGGTTAAGATTATTAAAATAGTGACATATATGAAAAGTTAAGAGATGCAAGGTGTTCTTAAGGTGTTCTCTTACAAGAGAGAATAGAGATTCAAAATAGTCCAAATGAAATCAGAAATAATTCTCTAAGACCACACTTATTCTAGGGAGAAAAAAAGAAATAGCCCAACTTCTTGGGTTCCCACTCATAAACGGTTGAGTTGGACCAATGAACAATCTCACCTTATGTACTAGGGCGTATATCATCATGGAATGAGCTACATATGCAGTCCTCTATCCCCAAAATACTTATTTTAAATATTTCTTTACAGTTCCCAGACTTGACACTAACGGACTTCTACCTTGACGTTATTTTATGGTCTATCATGAGTGGATCAAGGCCGTAGGATTAGTTTAACCAGGAATCCGTATCAGAAGTCATATAGATATTTCTTAGTCAATGACAACTACCCAGAATCATCTCAACAAGTGAGTCTTACAAGTCCAGCTAGGTAGAAAATCAGCACAGAGATATTCAGTTCACTATAAAAGCAGCTCAACCTCGCTGTAAGTTTCCATTCTAAAGGAACATGGGTTTCAGAAGCAAGCCAACATTCTACCAGCTAAGCTGGGAGGGCCAGGAAAAGGCAATAAAGGCCGTAAGTACCTGCACTGATCCCCCATGGCGGTCTGCAGCCAAGTGAGACGTCAGGTACGAGGTATTGGTCTGCCGGCTGGGCTGGATTTCCCACTCTCCTCGGCGCTCTGACGATGCAGTCTGCTCAGGCATTAGGAAGCATGAGAGCAAGATACGGAAGGAAAGGTGAAGCAACAGCAAGCAATATCAAAATCAAGTACATTAGTGTCCCTAAGGGTTTTGTTTTTGTTTTGGATTTTGAACAACTGCTGCAAAGCACTGAGAAAAAGATAGCTTGGCTACATTCATTTCAGCCTAATGAGCCAACACGTAATTGCCTCTAGCATACCATCCTTGCCTAGACACAGAAAAACAGTGATCACCAAAAGAGGAGGTTAAAAAAAATAAAAACTATCAAAAGCTGGAATCACCTTTCAGCTTCCATATTAGTAAAATTTCAGTAGCCACTAAGCAGACCAAATTCAGAAAGTTAGGATTGTTGGACAAAGGAATAATCATACTTACAAGTCATTTCACTAATTAACTATCTATCTAAATAGACAGTAGTCAATATAGAAAATTCCCAGCATTAGGAATCAAGGTAATAAGCCTTTTCCTTGAATAGGGAGCCCACTACCCTCAACATAAACTTCCAGAAGACTTTCAACTAAGATAAAATGAGCAGTAGCTGGAATATGCTTTCTTATCTAAAAGGATGAACAAAGTATCTCTTGAAAAGCAGGTTCACAGGTCAAAAATATGCAAAGATGGGGGGAAATAAGGCTACAATGTTTTCCAGATTCCTCTAGCTCACAGCCTCTAGTCTGGAATTAGAAAAAGTTTAGATAAGGCTACTACGAACTATTTTCTTCTATAAAGCAAAAGGCAGATCTTTTCCCAGTAAAAGGAGGGCTTGCAATTCAAAACCTCGTTGGGTTCTGCTTTCACCTTTGCTGTCATTCAGGCTCTCTTCATTCCTTCTTTACCTGTTTTTTAGATCTCACACTATTCTGATCTTGCTCCTATGTGATATTTGTTCTGAAGAATCTGTTTAGGTGCCTCTTCCCCTGTGCCAGATGGCTGAGGAGGTGTTAACATCGTGATGCTCAGCTGTAACAGTCCTAAGGCTCTACAAAAATGAAAAATGAGGTGTTGGAGAGGCAGCAATGAGGGATCAGTAAGTCAAATTTTAACTGCTGCTGATATAAACGGCAGCAGGGGTTGGGACGTCATATTGCTGCCCTGCATGAAAACCAGTAAGGATGCTACAAATATTAGAAATGTTCACAGCTATAAATGTTGTATTCTATAAAAAAGAAAAGGAAGACCGAAGTAGTAGTAATTTGAGGCTCCACTTCACTCACCCCCTTATGTAACTCATTGACAAGAGTTGTTTAAAGCTCATCTATAAATCATCAAAAAGGCTTTTCCCATTTAAAAAAAGCATTGTACACCAGCTACAACTTACTCATCTTCTTTAAGTAATGGAATATGAGGTGACATGGGTAACAGCACTATAAAAGATCCTGGCCATGTTTTCTGATATTCCTCAGGGAATGAGCATATTCTGTAAGAAGGCAACTGTATTAACTTGCTTGCTATATATACTCTTACAAAAGAGGAGTTTAGTTTTATACTGCTAGTCACATTTGAGAGAATCAAAGCTACTCAAAATATCTCCCCACCCCAATTCTGCCGAGAAGTTCAGAAGTTCAGTTCAGAGGTTCAAAAAATTTCATTTTTCCAAAATAAGACTGTGGTTTATAACATAATCATAACTATTTTATAAACCAATATCCATATCTCAGAGCACTTAATCTCATTTATTCTCACTACTGGAGATTTGAGAATATATCTGTTCTTCTAATATTATAAGTAATATCTATAACTAATATCTATTAGTGATAGCCTCTTCAGTTCTCTCTAGGACTTTATGAGTTTTTTGTAATATTTAAGTAGACGGTTTAAGCTCCTAAACTACTAATAGAATTGTCTGTTCTCAAAATTTAAATGCTTACAAAATATCCAGACATTTATAAGTCATTTGCTGCCGTTCTGAGTTCCATGATACATGTTCAGTGCAATTACTTCTCTCATGAACACTCTCTGTTTTGCATTTGTTTTTAGGGCAGATGAAACGTATATAAAACACTCATATGCTTTTAAGCTTAACAAAACCCTGGACAGCTGGATCAACTATTTTTTCTACTTTTACTGAAATACATCTCAGAAGTCTGATTTGATGCTACTGTCTGATTCCCTGGGCTGTGTATTTGTTTATATTAATTCTAGCTAAATAGGTAATTTGTTGGAATAATTAACATTTTTGTCTAAATGAAAATAGCAAGACATTTTTTCAAAGGCCCAGAAGTTACACTCCATCTCCATCCTCAATGCAATGTTCTATTTATCTTTTGAGGAGAGAAAACAATGCTAGCATTCCAGATTGCTTCATAAATGCTTGCACTGTGACAAGTGAAGAACACATGGCACCATTCTACTCCAACGCCTTCTGTATCCACTGAAAGCAACAAAACCAAGGGACAGACCTGAACCTGGGGTTGTTGGTTTATTACTTTGGGAACTACTTTCACCATAATACTAAACTCTACGGCTATTCTTTTCTGGAACGTAAGGGCCTGGACTGGTATCTAGAGGTTGATGTAGTAGAAGTGTTCATCTGCCAGTTTTAGAAAGCAACTGAGTGCCTAGCAACTAAATGAAACCAAGGAATGTTCACAACTACAGAATTCTGCTAGTCTACCTGTTCCTGAAAGGTACTCTAGGCAATGCCGTATACACAGAGGTTATGATTAGGCATGATCAGCACAGGAGCCAGTTATACCAAGCAAACCAGCAGAGGAGATCGGCATGTAAACCCTTCATTCTTAAAAATCATTCATGCAACATGTCTATCTAAAAAGCAATCAGGAGCGTCCATGGGTAGAAGAGTCATTCAACAAAACCAATCTCTCTGCATTACTTGAAAGGCAAAGGTCCAAATGGAGTGTGTAAATCCCCAAAGGCAGGAGCAGGAATCTCAAGTAGTGGGAATTCCTTGGGATAATGCTTTAAAATCTTCAGTTGTGATTGCATCACCTGCGTGGAAATGCTTAGTTTACTATCTAGTAGGTGAATGTGGAAATCAAAAAAGCAGCAACCTAGCAGAACATAAATCAAAGGCAAAGCTACAAAAAATAGTTAAGGGAAAACATAGAAGCCTAGTGTAAAAAGTCAAAACCACCACATGTGCCTAGGGCAGAGGAAGCAAGTCTCTCCCAGCAATCATTTGGCAGCGATTCACAGACAGACAGAGAACGACACTAACAGGAGGGCAAGAAAATACAGTCTGAAAACACCTCGGATAACCACTTCCATCTATGGCTTGAAAATTCTCTCAAATTTTTATTGGAGATAAAGCTACTTTTCTGAAGCAGAAGGCAGGCAAATATCTTCCTCCTGTTGTAACAAACAAATCACCAAATCCTACTCTTTATGTAAAGTTATTTTGAAAAATTAATGTTGATTGCATCTATAAGATGGATTTTATCCATTTTACTTCATGGCTCTTAAAATATTTTAAAAGTTGCCATCTATACAGAACATTTTGGCCTCTCATGTCAGTCTTCTAGGCCTCCTTATATAATTATAGTCTTCAACTGTAATTAACAAGAATAGAGACTGAATAGTACCAAAAGGTTAGTAATAAATACACTTGACTACATTCTGTCTTACCACACTTCCAAGATTAAACAAAATTTTAATATAGTATATTAAGTACACTATATTATGTGTTAGACCTCAGGTATGAAATGAAAAAACGTTGGTAAAGTTATTAAAGTGTATACTTTAACAAAATCAAAAACTTCTCCATTAAGCTCATGAAATGGAACCAATTTTCCTCTGCCAGACAGGGACTGTTACGTGCAATCTGTCAGATGTACCAATAGTGAGTTCCTGTTTTCTACAAACTTGGTCAAATATCAGTGATATTTGAAAATCACTGATAAGAACCTGGAAGGATTATTTCCAAGCCCAATACTATATAGGCCCACAGAGACAGCAGCATCAATTCTGTGAAGCTCTGAAAAAAAATCACAGGAACCATCCTAGAGGTTTGAAATTCTCTACTCAAATCTTGCCCTATTCTTACTCAAAATGGCATAAGACACCTCCCCTATGGAATGATGATTTATCTAGGTAAGATTACTTTAGAATCACCTCCTACAAGGAGGTGCCTCAGAATACAGGGTATATGCTGATATACAAAATACTGAACAATGCATACAGACAGAGGAAGAAAACTTTTAATATGGAATAGAGAATTAGGAGCAGAGGTGAGCAGCAAAGACTAGGTTACAGAGTGGGAGAAGCTAAGAAAAGGACTGCACTTCAGTTTTGCACTTGCTTGTTGCAATATCCCCCTTGGAATTAAGGTCCCAGAAATGAGGAGGGACAGCTCATTCTGCACTGAGCTCTGTGCTGGAGCGGGGCAGGGTGAGTGTGCAATCTCCACACCTGAGCTCCTGCTAGACAGCAGGCAGCAAGTCAGGAAATCACACACGGGTCAGAAGTAGGCAAGTGATCGCTGAGCAAACTCATCTGCTCCTTAAACTAGCAAACTCTGAACCTCGCTGAAAACAAAGAAGTACTCTGTAAAAGGAAGGGAATGGAAAATTCATCAGCTTTCCTCTTTTTTTATTTTAAGGCTACTGGACTTAAATCTAATCCCTTGGAGTCTAGACACAAACAGAATAAATATAAACTACTCTTTTATTGGGGCATATCTTCTTCAGAACTCAGTATGACATTCTTTCCCTTAAACATATGCTGGTCCTATAAAAATGAATAAGTAATATTTGAGGATTCAATATTATCAGGGGTAGGATACCATGTCTGGTAGAATTTAATAATTCTCGATGGTCAATATGACTCTTTCCAACCTAAAAACAGATCTGTTCTCCCTAACCTTTTAGGCCAAGTACCTCTCCTTCAAATGCCCACAGAAAATCTACCAAATAAAAGGGGTCTATGGGAGAAAAGAGAAACTAACAAAACTGCTGAACCACAGTAGTATATATTTGTGTAGCATCTACCTGAGTAAGGATTGTCACAAGCTAGAGGTTGTGAAAGGAAGTGTGTTGCTGCATGCACATGCTAATCAATGCGCTATATTTATATATATATATATATAAAAATTTATATATATTTTGTTGCGTGTCATACAAACACACTGCATAAGACCTTCGACAGTACTGCACTTTAATATGAGCTATCTGGATAGTGGCAGGACTTACTTCCTGATCGAATTTGATCAGCGAATGCAAGGGAAGCTTTGCCGGGTAGAAATAGGAAGAACTAGCAAAGTTTTCATCGTCTTCCTGATGAATGGTAATGCAGAATTCTTTAAGAGGAACTTGAGTCATGGCAAGATTGACCATCTTTGGAACTGGGAAAGGACAAATACCAAGGGTAAAATGACAGAAAAGACTAACCCGTTGGGATCCTTTTGAGTGGATCTAGCTTTTAGGAACATTTATTCTACCCAAACTCATGACTGAATTACAGTTCTCTAGCTGGGTAAATTAATGTTCAAAGAAATTGATCTTAAGCACCTGGTATTCAAATACTAGACAGATTCAATATAGGTGAGTTTAAATGCAGTTCTCTGGCCACCATGTTTGGGCTCTCGTACTGTACCTATGAACCAAATGATACTCAGTTCAATTCAGTATTCAATTCAGTATGCTGGTCAGTCAACCAGCAAAGCAAATTTTCCCTGAAAACTCCCATGGTGACAGAGGAGAACTAATACAATCTCCTGAACTTGCTTTGCAGCAAGAGCCTGCTGTGTTTTTTCAAACCCTTCCCCTTGAGCAGACAATCCAGCCCTACTCTGGCTGCCAAACAAGGCAGGATGGCTCTTTGTGGAAATAGAAAAACAAGTAGGAAGAAAAGTTTAAAATTTACTTTTCTTGGAAGGTTAAATAAAACTCTCTATATATTTTTAAAGGGGGGGTGGATAGAGGGAAACATCTTGAAATTACAGTATTAGTTTATTCCTTATTAATTAATTAATTAATTTTTTTGGGCTGTGTTGGGTCTTCGTTTCTGTGCGAGGGCTTTCTCTAGTTGTGGCAAGCGGGGGCCAGTCTTCATCGAGGTGCGCGGGCCTCTCACTAGCACAGGCTCCAGACGCGCGGGCTCAGTAGTTGTGGCTCACGGGCCTAGTTGCTCTGCGGCATGTGGGATCGTCCCAGACCAGGGCTCGAACCGGTGTCCCCTGCATTGGCAGGCAGACTCTCAACCATTGCGCCACCAGGGAAGCCCAAAAATCTATATTTTAAACAAATATATGATTTCATCTAAACTCCTCATTTGACAGATTCATTCATTCATCATTCAAACAATTATTTGCTGAGTACCTACTATTCCAGACATTCTTTCAGGGGTTAGGGATACAGCAGTGAACAAAACAACAAAAATCTCTGCCCTTACAAGGCTTACATGTGTGGAAGCTGAGGCCCCCAAAAGCGGAAGTGTCCTGCAGCCTAAGGCTTGGGATAAGCTAAAACCAAGTTCTGAGCTCCTCATCCTTCTCCTCTATCACACAATTGATGGGCAGATTTATTCAGAATAAGTAGGTTCTTCAAGCATTATCATCAATGTCACCTCCAAAGAGCTCTCAGGTTTTGAGAGTCATCCTCTGCCTGCCAGCCATCTTCAGCTGAAGCGCACAGCAACAGCTTTGACCCATCCTTCTCCCTCAACCCTGCCATACATGTGAGCTCCCAATTCTGATAGATTATATCCCTGTATCATTTTTCAATTTTATTTCATTCTCACCACTACAGTCCATATGCACCCCCTTTACCTCTCAAGGGAACTCACTGTCTTATTGGTCTCCATGCTGGCTGCCAGGGTATTACCACCTTCTATGCTGAAAGATTTCTAAAGCAAAGTTTTGATCTTATCACCCCTCTGTTCAAATACCTTTAGTACCTATTCCCTACTGAAATTAAGCACTAACTCTCCAGTAGCCCAGCATTTCAGGAGCTTTATCGAACAGCTCCAACCTATTTTCCTAGCCTTGTCTCCTTTATTCACAGAATATATTTTAGCAAAATGGAACTAGAGAATTTGCTGTTGCTCATATTTCCTTTTTGCTTGGAATGCCTCTTTCATTTCCACCCAATTCTTCCAAGAGCATTTCAAATGCAGCTTCTTTCATGAAATTCTTTGTCATGCTCAGATTAGATGAAAAGTCTCCTTCCAGTCCCTAAAGATTGTGATTTGGGATGCTTATCTGTTCTGCCTTGTGTTATCAGTTATCTGGCCACCTGGCTTATCTGCTTGTCAGTTCTTTGAGGACAAGGACTCCCTACTTATCTTGGTATCTCCAGGACATACTTTCACATAGCAAGTCCTTAGCTAGATTTACCGAGTCAAAATTGCTGAAGAAAGGTTAGCTGTCCCTAAAGTTAATACCTTTCAATCTCTCTCAAGGAGAGATTTTAGTTTCTTCTTTGGCTGATTTCAAAACTTGCAAAGAATTAATCTTAAAAAAAAAAAAAAGCATAAGGAAAAAACCCTGAAGATGGAACCAAAGCAATGAGACCACAGACTAAGACAGTGTAAAGGCTGAAAAGACACTAGAAATCCATTTACCCACAGTGCACAGTGCAGAAAGAATTCTACCCAGTTAGAATTCAGAATCCTGATGGAAAGGAGGTATAAAATTTGCACTGATGTGGGGAATTTCAATCCCTTAGCAGCCATGGGATACTAAAAACCCTAAAAGAAAAAAAAAAAATCAAACACGCTTTCAAGACTCAAGTCTTCAAAAAGAAGCTTACTGCCTTGTAGGTGAGATTTCCTAATTACATACCTGGGTTTAATGACTTTTCACTTGAAAGTACACTGAAATTCACTGTACTTTTACTCAGATACTAGGTATGACCTCATTTTCCACCCTGGAAATCTAGGTTTTCAACCATCTCTTTTCCCCATACCTTTAAAATTCATTCAAAACAGCAACATTGATTATGAATTCACTGAAGCAGAAAAGACAAGGGAAACTAAAGGAAACACATATTTTAGTTTTCAAATATTCTAAAAGTATTTGAATATTTATTCAAATAAATATTGAATTATTTGAATAAGTATTCAATATTTATGATGGGCAGGTATTATGATTTCACTGACTACTTAAATTATTTTTTTATTTCTTTCATACCTTTACTATTTAAATGTATATTTCATTATAAGGTAACATAACTCCATTATAGAATAGTTTGTAGGGGCTGCCTTGGTGGTGCAGTGGTTGAGAGTCCGCCTGCCGATGCAGAGGACACGGGTTCGTGCCCCGGTCCGGGAAGATGCCACATGCCGCGGTGCGGCTCGGCCCGTGAGACATGGCTGCTGAGCCTGTGCGTCTGGAGCCTGTGCTCCGCAACAGGAGAGGCCACAACAGTGAGAGGCCCGCGTACCGCAAAAATATAAAAAAAAAGAATAGTTTGGAAAAAAATTACCCACAATACTACAACTTCCAACACTACTTCTGTTAATATTTTGGCATTATCTCCTCCCATTGACTTTCTCATTTTCCCTTCCCCTTCAGGAAAATCATGAGGTATTTCTAATTTTGTATTGTGATTTCTTTACTATACAACCATAAACATTTTCAGGTTGCTACAAGTTTTCCTAAATATTATTTTAAGTGGCTAGATAATATTCCACTGAATAAATGCATTACAATTCATTTTATTATAACCCAGTTTATTTGATAAAAGATTTGAGCGGATCCATAACCATTCCCTTATAATTGGATAGGTAGATCATTTCTAAAACTTTGCTAGAAATAGCACTGTGACAGTTTAATGCACATAAGTAAATCTGTATCTTTGTGATTGTTTTATTATGATTCCAAGAAGTAAAATTATTCTATCAGAGAGGATTGTAACTTTATCAAATTACTTTCTAGAGAATTTGTAACAATTTGCAAAGTCAAGAGCAATGCATGAGAATGTCATTTGAACTGTGCACTCTACACTTTTCAAAAGGGGGGTAGGGGAGAACGACTGCAGAAGTCAACAGTACTCTGCTGTCAAATCACAAGTCAGTCAAAATAGAATCATTAGCCAAGTACTCTGATTAAAGTATGTAACTCTGGACCCAATTAGGGGTCATAGTTTGCTAAACCCCATCTTTTTGCCTACCTACTCTCTCTTTTATCTACTCTCTAATACATAGATTTCCTTCCTTCACACATTTTTTTCTTACCCGACATGCCACACATACATGCCAAAAGTATGTACTCACTGGTGAGTCTATATTTGTGTACATACTTTACTGTATGTATGTGTGTGTGTGTGTATACCTAAATATACTACTTTTTTGTTTGTTTTTGTTTTAGAGGGGGCACCTGGATTCTATATTCTATTTTTAACCTATGTACTTTCACATGTACATCTGTGAGATAAGTTTTTTTGCATTTTATTGTAAAAATGTCTGTGAATATAAAACAGTGAGGTCAGGGATGAGGGGGGAACAAGCTAATTTGATATGATTATGTGTATGTGTGTTATCTGTTTATTATTCTTTGCTTCTTTATCTATTGAGGTACTCATTTTCCTCTTAGCAATATATAAGGTAATGAGGATTAAAACTGTCATATTTACTTCCCAATCAGTTACCCCTTTCTTTAAACCTTGTCAAATTTGTTGATTTTTTTTTTTGGCAGTGGAGGGGGTGGTGTTTGCCTCCTCTGTCTTTAGGCTGAGAGAAGCCTCTCATCCAAATCACTAGCTTCCCAAACCATGATCACTGAAGGATGGACAACATGGCCTTCTCTGGAATGGCCTAAAGCAAAGCTGAATCTTCACTACAGGTCCAGATCCTGGCCAGCTATAAAGTTAACCTGGATATAGGGACAGAGGTGGGGTGGAGATGCCAGTTCATGCCTATGTCAGCTGGAAGTCCAAATTACCCACCCTTCTTAATCAGCAAGGAAAAACCAGCATGGGTGAGAGCGCTACTCTGGACTGCAGATGAGACCCAAAGTGGGCTACCCTGTCCATCCAGTGTGTTTTTGGGCCTGTGGCAGACTGTCCCTTTCAGCCAACAGATTTTGACAGGCCCAGCTTCTCTAGAGTGGATGCTTCATGTAAGACACCTGGCCACATCTCAGTGCTATTACACAAACCTGAGGGATGCTGGAATGCCACACCACAACAGTGAGTAACGCTAAGCCCTTTGTCTTTAATTTCAGTATATACGCTTAAGTGGAGAAGCTGAAGAGTTTGGATTTTAATATTAGCCATGAAGAAGGGGGATTTCTGAAACAATGAAGGTCCAACACATACCTGATTTCGTAGAGGCTGTTGTGATGGCCGATCCCTGTGTGTGTGGCTTTCTCGAGTTATTGCAGATGCACCAGAATCTACATGAACTGACCCTACTGGAGTAGGCTGAAAAAATATATACCAAAAAGTCAAATGGGGAAAACAGGTCCAACTTAATGCCTCCGCAAAGGACAGCATCATTCTAATTCTAACAGAACAGTAGTAATTATTATTACTGTTATTATTACACCAAGGCCAGTTTCAAGTCTTCTTGCCTTTTCAGTTTGCTTATCTGCAAAAGGGAGACAATTCGGTCCTTAACAGTTCACTGGAGAGTAGCTTGCCTTCAAAAAGAAAAATAACATCCTACAGTGATGACTGTTAGTATGCTCTAGGACCCTGTGAACCCAAGGCCAGAACAAAAAATTCAGAAGTTTCCTCTGGTGCTGGGCTCCACCCGACGGAAATCAAGTACCTTAATAGCTTATGTAGCACCAGCTCCTGGATCATTCAAAGAAAACTTCTTAAAAACTGACTTAAATTCTGATACTAGGACACAGTGGCCATAATCTTAAAAACACAGTTAGTAACTCCTTTATTACTCTAGTGAGAGTGACCCCTGGCATCACCCTGAAAAGACTAGCAAATGGAACGTCTACAGTCAAAGGAATGTTGGTTTTTTTTTCCCCCCATAGATTTAAGCAGAAAGTCTGGTAAGGGTGGTGAGACAGTGCTGGTCTGAGGTGAGGAGGTTAAAAAGAAGATACTTACAATAGGCCTCCCGACCCAATCATAGGCGTAGTCAAAGGTGTAGCCTTTCCTTTCAAAGAGGTCTGTGAAGAGCGTCCGTAAATACTCATAGTCAGGTTTTTCAAAGAAGTCTAATCGCCTGACATATCGCAGGTAGGTTGCCATCTCCTCTGTTAGGAAAGAGGTTAAAGGCCATGCTCATTAGCTGAATGCTTCTCATGGGGAGAAGCTTTAGGCCAGGCAAGGAATATCTGTACAGACTATTTGACACTGATGTTTCCTTTATGGACCAAATCAAAGTGATAAAACCTATCTTGATTTAAATAACAATAAAAGGAAACGTAAATTTTCTGGATAGTATCTAGAAATACTAAGATATGGTCTCCACCTCCTTCAAAGCTTCAGTCACACTGGCTGGAGTGTCCTTTCAGCATCCTACCTGGAAAGTTTTCACAGAGAGCTTCAATGGGAGTATTCCTTTTGGTGTCACCAATTTTTTGATATCTTTCTTTTAATGTATCAGCCTGTAGAAAAGAAAGAGAGAAAGTTAGTTGGAAAGAGGTGTTAAGTATGGGAGGTCCAATATGTTTCGGGACATAATGACTGTTTCACTCAAACTGGCAGGATTTGTTAGATAGTCTCAATTTTTTTCTAATACTAACAAACAAGAAATGTAGTAGAGATGATATATTTAGATATGTACAAAACATCTGTTCTGGAAAGTTTTATTTGCAAATACATTTAGTAGTCTCAGATAAACACCACCAAATGTAATGAGATGAGAGGCTAAGATAAGAAAATAAATTCAAAATTATAACAGCTTAGTAATGACCCATGGCCACTAGGGTTCAAAAGTTATTCAACCTTCTCATCCTTAGATCAGCTCTAGATAAGATTAAAAACACTGCTAATCCAAATGGGGGCAAACAGACAGATGGCTCCACAACATATTTATTGTGAAGTTGAATAGAAAAAGAACAAGATGTAAGAAAACTGCCTTTCTAAGAACCTGCTGTATAAAAAATAAATTAAATTAAAACAAAAAACAAAAGCAAAAAACAACTGCCTTTCCACAATGTGCTTCCAGAGGGAAAAATGTTAACTATGATACAGGCATGGCTAACAGACAGGTTTGCTATACGTCAGTGGCTCAAAGTAGCCAAGTCTGGTTTGCTCAAGACTGTAGACAGACGGCTCCTGGAGCTTGGACCGATAATGTGGTCTCAAGGGATTCTCATGAGGCTCTGCCTAGCCTGCTGCACCAGGCTTTAAGCAATTATGTTTTGAAGTATACTGGAGGAGTTTTAAATCTACAACTACCACTAAAATGATTCATGGATCATGAGAAAGTTTCAAGCAATTAATAATATACAAATGCATTATTTGGCTGTATAATGAGCAAACAGGATGTGAAACTCTATTTGACAGCTATCAATATCAATGAGAAGGTATATGTGACTAGGAGAAGACCATGGAGGAGATGTTAGGAGAGGAATTTAACGGGAAAGAAATAAAATTTTCCCAAAGGGAAGGGATAAAAGCCTCACTTTTCAGGACAATGTCCAAGAAAGCACAGCAAAACGAATCATTCTGCCCTTCGGGAGGGAAGGGGTATAGTAGTACCCAAAGCTACCAATTAAGTTTCCTTTCATACTAACATGTTGAAATAAATCACAACTCAAAAATGTCTTGCATTTAACTATCTAATGGGACGTAGAATGGGTTACAAGCTCACCATTTCCTACTCTAACCGCCAGAGGCACAGAGTAACCATTAAAATGGTTGTAACTATAATTAATAGTTAACTTCGACACAAATGCACTGTATTGACACCTACCTAAGGAAGGCTATTTAAACTACACATTTTACAAGGAACAGCTATTTTATGCAAAGGCATTTATTCAATTAAACACTTGAACAGCAATGTTAAACCTGGATTTTCGTTTTAGTTCAGGTGGGTCCTTAGCCTATATAGGAAGAACAAGTATTTCCCAGTTCCCCTTAGGGGCACACCTAGTCCTGCTGGTAAAATGTGTAGCAGCTGCTATCATCAATTTGTTCCAGAAATTCCCCAACACCCTGGGAACAATATGCCTGCTACATAATGTTAGTGAAGGAGGCATACTGACACAGAGAGAAAAGCAGCACTGCCAAGGCTGGGAGGGAATGAGGGAAGAGATTATGGAAAACTCGAAAATAAGGAAGAAGGATCAGAAGGGGAAGAAGACAAACATGGGCAAAACAGAGCTTCCAAAGCCCAGGTGAGCATTTACATTATAGACTAATGTCGTTCCTGCCTGTCATCCCTGTAGCCAATCTTCCCCTTTGTGCTTCCTACAGACATCAAGTCAGCAACCCGTTCATTATCAACTGAGTATTTAAACAAAGCCCTCCACTGAGCACTTCCAAGGATACCTTGAGTCCTTGCCAGGGTAGGCTGCCTCGAAGGAAATACATGAACATATGGCCTAAGGCTTCCAAATCATCCCGCCGGCTTTGCTCTAAAAAGGAAGACAGATGACACATTATGTTTGCAGTTATTAAAGCAGAAAGGGGTTCAAAACCAAGTAATCCCTTCAGAAACCCGTCTGCTCTGGAAAGGCTCTGCTTACTAATTCTTTGTATATCTAAATCAGGGATAGTATTTTAGATCAAAACCAAAAACAACGTGTACTTCCTTTGCCTAGATCTGCTACTGGCAAGTAAATATCAAGTGAAAAGAGCAAATCCTAAACTAAAACCAAGTCCAAATCACCAAATGGTGAGTAACCACCCCTCCTCACTCTATGCCGTCACCTTCCTGAAAGTAAGATAATTTAAACAAAATGTTATTTCTAGTACATGGGCTACAATTACTCTTTGGTTACCAACACGAAAAGTGAGCAGCAGATTGAGTAGCTGAGGCTGTTAAGAGAGTCCATTCTGGCTAGGCCCGCAAAGACACAAGCTGCAGAATGCCTAGCATACATGTCTAGTGCTTTTTATTCATCATAAAAATTAACACTTAAAATTTAGTTTAATGTAAGCAAACATCAGGGCACAATCCTCAGCTCCATCCCATTTGTACCATGTCCCATAGCCACCTAAAGAAAAATTTAAAGTTTATTACTAAGGTGCCCTTTGTGGGCACATAAAACAGTATCCCTGCATTCAGAGAGCTTATCATGTAAAACAAGTTGCTGGATTTTTCTTTCTTTTCTTTAAATCGGGAAGATAAGGATGGTAAAGAACTGCAGAATAGTTAATAAAAAATTGTAACTACATCTCAGAAAACATCTTATACATTCTTTGACTGTCAGACAATAGAAGTAGTACATTCTTCCATTTTTAATTGCCAATTACAATTTATCTCAGACATTTCATGTGTTTATTTTTCAGAATCGAGTTCAAAAGAAATGACAGATGCAAGAATAAGGGGCTATCTTAAACTTGATTTTGTCTTCTTTGTGCAGAAAGTAAAACCTAACAGAGTCAGGGAGAAAGGGAAAGCTACTCAGGTAACCCAAAATACAAAAGCACAACACATTTAACTGCCGCCTCCAATTACAGGAAATTTGCATGAAAAAGAGTGCACAGTACTCTACAGGGCAGATGAAGAAAGAAAAGGCAACTTTCTAAATTGTACTTTGAAGGAGGTTTTTGGAAATGAGGTCACTAATGGGAAGGGGCGGCACCCTGACAAGAGACATAAATAATATAAAGTTGAGCTCATACAGAGCAACTGAAATAATCTTAAAAAGAATGAAGCAAAACAGCAAGGCCATCAGAGGCTTTTGACTACAAGGCTTGCCTGAAGTTTGCAATAAATTTCATATGTAATTGAAAACAAAAAGAGATTTTGTTAACAGAACTTAAAGAAACAGATTTTGTCAACAGACAAAAACAGATTTTGTTAACAGAACCTAAAGATACACCAAAAAAGAAAGAACAAGCAGGGTGAGTTGAGGCCTCCCACAAAACAGGGCAGATAGAGAAACCACACTCTGCAGGTTCTCACACTATATCACACCTACTCATCGCCTCTCCATTTTTATATCCACTTCCTGTAAGGAGGCCCCTTGGTAATAAATAATTCAGGGAACAAATGGTTGTACTTTAGACAGTTGAGCACTAGAGGGCGAAACTCTCCACATTTTCAATGACTGATCGGCCCTACAGAAATAAGCCCAGCTTCTCTTCACAGCAAAGCCGTTATAAAATGAGATTTAAAAAAAAATCAAAAACCAAAAAATATAATAAACACATTTAAACTCACTGGAATAAGTAATAAAGTAACTTTTCAAATACTTAAAACCACGAAGAAAAGCTGTGGAATATGGGATAACAGGAAAAATAATGGTTCCTGAGTCAGGTTATCTAGGTCTTGGCCTGTCCTTTCTATTAATTTATTAATCCACACAAAATTAAGCATGGCCAAGTCACCTTTTGGGCTTCGATTTCCTCAACTGAAAAACAAGTGGTTGATTTAGATACTCTGAAAAGTCATTTTCCATTTCTAAAATTCTAAAATAATCTACAATAATTTAAATCATAAAGGCCTTTCAAAAAAAATGAGAGTGAAAATCAGAGCCATGCTTTATTTCCACATTTCTTTGAACACTCCACATTCATTCAATTCAAGATTGCAATTCAGTATTTCCCTTGTTTTTTTTCATGCAGGATATTTCATTTTCAAAGAAAAAAGGTTTCAATACCAGTGAGACCAGGAGGACACAAAATTCTTCCATACCATAAAGGCTTGCTTTTCAACCAATCAGAAAGATGTGCTTGGTTTACTTGCATCACATCCCTGATTTTAGGTCAAATATATTTTGTTGAAGGAAAGGGGCCAGGTGACCCAGTGTCCTCACCCTAACTTCAAACATTAAGGAATACAAAATGGGCAGACTTAATCAGTGGGAAGGTGGCTAATCTAATGTAGTAAATACCAGGTTTAGGGGGCTGCTTCCCTTGTTTTCTGCCCTCACAAAATTAATAGGCAATTCTTTCCAGGTCATTTGAAGATACACTTCCCTTTTTCTTCATTACAACATAAAGGATGCAACACATTTGAAAACCAATAGGATTAGGGTTCCTACAGAAACCTCTCTGGGTTTGAGATCATGGCCAGAGTTTAAAGGGCATGTGACAACCACCTATATGTATTCTCTGTAATAGGGACATTATAGACAGATACGGTGACAGGTTGGATCTGACCTGAAAAAAACTCTGGAACTCAGGAAGTCCACGCATGGAGATACACTCAAAAGTTCCAGCAGAAATGGCTACATCAAGAGATAAAGGAACCTGAGTCTGATGACAGTAGATGCTTAAAACATATTTTGTTGAATAAATGATAACTAACATTATAGAGTCTTTACTATCATCAAGCACTAAACAGTTTATATGCATTATCTCACAGAACCCTATGGTATAAAGTACTATTACCATACATCTTTCAGGGTGGGTGAGATAACTGATGCTGATGAAGGAAGGTTACTGGACCACAAAGGTTTAAGGGAAAAAGCCAGAATTTACATCCCTTTTTCTTAACTGTTACACTGTACCTTATACAAACAACATGGATATGCATCTTTTGTCTTCCCTTTACTGACAAGAGTAATAAAATCAGAACACAAATGCTGAGCCCAGGAGGCAGGAATTAGAACAACTTCTAGACTCTGTCAGTTAACCCAAACAATCATGACTTTACTATGTACCACACACTCTATCTCCTTGTAAAAAGGAAGGAAGAAGGGAATTCTGAGCCCTATGCAAGAGACCCATGTTACCTATATTATCACCCATTCAACCTGCAAAACATCCTTGTGAAATGTTACTCTATTTTTACAGGTAAGTTTCAGGGAGATTAAGTAACTTGTCCAAAGTGACACCAGTAATAAGTGCCAGAGAACCTTCCAGCCTAATTTTAAACTATTATGTTAAGTGAGAATATCCATGTGGTTACCGAAAAAATCCTGACAGCATTCATTTCAACTCGGGTTGTATCATACCACTTTATAATGTCATTTTTACTCTTCACTAATACTAGAATCCTCATCTGAGCAGTTTACTTGATGAGGCAACTTTATAGCTATTTACATTAGCTTTAATGTACTATTGTGTAAAATACTTATTGTGTAAACTGTTTGTTAGTATTTAAATATCTTACATAATTAGCTACGTCTAGGAGTCTAATATTCTGTTTATATGTCTACTCTCTAGGGTGGTGATTTTCGAACATATCTTTTCAACCACCTTAGAAGCTTTTCTTCAAATATAATCTTCCAATGAAAGCCCAATATATAAAACAGATAAAAAGGGAAGCTTTCCTGGAGAAAGTGACAAGGGCCCAGGGCCCTACCGACTGGGCCTTCTCACTGTTCCTTAGGCTTCCCTCGCAAATACTCTCCCCTGGACTAGTCCCTCTAACAAGTGAGACTACAGCTTTTAGCAATATTTATGCAAATTGTCTATCCTGAGTAAAATTCAAGACTCATGGAAAGGCAAATATATTTTCACTGAATAAGACATAGGCTTTTCCCTGAAAAATGATCACGAAACTATGCACGGAGAACAGAAGGCTAGTCCATGTTTTAGTGAAGCACTCTTCCTCAAAGCAGATATCAGCCTGATGTCCTTTTCAGGTTATATATGGGGCCATTTGTATGTAAATATCAAACTCATCACTAAACTTACTAAAATGTTATCATCTTAATTCAATAATTCAAGTACCACACTCTGAGAAACTAAGCATTTGGAAACAAAGAATGAAAAATCCTTACGTTGTCAACAGGATACTTAGGAAAGTCACTAACTTACCATCTTAATTTCTCAAGTACAAAAATCACTTACCCTGTGAAGCAATAAGAATCACAAGTTGTAATGCACAATGGGTACAAAAGTGTTTTGGGAATAAAAAGGTGTTTTAACAACCTGCCGCTTTCATGGAGCTGAAAAGAAACACACCTTTGCCAAGATGCGTGTTGATAGACATGTATCTTGCAGTTCCAGTTAAACTTTTGTGCTCCCTATAAGGTATATGTTTTTTGGTTTCAGGGTCAATGTATTCCTTGGCCAGTCCAAAGTCTATAATGTGTATAACATGCTCTTTCTTATTGCCTTGTCGGCCAATCAGGAAGTTCTCTGGCTTGACATCTCGGTAAATGAGATTCTTTGAGTGCACATATTCCATTCGGGAAAGCTGAAAGAGAGAAAAACAATGATAGAAATACTACTCTAAAGAAGTTTACTGTAAAAATATATCAGAACGTTTTCTTTTATCAGCCCAAAGCTTTGAAATTAAAATAAAACTCATTTCTTCACCACCCAGAGCCACTTTACTCTTGTAAACCAGAATATATTTCCTGATACAAATACATATATGACAAATATCAAGATAAAAGAGAGAAGGATAGGAACTTCCCTGGTGGCGCAGTGGTTAAGACTCCATGCTCCCAATGCAGGGGGGCCTGGGTTCAATCCCTGGTCAGGGAACTAGATCCCACATGCGTGCCTCAACTAAGAGTTCGCATGCCACAACTAAGGACCCCGCCTGCCACAACTAAGATATTGTGCAGTCAAATAAATAAAAATTTAAAAAAAGAGAGAGAGAAGGATAGTACAGTTCATCTAAAATGATAATACACAGTTTTACTTCGTTATGCAACGATTTGCAAATGATGAATAGAGTTAGTGTTTTTATGTTACTTCAGAAAGTAAGCATTTGAGAGGCAAGAATTACTCCCAGGCAGGAAATCAGAATACGTTGGTGGCCTTTGAAGACAGGTGTCACTGCCACATTCACCTCCTGGCCACACCTTCCTATACTCTGTCTCTCTGTTGCAGAAATAAGGGAAGTGAGGCCCAGAGAAGTTAATACTGGACTGATATCACAGAGCTAACTAACAGCGGAGGTAGGAGTATAGGTTTTATGAGAAAGTAAACATAGCCCAAAATAATAATCATAAAATTATTCAAATTTCATTAAGTTCACTTCTATCTTCAAAGCTTTTCTACTTAGTATAGAAAGGGAAGCATGAGCATTTGAATTTTTGACTCAAAAGTCAAGATCAATTTTCTAACATTTCCAAGTCTTTAAACTGGGTGAGACCATCACCATTTCAGACCAATAAAGACATCCTTCTGCTTAGGGGATGACAAAGTTCTCAAAGGAACTGTCTTAACTGTTCCTTAAAGTGGTACTAGTGTGTAATTTGGTAGGAGCTGAGAAAGCTGCCTCTTCAGCTGTCTCAGTCTCTGTGAGAACTAGAGGCAAGAGAACTAAGGCAGGTACTTGGTCACACAACTTCAGAATCTGATTTTAGGGCAGTGGGTTACATCTCCAATCTTTTCTTGGATGCGATGGTAAGGAGAGAGGGAGGACATGACAAAATTTTACAGTCATGTGTTTAAAACCTATAAATAAAACAACAAAGAAGTTACTTGCATTTGTACAATTTTTCCTAATCATCCTCTTTCTCCCTAAATAAATTTCCACTTCAGTCAAGGTCAGAGTATTGCTCCAAGGTGCAAATTCTTAAAATAGAGCAAACAGCAAATGCAGTGCGACTTCTCGGGATTAACCCTTTTTGCCCCAGCCAGCTTCCTAGAATGCCACCAAGCCAGTAAGTGTGCATTCACTAGGTGTCACTACAGCTAGTAAATCACCAACAGGGACACAAGGATGTGGCTGGGAGACCCGCCCCGCCTATCCTTCTGCAGAATGGCAATGCCAACTTACCAACTGAATGGCTATCATTAACACAGTCTTCAAAGTAAAAGTTCGGTCACAGAGATCAAACAAGTCCTCCAAGCTAGGGCCAAGAAGCTCCAGCACCATGGCATTGTATTTCCCACATGGTCCAAAGTAATACACCTGTGGGAGACCTTCACCTGAAAGCAGAGGGAAAATAGGGTGCAGAGTGAGGGACACAAAAACCAAAATATGAGATAGCTGCAACAGCACTAAGTAGATAAAAAGGAAATATAACTTGTGAGATTTTTGTTTTCTTTCATAGTCCCTACTGGAGAGCTCAAACTGAGCACAACAGCTTCAAAGGGAACTAGTAATGTGTGGGAAAGGCTAAGCCATTGCACAATATGTTCAAATAAGCAGTTATTTAATACCAGAGTGCCAAAGGCATTTCCACTGCTATGTAGGACACAGAATGGTCCCTGATCCACTGCTGGATCAGAGCGTAAACTATTCTCCCCCAAGGATGCCCAAAAGCGCACTAGCATAAAAGGTTCAAAAGATGGCTCATGAGCTCAAAGGCCAGGCTAACACACCTTGTTGCATTACCTGGTTTCATTTGCACTCCCTATGCTTACTACCAAAGCCACAAGGAGATGGAACTGTTTCCAACTGTTGCTCTGAGGAGAGCTCAGACCGAAGGGCTGAGGTCACAGAGGATGCAGCCTGGTCCTTTTCTCATAGGGAGTCTCTGGAGTTTCCTGTTTTCTATCAGTTGGAGCAAAGTCAACAGACTGGGTTTGGTTACTGATAAGTAATTATGAAAGGAAAAGGAATAAAAATACAAAGCTGGGTTTTCCCCAGATTTGAAATTCATAGTTATAAGAAGCCAAAATCTAGACTTTCTCACCCACGTGGCAACTTGTGAATGAATTTCCTCCTTAAAGTGTATTGTAAATATGAGGCACTCAGTAAATATGTGCTAAATGGCACCATGTGAGCTGTAGGTATGAATGAGACTTCAGAACTTTAAAAATCTGGTCTTACAGAGTGAGAACACTTCCATCTTAATACACTTATGTACACCACGGTCTACAGTTGTACACACTGCAGATTACTGCTTGCTCCTGTCTGTAAGTTTTTTAGACAACAAAATTCTCTCCATCTTCGCATTTTATTTGTACAGATATGGTACAGGCAGAGGTAATTATATCTACTGTAATCTGAATGTTTGTGTCCCTCCAAAATTCGCATGTTGAAAACCTAATGCCCAGTGTGATGGTTTTAAGAGGTGTGGGCCTTTGGGAGGTGAGATCATGAGGGCAGGGCCTTCATGAATGGGATTAATGCCCTTAAAAAAGAGACCCCACAGAGCTCCCTAGCCCCTTCAGCCATGTGAGAACACAGTAGGAAGTCAGCAGTCTGCAACCCAGACGAGGGCCTTCACCAGAACCTGACCATGCTGGTATCATGATCTTGGACTTCCAGCCTCTGGAACTGTGAGAAATAAATTTCTGTGTTTATAAGCCACTCAGTCTGTAGTATTTTGTTACAGCAGCCCAACTGGATTAAGACAATGTCTAATACTTAGAACTTTAACCCAATGTGCCCATCCTTCTCTCCAGCACAGGTCTTGTATATCTGGAATCTGTATGATTCATTGCTATGATTATGTGTTTATTTCATGTGTTGCAATAGTCTATCCTATTCCATCTAAATACTAAACAACTTCTTTCTTAGTGTTTAATAGGCTCATTCCTGTCTCATACCATTTCATATAGTATACTCTGAATTGTCCTTGTGCTTGTTTTGATTCTCCCTATCTCCAAAAGGAAACAGAGTTGAATTTATCTTTTTTTCTACTGTTGTTTTGAAGAACTCCTTCTTCAGTTCATTTAAAATATATAAAACCTAACAGCTGTTCCCAATGAGTTCTACTGAGAAATCCAAAGCAGAACAGTACCATAGAGATTTATTGCTTTTATTAATCAGATACATGGGAGATTGTAGTTTGGAGATCTTTAAAATTTTATATCCTATATAATAGTTTTTGATGTGACTAAAATTTGATTTTCCTAATATAAAAATTATACTCTTCAAAACAGGTGTGGCAGATCTGTTGGTTACCTGCTCAATATCCATTCCCTCCTTTCTTAACAACAAAATTTCTAATTATTGTGACTAGCAACTCGCCCAGTTATAACTTCCCAGTCTCCCTCGATAATAGGAATGACCAGTGAGATGGAAGCAGAAATTGTTGGATAGGGTGGTTCTAGGAAAGTTCTTTCAAGGGAGCTGACTCAAAAAAAAAAAAAAGGGAGCTGACTCAAGTTGGAGGTATGCCCCTTTGAGATGACTGAAGCTCCAGAAGCCATCTAGAACCATCAGATACCTTGAAGATTTAACATAGTACCAAGATGGATGGAGCAAAATTAGAAGAACCCATCCCTGACAGCTATGAAGCAACCACACTAATGTTGGGCTTCCCTTCCCTCTGGACTATTTTAATCCAAAAGAAAAATCAATCTGGGACTTCCTTGTGGTCCAGTGGGTAAGACTCCGGGCTCCCAATGCAGGGGGCCCAGGTTCGATCCCTGGTCGGGGAAATAGATCCTGCATGCATGCCACAATTAAAGATCCCATGTGCCACAACTAAGACCCAGTGCAGCCAAAATAAATAATAAATTTGAAATATATATATATATCTCATGTAGCTTTAAAAAAAAAAGAAAAATCAATCTCTACCTGACTGAACTACTGTTATTTGGATTTTTCTTTTTAACAACCAAATCTAAGCCTAATTAATAAACATACTATTCCTTTACTTGGTTAAATTGCAAATCTAGGCACAATATCCTTCTGAAGTACAAGCTAAAAGTCAGACCTGTGTAGAAATATAATATTGGCATAATTTTCTAGACCTGCTGCCAATACTTAAGGATCAGTTTAAAAATAAGACAGATGGTCATCTTGTTCTTGACAATCTTCGGTACCAAATCTAGGCATCTCTTGTCAGAAATTTCCATGTTTACAAAAAAGTCACAAAAGCTTTCTGGGTGATGTCTATAATTTTTAACTGTGAGTAATGTCACTCGTAACTCCTGCCTAGTAACTTCAAAGATGCGAGGAGTTCCTGCTGGCTGCATTATTGCTCCTTTTATTAAATACTCTGAATCTCACAATACTCTGTTGGCCTTTGGGATGCTCAAGACAATTTCTAGATTACTGAGTGGCCTTGAGGCTTTTCTCAAAGATGGACTAGGTCCAAGATGCTAGTGTAGAAAGAGCTCAAGTCAGAGTCATGGATTTGGTTCTGCTACCAACTCTGAAAATTCTTTCACCTCTTTGCTCCTTTTCATCTGTAAAGAGGAGAGGTTTAGACTGGTTCTCTTTTATTTTTTATTTTTTGGCCACGCCACGTGGCATGTGGGACCTTAGTTCCCTGACAAGGGATCGAAACCTCACCCCCTACAGTGGAAGCGTAGAGTCTTAACCACTGGATTGCCAGGGAAGTCCCTAGACTGGTTCTCTTTTAAATCCAAAATTCTGATTATAGCTAGGATTTCCTTCTAGCTACCTTCTAGGTTCCTCTTTGTAAAGCCATAGCACCAGTATGAATGAAACTTGTCTTCATGTTATATAAAATATGCATAGTACAAATTCAAATGTAGCTTGTAGTGGTAACTGGTAGTGGTACTCAACTGAAAGTGTGTCTATTAGAAATATCGCCAAAACTTTAGAAAACAGATACAGTGACTTTACTTCAAACCTACCAAACCAGAATTTCTAGTAGTGGATGTAAGCATAGCTCCACAGGTGATCCAGAAGTGCAACCCAGAGGGTAGAAATAAAGGGCATTGCTTTGCTTTATGGCTAATATACTATGAAGACTCAGAAAACACTGACAGACTAATCTGTTTCAGAAGTTCTCTCACATCAGAACAACTGGACTCAACACCTACTGAAAGGAATCATTTTAAGGCTATTTGAAAGACCTGTTTAGAGTTTCTTAGGTATTACAGAAAATGTGCTGCTGACTATAGAAGTCTCTTTGGGAGATGTGGCCTTAATTTATTAGAACTGTCTGTACAGATAAAGATGCCCACACAAGTTCCAATCTGTGTCTGGTTTCACACATGATTGCCCCAAAACTGGCCAGTGCCGGTGGTGAACAACACAGACACAGGCCCACTAAGAAAGTCTGCCTCTTTGGTCAGAGATTACTGTACAGTAATGATTTATCATCTGGGCTGTATTTAAATGAGAAATCCTGTATATTATGTTTCACACTACTTTTGCAGAGCCATCGCTAATCCATTGTTTAGGAAATTTTAAATTAATCAACATTATGGTGGAACTCCTTTAATAAGACTGGGGATGAGGGCAGTCTTAAATGCAATAAACATGCTGAAAACAAGGTACTTCCTGCAAATAATTTTGAGGTAAAGGCAATGAAGTGGGGGAAGTAGGCAATGTAGATATGCACTGAATTCTTTGATCCATGGTATTTCAGAAACTAAGGTACTGTTATAATCTCTCATCTGCTCTGAAAATAAAAGCACTTAGTTAAGGTCTCCCTCCTAAATTGGTCAACTGCATAAAAGCTTGAAAATTAAAGAAGTAGATTCCAAATTCTCCTCTTCTGAAGGGTTTCCAACAGATTTCATTATATTACCTTTAGCCACAGGTTAAATCTCTCATAAACCAAAACTGCAAGGTTCTATACACACTGTACAAGTTACAGTGTATATTTTCACAGGGAACTATGAAACAGCTTTTCCATCCATCAATAACATATTCTTATAACTCCTGCTGGACATATGGCCCACACATATATCAAATTGCACAGAACAGGAAGCGAGATGTATAACACTACAGCTAATTTTCAGTCTGTCATAAATTTAACTTGGGTTAAACACACCAAATCAAGGGTAACGGCTTCTTTATCATCCAAGCTGTTACCTAAAAAGATTCCATAATGTATTATGAACAGTAACTACTCTAAGTAGAGATATTTTTAAATACACATCAGGCTGAGAACTGAAATAGAACCACCTTGAAGCTTTTGGTAATTTGATCACATTATTGCCTAATAATTAGCCTTTCATTATTTTTGAAAAACTAAATTACCTAGATGTGAAGCAAACTCAAATAAGTCCCATACCTACATCAATACCTGGATGTAAAAAAATAACATCATATAAATATTTCTATGAAAAAATAAGTATATGCTGATGATGACTGTCTTCTAAAGTCAGGGCTTTAGGAAAAAACCTTTAAGGACATAATGACCTTGGCAATTCCCTTCTTTTATTTATACAGTTTGCTTTTTAATTTTTAAAGAAAAGAGGAGAGTTTTTCTCCAAAGTTAAGCTGTCCTTGGTCCCATCAATGGTAGTGGCTTTTAGCACAGCTACTGGATGTTCCTTAGTGTTTATGAGAGGTCAGGGAATTACTGACACACAGGGAATTATCACCAGGGGTAATAATAATAATATTAAATAAGTCCACTTAACTAGAAAGCAGAAAGAATAGGCAGACAAACATGATAATATTCCATAGGAAGAAGTGAAAGGGGAAAATGAAAGCATAGGCTTTAAAACTCAGAAAATAACTCTATAAAAACAATGCATTATTACAAAAATATGAGACAATACATGTGTTTGTTTCTCTTTTAAAAAAAGAACAGAATCCCTCTCATTTCTCTGACTGAAAAAAATGGCTTTTTACAATAAGAACCAGTTCAACATATGAATCTACTTCAACTAAACTGCTGATTTAATAACAGAAACAGCTAGACCCAAAATTAAAGAATCAGGATTACTTTGCCTTACCTATAATGAAAAATGTTTTACTACTGTCTTGTTCACTGGCCTCTTGGGAACTGGAATATCACCAGACATATGCTCCTAACATGAGCTCAAATTTGTATGGTGGGAGAAGAGAAGGTGAGGAAAGGCAGAGCAGAGGAATAATCTCACATTTCCGAGCCAGAGAAATTGAGCTTTTACAGTTTCTCTATTACATACACACATAATTACAAAGGCCTTAAGCCTCAAAGCAGGTTCAAAGTTTTGTTTATCCAAAGGAGTCAGGAAAGAAAGTCCAAGATAAGACATATTTCTTCTGCAGCAGATAGCATCAAAGATAAAAAATGTTTTAAAAGTGTGTTGTGTACTGGGGGTGGGATTGAAGGGTAGGGGATCCTTTCTCTTCTCCAAAAGACTAACAACTCAGCTCAGAACTGGTAAATTTGTAGGATAAAAAAAAAAAACCAATCTCTGAAATTTTACCACTTTGTCCCTGTGATTAAGTTATATAGACAGGGTCTCCCTGGTGGTGCAGTGGTTAAGAATCCTCCTGCCAATGCAGGGGACATGGGTTCGAGCCCTGGCCCGGGAAGATCCCACATGCTGTGGAGCAACTAAGCCCATGCGTCACAACTACTGAGCCTGAGCTCTACAGCCCGCGAGCCACAACTACTGAGCCCACGTGCCACAGCTACTGAAGCCTGCACGCCTAGAGCCTGTGCTCCGCAACAAGAGAAGCCACGACAATGAGAAGCCTGCACACCAGAACGAAGAGTAGCCTCCGCTCACCACAACTAGAAAAAGCCTGCACACAGCAAGACCCAACACAGCCAAGGGAAAAAAAAAAAAAAAAGTTATACAGACAGACTGTCTACTGAGCTTCAAAAGCTGAGAGAGGATCAATTCTTCTTAACACACACCTGAACAATAACAACTAAAAAGAAAGCTATAGCAGGCATTTAGAAAGAATAAGAAGAAAAAAAATGAGATTATTCAAAGTACAGTGAACCTCTTCCTGACAATCCTGCCCCACTCCCATTACACTTTCTTTGTCCATGTATCTGCCTTCCCTATGAACTAAGAGGAGGCTGTTTGAAGGCAGTGACCACTATGTGTTAATTATGTTTGTATATCGGTGCCTAGCACCAGTCCAAGCACATGGCAGATAAGGGCAGAATAAGTACTAAGTAAATAAATAAATACAATTCAGTGAAATTGACTTGAGTTTTCTATTTGGAACACACAATATTTAAACCTCAAAATGCTAATATACACAGAGCAAAACAAATTAATCAGATTTTAAATGTGTGGGAATGCTGACACAATTGATATTTCTGAGTAGTTCTTATTTGGATTTCATGGGAATGATATTTAAGAAGTTCTGTTGGGTAAGCCACCAATATGAAGATTCCAAGTAATTCAGAGTTGTAGTATTTCTACATGGACTTTCTTCTGTGTATTTTCTTCCATGATGGTTGTATATGGTATGTGCAGTTATGTCTCTGCTGTTCCCACATGCAGGTGAACTATTTATAATTATTCATTTTAGTTAATAGTACTGAAAAACATACACACAAACAAATGTAAACGTCTTCCTATCTCTCAATAAAGCACCTGCCCATCCAAATAGATTAAATGACCAACGAAATTAGCCATCTAAGTTGTCTAATGTGCAAAGGAAGTCTGATGACATCTTCCTATCTTTTTCTTCTCCCACTCCATTTTTAGACACATTCTTTATTTTGGTCCTGTCTAACTTGGAATTATATGGTCTTTTCTTTACATACATAGCCCTTTTCCATCTCACTTCAATTTCACAGTCATCCTATGAACAAAACAGGGAAAATACTAATGACTATATTTTACGTATGAGATAGAGACCCTGAGAGACATTGTGTGACCTTTCCTAGCTGACAGGGTGCCCAAGTAACACAACCAGACCTCTCAACTCCAGAATCACTGCTCACGTCGCTATACTAAGCTGCCAACATTCTCCGCCTTCGTTCTTCTTCCCTTTCATTCATGTGGTTGCCAAAGTTATTGCCTGTGCTCCCTACCCCACTTCTTCCAAACCACATGCCTTTTTGGTTACCATTATCCTTCCAGGATATAAATCTGCCACCCTACTACACAGGCAGATTAATCTGGTTAATCTGTCCTACCCACCTCCTTGGTTCCCAATATTTATTTTTGGCTGTGATGGGTCTTCGGTGCTGCCCACGGGCTTTCTCTAGCTGCAGCGAGCAGGGGCTACTCTTCACTGCAGTGCGCGGGCTTCTTATAGCAGTGGCTTCTCTTGTTGCACAGCACGGGCTCTAGGCCCGAGAACTTTAGTAGTTGTGGCACATGGGCTGGTAGTTGTGCCTCGTGGGCTCTAGAGAGCAGGCTCAGTAGTTGTGGCATTTGGGCTTAACTGCTCTGCGGCCTGTGGGACCTTCCCGGATCAGAGCTTGAACCTGTGTCCCCTGCATTGGCAGGTAGATTCTTAACCACTGCGCCACCAGGAAAGTCCCGATATTTTTATATCAGTTACCTGAATACTATTTTACAGTTTTTGCATCATCTGTCCATCTCTCTATAGTTTTTTTTTAATTAATTAATTTATTATTTATTTATTTTATTTTATTTTAGGCTGCGTTGGGTCTTCATTGCTTTGCGTGGGTTTTCTCTAGTTGCAGCGAGTGGGGGCTACTCTTCGTTGCGGTGTGCAGGCTTCTCATGGCGGTAGCTTCTTTTGTTGCGGAGCACGGGCTCTTGGTGCCGCAGCCTTCAGTAGTTGTGGTGCACGGGCTCAGCAATTGTGGCTCACGGGCTCTAGAGCACAGGCTCAGTAGTTGTGGCGCACAGGCTTTGTTGCTCTGCGGCATGTGGGATCTTCCTGGACCAGGGCTCGAACCCATGTCCCCTGCATTGGCAGGCGGATTCTTAACCACTGTGCCACCAGGGAAGTCCATCTCTATAGTTCTTGATTTGTCAATTCCAGTTCCTTATCTGGAATGGGGGCCACCTGGGACATTACTTTTTTAAATTATAAATGTGATATATACTAATTTTAAATAAATACAATAGCAAACCAAAAGCAGTACAGAAACATATGAATATAAAGTATTCATATCCATAATAGATGATACACATAATTAAAAATACTTTTCTGCAACTTCATTTGTAATTTAATATTATATAATGGACATTTTTCCTTGTCAACACATGTATGCACATCATTCACTTTAAAAGTTACATCATATCTCCCCCTATGATGTATCACATTTAAGTTTTCCTGTACTGATGGACATTTAGGTTATATCTGTATATTTGTTATTAGAAATAGACATTATAGTGAACAGCTATTGCTTTTGCCTGACACGCATCCTTTCTTCCTTCTTCTGATAACATCTTACTCTTCCAGCAGGAAAGCACCATTTCTTCATTGTTACTACATGTGGTTAAAGTGGGATCAAGCCATTTCGCACTGCCACCCCAAGGATATGACTCAAGCCAGATTAATTAGAGGATTCTATCCTCCTGCCCTGGGGAACTGCGTCAAGGATAGGAGCTTGAACTATGTCGGTACAATGAGAGTCAACTCTGGGCCTTTTTGAAACTATAGAGAAGGAGGAGCGATTTTCGTCCCCCTCGATCACTAAACTGAAAGGAGCTTAGCCTGAAGCTACCAGAGAAAACCACATGAGAACAGGTAGACTACTTATCTGAGAATGAAACCAACACAGAGAAAGCAGAGCTGAGAGAAGCAGACAGACAAGTCTACCACAAACCTGAGGACCAAGGACAATGTGGGTCCTGGATCTGGCTGGCCTGAGGTGAGAATCCTGGACTTCTTAGTCCCGTGAGCCAAGAAATTCTCTCCCCAACCCCCACTCCCTCAATTAAGTGAGCTTGAACTCTATCATTTGAAAATGCAATGTGTCTAGACAGATATGCATACAACACTGCAAAAAAAATCCTTGTGCCTACATTTTGAGGCATGAATACAAATGCATCTTGAGGGTAGATTCCTTGAAGAGGAAACGCTGAGTCAAGGGTCATGCACATTTAACATTTTAGTATATGTTGCCACATTGCCAGTTCTAAATCCTCTCTGGTCCCTGGTCTGTTTCCAGTGCTGGGCCTCTTTTCACATTTAGTACTACCGTCCTATTACTTAAGTATCCAGGCCCATAGAGTATTTAAAAATGTTTTCAGAAGCTGCCTTGACTCATTCTTCTCAAAGCCCCAGCACTAGGTTACCTCTTCTCTTACACGTAGCCAGCAGCAGCATGTTTGGAGGAGTCTCCTAGGTTTTTGTCAAAATTATCATTGATATTTCAAAGTCAGGAGAATCCTTCCTCCCCCATTATTTGTTCAACACTACAATAAGAAATTTCCACTCAAAGCATACTTGCATCACAAAAGTCTATTGGCCATAAACTGCTTTACAGTTTATGAAGTGTTTTTACATAGGCCTTCCCATTTAATCCTAACAAGTACATATAGGAATTACTATTCTCATTTTACGGGTAAGGAAATTCATTTGAAGTGACTTGCTCAGTGGTAATAGCCAAGACCTAAAACCCCACTTCCGCCTCCAAGTTTCAGGCTCTCTTCTTTTTGCCCGTGCTGTGCAGCATGTGGGATCTTAGTTCCCCCACTAGGGATTGAACCCTGCGCCCCCTGCATTGGAAGCACAGAGTCTTAACCATTGGACCGCCAGGGAAGTCCCCCAGCCTCTTTTACTATACCACATATACCTATCTGCACCCTGAAGTCCACGGACATCTAGAGTGGCAGCGAGGACTACTGAGTCACATTACTTTCATAGGAGATTAACCAATTTAATAAAGATTCAGTAAAACATAGTCTGTGTGTGAACCTAAGGGACAATCGCAAGATACTGATGATGTTGATAGGTTATGAACTCAAGTAATAAAGAAAGAGTAATTTTTTACTTACAAAAGGCACAGGTAAGATTCTATCAGGAGTGCATTAGTAGTATTTTTCTAATACAAATGCCAATCTTTAAATTAAACCTAGTAAATTAAACATATCATTAGGAATTCAGAGGGCAACCTGGCATATGTTTAGATTAATACAGAAAGTATAAAAAGCAGATAAGCATATGTTTTCATTAACTTTGGACCCATTTAACAAATTTTTCCCAGAAGTCTCCTGATTGAAAAACAAACCCACTAAAGCATACAGTCTAATCACAGCACAGAAGCAGAGTGTCCCCTATTATTGAACTCTCTTAATACTTAATACCCTTCCTTAAGCGTCAAAATAGTCATGGAAGAGTAAAGTACCAAGTGTCACCCTCATTTTCTGAATGGGAAAGTAGAGGTTAACTGGATTGCCACAGAACTGGTCAATGGAACAGATGCTATAGCCTGCCATTCTTTCCTCATCTGAGCCTTCACCCAAACACCTCTCCAGTCAGAACAGATGTGACTTGGTGGAAAATTTGAGATGACCTTATAATTCTGGTCACTGAGGAGGCATGAAGATTTCCAAGGAGGCATGAAGACTTCCAAGGAGGCAAAGTGAACTTACTTATCTTGCTGATTTTCACTTAATCTAAGGAATAAGTGCTGCAATGTCCCTGCTTCCAGTTTCAAATTCATTTAAGTTTAAAATGTCTGGTGGCCAGTTTGTCCATTCATCAAACATCACAACTGAGAATAGAGTGCCAAGGGAACAATAAAGAGAAGCATATAACCTTGACTGAAGGGATTGGGGACAGCTTCACAGAAAGCGGGGGTTATAGGCTGAGTCTTGAAGGATGGTTAAGAGCCGATTAGGCTGGAGTGTGGGGAGAGGGAGGGAATAATCTTGCAGGCTGAGGGACCAGCAAGCATACAGGTAGCTCAAAGCACAGCGGCAAAAGCAGGGTAACAGCTCTCCGAAATTACAAAAACTAAGACTATTTTACTCTCACCTGGAGTTTCTTTAAATTCTGAACCACCTACTAGTTAAGCAAATGTCTCTAAAAATTATGGCAAAGGCCATTAACAAAGTTGAAAAGGCAGAGATAGATATCTGAGTAAATAAAAAGATCAAAAGAATGAAGAAAAGGAAAAATAAGGATTTTATCTGAGTATTATACACCCATATTGCCTTAGTACATCTTTAATAACAGAACTAAGTATACACTAGGACCTTAGCATTGCCTTATAACAGCACTAATAGAAATATAATGCAAGCCATGAATGACAACCATGGATTTAATCTAAAATTTTCTAGAAATCACATTCTAAAAGTAAAAAGAAACAGGTAAAATTAAGTTTAATAACATTTTATTAAACTCATATCTAACATATCATCACCTCAACATGTAATCAATTTAAAAATTATTGAGATTCCAAAACAGAAATAGAGTCACAGATGTAGGAAACAAACTTACGGTTACCAACGAGGAAAGGGGGGATGAATTGGGAGATTGGGACTGACATATATACACTACTATATATATAATAGATAACTAATGAAAAACTACTGTATAGCACAGGGAACTCTACTCAATGCTCTGTGGTGACCTAAATGGGAAGGAAATCTTAAAAAGAGTGGATATGTGTATATGTATAACTGATCCACTTTGCTGTACAGCAGAAATTAACAAAACATTGTAAAGCAACTATACTTCAATAAGAATTTAAAAGAAATTATTGAGATATTTTACATCCCTTTTTGGCATACTAAATCTTTGCAATTCAGTGTGTATTTTAAATTTACTTTTATTTTATTTATTTTTGGCTGCATTGGGTCTTTGTTGCTGCATGCGGGCTTTCTCTAGGTGTAGCAAGCGAGGGCTACTCTTTGTTGCAGTGCGCGGGCTTCTCATTGTGGTGGCTTCACAGGCTCTGTGCACGCGGGCTTCAGTAGTTGTGGCTCGCAGGCTCTAGAGCACAAGCTCAGTAGTTGTAGCACACGGGCTTAGTTGCTCTGTAGCATGTGGGATCTTCCTGGACCAGGGCTTGAACCCGTGGCCCTGCGTTGGCAGGCAGATTCTTAACCACTGTGCCACAAGGGAAGCCCCCAGTGTGTATTTTATACTTAGAGCACATTCAGATTAGCCACATTTCACGTGCTCAGTAGTTTGCTACAGATTGGATTTATGCTGTGAAATCAATAGAAGCATTTAAATGTCCTTTTAAAATGTTTTCTGGACAAGGTAGGTAGATTTGGAAATGTACACACATGCACACACACTCTTTAAGAGGAAAAGATGAAAAGCACAACACACTTTCCCTTGTCTGAAGTTTGCTCCATATACTGTAAGACAGAGTTTTGTTTTTGTTTTTAATTTATTTGGCTGCGTTGGGTCTTCGTTGCTGTGAGCGAGCTTTCTCTAGTTGTGGCGAGTGGGGTCTACTCTTCATTGCAGTGCACGGGCTTCTCATTGCGGTGGCTTCTCTTGTTGCGGAGCACGGGCTCTAGGCACATGGGCTTCAGTAGCTGTGGCGCATGGGCTTGGTTGCTCCGCGGCATGTGGGATCTTCCCGGACCAGGGCTCGAACCCGTGTCCCTTGCATTGGCAGGCAGATTCTTAACCACTGCGCCACCAGAGAAGTCCCCCAGAGCTTTTTTTTAAGATTGAAGTATAGTTGGTTTACAATGTTGTGTTAATTTTGGCTGTACAGCAAAGTGATTCAGTTATACATATACATACATTCTTTTTATATTCTTTTCTGTTATGGTTTATCATAGGATATTGAATATAGTTCCCTGTGTTATACAGTACGACCTTGTGTTTATCCATCCTATACAAACTAGTTTGCATCTTCTAATCCCAAACTCCCAATCCATCCCTCCCCCACACCCCCTCCCCTTTGGCAGCCACAAGTCTGTTCTCTATGTCTGTGAGTCTGTTTCAAGACAGAGATGGTTTTCATATACCCATAATGGGCTCTTGCTACTGACTCACCAACCCAAGCACACTTTCATATTTAGGTTCTTCTCCCTGAGAGGAACAACAGTGACACTGGTGCTGTTCCTTCTGCAAAGTATATCCAAATATACTCCTCGTCCTTTACCCAGTGGACAGGACTTTAACTTCTTTGGTTTTTTTGTTTCTTTGTTTGTTTTTGCGGTACGCGGGCCTCTCACTGTTGTGGCCTCTCCCGTTGCGGAGCACAGGCTCTGGACGCGCAGGCTCAGCGGCCATGGCTCACGGGCCCAACTGCTCCGCGGCATGTGGGATCTTCCCGGACTGGGGCACGAACCCGTGTCCCCTGCATCAGCAGGCGGACTCTCAACCACTGCACCACCAGGGAAACCCTTTTTGTTTGTTTTTAATATGAGGCTTCTGCTGTTGCCCTAATGTTTATTTATTTCAAATATGCCACTCATGCTGAAAGGAGCAGGTCCTTCAAAGGGTGAAAGTTTGGCAGAAATGGCTTTAAATTCATCATTCCAGACTCTTCTAAGTATGAGAAGCTCTGTCTCTCTTAACACAGGCCCAAAGCAGATTTTTCTCTTAAGATTATTCTTTCCCAACAAGCGTATGATAAGTACAATAAACACAGGCACAATCAGCGTGAAAGAGGGAGTTCTTTTTCTGGGAGTACTCACTACCCTTTGCTAGGACATCACACAGTTGTTTTCAGGCTCTACTCCCCACTTTGAGAATCTCAAGATGCTGAACTGTCTTAAGGCAAAATGTTTTGCTTTCTGGCAACGGTTACATGAAGAGAAAGAAAAGTATGGTCTGTGAGTCCACCATTTTCTTGTCACACTGTCAGCTGTCTTCTCCCAGTTCTTAAGCCACATTCTTAGAGAACGTGCTCTATGCCGAGCGGTGGAGTCCACGTGATCCTGCGCATCCTTATCACAGCATTGGGGCCAGAACTGGAAGGCTGTTCCAAGCTAAGTCAGCTGGTCTCTTTCCTAGGAACTTGCATGTTTTTTGGCCACGCCATGCGGCATGCGGGATCTTAGTTCCCCGACCTGGGATCAAATCTGTGCCCTCTGCATTGGAAGCGTGGAGTCTTAACCACTGGACGACCAGTGAAGTGCCAGAGCTCGCAACTGAGATACAGGACTCCAGTCAATCTCTGCTGGTGCTTAAATGGAGAAGGGCTGCATAAAACACTTTTTTCCACCAAATGTAAGGAGATGCAGAGAAGGCTGGTAACACATAGCAGATGAAGAGGGCTAACAGAAGCCAAGGCATAAGATTTTATGACCCTAAGCAGAAGGAGGGTCAAATACAGTGTCAGAGTCCAGAAGAGTTAGACAGAAAGCCAGGGACAAAGAGCAGCTGTTTTGGTTCCTAGAGGCTTTCTAAGTGCTTTGTTTCAATCCCTAGTCAGACCTGTATATTTCCTTCCTTGGTTCCATGATATGTCCCTATGATTTTTCAGTAAATTCTCCTTTAGAATCATAGCTAATTGGAATAGATTCTGTCCTTTGTAATCAAATGGTGTTTACCAATACACACACATAACTGTTCCTCTTGCTCTTCTATAACCATCACTTCCTAAACACTATGTGCAAGACACTACACTAGATGCTTTAGGGAGAGAAGAAAAAACAAAGTAAGACACAGACGCTCTCCTTAGGGAGCTTACAGATAGAAAACAGAGAGGCAAACAGCTAACATAGTACTAGGTCAAGTCTTTCATAAAAATTAGCAAAAAGAGTGAGACATGGAATGGCGTAAGCATCAAATCCACTTACTTAAATTTCATGATATATGCTTGGCCAAAAAAAAAGTTTAAGAAATAAAAAAAACTACCATATTTTGAAGATGCATACCTTATTACATGAATTCTGCAGCACTGTACATACTAAACGTCCTTACCATGCATATTTACTGAGTACGATCATATACACAAATCCAGTCAGACTACACTCTACACGCCACGGGCAATTTGAGAGATTTTTCAAGGCTGACTCTGATTATGTGTGATTTTCACCTGTGTGCCAACTTCAGCTCCTAACCTCAAATAAGACTATGCTGTATTTAACAGTTGGTTTCCTTAGAAAAACTGTCACCCTTGAAATCCTAGCATTTTATTTATTTATATATTTTTTGGCTGCGTTGGATCTTCGTTGCTGCGTGCGGGCTTTCTCTAGTTGCAGCGAGCGGGGGCTACTCTTCATTGTGGCCTTCGCATTGCGGTGGCTTCTCTTTTGCGAAGCACGGGCTCTAGGCTCGTGGTATTCAGCAGTTGTGGTTCGTGGGCTCTAGAGTGCAGGCTCAGTAGATGTGAAGCACGGGCTTAGTTGCTCCACGGCATGTGGGATCTTCCTGGACCAGGGACTGAACCTGTGTACCCTGCATTGGCAGGTGGATTCTTAACCACTGCGCCCCAGGGAAGTCCCGAAATCCTAGAATTTTAAATAGGATACCTATAAACTAGTATATAGATGTGAGGTATGATCTGTGACAGCTGGTGGTGGTCTAGTTATTGACTGATTTTTAGGTTATCCCAGCAGCTAACTGAACTGAAATATGGTGTTCTGAGAATTATCTTAGAATTTTGAACAAAGCCTCTATACTCAAATTAGGCTACGAAGCTCCTATAGTTAATGGTGCCTCAATACAGAAGACATGACAAACATAGATGGGCCCCAGCAACTTATTCTCTAACATTTTTTACTATCTGCCTAGAACTGTTTTCAATATCTTCAATATTTCAACTGTTTTCCAATCATAATATTCAAATTGACATTTAACTCATTTATCCCTTTAGTATCTCATCTCTCAAATCCATATTGGATAATAAAGCTAAAAGAACCTCAGCACTGTTTGAAACTTACACCTTCCCATTTGATAAACAGACCCCCACCTTATATTTAAATCAGAAAAATTTGTAATGAAAATATATACATAAAAAGATTAAGGGGGGGCTTCCCTGGTGGCGCAGCGGTTAAGAATCCGCCTGCCAATGCAGGGGACACGGGTTCAAGCCCTGGTCCAGGAAGATCCCATATGCCGTGGAGCAACTAAGCCCATGCGCCACACGTACTGAGCCTGTGCTCTAGAGCCCACAAGCCACAACTACTGAACCCACGTGCCACAGCTACTGAAGCCTGTGCGCCTAGAGTCTGTGCTCCACAACAAGAAAAGCCACTGCAATGAGAAGCCTGTGCACCTCAACAAAGAGTAGCCCCCGCTCGCCACAACTAGAGAAAGGCCACGCACAGCAACGAAGACCCAATGCAGCCATAAATAAATAAATATTTAAAAAAAAAAAGATGAAGGGGGACTTCCCTGGTGGTGCAGTGGTTAAGAATCTGCCTGCCAATGCAGGGGACATAGGTTCGAGCCCTGGTCCCGGAAGATCCCATATGCCGCGGAGCAACTAAGCCCGTGCGCCACAACTACTGAGCCTGCGCTCTTGAGCCCACGAGCCACAACTACTAAGCCCACGTGCCATGACTACTGAAGCCCGCGTGCCTAGAGCCCGTGCTCTGCAACAAGAGAAGCCACCACAATGAGAAGCCCCTGCAACACAACGAAGAGTAGCCCCCACTCGCCACAACTAGAGAAAGCCCACGCACGGCAATGAAGACCCAACGCAGACAAAAATAAATTAAAAAAAAAAAAAGACTAAGGAAGTACACATGAGAATAGTAGTTGTGAGTAGAGAGATTAAGTCTTTCTTTTATGTATTTTTCTAAACCTTCAATGATAATAGTTTTCTCCATAACTTAACAAAATAATTTTTTAAGTGAAAAAAAATTTTTCCTTTGGGCAAGCTGCACACAGATAGTTGTAAATTCCTTCTTTAAAGTTACTCTCTTTTGGGACTTCCCTGGTGGTCCAGTGGTTAAGACTCTGTGCTCCCAATGCAGGGGGCCTGGGTTCGATCCTGATCAGGGAACTAGATCCCACACGCATGCTGCAATGAAGATTCCACATGCTGCAACTAAGACCCAGCACAGCCAAATACATATTAAAAAAAAAAAGTTACTCTCTTTTTTAGGTAGCATAGTAAGAGATCTAGAGTCCTATCTTTTCTGAACTATAACTGTTGAGAGTGGAGCCAAGCAATAAGTTGACAAATTATGACAACTGTTTCAATGTGATTGTGCCCAAATAATCTTCTACCTGCTGATGGGCCATTTATGTATGAAGATGTGCACTACTACAGCCACTATATTTATGAGAACCACACATAATTCCTACCTTCAAAAGGCTTAAATTCCAGAACTTTTGCCAGGCAGTTCTTGGATGCTCTAAGTTTATAGGTAATAGTGAATATACATGTCTCTGACTACACCAAATCCCTGTAGAAAAAATGTGGAGGACTTCATTCTAATATCTTGAATTATTCATTCATATCTCTATTCTGCTTCCTTAATACAGTTAATCAAGAATTGCTAGCATGAGCAAATAAAGAAGAGGCTGAGATCTTGAAGAGGAGAGTGTACCCATAAAAGAAAGAAGCTGCCACTTAACTTGGTGATCTCACTGCCAGTGAAATCCTGCTGGAAGAGTTTATATACTGAGATTTCATCAATTTGACATTTGTTGAGTCTCTTCTTTGGATTAAGTGATACGCAAATAATACTATAATAAATAAAAGATGCTTCTCACCCTTAAAAAGCTCACAACCCAGGGAACCCTCCTTACATTGTTGGTGGGAATGTAAACTGGTGCAGCCACTATAGAAGACAGTATGGAGGTTCCTCAAAAAAACTAAAAATAGAGTTGCCATATGATACAGCAATCCCACTCCTGGCCATATATCTGTAGAAATCTATAATTCAAAAAGATATATGCATCCTATGTTCACTGCAGCACTATTTACAGTAGCCAAGACATGGAAACAACCTAAATGTCCATCAACAGATGAATGGATAAAGAAGATGTGGTGCATATATACAATGGAATGCTACTCTGTCATAAAAGAGAACAAAATAATGCCATTTGCGGCAACATGAATGGACCTAGAGATTATCATACTATGTGAAGTAAGTCAGAAAGAGAAAGACAAACACCATATGATATCAATTACATGTGGAAGCTAAAATATGACACAAATTAATTTATCTATGAACAGAAATAGACTCACAGACATAGAGAACATACTTGTGGTTGCCTAGGGGGAGGAGGGTAAGGGAGGGATGGACTGGGAGTCTGGGATTAGCAGATGTAAACTATAATATATAGAATAAACAACAAGGTCCTACTGTATAGCACATGGAACTATATTCAATATCTTGTAATAAACCATAATAGAAAAGAATATGAAAAAGAATGTATAACTGAATCACTTTGCTGTACAGCAGAAATTAACACACATTGTAAATCAACTATACTTCAATAAAATAAATGGAAAAAAAAAGTTCACAATCCAGCAGCATATTACACTGTGAAAAGTCCACAGAATGAGGGATATGGCTCTCTCTCTGTAAGTTCTCTCATTACAGTGCCTCAAGGGTAGAATGTGGACTTCCCTGGTGGCTCAGTGGTTAAGAACCCGCCTGCCAATGCAGGGGCATGGGTTTGAGCCCTGGTCCGGGAACTTAGTTGCAGAGCAACTAAGCCCGTGCACCACAACTACTGAGTCTGCGCTCTAGAGCCCACAAGCCACAAGTACTGAGCCTGCGTGCCTAGAGCCCGTGCTCCTAATGAGAGAAGCCCCCGCACCGCAACGAGAGTAGCCCCCGCTCGCCACAACTAGAGAAAGCCCGTGTGCAGCAACAAAGACCCAACGCAGCCATAAATAAATAAATAAATTTATTTTTTAGAAAAGGGTGGAATATATATAAGGAATAAGGAAGTATTCCTTGCAGTAATTACTTTTTTTTTTTCTGGCTGCACCACTCAGCATGCAGGATAGTTCCCCCATCAGGGATTGAACCCGTGTTCCTTGCATTGGAAGCATGCAATCTTAACCCCTGGACCACCAGGGAAGTCTCGAGGTAATTCTTATGTTATGCAAACTGAACTAAGCGATAAAAAAGAATAAGGAGTTTTGGTAGCTGCCATGCTAGAGCTGAGATCAGCAAACTATAGCCTTTAGGTCAAATCTGGCCCAACTACTTTTGCATGATTAGAGAACTAAGAATAGTTTCTACATTTTTAAATATTTGAAAAAAATTTAAAGAAGAATATTTCAGCAGTGAAAATTACATAAAATTCAAATTTCAGTGTCCATGAATAAACCTTTATTGGAATATAGCTCATTTGTTTACAAACTGTTTATGGCTATGTTTGTGCTACAAGGACAACAAGAGCTGAATATAGATAACACGAGTTGAATAGTTACAACAGAGACAAGTGGCCCACCAAGCTTAAAATATTTACTATCTGTCCCTTTACACTGTCTGGCTTCCTAAGAAATCTCACCTTCTACACTGGAGGCAGGAGGCAGCTCAACCATTTGTATCTTTCATTTTGGGGGGCAATGACATTCACTAACATTCCCACAGACTACTGTAATAAACCTTACTTGTGATGTTTCAGTAGTTCATCACTAGTAAGACCACTTCCTTTGAGAATTCAGAGGTGAATCCAGTTACAGTAAGGACCAAATATTAATGAAGCCTTTGGCCTGGTCCTTGCATAGTGGTTTCAATTCCATTTTACAAAACAAAAATAGGTATGGCAATTGGATTTTTTTTTCTGGAGTTCTTTTCCAGGTAGTACAAGATGGCTGTGGCCAAGTGTCCCCTCCAAACTGGCACGAAAGGCTGTGGAGTTGTAGAAGCAAAAGTGGTCATTCTCACCAAGCAGGCTCATAACTGTATTTGAACACGACCACATTCAGCTCCTCTGAAAGAAACAAACATCTCCCTCAAGATCACAGATGTGATGGGTTCACCACAGCAGAATTCTGCTCTATTAAGTCAGAGAAAGGACTGGGAAATATTAAGTCACTATTGTTTGAGAATCCATCAAAAATTCTTCAAAAATGAAACTGTTATCTCTTCATTCTGATATTTTTCAAAGCTATAAGAAATGTAAATAGGATATTTCCATTTCTACGGAAAGTTAGATCTTTGGTTTCAATGTAAAACAATGCTGCCTTGTGTTTATATAGCACTTTTTCCTTAAGGATTCAAGGCCTTTACAGACATTACCTCATTCATCCCTGGAAGCTCTGCAAACTCAATAAGAAAGAGGAGGTTTCCCGTTACATGAATAAGGAAACTGAGGCATAGCAGGGGCACAAGGTTAATAGTAACTCACAGAAAAACAGTGGGAAAACTTGGGCTAAACTTTTCTCCTTGCTCCCATTCTTGGCTGTCTCCACTTATGTACACTGCCTATAATTAGAGATGGCAAATGTCTAAATCTCTAGTTCTCAAAATGTAATTTCAAGACTGCCCATTTATACTAATTAAGATTGGTTTTCCCTGAATTTAGTGGTATATGTCTCCTCTCTCTGTAATACCTCTGGCAGAGAGACTTCTGAAAAACTTATATATGGCAAGAAAGAATCCAGATTTCACTTTCTTTTACCAAGTTCACTATTTCATCCTTTCTTCTCTTGTTATGAAAACTTTCTGCCCAACTGGAGACGAAAACGTTTCTTCTCAATTCCTTAAAGCACTCCTAACTATTGAACATCTAAGCTGACCCATGTTATTTGTTCGTAACTACTCTTGTTGTAGGATTCACTTCTATTTTCAGTAAAATCCCCATCTTTCCAACATCTCTTCAGATGTTCTTATTTTTTATTTTCCTGTGTCCTGCTTCCTGTGTTTGCCCAGCCTTTTTATAATTTACTCCTAAGGAAGTCCACAACACTATAGGACGGTTTTGCCAATCTCACACTTTCTCATGATTTTCTTCAGATTTATGCTTTATTTCTCTCTTGAAGTAGAACCATGTTCCTGTTAACAGGTGCCTAGATTCAAAGCTCTTTTTCTGGTACCAACCTATACCTCCTATCTTTTTTGATGACATATAAAACCACTCTTTCCCAGAAACTTCAAAATTGCAGAGTATGAATACTTCTTTTAAAAATTTTATTGGTGTATAGGTGATTTACAATATTGTGTTAGTTTCAGGTGTACAGCAGAGTGATTCAGTTATACATATACATATATTCTTTCTTTTTCAGATTCTTTTCCCATATAGGTATTACGGAATATGAATACTTTATTCATAGCATAAAGGTTTCAGTGGGTGAAAATGGCTTGGGTGGGGTAGCTCTGAGCTCCTCAGTTGCACATATGGCACAAGTATTCAACCCAAATGATTAATTTACTTTGGAAAGAAATGTTTCAAAACCTAGATCACCCAAGGCCATAAAAGATTTTGGAGGTAACAAAGGCATGAAATTTGGGGGCACCATATGAAACAGGAAACCCTACTGTTTCACTGGGGGAAAGTTCTGGGGCTTTGCATCAATTAACACTTTAACAACTATGTTCCACTATTCTATTACAATTAGGCAAGGGGTAATGGGTAGAAGGTGCCAGGCATCTGGCCTCTGCTCGGTATGCACACAAGACAGAAATCTGTAGGAAAACATGGGACAAACACATTCCTAGCTCAGGTTTTCCTATTGTGTGACCCTGGGTAAAGTAAGTTACTAAACTTCCCCGTGCTCAAAATGGGAAAAATAAAATAACCATATAAAGTACCTAGTGGGCACTTAAGTTCACTTGCTTTCTCTTTCCAATGAGATTTTTGCCTGGGCTTTGTTACACTGTGAAATTTCAGTAAGTATCTTATTGTCTTTTTAATTTTAAAGATTTTATTTATGTATTTATTGGCCTCGCCGCGAGGCTTGCGGGAGTTCCCTGATCAGGGATAGAACCCGTACCCCCTGTAGTGAAAGTGCGCAGTCCTAACCACTGGACCGCCAGGGAATTCCCTTTTGCTGTCTTTAATTTGAGGATTACCATCTCCTTTACAAGAAAGCCAAAGCAGAATAGTCATTAGCAGATTAGAATAGCTGCTGGAAAGCCAGGACATGGCAGCTCAGGCTTAGATTGTCTATGATATGATATTTATTCCCAGAGCCCCTAAGAAATTTTCCCAGGCAGGTTGCTGGGTGGAAGTGGAATTAAATGTTTAACCAGAGCATGATGAGTACTTCTACTACCTTTAGGATCTCTCAATACAATTAAGAAGCCTCCAGAAGCAAAGAGATCATTGTATTATCTGTTTATATTATAAATTAGGCCTTTCCAAATGCCAAGTGAAGTGATGGGAATTTACCATAACCTACCGTACTACTTTTACTAAAAATATCCAAGCTATTGTTCAAAACCACTGTTCCTAAGAAACAGCTAACTCTGAGAACAGTAACAGAAGGCAACTTTATTGCTCCTTCTGGCTACTTCAGAGGCCTCCACCAGATTTTATCACTTGCACTCTCATTTCTGTCTCTAGAATCCTATTTTCTTGCCATTTGCCTATTCACCCCTTCCCCATCTTCCTTCATTTGCTCCTGCTCTTGCTGACTCATTCCCTCTCCCTTCCTCCCTCTCTCTCCTGCCACTTCAGCTGCATGCTTGGTTCTGGTTTATTCATCTTTTAGTTAATTACCAAACATATACTGACCCGTATTATGTGACCAGTCCCTATCTAGCTATGAACCTTTGTGCTCATACTGTCCCTCTCTTATGTTTAGGGCTCCTCTCTGTTGAGGCCACTGGTTTTGCCTACCTCTGCCCCAAACCTGTCATCCACATGTCCTGTTCCTGTGTGTTAGGACATAAGCAAAAGTGGGAGGTGTGCTGGATAAAAGATTTGTTGGCTGGGAAATTTATAAACTGACAATGTATATACTCTCCTAAGTAAAAGGACACTCAGAGCACAGGGAAACCTAAAAACATTCCCATAACAGGAAAATAAGTTTGAGATTTACCCATGGTGACTATATTACAATTAACCCAACACTGATCACTGAAGAAAATGATAAGAAAATAAGAAAGATGGTTAAAACTCACTGGGTGCTTTCATCTGCTGAATGCAAGGCTTACAGTCTTTAATTACCATGATTAAATACTGTTCTTTCTTGTGAAGCTGGCCCATTGTACCAAACAAATACTGAAGCTACCAGGAGGGCAAGCCAGGGAACCCAGAGTCAATCTTTAAGTCCCTTATTTCTAATCTTGTGTACTCAGAACAACCTATACAAAGTTACATCTGAAAAGAAAAGTATAACTGCACTCAGTGCCAAAGCCCTTTGTACTGTGAAAAATCAAAACAATGATATAAGAAAAAATGAAGCAAAAATAAGACAAAACTGAAGAATGTATTTGGTTTAGTCACCGGAGAAAACCTAAAACTTTGATGTTCCAACAGTGAGGAAAAGAATAATATAATAATTTTCCATAGTCATTACATATAGTTGCAGAGTTCACATTTTAAAAATACTATTTTTCTTTGAAATAAATTTGGAAATTCTCCAGCAATATCAGGCTCAATAACTGAACCATAATTTGCAAATAAAAATCTACCCCACCTGCACCCATCCAAAAATGTGAAAATAGTAGATAATGTTCCCATTTGGATTCACTGACTACTGGGTGTCCACTTTGCCAGGGTTATATTTATGATGTAATTAACTTAGAAAAATAAGTTTATATCTTCTGAAACTGAGTAAGACCCCAAGTATAAATATCTGCACCAGGATGTTTTTTGCATGGTAACATGGTCTTTAAAGTTTTTAATACAATCTCAGTGTTCAAATAGGCCTTAAAAAGTCACGTAATCTAACTTTCTACCCAGTGCACATATCTCCCTTATAACATCCAGAATGCGTAACTGTTTAACTTCTGCCTGAAAACTGCCCTCTTGCTAAGAGACAGGAAATCCTATTGCATAAGACAGCTTATTCCAGTTCACGATTTGGTTTTTTTCTTCCTACAAGAAGGTGTTTGGAAAGAAAGGAAACACAGTATTGTACCACTTTATCATCATTTGTTGACCTTATGCCTGAAACTGTTAACACATGGCTCCAGATACATGGGGACAGAAACAGGTTGCTTGGTGATGGAAGAGGTAAGAGAGAGACCATAAATCCACTGCTGTACTCTTTTAAAAAATTAGCTATTATAATAACAACAACAATACAATAATAATACATGATCAGGGCAGAAAATACAACCAACATGAAAGGATTAAAGTGTAAACCTAAAGACTGCTTCCCATTTCTAATCATTCTCTTCAAAGATAATCATTAACTTTTTTTTTTTTTTTTTGCGGTACGCGGGCCTCTCACTGTTGGGGCCTCTCCCGCTGCGGAGCACAGGCTCTGGACGCGCAGGCTCAGCGGCCATGGCTCACGGGCCCAGCGGCTCCGTGGCATGCGGGATCCTCCCGGACCGGGGCACGAACCCGTGTCCCCTGCATCGGCAGGCGGACTCTCAACCACTGCGCCACCAGGGAAGCCCTCTGCTTTCTTTTTAATAGCTAATTCCGTGGTATAAATATATCACCATTTATTTACCCAGACCCATATTGATGACACTTAGATTACTTTTTCACACTGTTTTAATTGTGATACAAAGTCAAACTTATCTTACTGAAATTTCTTTCTATAATTTTTATTCTGGAATCCTTTGGAATAAACTTAATCTATCATTTAATAGATCTTTAAACATTTGAAAATCACCGTCATATCATATGCGGAGTAAATGGCAGAACATATGAAGGAAAAGTTTTGAGTTATATACTGAGTTATATACTCAGGTATATCAATAGGAGAAATGCTTTCTTCAAATAAAAACAAGCTACAAGTCTGACAGCACTAAATGCATGCCTAAATTATGGTCTACAAAGCTGACAGGATATTATACAATGATTAGAAACGTGTATCTAATGCAGCATCAAGACAAATGTTACAATGTTCAGTGAATGAAGACATGTAATTGCATGTTTACTGAGATTAACTATGAAATATGTCTACATATGAAAAAGAGAAATATTCAAATAAAATGTGGCTGAGTTAGGGTGATAAGAACATGGACCACCATCTCCTTTCAAAATATCCTTTAATATTTCATAATTTGGTTTCTACAATAAATGAAAAAAGGAAAAAAATGACAGCTTTTAGGAAGACCAAAATCCTCATTCTCAGTTTCAAGACTCTCAAGGCCCTCTTTCTTCCCTGATTATCTTAGAGATAACCTTCACAGTAAATAATCAGGTCTTGAAATTCTTGATGGCAAAGTTACACTCAGCAAAGAAAGCTAGAAGTGTGACTGTCCACTAGAGAACACGATGGTATAGAAGGGAAGAAGTTAGAGATCAAACAAGGAAAAGAAGGGACAATCAGGAAGAGCTCCACCTTAAACCATGTTCACAATCATCCAGTACTACCATTTTTGTTCTATCTACCCATGAGTAGAGAACTGGTATGAATTTCCAGATCATACAGTCAGGGCAATGTAGGGGTCAAAAAGCAAGGTAATGAATAAGACTTTTGTACTTAAGGAAAAAAATGGTCAAATTATTCTCAAGCCAACACAGAAGTTCTTATTCTAGGAATTTAAAGTCTCAAGCTATATCAGTGTCCTTTAAATTCATAATCACTCATTTCTCCCCCCAAATTTCATCCATTTATTTCGTAAGTACTGATTAATTCCTTGAACAAACCTAAGTCACAATGGGCTTCTTTTTCTTTTAAAGTATTCCTTGTCATGATACCCAAATATCGTGCAAATCTTCGGCCTGTGCTGATTAATGACAGACGAAGCACCAGTAAGTAAAAACAACGACTGTGTAATTTTGGTGTGTGTGCTTTCAGCGTGAAAGGCTGTTTATTTACAGTGCCACAGCATCACCTTGGTTCTGAAGAGAAGGGCATATGTGCTCTAGCTGCTCATACATTAACTACTGATGAGTAACATTTGCAGCTGGGAACTTCACTCTAGAAAAATAGGAAGAGAAATGCTTGTGCCTGTAACTTAGGAAGAAGCTCTAGTGTTCATGCTCACATTTATAGGGAGACATGGTGAAATCTTGTGTACTTTGTCAACTGATCTACTTTCAAAATAAATTTCCTGGCCTCTCGCCTTCTGAGATGGCCCACACTCTGTGGAGTGTGTTTCTCCCAGGGCCGTTCTCACCTTTTGAGACGGACCACATTCTGTCTACGGAATGTGTATCTCTCTAAATAAATCCACTTTTTACCTATCATAATTAAATAATTTCCCTTTTTCAGCCATCCTCAAGGAATATCTTTCTTAATAACTTGGCAAAAATCTAAAACGCATGCTTATCAAATCTTCCTAAGTTCCTTCTGTCACCAGAATTCTTCCCAGCTTCCTATCATGTGAAAGAACTATGAAGGGCCCTGAGATACATTTGAGACACCAGGGTGAAGAAGGCACAAGCCTGTTCTTAAGGAGCTTATAGTAGTCTTATGGAAGGGGCAGGGTGGATATGCAGTTATAATTAAAAAACAGTCAATGTGTAATCATCAGTAACAGAATTAGGACTGAAAAGCATCCGAATACTTAGTAATAATGGGATAAAATAAGATGACACTTAGGAGGTTCTGGTGATCAAAATCAATTATATAACCAGAAAAATTCAGAAAGCCTCGGTTGATGGCAGCTTATGTAAAAAAGACATAAAGGTTTCAACTGAGTAGAACACAAATGCATAAAAGTCAACTATGTAAAATGGCTGTTAAAATAGCTAACCTAGGGGCTTCCCTGGTGGCGCAGTGGTTGAGGGTCCGCCTGCTGACGCAGGGGACACGGGTTCGTGCCCCGGTCCGGGAGGATCCCACATGCCGCGGAGCGGCTGGATCCGTGAGCCATGGCCGCTGAGCCTGCACTTCCGGAGCCTGTGCTCCACAACAGGAGAGGCCACAACAGTGAGAGGCCCGTGTACCGCAAAAAAAAAAAAAAATAGCTAACCTAAATTAATAGAACTATTGTGTCCAGATCAAGGAAGATAATAATCCCACTGCCTCCAAATCCAGAGTTACTGGTGCTGTTTTATGATGCTCATTTAAGAGGGACATCACAAAACTAGGAGTGTGTGTGTGTGTACATTCATGCTTCCTAGTGGAGCAATGACAGTGAAGTACCTGTTAATCACATAACGCAAAAAACTGAAGGAACTGAAGACACGCAGCTTAAAAGAAGACTTGCAGGTGAGCAGTGGAGGGGCAGCATATAACAGGTGAGATGAATGCATTTGAGCTGTCTGCAAGAACTCATGTTAGGTTCAATGAAAGACAAACGCTCATCCTGGCCTCCCTAGGTTATGACTATGGCTGATTATTGCCATGGTCAGGGTATAAGATGACTTGAATAACACCCAGTGGTTCTTATATAATTGTATATATTTTAGGAAGTGAAACTCAAATTCCTTCAACAGTACCTTCAATAATGGTACTTGAAATAGAAACTATGTTTCAGTCATTCACAAAAAACTGTCACATTGAAGAAGCATAAAGCAGAGGAACGTCTATTAATGTCAAACAATTAAACTAGCACGGGAGGATTTCATCTTCTGCAGTAGGAATCCTATGGGTTCAACCTCCTTAGAGTTGGTAACATTTGTTCAGTCAATATATTTTTCTGCAAGCCAGTAAAATATTTCAGAAATTTGACCTTTTTGGTAAAAAAACAGGAATGTTTTTAAAAATTACAAACTTAATTTTTTAAAAATCCTCAGAGGTCATAGGTTATTACAATCACATAGATAGGTCTTCTAAATTAATGAGAACAATAGATAAAGTGACAGTGTTAAGGTATTTCAGAAGATATATTTTAGTAATATGTCTTTAAAATGGATATATAGTCTCAATGTGGTAAAAACAGCTTGAAAATTACCAACACCTCCTCCTTTCTTTCTGTATACACAAAGGAATGAAAAGAGAATGAATAAACTACCAAAAAGCAAAAACCATTCCATGTGTATTTCAGGTGAATGAAAGCATTCACAGGTTGGTCTGTGGGCAGGCATGGTAGCACAGACCCCCAATCAACTCAACTGCCCTTCTAGATGCCAGAGAGTAAGTAGCTTTTTAGTTGACTATGTGTATTTACCTATCCAGCAAGTAGGGGAGATACATGGTCTGGCAAAAAAGGCAGACAAGAAAATTTACATATGTTAGGGCTTTCAGCTAAGCTATATGCTGAATAAATGGAGGAAACATTGACTTACCTGCACTGCCGAGCTGTTTATAAAACCTGTACTCTAAATGAAGCTGTGGAGCACGTGATTTTATTGGTTCCTGAAACCCAAGAAGAGAAATTGTGATCAGATTTAGACAGTTTTTTCATTCCTAGGTTTTCAGAGTAAACCAGGGCTAAGACCACTTAATATTTTAGAGATGATATTCATATATAATAGCATTTTCTTACCACAATTTCTCTTTGAAAGCACATCTGGGGGAAGATGAAGCTGAATTATATACAATCCCTGCCACGGATATTTAAATAAAAATACTCTATCACTCAAGGATAGCTCTCTCACCATGAAGTATTCTTCTGAAATATATTCTCCTAGGAAACCAGGTGCCAAATCTTTTAATTAAATACCAGCAAGTAGGGCTTCCCTGGTGGCACAGTGGTTGAGAGTCCGCCTGCTGATGCAGGGGACACGGGTTCGTGCCCCGGTCCGGGAAGATCCCACATGGCGTGGAGCGGCTGGGCCCGTGAGCCATGGCCACTGGGCCTGCGCGTCTGGAGACTGTTGCTCCGCGACGGGAGAGGCCACAGCAGTGAGAGGCCCATGTATGGCAAAAAAAAAAAAAAAATACCAGCAAGTATTTCCTTCTTGTTTTATTATGAATTTTGGGTAGTAAATGGTTTTATTATTTATAGAAAAATGACATATGCTCAGGAAAAAAATTTCATATACACAAAAATTAGAAAGAAAGTAAAAATAACCTGAGATTCTATCATTTAAAAGAAAAGCACTATTAACATTTTGGTGAATGTTCTTCCAAATATTGATTTATACATATATTTATATATAATATAGACTCAAAAATGTATTTTAAATAAATGAGAACATACTATATTTGGTGTTCTATGTCTTTAAATTCAACATGTGATGATGACATCATTCCATAACAGTAAGTAAAACTATATATTAGTGTGTGTGTGTGTGTGTGTGTGTGTGTGTGTGTGTGTGTGCGTGTACATACACACAAACCTTAACTTTTGGACATTTGAACTGTTTTCAGTTTTCAATATTATGAATAAAGCTGTAGGAACAGTGTTATGTATATTTATTTTTACACTTCAGAGAATTAAAGACTATAAATGCAACTAAGATATGTAACTTGTAACTTTAATTAATACAGTGTTCAAGTTTTTAAAAATAGAGTTTTCTAAAGAGCCCAAAGATAAAGCAGCCATACTACCACACTTTGCTCTATACCAAACTTCAAGAATTGGCTGGCTCATCATTCTGAATTGACAGTATATCAGGCAACTAGTTAACAAGAAAATCAAACATTACCCTGAAAGGTACGTCTGTATATCCATTAGGATGGCTAATATCAAAAACACAGAAAATAACAAATGTTGGTAAGGATGTGGAGAAATTGGAACCCTTGTGCACTGCTGGTGGGAATGTAAAATGGTGCAGCTACTGTGGAAAACAGTACAGCAATTTCTCAAAAAATTAAATATAGAAGTACCACATGATCCAGCAATTCCACTTCTGGATATACACCTAAAAGAACTGAAAACTCAGACTCAAAATGATATTTGTAGACCCATGTTTGTTGCAATATAATTCGCAATAGTCAAAAGGTGAAGCGACCCAAGTATCTATAAACAAATGGATGGATAAATAAAATGTGGTTACATTTTGTTCCATATGTGTGATGGCATATTAGTTAGCCATAAAAAGGAAGGACATTCTGACACATGCTACAAAATCAGGGATGGTATGTTAAGTGAAATAAGCCAGACCCAAAAGGACAAACACTGCATGATTCTACTTGTATTAGGTACCTAGAATAGTCAAATTCATAGACAGAAAGTTGAATGGTGCTTGCCAGGAGCTGGGGGGAGCGGGGAATGCTGTTGGTGTTTAATGAGTACAGCATTTTAGTCGAGGAAGGTGAAAAAAAAGTTCTAGAGATGGATGATAGTGATGGGTGCACACCAATGTGAATGTACTTAATGCCACTGAATTGTGCAACTAAAAATGGTTAAAATGGTAAATTCGAGAATCAATTCCTTATCAGATATATGATTTTCAAATATTTTCTCCCATTCCATGGGTTATCTTTTCACTGCTCAGAGTCCTCTGATGCACAAAAGTTTTTGATAAAGTCCAACCTATCTATCTTTTCTTACTTGTGCTTTTTTGTGTTATATCCAAGAAATCACTGCCAAATCTAACCTTATGAAGCTTTTCCCCTAAGTTTTCTTCTAAGATATTTATAGTTTTGGCTCTTATGTTTAGGCCTTTGACCCATTTTGAGTTAATTTTTGTGTATGATGTAAAGGGTCTCACTTCACTGCATGTGGATCTCCAGTTTTCCCAACACCATTTGTTGAAAAAAACTGTCCTCTTCCCCATTGAATGGTTATTTGTCCTATTTTTAATATAGGCTCAAAGGAAGGAGAGTTCCACAGCTTCCCTTATTAATTCATGCTGGTGTTTAACAAGTTTCATGGTTTAGAAGGTCTTTATATGTAACTGCAATCTCCACTTACTGAAAGTTTAGCCTATTTCTCTTATATCCTCAATAACAAAGACAAAACAGCTCCCGAATAACCTGTGAATACTATAACAGCTATCTTCAAATAACAAAGCTATTCAGTCATTTCTTAAACTTCCTTTATTCAAGCAAAGTAATTTAAATTTTTTTAACCTTTCCTCACTGGTCCTACTTTTTAGTTATTTGATCACCCCTGAAAGCTCTTCCTGAACCTACTTGAAGTTTTCTGCATTTTTCTTAAAATACAGAATCCATAAATCACAGAATTCAGAACTTTCTTTGAAGTTATCTAGTCTACACCTTTGCTTCTAGGAAGGTTTTATCTAAATCAATTCAGGTAGGCTAGAATACTTCAAAGCCCTAAGGCGCTCTATGAGTAAGAACTCATACCCTTCTCTGATTGCAAAATCAGCAAGCATCAGAGTTGGCCTTCAAGTTTCTCAAGATTCTTGTATTCCAAAAAAATGTATTTAAGACTATACTGTAGAGTCACTTCCTTATTCATTTATCTCTTCAGCTACAGAGTCTCCATTCAGGTTTTAGATCTTCTAATACATCACCATCAAAGCAGCCAATTTCAGAATTTGTCTTTTAGCAAAATCATTAATAATTCAAAAGAAACCAAAAGAGACAGTGATGACAAATTGATATGGAACCAGAGGTTGATCTAAACACTAGAAAGAGGAGTGTTCTTTCTGGAGAAACAGTCTTGAATTCGAACAAACCACAAGAGTCAATGAATTTTAAAAAACACAGATCCTTCTTCAAACCTAATACCTTCAAACTTCATACTGGAAACATTAATAGGAAATATTCAATCTGATCTTGGGTAAATAAGTTAACAGATTAAAAAAAGCAATATCTCTTTAGAGTTATAGGGCTAAAAGTGGGTGTACACATCACATACATTCAGACATGAGGGGCTTTTTATCACAGACGGAAGGACTTACATCCTTCAGCCAACCCCTTCAGCACGTAGTCATAGCCTGCTCAACCAACTGGAGCTTCAAGGGCTCTTCTGAAAGCACTATGAATAAAGGACACTGCAAACAATCTATAAGATTGTAAAAGGCAGTAGGATTAGCAGCATGGAGAGAAAACTTTTTAAACAACTGTTAGAAAACCTCTGTTAAAAAGAACCCCAGAAACCTCAGTGATAGGGGTAAAGGAGGGGTTCATCACACTAGTTTGTTTACACTGTATCTGATTTTTAAAAAAATGTTCCTAGAAATCCAAGAAACAAGAGCCCACAATGAAGATCCAAACAAAGTAGAACTGAAACACTACCAGCCAGGGCTTCCTTGTATTTCTGTGCCAGATGCTGATTACATTTCCATAGAGGGCTGGCTATTTGCCAGAATCATGGTTATTCTGGAACACACACGCCTGCCTGAAATCCTAAACTGAGAGCAGATGGCTACCTTGTAGGACAGTAATGCTTAAGGCAAATTTTGCTGTTACAGTGAAAAGAGCTCAATTACTGCCATCGTACCTCCCACAGAGAATACAGCCCCACAGCAAGAGAGGAGGCCCATAGACAAGATTGTCATCCTCTAAAAAGCCTTTACTTAAGGTTTATTTGAAAGAGAAATGAGGTACTGAGGCACACCATACTAGATGACATGAAGTCTATCTACCTTTAACTCTTGGCCATACAAAGAATAAAACTTTAATAAAATGTAAGTGAAATGCAATAGTCAGTCATGTCAATAATGTTATGCAACCTTATCTAAACAGGTCAACTAGTATGAACTTGGAAAGAGGAATCTAGATAGAATGAGTTGCCCCTAACAGAAAGCCTCAGAAGAAGTTTTGATAAATAAGGGGACAATAACAAATATACAGTATTGAGGCAACATTTTAAAGTGTTTTAGGGGCTGCTTCTCCCTATTACTAGTCCCAAAGAATCAAAATTATTCCAACTTGGGGCTTCCCTGGTGGCGCAGTGGTTGGGAGTCTGCCTGCCAATGCGGGGGACGCGGGTTCGTGCCCCAGTCTGGGAGGATCCTGCGTGCCACGGAGTGGCTGGGCCCGTGAGCCATGGCCGCTGGGCCTGTGCGTCTGGAGCCTGTGCTCCGCAGTGGGAGAGGCTGCAGCGGTGGGAGGCCCGTGTACCGCAAAAAAAAAAAAAAAAAAAAAAAAAAAAAAAATTATTCCAACTTAACAAAACAATAAAACAGAAAAAGTAAAAAAGAGATGAACTAGATAACACTTCCACAGAATAATCAAATTCCCATAAATACAAATATACAGTTAATTCCTTGACATTCAAGCTGAGAAAAATATTTGGTCTGCATTGTTACATGCATTGTCTCTCTTCCTGCTCCAATTTCTCCAACAAAAGTTCCAAGTCAACAAACAAAACACTTGGTTCCCAAGGAGCTACCTGCTCTAAGACCTGCTCCCTGTCCACCTCTTTGTAGAGAAACTAATCTGATGCCAGTCAGTTCTTCACAGGACAACTCTAACTCCTCCACAGACAAGCTTAATGAGAGGAAAGGACCGACCACAGAGCAGGTGTGGATGTGGTAGGGGCAATTCATTAGAAAAGAACAGCAATTACCATAAGATACTTCCTTCAACTATTAACGCCTCTGCCTTCCAACTAATAAAGCCCAAAACTACCTTCAGATCCTGGGAAATGTACTAGGATTTATTAGGAGGACAATATTTACACAGTTTCATAGAAACTAGTTATATAAAGCATTTCATATGGCTAGAAATGGTTTTTCATCAACCTTAAATATAAGATAAAGAACTGTTTCTTCTAAAACTATTAATCCTTAAAAATAATAGAATTATTCTTTTTTAACAGGATGTTATTTTCAATGACTAGGTTAGTTATTCATAAGATTAGCAATGACAAAACCAATTGAACCCTTTGCTTCAAATCTGACCACGTAATGTGTTTTTCACGTTTGACAGCTTTTTAAGGCAATGATTAGATGATCACATTCAGAAGTATATTAATAAATACCTTACATTTTTAAAATGGATAAGTCATATTCAAGAATAAGAAAATTATAAAAAACAATAGCACTGTGAAAGGTACAAAGTTTACAGCAGTTACTAGGGTTTTTTGTTTTGCTTCCAGCTGTGTTTTATAAACTTTTTTTGATTTATCATTGCTAACACTATAGTTAGCATCCTCTAACTATATAGTGTTTTACAGTAGACAGTGATTCATCACTGTAACACTATATATATTTGAAGGAAATGACTATGTGGGATCATATGCAAGGAAAAATAACATTAGTATTTTTGTGAATGGTTACAATTATTTCCTGTAAAAAGATATGTGAAGGGTGAGAGCACTAAAACATAATTACCACAAATACAGATTCTACTCACCAGTTTGATAGCTACATATTCATTGGTGTAGAGATTTTTACCTAGGGGAAAAGCAGAATGTATAGGTTTTAGTGACATTTATTCTGGGAAATGCAAAGCAAAATCTTAGCTTACAGGGTCATGAGAAAGGTCACATTCCCAACGCTGTTCACATATATGAAACATGATTTGTAAGTGAAAAGCCAAACAGAGATAATGAGACCCAGCAAGACAAGAACAAAAACAGCTTGAGAATTTGAAAATTTAAGCTAGACATGAGAATCTTTTATTTTAAAGAAAACAAATCTCGGGGACTTCCCTGGTGGTCCAGTAGTTAAGACTCCACGCTCCCAATGCAGGGAGCCAGGGTTCCATCCCTGGTCAGAGAACTTGATCCTGCATGCATACCTCAGCTAAGAAGTCTGCATGCCACAATTAAGAGCCCACATGTGGTAACAAAGATCCCGCATGCCACAACTAAGACCTGGCGCAGCCAAATAAATAAATAAATTTTTTTTTTTAAATGAAAGAAAACAAATCTCTTTGTCTGTCACACACACATTTTGTTATTTAATATTTCCCAACTATTGAGCTATGAGGCAACCCAAGAAGAAGAAATGCCAGAATTACAAAGATAGAGAGATTTTAACTCTTGGCACAAAAAACACAAACCCTCATTTTTCTAACTCACTGACAAGTAAGGTTTTCTTATTTTTTGTCATGGTATTTAGTATCAACTTTAGTTGGCATAAAGGACAGTGTGAAATAAAACCAATTATTGGCCTACTCCTTTTGGAAAACTCATCTACCGTCTCTAAGTAGATGATTCTCAAAGCTGTTTTGACTCTTCACCAGAACTCAAGCTCTACATCTTCACCTATATGCAGAAACAGCTCTCCACCCAGACAACACTTAACTCAAAGTTCTTCCTGCAGTTTTAACCTTTTTCCTCTCAACTTCTCTACTTACAGAAATGGAATCAATATTCTTCTGTACTAGACATCTAGAGTCAGAACTTGGGGTGAGTATAAGAGCAACAACCATCAGTTAGTGAGCCCACAGCACATGCTGGGTACTTAGCTACCTTTACCTCTTCAACTCCATTAGTCCTTGAAGGCTAATTTTAATTCCTTGTGAGTGCTTAGTATAGACCATATAGCTCAGCCACTGCACTGGACTTCACATTGTTTCTTATATATTTGTCCTATCTTATTCAGCTGGACTATAAATATCTTGAGAGTCGCGATTTTATTTAATGGATCTATCAATGCCCTATGGTGCTTAAGACCATGCTCTGCACATCTCAGACACTCAAAACCTTGACTGATTAAAAGTTGTAAGTACGTATGACTACTTTTTAAATAATACATGTAGGTAAAGGTTATATATACACATAAACGTACATATATATATGTACATAGCTGAATATATATGCATGGAAAAGGATACATAAAGATGTATTAAGGTATTAAGATGACTGTTTCTGGGCTTCCCTGGTGGTGCAGTGGTTGAGAGTCTGCCTGCCGATGCAGGGGACACGGGTTCATGTCCCAGTCCGGGAAGATCCCACATGCCGCGGAGCGGCTGGGCCCGTGAGCCATGGCTGCTGGGCCTGCGCGTCCGGAGCCTGCGCTCCGCAACGGGAGAGGCCACAACAGTGAGAGGCCCGTGTTCCGCCAAAAAAAAAAAAAGAAAGATGACTGTTTCTAATTTTCATATAATATAGGTTGTTTTGATAATGAACAAAAAACAAACCCTGCATTTTGGGAACAAAAGGCTGCTTGTAATATTGGTTATTTTTAACAAGCTCTAGACAATAGATGGCCATTATACTTTTAATACAGTTAAAATTACACCATTATACTTTTAATACTGTTATCAGTTTTCCCAGTACTTTTATGTAGAGAAGAGTACACTAACTTAGGAATAACTTTTGTCTGCAAACAACATTAATAGAGAGGATTCACAGGTTGCCAGACAATCACCTAAGACATTATAAGATGAATAACTTCTTCTTTAAAGGAGCAAAAGTAGAAAATAGCCATTTTTTCCCTCTCTGTATTAATTGCATTAAGTTCTAAAAGTTAATTTGTGTTTCTGATTAATGTTCCCACTAAAATCATTTTTAAAAATATATTTGATGAAATTGTGAAAAGGATACCAACAACCGGGAGAGGACGAGATGAGGCAGTAACAGCCAGCTCCCAGGCAGATTAAAACTCCAGCTTGGCCACAGACTTCTTCCATGCGAGATAGGATGCTGCATAAAGAGTTTTCAGGAAAGCCCTTCCCGGCACTATATAAGCACAGTTATTGTGATCTAAAACTTATTTTAGCAAAGGGCTGACCCTAAAAACTCATTACTGCTTAGAGGAAAATGGTCAAGTTTAAAACTGTAAATGTGTTTGGGGAGGGGGATGTCTTTCCGAATTGGACACTCCCCCCCCAGTTTTAGCAGTAAGAATTACTGGGGGGTAGGGAAGTAGGGGCACCAAAATTCACCCCTTACTCATTTAGAGTACAATATGACTTCACTGTTAAAGAATTAAATTAATTTTTGAAGTATATGCTTAAAGTAACAGATCTTTAATTCAAATAGATTACAACTTTTAAAGTGAATTGAGATGGTGGTATCAGTGTAAGCCTAGTAATCAATCTGGATTCTGATCTGTGAGAAAGAAAAGAGAGAAGGCGATCACAGGAGTCTCAGAAAGGGTGTACTTTCCTTTCTTTCTCCCACCACCTCCCCACAGGGTGTGAAAAAATGAGTAGAATTTTAACAGTTGAAGAAGGGAGAAAAACACATCTCAGGGAGAAGAAACTGTATGAACAAAACAATAAAAATGAGAAAACAGACAGTTTAGAAAGAGAATGGGCGATGGTCTTGGGGTAGATGGACCATAAGTTGCACCATGAAGATCAGGAAGGAGTAGGGATGGGCAAGGAGTGGTTAGGGCAGCAAAAGAAACTAGAAAAGTAAGGGTGAGTCCACATTAGGAAAGTCCTCAATACCATCTTAAAACTTAAAATGAAAGGTTTCTGAGTAGGGTAGTGACATGATCAGATCTCTGATTTAGAATAACTATACCTCCTTTGTAAAGAGGTATAAAAGATTAACCAGAAAAATAAGACACCAGAGGTAAGGGAAAGTATTTGAGTATTTAATACCCCTCATATGCAAATATCAGACACCTAAGATGAGCAACACTCACTTCTCACCCTTCAGAGACTGTATTCTAGATCCTCACACAAGACCCTGCACATGGTGCCTCAAAGTTTGATAAATAAATCACATAAAGTGATAAGTGTTAAAAAAAAAAAAAAGAAATATGAACAAGTCAGTAGATGACTTAGATGAGGGAGGGTAAAGCATCTGGGCACAAATGGCACTTGAAGTGAGCCTCTGAGGACAAACAGGAGAGGATAAAGAGCATTTCTTATAAAAATACTAATTTGAACATTGAGGTGGAGAAATGATAGAAAATGCAGAGAATGTGATAAAGTGTGAGTGGACCAATATGAAAGGAGCACAAAGCATATGGGGGAGAATGGTGAGAAATGAAGCCAGAAAAATCCTTAAGAACAGAGTATGAATAACCTTGAAAGCCAGCTTCTTGCTCTGAAGTAAATACTTTCCCTAAATCCTCACTTTTTTTGAAGATTTGGGGGAATCTTTTTTTTTTAAAATAGTAAAACAAACTTGTTATGTTATAGAAATCGTGCAGGGACTTCCCTGGTGGCTTGGTGGTTAAGAATGCGCCTGCCAATGCAGGGGGCACGGGTTCGAGCCCTGGTCTGGGAGGATTCCACGTGCCACGGAGCCACTGGGCCTGTGAGCCACAACTACTGAGCCCACGTGCCACAACTGCTGAAGCCCATGCTCCTAGAGCCTGTGCTCTGAAACGGGAGAGGCCACTGCAATGAGAGGCCCATGCACCACAGCAAAGGCCCACACGCAGCAACGAGGACCCAACGCAGCCAAAAAGAAAAAAGAAAGAAAGAAATCCTGCATAGTTTTCTTTTGGAGGAAAAACAACCAAACAACCAAACAAGAGTTCAAAGAAATCCCAGGCACTTATGGATCTGCTTATTCCAGAGTCTAGAAGACCTCACGAATCAGAGGGGAACCTTTTCCTCATTTTCCCTGTGTTCAGCTGGGCGGCCCAGTTTTCACAGCTCAGTTTACCTTCAACAGTGTGACCTTTACATCTCCTGTGAAGGTGGGAAAGAGTAGCTGCCGGGCGATGCCAGGGAAGGAGGGGATTTAGTGATGCAACTGCTCCATATATATATATGTATATACTTGCAACTATTCTTCCTGTTTTTAGCACCTTCTGCATCCCAACTTTTTGAAATTCCTACTGTCTCCAATTCTTGAACTTATTGATATCTGGTGTATTCTATGTTACAAACTGGCCTACCCATTAAATCATTCAGCTTTCTCTGGACTGCTAAATTAGTTACCACTTAACTGCTTTCCAGCTTCCAGAATTTTGTTAAAATTTCTCACCTGTTTTTATCTTCTTTCTCTCTCTCTCTCTCTCTCTTTTTGGTTCCTGGTGGTTTTTATGCCTTTAAAAAAAAATCCCTTTTCTAAATATACATTATAAAACTGAGGCAGTGACTTCCCCTGGTGGTGCAGTGGTTAAGAATCCACCTGCCAATGCAGGGGACACAGGTTTGAGCCCTGGGCCAGGAATATCCCACATGCCGCAGAGCAACTTAGCTCATGCGCCACAACTACTGAGCCTGCGCTCTAGAGCCCGCAAGCCACAACTACTGAGCCCACGTGTCACAACTACTGAGAAGCCCACGCACCACAACGAAGAGGTGCCCCCGCTCACTGCAACTAGAGAAAGCTCACGCGCAGCAACGAAGACCCAATACAGTCAAAAATAATAAATAAATTAATTTTAAAAAATAAAATAAAACTGAGGCAGCACTCAGTTTCATCAACTTACACATATATTATAATTAGTTATTCATGCATCTTTTTACCTCCACTAGGCAGTGAATTTCCTAATGACAAGAATGTTCCACTCATCTGTTTATCCCTAACGACCAACATGGTATCTGATATATAGTAGGTAACAGATGCTTGCTGAAGTGAACCAAATTGACTTGATATACAGAGAAGGTTCTTCTGAGAAAGTTTTAGGGCAATTAAAAAAAAATTTAGTTTAGAATCAGATTATGGGTAATCCTAAGTGTGAATACAGGAGTTCTGACTTCATTATTCAACTTGTGAAATCACCAAAGATATTTGTGCTAAGAGGAAACGTAGAGTGGTGAAAGTTGTATTTTAAAAATATTAATCTGGTCCCAATGTATACAACAAAAGAGACAAGAATACCTACGAAGAAAATGAATAGGAAGTTTTTACAGTAGAACATTTAAAGAATAACATCTACCACACAGTGTGGTTATGATGATTACACGAGTTAGAATATGTGAAAGTACTTTGTAAACTGCAATGTCCTAGATAAATCTAATTTTTATGACTTCTATTATCACGGCAGGTATGATGCAATAATTCCTGGAAGATAATTTTAAAAAATAGGATTTATAATCAAGGCATTTAGAAGAAAAAAACTAACAACCTTTGGATTACATATAAACATGAGGGAAAAGGAAAACAGAAGGGTTAAAGTTGATGCTTTTAATTAGAGGAGAACAGAAAGAAAACCAGGAGAGTAGGCAACGATCGTTTCACTCTACCATGATGCCTTCCTCCAAGTTCTCACTGAACCTAAAAGCAGCACAGAAATTATGAAATGCCTCTCAGCTTCAATTTTTGTACCTGTATAAAAGAATATAGACACAGAAGCATAATGACACAGCTTATGTAACACCAAACATGATAGCTAATACATTACAAAATGCTAGCTTGCTTTTGTTTGCTTACTTTCTCTGCTTATTTCAAAACAAGCTGAATACCTCACCCTCTTAAAAAGCAATTATCCTTATTCCTAAGAGGCCCTGGAGGTGACTAGATAATTCTCCTGAGCTATGCATCATTCAAATGAATTCCTTTGCCAGGGGGCATCATCAAGACTGAAGAGGTCAGGGGAATTCCCTGGCGGTCCAGTGGTTAGGACTCCATGCTTTCACTTTCGTGGCCTGGGTTGAATCCCTGGTCAGGGAACTAAGATCCCACAAGCCATGCGGTGTGGCCAAAAAAAAAAAAAGACTAAGAGGTCAATACAAAACACAGCCAAGTGGAAGGCTAGACAAACACTAAGCCACTATTCTCAGTGATACACAAAAATTTTGCTCTGGAAGAATTTAATTACAAACATAGTGGGTTACAATCCTGCCCATTTAAAATGAATGACTGCTTCATCATACAAAAAATTTTATATATATATATATATATATATATATATATATATATATATATATATATATGAATGATATATCAATAAATGTGAGAAAGGCAGTTTACTGAACAGAAAAATACCATTGATGAGGTGGCATAATCCCAAGCACTCAAAGCTTTTCGTTGCTGCACAAAATCCACAATGCTTCCCAAGGTCACTTTCTGGCTATGGGTTCTTTTATCGTTAATGTAAAAGAAACTGCATTGCATAGTAGTTTTGGGAGCTTTACATCCAAACTCAGCCCTTTTGAAGCAGCAGTCTTAGATGTGAAGCTACCCATAAAATCCACTGCATGAAGACTTCCTGTTTCAGTAAATCGCCTACAGAGACAACATTTATGGTAAGCTTCATCAGACAAAGCACTATTTCAAAGAACCAGCAGGTGTCAGTTCTCAGAGTCACGCTGATAAAGGAACATACAAGCCTCGGTTCCCAGTTTAGTTAGATCTCCAGCTGTCAGATTTCTTGCCGTAAAGTGAAAGTAGTACATTTATAAATTACTACCTAGAACATGTCAGAAAAAAAAAAAAAAAATCCAGCCAAATGAATGTGAGGCAATTAGTAGTTAAAACAAGAAACCGATCTATGGTTCAAGATGGCGGGGAGAAGGACGGGCTCTCACTCCCTCTTGTGAGATCACTGGAATCATAACTAACTGCTGAACAATCATTGACAGGAAGACACTGGAAGTCACCAAAAAAGATACCCCACATCCAAAGACAAAGGAGAAGCCACAGTGAGACGGTAGGAGGGGCGTAATCACAATAAAATCAAATCCCATAACTGCTGGGTGGGTGACTCACAAACTGGAGAACATTTATACCACGGAAATCCACCCACTGGAGTGAAGGTTCTGAGCCCCACGACAGGCTTCCCGACCTGGGGGTCTGAAAACGGGAGGAGGAATTCCTAGAGAATCACACATTGAAGGCTAGCAGGATTTGATTACAGGACTTCGACAGGACTGGGGGAAACAGAAGCTCCACTCCTGGAGGGCACACACAAAGTAGTGTGAGCATTGGGACCCAGGGGAAGGAGCAGTGACCCCATAGGAGACTGACCCAGACCTACCTGCTAGTGTTGGAGGGTCTCCTGCAGAGGCGGGGGGGCAGCTGTGGCTCACCACAAGGACAAGGACATTGGCAGCAGAAGTTCTAGGAAGTACTCCTTGGCGTGAGCCCTCCCAGAGCCCACCATTAGCCCCACCAAAGAGCCCAGGGAGGCTCCAGTGTTGGGTCGCCTCAGGCCAAACAACCAACAGGGAGGGAACCCAGCCCCATCCATTAGCAGACAAGCGGATTAAAGTTTTACTGAGCTCTGCCCAAAAGAGCAACAGTGGACTCTACACACCACCACTCCCTCCCATCAGGAAACTTGCACAAGCCTCACAGATAGCCTCATCCACCAGAGGGCAGACAGCAGAAGCAAGAAGAACTACAATCCTCCGGCCTGTGGAACAAAAACCACATTCACAGAAAGACAGACAAGATGAAAAGGCAGAGGGCTATGTACCAGATGAAGGAACAAGATAAAACCCCAGAAAAACAACTAAATGAAATGGAGATAGGCAACCTTCTAGAAACAGAATTCAGAATAATGATAATGAAGATGATCCAGGGCCTCGGAAAAAGAATGGAGGCAAAGATCGGAAGATGCAAGAAATGTTTAACAAAGACCTAGAAGAATTAAAGAACAGAGATGAACAATACAATAACTGAAATGAAAAATACACTAGAAGGAATCAATAGCAGAATAACTGAGGTAGAAGAACGGATAAGTGACCTGAAGACAGAATGGTGGAATTCACTGCTGCAGAAGAGAATAAAGAAAAGGGAATGAAAAGAAATGAAGACAGCCTAAGAGACCTCTGGGACAACATTAAACACAACAACATTCGCATTATATGGGTCCCAGAAGAAGAAGAGAGAGAGAAAGGACCCAAGAAGATATTAGAAGAGATTATAGTTGAAAACTTCCCTAACATGGGAAAGGAAATAGCCATCCAAGTCCAGGAACCACAGAGAGTCTCATACAGGAGAAACCCAAGGAGAAACACGCCGAGACACATAGTAATCAAATTGGCAAAAGTTAAAGACAAAGAAAAATTATTGAAAGCAACAAGGAAAAAATGACAAATAACATACAAGAGAACTTCCATAAGGTTACCAGCTGATTTCTCAGCAGAAACTCTACAAGCCAGAAGGGAGTGGCATGACATACTTAAAGTGATGAAAGGGAAGAACCTACAACCAAGATTACTCTACCGGCAAGGATCTCATTCAGATTTGATGGAGAAATCAAAAGCTTTACAGACAAGCAAAAGCTAAGAGATTTCAGCACCACCAAATCAGCTCTACAACAAATGCTAAAGGAACTTCTCTAAGTAGGAAACACAAGAGAAGAAAAGGACCTACAAAAACAAACCCAAAACAATTAATAAAATGATACTAGGAACACACATGTCAATAATTACCCAAAACATGAATGGATTAAATGCTCCAACCAAAAGACACAGGCTTGCTGAATTGATAAAAAAACAAGACCCGGGCTTCCCTGGTGGCGCAGTGGTTGGGAGTCTGCCTGCCGATGCAGGGGACGCGGGTTCGTGCCCAGGTCCGGGAAGATCCCACATGCCGCAGAGCGGCTGGGCCCGTGAGCCATGGCTGTTGAGCCTGCACGTCCGGAGTCTGTGCTCCGCAATGGGAGAGGCCACAACAGTGAGAGGCCCGTGTACCGCAAAAAAAAAAAAAAAAAAAAAAAAAAACAAGACCCATATATATGCTGTCTACAAGAGACCCACTTCAGACCTAGGGACACATACAGACTGAAAGTGAGGGCATGGAAAAAGATATTCCACGCAAATGGAAATCAAAAGAAAGCTGGAGTAGCAATACTCATATCAGATAAAATACTATAAAATAAAGAATGTTACAAAAGACAAGGAAGGACACTACATAATGATCAAGGGATCAGTTCAACAAGAAGATATAACAATTACAAATATATATGCACCCAAAATAGGAGCACCTCTATACATAAGGCAACTGCTAACAGCTATAAAAGAGGAAATCGATAGTAACACAATAATAGTGGGGGACTTCAACGTCTCACACCAATGGACAGATCATCCAAACAGAATATTAATAAGGAAACACAAGCTTTAAATAACATGATAGACCAGATAGATTTAGTTGATATTTATAGGACACTCCATCCAAAAACAGCAGATTACACTTTCTTCTCAAGTGCGCACAGAACATTCTCCAGGATAGATCACATCTTGGGTCACAAATCAAGCCTCAGTCAAATTAAGAAAATTGAAATCATATCAAGCATCTTTTCTGACCTCAACGCTATGAGATTAGAAATCAATTACAGGGAAAAAAACGTAAAAAACACAAACACATGAAGGCTTGGTTACTAAAGAGATCACTGAAGAAATCAAAAATGAACTCAAAAAATACCTAGAGACACATGACAACGAAAACACGACGATCCAAAACCTATAGGATGCAGCAAAATCAGTTCTACGAGGGAAGTTTATAGCAATACAAGCCTACCTCAAGAAACAATAAAAATCTCAAATAAACAATCTAACCTTACACCTAAAGGAACTAGAGAAAGAAGAACAAACAAAACCCAAAGTTAGTAAAAGGAAAGAAATCATAAAGTTCAGAGCAGAAATAAATGAAATAGAAACAAAGAAAACAATAGCAAAGATCAATAAAACTAAAAGCTGGTTCTTTCAGAAGATAAACAAAATTGATAAACCTTTAGCCAGACTCATCAAGAAAAAGAGGAAGAGGACTCAAATCAACAAAATTAGAAATGAAAAAGGAGAAGTTACAACAGACACCGTAGAAATACAAAGCATCCTAAGAGACTACTACAAGCAACTCTATGCCAATAAAATGGACAAGCTGGAAGAAATGGACAAACTCATAGACAGGTATAACCTTCCAAGACTGAACCACGAAGAAATGGAAAATATGAACAGACCAATCACAAGTAATGAAATCGATACTGTGATTAATAATCTTCCAAAAAGCAAAAGTCCAGGACCAAATGGCTTCACAGGTGAATTCTATCAAACATTTAGACAAGAGCTAACACCCATCCTTCTCAAACTCTTCCAAAATATTGCAGAGGAAGGAACACTCCCAAACTCATTCTATGAGGCCACCATCACCCTGATACCAAAACCAGACAAAGATACCACAAAAAAAGAATTACAGACGAATATCACTGATGAATATAGATGCAAAAATCCTCAACAAAATACTAGCAAACGGAATCCAACAACACATTAAGAGGATCATACACCACGATCAAGTGGGATTTATCCCAGGGCTGCAAGGATTCTTCAATATATGCAAATCAATCAATGTGATACACCATATTAACAAAGTGAAGGATAAAAACCATATGATAATCTCTATAGATGCAGAAAAAGCTTTTGACAAATTCAACACCCATTTATGGTAAAAACTCTCCAGAAAGTGGGTATAGAGGGAACCTACCTTAAAATAATAAAGGTCATATATGACAAACCCACGGCAAACATCATTCTCAATGGTAAAAAACTGAAAGCATTTCCTCTAAGATCAGGAACAAGGCAGGGATGTCCACTCTCACCACTATTATTCAACATAGTTTTGAAAGTCCTAGCCACAGCAATCAGAGAAGAAAATAGAAATAAAAAGGAATGCAAATTGGAAAAGAAGAAGTAAAACTGTCACTGTTTGCAGATAACATGATACTATATACAGAGAATCGTAAAGATGCCACCAGAAAACTACTAGAACTAACCAGTGAATTTGGTAGAGTTGCTGGATATAACATTAATGCACAGAAATCTCTTGCATTCCTATACACTAATGATGAAAAATCTGAAAGAGAAATTAAGGAAACACTCCCATTTACCACTGCAACAAAAAGAATAAAATACCTAGGAATAAAACCTACCTAGGGAGACCAAAGACCTGTATGCAGAAAACTATAAGACACTGATGAAAGAAATTAAAGATGATACCAACAGATGGAGAGATATACCATGTTCTTGGATTGGAAGAATCAATACTGTGAAAATGACTATACTACTCAAAGCAATCTACAGCTTCAATGCAATCCCTATCAAATTACCAACAGCATTTTTTACAGAACTAGAACAAAAACTCTTAAAATTTGTATGGAGAAACAAAAGACCCCAAATAGCCAAAGCAGTCTTGAGGGAAGAAAACGGAGCTGGAGGAATCAGACTCCCTGACTTCAGACTATACTACAAACCTACAGTAGTCAAGACAATATGGTACTGGCACAAAAACAGAAATACAGATCAGTGGAACAGGATAGAAAGCCCAGAGATAAACTCACACACCTATGGTCAATTAATCTATGACAAAGGAGGCAAGGATATACAATGGAGAAAAGACAGTCTCTTCAGTAAGTGGTGCTGGGAAAACTGGACAGCTACATGTAAAAAATGAAATTAAAACACCCCCTAATACTATACACAAAAATAAGCTCAAAATGTATGAGACCTAAATGTAAGACTGGACACTATAAAACTCTTAGAGGAAAACATAGGAAGAACACTCTTTGACACAAATCACAGCAAGATCTTTTTTCATCCACCTCCTAGAGTAATGGAAATAAAAACAAAAATAAACAAATGGGACCTAATGAAACTTAAAAGCTTTTTGCACAGCAAAGGAAACATAAACAAGATGAGTGGCAACCCTCAGAATGGGAGAAAATATTTGCAAGTGAATCAATGGACAAAGGATTAATCTCCAAAATATATAAACAGCTCATGCAGCTCAATATTAAAAACCCAAACAATCCAATCCAAAAATGGGCAGAAGACCTAAACAGACATTTCTCCAAGGAAGACATACAGATGGCCAAGAAGCACATGAAAAGCTGCTCAACATCACTAATTATTAGAGAAATGCAAATCAAAACTACAATGAGGTATCACCTCATACCAGTTAGAATGGGCATCATCAGAAAATCTACAAACAACAAATGCTGGAGAGGGTGTGGAGAAAAGGGAACCCTCTTGCACTGTTGGTGGGAATGTAAATTGATACAGCCACTAGGGAGAACAGTATGGAGGTTCCTTAAAAAACTAAAAATAGAATTACCATATGACCCAGCAATCCCACTACTGGGCATATACCCAGAGAAAACCATAATTCAAAAAGACACATGCACCCCAATGTTCACTGTAGCACTATTTACAATAGCCAGGTCATGGAAGCAACCTAAATGCCCATCGACAGACGAATGGATAAAGAAGATGTGGTATGTATATACAATGCAATATTACTCAGCCATAAAAAGGAATGAAATTGGGTCATTTGTAGAGACGTGGATGAATCTAGAGACTGTCATACAGAGTGAAGTCAGAAAGAGAAAAACAAATATCATATATTAACGTGTATATGTGGAACCTAGAAAAATGGTACAGATGAACCAGTTTGTAGGGAAGAAATTGAGACACAGATGAAGAGAACAAACATATGGACACCAAGGTGGGAAAGCGGAGGTAGGGGTGGTGGTGGTGGTGGGATGAATTGGGAGATTGGGATTGACATGCATACACTAATATGTATAAAATGGATAACTAATAAGAACCTGCTGTATAAAAAAATAAAGAAAATAAAATTTAAAAAAAATCAAACAAAAACCAAGAAACCACTTGTATGTAACTCAGATTGTTTACCATGTCTATTTTAGGCAAAGAGGCTGGCCTACTGCCTTTACCACCCAGATAGCATCTCTTTAAGTAGGCAGCATGATCAAGGGTAAGAAGATAATAAACACTACAACTTTAAAGAAAGAAGCCAGAGGGTTTTTTTATTTTTACTAACCTAATTCTACTAGTTTATTAGTACACTATGCAGAAAGATTTCCCAAATGGTTAGTAGTTAACAGCAATGATAATTGTTTCTTGTGCTAAGTTTTTTGAAGGGATTACTTATCAATACCAGTAAGTAGTTTATTATAAAAAATCTTATTAAATCTTCCTTAATACCACTGGTAATGGTATAGAGCATGTTTACTATTAATATGTAAGACATATCTGTTTTAGACAATGTTAAAATGTTTTCTAAACTGCAGAACATGATCGATTAGTGGAGTGTGAAATAAATAAATTCAGTGGGTCCTGACCAACACATTCTTTAAAGAAAAGTAGTATAAAATTTAAAAGAGTACATCACACTTAGGTGTATTATTTCATAAAACTTTTGCTTCAAACATACACAATATTAAATTCTGTATATACTGGATCAAAATATAGTATGTATTTTTTTAGTGTGAGTCATGGTGAAAAAAATAAAAGCCATTAATAAAAACCTTCTGAAAAGCAATTTCAATTATTTCATTTTGAGATGAAAAGCTTAGGTCAGACAACTAGTTACTATGACTTTCCTAAACTGTTAAACATAATAGTCTATTCTGAATAATCTGTTAGAAAAATCCTCATTTTCAGCTGAAAGTCTGGAGTGAGACTGATCAGAGTGAGGTAGAAGAGGGTGGATGACGTCATTGATAAATGAGGCCAAAGAAGGACCTGTACTCCATTTCAAAAGGGTGACCTATGAAGTACTTACAGAGGCAATGCTTTAAGCAAGTGTGTAAAACTTTCTACATTATAGTGGTGAGGGGAAAAAAAAAAAACAAAGCTGGAATGAATCACTCTAGAAAGCGTGATACTCTACAGCAGAAAAATAACGAAGTACTTTAGTTTTAAAAAATTTTATTATGCAAAATCTCACTTATACAATGATTCCCCGATATAACCTCACCCAATTTCAATAACGAAATTATTTTGAAACAAATCCCAGATGTTATGTTATTTCATCAGTAAATATTTCATTACAGATCTTTAATAGATTTGAAGTATTCTTTAGAGCAGATGGATTACTTGCTATTTGAAGACCTGCCACATAAATGTGAAAAATTAAAAGACCAAATGGAGATCTGCAGATACTGAAAAAGTTATAGTACCTAGTCGACATTTCAGCCATTCAGGAAGAAAAGTCCAAATGGTCCTTTGAAAAAGCAAAAGGGATGAAAGTGAAAAAAGCACAATTATGAACATAGTTAAAGGTAAAACAATTGATTCTAGAAGAACTAAAACTATGGATTGTCAATGACTTGAACCTGATCATCAGGCAAAAATGGTCCAATATTTCATTAATATTTTCCTGCCAAGAAGAATACGACCTCCATTCTAAATGATAATGCAAGTTTTAAGAGGAAAGAAATATATTAATGAAGTTGCAGGAGTAGAAAAGTATGCACGTTTAAAATTAGGCATTCAACTAATGTACAAATTGGAGAAGCCACAGTACCTGAAAACTTCACAAATCCCAGTGATGCACTTATGTCCATTTCTTTCTCATTGTAATGAAGGTACTTACATTAAAAGCAATGCTAACTTACTGGGTTTTTTTTTTTAAGTCTTGCTTTACTGTTAATTATTTGGACAATTTCCTGGAGTCTGGCATATAATTTTTCAGCTTTGTTTAGAGTCAGTGATTGTGAAGTAGCTCCTCCTGAGGAACAGTGGAAAGCTGTGTGAGGGTCACTAACACATACTGTTAACATCTAAAACCAAATTTTAATCCTCTTGCACAAATGATACCCCCTACATTTTTTTTACATTTATTCTTTTTAATTGAGGCATAATTAACATGAAGTAAAGTGCACACATGTAAAATGTATAATTCAGTGAACTTTTACATATCCATACATATACCTACGTAACCATCCAGGGAGAGAACATTTTCAGCTCTCCAATAGGCTTTCTTGTGCCTCTTCCAAATCAGTAATCCTCATTTACCACTACCTAAAGTTACCTGTTCTGCTTAATTGCAAGAAATTAGTTTTGCCTATTTTGAACATCTGTTAATGGAAATATACAGTAACCACTCTTTTGCGTCTGGCTTCTTTTGCCCAACATTACGTTTGAGGTTCATCCATTTTGTTGCATGTATTAATAGCTCATTCTTTTCCTTTTTTTAAAAAAAAATTGGGGGGGTAGTTCATGTTTATTAGTTTGCGTAATGACTTAGATGTTCGGTTTGAACATTCTCGAACACAATTTTTTGGTGCACATAGATATGCATTTTCCTGGGCACATACCCTGGGTCATAGAGTATCACATGTAGAAATAACTAAAATGTCCATCATCTGATGAATACATAAAACAAAATGTGGTATATCCATATAATGCACGAAGAAGTGACCTGACTCCAATGAAGTGATCCACAAGAAGAAAGCACAAGGCTTCCTACGTCAGAGGACCATGTTGTTAGTAATAAAAAAATAAATAAAGGTCTCAGTGTGTTCAAGTTTTTTCTTTTTGAGTAAGGACAACAAAATTGTCAAATCCACTTTGCATTCCATCTAGTAGCATATTGGGACATAAAAGACAGTCCTCCTCAGAAAGAAGTCTTTGGGAAGTATAAGTTGAGCTGATATCATAAACTACTCTCACTGGCCACCAAGGACAACCCGGGCAAAAAGGTAGTCACCCTATTCAGGATTACCTTTCCTCATTTTTTAGTCTTATTTTGGAACTGCTGTTTCTTCCTCCACAACAAAACTTTAATATCTTAAGCTAAACATTAAGAAGCTACCAACTTAATTTCACTCACAATAGCCAAGAGGTGGAAGCAACCCAAATGTTCATCAATGGATGCATGGAGAATGGATGGATAAAAAAAGTGTGGTATATACATACAACAGAATATTATTCAGCCTTAAAAAGAAATTCTGTCATGTGCTACAATGTTGGTGAACCCTGAAGACATTACGCTAAAGAAATAAGCCAGTCACAAAAAGGCAAATACTATATAATTCCACTTTAATGAGGCATCTAAAGTAGTCAAATTCATAGAATAGAAGGTAGAATGGTGGTTACCAGGGGCTGTAGGGAGAGGGAAAGGGGGATTTTGTTTAATGGGTATAGAGTTTCCGTTGGGGAAGATGAAAAAAAGTTCTGGAGATCTGTTTCACAACAATATGAATATACTAAACCCTACTAAACTGTACACTTAAAAATGGTCAAGATGGTAAATTTTATGTTGTTAAAAAAATGAATTTGGGCATCCCTTTCAGACCCACAAATGCCATTTCTAGGAAAATGAGAAAATTGCAAGACCTACCTGGTCAGTAATAATAACTACTGTCATTTTGAGCAGGGTCACTTGCAATTTGTAATGGGAGAACATGGTCTTTGGAGAGACCACATCAAGATATAACAATAAATGGGTTTGTACTTGAGAAGAAGAAAAAGAAACTAACTTAATTCCAAATAAAGTATAAGTAACTGAAAGCTTAATTCAATGGACTTGCTAAACTCTAATTTGTAGAATTTAGGCAATGTAGTATTTTTTAGTAAAACTTTTGCTGCTTTAGGGGCTGGAACTGAAAAGTTCTTAACCTACAACCATCAGATTCTCATTTAAAGTCAAAAATCTTTCCATGTGGGTAATAAGAATAAACATCAAAGCAGCACTATCTGTATTGAAAACTGCATTTCTTTAGATTACCTTAAAAACCTTGCAGGAAAAAATAATCTCTCTTGGTTATTAAAGTGATTATGAAGCAGTGAAACAGATATGTATAATAATACAAAATCATGATTTACAAAGTATAACTTAAGACTGACCACAGATGAAATAACAGTTTTATCTCTAATCAATAATTTATTTAAAAATTTAAAAATGTTCAAAATGTGATGAGATTTGAAACTTTCCCTAGTTTAATTCTAAATATAGTTTCGCAAGAGGGAAAAATCATCTCAACCTATACTAAGTGATTACGCTACTTAATTCTAACATGAAGTTACATAATCATATTTGTAAGTCTGCATATTAATTTTGACTAAGCCTATGTACATTTTTTGGTAACGGCTTTTGAGATGTAATTCACATAGGATACAATTTACCCATTTAAAGTGTACAATTCACTGGGTTTTAGTATGTTCTCAGAATCATGCAACTGTCACATCAATTTTAGAATATTTCTATCACCTCAAACCCCCCCCAAAATAAAATAAACCCCATACTCTTTAGCTATTACCCACCCATCAGTCGTCCTGTCCCTCTCACCTCTAAACACCAGTCCTTAAGCACCCACAAATCTACTTTCTGTCTCAATAGTTTCTGTGAGTCAATAGATTCATCTATTACGGATGTTTCATACAAATGGAATCACATAATATGTGGTCTTTTTTAACTGGCTTCTCTCATTTAGCATAATGTTCATCAATAGCATGTATTTTTATTCCTGGATTCATTTGTTCATTCATGGCCAAATAATACCACATTTTGTTTATCTATTAATCAAGTGGTGGACATTTGGTTTACTTCCACCTTTTAGCTATGAAAAATACCACTATGAACATTCACGTATAGGTTTTTGTGTAAATAATGTTTTCATTTCTCTTGGGTATGTGCCTAAGAGTGGAATTGCAGGAAGAAATGGTAACTCTTAATGTTTAACTTTCTGAGGAACTGCAAAACTGTTTTCCAAAGTGGCTGTACCATTTTACATACCCTTCAGCAGCATGTGAGGTCTCTAATTTCTGCACATCCTCACCAGTAAACACTTATTATTATCTGTTTGATTCCAGCCACCCTAGTAGGTATAATGTGGGATCTCACTGTGATTTTGATTTGAATTTCCCCAATGACTACTGATGTTGAGCATCATTTCATGTGCTTAATGGCCATTCCTATGTCATCTCTGGAGAAAGGTCTATTCAAATCCTTTGTCCATTTTAAAATCGGGTTATTTGGGGATTTCCTTGGCGGTTCAGTGGTTAAGAATCCTTGCTTCCACTGCAGGGGGCACAGGTTCAATCCCTGGTTGGGGAGCTAAGATCCCGCATACCACACGGTGTGCCCAAAAAAAAAAAAAAAAGAATAAAAGTAAAATTGGGTTATTTGTCATTTTATTGTTAAGGTCTAAGAGTTCTTTGTATACTTGAAATATTAGTCCCTTATTAGATATGATATGTAAATATTTTCTCCCGTTATATGGATTGTTGTTTTACTTTTTTTCAGGATGTCCTTTGCAGCACAAAAAATTTCATTTTGATGAAATCCAATTTATCTATTTTTTCTTTTGCTATTTGTGCTTTTGGTGTCATACCTAAGAGTCCACTGCCAAATCCGAGGACCTGAAGATTTACCCTTATGTTTTCTTCTAAGAGTTTTACAGTTTGGGCTATTACATTTAGTTCTTCGACACATTTTGGGTTAACTTTTGTATAGAATGAGGTAAAGGTTCAAATTCAATCTTTTGTACGTGAATGTCCAGTTCTCCTAGCACTATTTGTTGAAAACATTATCCTCTCCCCACTGAATAGTCTTGACACACTAGAAGAAAAGCAATGGACCATAGATTCATATCTGGATTCTCAATTCTATTCCACTGACCTATATGTCTATTCTAATGCCAGTACCACAGTGTCTTGATTACTGTTGCTTTGTAGTAAGCTTTAAAATCAAAAAGTGCGAGTCATCCAACTTTGTTCTTCTTTTTCAATATTGTTTTGGTTCTTCTGGGTCCCTTGCAACTCCATATGAATTTTAGGATCAGCTTGTCAATATATGCAAAAAAGCCAGCTGGGATTCTAACAGGGGTTGTGTTGAATCTGTAAATCAATTTGGGGAGTACTACACCTTAACAATATTAAGTCTGACCCCTGAATGTGAATGTTTTTCCAGGTATTTAGGTCTTCTTCTTCTTCCTTTTTTTTTTTTTTTTTAATTTACAATGCTGTTTCATTTCTGCTGTATAGCAAAGTTACTCAGTTATATATATATATACATATATATTTTTTTATATTCTTTTCCATTATGGTTTATCACAGGATATTGAATATAGTTCCCTGTGCTATACAGTAGGACCTTGGTATTTATCTAGGTCTTCTTTAATTCCTTTCCAAAATGTTTTGTGGTTTTCAGAGTATAAATTTTACAGTCATTTTGTTAAATTTATTCTCTTTTGATACTATTGTAAATGAAACTGCTTTCTTAATTTCATTTTTGGATTAAACATAGATACTTTTGTATAATAATGATTCAGACCTCTTCTTTCATTATCCATTCTCAGAAGCATACTGCCTTTTTTTTTTCCTTTTTATTTTTTTGGCCAAGCCACGCAGTTGCAGGATCTTAGTTCCCTGATTAGGGATCGAACCTAGGCCCCTGGCAGTGGAAGTGTGGACTCCTAACCACTGGACCACCAGGGACTTCCCCATACTGTCTTTTAATTAGAAAAATATTAGTATCTCTTAAACCTCAAGTAGGGAACTCTTTTATATAAATAAATTTTTCAGAAAAGTGAAGTGACACTCTTTCAATTAAAGTTAAAAAGTAAAATCATTTACAATGGAAATGTTTCTAAAGCTTCATGTTTCATAAAGAGAATATCGGGTGTTCACTCTAGCAGCATACTATTTACTAAAATTGATAGAGATTAGCGTGCACCCCACCCCTGTGCAAGGATGACATGCAAATTCATGAAGCATTACATTTTTTTACAAACTTAAAGTTATGAAATAAATAAGTCACAGGGATGCTATGTACAGCATGATGACTAAAGTTAATAATACTGTACTGCATATCTGAAAGTTACTAAGAGAGGAAATCTTACAAGTTCTCATCACAAGAAAAATAAATTTTGTAAATATGTGTGGTGATGGATGTTAACTAGATTACTGTGGTGATCATTTTGCAATATATACAAATAATGAATCATTATGTGTACACCTGAAACTAATATAATGTTATATGTCAATTGCACCTCAATAAAAACGTTTCCATGAATATCTGATGTTTTTTCCTTGATGAATCTACTCAAGATGAGTAATAATTATATTACCCCACTTGAGCAAACACCCTTAGGGGTTAATCCAGTATATAAGGCTATTCTGCCCAGACTGCTCTGCTCTGTGACTTTGTTACCTCCCTTGCTATCAGTCTATCAGTGATCACTTCTTGATATATGTAATTCCCTCTTCCTTCTGTGTTTGTACTCTATGGAAGATTAAGAAAACTAATAAGCTTGTTAGAAATGCATATAAAATAAGAACACAAAGGCTTTAAGAAAAAGACTGAAGGTCTGAAGCACAGGAACTTCTGGGTACACAGATCCTAAGATATCTATTTTGACTGCTAAGAAATTTTTTATTTTTATTGTTGTTTTGCTTTGCTAGTCCTCAGCTTTGATGCAGAGAGCTGGAGCTTATTAAGAAAAATGATACCATGTACAGTTTTACTATAACATGGATAAAAATTTCAAAAAATGTAATTTATAATTCTAATTTACATTAATGTTAGTTTATATTCTACATAAATTTTTGTGAAAAAATGCTACATTTAGCCTTGTCTGTTCTGGAATATGAGTATTTTAGAGTATAATAAAACTGTAGAAAAATTACACTTTCATCACTGATGTGTAAATTTTCTGCCCTATATAAAACTAATTTATCTAGCAAGCTAGAGAGGATAATGTGTTATAGTTCTAATAATAACCTATCTTCATGAACATGTTTATTGTGTTATTTACTTATAATAATAATAAAAGCTAGAAGAAAACGAAGCCCAATTATATGGTAACGGTTGTGGTAATCCACTTGAAGAAACAGAATAGCCATTAAACTTATAATTACAAAAGTCACATATAGGAATTTAGTAAATAAAAAAGGCAGAATCTCAAAGCATAGCCAACTTCGTTTATACCAAAGTACATATATATGTATATGCATGTATATATAGACATATATACATTTACACACAACTAAAAAAAGAGCTGCTCTAATTTTCTGTAACAAACAGAAACAGAACAAGCTTCATGAATTGGAATTACCATTAACTTCTCTATAGGCTAGGTGCTCAAAACCAAACAATCTAATTATTATTTAGATTACTCTATCTCTGAAGTAGTTTATAACATTCAGTAGAAAAAGGAACATGACAATCTCAAAAAAGAAATGTTAACTTTTAGTTTCACAGTACAGACATTAGCCTAAACTACCTACAAGAGCCCTTTAATCAAAGAAACACTTAGAATTACTTAAATCACAAGGCATTTACTGTTTCAGCTTTCTATCATCCAGACAAACTGGAGAACTCCCCTATTATCCTTTAATATCAGCACCACTAGATAAAAAAAGACTGCTCTGTGTTTTTTAACAATACAGAAAAATGATACCTTCTGTGGGAAGGGGCAGTGAGATCAGAAGTTCTAATTAATTTATGATCTCTGCGGAGGGGCGGGGTACGGGGGTGGAAAACATGACATGCAATTCCTTCCAAGTTTTTTTTGTTTGTGTTTTTTTTTTTTTAACTGCCTACAAGACAAAGTCCAAATCTATATCGTGGCCCACAGCTAGTCAAGAACAGACTGCTCACATCTCTACCCTCATTTCCCACTGTACCTTAGTCAAATAAAAAGCTAAGGGTAGAATAAAGAACAGTGTTTATAATCTCCTCCACTTTGATTTTACTCTAAATTTAAAATCTATACTTTGCAAAATTAAAAATAATAAAAAATTAATTATTAATCAATTAGCCAACATTTTCCCTCCTTACCTCCCAGAAAATCCCTGAAGATTAAAGTTGGTTCAACATAGAACCTAGATAGTAATACTTAGAGAAAAGATTATTGATTATCATTTTATACTTTATATTTCTTTTCTTGGTAATAGGTATAATTATACTGAATGTAAATGATTATAACCTTTGGAATTTAAAATTACTTCTTATGTCCTTTTAAACCTTTTTTTCCCCAGCATGTAGTATTTCGACTGCACACTTAACCAATAAGTAGGGGAACTACATGATATATAATAGAAATATCTGTCTGGGATGTCCCAGACCTGGGCTCTAGTTCCAACTCTGTGGCAAGCTAGTTTATTTTACCTTGACTAAGTTGTTTAATTTCTAATTTCTTTCATTTTTAAAATGATGAAGTTTGGACTAGACAATGCCGAAGTTCCCTAGAGGTCCAAAACTTAAGAAAGGTCTTATCTATTAAATCATTCTAAGTTACCATGAGCTTTTTGGGGGTAAACCCACTCCTGTCTCATAGTAAACTCAGAGCCAACTTTTTCATATAAGTGTTGCCAATCTAGTTGTCAGACTTGAAATTGTAGAGTAGGATTCTTGAATCATGGTCAAGTCTTTTGTTCAATTCACTGTTTTTTCAAAAAATTTAATGTTGAATCTTGATTCTGTTAACCAGTCACTATATTAGCTGCCCCACCTCAAGCACTGTATTATGTGAGGATTTCATTACTATGTCCTTCAAAGATCTCCATCCAATTCATGGTTGAACTGAACGGAATCAAAATACAGAGCTCTACTGTTCAGCAGCAGTGATGACAATGATCCGATTCTCTTTGCTGAGGTGGTTAAAACAACTACAAATCTCAACTATCTTCTCAGCCAACTCATATTTCTAAATGCGTTACTAGACTATCACAAAAGTTTGTCAAATAAATGCCTTGCTGAATAAAAATATACGATACATAGAGACATCTGGTTTAACATGGCAGAGAAAATGTAGGCATTTCACTCTATTCCTTTCCAAAAGCCCAATGAAACGACAAAAGGAAGAAGACAGAACAAGTAAAATAGGTGGGAAAAAAGCAGACTAGAGATGTCAACATTTTGGAAGATGGGCTCCATTTCCTTTGGTAAGAGCTTTGCCATTTTCTGGTAAAGTATGGCCATAAGTTCAGACAGTTTTCTCCTTAGGATGCATGATCATCACATAAATATTGATTCTGAACTCTCTTCATAATTAAATCCTTAATCGTCCTAGTTTTGTACTCCTGCTGAAAAATTCCAAACTGGTTTAGCAATCCTGAAAATTTTACTGTTAAGTTCTCCTGATTAACTAGCCAAGATGTCAATGCATAATCCTGCAAGTTATCATATCTGTGATACTTCTAAAGTTACCATATTAACATGACACAGTCTGTGCATCAGCGAATGTGGTTAAAACTATTTGCTCCTACCATTTTTTGGTGGATTATGCTACTGACAAAAAGAATTCTCCCTCAACATCTGTTAAAGCTGTTTATCCTCAGCAAACTGTGCTTGAGTTAGAACCAACAGGATGCAATTCCAAAAGAAATTTAAACTACAATACTATTAGGAACAATAACTTTATATTCATTTGTAGTTTTCCAAGAAAGTTAAAATACATTATTTCTGGGATCATAATTTAAATTGAATTCCTCCACAACGTACTGCGGAAAACAAATGATATAATTCGTTACATATCTATGAAGCAGGAACCTAAGTATCCCCTTCTGAGGGGGAGAAAAATATGTTTTATCAGTCTTACAACTTACCACAACACATAAACAAATGTACACACATACATATCTCCAAAGAGGTAAAGTACATGGGACAAAAATATTAACAACTGGTAAATGTAGGTGTTATTATGGATCCTCACCATCCTAGTGAGGTGAGGATTTTAGTTTTTTGTAAAATTTTGAAATTTTTCTTCATACAAGTTGGGAAAAAATAAAACAAAAATTTAAACAATGTTTTGTATTATGTATACAAACCAAGTGCTCACTATCTGTCAATCACTGTCTTAGGTGATTATATGCATTATCTAAATTTTATCTCTACAACAAATCTGTAAGATAGATATTATTATTACCTTCCTCTTACGGAGGAAAAAAAATGAAACTTGGAAAGGAAATCTGACTCAGGGCTCTTTTAACCACTTGAGGCAGAAAGTAATGATACGACTTCTAAAACTTGTTTTTAGCTTGTTCCATCCACAGACCCCCCAACATTTGCAAATTTATAGGGAAACTTTAACAATGTTATAAAAGCACAATACAGTAGCCCCTTATTCTCAGTGGAGGACTGGTTCCAGGACCCCCATGGATACCAAAGTCTGTGGCTGTGGACGCTCAAGGTCCCTTTACAAAATGGCGTATTATTTGCATATAACCTGGGTACATCCTCTGTATACTAGATCTAGATCTCTAGATTACTTATAACACCTAGTACAGTGTAAATGCTAGGTAAATAATTGTAAATACAATGTAAATCCTATGTGAAGAGTCACCTGTAATAGGGCAAATTTAAGTTTTGCTTTTTGGAACTTTATGGGACTATTTTTCCCCAGAGTGTTTTCCACCCCTGGTTGCTTGAACCCAGAGATGAAGAACCTGTGGATATGGAGGGCCAACTTTGTATCAGTTTTTTTGTTTTGCTGACTGGCTTGATTTTTGGCTGATATAGATTGAGTTTCATTTGTTCAAAATGCTAAGATTTCCTATGAAACTATTAATAAAAAAGTAAACATTTGATTTTACAATGCTTTCACTTTCAACTAGAGAAGAAACACTTTTAAATCTTATTTTATCTTAAGCCTATATTCTTTCAGATGAATGCTTTTCAAAAAATTTTAACACAACAGACCCATACCTTTTAAACAAAATCTTGCTGAAAACTCAATATAAAGGTAAGAGAGAGTCCTGCCTGCTCACTTTTCCTTTCCCATTCTCTTGAAGTATGAAATCAAGGGCTCCAAGACTTTGTGGGATGTAATATGAAACCAATTGCTTTATATAATATGCAACTGTAAACTGTTAATTATCATAACTGCCAGAAACAGAACTGGCTGGTAAGAGCTGAAGTTATAAGTCCCAATTTAAGTTCATTAGTGATACTTAAGTAATTCAGATATGGAAAGAACAATACGCAGAGAAGTTAGTCATAGAAATAAGTATCTTATTTTAGAAGCAAGGGAGGAATGTGTCACAGGACAAGCTGATACCCTTAGACAATTTACCTTTGTCAGAAACATCCTTCTGTTCTAATGTACTTTTACATATTTCACCAGATACCAAAGATGGAATAGAACAAAAAGGTCAATTCTTTGTGCCTCCATTTTCTTATGTGTAAGTAAAAACATTCTCTAACAAGATACTATTTCACAAAGACAGTATAAAAATTATTAAAATTTATATGCAAGATTGTTTAGTCTAAATGGTCTCCCATAAACATAGGCACATACTTGTTAGGATATGAAATCACCTATCTACTTATTCTTGCAACTAAGAAGGAAAAAAAGCTGTTATTTGTAGACTAGGGATACATATTTTCTAAATTCTGGAGGAAAAGAATCATTTTTATCTTAATGTTTACATGATTCTTTCCAGGCCTGATTCAGGAGACTCAAAACTTTAATTAAAAAAAAAAAAGGGCTTCCCTGGTGGCACAGTGGTTAAGAGTCCGCCTGCCGATGCAGGGGACACGGGTTCGTGTCCCGGTCTGGGAAGATCCCACATGCCGCAGAGCGGCTGCGCCCGTGAGCCATGGCCGCTGAGCCTGCGCGTCCGGAGCCTGCTGCTACGCAGCAGGAGAGGCCACAGCGGTGAGAGGCCCGCGTACCGCAAAAAAAAAAAAAAAGGCCTCAAAATATTCCCCAAGCTTCACAATTAATAAAAAACAACCTGCAGATCTGTTTCCACTCCATCGTGTCCTCCTACCTTTTATCCATGATCATCCTTCATCAATCTTCCTTTCTCAAATCTTCAAAATTCCCCTTTCTATTGAGGCAATATACATAGATAAGATGCCATAGAAATAATCTTTCCATTGAAAAATATGCAAAGGCCACAAACAAGCAACTCTTAAAAGAAGAACTATAAATAAATGTGTAAAGATGTTTAACTTCACCCATGAACACATACACATTTAACAAGATACCATTTTCCCCTATCAGACTAGCATAGATGAAAAGATTCTCGATAATGTTCAAGGTTTTCGAACGAGAAACACAAACACACACACACACACAGGCTCACACAGAAAGTAAAGGAAAACCATCTTTCTGGAGGGCAAATTGACAATGTGTAAGAAAATCACAAATATGTATGTATCTTCGACACAGAAAGTACACTTCCAGGATTTATCCTAAGAAAATAATCAACCAAGCTTAGACTACAAGGATGTATTTATTACAAGTATCTACAAGGATGTTCAGATAGTATTACTTATAATTAAAAAATAGAAATAATTTATATGTGTATTAAGACTAGCTAATAAATTTCTACATACAGACATTAAAAATGATCTATATTGGGCTTCCCTGGTGGCGCAGTGGTTGAGAGTCCGCCTGCCGATGCAGGGGACAGGGGTTCGTGCCCCGGTTCGGGAAGATCCCACATGCCACGGAGCGGCTGCGCCCGTGAGCCATGGCCGCTGAGCCTGCTGCTCCGCAACGGGAGAGGCCACAGCGGTGGGAGGCCCGCGTACCGCAAAAAAAAAAAAAAAAAAAGATCTATATTTAAGCTGAAACAATAGAAGTTCATGCTGTATTAAGTGATAAAAGCAAGTTTACAGCACAGTTTGATTGCATTTCTAAAATATGTCCTGATCCATATTTGTTATTCTGGAAAATTAAATTAATTAAACAAAATTAGTGATTATCTTTGGAGATACTTTTAATAAAAATTTTAAAAAAAATTTTGGGCAACAGCATGTTTTCTTTTTAAAAGCATTCCTTTAAAGGATATGTTTATTGCTATTTTTCCCCTGGTTACAAAATACATGTATTCATTAAAATAAACGAAGAACAAAAAGGAAGGAAAAAAGGAATCATCTCAGAAATATATAAACAGAAGTAAAAGACCAAAGGCTATAATAATCAGCTTCTCCTGTTTAGCCTTAGGGCACAGGCTGTGCTTAACACCCCATCCCTCTAGAAACTCTTGTCTTGACTTTTCGACTTCTCTACTCTTGAGGCTCTTCCTCTTCCAGCATCCCTTAAATACACCCTCTTTCTCTCCTCACTCACAAAAGGTCCACAAGCATCATATCATCACTGATGATTGCATGCTCATTAACACCAACATGGTAATGATTTCTTAATCCCAGCTGAAGTTTAATTTTTCTAAGTCTCAGAGTCACATTTCTGCGTATGTGCTACACAATCCTCAAAGTCAATATATTCTCAAAGTCTAACTTACTTGCCTTCCCCATCGCCTACTCTAATCCCATGTTTCCTAGCTCTATTAAAGGTTTCCTCATTCACTTGGTCTTCCCACGCTGGCAAAATAACTGGTAACCAAATCCTGCCTAAGGTCTCCTTCTGAAATTTCTCCCTAATTCATCCCTTCCTCTGCATCTCACTGCCATTTTCAGAGCTAAGGCAGGCCTGGCCAATTCTGATCTGGACTACTTAGGGTACCCATTATATGCCATACACAGTAAAAGGAATTAAGAATACGAATAAATATGAGAATATTAATAAAGCAAATTACTACCATCAAGCATATCTTGAGGTAGAGAGATGGAGGAACATGACACAATGTGACAAGTACAATTAGAACAAAAATCCACACGATGTCAACCTCTTTACTATCTGATCTAATCTTATACTGGGAATTATCTTTCTAGAATACAAACCAGATAATGTCACTCTTCTGTTGTGAAACCCTTGATGATTCTACTCCACTGCCTACAGGATAAAGTCCAAATGTTTTAATACCAAGCAAACACTTCACAATCTGCTCCCAACGTATCTAATAGCCTCATCTATTACTCTTCTTTCACTTCACACCCCATAACCCAGCTGGGTATAACTAGTTCCTGCTCTGACAATATGCTAAACAATTTTACAACATGTAGTGTTTGTGCATCCTGCTGTTGGACAGTCCTTCTTCCTTGTGCTCGCCAGTGAAGTCCTGTACTACTCTCAATCAAACCACGCTCCTCTGTGAAACCTTCATTAACCTTCTCTGCCAGTGTAGTTTTTATACACTCTATTACAATACTTATCACTTTATGTTGTAATTTGTGTTTCTTTTTCTGTCATTAGACTGAGATTTTTTTTTAAACTGTAATTGATTTATAATATTGTGTTTGTTTCAGGTATACAGCGAACTGATTCGGTTATACATACACATATATATTTTTCAGATTCTTTTCCTTTATAGGTTACTACAAGATATTGACTACAGTTCCCTGTACTATACAGTAGGTCCTTGTTGGTTATCTATTTTATACATAGTGGTGTGTATCTGTCAACCCCATACTCCTTATTTATCTTCCCACCACCCGATACTGTGAGATTCTTAAGTACATCTTGTAATTCTTTGTATCCTTCCCAAGTCTAGCAAGACAGTAAATATTCAAGAATTGTTTGTTAAATGGATGATGAGGTGGAAATAGATTTACACAGAGTCAAAATACACTAATCATCCCTTTTTTTTTTGGCTCTCTGTCTGGAATTCAGGAGTCTATTTAAGCAGTAATGCCACTACCTACCACGACCCCCACATACCAGGAACCCAAAGGAGCCCATGTATTTTTTTTCTCCCCCCTTCCTACTCATCTGGCTATCTATCCATCCAGCCCACAAATAACATCAGCAAATAATACAGATAGAATCCCTGCCCTCCAAGGGGCTTATACTGGAGTAAGGAGAGACAATTAACAGGTAAACAAATACATAAAATAATGTCAGATAGTGATCAATGCGATGAATAAAACAAAGCAGTTTGATAAGACAGAATGTGGTTAGGGGAGTAATGTGCTATTTTAAATGGAGGTGGGAGAGAAGTCACAGAAGGTTTCTCTGAGACAGTAACATGAAAGTTGAGGCCCAAGGGATGAAAAGCAACCAGCGAAGCAAAAGTTTGAAGAAAGAATCCTTCAAGCAGAAGGAATTGTAGGTGTAAAAGCTCTGAGGCACAAATGCACTTGGCTATTTGAGGGACAGAAGAGACAGGTAGCTAGAGAAAGAAATGAGTTTGGAGAAGAAAGCACAGCATTGTAATGGCAGCCTGGGTGGAGGCCTATCTGCTCCTGCCTTGAGTTTGGAATTTTCCAGTTTTCACCTCCTGTTGCCTGCACAATCTTCTACTTCCTAATACCATAGCAAGAGGACAATGGAATGGGGTATACAGCACACCCTATTGTCGGGAGACATCAAATGATTCTGAAAGTTACTTTTCTGGTTTCTGTTGATAAAAAGTACTCCTAGATACAATGCCCTAACAATAACGGTCCCAGGGCTAATGAAAACCTCATCAGCACACAAGAATAAAACCACTTGAAAAGAGAGACAAGTTCTTTCTACTGACTACAATGCAAGTCAAAATGGGACCCATCATAATCACCCTAGATTCGTCAGAGGAAATAAAACACAACACTTTACCACTCTGAAAATATACATGAGCTATCCTTCTACCTGAATAGATTTTTCCATTCCTGTGTAAACGTAAAGATAATATAATACAAATCTAGACTTAAGTAATTAATAAGCTTTGGTGCATTTGCAGTTTTCATTGACCAGGATTTTTCTTCATCTTTATAGAAATTAAACAATTTTATGATGTTTTGAGAAAGCATGAATTTATATGCATTATAAACTGCCTCAGTAATTTTGTGGATGTTTGTCATAATCTATTTAATTCAAGTACTACTGTGATGTTAGAGCAAAGTCAATCCATTATATAAATGTATAGTCACAAAACTAGCTACTAATGCAACTCAGTAGTTGGTAGGAACTCAAGCAGTGTGAAATTACACATCTTACTCCTATTTTCAGTAGCATCTGCTGGCTTTGCTAACCAGAACATGAACACATCACTAAATATAAAAGCCTTTCATTATCCTAGTCAGGTCTTAAAATCCCAGGCTCCCAGCCTTCTAGTGGTAAAAATAAATTCATTCTTAGCATCCCTAGATTCAATTCTACACCCAGTGATCTCTGGCTAGTACAGTGATGTTTCCCTGAATCTCTCTATGGGGGGATGAGAGGTAAGATTTTTTCGATCTCCTTTGGAAAAATCATGAGAAGTAGCAGAGATAATCAAAAATAATCATCTTATGCTCCCACGCTCCCAATTCCTCAAAGGGCAAAGCCTCTTACAATGGGTCTTCAAAATACTACATAGTCTCAACAGCTATGAAAAATAAGAAAACACTTTAGCTTAAAAAAGGACCTTGTCACAATCTGCACCAATACAGATCGGTGACCAACTTCACATATTCACAAGATCCTTCATTTTCTCTTTCCCATTCACCTAGGGAGGGCCATAAAAAGTTTCTAAATACCCAATGTACCTTCTTCCTAATTTCACATCTTCAAACTGGTTGATTTTATCATTATTCATCATCTCACTCATAAACTAATACCTGAAATAAAAAATCCTTTCCTTGGTTGGGAAATAAAAATTGCAAAGTTTCTCCCTGGAGTTCTAGCTCAATCCTGATGTTGGGACTTCTGGGAAGGAATGCAAACATGGTATCAGTTGGAAAACCTCTCTAAATACTGATGTATCTCCTTGCAGACTAAGTATGGGTATTACTGAGTAAGTACTGACTCTTCCCTTACTAAGGGTAGATTCTGAATTAAAACAAGGCCTTAATCCCTTCGCAAAGTGTGGTTCAAGGACCAACAGCATCTTAATCAACTGGGAGTTTGTTAAAAAGACAGTATACAGGGCTCTACTCTCCAACCAACTAAATCAGAATCTTCGTTTTACTGATATCTGTATGTAGATCTCCCTACATCACAAAATCTCAGAACTGGTGGAAAATCTAAAATCCTATCACACACAAAGAGGGATGAACCCTGGATAACAATTATACCTGATAATGACTATAGTCTCCTTCATAAATTCTTCAGTTCTTTTAACAATAGGTCCTCATTACAAGAACTTCTCATAAGATTATAAACTGCTGGTCTTGAAATGCACCAAAGCTTATTATAGCTGTTGTTGTTCTTGTTAGGCTAAGCCAATAATATAACCAAGTTCTTACCTAATCTGAGCTCTCCAAAGTTCCCACACCCTATCTTCTTGCCAACCCTGAAGTTGGGTCCCACCATAAGAACCCCAGAGGATGTTGAGGAGCCAGATGGTCGGGAACAGTGTCCACTCCTTTGTGCCATGGGTTTAGTTGTCCGTTGTCTTTCATCCTTTTCCCTACTAGGATGGTCCATGATCCTACACGACAGAGTCTCTGCACAGGTATCCTTAATTTGTATACCTCTCTTCAATACAAAAGTACGTCCGAATAAACTGGAGTTAGAGTAAGGTAAGGAGTTCTTTTGGCACCATGTTTATGTTTCTAATTTATCTCCAGGAGATGAAAAACCATTGATTAGTTCTGGTAGGACACGTAGTCTGTAGGTCTCAAGCATAGGAGGATATTGTGTAACCTAGGTAAAAAATCAAGAAAGCATACAGTTAAAAATTATATTTTAAAACAAATTAAGAGTTACCACTAATTAGAATGGACTCTATCCAAAACTGAGCAAAGTGGACAGCTTCCTGAAATGGATTTTGGTTTTACATCCTCCAACAGTTTAGCCATCTGGACTAGTAATTCATCTGGTAACATAGGCTCAGTAGGCTACAGACCAGGGCAGCCAATGGAACACAGAACCCTTTAACATAAAATGCTTTCTTCTAGTGTTGTACATATGACTCAAAAGAAAGCTATTTGTTGGCTTTTTCATCACTGGCTAACAAAGATGTGGTGGGGTTCAGCCAAGTTAAATAAACTGAGGGCAATTAAAAGCTCTTCCCCTTAATTTGGACAGAACCTATCAGAAATAAGCTACTCACTACTCACTGTCCCCCTCCTCCATCCCCACCATTTATCAAGCACTGACAGCAATCACAAAATCCAAAACAAGTTACGGATTGACACAGACTACTTCTATGAAGGCCTTACCAAAACCCTAGTGGTACAAAGTAGTACTAGACTAAAGGTTGGGAAAGCTCAACTTTTGGTCTAGTTTTCATTGTGGGCTGAGTACACAATGACAGAGTGCCTGAAGCAGGTCCTTTGCGCAACCCCAAAGTGAGAATAAATCTGAAGAACAAAAAATCTTAAACAAAACTCATCCCTACCAGAATTCTCCAGTTTCTCAACTTAGGACTAAGCCCAAGACAAAGTTTACAATGAGATAATTTTGATGCTATTTTTGACAATCTAGGTGAGTATCCTTAACAAGAAAATATTCTGTTACCACCAATCACAGACTAAACACATACTTTTGTTTCACTTTCACTGAAGATGTCCCTTAAAATTTTAAGGAAGAAGAGAATTAGAACTGCTTGGTTATTATTGCATGTATACAAGAAAGCAAATATGTCTAGACTGTAAGCTTCTTACAGATACCTTTAATTCCCTAGTACAGGAACAGGCACATACGTGTGAGCTGAATGTACAAATGGGCACATAATCCAAGAACATACTCTGTTTACTTCATTATAGTAGTTAACTGCTTATTTTCATCTTTTCTGTCTGCTTTCTTTGCATTATTAAAACTGCATAATGACTTTAGGCTTCCGTAAATCTAATCATCATTAAAATACATTTCCCTGTGGGCTTCCCTGGTGGCGCAGTAGTTAAGAATCTGCCTGCCAATGCAGAGGACACAGGTTCGAGCCCTGGTCTGGGAAGATCCCACATGCCGCGGAGCAACTAAGCCCGTGAGCCACAACTACTGAGCCTGTGCATCTGGAGCCTGTGCTCCATAACGGGAGAAGCCGTGACAGTGAGAGGCCCGCGCACCGTGATGAAGAGTGGCCTCTGCTCGCCACAACTGGAGAAAGCCCTCGCACAGAAACAAAGACCCAACACAGCGAAAAATAAATAAATACATTTATTTAAAAATAAAAAAATTAAAAAAAATAAAATACATTTCCCTGAATTTAGGAAATTGTACATCTACATTCAAAATGTATATTCTGTTAAAGTAAAAACTCAGGGTGGTAAGAATAGGTCAGTAATTCCTGGATTTACTACATGAACAACATTATGAATTTATATTTCTCCTCACTCTTTCTCTTATTATAATTTCATCTAATATCCTTCAATTATCTTTGTTGTCTACCCAAAGTCCCTCAAACAATATGAGTAAAGAAAGAGAAGTAGGGAATTCTCTGGCTGTCCAGTGGTTGGGACTCCACGCTTTCACTGCCAAGGGTGCGGGTTCAATCCCTGGTCTGGGAACTAAGATCCCACAATACACGCAGTGCACAGCCCCCCTTAAAAAAAAAAAAGAGAGAGAGAAATGAAATTTAAGATGTTTTATTTAGATAGTCCATCTTAACAGGTGGTCCTGGGTCTATAGATGATAAACCGTCAGGCTATACTTTCTTCCTTTATATCATACATTTTTTTGAGAACAGGTAAAGGGTGTCTTAGCCTATCCAGACAATTTTGAGCATTGAACTAACTCCTAAAGTTTCATCAGTTATCACTAGTATAATAGTCTTATTTGTAAGATTTGAAAAACTGTACTACCTTGTCTATTGCTCTTCATATTTTTCATTGTGTTCACTTCTTTCCTAACAAAAGGAAATTATTTTTATAATGTTTGTCATTAGCTTTCTCCATTGCACTTAGACTCATGTAACATTAGGTTCAGTAATCACTCACAGACCTCATATCCAAGTATACTTGCATGTATGTATTCAAAAAACATACAGTAGTACTTGCCAGGTTAGAAAACTGCAGAAAGCCAACAACCGTATTCAGCTGGGAAAAGGATGTTTCTTTTTTTTAAACATCTGCTTGTAGATTAGAACAATCATTTTACCTCCCACAAACATGGCAAACACACTTATCAATGCTGTAATCTATTCATGAGACATTAGCACAATTTAACCTGTAACTATGAAAGATGAAAAATATTCAAAACTACTTTATGTGGCACCTCTCATTAGAGAAATCAAATTGAATGATTAAATTTTTTAAAATCCTATTTCTTTTTCACCACTCGCTGTTCAAAACTATTTCCTACTTCCCAATTACAAACTCTTTAGCTTGTCACTTGAGTCCCTTCAATATCAACTCCCTATATAAATTCATGTATTAAAGCTACTACATAAAGCAAAGGAACATCCACCCTTAGCTCTTATACCTAAAATGGTCTCTTAAGTCTTCTGTCTTAAGGCCTGACTCATATCTTACATCCTTTGTGAAACCTTTTATAACCAATTCATCATTAATGCTTGGAGCACCACTGTCTATACCACCATTTGCTACCTACCATATATCAGATTATATTGATATGTATTCTAATATTCGATTTGATTATAAGCCCTTGAAGTTAGGGATCTTGTCACATCTATTTTAGTTTCTTGCATATAATTGGTACTTAGTAAGTACTGAGTAATAATTATGATCTTGAATAATAGAAGACAGATTCCTAGCAACATAACCTAATATTTATACAAAATAATATGTAAAAGTAAGGAGAACCCTAATTAACCCTAAGAACTCCTAGAATTCATCTAGCAAGAAGCTGGTATTGTTGCATTTAAATTCATTAGTGTTAAGACATAGGCTACTTAGAATTTCCATTTCACAAGGATTTTAAATGGTTTATTTACAGTTACTAGCAAATAACATATGAAAAAGTTAGCTCAAGAACCAGGTGAAATGGAACACCCAAGGTAACAATTATGTTATACTTTAACCTTATTTTTAAAAAAATGGCTTCTAAGGACAGCAGTAAAAGATAAACTATATGTTTATATTTTTTTCTCCTCTTTTTTTTTAACAGTAGAAGGAGAAAGGAGAGAAATTATATAAATGCAGTTAAGTAGATGTTTGTTTTTCTGGGGAATAAACTATTCAGCAATCACTTAGATCTCATTAAACACGTTAATGTTACAATGCATATGTATTTGAATTTTTAGAGTCATACCAGCAAGTTTCTTAAAAAGCCTAATTCTAGTAGTTTCTACCACTCTAGGCATGCCTGAATTAGAGAAAAGGTATTTTTAAAATATGAGAGGGGGCTTCCCTGGTGGCGCAGTGGTTGAGAGTCCACCTGCCGATGCAGGGGACGCGGGTTCGTGCCCTGGTCCGGGAGGATCCCACATGCCGCAGAGCGGCTGGCTCCGTGAGCCATGGTCGCTGGGCCTGCACGTCTGGAGCCTGTGCTCCGCAGCGGGAGAGGCCACAACAGTGAGAGGCCCGCGTACCGCAAAAAAAAAAAAAAAAAAAAAAAAAAGTTTTTAAACAGGAAAATAATAGTTCATACTGTAGTTAATAACAAGAGAACTGAAAAAATGTTAGCATATAGAAAGAAACACAATTTAAAGGATTACATACCAAACTGCCAAATTTCTAAATCAAGATAAAATTACAAGTACTTACACTTTGTTAAAATTTGCAAAACATTATTACTTTTTATAATGAATATTTTACCTCTGTAAACAGCTTACAATAATAGAAAGTCTTACTAACACTGTTTAAGTTAAAAATGACACTTGCAAGGAAACAACCAAGAGTTTAATGAAACTGCTATCATAAAAACAAGTAGTCACTGATTAAAAGTAGACATTATGTCAAAATTAATCATACTTTATCTTTTGTATCTTATAATACTGTGACTGAACTTCACTGGATTTAGAATGTTATAAAACTAGCAATCATATGTATGCTAAAGTTATACATACTGTAGTCCTAGAAAAATTAAAGTTCCATAGTAACGTGCTCCCCAGTTGAGGTAATTTGATTATTTAAAAACCAAAACTTTTGTGCACAGCATACATGACACCTTACTGGGCACATCAGAGACTATTCTCGAGTCAAATAGAGGTCTTAACTCTCTGGTCACTTTACTCAAAGGCAAAATTAAATTCTCCCAACTCTGTAATTAGTCATCATGGACCTAGGATTTTATAACAATGTGGAGAATCAATATAATTGTTATACTAAGGATTAAGTGGACTCAGTGTTTAGCTCCCTTAAATGAAAAATACTTGATCCTGCATTACCAACTCAACACCTTAATATATTTCAGTACCACAAGAAAGCCAAACGCATAACCCTCATGAACAGGGAAGAATGTCTCATGTAGAGCAACTAAATGTAAGAATTGAACTAAGGGCTAAAAATCCTGAATTCTAATCACAGATAAGCCGGTGACCCAAGCCAACACTTAACTCAACTTTCTCAACCACAAATTGAAACTTATTCAAAAATAAGTCATAAAATATTTGGGAAAAAAAAAAGAATTAAAACTTAAAACTTTTTAACCAAGAAAAAGAATTCATTGTCCTAACCTGGTCTACACATAGACAAATCCCAATAGCCCTGAAATCAGTACTGGTAAGTGTGGCAACTTAGAAAAACTTAGAGTATGTTTAGCGACTGGAAGGTGGCATTTTAATACCTTAAGTTTAATCATAGCTGAGTGCATAAAGAGGTTTATGCCGTCAGTACTGTCCTAACAAGAAGGATACAGCACAGCCTTGCCTACAAAATGTTTAAAAATGTGCAGTTCAAGAAAAAATGATTAACTATAGATTATATATACAATAGAAGTATAAATTGTTATTTATTTACTATTATCACATATTAATTAAAATACTAAATCAAATTATATCTGTTAAATATGCAAGTACAGTTTAAAAGTATAAAAATGTAGATATACTTTGTGAAATATAATCTGTATTTAATCATTCTCAAATACTTCTATATTATATACTTAGCTCTTTCTTTAACAATATTAGTGCTTACTGCCTTCATTCATCATCTTGGTTATGTGCCCGTTTTTTGGATCTCAGCATTTTTATCTTTTATTATCTGAAAAAGCAGTATTACTGACATTTTTCAACTGGTAAGTTAAAACTAAGATGAAATCGTTCCCAATTTTTTAAACTTAACACTGGGTAAAGTCAATGATAAGAAAAATGATGAAACTGGTTAACAGCAAAATTTGGGAATTACTATATAAAAAAAAGCTTGCAGGAGGTGGGAGGGCAGGGAGGATGGAACTTTGCAAATGGAAATATGGCAGATTACTCAAACAGCCTGCCTCCTAAAAACTGAAAATGCTGAATTAAAAGCAACAAGTCAGGTATTTTTCAGCTTGAAAAGTTTTTTATTTATTTCTATCTTATATCCATTTCTCTCCTACATATTTTCACACTTGCCTTTAAGTCCTTAAACTTTTTATTTTTTTAATTTAATTTAATTTTTTTTTTTGCCATACGCGGGCCTCTCACAGTTGTGGCCTCTCCCGCTGCGGAGCACAGGCTCCGGATGCACAGGCTCAGTGGCCATGGCTCACGGGCCCAGCCGCTCCGCAGCATGTGGGATCCTCCCGGACCAGGGCACGAACCCATATCCCCTGCATCAGCAGGCGGACTCTCAACCACTGTGCCACCAGGGAAGCCCATAAGTCCTTAAACTTTTTAAAATAATTGTTTTTAAAGTCTTGGTGCACGAATTCTATCATTTCAGCATTTCTAGGTCTATTTCTATTGACTTATTTTTCTCTTAGCTATGGATGACATTTTCCTACTTATTTGCATGTCTAATTAACACAAAATTCAGGATAATGATTCCTTCTAGGTCAGAAAAAGGAAGGGGCACATAGAACCTTCTAAGATACCAGTAGTGTTCTATTTCTTTAATGGAGTGATGGGTACACAGTGTTCACTTTTAGTCTTTAAACCATACTTGAATCTTTATACATATGCTTGTATTTCTTTTAAAAAATACTGTAAAAACTTAACTTCAATGCTTTGAAAAGATACAGCAGGAAGAAAAAGGAGGGCAGCAGGGGGAGGACATCATCAAAATGGACACAGCAGGGAACTCCAAGGCTTCACCCACTGCACATACACATCACACACACACACAGGCTGGAAAAAACGGTCAGAATCAACTTTTGCAGAACTCTGGAATCTAATAAAAACTACAACAACCAAGAAGGCTTGGCAAAGAAACAAGTTGCTACACTGCAGTAAGAGAGTGATGTGGTGTTTCTAACTGCCTACCAACCATCCCCCACTCCCCAGTTCAGCAGGGGCAGTAAGGATGCCAGCTGCACTCCTGGTGCAGGATAACAGTGCCAAGGGGGCAATACAAACCTTAGTCTCAAACAACTGTGGCTGAACGCAATGACATGACTGACAATTTCCTCAAAAACTGGCACAAGAAAGTGCTTTTGTTTTGCCTGACTTGGAGCACTTCCAGGGCAAGCAGCCTAGGATAAGGGAAAACAGGCAGGATAATAACACATATATAGAACTAAAAGCCTGGAAAGGAAGACATTGAGAAAGGAGATACGTGGGGAGAAATGGGCTTTGTAAACTCTCATATATAATGCAGAATCTAGAAGGCCACACATATGCCCAGGGCTGAACACATGCACAGAAAAAGGCCTAGAAGTTTTACCTTAAAACTTTTACCTCTAGCTGACCTTTAGGCTCCACACAAACAGGAGGTAAAAGCTAAGGCAGGGGGCTTCCCTGGTGGCACAGTGGTTGAGAGTCCGCCTGCCAATGCAGGGGACACGGGTTCGTGCCCCGGTCCAGGAAGATCCCACGTGCTGCGGAGCGGCTAGGCCCGTGAGCCATGGCCACTGAGCCTGCGCGTCCGGAGCCTGTGTTCCGCAACGGGAGAGGCCACAACAGTGAGAGGCCTGCGTACCAAAAAAATAAAAAATAAAAAAATAAATTAAAAAGCTAAGGCAGGGTTGTAAACAGCCCCGCTAAGCACTGGAGTACCCAAACACAGAACCACCCAGCCAAAAGTAGAGTATTTTTTTCTTTTTCTTTATTTTATACTTTTCTGGTCTCCAGGTGTTCAAGGAAACTGGGAAAAACTCTAGTTGACTGCTAAGATAATGGAACACAGACTTCAATAATCACACATGAACAAAGCATATATACCTAACAAAAATAATTTAGAAAAGACACTAAACAAACAACAATGAAACTAATAGTAACAACCCACAACAAGCAGCAACAAAAAACCCTAAGGGGAGGAATCTGACGTCTAGAGTCAACACATAATATTCAAAATGACCAGTTTTCAACAAAAGATTATGTGGCATGCAAAGAAACAAGGAAGTATGAACCATTCACAGGGAGAAAAAAAAAAAAGAAATGAATATAGGAACTGTCCCTGAGGAAGCCCAGGCAAAGGAAACCACAAAGAACTAAAAGGTAACCAAGAAAACAGTTATCTCATTAAGTAGAGAATATCAGTAAGGAAACAGGAATTATAAAAAGGAATCAGACACTGAGTTAGCATCTCTCCACTACTAGGGCACCTGCTGATCACTGGTAGGGGACCCTGACACCCAAGGAAAACGGAGGAACCACCAAGTGAACTGGTAGGACATGGGGGGACTGAGGGGGAGGAGAAGTGGAGGCCAGACAGGATCAGCACCCCTGAGGCCGGGGAGATCAGGAGAGGCAGGTGGGAGGGGCCCTCCAGGACTGGAGGAGCAGGAGACGAGAGGAGGGCATTTGCCCCACCCACTAGAGCCCAAGAAGCCTGCTGGGTTCCCAGGTGAGGTCCCCTGCCCTCTGAGACCAAGGGTGGGGGGCACACCTGGGACCCTTCTGTTCTGATGAGCCTAAGCCCCACCCCCCACAGCCCTCAGGGCCTTTTCCAGCCCTGTGGATCCCAAGCATAGGCCCCACCCACTGCCCAAACCTTGCCCTTGCCCTTGCTTAGGCCCCGCCTTCCATGGCCTTTTGTGGTACTGTTGTACCTTCTGGTTGTTGATTCATCTATCTTTTTTTTTTTTCCGGTAGGCAGGCCTCTCACTGTTGTGGCCTCTCCCATTGTGGAACACAGGCTCCGGACGCGCAGGCTCAGCAGCCATGGCTCACGGGCCCAGCCGCTCCGCAGCATGTGGAATCTTCCTGGACTGGGGCACAAACCTATGTCCCCTGCGTCGGCAGGCGGACTCTCAACCACTGCGCCACCACGGGAGCCCCATCTATATTTTTATATTCCTAACATATCTGTTAGTTTCCTAGCCTAATTTTATTTTTTACTTTGTTATTGTTCTCTCTCTGTTTTTTTTTTTTTTTTTTTGGCCACGCCACATGGCTTGCAGGATCTTGGTTCACAAGCTGGGGGTCAGGCTGAAGCTCCTGTGGCAGAAGCTCTGAGTCTGAACCACTGGACTGATAGAGAATCTCAGACCCCAGCAAATATTCATCGGAGTGAGTTCTCATGGAGGTCCTCATGTCAGCACCAAGACCCAGCTCTACCCAACAGCCTACAAATTCCAGTGTTGGAAGCCTCAGGCCAAACAACCAGTAAGACAGGAACACAATCCCACTCATAAAAAAAAAAAAAACAGAGAGAGAGAGACCGCCAAATAATATGTCACAGATGAAGGAGCAAGGTAAAAACCTACAAGACCCAATAAATGAAGAGGAAATAGGCAATCTACCTGAAAAAGAATTCAGAGTAATGATAGGAAAGATGATCCAGAATCTCGGAAATAAAATGGAGGCACAGATTGAGAAAACAGAAAAAATGTTTAACAAAGATCTAGAAGAACTAAAGAACAAACAGAGATGAACGACACAATAACTGAAATGAAAAATACACTAGAAGCAATCAATAACAGAATAACTGAGGCAGAAGAACGAGTAAGTAAGCTGGAAGACAAAATGGTGGAAATAAGTGCTGAGGAGAAGAATAAAGAAAAAGAATGAAAAATAAGACAATCTAAAAAAAACAAACAAACAAAAAAAAAATAAGACAATCTCAGAGACCTCTGGGATAACACAAAACACACGAACATTCAAACTATAGGGGTCTCAGAAAACGAAGAGAAAAAGAAAGGGTCTGAGAAAATATTTGAAGAGATTATAGTGGAAAACTTCCCTAACATGGGAAAGGAAATAGTCACGCAAGTCCAGGAAGCACAGAGTCCCACAGAGGATAAACCCTAGGAAAAACACACCGAGACACGTATTAATCAAACTAACAAAAACTAAATTCAAAGAAAAATTATTCAAAACAGCAAGGGAAAACCAAAAAATAACATACAAGGGATCCCCATAAGGTTATCAGCTGCTTTTTCAGTGGAAACTCTGCAGGCCAGAAGGGAGTGGCAGGATATACTTAAAGTGATGAAAGAGAAAAACCTACAACCAAGATTACTCTACCCAGCAAGGATCTCATTCAGATTCGATGGAGAAGTCAAAAGCTTTTCAAACATGCAAAAGCTAAGAGAATTCAGCACCATCATATCAGCTTTACAACAAATGCTAAGGAAACTTCTCTAAGCAGGAAACACAAGAGAAGGAAAAGACCCACAAAAACAAACCCAAAACATCTAAGAAAATGATAATAGGAACATACATATCGATAATAACCTTGAATGTAAATGGATTAAATGCCCCAACCAAAAGACACAGACTGGCTGAATGAATACAAAAACAAGACACATATATATGCTGTCTACAAGAGACCCACTTCAGACTTAGGGACATATACAGACTGAAAGTGAAGGGATGGAAAAAGATATTCCATGCAGATGGAAATCAAAAGAAAGCTGGAGTAGCTATACTCATATCAGATAAAATAGACTTTAAAATAAAGACTGTTCCAAGAGATAAGGAGGGACACTACATAATGATCAAAAGATCAATCCAAGAAGATGTAACAATTATAAATGTTTATTCACCCAAAACAGGAGCACCTCAATACATAAGGCAAATGCTAACAACCATGAAAGGAGAAATCAAATAATAGTAGGGGACTTTAACAACCCACTTACACAAATGGACAGATCATCCAAATAGAAAATAAAGAAACACAAGCTTTCAATGACACAATAGACCAAACAGATCTAATTAACATTTATAGAAAATTTCACCGCAAAGTGGGAGAATACACTTTCTTCTCAAGTGTACGTGGAACATTCTCCAAGATAGATCACATCCTGGGTCACAAATCAAGCCTCAAATATTTAAGAAAACTGAAATCATATCAAGTATCTTTTCTGACCACAATGCCATGAGATTGGAAATCAATTACAGGAAAAAAAACTGTAGAAACACAAATACATGGAGGCTAAACAGTGTGCTACTAAATAACCAAGAGATAACTGAAGAAATCAAAGAAGAAATTTAAAAAATATATACATAGAGGGCTTCCCTGGTGGCGCAGTGGTTGAAAGTCCGCCTGCCGATGCAGGGGACACAGGTTTGTGCCCCAGTCCGGGAAGATCCCACATGCCGCGGAGCGGCTGGGCCCATGAGCCATGGCCGCTGAGCCTGCACGTCCAGAGCCTGTGCTCCACAACAGGAGAGGCCACAACAGTGAGAGGCCCATGTACCACAAAAAAAGAAAAAACATAGAAAAAAATGACAACGAAGACACAACAACCCAAAACCTACAGGATGCAGCAAAAGCAGTTCTAAGAGGGAAGTTTATAGCAATTCAATCTCACCTCAAGAAAAAAGAAAAATCTCACATAAACAATCTAACCATACACTTAAAACAACTAGAAAGAAAAGAACAAAGAAAACCCAAAGTCAGTAGAAGGAAAGAAATCATAAAGATCAGAGCAGAAATAAATGAAATAGAAACAAAGAAAACAATAGCAAAGATCAATAAAACTAAAACCTGGTTCTTTGAGAAGATAAACCAAATTGATAAATGCTTAGCCAGACTCAACAAGAAAAAAAGGGAGAGGTTGCAAATAAATAAAATTAGAAATGAAAAAGGATAAATCACAACTGACATTGAAGAAATACAAAGGATTATAAGAGACTACTATAAACAACTATAAGCCAATAAAATGGACAACCATGAAGAATTGGACAAATTCTTGGAAAGGTACAACCTTCCAAGACTGAACCAGTAAGAAAAAATATATATAAACAGACCTATCACAAGTAATGAAATTGAAACCATAATTAAAAATCTTCCAAAAAGGGCTTCCCTGGTGGCGCAGTGGTTGAGAGTCAGTCTGCCAATGCAGGGGACACAGGTTCGTGCCCCGGTCCAGGAAGATCCCACATGCCGCGGAGCGGCTAGGCCTGTAAGCCATGGCTGCTGAGCCTGTGTGTCCGGAGCCTGTGCTCCACAATGGGAGACGCCACAACAGTGAGAGGCCCACGTAGCACAAAAAAAAAAAAAAAAATCTTCCAACGAAAGTCCAGGACAAGATGGCTTTACAGGCAAATTCTACCAAACATTTAGAGAAGAGCTAACACCCATCCTTCTCAAACTCTTCCAAAAAATTGCAGAGGGAGAAACACTCCCAAATTCATTCTATGAACCAACCATCACCCTGATACCAAAACCAGACGAAGATATCACAAAAAAAGAAAATTACAGACCAATATCAATGATGAACATAGATGCAAAAATCCTGAACAAAATACTAGCAAACAGAATGCAACAGCACAGTAAAAGGATACACCACAATCAAGTGGGATTTATCAAGGGGATGCAAGGATTCTTCACTATACTCAAATCTATCAATGTGATACACCACATCAACAAATTAAGGATTAAAAACCATATGATCATCTCAGTAGATGCAGAAAAGGCTTTTGACAAAATTCAACATCCATTTATGATTAAAAACTCTCCAGAAAATAAGCATAGAGGGAACCTACCTCAACATAATAAAGGCCATATATGACAAACCCACAGCAAGCATCATACTCAATGGTGAAAAACTGAAAGCATTTCCACTAAGGTCAGGAACAAGACAAGGATGTCTACTCTCACCACTCTTATTCAACATAGTTTTGGAAGTCCGAGCCACAGCAATCAGAGAAGAAAAAGAAATAAAAGGAATACAAATTGGAAACGAAGAAGTAAAACTGTCACTGTTTCCAGATGACATGATACTATACATAGAAAATCCTAAAGATGCCACCAGAAAACTACTAGAACTAATAAATGAATTTGGTAAGGTTGCAGGATACAAAACTAAAGCACAGAAATCTCTGGCATTCCTATACACCAACAACAAAAAATCAGAAATAGAAATTAAGGAAACACTCCAATTTACCATTGCAACAAAAAGAATAAAACACCTAGGAATAAACCTGACTAAGGAGGCAAAAGACTTCTACTCAGAAAACTATAAAACACTGATGAAATAAATCGAAGATGACATAAACAGATGGAGAAATATACCATGTTCTTGAACTGGAAGATTCAATACTGTGAAAATGACTGCACTACCCAAAGCAATCTACAGATTCAATGCAATCCCTATCAAAGTACCAATGGCATTCTTCACAGAATTAGAACAAAAAATTTTACAATTCATATGGAAACACAAAAGACCCCGAACAGCCAAAGCAACCTTGAGAAAGAAAAACAGAGTTGGAGGAATCAGGCTCCCTGACTTCAGACTATACCACAGTAATCAAGACAGTATGGTAGTGGCACAAAAACAGAAATATAGATCAATGGTACAGGATAGAATGCCCAGAGAAAAACCCACACACATATGGGCACCTAACTTATGACAAAGGAGGCAAAACATACAATGGAGAAAAAACAGCTTCTTCAATAAGTGGTGCTGGGAAAAGCGAACAGCTACATGTAAAAGAATGAAATTAGAACACTACCTAACACCATACACAAAAATAAACTCTAAATGGATTAAAGACCTAAATGTAAGACCAGACACTATAAAACTCTTAGAGGAAAACATAGGAAAAATACTCTTTGACATAAACCACAGCAAGATCTTTTTGACCCACCTCCTACAGTAATGGAAATAAAAACAAAAATAAACAACTGAGACTTAATTAAACGTAAAAGCTTTTGCACAGCAAAGGAACTCATAAACAAGACAAAAAGACAACCCTCAAAATGGGAGAAAATACTAGCAAATGAAACAACAGACAAAGGATTAATCTCCAAAAGATACAAACAGCTCATGGAGGTCAATATCAACAAAACAAACAATCCAGTTAAAAAATGGGCAGAAGACCTAAACAGACATTTCACCAAGGAAGACATACGGATGGCCAAGAGGCACATCATGTAAAGATGTTCAACATCACTAATTATTAGAGAAAAGCAACTCAAAACTACAATGAGGTATCACCTCATGCCGATCAGGATGGCCACTATCAAAAAATCTAGAAACAATAAATGCTGGAAAGGGTGTGGTGAAAAGTGAACCCTCCTGCACTGTTGGTGGGAATGTAAATTAACACAACCACTATGGAAAACAGTATGGCAGTTCCTTAAAAAACTAAAAATAGAACTACCATATGACCCAGCAATCCCACTACTCGGCATATACCCTGAACAAACCATAATTCAAAAAGAGACATGTACCACAATGTTCATTGCAGCTCTATTTACAATAGCCAGGACATGGAAGCAACCTAAGTGTACATCAACAAATGAATGGGTAAAGAAGATGTGGCACATATGTACAATGGAATATTACTCAGCCACTAAAAAAATGAAATTGAGTTATTTGTAGTGAGGTGGATGGACCTAGAGTCTGTCATACAGAGTGAAGTAAGTCAGAAAGAGAAAAACAAATACCGTATGTGAATGCACATATATGGAATCTTAAAAAAAAAATAGTACTGATGAACCTAGCTGCAGGGCAGGAATAAAGATGTAGAGAATGGAGAACGGACTAGAGGACATGGAGAATGGACTAGAGGACTAGAGGACATAGAGAATGGACTAGAGGACATGGGGTGAGAGGGGGAAGCTGGAGTGAAGCGAGAGTAGCATTGACATATATACATTACTGAATGTAAAATAGTTAGCTAGTGGGAAGCAGCAGCATAGCACAGGGAGATCAGCTTGGTGCTTTGCGATGACGTAGCGGGGTGGGATAGGGAGGATGGGAGGGAGGCTCAAGAGGGAGGGCATATGGGGATATATGTATTCATATGGCTGATTCACTTTGGTGTACAACAGAAACTAACACAGTATTGTGAAGCAATTATACTCCAGTAAAGATCTATCAAAAAAACAAAAGAACATATACATATGTATAACTGAATCACTTTGCTGTACAGCAGAAATTAACACAACATTGTAAATCAACTGTACTTCAATAAAAAATTAAAGCAAAAGAAGAAATTAAATTGAACTTCTGGAGCTAAATAATATAGTAACTGAAATTAAAAATTAACTATAGGGCTTCCCTGGTGGCGCAGTGGTTGAGAGTCCACCTGCCGATGCAGGGGACACTGGTTCGTGCCGCGGTCCAGGAAGATCCCACATGCCGCAGAGCGGCTGGGCCCATGAGACATGGCCGCTGAGCCTGCGCATCTGGAGCCTGTGCTCTGCAACGGGAGAGGCCACAACAGTGACAGGCCCGAGTACCACAAAAAAATAAATAAATAAATAACTATAGAGCCCATGCTCCGCAACAAGAGAAGCCACCACAATGAGAAGCCCCTGCACCACAATGAAGAGTAACCCCTGCTCTCTGCAACTAGAGAAAGCCCACGCACAGCAACAAAGACCCAACGCGGCCAAAAATAGATTAAAAAAAAGGCTTCCCCGGTGGCCCAGTGGTTGGGAGTCCACCTGCCGGTACGGGGGACGCAGGTTCGTGCCCCGGTCTGGGGGGATCCCACATGCCGCGGAGCGGCTGAGCCCGTGGGCCATGGCCACTGGGCCTGCGCCTCCGGGGCCTGTGCTCCGCGGCGGGAGAGGCCACGGCAGTGAGAGGCCCGCATGCCGCGAAAAAAAAAAGTTAACTAAATGGGTTCAACAGCAGATTTGAGCACGAAAAAACAAGGAATCAACAAACCTGAAGGTAAGTGAATTCCAATTATTCAGTCTGAGGAACAGGAAATGAGTGAAGAAAAATGAACAGAGCCTAAGGAATCTGCAGAACACCATCCAGCATACCACCATAATGGATAATGGGAGTTTCAGAGGGAGAGGAGAGAAAGAGAAATTATATTTGAAGAAATAATGCCTACAAACTTCCCAAATTTTATGAACATGAATCTTCACGTCCAAGCAGCTCAACTAACTCCAAACAGCATGAACTAAAAGAGATCAACACCAGGACACATTATAGTCAATCTAATGAGACACAAAGAACCCTGAAAGCAGCAAGACAGAAAGGACTTATCACCTACAAGTGATCCTACATAAGACTAACAGCCAATTTCTCAACCAAGAATTCTACATCCAGCAAAATTTTTCTTCAAAAATGAAAGAAAAACTAAGACATTCCCAGATAAACAAAACCTGAAGGTGTTTGTGACTAGTACACCTGCTCTATAAGGACTCTGAAAGAGAGTTCTTTAGATTGAAATTAGAGGACACTGGATAGTAATTCAAAGTCACACAAAGAAATAAAGAACAAGAGTAAAGATAGCTGGGACTTCCCTGGTGGCGTGGTGGTTAAGAATCCGCCTGCCAATGCAGGGGACATGGGTTCAATCCCTGATCCAGGAAGATGCCACATGCCACGGAGCAACTAAGCCCGTGACTCACAACTACTGAAGCCTGCGCGCCTACAGCCCACGCTCTGCAACAAGAGAAGCCACCACAATGAGAAGCCTGTGCACTGTAACAAAGAGTAGCTCCCACTCGCTGCAACTAGAGAAAGTCTGCGTGTGACAACGAAGACCCAATGCATCCAAAAATAAATAAAATAATTAAAAAATAAAAGAGTAAAGATAGCTACATAAGTACATATACAAGCCAGTATTATTGCATTAATGACTTGTACCTCCTCTTTTTCTGGCTTACGATTTCAAATAAGAAAGCATAATAACTATATGTTTAAAACTAGGGCTTCCCTGGTGGCGCAGTGGTTGAGAGTCTGCCTGCTGATGCAGGGGACACGGGTTCGTGCTCCGGTCCAGGAAGATTCCCACATGCCACAGAGTTGCTGGGCCCGTGAGCCATGGCCACTGAGCCTGTGCGTCTGGAGCCTGTGCTCCACAATGGGAGAGGCCACAACGGTGAGAGGCCCGCGTACCGCAAAAAAAAAAACAAAAAACTAAACATCTATGTTAATAGGAACACAAGGTATAAAGATACACTAACAATAACAAAATAGGGTGCAGGGAGAACAGAGCTGTATAGGAGCAAAGTTTTTGTGTACTACTAAAACTAGGCTGCTATTAGTTAAAACTTGATTGGCATCACGTTAAGATGTTAATTGTAATCCCCAGAGTAACACAAAGAAAATAACTTCAAAATGTACAGAAAAAGAAACAAGAAGAGAAAACAACAGTACACTAAAAATCAACTACAGTTGACCCTTAAACACAGGTTTGAACTGCACAGGTCCACTTATACATGGATTTTTTTCACCACATACACACAGTACTACACAATCCATGGCTGGTTGAATCTGCAGATGCAGAACTGTGGATATGGAGGTCTGACTGAAGGATTTGAGCATCCGCTGATTTTGGTAATCAAAGGCAGGTCCTAGAACCAATCACCTGCAGACACTGAGGGATGACTGTAACCACAAAAGAAGGCAGTGATGAAGGAACTGAGAAACAAAAAAGATATAAGACAAATAGAAAACAAATAGGTAAATAGCAGAACCAAGTCCCAACTTATAAGTTACTTTAAATGTAAATGAATTAAATTCTCCAATTAAATAGCAGAGACTGGTATAACAGATTAAAACCAATCCAACTAAATGCTATCTACACACTTAATTTATATCAAAAAGGTACAATAGCTTAAAAGTAAAAGGATGAAAAAAGGCAGTCCATGCAAATAGTACCCAAAAGAGGAATAGGATGGCTATACTAACATCAGACAAAATAAGAGTTTAAGACAAAAGTGTTATAAAAGACAAATTGTTACAACGACAAAAGGGTCAATCCATCAAGATGACACAGCAATTACAAACATAAACACACCTAATAACAAAGTCACAAAATAATATGAAGCAAAACCTGATAGAACTGGAGAGAGAAATTGACACTTTTACAATAACAGAGTTCAAAACTTCACTTTCAATAATGGAGAAAACAAGCAGACAACAGATCAATAAGGAAACAGAGTATTTGCACAGCAGTATAAACCAACTAGTCCTAACAGACATATACAGAACATCCCACTGAACAAACAGCAGAATACGTATTTTTCTCAAGTGTACATGGAACTTTCTCCAGGAGAGATGTTAGGCCACAAGTCTCCATAAATTTTATTTTATTTAAAGATTTATTTATTATTTGCTTATTTATTTTTGGCTGTGTTGGGTCTCAGTTGCAGCACGCGGGATCTTCATTGAGGTACGTGGGATCTTTCATTGTGGTGCGTGGGCTCTTGGTCGGGCTTTCTCTTCTCTAGTTGTGGCGCGCAGGCTCCAGAGGGTGTGGGTTTGTAGTTTGTGGCATGTGGGCTCTCTAGTTGAGATGTGTGAGCTCAGTAGTTGTGGTGCATGGGCTTAGTTGTGCCGCGGCATGTGGGATCTTAGTTCCCTGACCAGAGATCGAACCCATGTCCGCTGCATGGTAAGGTGAATTCTTTACCACTGGACCACCAGGGAAGTCCCCATAAATTTTAAAAGACTGAAATCATACGAAGTATTTTTTATGATAACAGAATGAAAGTAGATATTAACAGAAGAAAAACTAGAAAATTCACAAATATGTAAAAATTGAACATACTCTTTCTTTTTTTTTTAATTTAATTTAATTTTCTTATTGAAGTACATTTGATTTACAATGTTGTGTTAGTTTCCGATGTATAGCGAAGTGATTCAGTTATATATCTTTATACATATATACTTTTTCAGATTCTTTTCCCTCATAAGTTATTACAAAATACTGAGTATAGTTCTCTGTGCTATACAGTAGGTCCTTGTTGGTTATCTATATTATATATAGTAGTGCTTATATGTTAATCCCAAACTCCTAATTTATCCCTCTCCCCCTTTCCCCTTTGGTAACCATAAGTTTGTTTTCTATGTCTGTGAGTATTTCTGTTATGTATATAAGTCCATTTGTATTTTTTTTTTAAGAGTCCACATATAAGTGATTATCATAGGATATTTGTCTTTCTCTGTCTGGCTTATGCACTTAGTATGATAATCTCTAGGTCCATCCGTGTTGCTGCAAACGGAATTATTTCATTCTTGCAAATGGCTGAGTAACAGTCCATTGCATAAGTGTATATATATATCTTCTTTATCCATTCATATGTTGATGGACATTTAGGTGGCTTCCATGTTTTGGCTACAGTAATAATGCTGCAGTGAACATTAGGGTGCATGCATCTTTTCAAATTATGGTTTTCTACAGATATATGCCCAGGAGTGGGATTGCAGCATCATATGGTAGCTCTGTTTTTAGTTTTTTAAGGAATCTCCATACTTAAACAACATACTCTTAAACAACCAATGGTTCAAAGAAAAAATCACAATGGAAATTAGAAAATGCCTTGAGATAAATTAAAATGAAAACACAACATACCGAAACTTACGTGATATAGAGAAAGCAGTGCTAAGAAGCAAATTTATAGGTATAAATGCGTACATTAAACAAGAAAGACCCCAAATCGGTATCCTAAGTGTACACCTTAAAGAAGCAGAAAAAGAAGAGCAAGCTAAATCCAAAGCAAACAGATGTAATGAAATAATAAAGGCTAGAATGGAGATAAAAAAGAATTAAAAAAAAAAGATAGAATCAACAAAACCAGAGCTGATTCTTTGAAAATATGAACAAAATTTAAAAACCTTTAGCTAAACTAAGAAAAAGAAAGAAAGAAAAGACTTAAATTACTAAAAAATCTAGAGATGAAACTGGGGACAATTCTATGGACCTTAAAAATGAAAAGGATTATAAGTGAATACTATAAACAACTATACACCAAAAAGTAAGATAACCTAGATGAAGTGTACATGGTCCTATAAACAGACAAGGTACCAAAACTGACTCCAGAAGAAAAGGAAAATCTGCAGCAAGAAACTGAATCAACAATCAACTTCCACCAGGGAATTTCCTGGAGGTCCAGTGATTAAGACTCTGTGCTTTCACTGCTGAGGGCCTGGGTTCAGCCCCTGGTCCAGGAACTAAGATCCCACAAGCTGCATGGCATGGCACGTAAGAAAAAAAACAAACAAAACACTTCCCCCAGAAGAAAAGCCCAGGACCACATGGCTTCACTGGTAAATTCTACCAAACATTTAAAGAATAATCATCAATCCTTCCCAAACTCTCCCAAAATCCAGAATAGGACAGAACCCTCCCTAACTCAGTGTGTGATGCCAGCATTACCTCAATACCAAAACCAGGTAAAAACATTCAAGAAAATTATAAACCAATATCCCTTACAAATACAGATGCAAAAATCCTCAACAAAATACTAGCAAATCTAATTCAACAGCATATTAAGAGGATTACACATTATGAGAAACTGAGATTTACCCCAGGTGGGTCAATAATGAAGACCTATCAATATAATACACCACATTAATAGAATGAAGGAGAAAAACCATATGATCATCTCTATTGATGCAAAAAAAGCATTTGACAAAACCAACACTCTACCATGATTAAAAATATTCAAACTAGGAATAGAAAAGAAATCCTTGGGACTTCCCTTGGTGGTCCAGCGGCTAAGAATCTGCCTCCAATGTAGGGGACGTGGGTCCAATCCCTGGTCAGGGAACTGAGATCCCACATGCCGCAGGTCAACTAAGCTCAACTAAGCCCGCACATTGCAGTTACTGAGCCTGCGTGCTCTGGAGCCCACGTGCCACAGCTGGAGAGAAGCGCCACAACTAGAGAAGCCCGAGCGCCACAACCAAGATCCCGCACATGCAACGAAGATCCCACGCGCCACAACTAAGACCCAAAGCAACCGAAAGAAAAGAAGAGAAATCCTTCATCGTGATAAAATGACTTTTATTGAGAACCCACAGTTAACAAACTCAATGGTGAAAGACTGAAAGTTTCCCCCCTGAGAACAGGAACAAGACGAAGATGCTCGTTTGACACTTCCATTCAACACTGTACTGGAAGTTCTAGCCAAAGCAGTTAGGCAAAAAAAAAAAAAAAAAAAAAAAAAAGGCCATCCAAATTGGAAAGAATAAAATTATCTCTATTTACAGATGATATTATCCTATATATGGAAAACCAAAAGAATACACACACACAAATTATTAGAGCTAATAAATTCAGCACAAAAATCAGTTGTATTCTTACACACAATGAACAATCTGAAAATGAAATTAAGAAAACAATTCCATTTATAATAACATCAAAATATATACTTAGGAATAAATTTATCTAAGGAGGTATAAGAATTGTACACTGAAAACTGGAAAAAACTGCTGAAAGAAATTAAAGAAGACCAAAACAAATAAAAAGATATCCCACTGCTCAAGGGTTAGGAGACTTAATATTGTTAAGATAGGATTACAACTCAAAGCAACCTACAGATTCAATACAATCCATGTCAAAATTCCATTGGCCATGGGGAGGGTGAGAGGGAGTCTCAAGAGGGAGGGGATATATGTATACATATAGCTGATTCACTTCCTTGTACAGTAAAACTAACACAACGTTATAAAACAATTATAATCCAATAAAGATGTTAAAAAAAATTCCAGTGGCCATTTTCGCAGAAAAGGAAAACCTGTTCCTAAAATTCATAAAGAGATTACCATTTTCTGCTCTGACATGTAAAGAGCAAGGAAGTCACTGTTCCTGTCCTCACAAGAAAACCGAACAACAAAAACTCTTCTTAGCTCCATCAGAGAATTGAGATCACAGGGTAAATCACTGCCCTGAAAACTGGAGAGAGAGGAGGACAGGGAAAATCCTAACTTACTGGAAGCAAAAGCCCAGGAGTATAAGCCCGTTGTCGGAGACATTATTTCTTTTTCATAAATTCTATAAGCAAGGAGAGGATGAAATATTTAAAGTATTAAAAAAAACCCTAGAATTCTGGATCCAATAAAATTATCTTTCAGTAGAGGAGAAGTAAAGAATTTGTCAGACAAACAAAAACAGGGAATTTATCGTCAGCACATGTGCCTTGCAAGCAATGATTAAAGAAGTTCTTCAGAGAGAAGAAAGATGACACAGGTCGAAAACTACATAAAGAGCACTAGAGAGGAATAAATGAAGGTAAAACAAAAATTCTTTTTCTTAATTGATCTAATAGATAAGTATAGGTTCAAAATAATAATAGTAACAATGTATTAAGTGATTACACTTTATGGATAAGTGAATGAATCACAGAAATGTTTTAAGGGAAAGGAGGGAGGAATTGAATATCCTGTTACAAGGTACCTGCATAAACCATGAAACAGTACAGTGTTATTTGGAAGTAGGCTTAGATTAGTTATAGCAAATCACAGAGTAACCACTAAAATTTTTAAATTAATATGCAATTGCAAGGGACAACAAATAGCCAAAATCCAATCTTGGAAAACCTTGAAAAACAAAACAAGATACCACTTATACCCACTAGGATGGCTATAATTACACACACAAAGACACACTATAACAAATTTTGGTGAAGATGTAGAGAAATTAGAACGCTTGAAAGTTGCTGGTGAGAATGTAATTGTCACACTTCCTAATATAAGACCTAAATATAAGAGCTAAAACTATATAACTCTTAGAAGATATACAAATGGCTAATAAGCACATGAAAAGATGTTTAACATCACTGGTCATTGGGAAAATGCAAATCAAAAACCACAGGACACCTCATCACACCTACCAGCATGGCTATAATCAAAAAATGGAAAATAAGTGTTGGTGAGGGTGTGGAGAAACTGGAATCCTGCTTATGCACTGCTTACAGGAATGTATTTAAAACAACTCAGGAAATTCCCTGGTGGTCCAGTAGTTAGTACTCCGCACTTTCACTGCCTAGGGCATGGGTTCGATCCCTGGTCAGGGAACTAAGATCCTGCAAGCGGCATGGCACAGCCAAAAAAAAAGAAAAACCTCAGCAGTTGTAGAAAACAGTAGGTAGATTCCTCAAAAGAACTAAACATAGGGACTTCCTTGGTGGTCCAGTGGTTAAGAATCCACCTTCCAATGCAGGACACTTGGGTTCAACCCCTGGTCAAGGAACTAAGACCACATGCCAACTGAGCCCAGTGCCCTAGAGCCCACATACCACAACTAGAGAGCCC